>NC_073630.1:86352500-87602500 GCF_029407905.1 Bubalus kerabau
AAGAGGCTTAGTGTATTACAAGAGAATACAGGCAAATAAATGAAATCAGGAAAATGATATTTGAACAAAATTATAATAATAACAATAGATAGAAATTATACCAAGAGAAAAATAGAAATTTTAGAGCTGAAGAATACAATAAATTGAAAAATTTACCAGAGGGGTTTGATAGCAGACTTGATAAATCAAAACACAATAAGGATGTTTAAAGATGGGTCATCTGAAGTTATCCAGTCAGAGAAACAAAAAGAAAAAGAAGAAGAAAAGTGACAAAAGCCTAAGGGACTTATGGTATACCATCAGGAAGTCAAATAGTCACATTATTAGAGTCCAGAAGGAGAATAAAGAGAAAAGCTTAGGGAATTTTCCTGAAGAAATAGTGGCCCACAAATTCTCAACGTGAGGAAGAAGATGGACCTTCAAAACCAGAAATTCAAACAACAACGATAAACCCAAAGGCAATATTGAGACACGTTAAAATCAAACTATCAAAAATGTAAGACAAAGATAGAATTCTGAAACTAGCCAGAAAAAAGAAAAAAAGGGCAACTTATCAGATATAAATGAGTTCTCATAGGACTATTAGTGCTTTTTTCTAAGCAGAAACCTTTCAGACCATAATGGCATGCGGCATTATATTCAAAGTGGTGAAAGAAAAGAAATATTGCCAAACAAGAATTCTGTACCTGGCAAAACTATCCTTAAAAGTGAAGGAGAAATGTATACTTTCCTGGCTTTATAAGAATCATTAAAGAAATTCCTACTTCATGTCAAAGGATGCTAGACAGCAAATTGACATATGAAAATATAAGGCTTTCTATTAAAGATAAATAAATAGACAAGTACAGAATCCTATAATATTCTAATTATGATACATAAATCCCTTTCAAATATGGTATAGACTTGAAAATAAAAGCATAAAAATTACTATAAGACTATGTTAACAAATGCAAAATATAAAAATCTAGAATTTGTGACAATGATAACATAAAATCCAGGGGTTGAAGAGTTTTTTTAATGCAATTATAGTTATCAGTTTCAAATAAATTGTTACATGATTGCTATATTAGCAAGATAATAGAGTAGGAGACCTCCAGTTTCCATCTCCCTGCACAGAGAACAACAATTATATGTCTATCCACAAATGGAAAATCACTCTAGGAGAGTTTAGGAATTCACTTATGAAGCTTCATCAGCTTGAGCAAAAATACTTGAGAATAACTGCACAAACAGGGTAGGAAGAACAGTTTCATTTTGTATACATCATCTCACCCCCAGACCAGCACAACTCTGTACCAAAATGCAATTCCTCGGCCCCAGAGTGTTCCTCTCAGTGGGAAAAGCAGTAAGTTAAATGATCAGCCTCCCCCTTCTTTCAGAGTACTGTATAAAGACTCCAATTCAGTTTCACCCCACCCAAAGATTGGAATAGCAAAGATGCATAGTGATGACTAAGAATAAAGAAGAAGGGGAGGGGCTGTAAGTATCAGCCACATGGAAAGAGTGACCAGGGTTCCCAACAGCCTGATCTGCAGAGGATTAAGCAGCACTCACTTCTGAGGACCTCTACAGCCTTTGTGGACATGGCAGAACATCTGCAGGTTTTAACACAAAGAATCTTGTCATGGACCTCAGTACACTACTCCAAGAGGACCCCAGCTGCATTTGCCACTGAAGAAATCACTGGCCAGCAAAAGTCCCCCTCTAGATTTTGCCATGAAGAGCCCCACAGACTCCAGCTGTCTGATTGCTCCCCTAACCCAATCCCACTGTAGCAGCCCCATTCAGTGCTGCTGTGAATACCTCAGGCCCCAGGATTCATGGGGGCTACCCCACCTGAAGCCAGCCTCAGGCCCTGTGGCAGTATCTATGAATTACACCAGCCCATTTCTCCACAGCTGGCCTTATTGCCATCTATATGTCCCCAATTAGTCCCTACAGCATGTGAGTGCGCACAAAAAGCTGAGGCTCTAACAGTTGCTTGGGCACCAAGACATGGCCTCAGCTCCTGCATTGCTTTACACAACCACAGCCACACACCTGCACTTTGCCAGTTCTGCTGTAACAAGCAACAATCACTATGTGGGAACGTGCAGCCAGTCTCTACAGCCGGATAAGTACATAATTACAGCCTGAGCCCTCATAACTGCCTTATGTACCACAACAGGCCCTGGTCCTGGCCCTTAAAACTATGTGCATACCTGTATAAAATTCATGCCACTAGCAAGGGCAAACCACTAGCTGTAGTCACCACTACCACCTGTCCTCACCACTGCAACCAGCGGCACTGCTGAGGATTCCAATAACCCTGGCAGCCATGATGGACACTACTTGGCTCTCACCATCAAGAATCGCAATGTTGTCAATGTGATGGAGCCAGCTGTCTGAGCTAAGGCACCATGCTCCAACAAATCGGGAGCCATCAGACAATCCCTGCAACTAGTGTTCTACACCACTAGACCCAAGGCCACAGAAGCTCCAGTGTATTCCACCACAAGTGAATGTCTCTACTGAAGCTGTTCCATAAATCTGGAAGAGGCAACTACTTTCTCAAATGTGTAAATACTCACAGAAGGTTACAGGGATCACAAGAACACAGGAAACATGACACCACTAAAGGAGTATAATAAGCTTCTAGCAGCTGACTCCAAAGAAATGAAGATTCACAAATTTCCTGACAAAAACCTAAAATAATTGTTCTAAGTTAGATCAGAGAGCTATAAGGGAGCACAGATAAACAGTTTGACAGAATCAGGAAAATCATTCAATCTTTCTCACCTTTCCAAAAACTTGAATAAGATGGAATGGTTGCAAGGTCCATATTACCCTGATACCAAAGGCAGATAAGAGCACTGCAAGAAAATTATAGACCACTCCCTGTGGATATTGATGCTAAACTCCTCAACAGAATATTAGCAAATTGAATCTAACAACACATTACAATGATTATACACCATGATCAATTGAGATTTATGTCTGGAATGCAAAGATGATTCAACATGTAAAAATCAATCAATATGGTCTACTACAATAACAGAATAAAAAACAAAACCCACAAGATTATTTGATTCAGAAAGTGCTTTGACAAAATTCAATATACTTTCATGATAAAAAAAGACACTACAAACTAGAGTAAAAGGAAATTTCTCAACATAGTCAAAACATATATGAAAACTCCACAGCTTTTCATGTATGTCCACATGACATTCATCATTGAGAAGCTTTCTTTCTTAAGATTAGGAAAAAGGGAAGACTGACCTCTCTCACATTTCTATTCAACATAGTAGTGAAAGTTCTACCCAGAGAAATTGGGCAAGAAAAAAGATACAAAGACATGGCTTGGAAGGGAAGAAGTAAAATTTTCTCTGCTCACAGTTGATATAATCTAACGTAGAAAACTCTAAATATTCCACACACAAAAAAAGTTAGGAGGACTAGTCCACAAAGTCAACATAGTAACAGGCTACACATATACACACAAAAGAAGTTGTAATTCTATACATTAACAATGGGCTATCTGAAAAGCAAGTTAAGACCACAATCCCATTTACAACAGCATCAAAAAAAAAAAAAAAAAAAAAAGGAAACACTTAGGGACAAACTTAATGAAGAGGCATGTTAAGAATTTAAACTATCCCATAAGAGCTTCCCTTTAGCTCAGTTGGTAAAGAATCCACCTGCAATGCAGGAGACCCCAGTTCAATTCCTGAGTGGGGAAGATATGCTGGAGAAAGGATAGGCTACCCACTCCAGTATTCTGGCCTGGAGAATTCCATGGACTGTATAGTCCATGGGGTTGCAAAGAGTCAGACAAGACTGAGCGAACTTCACTTTCACTATAATATTGTGTTCATTTTGTGAAGCTAAGTAGCCTGTAGGGGGCTTGACATGTCATTCTGCCCCTGTCAAGGACATGCCTTAGATAACATCTCACTGAGTCACAGGTAAATGTAAGTTCCTGATATGATTCCCTCAATGCCCCTTGTAATAAACAGTCTCTTCTGTCTTCCATCTCTTTCCCTTGTGTATCCCTTAAATAATAGCCCCTGGAAGCTTACCAGAACGTTTCTATTCTGTTCTGAATTGACAAATCCAAGCTTAGCCCAGGAACCACAAAGCATTCTATCTGCAAACCCTAATAAAGGAATGTTTCCCAGGTCCTGTGGCTCACTGTCTGCCTATACTTTGCCTGGACCTCCTTATAATGCCCCTCAAGGCATGCTGTATAACTTCTTCAGGACCTGTGAATATTAAACCCCTATTTCACTTTCCTTTGTGGTCTTTTTTGAACCATCACTCTCCACTCAAGATTCCAAGACTCTTTTTAACATATGCTAATTTAACCAAAAACAAACAAACAAACAAACAAACAAAAACCACAAGGCAAACGACTTGTAGGCTGAAAATTACAAAATATTGCTAACAGAAATTAAAGAAGACACCAATAAATGGAAAGACATCCAATGTTCATGGATTAGAAAAAATATTGTTAAAATATTCATACTACCCAAAGTGATCTACATATTCAAGGGAATCCCTATCAAAGTCTCAATGGAATTTCTTTTTTTTTTTTTTTTGCAGAAATAGAAATACAATTCTAAAGTTGATATAGAATCTCAAAGGATATCAAAAAAAAGAAAAAGAAAACAATCTTGAGAAAGAAAACACAGGTTCATTACACTTTCTGATTTCAAAACCTAGTACAAACCTACATTAATTTAAATATTGTGGTACTGGTATAAAAAAAAACAGATATACAGACAGATTAAAACAAACAGAAAGCACAGAAAAATGTCATCACTTTCATCACTTCATAAATGACCTTTGACAAAGTTGCCAAAATGGGCAAAGGATATTGTTTGGAACAAATGGTGTTGGGAAAACTGGATATTCACATGCAATAGAATGAAGGTGAACCCTAGGTTACATCATATATGAGAAGTTATAAATACATTAAAGACCTAAAACTAAGACTTGAAGCTAAAAGTTTCCTAGAAAAAAACATAGGGGAAAAGCTCTATGACACTGGATTTGGCGAACCTTTCTAGGATATCACAACAAAAGCACAAGCAACAAAATCAATAATACACCAGTGGGACTACATCAATCTTAAAAATTTCTGTGAAGCAAAGAAAAGAATCAACAAAGGCAATCGATGGAATGGCAGAAATTATTTGCAAACCATATATCTGATAAGAATTTAATATCCAGAATATACAAATTTCTATAACTCAAAAACAACATAAATGCATAATAAATACATAAACAACAACATAAACTTCACTGTAGAATGGCCAAAGGAGTTGAATAGACATGAAGAAAAGAATGAATATCCAAAGCACATGAAAGATCTTTAACATAACTAAGTATCTGGGGAATGCAAATTAAAACCACAATGGGGTGTCACCTCATAACCTGTTTGATGGCCACTATCACAAAAATTTCTTTTCCATGGGGATGGTCTTGATCCCTGTCTCCTGTACAATATCACAAATCTCCATCCATAGTTCATCAGGCACTCTGTCTATCAGATCTAATCCATTAAATCTATTTCTCACTTCCCCTGTATAATCATAAGGGATTTGATTTAGGTCATACATGAATGGTCTAGTGGTTTTCCCCACTTTCTTCAATTTAAGTCTGAATTTGGCAGTAAGGAGTTCATGATCTGAGTCACAGTCAGCTCCCAGTCTTGTTTTTGCTGACTGTATAGAGCTTCTCCATCTTTGGCTCCAAAGAATACAATCAATCTGATATCGGTGTTGACCATCTGGTGGTGTCCATGTGTAGAGTCTTCTCTTGTGTTGTTGGAAGAGGGGGTTTGCTATGACCAGTGTGTTCTCTAGGCAAAACTGTATTAGCCTTTGCCCTGCTTCATTCCATACTCCAAGGCCAAATTTGCCTGTTACTCCTGGTGTTTCTTGACTTCCTACTTTTGCCTTTCAGTCCCCTATAATGAAAAAGACAGAACCGTTCAACTTCAGCTTCTTCAGTGTTACTGGTTGGGGCATAGGCTTGGATTACTGTGATACTGAATGGTTTGCCTTGGAAACAGAGATCATTCTGTCGTTTTTGAGATTGCATCCAAGTACTGCATTTTGGACTCTTTTGTTGACCATGATGGCTACTCCATTTCTTCTAAAGGATTCCTGACCACGGTAGTACATATAATGGTCATCTGAGTTCAATTCACCCATTCCAGTCCATTTCAGTTAGCTGATTCCTAGAATGTCCATGTTCACTCTTGCCATCTCCCATTTGACTACTTCCAATTTGCCTTCATGGGAAATAGATGGGAAAACAGTGGAAACAGTGTCAGACTTTATTTTTTTGGTCTCCAAATCACTGCAGATGGTGACTGCAGCCATGAAATTAAAAGACACTTATTCCTTGGAAGGAAAGTTATGACCAACCTAGATAGCATATTCAAAAGCAGACACATTACTTTGCCAACAAAGGTCTGTCTAGTCAAGGCTATGGTGTTTCCAGTGGTCATGTATGGATGTCAGAGTTGAACTGTGAAGAAAGCTGAGCGCCGAAGAATTGATGCTTTTGAAGTGTGGTGTTGGAGAAGACTCTTGAGAGTCCCTTGGACTGCAAGGAGATCCAACCAGTCCATTCTGAAGGAGATCAGCCCTGGGAATTCTTTGGAAGGAATGATGCTAAAGCTGAAACTCCAGTACTTTGGCCACCTCATGCAAAGAGTTGACTCATTGGAAAAGACTCTGATTCTGGGAGGGATTGGGGGCAGGAGGAGAAGGGGACGGCAGAGGATGAGATGGCTGGATGGCATCACCAACTCGATGGACCTGAGTCTGAGTGAACTCGGGAGTTGGTGATGGACAGGGAGGCCTGCGATTCATGGGCTTGCAAAGAGTCAGACACGACTGAGCGACTGAACTGAACTGAATTTGCCTTGAGTCATGGACTTGACATTCCAGGTTCCTATGCAATATTGTTCTGTACAACATCAGACCTTGCTTCTATCACCAGTCACATCCACAACTGGGTATTGTTTTTGCTTTGGCTCCATCCCTTCATTCTTTCTGCAGTTATTTCTCCACTGATCTCCAGTAGCATATTGGGCTCCTACCAACCCGGGGAGTTCCCCTTTCAGTATCCTATCATTTTGCCTTTTCAAACTTTAATGGGGTTCTCAAGACAAGAATACTGAAGTGGTTTGCCATTCCCTTCTCCAGTGGACCACACCTCTCCACCATGACCCTTCCATCTTGGTTGGCCCCACATGGCATGGCTTAGTTTCTTGATTTAGACAAGGCTGTGGTCCATGTGATCAGATTGGCTAGTTTTCTGTGATTATGGTTTCAATGTGTCTGCCAGCTGATGCCCTCTCGCAACACCTACCATCTTACTTGGGTTTCTCTTATCTGGGATGTGGGATATCTCTTCACGGCTGCTCCAGCAAAGCACAGCCACTGCTCCTTACCTTGGACGAGGGATATCTCCTCATGGCCGCCCCTCCTGACCTTGAACGTGGAGTAGCTCCTCTTGGACCTTCTGTGCCCATGCAGCAGCTGCTCCTTGGATGTGGGGTTGCTCCTCTTGCAGGTGTGTGGTAGCTCCTCTCGGCTGCCACTACTGACCTCGGGCATGGGGTAGCTCCTCTCGGCCACTCCTGTGCTGATGCAGCCTGGCACTCTCTTGATGAAAATGAAAGAGGAGAGTGAAAAAGTTGGCTTAAAGCTCAACATTCAGAAAACGAACAAGATCATGGCATCTGGTCCCATCACTTCATGGGAAATAGATGTGGAAACAGTGGAAACGGTGTCAGACTTTATTTTTTTGGGCCCCAATATCACTGAAGATGGTGATTGCAGCCATGAAATTAAAAGACACTTACTCCTTGGAAGGAAAGTTATGACCAACCTAGATAGCATATTCAAAAGCAGAGACATTACTTTGCCAACAAAGGTCTGTCTAGTCAAGGCTATGGTGTTTCCAGTGGTCATGTATGGATGTGAGAGTTGGACTGTGAAGAAAGCTGAGCGCCGAAGAATTGATGCTTTTGAACTGTGGTGTTGGAGAAGACTCTTAAGAGTCCCTTGGACTGCAAGGAGATCCAACCAGTCCATCCTAAAGGAGATCAGCCCTGGGTGTTATTTGGAAGGAGTGATGTTGAAGCTGAAACTCCAATACTTTGGCCACCTCATGTGAAGAGTTGACTCATTGGAAAAGACCCTGATGCTGGAAGGGATTGGGGGCAGGAGGAGAAGGGGATGACAGAAGATGAGATGGCTGGATGGCATCACCAACTCGATGGACATGAGTTTGGGTGAATTCCGGGAGTTGGTGATGGACAGGGAGGCCTGGTGTGCTGTGATTCATGGGGTCATGAAGACTTGGACACTACTGAGCAACTAAACTGAACTGAATCACAAAAATAGGAAATACAAGTGTTGGCAGCAATGTGAAAAAACTGGAACCATTGGCTTCAGTTGGTGGGCATATAAGATGGTGCAGCCACCATGGAAAATGGTGTGGAAGTTTCTCAAAAAATTAAAACTACAGTGTTATCTACCAATCTCACTTCTGGTATATATTCAAAGAAACTGAATTCAGGATCTTAAAGACAAATGTGTGCTCCCACGTTTATTTCAGCATTACTCAGAATAGCCAAGATATGGAAGCAAACTAAATGTTCATTGACTGGGGAATGGATAAAGAAAATGTGGTGTTAATACATACATACAGTACAATATTATTTAGCCTTAAAAAGAAAGGAATCTTGTCATATGATACAACATGGATGAAACTGGACTATATACGGTTAAATGAAATAAGCCAATCACAAAAAGACAAATACTGGATGATTTCACATATTAGAGGTATCTATAGTTATCTATTCTTAGAAAGTAGAATTGTGGTTGCCATGGGCTGGGCAAAGGGGAGTTGCTTTTCAATGAATACAGAGTTTCTGTCTTGAAAAAAAAAATTCTAGAGATCTGTTGCATACTTAAAAATAGTTAAGATGAAAAATTTTATGTTATGTGTTTTCTACCACAGAAAAGCAAAGGGGAGAGCACTCCATGTAGCCATATGGAAAATTTTTCAACATTTATATTTTATGTAAATGTAACAAGGAATAGAACGTGTTACCATTTGAATTAAAGAGGGGAGAAAGATTATACATTTCCTTTGTATGTATATGTATTAAACAAATCTCGGTAAGGATAAAAAACAATTTCTCTAGGTATTAAACAAAATTGCTACCTATTATACTGGAGCTAAAAAATTTCAGTGATGTGAGACTATGACTCTCAAACACTGCATCTGAGCATGTACAAAGAAACAGAAGAAAAGCTTTAACTATGGTTTACATTGGGTAAAGAGAAACAAATATTTACACACAAGCTATAAAGCTATTTATGCATGAAAAATAGCATTTCTTTCTTTTCTAAAGAAATGGAGAAAAGCAAAAGCTGGATCTAGAGATCACAGATATTGAGACACTATCAATTATATGACCTAAAATAACAAAGAAGCATCAAAAACACTTGAGATGAGTTATTTTTGTCCCTTTTAAACTGAATTTTTTATCCCCTTCACCTTTTAGTCACATTTCCTGAAGCCATTGATAATGCAGTTGGCAGTCATGACATTGTGGGAAAAAAATGTGTATGAAGGGCACATCAAACATACTTGGTATTCTTTCCTATTTTACTTTTTTTTTCTTCTGTGATTGCATCCTTCAAATATTGCTTTAGATGGAGCACTGAAAGCAACACAAGAATCTAGTTCAGTTAAATATCTGCTTTTAGTTCTAGACAAAAATGGAAAGATCCGGTGGTCATAAATCTGTGAACACAATTTATTGAATACATTTTTCAAGTCATTGCGGTGAGACAGGCCAAATTGAAATGAGTCTGTGTGCATGTCTGTTTTATTCCATTTTATGTGAAAAGGGCCCACCCTGGCCTGGGTCCAAATCGACAGGAGAGTTTTAGAAGAGTGATAAATTTTAATACATGTTAGCTGATAATGATTAATGGCCATATCACAAACTCTTTAAGAAGTTGGAGATTTAAAGTGGTTCACCACTTCTAGGTAGATTTATCAGAGAGAGTTAACTGATGTTTCTACAAGGAAAATTACCTACACTAAAAGGACTCCCTGTTGGAAGTTGATTAGAAACATAACTAGTATAATAAGTATCTTTCATATTATCCAGGCTTTTTGCTTATGGAAAATGCTAGTTTACATGAAATATAATTTTATTAGTTTCACCTAATAACCAAGGTAATGGATATTAATTAAATTTGATTGGCATGATCATTAAAATTATATAATTCAGATTTCTCTTATACAGTGAGGTTATTACAAAACTATTTTCTTTTTGAAAGTCATCATGGTATTTATAAGGAAAGTTTACATTAGCTTAATCTCCAAAGCAATGGTACATTTGTAGAATAAAATCTCCAGCAGGAAATAAAGGTCTACATATTAATGTCACTTTCACAGAATAATTTAAGCCATTATGTTACATGTTATTCCTTGGTCTGTCTTGTCTTTGTACAGTCAGCACCTGCTAAGTTTTTGTTAAAATAGTCTATAAGTACACAAAAGATTCACTTGTATTCTTTGTTTTTAATTGGAGAAAAACTGCTTTACAATGTTGTATTAGCTTCTTCTGTACAACATGAATCAGCTATAAGCATACATATATCCCTTCCCTCTTAAGCCTTCCTCCCATCCCTCACCCCCATTCCATCTCTCTGTATCTTCACAGAGCACCTCGCTGAGCTTCCTGTGCTATACAGAAACTTCTCACTAGCTATTTTATACATGGTAGTGTATATATGTCAATGCTACTCTCTCAATCCACCCCCTCCTTGCCTTCTGCCACTCTGTCCACAAGTCCATTCTCTACCTCTGCCACTCTATTCCTGCAATTCATTTGTATTCTACTTCAAACAAAGCATAAAACAACTTGAAAAATGCAAGCTTACTTAACCTACACTTTTATATGTCCATAGATAATAAATGTAGGCTCACTTGAGTGTAAGAACTTTCCTACATACTAGTTATGATCTTGATCAATCAATATTTTCACCTTGCAAGATTTACTAAGTACTATACAATTCACTGATCACCATTATGTTGATTTTTTTCAATTTCAAATATAACTAGAATGATAAGATAATTATTTTTGCTGAAAATGTTCTAATAGCACAATAGTAAATAAGTCTTTGCTTGTAAAATAAAGCCTTAATTCCAATAAAATCTATTTTGGGGGCCGGTCATTGAGAAGACATGACCCATTGGTTGACCTTGAGTTGGACCCTGGCAGTTGGAGGCTTCCCACCTGTTCATCTGTTTTTGGAATATGTGCTTTGTTTGCCTTCCCAGTTCCCAGAAGTTGCTCCAAGGGTACAGCACTGAGATAGAAATGTGGTGCTGAGATCATCTGGATAGTATACATGACTGAACCCAATTATAACTCTATATAAACTTTCAAGGTTTCCAGGCAGGTGCAGAAATCTATACCTCTTGGGGTCTCTCATAAGACAGTCCTCATAGGTAAGTTCTGCTGCTTATTAAACCTGACCTCAACCAATCTGTAGGGGTTTGCCTCTTTCCCTGGCTTCTTGCTGCCCTTTGCATATGGGTGCCAGTTTTAGATAAGACCTAGAAAGTTCCTGAGGTTTGCAAATTACCATCTGTTATTCTCAACTTAATTTGATGTTATCAAATATTGCTGCAAGCCATCTAATACTAATATTTCTAGTATTGGGGGGACATATTATTTACTTTCATGTAAAACTATTAAAAGTCCTAGCAAAATCCTTATGAGTATACTCTTATCAACACAATAGATTGAAAATATTTCTCCCAGTGTCTCTTTTCTTCCTCTCTCATTTTTTCTAGTTTCCTTTTTCTTCTCTTCCTTCCCTAAGCCTTGTTGACTTATTCCTTCAAATGTCTCTCTTTCATAACTTTCATTATCTCCTCTCTCCTGATGAATTTGAAGGTAACATTCCATACCAAGATTGATAATTTTTACCAGTTCAGGCAAAATCTCAAAGGAAGTTATTTTAGAACATTAAATACAAGTAAAAGTTTAAATGGCCACCTAATATATACATGTATGTACTGGATCAAAATTTGATTTAACAACACTATGTAAATAGGTGCCAAATTGTATTAGGTCTGCCCTATAGGATTATCTATAATTATATACAATGTTGTGAAGATATCTACATTGTTATTAACATGCTCAATACAGCAATAATATTGTGAAATAATAATATTGTGAAAAAGATTTCAAGTAATTTTAGGAAACAAATGGAATTTGGTTATTATTGAAATCTTAGTATGGCTGTCTTAAGATGCAGTCCAACTCTGAGAAATGCTATTATCGTAATAATAGTTCTAACAATATAAAACTGAATTTTAAATTTTCTCTGCATGTTTGTAATTATAAGGCTCTTTTATAAGGGAACAAGAAAGAGTGAAGTAAATTGAGGTTGGAAATAATTTGAAGCAATAGTCCTCAAAGCATAGTCAAAATTTCTTACTTTTTAAAAATGTTTGCCTAGCTCTATTTGTAACTGAAAATAACATATTAGTCACAACATGAGCATGCTTAATTTACCCCATACGTAGAAAGTAAAGTCAAGTCCTTGATCATTCTTGCAGTGGGAGAATCATAAATTTAAAGCTCTTAATCTCTAAAGTAGAAATGAAGTGATTATTGCATTTATATGAAGCCTAAGGACGTGAGTTTGAGTGAACTACGGGAGTTGGTGATGGACAGGGAGGCCTGGCGTGCTGCAATTCATGGGGTCGCAAAGAGTCGGACATGACTGAGTGACTGAACTGAACTGAACTGAAGAGTGTAATATGGATTTTTATAAACTAGAACAGTGATATTAGAGGTTTTACATGCTACAGAATATTGGGTTTATAAAAATAAATATGAAGCTGGAAGTTTTTTTAAAAATTGCATGTTTGGTGTTAAAATGAAAATCTTTCACTTTATTTCATTAATAAATGCCAAAAATTAATTGTAAGAATTTAAAGAAATACATTATATTTTGATATTTAGGAGTAAAATATGACACATTACAAGTTAGCATATTGAAAGAAAAACAGTGTTTATTATTTGGTGTTTGTGGGTATATGTTTGTGAGATTGATAGATAGCCAGATAACTGATAAGTGTTAGAAAAGTCTAAGCCCAATAATTCAGTTATTCCCTATGGTTATCAGAGAAAGAAATAGAATAGAAAGTTGAGCTGCACCTATAACCCAAAAATTCAAATAAAACATTAGTTGAAAAAAGAGGTCTTAGGTTAGCAATTAGTTTTCATGTTCATTCATACTAAATCTTCTACAAACACAAAATTCATCTGTTGCATAGCACTCTAGTTCCCTTTCTACATTTTAAGTTAAAGTACTAATGAGCTGTGAACTGAATAGTTAGTACCAGAGAGAAATAAAGCTTGTGTAACACACCAAATTTGCATAATCAGTTATTAAAATCATTGAGATTTTACATAATAAAGAGTCAGGATAACTATATGATAAGAATATAAGCTTTAGGAACAATGAAAGGGGTTCAAATTTTATCTATATCAAATCATCTATTATAGACATATATAATCATCCTTTGGTAACATTTCCTTCTGCATTTCAGAGAAGGAAAATGTTAAGAAAGAAATCCTAATGTGGATTTCTTTTTAATTAAATGTAACAATCTATGCAATGTTTCTGGCATAGGTCTGGATATACTAGAAAGTATTCAAGAAATGTAGGGATTCCCTGGTGGCTCAGACAGTAAAGCATCTGCCTGCAATGTGGGAGACCCGATTTGATCCCTGGGTCTGGAAGATCCCCTGGAGAAGGAAATGGCAACCCACTCCAGTACTCTTGCCTCGAAAATTCTATGGATGGAGGAGCCTGGTGGGCTACAGTCCATGGGGTTGCAAAGAGTTGGACAGGACTGAGTGACTTCATTTTCCTTCATAAATGTAACAATCTATGCAATGTTTCTGGCATAGGACTGGATATACTAGTAAGTATTCAAGAAAAGGAAATGCTTTTAAATTAGATGTGTACATTATTGTTGCTTTCATAGTTCAAAATCACTAAACTATTTGTAATATAGTATCTTTTTACTGCTACATAAAACCTGAAAACTTATTTTGCCTTTCTAGCATTTTCCTTATCTTTTTTGTCTTTCATTGAAAGGTATCTTACTGAGGAAGAGGAATCAACAGTGAAAAGAGGATGAGTCATACTAACAAAATGATTTACTTTGCACTGGATATTTTGATCTAGTGGATATTTCAGTGTTATTTGGGGCTTCCATAGTAGCTCAGTTGGTAAAGAATCTGCCTGCAATGCAGGAGACCCAGGTTCGATGCTTGTGTTGGGAAGATCCCCTTGAGAAGGGGATAGCAACCCACTCTAGTACTCTTGCCTGGAGAATTCCATGAACAGAAGATGTGACTGGTTACAGGCCATGAGATCACAAAGAGTCAGACACGACTGTGCTACCTTTCCTTTCCTTTCATCAGTGTTGTCTATCACAAGACTTCATAATACTGGATAGACTGATAGCCTTAGCTTACATCACATAAAGTTCGTCATTAAATTTGGAAATTTGCCTTATTAAATCAGATCATTGAAGACTATCACCTCACAACAGTCTACTGTTTGAGAAAAACAATTTGAGAAGCACCAGAATATTTATTTTTAAGCTCCCAGCTTACTCATTCTTTTTCTCATCACACTCAAGTAAAAATGCTTTTGTATTTACATACCAAATGTTTTCAAATGTAAAATAAGAATAATCAGTGTAGTGAACAAAAATAATGGGAAAAAAAAGATAGGGAAAAAATAGTCTCAATATTTAGTAAAAATAACATTAAAAATTTAGTAAAATATATTTTTAAAGAAAATTTATGAAGGGCATTATTTACCATCATTATTTTAAGCATGAACATTGTATGATATTTAGTCTTCAATTGGCATCACTTATCTCAGCAGTATAACTGTGAATCACAAATAAAATCATAAAGGCAATTTGATCATAAAACAATATATAATTTCCCCAAATTTGAATAAAAACTCCTTTTTACTATGAATTTCCTAGGGAAATAAAGTCCCAAAGGACATAAAGTCTAAACAACATCATTTAAATCTTCTCCATTAAAGTTAAAAAAAAAAAATAACCTGGAATTTATCCTCCTCATATGTTACTCTGTTTGTTCAGTCTTAGTTATAGGAGTCTCTTGATGACTCTGAAATTCAGGTCTAGCCAGTAAAATAAATAAATCATTTTTAAGGCCACTCTGTGGTTTTTCAGTCCCGCTAGCTTTCCAGTTTTAGCCAAACATGTGTAAGAGAAAGCCACAACCCATTGATGAAGCATTTCTCCCACTTGATTAAAGGCCATCATGTGCTATTTGTGATACTTTTCTTTCCCTTCTAGTATACTGGAAATCTCACCTTATATTTGAAAGTAAGTGTATTTCTTTTTTTATTTTTCTGACTTGCTCTCTCTTTTTTTTTTTTTCTTTTGCTGAATTTCATAATGTGGACAGTTTACTCACTAGATTAGTTTCCTAGGGCTACCATAACGAAGTCCCACAAACTGAGTGGTTTAAAACAGAAGTTTATTGTTCCACAGTTCAAGAGGCCAGAAGTCTTGAGAGTAATGTGTTGGCAGAACTGCAGGCTCTCTGAACACTCTCGGGAATGATCAGTCCCCTGCCTCTGTCCTAGCTCTTACAGCACCAGGGGTTCTTGCCTTGCAGATGTAGCCCTCCAACCTTCCATCTTCACTTGGTATTTACCCTGGGTCTGTACTTTGCCTTTCCTATATGTGTGTCTGTCTCAGTACCCACATGTCTCCTTTTATTAATGACACCAGTCACATGGTAGTGGAGCCCACCATAATGACCACATTTTAACTTGATTTTCTCTACAAAAATCCCATTTCCAAATAATGTTACATTCTGAGGTACTGAGGTAAGGACTTTAACATATCCTTTTGAAGGGGAAGAAAATTACAGGCAAAACATTCACCAATCACAAGTGAATATTGAAATATCTCATGTAAAATTGAGCCTACCTAGAAGACAACATAAGGCACATACTTCAGGAAGTAGGTTAATTCTTAAAGTAGAAAAGAATAAGAGACTGTGATACTTTCTACCTTCACATGGAATAGTGACAATTAAGGCAAGGTGCCAAAAACATTCATGAAAATAAAACTTTTTCTGTGAAATTGAATACAATGGGGCAGAAACAGTAGCCTAATATGCTTATTATCATTTGAAATGTTATTGACTTTTTAAACCTTTCTAGACTGAGCAACTTCACTTTCACTTTTCACTTTCATGCATTGGAGAAGGAAATGGCAACCCACTCCAGTGTTCTTGCCTGGAGAATCCCAGGGATGGGGGAGCCTGGTGGGCTGCCATCTATGGGGTTGCACAGAATCAGACACGACAGAAGCAACTTAGCAGCAGCAGCAGCAACCCACAAAATAATTGCATGTTATCTGTCTTGTTTATTGCTATGCATATAACATATACTCAATAAACACTTGTTACTTGGATGAATCTCTATGCCTGGATGATGGGATATTGATTAATTTTAAAAAATATATAGATTTTACCTTTTCAATGAAGAAATAATGCACAAATTATGGATTTTTGCAGGTAGAAAAATAGTTTCAAAATATTAAGCCATTAACCCCTTCACCCAAGATATACCATTCTATATTAAATGTTTATTATTCAAATGGCAACAATACCCATTCACGTAACTGTAGCTTTCTGTCAAGTGTAATCTCATATAAGGATATCTCAGGATAATTTGTAGGTTCCCAAAGTATTGATTGGAAAAGACTCTGATGCTGGGAGGGATTGGGGGCAGGAGGAGAAGGGGACGACAGAGGATGAGATGGCTGGATGGCATCACTGACTTGATGGACATGAGTTTGAGTGAACTCCAGGAGATGGTGATGGACAGGGAGGCCTGTCGTGCTGCGATTCATGGGGTTGCAAAGAGTCGGACACAACTGAGCAACTAAACTGAACTGAACTGAAAGTATTCACAAGTATCAAATACAGGGAGAAATTTGCCTCCGCATTTTTAGGAGAATAATGTTAAAATGTGCTGATAAAAGCATCAGTTTTGAAGTTAGAAGGATTGTGTAAATTTCAAACTATTTTTATAAACTTTAATAAAGCACTTAATCTTACTAATCTTTTCCTATGCTATGGAAAAAGTGATGGCAAGAGTGATAGACAAAGCATAGGTTTCCTAAAGGATCAAACAAAATGACTTATACAAAAATATCTTATAAGCACTATACAAACAGCAGTTAATATTTCATCAGAGAGCTCTATGTGAAGATTGTTGAAGTTCATGCATTTTTTTAAAATGCAGTGTTGACAGTGGATATTCCTGTAGCTGGAAAGTGACTGTAAATGATACTTCATAAATAGAAAAATATCATCTTTCATTACAAAGAGGTAAAATAAATCTTATTTGTAAAATAAAAGTTAGACTGAAAAATCCAGTCCTCAAACAAATCATACACTTAAAACATCCCAAATATAAAAAATTGCCAAAGATTTCTCCATTATTTTGGGGAGGAGCTTAAAAGACAGAGCCAATGTCATTCACTTGAATCTATCTATGAAACAATTCACTTGAATTCTAAAACACTATATATACATTGTCAGTCAATCTTAAAGGATATCAATCTTGAATATTTATTGGAAGGACTGATGTTGAAGCTGAAGGTCTAATTCTTTGGCAACCTGATGCAAAGAGCCTACTTACAAGGAAAGACCCTGATGCTGGGAAAGATTGAAGGCAGGAAAAGAAGTGGATGACAGAAGATAAGATGGTTGGGTGGCATCACCGACTGAATGGACATGAGTTTGAGCAAGCCCTGGGAGATGGTGAAGGACAGGGAAGCCTGGTGTGCTTGCTGTCCATGGAGTCACAAAGAGTCAGACACGACTGAGTGACTGAACAACAACATACATTTTCAAATTAGAAGTTTTAGCCTTCAAATAACAAGAGTTCTATTAGAGTATTTTCAAATTATTCAGGTGTATTTGTCTCATTTAAAAAAAAAAAATGACTGAGTGTAGTATCGGTATGATGGTTCATCAGGATACCAGAGATAGCAAGGTGACTTTGAGTTAGCTGAAGAGAAAAAGTAGGCTATTGTCAAAAGACCAACCATTATTCAATTCCTGACTTTCCAATAATTTTTCAACAGCAACAAAGGAAGCCTGAGGACAGTGGGAAATATCTTCACAGTATTGAGAACAGAATAATATGTCCCATCAAGTACACATCCTGAGAAAATATTTCAAGAATAAGAGTACTATTAAAAAAAAAAAACAACTTCCAAATATACAAAGCAGTTTATAAGTAATAATAAATTGTCTGTAGGAAAATTCCTAAGATAAGTAGAAGAATAACTATCCTAGATGGAAGTTCAGTGGTGCAAGAGGAAATAACAAAACTAGTAAATATATTAAAAATTAGTTGAAGGGAAAAATGAAATAAAAGTAATATCTATTAAAAAGTAGAAAAACAAAGGGAAAAGGGTAAGATAAGCAAAACCAAAAAAGGTTTTAAAAATTAATCCAAGTATATAATGAAAGAATGTAATCCAGTCAAAGAAAATGTTACATTGAATGAAATATTAAATCCAGCTAGATATTGCTTACAAACAACTGAATTAAAATGCAAGTAAACTGAAAGAGTGAAAGAGTGGGAAAAATACCAAGCAATTATAATAGAAAGCATGCTGGAATGGTCACATTTATTTCAGACAAAATGTTATACAACATTACCAGAGATAAAGAGGGCAGTTGTCTAATGATAGTGGCTTATTTCATCAGAAGACATAATAATTTCTACAACATAATCCTCAGTAACAAATTTTCCACATACACAGGTCTCTTACAACCACAAGTATAGATAGTAAAATCCACATGATACTGAGAGATTCAAAAATAAATATTTCTTAAAATATGATGGATTAGGCCGGAAAAATTTTTATAAGCATAAATAATTCTTAAACAAGCCAATGAATAAACTTCATCTATTAGCCAAACTAGAACACCGTCCTCAGTATCAGTAAGGATTTCAGACAGGGGTACCTCAGAGATGGTTTATCTCTGCTCCAATGTGTCTGAGGCCTCACCTGAGAAATCTAAAACCTGGGTAATTAAATGATCTGGATGCTCATTGACCTATAAATCTTAAAGTTTATGTTATCAAGGAGTCTAGCTGTAGCTGTCAGAGAGAAAATACACATGTCATCTCCCTGTGGTTAGAGTTTCCTCAAAACACTGTGACTGGGTTAAAGGTGAATAAAGATCTGTATATCTATACTTATATCTTAGATGTGTGTACGTATATGCTCAGGTGCTCAGTCATGTCTGACTCTGCATGGACTCTAGCCCACCAGGTTCCTCTGCTCATGGAATCTTAGAGGCACAAATATTGGAGTGGATTGCCTTTTCCTACTCCAGGGGTTCTTCCCTACCCAGGGACTGAATCTGTATCTCTTGTGTCTCTTGCATTGGCAGGTGGATTCTTAACCACTAGTGCTACTAAGAGTTGCATAACATATAGTTATAGATGTACTATATAGGAGATATATATATATATATATATAAACATACATATATGTATATCAATGTGATTGATAGCGAGGAACAACATAAACCAAAAAGGTAGCAAAACCATGTATGCTTTGTTTGACATTTAAGTAAAATAATTCAAAATACATCTTTATGGATTTCAGAACTAATCATTTTGAATATAAGATATTTTGTAGCCTTGATTAATAAAATATTGTTATGCATGGCATAACCATTGCAGTAACTACAGGTATATCCTCCCTAGACATACCTCTTTTCATGGCACTCTGACTCAGTTTTCAATGGTTCCTATGCCTAGAAGATGTAAAAACTTTATTTTTTCCTATTTCTTATCAAAATAGGACTTCTATAATTTTGACTTAAACTGTTTTTCAATATGGTTTCTTTCCCACTCCTCCTTTTTGTATGCATTCGATTTGTATAAACTTTACAGAGATCCAAAAACACAGGTCAAAATTTGTCTTTATGTTTTTAATCACACATTTCTCTATACAGACTATTACTCTCTACCATATGTATCAACTAAGGTCTACCCATTTTGCAAACTCTATCTCAAATTCTGCCTCCTGAAAGAAATTCTCTGTGGTTCCTCCAGCCTTGGGTAAACTATTCTTCCTCTTTTACACATGAAAAATAATACATAGTTTGAAAACCTTGTTCAATAGCATATATCACTCCCTACCTTATTATTTTTGTTCATCTTTGATGTTTATGTTCCAAGATCAGAGGACATGTATAATTCAACTTATATTTACCATAATGTAAAGCACCTATTGGAAGTCCAGGTATGTAATACATAATCAACTAATATTTGCTTATTTAAATTAATCTTATATTCATATTCAATATGTACTCACAGTACTTATAAATAAGATATTCTTCACAAAGTACAATTCTAACTTCCCCAGCATTAGAATATATAAAGATTAATTTCGTTTGAAGTTTCTTTATTCTTTCCTCTCCCTTTCCCCTCCATCAAAAAAAGTTTTTGAAAAACAGCATATTCACTCTTTGTCGTTTCAAGCCATGAGATTTGATATAGAAAGCTTACAAGAGCAGTGAAACTGACAGGGGTCAAGTTTAACCAGTTTAATTTCTAACTGGCATCCAAGTGACCCACATTTTCACACCTTTCGAAATTCTTTACCTGTTGTAGCTAGATCCCTTCCTCCAACGGCATAAGAAAACACATAGAATTAGTGATAAAGATTGATAAACAATGCAAAAGTTTCAGCTATACTTGTTGAAGCTATTTTTTTTTTTTTAAGTCTTCTGTTATCCAAATTTCCTCTCTGAAGGAAAGATTTATTTAGTCCTACACAGCCATCACAATGTTTTGCTCTTTGCCCAGTATGTTCTTTCTTGACAGACAGAAAAGACTAGTAGGGGGGGTTAATTTCAGGAGTTTTCAGTAGACTTACCACAGTAACTGGAAGAAAGAAACCCTTTTGTTTCCCATAGGCATGGTCTAATCCAAGAGCTCTGTGAGGTGAAGCTTCAGAAGATGGTCTAGCAGGCTGAATGGATTTTAGCATTTCATATCTTTTCATACAAATGCAGAGGACTATTATTCCCTCAGATTATAAACTCTCTTTTTATTTTCATCTTCATTGGTTCAACATTAGTTGTGTGTATCCTGTTTCCATTATGCTATTAAAAAAATGTTTTTCTGTAGAGAGTTGCTTCTTTAAGGATATGCAAAAATGTAAAATTAATATCTCATATTGGTATTGAACCTATTAGTACAATTATATTATAAAGTATACTATAAAATATGCATTATTAATTCACAATGCAAACTAATACATTGCACAATTACCATAATTTTTTCAATATCAGTTATTAACTATTAAATGGAACATAGGGAAGAAAGTGGTGACTAGGTCTTTAACTCAGATGATAGAAATGTTCCATTATTCTTCTGACTAACATTTGATTGAAGCAACTATTAATTTATCTATAGGTATGTAAATGTAACCTGGAGAGGAAATGGCAACCCGCTCCAGTATTCTTGCCTGGAGAATCCCATGGATGGAGAAGCCTGGTGGGCCACAGTCCACGGGGTGGCAAAGAATTGGACACGACTGAGCGGCTGCACTATGTAAATGTAATGGCATTCCAGGAGCATATTGCAGCGCACAGAAACAACTCCAGTTTTCTTGCCTGGAAAATTCCATGGACAGAGGAGTCTGGCAGGCTATAGTTCATGGGCTCACAAGAGTCAGACATGACCAAGCAACTGAGCATACACATACATGTAAATTGTATGTATAAACTGAAGTGCAAAGAATAATCAAAAGCTTATTTTACCAAGTTTCCATTCTAAGTCATACTTACATATCAACTCATTAAAATAAATATTAAAGTGTAGAGACTACCCTCAAAGTCCCCATTATCACTTACAGATGAGGAAATTAAACTACAGAATTGTTAAATAATTTGCCTCAAATCATACATGTAATAAGTGGTAGAACCTGAGATGCAAATCCGGTCTGTCTCTAGAGCTTGGGATCCTGGCCATTGTGTTATACTGGATCCTTCTGTCTCTCCCTCTTATGCTGTCATGTAGCTAATAGCTAATGCCTTTCCTAGCATTCTCAGTCATGCCTCCATGTGAAAAATCATAAACTGATCAATTTCACTGACTTACAGATGGAAATTCTGTAACTCGACTGCACAGATAGAAGAATCATTAGAGCAGGAATCTGTTATATTTTAAAATGTACACATATTTAAGATTGACACTTTGTAGACTGAGATATTATAACCTTATTCAGAAAATCAAACTATGTTTTAACCACTAATAAAAATAAAAACTTTTGAGTTAGATAGAAATATGTAATTCAAACATACTTGAATCCAATTTTGGATCAATCTTTTTTCCTTCATCTAATTTGAATGAGATTTTTCTATTATTCACAATTATTCTAGTATATATTCATACACATTTGTATGCTCTCTCTCTCTCTCTCTCTCTCTCTCTATATATATATATATATATATATATATATATATATATATAAAATGAAGTTTTTATTGAAACAGATTTCCTTCCATACATTCTTAATTGATGATAGACTATCAGGAAGGGCAAAAGATAGAAATGATAAACTCAATAAATAGGGTTAATCTCCATTTATTGTTTTTGTTTTTTTTTTCATTTGTGTTAAGTAGAACTGAGGAAATTACTGTGCAGCAGGCGGCTCTTCTCCTTGTTGCTGGGAAACGTCATTTGTGATTACTTCAAGGCATTGCCACCTGGAGTAGAAAAAGCCTTTCTAAGCCAAGGTGCCAAATTCGACAGATCACATTAGTTTAAGTCCAAACATCTGCAGAGACAAAGTTGAGTATGCTGTGAAGTCCTATTGGCTGCATTTCTAAGAACATGCTTTTCAAAATTTCATGTGCCAATTAGTCCATAAAGTATTTATTGAGTCTCTGATATATTCAACACACTGCAATAGTCACCACGGGCAAACAAAAGTAGTAGATAGTTTACAATCTATTTACCTTTCTAAAGAGTTATTTATAAGCTAAGGCTCAAAATACTTTTAAGCATAAACAGATGTGACCTTATCCCTAAGGAACTTAGAATAGGCAGTTCTGAGTCAGAAGCTCAATGAAACACAGAATCAAAACCTGTCTAGTTAGATTTCACCCAATGCACTGTTCCTTCTGCAGTACATTACTATCTAAATTATGCTTCAGTGTTTCCCTGGTGGCTCAGTGGTAAAGAATCCACCTGCAAATGCAGGAGACATGGGTTCTATCACTGGCCTGGGAAGATCCCACATCCCACAACTAAGCCCATGCACCACAACTACTGAGACTGTGCTCTAGAGCCCAGGAGTTGCAACTTCTGAGCCCACAGTGGCAACTACTGAAGTCAGAACTCTCTAGAGCTTGTGCTCATCAACAAGTAAAGCCCACACACCACAACTAGAGTGGACCCTGCTCATGACAACTAGAGAAAAGCCTGCTCAGCACTGAAGACCCAGCACAGCTAAAAAAATAAAATTATTTTCAAAAATCCTGTTTAAAAAATTATGTTTGATTAATTCAAGAATATCTATATCTTCCTTAGAGCAAACCAACTCACTCTTGTGAGGAGGTCTAATTATTAATAATTTTTTACCCCCTTAATTTTATTTGTCCATCAGTAACAAAAAAAGGAGAGGGAACATCTCTTCAAATATCTGAAAACCCCACCTCTCCAAAAATATCCCCTTTATTTATTCTCTAAGCTCCATTCTCTCCTACCTTCACACAGTCTTCTGGAATGACTTTTCAGTACAGCTTTGTTTTCTTTTCATGTAACTCTCTTTTGGTCCTTAGGCTGATTAAAGCTCAACCCATCCAAAACATATCATGTTTATTTTCAAACAATTACCTCTTTGTCTTTCTAATTTTTCATGAAGCAAGATTCAAGATTCATGAGTCAACTAGGATTCACTTTGCTTTGTTTTTTTTTTTTTCCTGAGATTTATTTTCTTAATGAGGATAATTTATACAGAAAATCTAGAGACACACACAAAGATTTTGTTCAATTCTCACAAAAAAGAATGAGAACCAATAAATAATTTGAGGTCAAATAATTTGCCATGGCAACAAAACTATGGGGTGGAGTAGAGTAGGACTTGAGACAAAAATAGAATTAACAGCACATGATCAATCTCTTGATGGTTTTAGTGAATAACTGTGGCTTTCGACGATGTTTTAAAGAAGGGTCAAAGACTAGGGTGTGCTGAGAAAGATGTGGTGAAGTGGAAGTGGAAGTCACTCAGTCGTGTCTGACTCTTTGTAACCCCATGTCCATGGAATTCCCTGGCCAGAAAACTGGACTGGGTAGCCTTTCCTATCTCCAGGGATCTTCCCATCCCAGGGATCAAACCCAGGTCTCCCACATTACAGGCAGATTCTTTACCTGCTGAGCCATAAGGGAAGCTCAAAAATACTGGAGTGGGGAGCCTATCCCTTCTCAAGGGGATCTTCCTGACTCAGGAATTGAACCAGTATCTCCTGCATTGCAGGCAGATTCTTTAGCAACTGAACTATGAGGGAAGCCCGGTGAAGTCAATGAAAATAAAGTAATTCAGTTAATATCAGTTCAGTTCAGTTCAGTTCAGTCGCTCAGTCGTGTCCGACTCTTTGCGACCCCATGAATCGCAACATTCGGGCTATCTGCTACACCTTGCTTTACATATTAAACCTGAGCTCAGCAGGACTGAATGACCACCTCAAATACTGAGAAGGAATAATCTCAAAGAATTAGCCAGTTTGCCTAGAAAGGGTAGGAGGCTATTACTTTCTAAAATGCAATGAACAAGTACAAACAACTCCAGGTGCTCTGATAAGTCACTATCTTAGTGATGAATTGCTTTCTGATGCAGTTTATCACTGCCCTGTAGAGACAAGGTATGGAAAGAAAAGAAAAATGAGAACCAGATTTGTAACTTTCATTTTTTTCTGATGAAATATGTAACATCTATTAGTGTTATTTTCATAAACCTATATATAGGCTTAATATATTTTCAAGTTATTTCTGTTTTATTTAATTCTATTAGCTTCCTACCTTCACATTTAAATATCATATTTTAATTCCTAAGATTATAAAATATATTTTCTAAAAATTACTATTTCATCATCAAGTCCTAACTTCCAGTATATGTTTTCTACTTTTTGTGTGTTTACTTTTGGCAAGTCTTTTTCCCTACTTTTGAAAAAAATAAAATATTTTATCTTTATAGATAGAAATTCATTGAGTTTCTTATAGTCTCATTGTGCTTAAGAATGATAGAAAAACACTGTATGATATAGAAAATGAAGAATATAATATTTTGATTTGAATTTACATCTGAGTGTCTGATTCTCTTTTTTTTTTTATTCTCTCTGAATACCATGGTTTCTTTTCTAGAAAAGAGACTGACAAGCCTACTTAATCTTTTATATTGGCCACAGTGATAACTTCCTATTAAATATTTAATATTGTTGTACTGATAAAGAACATAAAACATTATGCAAAACTTGGCACAAACATGATTCAGGAGAGCATCTGCTGGAAAATAAAACACTTGAGAGCCTGGAACTTAGCACGTGACACTGCTCTAGAGAAGATAAGCCAGACAACTCATGGAATTCAATGACGTTACTATGGGCTTTTGTAATGATTTTCCACTCATGTTTAGAGTGAATCTCGGTGTCTCAGCTGCTGGATGAGCTTAGAGTGATGGGGCAAATCTTCCACAAATTTGTCCTAAGGACTTTGTTCCATTTGTAGCTACTTCATAAATAAATAGTTTCTCTAACTCAGTCTCAGAACATTAAAGCAAAATCAACTTCTAAATGTTTATCAAGTACTTTCACAACAGGTATGCTGCTGCTGCTGCTGCTAAGTCGCTTTGGTGGTGTCCAACTCTGTGCAACCCCATAGATGGCAACCCACCAGGCTCCTCTGTCCCTGGGATTCTCCAGGCAAGAATACTGGAGTAGGTTGCCATTTCCTTCTCCAATGTATGAAAGTGAAAAGTGAAAGTGAAGTCGCTCTGTCCTGTCAGACTCTTAGCGACCCCATGGACAGTAGCCTACCAGGCTCCTCCGTCCATGGGATTTTCTGGGCAAGAGTACTGGAGTGGGGTGCCATTGCCTTCCCCATAACAACAGGTCTAATACATCATATGTATGTTACAGTGGGCAGTACCTGATTGGGGAAAAAATAATCTTGCTGTACAAATGTGATTTTTCACCAAAATAAAAATTGCCATCTTTAAATGATTTATATATCTGTAAGAGAATCCCTACTACCTGGAGATGGAATTACTGCTTGGTAATGATTCTACATCATTTACAGATGACAAAAGTTAAACATTTAAGTCCTTGTTTTAAAAGTTTAAACATATATTGTAAATCTCCTTTAGTGTACTGTGATGACAAAAAGGAATTCTTAGAAGAGACAATTTTTACTGGTTCTCTTTTCTGGGGAAATCATTCACTATAATTAAGGCAAAATGAGATCACTATTTTGGTACAGCATCCTCCTATCTGTAAAACATAATAAGAAATTTCACTTTCCCTTTAAAGATATTGAGATAAGAAGAGTCTAAATATTTAATGTGGTGAGTTTTTCTCATGAAATTAGGAAATCTTACAATAAACAGTCCAAAAAACATTGAACACAAGAATATGATAGAAGAATGAGTGTTCTATTAAAAAAAAAAAGAAAAGCATGGGAAAAAGTCATTATCAGAATCAGAATTAAAAAAGGATGCTGTGTTGAAATTTAAAATTTAAATAATGGATTGAATGAAGTTGGCACATTAAATTTAAGATAGATTTCTAGAGGGAGTATCTATATAAGGGAATTATATTCATTCAAGTATATGCTCAAAATGGTGGGTAAGAAAAAGAGCCATTCCTTTCAAGACACATTTAGTGATCACTTATATACGTGTGCACACACAAAGAGGTTAAGATGAAATTTAGGCTAATTACCTAATGAAAAATAATGATCAGTTAACAAATAGTGTTTCTTTCATATTCAATAATCTTAAACTTTAGGACACTGAATATACTGTTAGCATCTCCAATGAATTCAAAATTACACCGCAGACCATGTTCTGTGCAATCAAACAGAGCTAAGATCAAATTCAAGCCCCGCCTCTTACTAGGGAGAAGGAAATGGCAACCTACTCCAGTATTGTTGCCTGGAGAATCCTATGTACAGAGGAGCCTGGAGGGCTGCTGTCCATGGGGTTGCGCAGTCAGACATGACTGAAGCGATTTAGCATGCATGCATGCGTGCATTGGGGAAGGAAATGGCAACCCACTCCAGTATTCTTGCCTGGAGAATCCCAGGGACAGAGAAGACTGGTGGGCTGCCATCTATGGGGTTGCACAAAATTGGACATGACTGAAGCGACTGAGCAGCAACAGCCTTTTACTAACAGTGCAACTTCTCCTATTTGGAGGCCAATTACCTTATACAAAAAAAAAAAAAAGAAAAAAAGAAAAGATATTATACAAAAATAACTTACTTGACAGACTTTTTTTTCCCCAAAGCACACTATATGGTGCAGAAGTAGGTGGCTATAAATGATAACCACTAAAATTTGTGAGCTTTATAGTGTTGTACATACTTCAACATGTTCTTCTGGTTATCAACTTAGGCTCATATATAAAAATAATGAAATTATATATGATATATAAACTCAGTATTCTTTCTGTGTATTACTACATAAGTATGTACAGATGTAATATAATTTTCCACAGGCAAAGTTAAAACAGTCATTCATAGTAATTTAGCAGAATGTTAAAATGTATTAACTCCTCACACACCTTCATGAAATGCATTCCACAGCCTAATATCTTATAAATAGATAAAATTTACTTTAATAAGAAAAGATATATACTATAAAAGCATTTTTTATAGGGTCAGGTGAATTAAATTGGAAACCTCAAGATTTACCAAACCAAGTCAACTAAACCCAGTGTTAGCCCTTAATAAATATTGGGCTAAGTAAATCTTGACTTTAGTAATCTTATAATTTAAAGTATGCATGTAGATACACATCTACACATAAATTTTAATATATCTTGAGCTCACTATAAATTTTAATAAAGCATATCTATTTTAATCACTCAAATTGTATCAGTAATTTAGCCTCAAAAGTGTGGCTGGTCTTATCTATAGAGACATAAAGAGGACTAGGATCTTATTATGTGAAAGACAAATTGTGTTGTTAGTTTAGATTCAGTAAAGGCTCAGTGAAATTATTATGAACCCAGAGGCTAAGAAAGAAATTGATGAAGATTATGCCTATAACAGTTTGTTCTAGGAATTAGATTTGTATAAATAATGTTTATTGAAAAAAAGTTTTAATATCATCAGAAAACAAAAGAGATATGCATTCTGCTGATGATGTAAAGCAAAAATTTCCCTGATTGATAAGTTGAGGCTCTCCCAGTGATGGATGTGAAGGGAGTATGAAGACATAAACTGACCAACTACACTTCTATGTGGGATCAGATGATGAGAAGATATTTCAGTTATTTCTGTGTTAGAGAGGAGGACTAGAGCTAAATTAAATCTAACAGAAGAAGAAAACAAAGGTCTCAGAAACAAAAGGAATTTCCATGAAAAAAACCCACATATAAGAAACAAGTCAGAGCCCTTCTCTTAAAATTGTAGGTAGACAGTCAGTAAGACATTTTGGAAAGTGTTAGTTGCTCAGTCATACCCAGCCCTTTGCAACCCCATGGTGTGTAGCTTACCAGGCTCCTCTGCCCATAGAATTCTCCAGGCAAGAATACTGGAGTGGGTTGCCATTCCCTTCTCCTGGGGATCATATCAAACCCAGCTCTCCTGCATTGCAGGTGAATTCTTTACTGCCTGAGCCACCAGGGAAGTCCCAGACATTTTGGAACTACTACCTATAGACAAGGACAGTTGTATTTCATTAATGTATAGTTAGGTTTGAGGATAATGGAGTGAAGAGACTAAAAGGAGAGAAACAGTTCATTTGAGGCCTTAGCAGAAGAGTTTTAATATGACAGTGAAGTTGGAGGTGTTTCAGGTTATTGTCTGTGAAGTAAATGTTCATAATATGTAATACTGTAAATCACTATCACTGAGGGAGTGTTCAAAGAAAGAGAGATACACTCAATGTTGCTAAACAGGGGAACAATATGGTTGGTTGAGCCTTGGACAAAGTGGGGGTTGGGGCACCGACTCTTCATGTGGTAGAAAATCCACTTACAGCTTGTAGTCAGTCCTCCTTTTACACTGTTTCTCTGTAACCACGGTTCTGCTTCTGCAGATTCAGCCAGCTACCAACTGTATAGTAATTTAGTACTTGCTGTTGAAAGCTATCCACCTACAAGTGGACCCAACTGGTTCCCACTTATGTTGTTCAAGGGTCAACTGTATATAGATGAAGTTCAAAGATGGGTAGGTATTGGATCTATCAAAGGTTACATACCAGCTGGCAGTACCCAAAACTGGGTGCACTGGGATGGCAAATGCTTGCCTGCCAAAAAAGAAGAAATTTGCTCTGTATTGCTTCCTGCAAGGACCTCTGCAAGACAGTATCCAAATCAGATGTTAGAAGATAAAATGTTTAGTTCAAAAACCAAAGAAAAAGGAAATTAAATACTGTTTCTCTGGAACTGCAAATAATGGCATCCCATGTCATACTGAAACAGGAAAGGAGCTAACATACAAAGCAGCTTAACTTTTTTAAACTTGCCTAAACTTGTCTAACAGTGTATCAAAAACTGGAGACACTTTGCTGACAAAGGTCTGCATAGTCAAAGCTATTGCTTTTCCAGTAGTCATGTACAGATGTGAGAGCTGGAACACAGAGCTGAGTACCGAAGAATCGATGCTTTTGAACTGTGGTGCTGGAGAAGACTCTTCAGAGTCCCCTGGACAACAAGGAGATCAAACCAGTCAATCCTAAAGGAAATCAACCCTGAATATTCATTGGAAGGGTGGATACTGAAACTGAAACTCCAATAATTTGGCCATCTGAAGTGAAGAACTGACTCATTGGAGACCCTGATGCTGAGGGGTTGGCAGAGGATGAGATGGTTCAGTGGCATCACTGACTCAATGAACATCAATTTGAGCAAACTCTGGGAGATAGTGGATGACAGAGGAGCCTGGTGTGTTGCAGTGCATGGGGTGGCAAAGAGTCAGACATGATTTAGTGAGTGAAGAACAACTACAAAACTTGCCTAAAGGCAAAAGGAAACAACAAAGAACAATGAAGCACCCTTATTAAGAAAATCATATAACAAGAATAAATATTTCTGCTGTCATTAAATTAACTTAAGTCCTCAAAGTCTGGGACATTGAAATTTCTGGAAAGGTATGAGTGAAGTTGGGAGACCCCCACGCTGTAACACCATTGCTTAGATACCAGGCATTGTAAACATCAAAGCTCAAAGCAGCTTCAAGTCAAGTAGAAACCTGCTAGTAAAGAATCTCCATCGGAGACAAGTTTGGGACTTAAAAAAAAAACAAAAAGCCCTTCCACTGGATGTAGAGCTTTTAGAGCAAAAGAATGCAGTCAGTCCCAGTCTTCATGGTGTAGTGCTAAGACATTAGAAGATTTCACTGAAAACTGAAAAAGTCATATAGACTAGGATAAAAAGCAAGGATGGCGCTGTGAATGAACACATTTAATTTGAGGGATACCTGCTTTAATTGTAGGATAACTGTTAACAAAAGATCATGGTTGTATCATCATTTAGGAAGAAAATTCTCAGAAGCGAAATAAAAGTGAAAGGGATATTAAAATACCAAGATAAGAAAACCTCCAGAATTAGTTATGCCTGGAACACCAGACTGATTTTCTGGTTATGTATTTATTCAAGTTATACTCTCAGAAATATTTATCTTCACCCTGTCTGAGAAGGCAGTGTGATAAGTGTGTTTGGCTCTTACCGCCTCTACATGTGCTTTCACCATAAACTTATTCAGAGATTCCTCCTAACTACATTTAAGTGTGTAGGTTGAGGACGCTGGAAAACTGGGTTACACTGGCATCCTGTTGACACCGACAGCATTGACTTATTCAATAAATAGTTGCTGATGTCTTTTAAACCACTTATTCATTCAGTAAATTAGTATTGAATGGCTCCTATTTGCTGACTTTGTTCAGGCATTAATGATTCAACTGTGAGCAAGATGGTATTCAACTTCATAAATCACACACTGGAGTGTGAGACAAACAAATTATCCTTTATGTGAGCAGCTGAGGAAGGACAAAGGGCAAGATCTTTGTAGGAGAGGATCTGATCATGAAATTGAGAGGATGTGATATTAGACATATCATCATTCAGATACTGAAATCGATAAAATTGGGTCACGAGCAGTGTTAAAGTGACAGTGATGCCAATACTATATACATGGAAGGCAAGAATGCTTTAAAGGGCTGGGAAATGTCTGTATCAAGAAATGGTGTAGGTGGTAGACTCTGATATCAGACATGCTGTTCAGAATGAGTGCAGTTATAGTGGAGAAAGGGAGACTAATCTGAGATTGAAAGAAGTCATACCCAGACTCACTCCAGGCCAAGTGGTTCTGAAGGATGGGAAACAAAACAACCATCTCCTGAAAGAAATGTAAGAGGAGTAGAAAATAATCAGATTTCAATTAAAGGAAGAAGGTGAAAGGAACCTTAAAGACTTTGAGAAGAGAGAGGAAATGACTGATGACTAACTATGTATTCCAGAGGACAAAGTGGGAGAGTTATAGAAAGTGGGATGGAGTTTGTTAGTTACTATTCTTGACATAGATTGTGTCTGAAGATTAGGGTATGTGCAATAAGAAGTGACTTGGGAGACTGCTGTATCTTGGGGTGACCAATGCCAGTGCTCAAGTGATCAGTTGTGTCCAACTCTTTGTGACTCCATGAAGCCTGCCAGGCTCCTCTGCCCATGGAATTTTCCAAGCAAGAATACTGGGGTGTCATTTCCTACTTCAGGGCATCTTCTCAACCCAGGGATCAAACCTGCCTCTCTTGCATCTCCTACATTGACAGGCAGATTCTTTACCACTAGCACCACCTGTGAAGCCCTAAGAGAAGAAAAGATCCTGTGCATTCATGGCCTTTGATCAGTTTTGGACTTAATGGCCTGCATATTGAATGCTTTCTTCTCACTTCCTTGTGATGGCAAGTACTGTATATCACATTTGTGCCCTATGTGGGTATCCATCTCTCAGTTGCTTCAAACTTTGAGAAGAGGGATAATCAGTTGGCTTTCTGTCAATTGCACATCCCAATTCAAGGATCTTACTCAGGTTTTAGAAAAACAGAGATGGTAGATTATAGAACTTAAAGTTTGAATTATTATTATTTTTTTCATTTCAAATCCAGTGTTCTTTCCACTGCACTTCTGTACTTTTAGCAGTGAAAAAGAACTGATTACACAGTATAGGACAGGGAATCCTGGCGTGCTGCAGTCCATGAAGTTGCAATGAGTCAGACATGACTGAGCAACTGAACAATAACAACACACAGTATATACTGCATTAAGTAACTGTTTATATCCTTCAAAGTGATCCCTGTGAATCATCCCAGAAGTAAAGCAGATACAGAAGCAGTCTGTCATCCATTTCCATCAAAACCAACACAATTTTCTTAAAAATATTTAAGTAACTGTTTAGGTGATCACTTTTCTGCAGATCCAGTTATTCCCATGAGATAAGATCTAATATAAATTATCAGACAGGTTTTTACTTGTACCCCTGCCAGGATTCACTTCTCTCCACATGAAGTCTCAAGGAACTTTATGTCTTATGAGTAAACTCTGAAACCAAACTGGATTAAAATCCCAGACTGACCAAGATTTAGCTGTATAACCTTTAGCAAGTTTCTTAATCTCTCTATCCCTCAATTTTTTCATGTGAAACAATACAAATAATGATATTATCTACTTCAAAGGGTTGTTGTGAAGACTCAATGAATGAGTATATGTACAATGTTTAGAGGATTCCCTGGGCACAGAGAAAGTACTATGGAAGTACTGTTATTATCACTTTCTTTCTTTTGACTTTACCTGAAGTTTCTTTGGATATCCACATATTGGATTTCTCTTACAAGTTTACACAGAGGACCTTTGTCGTTTGTGATTTTAGCTTTCCTGGTTTAGACTGACTTTATCATCTTGTTAAGATCCCATTAATGCTAATGAATTTGTTAATTCAATAAGTATTTGTTGAGTGCCTCCTATGTATCACAATTTGTGACATTACTGGTGAACAAGACAGTGTCTACCTTCAAGGAGTTTATGTTCAAGTAAAATAAGATGGTTAGTAACCTGCAAGTTTGGGGAAATAGAAATTTAAATACCATATATTATGAGATAGGTGAAGAAAGGCTTAATTAGAAGTCAAATGTCTGGCATCATTATTTAAATTTCATCTTTTAAAATGTGGCCTGTGGTGGATTCATGTTGATGTATGGCAAAACCAATACAATATTGTAAAGTAATTAACCTCCAATTTAAAATAAATAAATTTAAAAAATAAAAAAAATAAAATGTGGCATTCAGCATTGCCTATATTTCATTAAAAATTATTAGATATGGTGATCATTCCTAATTTAGATTTTCTTTAATTTTTTTTTTTTTAATTTAACAAGGATGTACTCTACTGAATTCTCTCCTTGTTCTCTGATCCTTTCTTTAGTTCCAAAATCATCACTGGTCAGTAAACACATGTTGAATGAGTGAATGATTATTTTGCCTGTCTTATTAGCATTGTAGAGCCTACATTGAAAACAGCAATTAGCTTGATTCACAGTGTTACAATGAATCTTACTAAACCAATTTTGTCCATTGCAATTATAGGTCCCAGAGCACACGACACTCCTAAGGCAGTTACCATATTCTGAAGAGCAAGTAGTATTCACTTTTTCTTTGCTGCTTTGATGGTCATAAGCAATTTACAAGTGGTAGAGAAAAACAAAGCTACAGAAACAATTTTCTGAAATGGTCCTTGTGTGATGAGCACAGAGAAATTGTATTTAGTTATAAAAGTATTAACTACATTTACAGTATTACAATAAAGTATTAAAGCTACACAGTTAAGTAGCAACATACTGCTTAGTTTAATATAATTAGGACTATGTAAATCTATAATGCATATGTCATATCTTTTTCTAGAATGTCCCACTGATATTTTTTGAAAATTGGCTGAGGAAGCATCAAGTAAAAAAAGAGCTCTGAATGTGCAAAATTAATAATGCTAAGTTCAGTGAGGGCTCCTGGTTTGGGAACTGAAGTTGGAGAGCTTTTGAAGTCTACATAATAAATGAAACAACTAAGAGCTTATTCAGCCATCTGGAAGCTGAACTGGATGTATCTTGGATCTCATGACTTCTGTGAAGAAGGTGATCTTTTTCAGGCATGACTCAAAGGAACTGCTGCTGCTGCTGCTGCTGCTACTAAGTCGCTTCAGTCGTGCCTGACTCTGTGTGACCCCATAGACGGCAGCCCAGCAGGCTCTTCTGTCCCTGGGATTCTCCCGGCAACAATATTTGGAGTGGGTTGCCGTTCCCTTCTCTAGGGGATCTTCCCAAACCAGGTACTAAACCTGGGTCTCAGGCATTGCAATCAGATTCTTTATTGACTGAGCCATCTGTTGGTAAGCAATCAATTGTAAACTGAATGAATATTTCCAAAACTTGATGACAAAGCTGAGACAAAGATAAGTTTCTTTTGATAGAGCAAGTATGAGTGAGCCAGGCAGGAGACACACTGAAGTGATGTAGAAATCTCTAGAACTACAATAATAAAGGATTTAATTTGCAAGTGTTTGTATATTTCAATCACTTATTCTATGGGCACCATCATAATAAAAAACTGAGTTATAAATACATGCATTTTCACAAGTATAAGACAAATATTCCTTACAATACAAAGTCTTTATGTTTTATCAGATCAGTTCAGTCACTCAGTCATGTCCAACTCTTTGCAACCCCATAAACTGCAGCATGCCAGCCTCCCTGTCCATCACAAACTCCCAGAGTCCACTCAAACTCATGTCCATTGAGTCGGTGATGCCATCCACCCATCTCATCCTCTGTCATCTCCTTCTCCTTCTTCCCTCAATCTTTCCCAGCATCAGGGTCTTTTCAAATGAGTCAGCTCTTTGCATCAGGTGACCAAAGTATTGGAGTTTCAGCTTCAAGATCAGTCCTTCCAATGAACATCCAGGACTGATCTCCTTTAGGATGGACTGGTTGGCTCTCCTTGCAGTCCAAGGGACTCTCAAGAGTTTTCTCCAATACCACAGTTCAAAAACATCAATTCTTCGTGCTCAGCTTTCTTTATAGACCAACTCTCACATCCATACATGACTACTGGAAAAACCATAGCCTTGACTAGACGGACCTTTTATAATGAGCTACAAATACTTTAAATACATCAACAATGAAGCATCTGACATTTTATCATTTCCAAATGAGTATCTATTGGTTTTTAAAATTTTCTGTTTGTTAAAGAAACCACACAAACTTTACATTTTATTTTCAGTTTATTTCATTGTTAATTAAAACATACATAGAAGTTGGCCATAAAAAAAAAAAATTGGAAGAAGGCCTTTGTCAAAAGATCTTTATGGTTTCTATTACTAGGAATAAATCAGCATTGCTCTATATACTTTAACTACAAAATAGCTTCCTGAATCTACTTTTATACCTTTATGTACTATGCCAAGGTTTACTGCAGGGTTTGTGTCTGAGCAAAAGAGATCCACAGAAAAAAGAATAATTTACTGTATGTAGCTAATATATGATTTTATAAATCCTGTATATAGTATATAAAAGCTACTCTTGCAAATGAATGATTAGAAATTGTTCAAAGATGCCAGTTACACATGACTGTATTTTCTTAAATTAAGAAATCCTTTTATAACCAGAATTTCCTTTTTGTCTTCAAGTTACTTATTCCTTAAGCATAATATATATTACTGATTTTATTATTTACTGGAGTAGATTGAAATATTCATCTCAATTCTAACTCCTCACATCCATGCCATGACGCTATCATGAGAAAGTATACTTCCATACCTACTTCTTGACTTTAGCCTAACCATGTGACCTGTTTGACTAATGGGATGTTAGTAGACATGATATGAACAGAGAGTTGAATTGAGATTGTGTGACTGAGTTTAACTTCTTGAAGTCCGGGAATCCTATGTATGTACTGCAGAAACACAGAGAGTTTTACAAAGGATGAAGTACTTAGTCAACAGAAAACAAATAAAAAGTTTGTTGGCCTGTTTCCAAATAGTTACTGAAGTTATATTCATCCGTTAGCATAGTAGACTAAGTTATTTGGATTCATGCTGAGTAAATTGATAACTGGTCAGATAACTCAACTTCACTTCAGAAGCAGTTTGAGCCTCCAAGCCCCCTAGCATTACTTATCCCTGCTTCTAACCAAGAGATATTTTTAAGTAACAGTTTCACAGTAATTATAAAAATTTAGACACAACTTGAGTTACTAATCCCATTGCATGTGACCACTTAGAGTTTGTATTTATGTGCAAAGTTGTTAAGGTTAAAGAAAACTTTTAAGGGTAAGTATTTTGCTTTACAAAGGTAAGTTTGAGTTTTAATATAAAATATTTCACTGAATTTCAATATTATACAATTTAATGTGTAGGAAAAATACTGATAATTACTAATGAATACATGATTATTTCATATTATTGCTAAAAAATATTGTAATTTAAGTTAAGAAGTATATTAATAAAGGATCCCTTGGGGATGTCAAACATGGTAGTTCAAATTCCTAAGGACGAGAATTACCTACACAGAGTTCCCTGAGCCTATGCCCCAGAATGAGGCATCTATAGAATTGACCACGTGTGTGTGCTTAGTCACTCAGTCATGTCTGACTCTTTAAAACATCATGGACTGTAGTCCACCAGGCTCCTCTGTCCACGGGGATCCTCCAGGCAAGAATACTGGAGTGGCTTTCCATGCCTTCTTTCAGGGGATATTCCCAACCCAGAGATCAATCTCAGGTCTCCCTCATTGCAGGCAGAGTCTTTACCATCTGAACCACCAGTGAAGCCCTGACCACAGCTGGAACAAATCTGGACCAGAAAACAGCCTCAGTACAGTCAATCAACACACAGTGAAGGTGAGAATAGACACTTAACTTTCATGAGCCCTGAGTGCTGTGATGGCATGCTATTAAGGCTTATTGTGCCATTAGTATACCAAGACACCTACTATCTTTTAAGACTTTGGCTTATTTACTGTTCAAATTGTTTTATAAACCATTTCACCTCACACAATATCTCAATCACAGTAAATCTGTTGACTGATGGATGTTCAGCTTTAAACTGAAGGAATTTACAATCTTACTGAAGATTTAAAAGTCTATATGAAAAATTATAATAATGCAGGACACGATATGATTGGACAAATGTTTTTTGTGTGACGGATGTTACAGGAGTTCAGTTTGGTTCAGTCACTCAGTTGTGTCTGACTCTTAGTGACCCCATGAATCGCAGCACGCCAGGCCTCCCTGTCCATCACCAACTCCCGGAGTTTACTCAAACTCACATCCATCGAGTCGGTAATGCCATCCAGCCATCCCATCCTCTGTTGTCCCCTTCTCCTCCTGCCCCCAATCCCTCCCAGCATCAGAGTCTTTTCCAATGAGTCAACTCTTCACATGACGTGGCCAAAGTATTGGAGTTTTAGCTTCAACATCAGTCCTTCCAATGAACACCCAGGACTGATCTCCTTTACAATGGACTGATTGGATCTCCTTGCAGTCCAAGGGACTCTCACGAGTCTTCTCCAACACCAACAACAGTAGAAAAGTATCAATTCTTTGTTGCTCAGCTTTCTTCACAGTCCAACTATCACATCCATACATGACCACTGCAAAAACCATAACCTTGACTAGACGGAACTTTGTTGGCAAAGTAATGTCTCTGCTTTTGAATATGCTATCTAGGTTGGTCATGGCTTTCCTTCCAAGGAATAAGTGTCTTTTAATTTCATGGCTGCAATCACCATCTGCAGTGATTTTGGAGCCCCCAAAAATAAAATCTGAGACTGTTTCCACTGTTTCCCCATCTATTTCCCATGAAGTGAAGGGACCAGATGCCATGATCTTCATTTTCTGAATGTTGAGCTTTAAGCCAACTTTTCACTCTCCTCTTTCACTTTCATCAAGAGGCTCTTTAGTTCTTCACTTTCTGCCATAAGGGTGATGTCATCTGCATATCTGAGGTTATTGATATTTCTCCCGGCAATCTTGATTCCAGCTTGTTCTTCATCCAGCCCAGCATTTCTCATGATGTACTCTGCATATAAGTTAAATAAGCAGAGAGTTAGAAAGAGGAAATAAAATGTAGAGGATTGGTGACTCTTTGAAAGCTAATGTAAAGGAATCAATGAAGTCTCTTGAAGGATTTTGGGCTGTATTTGAAGGACTGATTGAATATAGGATACTTCGAGGATAGGGAAATGCATTTGAGAAAATAAAATATAGAACAAGGGCATGATTGAACTCAGGGACAGGTATGTAATTGAGGGGGTATCTTTGGAAACAGACTGTATTGGGTTCAAGTTTTGCCTCCTGTCCACTTAAGCAACTGAGGGAATATTACTTAACAGTTCGAGGCCTTTGTTCTCTTCTCCAGACATGAGCTACTTAGTGAGATTATTCTGAGATCAAGTGAAGTAGGTTACAAACTTACAGGCATATTTCATACATTAATGAAAGAAACTACTAATTTCTATTCCTCATTTGATTTTTTCTCATTCTCCATATACTTATTTTGGCTTTACAGTCTTATTTCCATTTCTTTCATCAATACCTATCTACTTTTTTAATACTCATTTTAAGTCTGGGAGTTTGAAGCTAAAAGAAAAAGTGCCATAATACTGGGAGATGAATAAACAGAATGAGATTCTAGTATTCTTTTTTCAGTTAACCAATGTAGCCAATAACTGTCTTCTAGACTGTGATACCAAAAGAGTTATGCATTTCTATGTATTCTGGGGTATGAACAATTAGGAAGGGGAATCACGAACAAGAAATGAAAAATAATTTTTTTTTTCTTTTCCAGGAGTTAATAAACTAACAGGAGCAAACAGAGGGTAGCAATAGAGAGAGATTAAGCAACAGAGGCATGTGTGCACACACACTGTTACACTCACACACAGCATCTTATCACAAGGTTTTCTGAGGTTTAAAGTGCTAGCACCGAGACATGCTCAATGTTTCACTGAAAAAAATTCTGTTGCATAAAACGTGTCTTTAGACACAAACACACTTCTGCATTATTTCTAGGTCAAGAACACATGTTTTGAATGAAGATGCTTTCTGCTTTCGTATTTATATTTGCTATGATGTTGTCCCTGTTGTTTTGCATCTCTACAAAACATTACATTTATAACATTGTTTATAAATAAATAAAAATGATTTTCAAAAGAGCAAACTAACTTATATTTGACAGAAGCACCAATTTTTTTTGGAGGACCCTCAATTCAGAAATAATTTTGTTAATCAACACAGTTCAAAATGTAAAAGCATGCACTTATTTACAATGTGTTAAATAGAAATAAAATACCTAATAAAGATTACTTTGTTGAGATTATGCTTCACACTTTTTAAGGCAGACTTGTGGTGGAATTGGGGAAACTCAGTTCTGAGGGGCAATGGAGATAGAAAAGTCCAAAAAAACAAATAGAGAGGCCAGAGAGAACAGAAGTTGTAGGGTGTCCTCCCTCTGAGTTATAATTGTTCCGTGAGCTCTAAGGTTTCAAAGGGAAAGAGCAACTTGGACTTAAACTTGGTCATCATAACAAGAAAACTCAGAGATGTTTTCGGATGTGACAGAGCAGCACACATCCAGATATCAAGCAACAGTGAAAGCTCAATGCAGAATTATTATATTTTCAGAATAGAAAACAGTATTCAATTTCTACTGGGTGAATAAGTAGGAAAAGTGTCAGCATGTGGTTGGAAAGGGGTATTAGAGTAATTTTTAAACAATATGTTTTTGTATTGGAAGAACTGTTGTGATTTAGTGAGAGCCAAGGTGGATCAAGGAATAAAGTTGGTGAGGAATAAAGTTGCTCTCCCCACCTACAGCTGAGCATCACCTCAGTGATACCAGTCAAGTAACCTGAGACTGAAGTCACTGTAGCAGGGAATTATACCTTGAATGAGAGAAAAAGCACAGTGAATGTAGTGGAGACTAGAGGATGCCTAAAGCATGATGCTCACACACAATAGGGCTTGCCTCAGGGACACTGGATCGTTCAGTAGCAGAAACATTCCAGGCTTCATCTAAATGGCAGAGATTTTTAATATAGAGTAGGCTTGGTTCTTTTATTGGTCCAAAATGAGCACATGGATAAAAGGATGAACAGTGCTGGACAAACAACATGTTAGATGGAAAATTAATTCAAGATAAAAGAAAAATTTTAAGTAGAAATCAACATATTTATCATATTTTATTCCTGTTAACTCTGATGGTACAAAATATTCTCAATGCTGAATATTTTTAGGCTTTGATTATTTTATTTAAGAAATTTATGAATTTAATTAAATTTATTTAAATCTTATCTCATAGATTCTCACCTATTATATTGACGAGATACATAATATACTCATCTGAGCCTATTTGGTACCCTTCAAAGATCTTTTCACACCTATTGGTGAGGCTTTAAGCATAAGACAAGACTCCAGTGTTATGTTCTAGCTCCTTAAAAGTTTTTGGCCTAGACTGTCTTCTACCCTATACCAAATTTGTTCTGTTCTGGTTTCTTTTTTCTTTCCTGTTGCTTTGTTCTCTGCTGGGAGCCGGCACATTGCATATTGAGTGAGGATCTGGAATAGCTCAACTGGAATTCTATCACTTCCGGGAGCCAGCGTGAGGCACTCCGCCCATGACAAAGGTCATGAGGAAGGAGGCTCGGCATACGCAAAGGCGGGATCGAGCCTCAGGAGTCCCCCTGGAAATTCTCGAGCATCTACCCCCAAAACCAGAGTCTGCCTACTTTCTGCTTTGTGCTTTCACCTACACCTCTGACTTTACGGGGGGCTGTCCCCCACTACCTCTCTCTGAAAAAAGAGTTAGCTCACAGCTCCAGTTAATAATTCCTGGGTGTGACAGTGTTTAACCTACAAACTCCTTTGGAAATCCTCTAGCCTGCCTGAATGGGTTTTTCCGGCCACATGTGATTGTTCAGAGCCTCCCAACTGTGAGAGGCAGGAGATGTTCTAAACTGCCTAAACACAGATTCCTTTGAGTAGTTAAAAGATTGATTAGAAAATGTATTGGTGAAGGGTTTTTCACTTGTTGGGCCAATGTTTGCTGCTAAGTCTCCATACTCCTACTGTGTCCTTGGCAGTGTATTGATTGATATAATGGGTGTATAGAAATGTAAAATGCAGCTTTGTTCAATGCTTTTTGGAAGGCTGGCGCCTGACTTTGGAATAATCACCTTTAGAGAAAGATAAGTTTCTTAAAATGTTAACAGGCCTCCGGGCCAGAAGATGATGTCTATCACCTGAACTTTTGCATATGATAAGTTTACAGGAAAAAAGCCTGGCTTGCTGCATGACTCTACCCCTTCCCCCATTATCCTCTATGCATAACTTAAGGTATAAAAACTACTTTGGAAAATAAAGTGCGGGCCTTGTTCACTGAAACTTGGTCTCCCCATGTCATTCTTCCCTTTAACTTCTGGCTGAGCGTCCATCTGGAGCGTGGATGTCCTCTGCGACCATTTATTTGCCTGGGCTTCTAAGACCCACTCGAGAAGGTGTCTAAGGTGGGGCACCTTCCGCTATTCGAGAGGGCGCCTGCGGCCTCCGTGGTCAGAGCTAACCTGGTGTCACGGGTTATATTGATTTTCCGCGTAAACCAAGCCACTCAGCTTCTTTTCTCCACTGAATTTTCTTACTGAGCTATCCTTATTTCAGCCGCTTTTCTCCACTGAATTTCCTCACTGAGCTATCCTTATTCTATTACTCTTTGTATCCTTAATTAAAGTGTAATTAAGCAGTTATTCCCTGACCCTCGCCTAGCCGTCTCTCCTTCGAATACCCTGGATCAGCCGGGGCTGGTCCCCGGCAGGTGGCGCCCGAGACAGGATTTTCGAAGGTAAGCTCCCTGCAATTAGGGTCATCAGCTCTATTTGCTCCCCGTTCTCGGAACAACTGGGTCATCAGCTCTCTTGTTCCCCCACGGAGCAGTTTGGGTCATCAGCTCTACTGCTCCCCCCTCGGAACAGTTTGGGTCATCAGCCTTCTGTTTCCCCCCCGGGACAATCTGGGTCACCAGCCCTATTGTCCTTCCAATGTTCGGGACGGCTAGGACCCCACTCAAGGGTGCCGCGGACCCCCCTGTAGGATAGACAGGGCTGAGGAGTGGGAAGTGTTGAAAGTGTTGAAGACTTAGAGAAAACGGTTTCTGAAGTTAAAAGGCCAAAGAAAGGCCTGATCTTTTGATAGCTAAAAGCAAAATCCTCTATTATACTTAATTTTCTGACATGGGTAACACTGAATCAAATGAAAGACAGCTCTTTATAGGAGTAGTTTTACAGTTATTAAATAAAAGAGGAATCAAAGTTAAAAAATCTACCATTCAATCATTTTTTTCCTTTGTACAAGAACACTGTCCCTGGTTTCCAGACGAAGGCTCTGTTAACTTAGATGTCTGGGAGAAAGTAGGAAAACAGCTAAAAACTTACCATGCCGAACATGGCTCAGAAAAGGTGCCTAATGACGCCTTTTCCTTATGGAATATCATTAGAGATGTCTTAGACCCTGCCCCGGATTCAGAAAAAGTACATCTTAAAAGGGATAGTGAAGAAAATGCTGTAGCTAAACCTGCCCCTGATTCTAAAAGAGTAACCCTTAAAGAGGAAAGTGAGGTCGAAACTGTAGTTAAACCTGAGGAAAATGAGAAAAACGAAGACCCACCTGACTATCGGCAACTAAGAAAAATGTTAGCAGCCATGACTACTCAGGAACAACTTAAAGATAGGGATGAGAAACAAGATCAGCCTTCCCCAAAAGGAAAAGAGAATTTAGACGAGATAACAACTAAATATCACTCCGATGAAGATTGGCATCTCTTAAACAAAGATGCCCCAAAAAGCCTAAGAGAAACTTCCCCTATCAGGCCATCTGCTCCAAGGAACCTAAGGGAAATGTCTCCCATTAGGCCATATGCCCCTAGGGATTTCCAAGAGACCTTCCCAGTTACTCCATATGTAACCTCTGGATACCAAACAGTTCAAAGAGCTCCAGAGTACAGAGCAGAGAATATGGAACCCATGCCTTTGCCACCACCTCCCATACCAAGCCGTACAGGTCCTATTAAACCCGCATTATTGCCGCCACCTCCCTATCGAAGTGGGAGAGCTCCAATATCGATCCCACGGAGACGGGCCTTCTCTGTCCCTGGCGAGAAATTCGATCCCCAACTTCAGGCTTGTTTCCCTTTAATTTTTGACAATGATGAAAGAGAACAAAAGGCTATCGACTGGGAGCCTGTTTCCTTTCAATTGGTCAAAGAACTTAAAAATGCATGTATTTCATATGGGCCTAAAGCCCCATATACGATGCAGCTAGTAGAAAATTTAGCAGGCCAATGGTTAACACCTCGAGAGTGGAAAACAATTGCTAAGGCCTGCCTGTCCGGAGGACATTTCATACTTTGGAAATCTGAATATGATGATCTCGCTCGTATATATGCTTTTTCTAACCAAAATACTGACCTTAAACATATCACTGAACCTATATTACTTGGACAGACCGACTACCCCTCGTATGACGAACAGATGAAATTAGATAGGACTGCTATACAACAGGTGGCTGATTGTGCCTTTACTGCCTGGCGCTCATTGCCCGATGGTAAGGCATCTGGTACTGCTCTATCTGATATTAAACAAAAGTCAGAAGAGCCATTTGAAGACTTTGTCTCACGACTCTCAGAAGCTGTCCAGAGAATAATTTCCGATTCCGAGGGAGCTAAATTATTAACAAAACACTTGGCCTTTGAAAATGCTAATTCCACCTGCCAGGCTATATTGCGCCCTATTAGAAGAACTGGATCCTTAATTGATTATATGAAACAGTGTGCAGATGTAGGACCGTCAATGCTACAGGGTGTTGCTATAGCTGCAGCAATAAAAGGGAATTCTTATCAGCAGGCAGTCCAAACTTTTTTTACTAACAAGAATAAGCCATCACAAGGCGATCCCAATAACCAAGGCAGGAATGCATTCCCTAGAACTTGTTTTTCCTGTGGCCAGGAGGGACACACTTTTCGTGAGTGCCCTCAAAGAACACCCGGTTCTTATCTGCCTAATCCGGCCCAACCGGCTGCGTCTGCTCCGCAAAACCCTGGCCCCCTGCCCATTAATCCTAGGTCTCTTTGCCCTCGCTGCCAGAGAGGATATCATTGGGCAAGGGACTGTAGGTCACGATTCCATAGAAATAGAGTCTTTTTAGGCCCCGACCAGCAGTCGGGAAACGGGTTGAGGGGCCAGCCCCAGGCCCCGACAACGATTGGGGCAGCCTCACTGAACCCATTCATTCCCTTCGTTCCGTCGCAGAGCTCATCAGAGCAACCCCAGGCAGTGCAGGACTGGACCTCAGTTCCACCACCTCAACAATATTAACACCAGATAGCCCCACTATAAAAATCCCTACAGGAGTTAAAGGCCCGTTACCAATAGGCCTGGTAGGAATTATACTAGGCAGAGGTTCCCTAGCTATGCAAGGTCTTACAATTATTCCTGGAGTAATTGACTCAGATTATACAGGAGAAATTCAGATAATGATTTCACCCCCGACTAAAACTTTCCAAATATATCAGGGACAGAGAATAGCCCAACTTTTACTTTTGCCTTATCATACTGCAATTGGGCAAACAGCCACCCAAAATGAAAGGCAGGACAAAGGATTTGGATCTAGTGACATGGCTTTTTGGGTAACAGAAATTACTAAGAAGCGTCCTATGAAATCTATTCTCGTTAGTGGCAAGTCTATTGAAGGACTATTAGATACAGGGGCAGACGTTTCTTGTATTTCTGGGAAAGACTGGCCCAGTTCCTGGCCCACACATACGACTGAAAATGATTTGGTGGGCATAGGAAGAGCTCCTGCAGTAGCTAAAAGTGCAAAAATTTTAGATTGGCAATTTGAGAATACCCGTGGAACATTCCAACCGTATGTAATTCCTTCACTCCCCTTTTCCCTGTGGGGGAGAGATGTGCTGTCTCAAATGGGCATGTTACTTTTTAGCCCTGATGATAAAGTAACTTTTCAAATGCTACAAATGGGCTATGACCCCTCAAAAGGGTTAGGTAAACAGCAGACAGGAATAATTGAGCCAATTTGCCCGGCTCCTCGAAAGTTCCGTACTGGATTAGGGTATCCAAATTTTTGATGGAGGCCATTGTTTTTGCTGCCGACCCCATTACGTGGAAATCTCAAGACCCGGTGTGGGTAGAACAATGGCCTCTGACTAAAGAAAAACTACTGGCAGCCAAAGCGTTAATTTCTGAACAACTAGGATTGGGACATATTGAGCCCTCCAATAGCCCCTGGAATACTCCTATTTTTGTTATTAAGAAAAAATCTGGCAAGTGGCGACTTTTACAAGATTTAAGAGCTATTAATGCCACTATGGAAGATATGGGGGCCTTACAACCTGGGCTTCCTTCCCCAGTAGCCATCCCAGAAGGATATAATATTATTGTAATTGATTTGCAAGACTGTTTTTTCACCATCCCCTTAAATGCTGAGGATAAAAAGCGATTTGCCTTTAGTTTACCAGCAGAAAATTTTAAACAGCCTCATTTAAGGTTTCAATGGAAAGTGTTGCCCCAGGGAATGAAAAATAGCCCTACTCTATGTCAAAAATTTGTTAATGCTGCTTTAGAAGATGTTAGAGCTAAATATGAACAGGTCTATATGATTCACTATATGGATGATATTTTAATAGCTCATCCTGATAGAGCTCATTTACAAACTGTCCTCCAGGATTTGACCCAGGCATTAACAGACAGAGGCTTAAAAATTGCCCCAGAGAAAATTCAAGTCAATCCGCCCATAACTTACTTAGGACGGGTTATCAATTCAGAAACTGTGACTCATGCCCCATTAAAATTGAGAAAAGATCATCTTATTACTTTAAATGATTATCAAAAACTTTTAGGCGACATTAATTGGATCAGACCTTATTTAAAATTAACCACTGCTGAATTAAAACCTCTTTTTAACATTTTACGCGGGGATCCTGATCCAACTTCTAAGAGACAATTAACTACTGAGGCTCAGGAGGCCTTAAAAAAGGTGGAAGCAGCTTTATCCGATAGCTATGTAAAAAGAGTTAATTTACAAACAAATTGGCAATTCCTCTGCCTAGCTACTCCAACAGCACCTACAGGAGTTTTATGGCAAAATGGCCCCCTAGAATGGGTCCATCTCCCCGCCCAGGCTAAAAAAGTAGTGGCCTCTTATCCAGGACTGATAGCTACGTTGATATTGAAAGGGAGAAAACGTAGCATTGAATTATTTGGTAAAGAACCAGCAGAAATTGTGATTCCATATAATAAAGAACAACTCGATGCTCTTCTAATGTTTGATGAGAATTGGCAGATTGCTATAGGAAATTATTTTGGCCAAATTCTGCATCATTTACCTTCACATGTTTTGCTAAATTTTATGTCTAAACACCCGGTTATTTTTCCTGTTAGATGTAAATACTCTCCCATCTCAGATGCTCAAATGGTTTTTACTGACGGATCTGCTAATGGCAGAGCTTCTATAGTTACAAAAGATCAGCGTAAAGTTTTACACACGCAGGAGACTTCGGCCCAGAGAGCTGAACTCACAGCTGTTATAGAGGCCTTTGTTACGTTTGCAGAGGAGGAATTTAATCTTTACTCTGATTCTCAGTATGTGGTCAGGCTGTTTCCACATATTGAGACTGCGGTCCTGCCCGAGAACAAAACTGCAATATTTCACTTGTTAACTAAATTGCAGCAGCAAATTTGGAAACGAAGCCGAGCATATTTTATTGGACACATTCGGGCTCATTCCGGATTGCCCGGCCCTTTAAATGCCTTTAATGATTTGGCTGACTTGTTAACTAGAAGTACAGTGGCTACTGTGATTGAGGAGGCCAGAGCCTCTCATTCACTCCACCATCAAAATGCTACTGCACTAAGATATCAATTTCAGATTCCTCGAGAATCTGCTCGGGAGATTGTTCGTTCCTGTTCTCATTGTCCCACTACTGTAAATAGTTTACCTATGGGAGTTAATCCTCGCGGTCTTAAACCTAATGCACTCTGGCAGATGGATGTAACTCATGTCTCTTCATTTGGAAAATTGTCTTTTGTTCATGTAACTGTAGATACTTTTTCTCATGTTATTATTGCAACTGCTCGCACAGGGGAAGCAGTTAAAGATGTAATACAACATCTCTTTACTTGTTTCTCATATATGGGTCTGCCAAAAGCCTTGAAAACTGATAATGCTCCTGCTTACACATCTAAGTCTTTTCAGGAATTTTGTCTAAAGTTTCAAATTAAACATAATACAGGCATTCCTTATAATCCCCAGGGACAAGCCATTGTGGAAAGAGCACACCAAACATTAAAAATCCAAATTCAAAAATTAAAAGAAGGGGAGTTTAAGTATAGCTCTCCCCATCAAATCTTGCAACATGCTCTTTTCGTAATAAATATTTTAAATGCCGATTCGGCCGGAATTACTGCAATGCTTCGCCATTGGTGCCCTGAGCAGCTGAATGCAAAACCATTAGTTAAATGGAAGGACCTCCTTTCCGGACAATGGAAAGGTCCCGACCCATTGTTAACCAGTGGTCGAGGATATGCTTGCATTTTTCCACAGGACGCAGATTCTCCAATTTGGGTTCCAGACAGATTGATTCGCCATGTCTCAGCCCCTCGGATACCGGATTCCCCAGCTGCCGCGACCCCGAAAAAGGAAGGGACCTCCTCTGCCTTCACTCCCCCCGCCAGCACGGGAAACGCCGCCGGCGTCGGGACAACTGACATCGGAGATCCCGGATGAGCAAGGAACGGATCCACCCACCAAGCAGATGTCTCAACTTCATATACAGGATATTGCTCCTCCCGATCCTTTGCCTCACAAAAGGGTGTCAGGCCGCCTGACTCAGGCGACCCGGAATGCCTCCATACCTACTTGGGGACAAATAAAAACACTCTGCCACCAGGCACGGGGAATAGCTTCCTTACAGGGATCTCCAGCTTCTCCTGAGAAACTGTTTATTGCCATGCTTGCTTTGCTTTCCTGTCAGGTAAGCGCCTCCCCTATTCCAACCAAATATTGGGCGTATCTCCCAGATCCTCCAACTTTCCAAGTTGTTACTTGGGATAATGAGCCTATACGGGTCAACACAGACCAACCCCAGCTCTTGGGAGGATCCTATACTTCTTACACTAGAGATAAATATCCTATTAACTTCAACTATACCTTCAGGGGATTAACAGGTGATTTCCCTGTTTGCTTTAACTTCCCCAATGACCTTAGAAGCTTTATTACCCCCACCAAAGAAGGATGTGTTGGGGCCTCTAAAAAAATAATTATAACAGATTCCTGGTCTTTACGTCATCGATCAGCTTGGGTATTATTGGCTCGTATGCCCGGGATTCTTGACCCCTATGTAACCCTGCATTCCAAATCTCCACCAAAATATCCGAATTGTTATAAGGTTGCTCCTTCAGAGAAAGTATGGAACACCATAGACAGTCGTACAGGGTATCCGACTTGGACATCTTGTACTTATGATTCAAGGATTGATTATAGGATACCAGGAGGTGGAGATTATACTATTCAGGACTGGAGCAACCCGAATCCAGGTGAGGATCCATTGGCCAATGATACATTTGAGGGCAGATTCGAGAATTGGGATAGGATTCCTCTTCCTTGGCCAACACATGCCACTAGAAGGCATCGTAATCAATTTGTTCCTCCCATGCTGTCTTATACAACGAAGAAACAGACCTATTGGCAACCTGATATTTGGAGAGCCCTTGCTGCTACTGCTCCTGTCTCCTTGTACCGCCCAGATAGCAATTCTACTTATTCTGTTTTAGCTTGTCTACCCTCCCCTTATGTTTTTCTTTTTACTAATGACTCCAAGAAGCTTAATGTACGCATGAATTATTCAGGTGGACCTAATATAGTAACTTGTGAACAATGTATGCTTTCATCTTGTTTGACCCCTCAATATAATGTTTGCTCTTTTGTGGTGTTACAACGCCCACCCTATCTCATGATACCTGTGACAGTGACTAGCCACTGGTATGACAATTACGGCCTTGCCGTGTTACAACAACTACGAGATTTAATGCGACAACGGCGATTTGTGGGCTTACTTATTTTAGGAATATCGGCTTTGATAGCAGCAATTACTTCTGTTACTGCGGCAGCAATATCATTGAGTCAACAAGTGCATACTGCCCAATATGTTGATACCATGTCTAAAAATGTCTCTTTAACTCTAGCAACACAGGAAGTTATAGATAGAAAATTGGAGATGAGAGTAGATGCCTTAGAAGAGGCAATAATGCATATTGGGACTGAGTTACAGGCATTAAAAGTGAAAATGGCTCTGTCTTGCCACGCTGATTACCGGTGGATATGCGTGACATCTTTGAAGGTAAATGAGACAGATTATGAATGGGAAAAAATCAAAAATCATATCTCAGGTGTTTGGAACAGCTCTGACATTGGCCTGGACTTAGGGAAACTTCATAATCAAATACAGACCCTGGAACACTCTCGACTGGATTTTACTGCCGCTGGGGCAGCTAATGACTTTTTTCACACTTTCTCTAACTTCATTTCAGGAAAAAACATTCTGTCTAATATCCTTGGATACATCGCTGCTGGTGCTTTAGTTTTGCTTCTCATATTCATTCTTCCTTGTATTGTCAGGATTCTTCGGCAGAACATTCAGAAGCTCGCGACTGAGCTGCATCTGGCTGTTTTAAGAAATAAAAAAGGGGGAGATGCTGGGAGCCGGCACATTGCATATTGAGTGAGGATCTGGAATAGCTCAACTGGAATTCTATCACTTCCGGGAGCCAGCGTGAGGCACTCCGCCCATGACAAAGGTCATGAGGAAGGAGGCTCGGCATACGCAAAGGCGGGATCGAGCCTCAGGAGTCCCCCTGGAAATTCTCGAGCATCTACCCCCAAAACCAGAGTCTGCCTACTTTCTGCTTTGTGCTTTCACCTACACCTCTGACTTTACGGGGGGCTGTCCCCCACTACCTCTCTCTGAAAAAAGAGTTAGCTCACAGCTCCAGTTAATAATTCCTGGGTGTGACAGTGTTTAACCTACAAACTCCTTTGGAAATCCTCTAGCCTGCCTGAATGGGTTTTTCCGGCCACATGTGATTGTTCAGAGCCTCCCAACTGTGAGAGGCAGGAGATGTTCTAAACTGCCTAAACACAGATTCCTTTGAGTAGTTAAAAGATTGATTAGAAAATGTATTGGTGAAGGGTTTTTCACTTGTTGGGCCAATGTTTGCTGCTAAGTCTCCATACTCCTACTGTGTCCTTGGCAGTGTATTGATTGATATAATGGGTGTATAGAAATGTAAAATGCAGCTTTGTTCAATGCTTTTTGGAAGGCTGGCGCCTGACTTTGGAATAATCACCTTTAGAGAAAGATAAGTTTCTTAAAATGTTAACAGGCCTCCGGGCCAGAAGATGATGTCTATCACCTGAACTTTTGCATATGATAAGTTTACAGGAAAAAAGCCTGGCTTGCTGCATGACTCTACCCCTTCCCCCATTATCCTCTATGCATAACTTAAGGTATAAAAACTACTTTGGAAAATAAAGTGCGGGCCTTGTTCACTGAAACTTGGTCTCCCCATGTCATTCTTCCCTTTAACTTCTGGCTGAGCGTCCATCTGGAGCGTGGATGTCCTCTGCGACCATTTATTTGCCTGGGCTTCTAAGACCCACTCGAGAAGGTGTCTAAGGTGGGGCACCTTCCGCTATTCGAGAGGGCGCCTGCGGCCTCCGTGGTCAGAGCTAACCTGGTGTCACGGGTTATATTGATTTTCCGCGTAAACCAAGCCACTCAGCTTCTTTTCTCCACTGAATTTTCTTACTGAGCTATCCTTATTTCAGCCGCTTTTCTCCACTGAATTTCCTCACTGAGCTATCCTTATTCTATTACTCTTTGTATCCTTAATTAAAGTGTAATTAAGCAGTTATTCCCTGACCCTCGCCTAGCCGTCTCTCCTTCGAATACCCTGGATCAGCCGGGGCTGGTCCCCGGCAGTTCTCATTGTTTTTTTTTTTTTTTTCATATGGGATTTCCCTTAGATTTTTTGTTCATCTTTGATTTGTATGACCTTGTCTTTGAGTTTTTCTTGAGGATATTCAAACTGAGGATTTCTAAATCCTGCCCAAGTAACAGATCCAATGTTTTCAGTTCCCCCACTCCCATTAAGATCATTGGCTTCCAGGTACTCATTTGTCTAGGAGGGCATTTCAAATACAAAAATCACCATATGCTGCTGTTAAGTCGCTCAGTCTTGTCCAACTCTGTGCAATCCCATAGACGGCAACCCACCAGGCTCCTCCGTCCCTGGGATCCTCCAGGCAAGAATACTGGAGTGGGTTGCCATTTCCTTCTCCAATGCATGAAAGTGAAAAGTGAAAGTGAAGTCGCTCAATCGTGTTTGACTCTTAGCGACCCCATAGGCTGCAGCCTACCAGGCTCCTCTATCCATGGGATTTTCTAGGCAAGAGTACTGGAGTGGGTTGCCATTGCCTTCTCTTAGTCACATTAGTTGAATTTTGGTAAAACACTGTAAAGTTCATTGCTTAAATATGAAATAAAAACTTTTTTCACCCCATTTGTTGGAAAGCTTTCTTAAGGCAAGGACTTTTTTTCGCCAGCACCTAACACAAAGCCCAGGCCTCAGCTACACACATGCAGCATTTAGCAAGTAGTAGACTCATCAACTACTATGACCCACATAAATGAATGTTCAGTTCAGTTCAGTCGGTCAGTCATGTCCGAATTTTTGTGACCCCATGAATCGCAACACACCAGGCCTCCCTGTCCATCACCAACTCCCAGAGTCCACCAAAACTCATGTCAATCGAGTTGGTGATACCATCCAACCATCTTATCCTCTGTCGTCCCCTTCTCCTCCTGCCCTCAATCTTTTCCAGCATCAAGGTCTTTTCAAATGAGTCAGCTCTTCACATCAGGTGGCCAAGGTATTGGAGTTTCAGCTTCAACGTCAGTCCTTCCAATGAATATTCAGGATTGATTTCATTCAGGATGGACTGGATGTATCTCCTTGCACTCCAAGGGACTCTCAAGTCTTTTCCAACACCACAGTTCAAAAGCATCAATTCTTTAGCACTCAGCTTTCTTTACAGTCCAACTCTCACATCCATACATGACCACTGGAAAAACAATAACCTTGACTAGATGGATCTTTGTTGGCAAAGTAATATCTCTGCTTTTTAATATGCTGTCTAGGTTGGCCATAACTTTCCTTCCAAGGAGTAAGCGTCTTTTAATTTCATGGCTGCAGTCACCATCTGCCGTGATTTTGGAGGCCAAAAAAATAAAGTCTGACACTGTTTCCACTGTTTCCCTATCTCATTGCCATGAAGTGATGGGTCTAGATACCATGATCTTAGTTTTCTGAATGTTGAGCTTTAAGCCAACTTTTTCACTCTCCTCTTTCACTTTCATCAAGAGGCTCTTTAGTTCCTCTTCACTTTCTGCCATAAGGGTTGTATCATCAGCATATCTGAGGTTATTGGTATTTCTCCTGGCAATCTTGATTCCAGTTTGTGCTTCCTCCAGCCCAGCGTTTCTCATGATGTACTCTGCATATAAATGAATAAATGGATCCAAATACCCTCTGGGGGATCATAAACCTAGTTTAGGAGGAGATTGGGCCATATAAGTTTGGTAACTGTAATACATGTGCCATTAAATTTCTCTAGAGGAAGTTCAAAATGTATTTTTGATATTTTGAGCTATAAATATGACATATTAGTTCAGGTGTAAAACACAGTGATTCTATACATGTGTACACATGCATTATATGAAAGTCCAGTTACCAGTTGCCACCACACAGTTTTTACAATATTATTGACTATAATTCCTATGTGTACATTATTACCCTATGACCTGTTTATTTTATAGCTGGAATTATGTTCCTCTTAATCCCCTTCACATATGTCATCCATTTCCCATGCTCATCCTAATTCTCTTCAATATTTATCTTTACTTTTGTAATCAACCTCCACAGGTATATGAAGAATAAATGAAAACAGATATTGATCTATATCCTTTGGTATCACCTAAATCTTAACTTTGCATTTCAGACAGAAAGTTACATTTTAAAACTCAGCAGTCTGACAGCTAGTTTCTAGTAGCTGATAGTGCTAAGTTTTCCAATCTGTTTTCCTCCCCAAAATTCTAACCATGACATAAGCAACCTTAATTTATCACTGACATCATCATTTATTACAAGCCTTCATCCTAACAATCCATTGCCTTTTAGTGTCCTTTCTTTTTACTTATTTATTTTGATGGCCTGCCCAGCTTTGAGTTTTCCTCGCATTCCCAATTTGCCTTTCAGCCAAGTGGCTAGTGCTGACTGAGGAGCCATCACCATCCATCACCATCAGCAGGCTGCACATTATTCATTGCATTTCAAATGGATGGTGCACTTCAGTTTTCACATCTTCAGTGCCTTTAGCCTCTGCCAATAATTCTTCCACTTTAATATTTACAAGGCACCCAAAAGTTTGGATGTTTGAATGTCTGGCTTTACAAACAAGCAGGGTGCAGCAGAACAAAGTCTGTCTAACTTTGTGTCTCTTCTTTTGGTTTATGAGTGCAAAGATAGGCTGGAAATTCTTTGTACTTTAGTGTTGAATCACCAACCCTGTAATCATATTAATCTCTTTGGTGTGGAAAATTGTATTTTTTATAAAGACACAGTTTTAAATCTTTCAGGTGAATAGAGTTTTAAAAATCCAATGAATTACTTTGTTTATATAAAACACTTACTTCCAATAATTGAAGTGCAAGTTATTCTTACAATGTGATCATAATTTATATCTAGAATAGAGCTCAGATTGTGAAATAAATATTGGTTATTTTAAACATATGATGCTTTCTGTTTTATTTTTATTTTTGCTACAAAGACCTGAATCTTGGTTCACTGTTGCAGACTTTGTTGATATAGACAAATTCAAAGAGAATATAGTAGTAGCTTTTGTATTTGGTGGCCTAGAAAGCTTATAAATAAAACTGTATTAAGCTGAAGAGGATGTGCATTGAATATTGGGAGGTTTAATTTTAATTAGACCAAAATTACCATGAAATCTTTTTTTTCTAATAGTTTTATATCTTAAATATTAGATCCCAACAGAACGATTTTAAATACATTTTAGATACCACTTTTAAAACTTCTTTTTATATGTATTCAATAAATAGGGTAATAGCATAATTTATTGTACAAACGCTTCAGATAGTGGTGTTAAAATCAAACACAAATGGAAACTAGACTTGAAAATTTCCTAAGACAAAACTAGTTTAGTCATACAAGCAAAGCTTAATTTAGTTTATTTTGAAAGACAAGTAAGGCTAAGTTGACCTAGGTGACTTCTTGCTTATGACTCTGAAAATAACAAGTGAAACTTAAATTATCCCTCAAGGTTGATATGAGATAACCACTAACCAATGTCCTTTCATTTAAGGAAATTCTAGCATGATATGCAATCACTGTGAAGAATAGTCACTGCTTCCATACTACATACACTGCTGTATAACAAAATATCTCTGGGCTTCATTCCATGTTTGGTTTGAGTGCTTTGGTTTGCAAAACTATTTTTGATTTGTTCACAATAAACTTGTAGTTGCTATTTCAGTGGTTCATTGGTTTGACTTATTTTTTTCCCTGAACTTTTTACAGAAGGAAGAGCAATAAAAAGACCAAAAATTGCATCCATTTTCTAAATATCTATTTATTTGATTAATTGATTGTATTGATAATCTCTGGAATAGCACTATTCAAAATCTAATTTCAAAATTTAAATTCCTTCTAAAGATAAGTCCATGCACATTAAAAAAATGTCTAAAATCTTTTTTTACAAATTTTCTACATTTAAAAATAATATATGGTTACATAGTCACATATTGCAGTCAGTTTCTTAGTCACAGTTGTCACTAATATCATGTCAGTTTCAGAAAAAAAAAATGTTTCTGAAAAATATACGAGGTTTTTATACAAGACCATAAATATGTTTTTATGGTCTTTTTCATAACATGCATGCCTACAATCTACTTCAAAGTTGCAATTTAATGGGTACCCCAAAGTTCATATCTTCAATTAACACTTCTCTGTAGATCACAACATTTTTAATTGAAAAATATTGCTTTTCTAATAGCTAACATACCAGATAAGCTCAAAGCAAACTAAGTTAAATGAAGGATTTTTCTAAGTCTAATTAAATTTAAGCAAATATATTTAAATATTTAATCTCATATATTAATGCATGTACTGTATTCTGTCTCCACTCAAAGTACATTCCTTTGATATATAATTTTATGAATGAAAATCTCCAAAAACTTATCTTCGTTTATGGTACAATTAGTATTAAATCATCATTAGGTGCTGCAAAATCATAGGTCATCTTAATTTATAAGATTTTGGTTTAGTAAAAGCTATTTAATAATACCCCTGTAAAAAGTATGTTTTTATATCATTGGATAAATTATTTTTATTTAGATTGTAAATGTCTCAATTAATTTCACATATTTTTATTTCAAATGATATAGTAAGTGTTAATTTAGTGACTCCATTAGCAGATAAAAAACATCACAGATTTTTACATGATACCAGTTCTACATCAGTTGATCAGAGCCTTGAAATACAAATTTAGTTAATAACTGTTCAATTTTTTTTCCCCATCTAATACACAAATTCCAAGTGGAGCTCTGGGAAGTTAGTTCCCATCCCCTTGTGTCTTCTTATTCCACCAATGAGATGGAGGGAAACACTACTGATGGTCACAGCCAAGGTATATAAGCCCAAGAAAACACTGAGATTTAATCAGATGAATATAGAACACTATCTTCTTTATACTTGACCAATAAGACTAGTAACAGTTAAGGTTACAGCTCAAAGAGTAGCAAGACAAAAATGCTCCCTGAAAAGGAGTATTTAAGCATGCCTATATCTATTTTAAAAATGGAAACAATAGTTAATAACTTAAAAAAAAATGACCCTGAATGGTTTTGCTGGTGATTTCTACCAAACTTAAAAAAATTAAAAAAAAAATAAAAATAAAAAAAATCCAATTCTGCAGTTTTTTCCTAGAAACAGAAGCAAAAGAAAAACTTCCTAACTTATGAAGCATTACCCCAGTATCAAAATCAGATAAATATAGGACTTCCCTGGTGGTCCAGTGGTTAAGACTCTCTGTTCCCAATGCAGGGGGCCTGAATTCCATCCCTGGTCAGGAACTAGATCCCACATGCCACAGCTAAGAGTTCACATAACACAACTAAAACCTGGTGTAGCCAAAAAGATAAATTAATAAAATAACCATTTTAAAAGTCAGATAAATATGTTACAGGAAAGAAAAACTACAGACTGATAATTCTCATGAACACAGAAGTAAAAATCCTCAACAAATATTAGCAAGGCAAATCAAGCAATGTGTAAAAGGAATTATATACACTATGATCAAGTACCAAGTGAGATTTTCCCAAGTAAACAAGTCTGATTCAATATTCAAAAACAAATTAATGCAACAGAACCATGCCAACAGGGTAAAGAATAAAAACAAACAAAAAATACATGATCACATCAACTGATAGAGTAAAAAGCATTTAACAGCACTCTCCTTTTTATGATAAAAAATTCATCAAACCAGAAATTAAAGAGTGCTTTCTCAACTTGCTAAAGAACACCATCACAAGATCTTCAGATAAAGTCATACTTAATAATGATAGACTCAGGGACTTCCCTGGTGGTCCAGTATTTAAGAATCCAGCTGCAATGCAGGGGGCACCAGTTTAATCCCCAGTCTTTGATAGGGCAACTAAACCCAATTCACAACTACCAAACCCAAGCATCACAACTGGAGAGAAGCCTGTGTGCCACAACTAAGACCTGACACAGCAAATAAATTAATAAATATAAAACCAAAATGACTATTTTAAAAAATAATGAGACTCACTTTTTCTCTTGGATTGAGAACAAGCCAAGGATGTCCTCTCCCACTACTTTCTTTCAACATCATATCAGAAGTCCTTTCATACTGCAACAAGGAAAGAAAGTGAATGCTATATAAATTGGAAAGAAAAAAATAATACTGTCTTATTTGTAAATTACATGATGATCTATGTAAAAAACCTTAAAAATTCTAGAAAACTTTGCAGTGGAAAAGCCTGGTATCAGGTCTTTCATGATCATGATTAACTTTAAAGAGAAGAATCATGTTGATAGTACACACTTTTGGTATGCTATGAAAATGGCACTTTATAGTCTTCCTCTCACAAACCCATGTGCCCAACCTAATCACGAGAAAAAGTCATACAATTCCTACTTAAGAAACATAATACAAAGTATCATTAATCCAGGGGTAAAGAATCTGCCTGCCAATACAGGAGATACAGGAAATGAGGGTTTGATCCCTGGGTTGGGAAGATCCCCTGGAGTAGGTAATGGCAACCCACTCCAGTATTCTTGCCTGGAAAATTCCATGGATAGAGGAGCCTGGTGGGCTATGGTTCATAGGGTCCCAAAGAGTCAGACATGACTGAGCACACACATGCACTCCTGTAAAGCTTACTAGACCATCAACAGAGAAAGTATCTTAGAAAATGTCCCAGCTAAGGAGAGTCTAAGAAGATAAGATGATTAAATGTATTATGGTATCCTTGATAGAATCTTGGAACAGAAAAAAGCAACATCATTTTAAATCTAAGAAAACCTGAAAGTATGGATATTAGTCAAAAATAACATGTCAATATCGGCTCATCAATTGTGACAAATGTCTCCTATGAAGGTAAGATGAAGATGTTAATAATAGTGCTAATAGAGGGAATCAGGTTTGTGCATCTGCAAACTATCTAAACTACATTTGTAAGTTTTCTGTAGACCTAAATCTAAACTAAAATAAAGTCAAAAATTAAAATAAAATCAACAATATAGTACCATCAAACAAGAAATTGGACAGAATTGAGATTTTCACCACATAAAAACTGGTAAAAGCGCTGTAACAAAAGCATTCAGAATCTACATTCTGAGGCAAGACTGCTTAACCTCTATTTCACTGGCATATTTTATGCGCCTAATACAGTTGTCTGTGTTTCCACTGACCCTGCCAAGAAGTAGCCCAGTGGCTTGTGTATCTTGCAGGCCTTAGATAACACATCGAGTTTTTACTTTAAGAGGCTGACAGGGGATGTGATGTCCTACTGCTAGCCAATACCGGCCACATTAACCAGGAAGTGCTTATTTTAAAGGTGAGCCCCTGCACTGTTTATCTTGATAGAGACAATCACCTCAACTGGTACCTTCAATTACCTTGCCTCTGGGACTCTTGGGTGAAAAGATTATTGTTGGTCCTCTTTCATGTTTATCCATGTGATAAAAGTAAAATCTTTGTACAGAGCGCAGGCATCACACATGCTACCAGATGAGACCATGGCAGATGCTATAATGGAGATCTACCACAGCCATTCTGAATTCTCTCTTACTCATATATCTTATTAAAACAAACCCAGGTAAAATGCTAAACCATATGGAACACCAGGAGAGAAGTACTAGTGAGGATTTATTAAAAAAGAGAGAGAATGGAATATGTGGTCATTTAATTTTACATATTTCCACAGAATTTTCAGTTGCTAGGGTTTTTGACTTGCAGCTTTTTTCATGTGTTACAATTTAGGTTTTTATGAGTATAGTCCCCTATTCTATATAAGAGGTCTTCCTTGTTCATCTATTTCATATATAGCAGTGTGTATATTTAATGTCTTGTAATAACAAAATGCAAAGAATCTAAAAATCATACCTGCATATATGTATGTATAACATGTAAAGAGAATCACTTTGCTGTATACATGAAAATACGAAAATATTGTAAATCAAATATGCTTCAATAAAAATATAAAATTCCAATGTTTTTGGTACTTTTTACTCATAATGTTTTTGGTCCTTTATTCAATAAAGGACAGAAATGGTATGGACCTAAGAAGCAGAATATATTAAGAAGAAGTGGCAAGAATACACAGAAACTGTACAAAACAGATCTTCAAGATCCAGATAATCACAATGGTCTGATCACTCACCTAAGCCAGAAATCCTGGAATGTGAAGCCAAGTGGGCCTTAGGAACCATCACTATGAACAAAGCTAGTGGAGATCATGGAACTCCAGTTGAGCTATTTCAAATCCTAAAAGATGATGCTGTGAAAATGTTGCACTCAATATGCCAGCAAATTTGGAAAACTCAGTAGTGGCCACAGGACTGGGAAAGGGCAGTTTTCATTCCAATCCCTGAGAAAAGCAATGCTAAAGAATGCTCAAACTTCCACAAAATTGCACTCATCTCGCACACTAGCAAAGTAATACTCAAAATTCTCCAAGCCAGGCTTCAGCAATATGTGACCCATGAACTTCCAGATGTTCAAGCTGGGTTTAGAAAAGGCAGAGGAACCGGAAATCAAATTGCCAACATCCGCTGGATCACCGAAAAAGCAAGAGAGTTCCAGAAAAACATCAATTTCTGCTTTATTGACTGTGTGGATCACCATAAACTGTGGAAAATTCTGAAAGAGATGAGAATACCAGACCACCTGACCTGCCACTTGAGAAAGCTGTTGCAGGTCAGGAAGCAACAGTTAGAACTGGACATGGAACAACAGACTGGTTCCAAAGAGGAAAAGGAGTACGTCAAGGCTGTATATTGTCACCCTGCTTATTTAACTTATATGCAGAGTATATCATGAGAAATGCTGGGCTGGATAAAGCAAGCACAAGCTGGAGTCAAAATTTCTGGGGGAAATATCAATAACCTCAGATATGCAGAAAGATATGAAGAACTAAAGAGCCTCTTGATGAAGTGAAAGAGGAGAGTCAAAAAGTTGTCTTAAAACTCAATATTCAGAAAACTAAGATCATGGCATTTGGTCCCATCACTTTATGTCAAATAGAGAAACAGTGCAAACAGTGGCAGAATTTATTTTGGGGGGCTCCAAAATCACTGCAGATGGTAACTGCAGCCATGAAATAAAAAGACACTTACTCTTTAGAAGAAAAGCTATGACCAACCTAGATAGTATATTAAAAAGCAGAGATATTACTTTGTCAACAAAAGTCCATCGAATCAAGGCTATGGTGTTTCCAGTAGTCATGTATGGATGTGAGAGTTGGACTATAAAGAAAGCTGAGTGCATAAGAATTGATGCTTTTGAATTGTGGTGTTGGAGAAGACTCTTGAGAGTCCCTTGGACTGCAAGGAGATCCAACCAGTCCATCATAAAGGAAATCAGTCCTGAATGTTCATTGGAAGGACTGATGTTGAAGCTGAAACTCCAATACTTTGGCCACCTGATGCGAAGAGCTGCCTCATATGAAGAGACCCTGATGCTGGGAAAGATTGAAAGTGAGAGGCAAAGGGGACGACAGAGGATGAGATGGTTGGATGGCATCACCGACTCAATGGACATGAGTTTGGGTGAACTCTGGGGGTTGGTGATGGACAGGGAGGCCTGGTGTGCTGCAGTCCAGAGGGTTGCAAAGAGTCAGACAGGACTGAGTAACTGAACTGAACTCATAATTAAAATTGCCAACTTAAAACATGAAAAGACTTTAGGCAGGTGGCCTCATGCACTGTCATAATTTTACTAAATAAGAAACGCAAACCAAGAGAGGGTTAGTGACCTGGTGAAGTTCACAAAGATCACTTATGTCAGAGCCATAATCATAATCTCAGTGTTTAGACCCCATGCTTGCTCTTTGATTTCATTACCCTGAGAGATTATGCAGAAATTGTATTTTTCTTTATATTAGTAATGAGGTCCATTGGTGCCTTGTTTCAGAGGAGCCTGAATGGTATTTATGGAAATAAAGATGTATATGGAATTATTTTAAATATTTTTGTAATGTTTAATCTGCACTTTTACAAGACTAACAAATTTAATAAGAAATCAAAGATACTATCCAATTTGGCCAACCTCCTTCTTATGAGATGTTTCCTATAACACACTTGACACAATCACATTTCTTTAGAAAACATCTATTTATAGATGTTTTCTATAAATCTGTCAGGTACCAGAATAAAGGGATGGGGGTGAGACAGAGGACAAAATGTACAATCAGCTCATATAGTATAGAAGATTCACAGGTGGATGTAATTCAGGGCAAGAGATATCATAATATACTATAATAAGAGATATCCTATTGGGGTAATACTAATTCTGATTGGGAGACTGGGTAAATAATCATGAAAATTGAGCATTCAAGTTAAAGTTATGAATAATAGGAAAAAGGAAAGTTTAAGGAGTACGTCAAGGCTGTATATTGTCACCCTTTTTATTTAACTTATATGCAGAGTACATCATGAGAAACGCTGGACTGGAAGAAACACAAGCTGGAATCAAGATTACTGGGAGAAATATCAATAACCTCAGATATGCAGATGACACCACCCTTATGGCAGAAAGTGAAGAGGAACTCAAAAGCCTCCTGATGAAAGTGAAAGTGGAGAGTGAAAAGTTGGCTTAAAGCTCAACATTCAGAAAATGAAGATCATGGCATCCGGTCCCATCACTTCATGGGAAATAGATGGGAAACAGTGGAAACAGTGTCAGACTGCTGGCCTGACATTTTTCTGGGCTCCAAAATCACTGCAGATGGTGACTGCAGCCATGAAATTAAAAGATGCTTACTCCTTGGAAGGAAAGTTATGGCCAACCTAGATAGCATATTCAAAAGCAGAGACATTACTTTGCCAACAAAGGTTCGTCTAGTCATGGCTTTTCCTGTGGTCATGTATGGATGTGAGAGTTGGACTGTGAAGAAGGACTGAGCACCGAAGAATTGATGCCTTTGAACTGTGGTGTTGGAGAAGACTCTTGTGAGTCCCTTGGACTGCAAGGAGATCCAACCAGTCCATTCTGAAGGAGATCAGCCCTGGGATTTCTTTGGAAGGAATGATGCTAAAGCTGAAACTCCAGTACTTTGGCCACCTCATGCGAAGAGTTGACTCATTGGAAAAGACTCTGATGCTTGGAGAGATTGGGGGCAAGAGGAGAAGGGGACAACAGAGGATGAGATGGCTGGATGGCATCACTGACTCGATGGACGTGAGTCTTAGTGAACTCCGGGAGTTGGTGATGGACAGGGAGGCCTGGCGTGCTGCGATTCATGGGTTTGCAAAGAGTTGGACATGACTGAGCGACTGATCTGATCTGATCTGATCTGAATATAACTACAGATTGTCAGCTGTCTTTATTGTTTGTTGTTTAGATGCTTCTTTAAGGCAATTCAATTCAATTCAGTTGCTCAGTCGTGTTCAACTCTTTGTGACCCCATGGACTGCAGCACACCAGGCCTTCCTGTCTATCACCAACTCCCAGAGTTCACCCAAACTCTTAGTGAGGATTTAATAGAAAGGTCTGTTGGAGCCCCATCATACAGTTATTCCAAAGTCATCTAAAAGGGGGTTTTTATTTATTGAACACCACTTAAATAATCTAACAAATATTATAATTGCAAAAATATCATCTCAGAAATGAGAAATATTTCTTAACTTTTACCCATATTCATTTCAGTTCAGTCAGTTGCTCAGTTGTGTCCAACTCTTTGTGACCCCATGGACTGCAGCAGGCCAGGTTTCATGTCCATCATCAATTCCTGGAGCTTGCTCAAACTCATGCCCATCAAGTTGGTGATGCCATCCAACCATCTTATCCTCTGTTGCCCCTTTCTCCTCCTGCCTTCTTTCTTTCCCAGATCAGGGTCTTTTCCAATGAGTCATCTCTTCCAATCAGGTGGCCAAATTATTAGAGCTTCAGCATCAGACTTTCTGATGAATATTCAGGACTGATTTCCTTTAGGATTGACTGGTTTGATTTCCTTGCAGTCCAAGGGACTCTCAAGAGTCTTCTCCAGCACCACAGTTCATAAGCATCAATTCTTTGGCTCTCAGCTTTCTTTATGATCCCACTCTCGCATCTATACATGATGACTGGAAAAATCATGCCTTTGACTAAATGGACTATGTTGGCAAGTAATGCCTCTCCTTTTTAATTTGCTGTCTAGGTTGGTCATAGCTTTTCTTCCAAGGAGCAAGAAGTTTTTAATGTCATGGCTGCAGTCACCATCTACAGTGATTCTGGAGCCCCCTCCAAAATAAAGTCTGTCACTGTTTCCACTGTTTCCCCATTATTTGCCACAAAGTGATGGGACCAGATGACATGATCTTAGTTTTGAATGTTGAGTTTGAAGCCAGATTTTTCACTCTCCTCTTTTACTTTCATTAAGAGGCTCTTTAGTCCCTCTTCACTTTCTGCCATAGGGTGGTGTCATCTGAATATCTGAGATTATTGATATTTCTCCTCGTAATCTTAATTCCAGCATGTGCTTCATCCAGCTCAGCATTTCACATGATGTACTCTGCATATAAATTAAATAGGCAAGGTGACAATATACAGCCTTGACTTACTCCTTTTCCCAATTTGAAACCAGTCCATTGTTCCATCTCTGGTTCTAACTGTTGCTTCTTGACCTGCATACAGACTTCTCAGGAGGCAGGTAAGGTGGTCTGGTATTTCCATCTCTTGAATAATTTTCCACAGTTTATTGTGATCCACATAGTCAAAGGCTTTAGCATAGTCAATGAAGCAGAAGTAGATGTTTTTCTGGTAGTCTCTTACTTTTTCCATGAAGCCACAGATGTTGAAAATCTGATCTCTGGTTCCTCTGCCTTTTCTAAATCCAGCTTGAACATCTGGAAGTTTTTAGTTTGTGCACTATTGAAGCCTCGCTTGGAGAATTTTGAGCATTTCTTTGCTAGTGCGTGAGATGAGTGCAATTGACCAGTAGTTTGAACATTCTTTGGCATTGCCTTTCTTTGGGATTGGAATGAAAACTGACCTTTTCCAGTCCTGCGGCTACTGCTGAGTTTTCCAAATTTGCTGGCATATTGAGTGCAGCACTATTAATCACACTTTTACCTCATCCATCAAAGGCTGCAAAGATACCATCTTAGAAATGAGATATTAACTTTTATCCGTGTTACTCTCCAGTAAAGTGCTTCCCTTGTGGCTCAGATGATAAAGCGTCTGCCTATAATGTGCAAGACCCAGGTTCAATCCATGGGTGGGGAAGATCCTCTGGAGAAGGCAATGGCAACCCACTCTAGTACTCTTGCCTGGAAACTCCAATGGATGGAGGAGCCCGGTAGGCTACAGTCCATGGGGTCGCAAAGAGTCAGACACGACTGAGCGACTTCACTTCACTTCACTCTCCATCAAAGCATTACACATCAGTACTTTAAAATCCAAAAGAAAAAATGCCAGCATGATCACCAAAAGCTGTACAACACTATGAGTAAGCAATGGTGAGCATTGGGAAAGGTTCCACCTTGTGAAAAGAAAGTGACAATGTTAGCTGCTCAGTTGTATCTGATTCTTTGCAGCCCCATGGAATGTATAGCCCACCAGGCTCCACTGTTCATGGGATTCTGCAGGCAAGAATACTAGAGTGGGTCCCGTTCCCTTCTCCAAGGGATCTTTCCCAACCCAGGGATTGAACCTTGTTCTCCTGCATTGCAGGCAGATTCTTTACCATCTACAGATTAGCATGTTAAAGGAGCAACAGTAAGCATATCCTGTGATATGAAGAGACCTTTCCGTGGTGGGACTACTCCGGTAGCTTAGCTTTGCCACTTGGGGGAGATTGTGGGATTCTGCCTCCTCAAGGACAATGAATTGCATCTTATAGAGGGTCTTGATTAATTGACTTATTTGGGATACATTCAGAATAAAATGCCTTAAGGAGACTAGAATTTCATATCTGTTTTTTGTTGTTAGTCACTAAGTTATGTCCTACTCTTTTGTGATCCCGTGGATTTTAGCCTGCCAGGCTCCTCTGTCCATGGGATTTCCCAGGCAAGAACACTGGAGTGGGTTGCCATTTCCTCCTCCATGCTATCTTCCAGACCCAGGGATCGAACCTGTATTTCCTGAATTGGTAGGTGGATTCTTTACCACTGAGCCACCAGGGAAGCCCTTTTAATATTTGTGACATATATGGGAAATCTATTTCAAGGATAACAACTTACTATATATTACAAGTTTACAGTAAAGCCTTAGGACTTAGGTGACAGAGAAGAGCATTACAAAATCACGTGAGATTCCTGCAAAGATTCATTTAATATATATGTTGTCTTACTTTTACATATTAATGGTAATACAGGGTGCATATAGATTTTTAAACTTTGCTAATTTTCTAGAAATTGCAAGAAATATTGATTTTATTCACTCAGCTATGCTCTTCAATATTCTGTTTTAAGGAGAATAATTGTACAGAGGATAATTTCATTTCTTATAGATGCAAAAAACCAATAATATAATTTTTTTATTATTCAGTGATAGTAGTAAATTCTTGGAGCAAATCAGCCAAAGAAAATTGGAATTTAAAAGTAATTATAAGGCATATAAACAATATATTTGTTTATATTGTATAAAATATGATAAACACTTGAATTATTTCTGTAAATTAAATGTAAACTTTCCTGACATTATTTACATTAAAAATTATTAAACAGTCTATCCATATATATAATATATAAACAAATAAGCAACTTTATATACATGTACTAATATGATTGTCAATCTAATATTATACAGTATATAATTTATAATATATTATAACTGGAATATTCTACATGTACCAATTCTGAAAGCATATGTAACATAATATAGATACTGTTTTATTATTTTTGAGAGAACACTATTAGTGTCCACAATTAGAGAAAAATTAGAACACAATTAGAGAAAAATTTTAGTTGCAACTGAACCTTTACTAAGTGCTATGAGTGTTTCAATAGAACTTATATTTCCAGACATAGCCCAAGAATTAACTGCAATGTCCAGGCAGGTATGAACTTTTTAGAATTTTAGACATTGAAGGCAATTCAAACTGCAGGGAATAAATATGAAACTTACATCCTAGCCCCAGGGCAGATATTGTTTCTTACTATCCATGTGGTTCATTGATTATGGATCAGATGAACAGTCAAGTTTCAATGCTGCTATGGCTTCTAAAAAATCAAGACACATAAAACCAGTAAAACAAACAAAAATAACTGTATAAAGAATTTGCATGTGCAATACACCCAGGAAAAAATAAAAACACAATAGAAGCTTCCATAACAAACAAACATTCTCACAGTGAAAGAGCCAGTCTCATTATAGCTATACCCCTACACACTGGCACACAAACACACTGCACAGCAAAATCTCAGTTCTCAACAGGTCTCAGGGCTCCAAAACTTGTGAGCATAGCCCTTTAGACTGATTGCTGCACCACCAAGGAAATAACCAGACTACTCTGGAAATTATCCGATAGCAGAGGTTTTATTGCTCTGAAATTGCAGGAGGGAGGCAACCAGCAGGTAAAACCTGGGAACAGATGCTCTGCCTCTAGTTTTCTTCTAACTTGGCCCTGAAATTAATTGATATTACAATATTTTGCAACAAAGATGCCTTCTAAAGTTAAAGAGACCAAAACTTCCAAAACTATGTTGAATAGTAATGGTGACAGTGGGCACCCTTGTCTTGTTCCTGACTTTAGAGGAAATGCTTTCAATTTTTCACCATTGAGGATAATGTTTGCTGTGGGTTTGTCATATATAGCTTTTATTATGTTGAGGTATGTTCCTTCTATTCCTGCTTTCTGGAGAGTTTTTATCATAAATGAATGTTGAATTTTGTCAAAGGCTTTCTCTGCATCTATTGAGATAATCATATGGTTTTTATTTTTCAATTTGTTAATGTGGTGTATTACATTAATTGATTTGTGGACATTGAAGAATCCTTGCATCCCTGGGATAAAGCCCACTTGGTTATGGTGTATGATCTTTTTAATATGTTGTTGGATTCTGATTGCTAGAATTTTGTTAAGGATTTATGCATCTATGTTCATCAGTGATATTGGCCTGTAGTTTTCTTTTTTTGTGGGATCTTTGTCAGGTTTTGGTATTAGGCCACAGCAATCAGAGCAGAAAAAGAAAAGGAATCCAAATTGGAAAAGAAGAAGTAAAACTCTCACTATTTGCAGATGACATGATCCTCTACATAGAAAACCCTAAAGACTCCACCAGAAAATTACTAGAACTAATCAATGATTATAGTAAAGATGCAGGATATAAAACCAACACACAGAAATCCCTTGCATTCCTATACATTAATAATGAGAAAACAGAAAGAGAAATTAAGGAAACAATTCCATTCACCATTGCAACGGAAAGAATAAAATACTTAGGAATATATCTACCTGAAGAAATTAAAGACCTATATATAGAAAACTATAAAGCACTGGTGAAAGAAATCATAGAGGACACTAATAGATTTAGAAATATACCATGTTCATGGATTGGAAGAATCAATATAGTGAAAATCAGTATACTACCCAAAGCAATTTATAGATTCAATGCAATCCCTATCAAGCTACCAACAATATTCTTCACAGAGCTAGAACAAATAATTTCACAATTTGTATGGAAATACAAAAAACCTTGAATAGCCAAAGCGATCTTGAGAAAGAAGAATGGAACTGGAAGAATCAACCTACCTGACTTCAGGCTCTACTACAAAGCCACAGTTATCAAGACAGTATGGTACTGGCACAAAGACAGAAATATTGATCAATGGAACAAAATAGAAAGCCCAGAGATAAATCCACGCACATATGGACACCTTCTCTTTGACAAAGGAGGCAAGAATATACAATGGATTAAAGACAATCTCTTTAACAAGTGGTGCTGGGAAATCTGGTCAACCACTTGTAACAGAATGAAACTAGAACACTTTCTAACACCATACACAAAAATAAACTCAAAATGGATTAAAGATCTAAATGTAAGACCAGAAACTATAAAACTCCTAGAGGAGAACATAGGCAAAACACTCTCTGACATACATCACAGCAGGATCCTCTATGACCCACCTCCCAGAATATTGGAAATAAAAGCAAAAATAAACAAATGGGACCTAATTAAACTTAAAAGCTTCTGCACATCAAAGGAAACTATTAGCAAGGTGAAAAGACAGCCTTCAGAATGGGAGAAGATAATAGCAAATGAAGCAACTGACAAACAACTAATTTCAACAATATACAAGCAACTCCTACAGCTCAACTCCAGAAAAATAAATGACCCAATCAAAAAATGGGCCAAAGAACTAAATAGACATTTCTCCAAAGAAGACATACAGATGGCTAACAAACACATGAAAAGATGCTCAACATCACTCATTATCAGAGAAATGCAAATCAAAACCACTATGAGGTACCATTTCACGCCAGTCAGAATGGCTGTGATCCAAAAGCCTACAAGCAGTAAATGCTGGAGAGGGTGTGGAGAAAAGGGAACCTTCGTACACTGTTGGTGTGAATGCAAACTAGTACAGCCACTATGGAGAACAGTGTGGAGATTCCTTAAAAAACTGGAAATAGAACTTCCTTATGATCCAGCAATCCCACTGCTGGGCATACACACTGAGGAAACCAGAAGGGAAAGAGACACGTGTACCCCAATGTTCATCGCAGCACTGTTTATAATAGCCAGGACATGGAAGCAACCTAGATGTCCATCAGCAGATGAATGGATAAGAAAGCAGTGGTACATATACACAATGGAGTATTACTCAGCCATTAAAAAGAATACATTTGAATCAGTTCTAATGAGGTGGATGAAACTGGAGCCTATTATACAGAGTGAAGTAAGCCAGAAAGAAAAACACCAATACAGTATACTAACGCATATATATGGAATTTAGAAAGATGGTAACAATAACCCTGTGTACGAGACAGCAAAAGAGACACTGATGTATAGAACAGTCTTATGGACTCTGTGAGAGAGGGAGAGGGTGGGAAGATTTGGGAGAATGGCATTGAAACATGTAAAATATCATGTATGAAATGAGTTGCCAGTCCAGGTTCGATGCACGCTACTGGATGCTTGGGGCTGGTGCACTGGGACGACCCAGAGGGATGGAATGGGGAGGGAGGAGGGAGGAGGGTTCAGGATGGGGAACGCATGTATACCTGTGGCGGATTCATTTTGATATTTGGCAAAACTAATACAATTATGTAAAGTTTAAAAATAAAATTAAAAAAAAAAAAATAAGATGAAGGCTGGGGGGTATCCAAAAAAAAAAAAAAAGAGAGACACTGATGTATAGAACAGTCTTATGGACTCTGTGGGAGAGGGAGAGGGTGGGATGATTTGGGAGAATGGCATTGAAACACGTATAATATCACGTATGAAACGAGTTGCCAGTCCAGGTTCAATGCAGGATACTGGATGCTTGGGGCTGGTGCACTGGGACGACCCAGAGGGATGGTATGGGGAGGGAGGAGGGAGGAGGGTTCAGGATGGGGAACACATGTATACCTGTGGCAGATTCATTTCAATATTTGGCAAAACTAATACAATATTGTAAAGTTTAAAAATAAAATAAATTAAAAAAAATAAATCTATGGTATACAAGCAGAAAAAAAAAAATAAAGTTAAAGAGAAAAAAATGCTGTAGCTTTTCTAGCTGAATTGTTAATTTCTACAGTTTTGTTTTTTTTTTTTTTTCCCCAAATCAGAATTGTTTCTTTCAAGTGGCTTATGTTTTTGAAGTGACTGAATCTATAAAACATGGGGCCTTCCCTTGGTGGCTCAGCAGTAAAAAAAATCCATCTGCAATGCAGGTGAGGTGGGTCAATCCCTGGGTCTGTGGGTAAGATCCCCTGGAGAAGAAATGGCAACCCACTCCAGTATTCTTGCCTGGAGAACCCCATTGACAAAGGAGCCTCACAGGCTTCTGTCCATGGGGCTGCAAAGAGCTGGACACGACTTGGCAACTAAACCACCACCACTAATGTACTTTTTTGTTTTGCTTTCTCCCCCCTCAAAAAGCATTTTTTTCTTTTTTTTTAATTTAAATTTATTTATTTTAATAAGAGGCTAATTACTTTACAATATTGTATTGGTTTTTCCATACATTAACATGAATCCGCCACGGCCGTGTTCCCAATCCTGAACCCCCCCTCCCACATCCCTCCCCATACCATCCCTCTGGGTTATCCCAGTGCACCAGCCCCAAGCTTCCTGTATAATGCATCAAACCTGGACTGGCGATTCGTTTCTTATATGATATTATACATATAACAAATCATGTTTGTAATTTGGAAGTCAATCTCCTAAGTAATTTTACTTATTTTATTTTCCACTATAATTAGCAAATTATATGTATACATCTGCCAGTATAATGCAAAATAAATGTAGTCATAGATATATGAGACCAAACACTTCCCTTATCATAAATGTTGATGATTTTTTTTTCAGGTTTCCATAAAGAGGTTCCCTTTTCTGTTAATTTCCTGCTGTCACTTGACATACTGTACATCACTCTCTTCTCATCTATTTACTCTAATTTATTTCCAAAAAAATTTCAAGATTCTCAAACATATTAGTTTCAGAAATGTAGTTCTCAGCAAGCAGAAAGTTGCTTGTATCTTTCTATGGACATTTTGGATAAGTTATTGCCAAAAGTTGTATAAATTCTAAGCCATAATATTTGCTCCTGTCACTTAAATTTTCCTGGATTCTGCTTTGTTCTGCTAAAATAAATATAAAAATAAAAGCATGCACATATATGCTTATATAATCTGCTATGCATATTTTCTATCCACTTAAACTATAATTTTAAATACTTATATTTATCATATATTATTTTGTTGAATAATAAGATGTATGTGACAATGTGGACAGAATTTATAAATTAATTTTTAACACTAGAAATGTGGAAAGTGGTATAAGAATCTATATTTTTAATGATAAATTTAAAGATCATAAAAAAGGAAACATTTGGGCAATATTAGAATCTAGTTATTTTATTTCTATTTAAATTTTTTTCTCATTGATATATTACAAAAACTCTAGATTTAAGTAATTACTGTATTAGTAAGCTGTTTTTAAACAAATATTTGAGTTTTTAAAAATTTATAGTGGTAAATTAGCATTTAATTTGTACTGATAGACAGAGTGTCAATTTGGTTAATTTTTAAAGCAGCGAGATTAGCAAAGATGGTCTTAATTCTAGATTGAACTCTATTATTATCTATCAAAACTGAGAATTTTCTGTCACAAATATGCTAAAATACCTTTAAGCCACCTTTCCAGTTCTGAGATATATTATTATATTATGTTTTAATATTTTAATTATAAAATTACAATTGATATAAATATATAGATCTCAATACAAGAAAAAGAGCAAAAACTGCCAATGACACTAAAATTTTCTTGACTACTAAACTCTTTCCTCCTGAAGTTTACCTTCAATAATACTTTGTATTCCTCCAAATATGTTGTGTATTTATGTATATAAACACAATCAACATGGAATTTTATAGTACCATGTCTTACTATTCAAATCTTATTCAACTTTATACACTAGAAAAATTTAAAAAGGTTTAACCTCAAAATAAAACAGTGATAACCATTTTATGTCAAACACCCATGGAAATTGGGGAAACAGCATTGATGCCTCTAAATTAATATATTTTGTATCCACTTTCTCCTCAAGCCTGGGCTCTGGCAGTTTTTCTGGGAATTGGCCTCTCAGAGAAGGTTACACTGATGTCAGAGGTGATAACGTCACAGTTGATGCCATGCAATTCAGTGCAATATTCTTCACTTTGTGAGTGACTCAGAGTTTTGTGATAGGTATAATTTTAAATCACCTCATGAAACATATATATCATATATGCTTTTAAACATCAATACAGAAATGAACCTACAACCTGTGATGTGACTCTAGAATATTGTTAAGCCAAAGGCTGATACTTGGAATTTTTTTTTTTTTTTAAGTCCAGAGACTCCTCCCGAACACTTTTTTGTTGTCTATTTCAGTGATAAACTAAGGTCAGTTTCTAACTTGAATCTCAAAAATGTTTACATGAGCAAAGATTTCCAGTGAATCCAGAGAACAGAAAGTCTTTTATTTCCCAATATTGGCTGTACTTTCATCTAAGAGACACTAACAAATGTAGCATAAAATTATACAAACCCTAGTTCCAGGACTTTATCTAGCTGACTGGAGACAGAGTCAGGGGTCATATGATATTAAGTTCAAGATCAAACTACAGATATGAGGAGTAGTAGTTGAAATTTATCTAGAATCAGTAAAGTTGGTCAATTTATTTTTAAAACAGGCTGCAATATTTTTATCCACTTTTCCTGTACTTAGAGAAGTATTGAAAATCAATATTGGTGAGATGTGCAATCTAATATTTGGAGGCTGTAGTAAAATCACTTTCTATCTCTACACGTTGTTATGTTTTAAGTGGGTTTAAAATGTAATATTCTAGGAAGAAATGTTATTTTGATTCTGCTTCTAAGCTTATATGAGGTCTAGGCCATGTAAATTAATCAGTAAAAATTTTATTCTGCTTACATAGGAAAGAAAACCAGGGTTAAGAGGTAAAGAAAAAAACAAACAGCATGTATTATTGGAAAACAATTCAGTGGATTTCCTTTTCTCATGAAAAGAAGGCACACACATATGTGTTCACTTTCAATATCTCTTTGTTCAAAAAGTCAGATTCTTGATCACAGCGTCTTGCTGAAAAGATGGAGACTGGGGGCACTAAGCAAATGGGCTAGTGAGAGACAACAAAATAAGGAAAGAAAAAAGGGAAAAGAAGGGAGGGAAGGAGAGAGCAGGGAGGAGAGGGAAAAAGGAAGGCATGAAAAGGGAATGAGTGGGGGAGGTTACCAGGAGAAGGGAGGAAGAGAAGAGAAAAAGACACCTCAGAAAACAAAAGCCTTTATGTGGACTGCAGGGCTCTATTTGTTGAGCCTATTCAAGGGCAGAAATCATGCACAAAAGTCTTTTAACATCAAAGAAGAATGATCCACATTTTATGAGTTTTGTTCGTTTGGGCACAACCTGTGTTTGTCCATCTTTTCATTAATTGACTCAACTATTTCAAAGTATTTATTTAGAATCTTCCATGTTTTAAATCATTTGCTAGGCCCTGAGGATATTTTGGATAGGATAAAAATGTTTCCTCCTTTCCTGGAATTGTACAGTCTGTCAAGGTTAGTAATCTAGGATTTGATTAATTCCCAAATGAGAATTAATATTAATTAATTAATGTTAATATTAAATCATAATATTTTTCTATATTACCATTTACTCCTAATAAGGGCAACTAAATGTAACTATAAAATATCTTAAGTTTCATGTGTCATAAAAGCTGAAGTTTCAAGTTCAGAATCTAAGATTTGATCAATCACTTTCTTTAGATACTTAAGGCATTATGTTCTTACAAAGTACTTTCTAAAATATACATGGTTTATGAAGATGCTAAGGATTGGATTTCACTGTGAATATAAGATTTCTAGAAAGGACTGACTCAGACAAAATTAATGAGGAATCTGTCACTTAATGATAAATCTGGAGACAGTCCAGCCAGGGCTGCTGAGGTCTCAGTTCAGTTCAGCCTCTCAATCGTGTCCGACTGTTTGCGACCCCATGAATTGCAGGGTCTAGTAACCCCCCAATATCTTTTTACCTTTCTACTCTGCCATCCTCAGGGAAAACCAGGCAATCGCACAGTGACAGCCATGAGTGTGGAAGGAAGTAGAAATACAAGTAGCCAATAGTCAAAGTGGTCAGGTGTGTGTGTGTGTGTGTGTGTGTGTGTGTGTGTGTTTTAAGTACTTCCCCAGAAGCCCCAGTGACGGGTTATAAGATAAGGTCAAATAGTAACCTTAACTACAAAGGAGGACAGCAGATGTATTTCTTGAGCTTAGTAGATTTCCTCTTTTTTCCAATAATATATGATTTATCTGAGCAAAGAATGAGAAATACAAGTAATGGGTAAGAAATGAGTGATTTCCCCATCACACAGTGATACATCTTAATTGGTTACACCTGAGTGTTGACAGTTGCATGAAGGCAAAGAAACTATTTGCTGAAACATGGGAATCTAAAAAAAGTGCAGTTCCTCCCAGTTTTCTCTGGGACTCTGTAGGGACACACACACACACACACACACACACACACACACACTGTCTAATATCCATCCATTACATAATTACCTGTCTCCTAAGGAGTCTGTAAAAATGCTACAGTGAATACAATAGGTGTTCCATTAATATCTTGACAGCAGAAAAGAAAAAGTCAAATACTTCTAAACCAATAGGATTTATGACTTTAAGCTATGCTTAACTTATTTTTTGTTAACAAATCAAGTGGCAAAAGAAAAAGAGTTAAAAGAATAGAAAAAAATATGGAGTGTGATTACTGTCTGACATGGTTGACAATGATGAAGATTCATTATGGCTAATGCTTTGAACATCTTTACTGAGCAACGGATTACTCATAAATAATCAAACACATAGTGTAATATCGGTTACCATCATTTTAGTTAAAATGCTTATTAGATAACAATCTGTTTCTTGGCTTTTGCAGGCTAGAGTCCCTTGAGACAACACATAACACTTGATCTTAGTCAAAGGCCAAGAGGAAACAGTCATGATACATTTGAAAACATATTATGGATCTATGGCACATACTCAGTTATGAGTAGATAGAGCAGCAAAAAATGTAAACATGTGCTACTATAAATTATTTTAATATTTTTAGGAGAACAAAGACCACTAACCTTATACTTCATTTCTGAACATTGTGTTTTCCAATGACCTTATTGTTTACTATATAATTCAATAAATAATATCTCATTTCTCTCACATGTTACCATTGTAATGAATAAACTTAGATATTTCTAGTAAAATCTGATTTCTAATAATCATTAATCTATTTTTTAAAGGTCTACAATATTCAAAAGCTCTACAGGTGGGAACAGAGTATTAGGTCTTTTTCCTAGAAACAAAAGTTTATGAATTTTAAATTATAGATTTTAAACTCTGAGGAGGATATATGAATTATCCAAAGCCATTTTAGTTATTATGATGTTTAAACTATAATTTGTACTTTCTATACCTTGAAGATTTTTAGCTGTGATTGTTCAAGTGACTTCTTTCTCACTTATAAAAATACATGGACATTCCTTTATTTTGGTGAAACTGCTTGGTGCTATATTAAACTGCTACCCTTGAAGATTTGGGAGAACAAAGACAACATAAGAGTTGGAACTGAACATTTCATGAAGAATACATTGTCTTCTCCAGCTTCCAATGCAATGGGCATTTGCTTTGTCTCATTAAAAGTACAACTAGTTCCTTGGTATACATTTTCTATTTCACTTTTATAATTTCCATCTAAAGAAGAAAACAATATTATTCCTACTCATACAAGTCTGGCATGCATGTTTAGCAACATTTGGCCTTTGTTGACAATCAATTTAAAAAAGTGCAACCATGGAGATATTAAGGAAAAACTCCTATGTAACAGGTACTGTTCTAAGCCCTTTATAACTACTTCTCTTATTTCAATCCTTCAGCAAACTGACAAGGTAGGTAGATTTATTGCTTAATTATTATCATCATGTCACAGATAGGAAACTGAGGCATCAACTATTAAGTGACTTTTCTTTAGTAACACAAGAGATATCCTTGATATCATTGAAGGCAAACCATTTAATATCACAGTAATCCAAGTTGATGCCCCAATCAGTAATGTTAAAGAAGCTGAAATTGAACGGTTTGATGAAGACCTACAAGACCTCTTAGAACAAACACACACGTACACACACACACACAAAAGATGTCCTTTACATCATAGGGTACTGGAAAGCAAAAGTAGGAAGTCAAGAGATAACTGGAGTAATAGGAAAATTTGACCTTGGAGTACGAAATGAAGCAGGGCAAAGGCTAACAGAGTTTGGCCAAGAGAACACACCGGTCATAACAAACACCCTCTTCCAACAACACAAGAGAAGATTCTACACATGGACATCACCAGATAGTCAATACTAAAACCAGATGGATTATATTCTTTGCAGCCAAAAATGAAGATGCTCCATACAGTCAGAAAAAAAAAAAAAAATTACCAGGAGCAGACTGTGGCTCAGATCATGAACTTATTGCAAAATTCAGACTTAAATTGAAAAAATAAGGAAAACCACTAGACCATTCAGGTATGACCTAAATTAAATCCTTATGAGTATACAGTGGAAGTGACAAATAGATTCAAGGGATTAGATCTGATAGAGTGCCTGATGAACTATGGATGGAGGTTTGTGACATTGTACAGGAGACAGGGATCAAGACTGTACCCAAGAAAAAGAAATGCAAAAAGGCCAAATGGTTCTCTGAGGAGGCCTTACAAATAGGTGAGAAAAGAAGAGAAGCTAAAGGCAAAGGAGAAAAGGAAACATACTCATTTGAATTCAGAGTTCCAAAGAATAGCAAGGAGAGAGAAGAAAGCCTTCCTCAGAGATCAGTGCAAAGAAAAGAGGAAAACAATAGAATGGGAAAGACTAGCGATCTCTTCAAAAAAAATTAGAGATTACCAAGAGAACATTTCATGCAAAGAAGGGCACAATAAAGGACAGAAATAGTATGGAACCAACAGAAGCAAAATATTTATGAAGAGGTAGAAAGAATGCACAGAAGAACTATACAAAAAAGATCTTCATGACCCAGATAACCACGATGGCGTGATCACTCACCTAGAATGAAACATCCTGGAATGCGAAGTCAAGTGGGCCTTAGGAAACATCACTATGAACAAAGTTAGTGGAGGTCACGGAATCCCAGTTGAGCTATTTAAAATCCTAAAAGATGATGCTGTGAAAGTGCTGCATTCATATGCCAACACACTTAGAAAACTCAGCAGTGGCCACAGGACTGGAAAAGGTCAGTTTTCGTTCCAATCTCAAAGAAGGGAAACACCAAAGAATGTTCAAACTATCACAAAATTGTGCTCACCTCACACATTAGCAAAGCAACGTTCAAAATTCTACAAGCCAGGCTTCAACAGTACATGAATTGTGAACTTTCAGATGTTCAAGCTGGATTTAGAAAAGGTAGAGGAACCAGAGATCAGATTGCCAACATCTGTTGGATCCTAGAAAAAGAAAGAGAATTCCAGAAAAACATCTACTTCTGCCTTATTGATTACACCAAGGCCTTTAACTATATGCATAAAAACTGTGGAAAATTCTTCAAAAGATGGAAATACCAGACCACCTGACCTGCCTTCTGAGAAATCAGTATGCAGGTCAAGAAGCAACAGTTAGAATCAGACGTGGAACAACAGACTGGTTGCAAATTGGGAAAGCAGTATGTCAAGACTGTATATTGTCACCCTGCTTATTTAACTTATATGCAGAGTACATCATGCAAAATGTCGGGCTGGATGAAGCACAAGCTGGAATCAAGATCGCAGGAGAAATATCAATAACCTCAGATATGCAGATGATACCACCCTTATGGCAGAAAGTGAAGAGGAACTAAAGAGCCTTTGATGAAAGTGAAATAGGAGAGTGAAAAAGCTGGCTTAAAACTTAACATTCAAAAAACTAAGATCATGGAATCTGGTCCCATCACTTCATGACAAATAGATGGGGAAACAATGGAAACAGTGACAGACTTTATTTTCTTGAACTCCAAAATCACTTCAGATGTTGACTGCAGCTGTGAAATTAAAAGATGCTAGCTCCTTGGAAGAAAAGCTCTCACCAACCTAGACAGCATATTAAAAAGCAGAGACATTACTTTGCTGACAAATGTCCATCTAGTCAAAGCTATGGTTTTTCCAGTAGTCATGTATGGATGTGAGAGTTGGATTATAAAGCAAGCTGAGTGCCGAAGAATTGATGATTTTGAACTGTGGTGTTGGAGAAAACTCTTGAGAGTCCCTTGGACTGCATGGAGACCAAAGCAGTCAATCCTAAAGGAAATCAGTCCTGAATATTCATCGGAAGGACTGATGTTGAAGCTGAAACTCCAATACTTTGGCCACCTCATGCAAAGAGTTGACTCATTGGAAAAGACCCTGATGCTGGGAAGGATTGGGGGCTGGAGAAGAAAGGGACAACAGAGGATGAGATGGGTGGATAGCATCACCAACTCGATGGACATGAATTTGGGTAGGCTCCAGGAGTTGGTGATGGACAGGGAGGGCCTGGTGTGCTGCAATTCATGGGGTCACAAAGAGTCGGACACAACTAAGTGACTGAACTGAACTGAACTGAAGGTAAAATATAAAAGGAGAAATGAGATAAGTGATAAAGTACATTGCAGCCACCTATAGGAGAAATATAATGAAGAATGTTCAGGTATACTAATATTATTGGAACAAATTTAGAGTAATGGAGTTAGCTTTTTTTTTTTTTTCTTATACATACTCTAAAGACAGGAGTTAAAATTCCACCTCTGTCACTCATCGGTGATTTTAGGAATATTATTTATCCTCCCTGAATTTCAGTTTCTTGTGAGATTTAGAAACTGAACATATATTTTAGAGTAAAACAAAGATTAAGCGTTTAAGGCATGAATATTTTATGCTATGAAATGTATTATAGTAAAAGTATTAAATTTCAAGCTTTTTTCATCTATTATTTCACTTTCCACTATAATGAGTATTATCTCTGTTTTACATATGACAACGTTGAATCTGAAAGTAGTGATTGATAAAAAGTTAAGACTCAAATGTCTTTTTAATACCAAATTTCAAAATTTATTCACTAGCCAGAAAAGTCACAATCGGCACTAGCTATATCCCCTGTATTTTCACATTTGAAAAAAATCATTCTCATTTTCTCTAGTTTTAAGGAGATAATTATAGTTATATAGAAAAACTGATTTTTCCTATCTATAATTACATCAATGAAACAGCTATTCATGTGATCTATAAACAAATTTATTTTCCTCTCTCTTTTAAAAACTGGTTTATTCATTAAAATACTATGCCTTATTTGAGAATACTGAAGTTTGGCTCTGCTACTATTTTTATGAACACTTTTCTTTTAAATTTTGTTATTAAAGAAGAGTTTTTATGAATCAAAGACCCAAATCTTTCCTTGTAGACAAAATTATAACATCCTACCAATTACAAAATTCTGGAGTGTGGAATGATCATATCATACAGCCACTGCTGACAAATCAGCTTCATTTTCTGCTATTGCTAAATAAAGCAACTTGATTTAACAATCATAAATACCAAATCATCTCCATTCTCAGTGGGGAATTTTGGTCTTGTGCTCCCAGTTGATGAGACTTGAACGGCATTACAACAATGCTTAAACAAGATTTTACTCTAAAAATTTAAAAATTTGTAAGGATTGTTGTTTCATTATGCAGCATGCAAACATCATATGCCTTAGCACTTTTAGACACAGTAGTTAAGTCCCTGATCAGACAGATGGGTGATCTTCCTTAATGTGGATTTGCCAATCTGATTATTTCCATAGTCATGCCTCTTTAATTGCCTCAAACAACAAGTACAGTTTTCTATTTGATTTACCTGTTCATGACTTCCTATGACTAACAATGCAAAGAGTCAACTCATTGGAAAAGACCCTGCTACTGGAAAAGACTGAAGGCAGGAGGAGAAGGTGATGACAGATGACGAGATGGTTGAATGGCATCACCAACTCGATGGACATGAGTTTGAGCAAGCTTCAGGAGATGGTGAAGGACAGGGAAGCCTGGCATCTGCAGCCCATGGGGTCACAGAGAGTTAGACAGAACTGAGCAACTGAACAACAACAAACTGTTAAAATGACAAGGAAATTTTATATCAGGGCTCAATAATCTGAAATCTGTAACAAATTTTATTTTCCCTGTCTTTTTCTTCCCTCCCTCTCTGTAGCATTGTATTCTACAAACACATTTAATGCAAATGTTTGTTTTTTGCAGATATCTAAATTATAATCTCACTTCTATTTGGAAGAAGGCCTAGGTATAATATGATAGGTTTGATGTATCTTCAGTTCACTCAAATTAAATTCTATTTCTATGGTTGGACACAATTTCCTCCTTCTTTATAGTCAGTGTTTTGAGAATCTCTGTGTGTTTAGAAATATTGTCATCTTGGGCCATCTCTTAGGAAAAAATGGCATAGCAATCAAAATTTGTCTTTTGTATTGCCATATTTCTCATATTACTTTCTTTCTCATTTGTGATTCCTCTTCTGCTATTTAAAGCATACAGCCTACAGTTTCTTTGCTTAATATAGGTAAATCTCATTTGTAATTGTTTTCCATTCCCATAAGTTACAAACCCATTCTACTGATATATTTTGAAAACATATCTGGTTCACCAATATGCACAAATGTCATTCCTCCCAGTCCTCATTCTTACAACCTAAAAACTCTGGATATCATAAAACAAAGAAGCATATGAATGCTCTGAAAGATGGAAAGAAGAAAGAAGACTGCCTAGAGACTTCACAGACATAATGATGAGTCTCCTGTGTTTCCTTTGCTTCATATGTCCCAGACAAGGCACTGCAGAGACCACCACCTAGATCAACAGGCACACAACAGAAAAGTTCAAATAAAAGTCTATTATCCCTATGAAAAATCCCCACATAAAATAAAAAAACAACCAATAAAAAAAGCACATACAAACAAACCAAAAAAAAAAATCAGAGAAAATCCTATTTTATTTAAAAAAAAACACACACAAAAAACAACTAAACAACAACAACAACACATACAAACAAATAAACAGAACAGGGCAATCTAACAACAGAAAATGTGTTTGTCAATACTTGCCCTATTTTGACCAAACACCAACAGAAAAATCATATTATAGTATTTCAAGACGTTAGAATTGGGAGTAACTAGGAAAAGGGTACTTGGAATCTATGTTATTTCTTAGAACTGCATGGAAGTCTACATTTTCTCCATATAAAATTTTAATTAAAAATGGGAATTTTGTTTCAAGTTCTGTGCTACCTGCAGATTAACATATCTAAGTGTTTTTTGCATTTCAACAGATATCTAAGCTTTAGAGTAGAAGTTTAAAGTGCTCATAGAATTTTTACCTTCAAGCAACAGGACAGGGAAGGCCCTTTCTCACAGAGCCAAGTTACTTCTGAAATCTTGTATATTATTTGTTTGCTCAGTGAAATTTTATGATGATTTATTATTTGCCGAGCTGCAAGATTATAGAGGTAACTATATGATGGTTCTTATCTACTAACCATGCATAACTTTGTGGTAAATACATAATAAATTACAATTATATTGTCAAGTGATAAATACAAATGTATATAAGGATAACACACCTATGAGAACAGAGAACAGGGAAGGGATAACATAGGTGGCAGCCAATTCTAGATAGAGGTAGCTGACTCTGGCAAAAAAGTATGCAGTGATAATAGTTGACCTGATGATGTTTGCAAAGTTCTTCCACTAAGTTTACACCACACTCTAAATATCCATTCAACAGGAATCTGTCAGTGCCTGGTGCCATCTTAAATAGTGCAGATATTACTCATGGCATGCTTTAGCAGTTTATAGACATATTCTTGTTTAATCTAACAAACGTTTTATTAAAGTGTGCCTTGTTGTTGTTCAGTTGCTAAGTCATGTCTGACTCGGTAACTCCATGGACTGTAGCATGCCAGGCTTCCCTGTCTTTCACCATCTCCTAGAGCTTGCTCAAACTCATGTCCTTTGAGTCGGTGATGCCATTCAACCATCTCATCCTCTGTCTCCCTCTTCTCCTGTCACCCTCAATCTTTCACAGCATCAGTGTTTTTTCCAGTGAATTTTTCTTCGTATCACTTAGCCAGAGTATTGGACTTTCAGCTTCATCATCAGTCCTTCCAATGAATATTCAGGATTGATCTCCTTTAGGATTTATTGGTTTAATCTTGTTGCTGTCCAAGGGACTCTCAAGAATCTCCTCAGCACCACAGTTAGAAAGCATTGATTCTTCAGTGCTCAGCCTTCTTTATGGTCCAATTCTCACATCTGTACATGACTACTAGAAAAACCATAGCTTTGACTATACAGACCTTTGTTGGCAGAGTTATATCTATGCTTTTTAATCTGTTAATTTTGTCACAGGCTTTCTTCCAAGGAGCAAGAGTCTTTGAATTTCATGGCTGAAGTCAGTGCCAGTAATGATTCTAGAGCCCAAGAAAATAAATTCTGTCTCTGTTTCCACTTTTTCCCCATCTATTTGCCATGAAGTGATGGGACCAGATGCCATGAACTTAGTTTTGTGAATGATGAGTTTTAAGCCAACATTCTTTGTCTCCTCTTTCACCCTCAACAAGAGGTTCTTTAGTTGCCTTTTGCTATTTTGCCATTAGAGTGATATCATCTGCATATTTGCAGTTGTTGATATTTCTCCTGGCAATCTTGATTCCAGCTTGTGATTCATCCAGTCTGGCATTTAATATGATGTACACTGCGTGTAACTTACCTAAGAAGGGTGACAATATACAACCTTGACATACTCCTTTGCCAATTTGGAAGGAGCCCATTATTCCATGCCTGGTTCTAACTGTTGCTTCTTGACTTGCATACAGCTTTCTCAGGTGTGCCTGGAAGTATTTAAACTAAATCTGTTATTAATCTTATTTTAAAGCTGTAGAAATAATTTGGAAAGTACTGAAGATACATATGGGAAAAATATATTTGGAAGATAAATTGAACACCTAGAACTTAAGTCTTGGAAAATATTTGAATCATAGGTATTTGAATAAAAATTATATGTTAGAAAACCAACATAAAAGACATTCTTTCAAACTTTTGGAGCATTCATGTGTTTTCAGTTTTCATTGAGTGTGTGTACCTACTTATAGTCAATCAAATTTTCCTCTCTTAACCTTGACAGTATTTTATACCCTTTGTCCATATTATTCAGCTCTTTATATCTCTTGTAATTTTCACTCAATGATAAATACTGTGAATAATATAGAGTATCTATATTTTGTTTTGTTTTCCTTAAAACGCTTTTATTCTTACCAGCAATTATTTTATCTGAGAACCATCTTGATCCATAGTTAGTGATGGTTTCACCTTTGTTATGGCAGGTCTGGTAAAAAAAAAAAAAAAAAAAAAGTCATTCTAGGGCTATTGTCATGCTTTATCTAAGGAAGAAACTTTCTGGGTTTCACCTGACTGGCTTGAGTACTCACTGACATCTCTTCATTCTGGGTTGTTGGAATTCTAACACCTTTCAACCTGTTTGAGTTCCTCAAGTTTTTGAGATTCTATTTCCCCAGTAGTTGTTGGTTGCATGTCCTTACAGATTGCGCACTTTTACAGCCAGAAAGCTCCAGGCACTCTAAGCAGCTCCCTCTTATACAGTACTGCTTCTTGAAAATGTTAGCTTCCTCAGCATCCCCAAACTCATTGCTTTTTCCTCACATCAATAAAATTCATATATCCTCCTTGTATTTCTATTTGATGCACTGTGTTCTAGAAAGTTCCTCCATATCAAGATCCTGTGCAAACATAAGGCTCATGTGTTTCTTTTTTCATAAGAACCACATTTCTAAGACTCCTATTTTCCAATATCTAAAAAATAGTTATAGATTTATCCAGTTTCCCAGTGTTTTTTTTCAAAGGGAAGGCTAATCCTAGTCCAGTGTCCTGTCATGGTCAGAAGCAAAAGTCTCCGGATTCATTTTAAAGGGAGAGTTTATATGATTTGTTCATGAACTGGATATGAGAGATGAAGACAAGGCAAAAATTATTATAGGACTTTTTCCTTGTTTACTTAGAATGATAAAGGTGCCATGATCGCTAAAGGAGAAACAAGCTTTCATCTGTTTCTATGATGAGAATGAATGCAAATACCCAAAGAACTTTCATACATTTTGGGTTTGAAGTATCTGTTAAAATCCATATAGATACACTATCTAGGGAGTTAGACATAACTATCCTAAATTTCAGAGAAGAGAAGGAAGATAGTGTTTTCATTTGGTAGTTCTCAGTGTGTACAAAATACAAAAGTCTTGAGACTACCAAATATTCCCCTAAGGGTCACATATACTTAGAAAAACACATGATAAATAGACCTAAGACTTTAGATCTACTTCAACACATTTTAACAGAAAATGAGCTGTTATTTGAATCATTTTTGAATAATTTTTTTTTTGTCTTACTTTTCTACTGGCTCAGTGGTAAAGAATCTCCCTGCCAATGCAGGAGATGCAGGTTTGATTCCTGGGTCAGGAAGATCTCCTAGAGAAGGAAATGGCAAGATACTTCAGTATTCTTGCCTGGAAAAATTCACAGAGGAGCCTGGTCGGCTATAGTCCATGGGGTCTTAGCAAGAGTTGGATGTGACTTAGCAACTAAATAACAGTGACTTTTCTACAATTTTGATAGTACTTTAGTGGTAGAACTTTTCTTTTTGTTTTTCTCTGATGTTGGTGCCCAAGGACACAGTAACAGGGAAGCAGAAAATAAGAGGGAAAAGATTAGAGATAATTGAAAACATTAAAATAGATGTTATTGAGATAGTGAGCTCAGATTTATTATGTACTCTTTTGCCATGCTATGTTATCCATACATGACCACTGGAAAACCATAGTCTTGACTAGATGGACCTTTGGTGACAAAGTAATGTCTCTGTTTTTCAATATGCTGTCTAGTTTGGTCATAACTTTCCTTCCAAGGAGTAAATGTCTTTTAATTTCATGGCTGCAGTCACCATCTGCAGTGATTTTGGAGCCAAGAAAAATAAAAAGTCTGACACTGTTTCCACTGTTTCCCCATCTATTTCTCATGAAGTGATGGGACCAGATGCCATGATCTTAGTTTTCTGAGTGTTGAGCTTTAAGCTAACTTTTTCACTCTCCTCTTTCACTTTCATCAAGAGGCTCTTTAGTTCTTCTTCACTTTCTGCCATGAGAATGGTGTCATCTGCATATCTGAGGTTATTGATATTTCTCTCTGCAATCTTGATTCCAGCTTGTGCTACCTCCAGCCCAATGTTTCTCATGATGTACACTGCATATAAGTTAAATAAGCAGGGTGACAATATACAGCCTTGACATACTCCTTTTCCTATTTGGAACCAGTCTATTGTTCCATGTCCAGTTCTAACTGTTGCTGCCTGACCTGCATACAGCTTTCCCAAGAGGCAGGTCAGGTGGTCTGGTATTCCCATCTCTTTCAGAATTTTCCACAGTTTATTGTGATCCACACAGTCAAAGGCTTTGGCATACTCAATAAAGCAGAAATAGATGTTTTATCTGGAACTCTCTTGCTTTTTCCATGATCCAGCGGATGTTGGCAATTTGATCTCTGGTTCCTCTGCCTTTTCTAAAACCAGCTTACACATCTGGAAGTTCATGGTTCACATATTGCTGAAACTTGGCTTGGAGAATTTTGAGCATTACTTTACTAGCGTGTGAGATAAGTGCAATTGTGCGGTAGTTTGAGCATTCTTTGGCATTGCCTTTCTTTGGGATTGGAATGAAAACTGACCTTTTCCAGTCCTGTGGCCACTGCTGAGTTTTCCAAATTTGCTGGCATATTGAGTGCAGCAGTTTCATAGCATCATATTTCAGGATTTGAAATAACTCAACTGGAATTCCATTGATCTCCACTAGCTTTGTTCATAGTAATGCTCTGTAAGGCCCACTTGACTTCACATTCTAGGATGGTAGGCTCTAGGTGAGTGATCACAGCATCGTGATTATCTAGATCATAAAGATCTTTTTTGTACAGTTTTTCTGTGTATTTTTGCCACCTCTTCTTAATATCTTATGTTTCTGTTAGGTCCCTACCATTTCTGTTCTTTATTGTGCCCATCTTCGCATGAAATGTTCCCTTGGTATCTCTAATTTTCTTGAAAAGATCTCTAGTCTTTCCCATTCTGTTGTTTCCTCTATTTCTTTGCATTGATTGCTGAGGAAGGCTTTCTTATCTCTCCTTGCTATTCTTTGGAACCATAAAGCTGAGCACCGAAGAATTGGAATTATAAAGCTGAGTGCTGAAGAATTGATGCTTTTGAACTGTGATGTTGGAGAAGACTCTTGAGAGGCTCTTGGACTGCAAGGAGATCCAACCAGTCCATGCTAAAGGAAATCAGTCCTGGGTGTTCACTGTTAGGACTGATGTTGAAGCTGAAACTCCAATACTTTGGCCACTTGATGCGAAGAGCAGACTCATCTGAAAATACCCTGATGCTGGTAAAGATTGAAGGTGGAAAGAGAAGGGGACGACAGAGGATGAGATGGTTGGATGGCATCACCGACTCAATGGACATGGGTTTGGGTGGACTCCGGGAGTTGAATGGACAGGGAAGCCTAACGTGCTGCTATTCATGGGGTCGCATAGAGCCAGACATGACTGAGCAATTTAACTGATGCTATATTATCGGCCCTCAGGGGCAAGACCATTTTGCTTTATTTGTTTTTTCTTGCTCTGTGATTAGTAGTACAGAGCAAACAATAGCCAACTTTTGCATGTCTACAGCTAAGTGCTTATGCTAAGTGCTTTATTAAACTATATTTCACACTAAGAGAACACTTATTATAAGATGTACCATTATTAGTGAACCACTAAAAAAGAAACATCAAGAAACATCTAAGCTGTGACTTATCATTAACTCTATTGTGCATCTCAATTAGGATACATTAATGTGAAAAAATGCACCTTAGCATTTTTGTATAATTACATATTTTTTAAACCTCTGTTCACTTTATGGGGGAAAAAGACAAAAAAATGGAAGAGAAGCAGAAATGAAAAAGGCAAAATATACATATGTTTGAAGAGTGTAAGAGGTGTTCAACAAAATAGAAGTGAACAAATGTTTCATCCTCTCATTTTTGAGATAAAAGCTTACAAGAGGAATCTTCCTGGAAAGTCCCAGGTGAGACTAGTTTAGTTTTGAATTTAATAAAATATAGCTCTTGGAATACATCAAGAAAAATAAAGTTATTCAATATCATTGCATTTGGCTCCATAATGGTTTCAAGTTACTTCACACTGTGGATAATGCTACTTTTTAAGCCATGGACAAAAGTGATTTTCTGTTTGGTTCCATACCAAACTAATGTTAGCATTTTAATAATTGAATTTGAAATTGCTTTCTTTTGTTTACTGAAGCAGTAGAAGTTCCATCACAAGACCGTAAATCACAGGCAGTAATAAAATGCTTCTACAGTAAGACCTACAGTAATATCTGTGTGTTTTATGAAAACAAAAGCCATTTAAAATTTTATTCATAATATTTTATATGTAATCTTTGGAAGAATTATATCATGAACACAATTCCTAGTAGTTAATGATCAAATGTTTGTGTACCACCAAAATTCATATGTTGAAGACATAAATCCCAATGTAATCGTATTTAGAGGAAGGGCCTTTGGAGAATAACTAGGGTTAGATGAGGTCATGAGGGTATGATCCTCAGGGTGAGATTAGTGCCCTCATAAGAAGAGGCTAGAGAGCCTGTTCTCCTCACCTGCTCCCCACTCACCTCTCTCCACCATTTGAGGATAAAGCACAAAAACAACCATCTGTAAGCCACAAAGAGAGTCCTAATCATAATTTGATCACACAGAACTGGCATCCTGGTTTAAAACTTTCATTCAGAATGATGAAAAACAAATGGCTATGTTTAAGCCACCAAATCTTTGGTTATTTGTTACAGCAGCCTAAGTTAAGATAATGATATTGGATTTATATACTTTTCTTTTAGTTAGATTTCTTAATAGATTTCTAAAGGCATAGATTTTTAAGTTTAATAAAAATTTGTAAATCTCTGCTAGATGTTGCCATTAGATAGTATATCTGAGAGTTAATAAACAGTTTTTGAGTTGATAGCAAAGGTACTGTTCTGCTTGATATAATTTGTATAATCTGTGTTAGAGTTGAAGTAATTAGCTCTTTAAAGTAGTAAATCATGGAAAAAGCAAGAGAGTTCCAGATAAAACATCTATTTCTACTTTATTAACTATGCCAAAGCCTTTGACTGTGTGGATCACAATAAACTGTGGAAAATTCTTCAAGAGATGGGAATACCAGACCACCTGACCTGCCTCTTGAGAAATCTGTATGCAGGTCAGGAAGCAACAGTCAGAACTGGACATGGAACAATAGACTGGTTCCAAATAGGAAAAGGAGTATGTCAAGGCTGTATATTATCACCCTGTTTATCTAACCTATATGCAGAGTACATCATGAGAAGTGCTGGACTGGAAGAAACACAAGCTGAAATCAAGATTGCCAGGAGAAATATCAATAACCTCAGATATGCAGATGGCACCACCCTTATGGCAGAAAGTGAAGAGGAACTCAAAAGCCTCTTGATGAAAGTGAAAGTGGAGAGTGAAAAAGTTGGCTTAAAGCTCAACATTCAGAAAACGAAGATCATGGCATCTGGTCCCATCACTCCATGGGAAATAGATGGGGAACCAGTGGAAACAGTGTCAGACTTTATTTTTCTGGGCTCCAAAATCACTGCAGATGGTGACTGCAGCCATGAAATGAAAAGACGCTTACTCCTTGGAAGGAAAGTTCCTAGATAGCATATTGAAAAGCAGAGACATTACTTTGCCAACAAAGGTCCGTCTAGTCAAGGCTATGGTTTTTCCTGTGGTCATGTATGGATGTGAGAGTTGGACTGTGAAGAAGGCTGAGCACCGAAGAATTGATGCTTTTGAACTGTGGTGTTGGAGAAGACTCTTGAGAGTCCCTTGGACTGCAAGGAGATCCAACCAGTCCATTCTGAAGGAGATCAGCCCTGAGATTTCTTTGGAAGGAATGAGGCTAAAGCTGAAACTCCAGTACTTTGGCCACCTCATGCGAAGAGTTGACTCATTGGAAAAGACTCTGATGCTAGGAGGGATTGGGGGCAGGAGGAGAAGGGGACGACAGAGGATGAGATGGCTGGATGGCATCACTGACTCGATGGACATGAGTCTGGGTGAACTCTGGGAGTTGGTGATGGACAGGAAGGCCTGGCGTGCTGCGATTCATAGGGTTGCAAAGAGTTGGACACGACTGAGCGACTGATCTGAATGATCTGAAAGTAGTAAAGGTCATTCACCAATTACTGCTTTATTAATTAAATATAATTAAGAAATAAAATTAGAAAAAAGAATACAGCAAATAAATCCATTTGGCTATATCAATAGGCACAATTCAGTTCAGTCACTCAGTCGTGTCCGACTCTTCGTGACCCCATGAATCGCAGCACGCCAGGCCTCCTTGTCCATCACCAACTCCTGAAGTTCACTCAGACTCACGTCCATCGAGTCAGTGATGCCATCCAGCCATCTCATCCTCTGTCGTCCCCTTCTCCTCCTGCCCCTAATCCCTCCCAGCATCAGAGTCTTTTCCAATGAGTCAACTCTTCGCATGAGGTGGCCAAAGTACTGGAGTTTCAGCTTTAGCATCATTCCTTCCAAAGAAATCCCAGGGCTGATCTCCTTCAAATGGACTGTTTGGATCTCCTTGCAGTCCAAGGGACTCTCAAGAGTCTTCTCCAACACCACAGTTCAAAAGCACCAATTCTTTGGGCTCAACCTTTTTCACAGTCCAACTCTCACATCCATACATGACCACAGGAAAAACCATAGCCTTGACTCGATGGACCTTTTCACTATCCAATAAAATTTGCCACTGTAACATAAAAAAGTACCAGGTTTCCCTGCTGGATCAAATGGTAAGGGACCTGCCAGCAGTGAAAGAGACCTGGATTTGATTCCTGGGTCAGGATGATTCCCTGGAAAAGGGAATGGTTACCCACTCCAGTATCCTGGCCTGGAAAATCCCATGGACAGAGGAATCTTTTGGGCTATCCATGGTGTCAAAAAGAGTCAGACATGAGTGAGCAACTAACACTTTCACTTTTCATAACATAAAAGCTCCTGAATATATGGGAGTAAGATTCAAAGCCCACTTTCAAGGAAACTTTGATACTTGGTCTGTCTTTACTCCTCTGACAAATGTCAGGGAACCATTTACAGTGGTGAGCTTGAGCCCTGACCAGGTACACAGGAAGGATGAGGCATTAAGCATAGTATTACCTCCTCCCATATGCTCTCCAGTAAGTTAGCCATTAGATAATATAGTATAAAAATACAGCTAGTTTCTCTTTGACTTATGAATATCTAGTCTAGTACAGAGATCTTTGAGTAAAATTTCTATAAAAATCCAATAACTGTAGGGCCTTATAAAAACTCAGCCATTACCATACTGTCTTGATGACTGTGGCTGTGTAGTAGAGCCTGAAGTCACGCAGGTTGATTCCTCCAGTTCCATTCTTCTTTCTCAAGATAGCTTTGGCTATTCGAGGTTTTTTGTATTTCCATACAAATTGTGAAATTATTTGTTCTAGCTCTGTGAAGAATACCGTTGGTAGCTTGATAGGGATGGCATTGAATCTATAAGTTGCTTTGGGTAGTATACTCATTTTCACTATATTGATTCTTCCAATCCATGAACATGGTATATTTCTAAATCTATTAGTGTCCTCTTTGATTTCTTTCACCAGTGTTTTATAGTTTTCTATATATAGGTCTTTAGTTTCTTTAGGTAGATATATTCCTAAGTATTTTATTCTTTCCGTTGCAATGGTGAATGCGATTGTTTCCTTAATTTCTCTTTCTGTTTTCTCATTATTAATGTATAGGAATGCAAGGGATTTCTGTGTGTTGATTTTATATCCTGCAACTTTACTATAATCATTACTTAGTTCTAGTAATTTTCTGGTGGAGTCTTTAGGATTTTCTATGTAGAGGATCATGTCATCTGCAAATAGTGAAAGTTTTACTTCTTCTTTTCCAATTTGGATTCCTTTCATTTCTTATTCTGCTCTGATTGCTGTGGCCAAAACTTCCAAAGCTATGTTGAATAGTAATGGTGAAAGCGGGCACCCTTGTCTTGTTCCTGACTTTAGGGGAAATGCTTTCAATTTTTCACCATTGAGGATAATGTTTGCTGTGGGTTTGTCATATATAGCTTTTATTATGTTGAGGTATGTTCCTTCTATTCCTGCTTTCTGGAGAGTTTTTATCATAAACGGATGTTGAATTTTGTCAAAGGCTTTCTCTGCATCTATTGAGATAATCATATGGTTTTTATTTTTCAATTTGTTAATGTGGTGTATTACATTGATTGATTTGCAGACATTGAAGAATCCTTGCATCCCTGGGATAAAGCCCACTTGGTCATGGTGTGTGATCTTTTTAATGTGTTGTTGGATTCTGATTGCTAGAATTTTGTTAAGGATTTTTGCATCTATGTTCATCAGTGATATTGGCCTGTAGTTTTCTTTTTTGTGGCATCTTTGTCAGGTTTTGGTATTAGGGTGATGGTGGCCTCAGAGAATGAGTTTGGAAGTTTACCTTCCTCTGCAATTTTCTGGAAGAGTTTGAGTAGGATAGGTGTTAGCTCTTCTCTAAATTTTTGGTAGAATTCAGCTGTGAAGCCATCTGGACCTGGGCTTTTGTTTGCTGGAAGATTTTTTATTACAGTTTCATTTTCTGTGCTTGTGATGGGTCTGTTAAGATTTTCTATTTCTTCCTGGTCCGGTTTTGGAAAGTTGTACTTTTCTAAGAATTTGTCTATTTCTTCCACGTTGTCCATTTTATTGGCATATAATTACTGACAGTAGTCTCTTATGATCCTTTGTATTTCTGTGTTGTCTATTGAGATCTCTCCATTTTCATTTCTAATTTTATTGATTTGATTTTTCTCCCTTTGTTTCTTGATGAGTCTCACAAAGGCAGAAATATAGATCAATGGAACAAAACAGAAAGCCCAGAGATAAATCCATGCACATATGGACACCTTATCTTTGACAAAGGAGGCAAGAATATACAATGGATTAAAGACAATCTCTTTAACAAGTGGTGCTGGGAAAACTGGTCAACCACTTGTAAAAGAATGAAACTAGAGCACTTTCTAACACCATACACAAAAATAAACTCAAAATGGATTAATGATCTAAATGTAAGACCAGAAACTATAAAACTCCTAGAGGAGAACATAGGCAAAACACTCTCCGACATACATCACAGCAGGATCCTCTATGACCCACCTCCCAGAATATTGGAAATAAAAGCAAAAATAAACAAATGGGACCTAATTAAAATTAAAAGCTTCTGCACAACAAAGGAAACTTTAAGCAAGGTGAAAAGACAGCCTTCAGAATGGGAGAAGATAATAGCAAATGAAGCAACAGACAAACAACTAATCTCAAAAATATACAAGCAACCCCTACAGCTCAACTCCAGAAAAATAAATGACCCAATCAAAAAATGGGCCAAAGAACTAAATAGACATTTCTCCAAAGAAGACATACAGATGGCTAACAAACACATGAAAAGATGCTCAACATCACTTATTATCAGAAAAATGCAAATCAAAACCACTATGAGGTACCATTTCACACCAGTCAGAATGGCTGTGATCCAAAAGTCTACAAGCAATAAATGCTGGAGAGGGTGTGGAGAAAAGGGAACCCTCTTACACTGTTGGTGGGAATGAGAACTAGTACAGCCACTATGGAGAACAGTGTGGAGATTCCTTAAAAAACTGGAAATAGAACTTCCTTATGATCCAGCAATCCCACTGCTGGGCATACACACTGAGGAAACCAGAAGGGAAAGAGACACGTGTACCCCAGTGTTCATCGCAGCACTGTTTATAATAGCCAGGACATGGAAGCAACCTAGATGTCCATCAGCAGATGAATGGATAAGAAAGCAGTGGTACATATACACAATGGAGTATTACTCAGCCATTAAAAAGAATACATTTGAATCAGTTCTAATGAGGTGGATGAAACTGGAGCCTATTATACAGAGTGAAGTAAGCCAGAATGAAAAATACCAATACAGTATACTAACGCATATATATGAAATTTATAAAGATGGTAACAATAACCCTGTGTATGAGACAGCAAAAGAGACACTGATGTATAGAACAGTCTTTTCGACTCTTTGGGAGAAGGAGAGGGTGGGATGATTTGGGAGAATGGCATTGAAATATGTGTAATATCATGTATGAAATGAGTTGCCAGTCCAGGTTCTATGCAAGATAATAGATGCTTGGGTCTAGTGCACTGGGACGACCCAGAGGGATGGTATGGGGAGGGAGGAGGGAGGAGGGTTCAGGATGGGGAACACATGTATACCTGTGGTGGATACATTTCGATACATGGCAAAACCAATACAATATTGTAAAGTTAAAAACTAAAATTAAATTTAAAAAAATAAAATAAAAACTTAGCCAGTTATCTGCATTTCAAGAAGTATTCAACCCAAATCTCCAAGCAATATAAGTTCAGTTCGATAGAGTCTCTCAGTCATGTCTGTCTGTTTGCAACCCCATGGACCACAGCACACCAGCCCTCCCAGTCCATCATCAACTCCTGGAGCAAGCAATATAAAGATACCTTTAAAAAATAGATGGTGCACAATTGCTACATTAATTCTTGTAACATATCATTTCTATTAAAAATCTTATAAAATGTTCTCTACTCATCTGTTTAAAAAAACAGGAAATAATGAGCAGCTTAATTTTTATAGATGACAAGATGAAGTGATGATTGTCATACATTTTTTTTAAACTGAGCTAATCTGTATCTTTTTTCTTCCTAATCATTCCTGTGTATTATTTTATAACAAAAAACCCACATATGAGGGAAAAAAATAGAACAAAATGATTATATGGATGAATGCTACTAATCTTGAAATGAGAAGTAATATTTGGCCAAAAAGAACATTAAAAAGACACTCAAACTCCTCAAAAAATTAAAAATAGAGATATCATATGAGCTAACAATTATACTTCTATATACCGAGAAGTATACAGAAGATACCCTTGGTATCAACAGGGGTCCAGGAACCACTAGGGATAACAAAGTTTGGGGATGCTCAGGTCCCATATTAAGACTTCTGTATCTGTAGTTCTGTATCTGTCATTCTTTATCTGCAGATTCAATCAAAACCAACCACAGACCTAGTTCTGAAGGTTTTTATTGAAAAAATCCACACATTAGACCTCCATAGCTCAGACTTGTGTTGTTCAAGGGTATAGTGTGTATCTGAAGGAAACTAAATATGTCAAAGGGATATCTTCTCCCCATATGTTCATTGCAGCATTATTTACAATAACCAAGACTTGGAAACAACCTAAGTATCCAATGATGGCTAAATGGATAAAGAAGTTGCCAGCATATGTATGTATATATGAAGTATTTTTTCAGCCATAAAAAGGAGAAAATCGTGTCACTTGTGACACTGTCAATGGACTTTGAGGGCATTATGCTAAGTGAAATAAGTCAGAAAGAGAAAGACAAATACTGTATAATCTCACTTATGTGTGGAAAGTTTTGTTTTGTTTTGTTTTAAGAAACTCATAGTATAAGAAGTAATTTTGTGATTATCACAGGTAGGGAGTAGGTAGAAGGAGAGGCAATTGGATGAAGGGCTCAACCTGTACAAATTCCCAGTTATAAGTAAGCACTAGACATATCATGTACAACATGAGCTCTATTAGTTAGCACTGCTGTGGGACATATATGAAATTGCTAAAGGAATAAATCCTAAGAGTTCTCGTCAGAAGGAGTGTTTTTTTTTGTTTGTTTTTTTGTTTTTTTTGTATCTATATGGGATGAACATTAACTAGATTTATTGTGGTAATCATATCATAATGTATGCAAGTCGAATCATTGTGTTGTACATATCAAACCTATTCTGTGTTGTATGTCAATTATCCCTCATTAAAATGGGGGAAAAAGCAAAAAAAGACCCTGAAGGAATATTATTGGTGGACTTGACTACTAAAAACAGAAAGCTTTCAAAGTTCTAAAGTATCACAGAAAAGCAGTAAGTTAATAAATAAGAAGCAGAACTCAAACTAGGAAACGACTTTTAAGAATAACCATTAGCCAGACTCATCAAGAAAAAAAGGGAGAAAAATCAGATCAACAAAATTAGAAATGAAAATGGAGATATCACAACAGACAACACAGAAATATAAAGGATCATAAGAGAATATTATCAGCAACTATATGCAAATAAAATGGACAACTTGGAAGAAATGGACAAATTCTTAGAAAAGTACAACTTTCTAAAATTGAACCAGGAAGAAATGGAAAGTCTTAACAGACCCATCACAACAATGGAAGTTGAAACTCTAATCAGAAATTTTCCAGCAAACAAAAGCCCAGGACCAGAGAGCTTCACAGTTGAATTCTACCAAAAATTTAGAGAAAAGCTAACACATATCCTACTCAAACTCTTCCAGAAAATTGCAGAGGAAGATAAACTTCCAAACTCATTCTCTGAGGCCACCATCACCCTAATACCAAAACCTGACAAAGATGCCACAAAAAAGAAAACTACAGGCCAATATCACTGATGAACATAGATGCAAAAATCCTTAACAAAACTCTAGAAAACAGAATCCAAAAACATATTAAAAAGATCATACATCATGATTAAGTGGGCTTTATCCCAGGGATGCAAGGATTCTTCAATATCTGCAAATCAATCAATGTAATACACCACATTAACAAATTGAAAAATAAAAACCATATGATTATCTCAATAGATGCAGAGAAAGCCTTTGACAAAATTCAACATCCGTTTATAATTAAAAAAAAAAAAACTCTCCAGAAAGGAGGAATAGAAGGAACATACCTCAACATAATAAAAGCTATATATGACAAACCCACAGCAAACATTGTCCTCAATGGTGAAAAATTGAAAGCATCTCCCGAAAAGTCAGGAACAAGACAAGGGTGCCCACTTTCACCATTACTATTCAACATAGCTTTGGAAGTTTTGGCCACAGCAATCAGAGCAGAAAAAGAAATGAAAGGAATCCAAATTGGAAAAGAAGAAGTAAAACTTTCACCATTTGCAGATGACATGATCCTCTACATAGAAAATCCTAAAGACTCCACGAGAAAACTACTAGAGCTAATCAATGAATTTAGTAAAGTTGCAGGATATAAAATCAACACACAGAAATCCCTTGCATTCCTATACACTAATAATGAGAAAACAGAAAGTGAAATTAAGGAAACAATCGCATTCACCATTGCAATGAAAAAAATAAAATACTTAGGAATATACCTACCTAAAGAAACAAAAGACCTATATATAGAAAACTATAAAACACTGGTGAAAGAAATCAAAGAGGACACAAATAGATGTAGAAATATACCGTGTTCATGGATCAGAAGAATCAATATAGTGAAAATGAGTATACTACCCAAAGTAATTTATAGATTCAAGGCAATCCCTATCAAGCTACCAATGGTATTCTTCACAGAGCTAGAACAAATAATTTCACAATTTGTATGGAAATACAAAAAACCTCAAATAGCCAAAGCGATCTTGAGAAAGAAGAATGGAACTGGAGGAATCAACCTGCCTGACTTCAGGCTCTACTCAAAGCCACAGTCATCAAGAAATTATGGTACTGGCACAAAGACAGAAATATAGATCAATGGAACAAAATAGAAAGCCCAGAGATAAATCCACGCACCTATGGACACCTTCTCTTTGACAAAGGAGGCAAGAATATACAATTGAGAAAAGACAATGTTTTTAACAAATGGTGCTGGGAAAACTGGTCAACGACTTGTAAAAAAATGAAACTAGAGCACTTTCTAACACCATACACAAAAAATAAACTCAAAATGGATTAAAGATCTAAACTTAAGACCAGAAACTATAAAACTCCTAGAGGAAAACATAGGCAAAACACTCTCCGACATACATCACAGCAGGATCCTCTATGACCCACCTCCCAGAATATTGGAAATAAAAGCAAAAATAAACAAATGGGACCTAATTAAAATTAAAAGCTTCTGCACAACAAAGGAAACTATAAGAAAGGTGAAAAGACAGCTTTAAGAATGGGAGAAAATAATAGCAAACAAAGCAACTGACAAAGAATTAATCTCAAAAATATACTAGCAACCCATGCAGCTCAATTCCAGAAAAATAAATGACCCAAATCAAAAAATGGGCCAAAGAACTATACAGACATTTCTTCAAAGAAGACATACAGATGGCTAACAAACACATGAAAAGATGCTCAACATCACTCATTTTTAGAGAAATGCAAATTAAAACCACAATTAGGTACCATTTCATGGCAGTCAGAATGGCTGCTATCCAAAAGTATACAAGCAATAAATGCTGGAGAGGGTGTGGAGAAAAGGGAACCCTCTTACACTGTTGATGGGACTGCAAACTAGTACAACCACTATGGAGATCAGTGTGGAGATTCCTTAAAAAACTGGAAATAGAACTGCCATATGACCCAGCAACCCCACTGCTGGGCATACACACTAAGGAAACCAGAATTGAAAGAGAGATGTGTACCCCAATGTTCATCACAGCACTGTTTATAATAGCCAGGACATGGAAGCAACCTAGATGTCCATCAGCAGATGAATGGATAAGAAAGCTGTGGTACATATACACAGTGGAGTATTACTCAGCCATTTAAAAGAATACATTTGAATCAATTCTAATGAGGTGGATGAAACTAGACCTATTATACAGAGTGAAGTCAGAAAGAAAAACACCAATACAGTATACTAACACATATATATGGAATTTAGAAAGATGGTAAAGATAACCCTGTATGCGAGACAGCAAAAGAGATACAGATGTATAGAACAGTCTTTTGGACTCTGTGGGAGAGGGCGAAGGTGTGATGATTTCAGAGAATGGCATTGAAACATGTTTATTATCATATGTGAAATGAATTGCCAGTCCAGGTTCGATGCATGATACAGGATGCTCCGGGCTGGTGCACTGGGATGACCCAGAGGGATGGGATGGGGAGGCAGGTGGGAGGGGGGCTTCAGGATGGGGAACACATGAACACCCACGGTGGATTCATGTCAATGTATGACAAAACCAATACAATATTGTAAAGTAATTAGCCTCCAACAAAAATATATATATAATTAGTAAAGCATTACTATGTGAAATTAATATACATTAGTATGAAACATTAAATTTCACATAAAATGGGAAGATGTATTAAGACACAGTGTGGAAAATAAGAAAAAATGGCCAGTTAATTTAGATAAGTATAATAATTAAAAAAGAACAAGTGTCCACTTTGAAATATTTTTAGCATTTTTAAAGTGTTAAATATATCCTGGGATATATAATTGTTTTCAAGCATAAATTATATTCAAGTATAAATTTAATTTTTTAAAGAATGTATTTGGGTGCTATTTCTATTTTTTGTTTGCTTGCTACATGGATTAACTTGAATCTACATTTCTGAATTCTTTCTTAAGATATCATCGAACCTGAGGAATGAGTAGTGCATTCCACATGTTTATTTCAAACTGTGGAAAATTCTGAAAGAGATGGGAATACCAGACCACCTGACCTGCCTCTTGAGAAACCTATATGCAGGTCAGGAAGCAACAGTTAGAACTGGACATGGAACAACAGACTGGTTCCAAATAGGAAAAGGAGTCCGTCAAGGCTGTATATTGTCACACTGCTTATTTAACTTATATGCAGAGTACATCATGAGAAACGCTGGGATGGAGGAAGCACAAGCTGGAATCAAGATTGCCAGGAGAAAGATCAATAACCTCAGATATGCAGATGACACCACCCTCATGGCAGAAAGTGAAGAGGAACTAAAAAGCCTCTTGATGAAAGTGAAAGTAGAGAGTGAAAAAGTTGGCTTAAAGCTCAACAGAGGAAGCACAAGCTGGAATCAAGATTGCCAGGAGAAAGATCAATAACCTCAGATATGCAGATGACACCACCCTCATGGCAGAAAGTGAAGAGGAACTAAAAAGCCTCTTGATGAAAGTGAAAGTGGAGAGTGAAAAAGTTGGGCTAAAGCTCAACATTCAGAAAACAAAGGTCATGGCATCTGGTCCCATCACTTCATGGGAAATAGATGGGGAAACAGTGGAAACAGTGGCCGACTTTATTTTTCTGGGCTCCAAAATCACTGCAGATGGTGACTGCAGCCATGAAATTAAAAGACGCTTACTCCTTGGAAGAAAAGTTATGACCAATCTAGATAGCATATTGAAAAGCAGAGACATTACTTTGCTAACAAAGATCTGTCTAGTCAAGGCTATGGTTTTTCCAATGGTCAAGTATGGATGTGAGAGTTGGACTGTGAAGAAAGCTGAGCACTGAAGAACTAATGCTTTTGAACTGTGGTGTTGGAGAAGACTCTTGAGAGTCCTTTGGACTGCAAGGAGATCCAGCCAGTCCATTCTGAAGGAGATCAGCCCTGAGATTTCTTTGGAAGGAATGATTCTAAAGCTGAAACTCCGGTACTTTGGCCACCTCATGCGAAGAGTTGACTCATTGGAAAAGACTCTGATGCTGGGAGGGATTGGGAGCATGAGGAGAAGGGAACGACAGAGGATGAGATGGCTGGATGGCATCACTGACTTGATGGACGTGTGTCTGAGGGAACTCTGGGAGTTGGTGATGGACAGGTAGGCCTGGCGTGCTGCGATTCATGGGGTCGCAAAGAGTCGGACACGACTGAGTGACTGAACTGAACTGAACATACTGGATAGAAATTAATATTAAAGATTTTAGAAATAAATTATTTTCTTTAATGATTATTTATGCCAACAACCCCTTCTCCTTTTCTTTTACTAACAGAGCATTGATAATTTCACCTGGGTACACAAGCACCCAATTAGAGACTATGCTAGCAAGGTGATGATGAGTGTGCATGCTCAGTCATGTCCTACTCTGTGACCCTGTGGACTGTAGCCCACCAGGCTCCTCTGTCCGTAGTGTTTTCCCAGCAATATTGGAGTGGGTTGCCATTTCCTTCTCCAGAAACTAGCGAGACTACTTTTGCAACTCAGAATAGTCATATATCTGACTTATGTACAATAAGATGGGAGCAGGAATGATGAATGAAACTTTATAATCACTCCTGTAAAAGAAAACTGCTCACTACTCAAGTCTGCTTTCAGGCATTCAATCTGATTCAAATGTGTCATGTTAAGGTCAACATCCTTAGGAATGGTAAAGCAACAATACAGAAAATACCTCATCCCTCTAACTCATATGGCAGCATTTTGAAAACAGAAGAGTATTATTATATTATCTTCTTTTAAGTCACTGCTATCTGTTTTCAGTTAAGGAACTTAGTCAACATCTTATGTAATGAGATCATTTTTTTTTGTATTTTCAAAATAATATATATATATATATATATATATATATATACACACACAGATAATAGAAATAGAAATTTTAAAAGAGGAAAAAAAGCAAATTTAAATTGGACAGAATTGAACTAATATTTTATTGTAAAAATGTTGATAGTCTTAACTTTTAGATATTTGAGTGTCTAAAAATTTCTTTAGATTTCACTATAAAATATCTTCTCTATATTAATAACATGCATAGTATATTGATTTTAAGTGAGTGGTTGCCTCATCTATTCACGTATATGTGAGTATCACAGAACTGGGGAAAAGTTAATATAGTAACATTATTGAGTTAGGAAAAATCCTCTAAAATTATTTTTTTCAATCAACATAGTATTAGCATCATTTCTCTGAGATAAATCTAGATTTTAGCATCTTTTTTAATAGACTTAGACATCATCATTGGAGAAGGAAATGGCAACCTATCACAGTATTCTTGCTTGGGAAATCCCATGGACAGAGGAGCCTGATGTGCTATGGTCCATACGGTCACAAAAGAGTTAGTTACAACTTGGCAAGTAAACAACAAGACATAGTCAGATAGTTATAAACATAGACTTGGATAAACTTCTCAGTCACAGTTCCTAAGAAGGGACTTATTGTGGTTAAGGTTCAGGATCTAGAGTATCTGACTTTATACCTATGTAAGATGTGAGAGTTGGACTGTGAAGAAAGCTGAGCGCTGAAGAACTGATGCTTTTGAACTGTGGTGTTGAAGAAGACTCTTGAGAGTCCCTTGGACTGCAAGGAGATCCAGCCAGTCCATTCTAAAGGAGATCAGACCTGGGTTTTCTCTGGAAGGAATGATGCTAAAGCTGAAACTCCAGTACTTTGGCCACTTCATTCAAAGAGTTGACTCATTGGAAAAGACTCTGATGCTGGGAGGGACTGGGGGCAGGAGGAGAGGGGGACGACAGAGGATGAGATGGCTGGATGGCATCACCCACTCGATGGGCGTGAGTTTGAGTGAACTCCGGGAGTTGGTAATGGACAGGGAGGCCTGGCGTGCTGCGATTCATGGGGTCGCAAAAAGTTGGACACGACTGAGCGACTGAACTGAACTGAAAATTATTTGGGAGACTTTCATAATCTGTGCAAGTTTCACTTCCATCATATGTAGAGTTAGCATGATAAATTTAATAGACTCTAACTCATTGGGTTAGAGATAATTCAGTGTTATAACTAGCACAAAGCTCCATAAAGATTAGTTTTTATTATGATATTGCTAATTTAGAGATGGATACTGAGGTGAAATGAAAAAGAATTTATACCCAGGTTCCTCTCAATGGTCTTTAGATTTGAAGTTTGGGATTTACATGTACCCATTGCCATATTTTGGAGAAGGCAATGGCACCCCACTCCAGTACTCTTGCCTGGAAAATCCATGGACGGAGAAGCCTGGTAGGCTGCAGACCATGGGGTCGCGAAGAGTCGGACATGACTGAGCGACTTCACTTTCACTTTTCCCTTTCATGCTTTGGAGAATGAAATGGCAACCCACTCTAGTGTTCTTGTTTGGAGAATCCCAGGGACAGGGGAGCCTGGGGGGCCGCCATCTATGGGGTCGCACAGAGTAGGAAACGACTGAAGCGACTTAGCAGCAGCAGCAGCATTATCATATTTAAAACAGATCATCAACTAGGGCCTATTGTATAGCTCAGGGAACTCTGCTCAATATTCTGTAACAGCCTAAAAGGGAAAATAATTTGAAAAAGAATAGATACTTATATATGTATAATTGAATCACTTTGCTGTACATCTGAAACTAACACAACATTGTTAATCAACTCTACTCCAATATAAAATGAAAATTTAAAAAAAGAAAGCTAATGTGGAGTAATTGAAAAGGACTAAATAGTAGTTAATAAATTTTCATGCATTCAATTTGTCAGTAACTCAAAATTAGATAAGTGTCTTTGAATAAAAATATAATAAATGCATATTTTAAAATACTGAGCCATGTCAAATTACACTTAATATGTATGTTTAAAATTTATTGTGCTATAATGTTTTTATTGGCACGTTTTACTAATGTCCTATAATAATTCTTTGAGGCAAAGTGTTACCACAGATAGAATATTTTATGGCAGTATTTGGATTAAATAAAGAGTAATTCTTTTATTTCTAGTGTCATTCAGTATGAGAGACTTATTAATAACGAATCATTGGTAGACTTCAATGTAACAGTTGTCTGGTATCACTGCATACTCTTAACAGAATACCTTCCAGAGGAAGGTACAGAATATTATAAATGAGTTCTTGTTTGACAGCATTCTATGTGCATTTATATGATGTGTTTTATTTTTTATAGGTGGGGGAGGGATAGAGATGGGATACGGAAGAACATATGAGTAAACCTAGTAGGGACACATTTTTCTAAGACCTAAGTGTTTAATAAACCACATACAAAATGTAATACTTTATGTTACTGAAACACAGATTCACATGTAATATTCACACATGTAAATATTAATTTTCTCTTTTCTTCTAAGCATGACTTTGATGCCTTCAGGTATTAATTACCTCATCATTATTTTTCCCTAATTATCATTACCAAGCTTCTCATTAAAATGTAAGCTCCTTAACAGAGACTAGAAGCTGCATATTGCTTATGGATACAGATAACCTATTTGGGGTATGGGTAAGTATATGAAATAGAGAACTTTAGAAAGTCAACTTCTTTTCATAATATCTCAGAAAAATCTGGGTGGAAATAGGATAAAAACATGTATTAATAGTGGGAATGTATTTTTAGATCAATAGCAGGATAAGCAAACGCATGAGAAACAGCAGGACTAAATGAACACTATACAGTGAGTATGTACATCTAAGTATGAAAGAATTCTTTGCAAATCTACTCACTCAAGGACTCATTCATTCAAAGAGCTTTTCAAAGGACTGATTAAGAAGTAGGGCCTCAGCTTATATTATCTTGGTTGAATTAAATAGTATTTCAGAGAATCATAACATGATGGGAAGTAAATGACACATAAAAGTCTGTGATTATTCTTGTTGATATCATTGTTAGAGAAAATGAGGCAACTAATTCTCTGTAGAATCTGACATTATCAAAGTGAAATATGATAATTTATCTGTGCTTTGAAAATAAGTAGGTATCTTTCAGGCAGAGAGGAAGATAGGGTTTTTTAAATAGAAGTGTATATTGAGAGGCAAAGAATCATGTAAGAACACCATACATAAAGAAATAAATAGAGATTTACTAACTCTGCAACATAGGTCACAAAATAGAAAATAAATGAATAGGTAGATACAGAAAAATTCTAAAGGATTGTATTTCCAAATTAGAGATATTAGGCATAATCCTATATGTTAAAAAAGCATATTTTTAAACCAAAGAATAATATGAAAGATATCATTTATACAAAGAAATTCAAACTTCTTTAAGGTGGAGAAAAGAATAAAATGAAAGGCCAGCTATAGGGAGATTGGGGGGAAAAATGCTGTTGAAAGTAATCAGGCAAAAGACAATAGGTGTTGGCTAAGTCAGGGGAAGCAAGTGTACATTAAAAAAAAAATTATTGAATTGAAGAAAGAAACCTGAAATTGGATATCACTTTGTAAAACACTGAATGCAGGTTTCTATGTCTGTAGTTTGAGAAATTCATGATTCTAGTACCTAAAATTTTAAAAACTGAGGAAGTGAACAGGTTTATAGAAGAGAAATGAGCTGAGGAAGTTTTATAATACAAGTTGTCAAGAGGGAGCTTCCCAGGTGGCACAGTAGTAAAGAATCCACCTGCTAATGCAAGAGACACAGGTTTGATCCCTGAGTCAGGTGGAGAAGGAAATGGCAACTCACTCCAATATTCTTGCCTGGAAAATTCCAGAGACAGAGGAGCCTGGCGGGCTTCAGTCCATGGGATAACAAAGAGTCGGACATGACTGAGCATGCATGTTGCCAAGAGTATATGGATGTGTTGTGTATATAAGATAAAAAGCTGCATTTGTAAGTAACATTTTCTCTTATATTTTTGCTGTAAACTTCACCTCTTCTATCTACATCCCTCTTCTTAAGGAGTTTGTATATGAAACCGCTCCTCACTCCCGAGAAAGCAGCTGAATTTGACTGGGAAGGAGCTCACTGTATGAAAAAGAATGGCTGGGGCAGTGTGGCTAGGTGCTAGGGATAAAACTAGGAACCTACTGAATATGATCAGTAGGTTCAAGCATTCAAGCATCACCAACTTAACAGACAGAAAAATAAAGTCTGACGCTGTTTCCACTGTTTCCCCATCTATTTCCCATGCAGTGATAGGACCAGATGCCATGATCTTTGTTTTCTGAATGTTGAGCTTTAAGCCAACTTTTTCACTCTCCTCTTTCACTTTCATCAAGAGGCTTTTTAGTTCTTCTTTACTTTCTGCTATAAGGGTGATGTCATCTGCATATCTGAGGTTATTGATATTTCTCCTGGCAATCTTGATTCCAGCTTGTGCTTCCTCCAGCTCAGCGTTTCTCATGATGTACTCTGCATATAAGTTAAATACACAGGGACAAGATTAGCATTTAAATGAGTGGAATGAGTAAAATAGATCACCCTTCTCAATGTGTGTGGGCATCTTCCAATCTTGGAGGGTGTGAATAAAATAAAAGGGTAAATGGAGAAGGAATTCACCCCTTTTGGCTGTCTTCCTGTTAGAGCTAGGATATCAGTCTTCTGCCCTTGGACTGAGATTTACACCATCAGCTCCCTGTTTTTAGGCCTTTGGAATTGGACTGAAATTATACTACTTGCTTTCCTGGGTCTATGTCTTACAGATGACAGATCATGGAACTTCTCAGCCTCCATAAAAGCAGGAGCCAATTCCTCATAATAAATCTCTTCAGATCTCTTCCCTGTTGATGCTACTTCTCTGGAGAACCCTGACTAACACATAAACTAAGAGGAATTTGTCTATAAGGTACCATCATGATAAATGATGAGGAGAACAGAAAGGTGAAGTCCAATTCATGGGGTTGAACGCACATGGTAAGTGGTATCACATAAGTATTTTATTATGTCATGATCCCTGTCAAAGGATTAAATAAATACAAAAATAAACAAGTGGGACTTAATTAAACTTAAAAGCTTTTGCACAGCAAAGGAAACCATAAATAAGATGAAAAGAAGACTTTCAGAATAGGAAAATATATCTGCAAATGAAGCAACTGACAAGTGCTTACTCTACAAAATACACAAACAACTCATGCAACTCAATACCAAAAAACTAACAACTGAATCATAGGATATGCAGATCTAAGTCAACAGTTCTCCAAAGAAGACATACATAGGGCCAAGAAGCCCATGAAAAGATGCTCAACATCATCAATCATTAGAGAAATGCAAATCAAAATTACAATGACATATCACCTCACACCAGTCACAATGGCCATCATCAAAATTATCTACAAACAATAAATGCTGTCAAGGATGTGGAGAAAGGGGAACCCTTATACACTGCTGATGGGATTGTAAACTGATACAGCCACTATATAGAACAGTATAGAGGTTCCTGAATATCTAAAAATAGAGCTACCATATGATCCTGCAATCCCATTCATGGGCATACCTGAAGAAACCCATAATTCAAAGGGATATATGCATCCCAGTGTTCATTGCAGCACTATTTACAATAGTCACAACATGGACACAACCTAAATGTCCATCAACAGAGGAATGGATAAGCAAGACATAGAACATATATGCAGTGGAATATTATTCAGCTATAAAAGTGGAATGGAGTTGTGCCATTTGCAGAGACCTGGACAAATCCAGAGAGTGCCACACAGAGTGAAGTTAGAAAAACAAATATCATATATTAACACATATGTGGAATCTAGCAAAACAGTACAGATAAACCTATTAGCAGAGCAGAAATAGAGACACAGATGTAGAGAGCAAATGCATGGACATTTGGGGACAAACAGGGAGTGGAATAAGTTGGGAGATTGGGATTAACATATATTAACTACTATGTATAAAACAGATAACTAATGAGAAGCTACTGTATATAGCACATGGGGAAAAAGTTACAATCTGTTTGTAGGGCATATATTAAGTTAACCTTAAAAATGCATTATGATATCCCTTGTCTGTGTGTGTATGTATTATCTTATAATATGTGATATTTACCACAATAAAAAATTAAATAAAATACAAAGGAATACAATTTTCTCTACAACATCCCTTGCTTCAAATGAATCCACAATTATATTTTATTTGGGGAAACTAAAATTCAAGAAATACACAAGTTACAAATTGATGGTCTACAGTTTAAACCTTAGATTTTTCAGATATAACAATACAAGATCAGAAAGCTGTTGACAAAATAACAACAAAAAAAAGTGTCCTTTCTTATTAACTTCATCTGCAAAAGAAACAATGTGAGCACCTTTCAGAATAAGCAACTAGTATCCATGAAGAACCCAAGTTAGATGGTAGGCACTGAGAGAGGGAATCAGAGGGCAGACAAACTGAAACTACAATCACAGACAACTAGCCAGTCTGATCACATGGACCACAGCCTTGTCTAACTCAGTGAAACTAAGTCATACCGTATGGGGCCACCCAAGACAGATGGGTCATAGTGGAGAAGTCTGACAGAATGTGGTCCACTGGAGAAGGAAACAGCAAACCACTTCAGTATTCTTGCCTTGAGAACCCCAAGAACAGTATGAAAAGGAAAAAAGATAGGACAGTGAAAGATGAACTCCCCAGGTTGGTAGGAACCCAATATGCTATTAGAGATTAGTGGAGAATTAACTCCAAAAAGAATGAAGGGATGGAGCCAAAGCAAAAACAATACCCAGTTGTGAATGGGACTGGTGATAGAGGCAAGGTTCAATGCTGTAAAGAGCCATATTGCATAGGAACCTGGAATGTTAGGTCCATGAATCAAGACAAATTGGAAGTGGTCAAACAGGAGATGACAAGAGTGAACATTCTAGGAATCAGTGAACTAAGATGGACTGGAATGGGTGAATTTAACTCAGATGACCATTATATCTACTACTGCAGGCAGGAATCCCTTAGAAGAAATGGAGTAGCCATCATAGTCAACAAAAGAGTCTGAAATGCAGTACTTGGATGCAATCTCAAAAATGACAGAATGATCTCTGTTCATTTCCAAGGCAAACCATTCAATATCATGGTAATCCAAGTTTATGTCCCAATCAATAATGCTGAAGAAGCTGAAGTTTAACAGTTCTAGGAAGACCCACAAGACCGTCTAGAACTAACACCCAAAAAAGATGTCCTTTTCATTATAGGGGACAGAAATGCAAAAGTAGGAACTCAAGAAACACCTGGAGTAACAGGCAAATTAGGCCTTGGAGTACAGAATGAAGCAGGGAAAAGGCTAGTAGAGTTCTGTAAAGAGAACACACTGGTCATAGCAAACACGGTCTTCCAACAACAAAAGAGAAGGCTCTACACATGGATATCACTAGATGGTCAACATCGAAATCAGATTGATTATATTCTTTGCAGCCAAAGATGGAGAAGCTCTATACAGTCAGCAAAAACAAGACCGGGAGTTGTCTGTGGCTTGGATCATGAACTCCTTATTGCCAAATTCAGACTGAAATTTAGGAAAGTGGAGAAAACCATTAGACCATTCAAGTATGACATAAATCAAATTCCTTATGACTATACAGTGGAAGTGAGAAATAGATTTAAGGGACTAGATCTGATAGACAGAGTGCCTGATGAACTATGGATGGAGGTTCCTGACACTGTACAAGAGACAGGGATCCAGATCATTCCCAAGGAAAAGAAATGCAAAAAAGCAATATGCCTGTCTGAGGAGGCCTTACAAATAGCTGCAAAAAGAAGTGAAGCAAAAAACAAAGGAGAAAAGGAAAGATATACCCATTTGAATGCAGTGTTCCAAAGAATAGCAAGGAGAGATAAGAAAGGCTTCTTCAGTGATCAATGCAAAGAAATAGAGGAAAACAATAGAATGAGAAAGACTAGAGATCTCTTCAAGAAAATTAGAGATACCAAGGGAACATTTCAGGCAAAGATGTCCTCAATAAAGGACAGAAATGGTAGGGACCAAACAGAAGCAGAGATATCAAGAAGAGGTGGCCAGAATTCACAGAAGAACTATACAAAAAATATCTTCACGACCCAGATAATCACGAAGATGTGATCACTCATCCAGGGCCTGACATCCTGGAATGTGAAGTCAAGTGGGCCTTAGGAAGCATCACTATGAACAAAGCTAGTGGAGATCAATCGAATTCCATTTGAGCTATTTCAAATCCTGAAAGACGATCCTATGAAAGTGCTGCACTCAATATGCCAGCAAATTTGGAAAACTCAGCAGTGGCCACAGGACTGGAAAAGGTCAGTTTTCATTCCAATCCCAAAGAGAGGCAATGCCAAAGGATGCTCAAACTTCCACACAATTGCACTCATCTCACACGCTAGTAAGTGATGCTTAAAATTCTCCAAGCCAGGCTTCAGCAAAATGTGAACCATGAACTTCCAGATGTTTAAGATGGTTTTAGAAAAGGCAGAGGAACTAGAGATCAAGTTGTCAACATCTGCTGGATCATCAAAAAAGCAAGAGAGTTCCAGAAAACATCTATTTCTGCTTTATTGACTATGCCAAAGCCTTTGACTGTGTGGATCACCACAAACTGTGGAAAATTCTTCAAGAGATGGGAATACCAGACCACCTGACCTGCCTCTTGAGAAACCTGTATGCAGGTCAGGAAGCAACATTTAGAACTAGACACGGAACAACAGACTGGTTCCAAATAGGAAAAGGAGTACGTCAAGGCTTTATATTGTCACCCTGCTTATTTAACTTATATACAGAGTACATCATGAGAAACGCTGGGCTGGAAGAAGCAGAGGCTGGAATCAAGATTGCTGGGAGAAATATCAATCACCTCAGATATGCAGATGACACCACCATTATGGCAGAAAGTGAAGAAAAACTAAAGAGCCTCCTGATGAAAGTGAAAGTGGAAAGTGAAAAAGTTGGCTTAAAGCTCAATATTCAGAAAATGAAGATCATGGCATCCGGTCCCCATCACTTCATGGCAAATAGATGGGGAAACAGTGGAAAGAGTGGCTGACTTTATTGTTTTGGGCTCCAAAATCATGGCAGATGGTGATTGCATCTATGAAATTAAAAGATGCTTTCTCCTTTGAAAGAAAGTTATGACCAACCTAGATAGAATGTTAAAAAGCAGAGAAATTATTTTGTCAACAAAGGTCCATCTAGTCAAGGCTATGGTTTTTCCAGTGGCCATGTATGGATGTGAGAGTTGGACTATAAAGAAAGCTGAGCACCAAAGAATCGATGCTTTTGAACTATGGTGCTGGAGAAGACTCTTGAGAGTCCCTTGGACTGCAAGGAGATCCAACCAGTCCATCATAAAGGAGATCAGTCCTGGGTGTTCATTGGAGGGACTGATGTTGAAGCTGAAACTCCAATACTTTGGCCACCTGATGTGAAGAGCTAACTCACTGGAAAAGTTCCTGATGCTGGGAAAGATTGAGGGCAGGAGGAGAAGGGGATGTCAGAGGATGAGATGGTTGGGTGTCATCACCCACTTGATGGACATGGGTTTGCGTGGACTTTGGGAGTTGGTGATGGATAGGGAGGCCTGGCATGCTGCTGTTCATGGGGTTATAAAGAGTCAGACACGACAGAGCCACTGAAATGAACTGAACTGATCCATGAAGAAGAGAAGCCGAAAGCCAAGCACTGAATTTAGAAAACTCTGGTGGAGATGAAATGAGAGGAGAAAGAAAGTTTCTGGCCTATATCGTGACCATTTCATTTGACCTTTCTTTCATCCATAGAAAGGAAAAAAAGAGTTAAACATTTATTCTCAACTGATTTTTAGAGTTCTGGTTTAGTCTGTTATTTTATTTTAATTTTTTAAGAAATAGATTACAATAAGCTTTCTTTTCCTGAAAATAACAATTAAAGGGATTTTGGAAAAACCTATATATTTACATGGTGTCGTTTTGTATGTTGTGATGTACAGACATCATGGATATACTGTTATGTTTATTTATCTTAATTTGGAAATAATCTGTGGTCTTTACTCCTAAAATACTATTTTCTTTAAGATAAAAAAGTGTAAGATTATGGGTACAAATATGGTTGAAGAAATGATGTATTTCTATTATGTTCTGCTCATATAATAACTGAACACCTCAGAAATACAGAGTGATATTTAAATTCAGCTGGAGGACTGTTAGGGGCCTCCCTGGTGGTGCTAGTGGTTACGAATCCACCTGCCAATGCAGGAGATGCAGAGACGGGGGTGGGGGTGGGGCTGGTGTTCAATCCCTTAGTTGGGAAGATCCCCTGGAGTAGGAAATGGCACCCCACTCCAGTGTTCATGCCTAGAATAATGTGACTATCAAAGTTCTACATCAATTCAAGCATTTTTGACAGGTTTTTATTTACTTTTAATATGTCAGCAAAAGCATTTAACAGAACTCGGAGTGATTTTCAGTCTCTCTCTCACACAGTCTTAGTACTTCATGTGAACTAGAGGCATCTGTGAAGCAATCATTTTGCTTTCTTTCTTTCCCCAGTACATTTTGTCTAAAATGACTTGACACAACATAAATTTACTTTAAATTCACTTCTAAATAGAAAAAGTCTTTTTGTGTTATGAAATAATTTCTCTTCTTTCATATATCTTTCCAAATTGAGAAACATAATATGTACTAGAACCGATGTTAATCTCACCTTACTACAGACTTTTAGTCAAGTAAACATAAAAATCTGCATATTATAATTACTACAAATCTATGAAGGTTAATTTGGACATAATTTTTCAATGTATCATCTGCTAGACTTGGAAAGCAATGATTAATTTTGCTTTGTCTCAGACTCTCCAAAAACCTTTATCAATTCTTTTCCAAGTTGTGTCTCACAGAAATCAGGAAATTTCAAACTATACTAATCCACATAGTACCTATATTAAAAACTAATCAATTTTTTATGACAAAATAGAGTTAGTCTTAATATTATTAAAGGAGATTTGCTTTTTTGTGTGTGATCTTTTGGAATTTCTATTTTTGTCTTGCTATATCATTTCCATTAATGTAGCAGGTTGCGGTATCACCTACTATTTTTTCTTATTTTATAAAAAGTGCTTATAAAAACTCTCCAAGGATTTAAATTAACTAAAAACATGTTAAAAATTTTTAAATGCTTTTTATATAGCTGTATTTGTTACTATGAAGGTTTTATGAGGCACAGTGCTATATTTTCAATCTATTATAGCAGTAGTGTTCTTTATGGTTAAAATATTTTAAACAGAGTGTTCCTAAATTCCTAAACTCTAATAAATTATTAATGGATTTCAGTCTTTCTTTTTGAGAAACTTTTATAAAAATACTTATTGCACATTCTAGAATTTCACTTTATGTGCATTTACTTTTTTGAATATATGTCAACTTTTATGTTGAGATTTTGAGAAACATGTTTCTAATATTTGTTATCAATATATTAAAATATTGAGATAATAATCTAGTTGACTTTTTCATAGTTTATTTGAAATAACTTTCAAAACACAAAATTGAGTGTTAAAACAGTGCTTTTAGTACCGTGTCAGAAATTTTAATATCATAAAAGTTAATTTCTCAGGGTTTCAATTTCTACAAATAAAAAATGTAAGTTTGACTAAATATTTTCTAAATTTGGGGGGAAGGTTATAGTTCTAGAAAATTATAATTTCCTTTATGTTAATTCTCTACACTATGCTCAGTGAATATGACAAGAATGAGATGCCAATTTAAATACTACAATAATTATATATTAATTCATTTACTTACTTTTCAGACTTTTGTTGTGATTATTCTATTAAGGACTCAAAATACTTCTGTTTTTTGCCTCCGGTATCAACGTGTTGGGGTAGGATTTTCTTCTGTTCTTTATAGAAAATTGGTATTATTATTTCTGTTCTCTTTTTGTTTGAAAGTAATATTGCAGAATATGTTGCAGAATATGTTGACAGGGGACCTTCAACTTTAAGGAATCCAACAGGTTGTTTTCTTCCTTTGTGTGCTGTTTCTCAAGGGCCCTCTGTTCCTTATCAGTTCCTGGAAAACAGGAACCAGCCGAGCTGCACGCAGTTCTCAGGACTGAAGTCATGAGACAGAGCGCATGCGTGGATTCCCTTCAGTGACATTTTACCTTATTGTAAACTATTCAGTTACGTCCCTATTACTCAGGATATGGATTGTCTTCTGGCCCTGTGACGATTGTGTGACGATTGTTATTCACCTGCTTCTGTTTTTGCTCAACTTTATTTTTGCTGCCTAAAGCTTCCTTGTATAAAGATATATAAACACACGCTGCCACAAATAAAGTACCTTTGTTTCACTAGAGGCTTGGGTTCCCCGCGTCCCCCTTTTCATCCACTCTAGTCCCTAGGTCCCAGTCTGTAAAGATCATAACAATAGGTCATTAGGAAAATATTAATGGCACTTAGAGAAAGCAGAAAAATATAAGTAATCCTTTGATAACAAACTGTTTATTTCTGGCTTAAAGCTATTTGTTTATTCCTTATATCTTCCCAAAAAGCATAAGTGTCTATTCATGTCTTTAGTTTGCACAGCCCTAGTGACAGTCACTAAATGCATGTTTAATAAGAGATACAATTAATTTGGTATCACTTTCATCTTTTTCAGGGTAAGTTTTAAAAAAATACATTTCTCTCATGTATCTTCATGGAGAAGGATATGGCAACCCACTCCAGTATTCTTACCTGGAGAATCCTGTGGATGGAGGAGCCTGGTGGGCTGCCATCTATGGGGTTGCACAGAATCGGGCATGTATCTTCAAATTTTCTTTTTCTCTAGTTCAATTATTTCTGAACTGGGAAAACAAAAATATATCCTCCCTCTCAATACTGCTCTTCATTTGTGCTCCTTTGCCATTTCCTCTCTATCTGGCACTAACTGGTCTTGTCATGGCTCACGTCTTGCACAGGAAGCAAGCTATGATCCAAGTGTCCTCACTCACGTGTTCTTCCCTGTCACATCCATGCTAAAAGGGACCATCAGACAGCTGCATCAAAGGTGGAAGACAGAAGACAGAAGACAGGAAGCCTGTAGGCATCATCACTCTCCTCTTAACTGTACCTCTCTCAAAGACATCTATTTAAAATTGAGTCCTATCATCCTTTTTAGGAAGGACAGTAAGAGACTGAGGAAAATAATGTTCTCCATCAGAGCTCTAGCCCAGTGATTCTCCACTCTGCTTTGACACTGTGATCGCTGAGGGAACTTTAAACAAGTACTGCCTTCAAGCCTGGCACACAGCAAAATATGATAAAATTAATCCTGTAAAGGATATGAATATCCTTATATGTAGCTATTTTGACAATCGATTACCAGCTGCTCAAAAAAAAAAAAAAAAAAGAGAGAAAGAAAGAAAAGAAAAGACAAAATAAATTGAAGATAACAGTGACCCATAAAGCCCATTACCTCTGTCCTAGCCTCATTCCAGTAAGTAGGGGCATTGATTTTATCTTTTCTAAATGACCCAGTATAAAGGTCTTGCAGTTGTTGTCTACATGATGTTGAAGGTTACAATCTAAACACCAATAACTGCCACAACTAGAATGTGGCTGTTAGCAGGATCCTACTTGTTATATACTATAGCACATGTACGTTTTACCCAGTGAGAATCTGTTTTCACCTCAGATATCTTTCGTCAAAAAGAACCTAATATATTTTTCCCCATAGTCGCTCTATGGTTAAGAAAAAATATAAGATATTGGAGAACACACTGTCCTGTGATCATGAAAAAACAATCTAATAAATACACAAAGCTAGCTTTTCCTCCCTTATCTTTTCTACTGTATGTCTTAAGAAAAGTGCATACATGTACATAGGTTGATCTTAATTCTCACTCCTATTATTAACATAAAATATGTTTAAATGAAGACTTTCCAACCATGGGAGTTTTTAGCATCAGAGTTCCATAATTGTCAAGTGGCTATTCTAATACATAATTCAAAGGGGGAAATTGTTTTCTCAAAGTCATGTTTGGCTATGTTCCCAAATTTTCATCCTTTATTAGCCATGGTTGCTAAGCCCAAAACTTTCTTAAATATAAGTATATTATTAAAAAATAATAGGGTTTGGTATTTTTCTGTGTAGCATCTAGTAGAGAACTTTTTTAATAAAGAAATATTACTGTCAGCATTCACTGACAATATTCTCTGCTTAAGTTAATTCATATGATCACTGGGGTTTTATTAGTAAAACTTCCTTCTCAAAAAGTTGGAACAAATGTTATATACAAAGAGATTTATCACTGACTTCTAATAAAATAAAAGAGCTCAAATTTACCTTTTAAGTGCACTGATTTAGTATATTAAGTCAATCAGTCAGTCAGTCAATAAACGCTAATTGAATACCAGACTCTGTACAGGGTAAGGTTTAGGGCCAGAAAAACTAAAACTAACAATACATTCAAGAACACAATTAAGTGGAGAAATTTCTACAGCTATTCTAATTGTAAACTGTTAAACTGAAGGACTAATTAATCAAAGATTTTAAATTGCTGAATAATTCAACTCTACCTTATTGTGAAAGTGTTAGTTGCTCAGTTGTGTCCGGCTCTTTGTGACCCCATGGACTGTAATCCATCAGGCTCCTCTGTCCATGGGATTTTCCAGGCAAGAATACTGGAGTGGATAGCCATGCCCTCCTCAGGGGGTCTTCCTGCCTCAGGGACTGAAACTGGGTCTCCTGTATTGCAGGCAGATGCTTTACTGCCTGAGCCACCAGGGAAGCCCACCTTATAATACTAACAGTCAAGTAAATAAAACCTTATTTTTCACAGCCTCCCATTTAACAATATTTGGGTATAACTATAAATCTGTCCAGTTATACATATCCTTTTTGATTCATTTAGAGAAATAAGAGAGCAATTCTCATAATGCAGGAAAACAGTCATAATCGGCTTTAGTATGAAAATCTTCCAAAATTATTTCCTACTACTGAGTATATACTATATAAGCCATGTAATAAACTTTTAAAATGTCAAAACACACAGGGTATATAAAAATGTGTTTCAAAATATAGGAAATACAGGATTGATCATATATATATATATATATATATAAAAATGGAAGTGGGAAAAATGTTCCAACATGTTAGGAAACTCAGAGATAATTCCCATAATGCTGAGATCAATGTGGTGAAAATTTCCTCACTTATAATAATGGAAATAAAGGGATTAAGTCCTGAACAGCAGAGATTTCATTTCTAGAAATTAGCCTTTTATAAATATATTTTAACTTAGGACAAAGGCAGGTTAGTAGGTTATACAGGGCTTTTACATTTAGTTTCCTGTTCTACTTTAATTGGGTTCAATCCCTGGGTCAGGAAGTTCCCCTGGAGGAGGGCATGACAACCCACTCCAGTATTCTTGCCTGGAGAATCACATGAACAGAGGAGCCTGACGGGCCAAGTCCATAGGGTCACAAAGAGTTGGCCACAACTGAAGTGACTTATCACACAACACACTACTTTAATTCAAAGAGATGCAGTTGAAAGAGTTTGCTTCAGACTATAGTGACCATCTAATTAATTATCTAAACCAAACAATTTTAAGAATAAAAGAGGAATTATTGATCATTAGGCTGGAAATACTCAAAAACTAGAACCCTTCATGTCTACCAAAACACATGGTCATGCCTACTGCAGATATATCTGAATCTCCAATCCTTATTTTATCACTTTATTAGTTACAAAAATTTGTGGAAATTATCTAATACATCTAGCATCTCAGTTTTCTCATTTACAAAAGATAAATTCCAATACCTAGAATTAAAACAAAATAAATATATTCAAGATGCTTGTTGTGTATTAATCATTCAAGCATGTGCGTGCATGTGTGTGTGTGTGCTAAGCTGCTTCAGTTGTGTCTGGCTCTTTGCAACCTATGGAATATAGCCTACCAGGCTCCTCTGTCCATGGAAGTGTCCAGGTCATAATACCGGAATGGGTTGCTGTGCCCTCCTCCAGGGGTTTGTAGCTATTTCAAGAGATTTCTTTTTGGCATCTTTGATCTAAATTCTATTAAGCATAAATTATTTCAAATTTTTCTGGTGCCAAAATATTCACTGTATGGGTATTCCAGAATATCTTTACTCCATACAAATATTTATCTCTCATCCTCTTGCTTGTCATCATTGCCAGGAGAGGAACATGATCACTAATTCCAAAGGAAAGATGAGAGACATGAGTAGAGCCATTCCAGGTAAACTCAAGCTAAATCAGCCAGTGTTTCAGTTCAGGTACCAGAGAACATTTTTTCATAAAGGAAAAGACAATAAATGTTTTCAACTTTGGGGCCAGATAGTCTCTGTACCAGTTATCAACTCTCCCACTGTACCACAAAACCAGCCGTAGATAAAGTAAACCAATAGCCATGGTTTTGTTCTAATGAAACTTTACTCCTGGAGACTGAAATCTGAATTTCATATTATTTTCATGTGTATAAAATATTTAAATTTCTATTAACCATTTAAAACTATAGAAACTATTCTTAGCTCATGTGATGTGCAAAAATAGGTTGAAGATCTCATTGGACCATCAAGCTGTAGTTTACTGACCCCTGTATTAGCTTGCTCTTTATTTTTAAATATCATTGAGGTAAATTTTTGTAGCTTTGTGTTATTTTTGTAGCAGCAAACTGATACAACTTCAGTACAGAATGGTCCAACACCATCACTGTATAAGCATGCATGCATGCACGCAAATTCAGTTAAGTTGTGTCTGACTCTTTGCAAACAGTGGATTGTAGCCAGGCTTCTCTGTCCATGGGATTCTCCAGAAAGGAATACTGGAGTTGATTGCCATGCCCTTTTCCAGGGGATCTTCCCAACACAGGGATGGAACTCGCATTTCCTGCATATGTATAATTAAAGATGTATTCAATTTTGGCAACCCTTTATCTCTGCCATGCCTATTGTAATAATGCCATGCCAATTGTAATTTATTTTAAAATGTATACCTGGGGTGGATTCGTTTTGATATTTGGCAAAACTAACACAATTATGTAAAATTTAAAAATAAAATAAAATTTAAGAAAAAAATTAAAAAAAATAATAAAATTGTGTTAAGAAAAAAACTATAAAATCAGGTGGCATTCAGAACATTTTTCACTTGCTTTCTGGAAACTGCAAATAAAACTAGCTACTTTGTAAATTGTAAGTGAACATAACATGTACCACCAGTAGACTGAGAAATACCAAAATGTATTTTTTTCTTCTGAAGCAATAACCAACTTGTCAGGTAGTGACAGCTCAGTGGGCCTGACTCCATAATTGACAATGTTTGATATCTCCATTGGGATCTCTTAATGGACAACTAGAACTTCCCTAGTGGCTAAGATGGTAAAGAATCTGTCTGCAAAGTGGGGGATCCAGGTTCGATCCCTGGGTTGGGAAGATCCCCTGGAGAAGGAAATGGTAACCCACTCCAGTATTCTTGCCTGGAGAAATTCATGGACAGAGGAGTCTGGAGGGCTATAGTCCTGGGGTTGCAAAGAATTGGACAGGACTGAGCAACTAACATATAATGGACAAGTAACATGAATGAGAACTGATAAATTAAAAGACGCTTACTCCTTGGAAGGAAAGTTATGACCAACCTAGATAGCATATTCAAAAGCAGAGATATTACTTTGTCAACAAAGGTTCGTCTAGTCAAGGCTATGGTTTTTCCAGTGGTCATGTATGGATGTGAGAGTTAGACTGTGAAGAAAGCTGAGCGCCGAAGAATTGATGCTTTTGAACTGTGGTGTTGGAGAAGACTCTTGAGAGTCCCTTGGACTGCAAGGAGATCCAACAAGTCCATTCTGAAGGAGATCAGCTCTGGGATTTCTTTAGAAGGAATGATGCTAAAGCTGAAACTCCAGTACTTTGGCCACCTCATGTGAAGAGTTGACTCATTGGAAAAGACTCTGATGCCGGGAGGGATTGGGGGCAGGAGGAGAAGGGGACGACAGAGGATGAGATGGCTGGATGGCATCACTGACTTGATGGACGTGAGTCTGAGTGAACTCCAGGAGACGGTAATGGACAGCGAGGCCTGGCGTGCTGCGATTCATGGGTTCGCAAAGTCAGACACGACTGAGCGACTGAACTGAACAGAACTGAACTGAGGCCATTAGAGTGGGGTGGATTTAGTGCCATAGCATCCTACAGAAGCAAACCAAAACCTAAGCCCATAAATGCCTCAAGGTTGAGAAACTGATACTTAACCAATCACAGATAGCCAACAAGGTTTTACCAAATAGAGCAAATGCTTAAACTATTGCCAATGAAATAATTCCCTGGCTTTACTTAAGCATCTTCTCTCTAAAAGTCTTTCCCTTGGTTCCTATCAGTGGAAATCTACTAAAAACTTTCAGTTTGGTGCTGCTAGACTAGAATAAATTTTTACTCAGATTCTTACATTTTTACTGTACCTTAGTTTATCTTTTATGAAAAGTGAAAGTCTCTCAGTCATGTCTGACTCTTTGCAAACCCATGGACTATTAAGCCCATGGGTTTCTTTAGGCCAGAAAACTGGAATGGGTAGCCTTTCCCTTCTGCAGGAGATCTTCCCAACCAGGGATCAAACCCAGATCTCCTGCATTGCAGGAAGATTCTTTACCAGCTGGGTCACAAGGGAAGCAGTTTATTTTTTAATAGAATTAAACTTGATTAGTGACATAGATATAGGGTTGCTTCCTATCACAACATACCTTGACACAATATGTGTATATATAAATGATCAAGTTTTGACTTCCAGGACTTTATTTAATTTTAAAGATGAACATAGTCATAATTCAGAGATACTGTGGGTTTGGTTCCAGATCACCAAAATAAAACAAATAACCCAATAAAGCAAGGCACTTGAAGTTTTTTTTATTTCCTAGTGAATATAAAAGCTGTTTAGACTACACTGTAGTCTATTGAGTGTGCAATAGCATTATGTCTACAAAATGTATATACCTTAATTAAAAAATACTCTAGAATTACTCTAAAATATGCTGCTGCTGCTGCTGCTGCTGCTACTAAGTCGTTCCAGTCATGTCCGACTCTGTGCAACCCCAGAGATAGCAGCCCACCAGGCTCCCCCATCCCTGGGATTCTCCAGGCAAGAACACTGGAGTGGGTTGCCATTTCCTTCTCCAGTGCATGAAAGTGAAAAGTGAAAGTGAAGTCGCTCAGTCATGTCTGACCCTCAGCAACCCCATGGACTGTAGCCCACCAGGCTCCTCCGTCCATGGGATGTTCCAAGCAAGAGTACTGGAGTGGGGTGCCATTGCCTTCTCCGCTAAAATACTCTAAACCCTCCCTTATCATATGATGGCTAAAAGTTCCAGCCATCATCTGACAAGGGAGGGTTGCTACAATCTCACAATTTGTAAAAGATGCAGTATCTGCAAACATCATAAAGCAAAGTCCAATAATATGAGGTATGCCTGTATCAGTCAGTTCAGTTCAGTTCAGTTGCTCAGTTGTGTCCGACCCTTTGCGACCCCATGAATCGCAGCATGCCAGGCCTCCCTGTCCATTACCAACTCCTGGAGTTCACTCAGACTCACGTCCATCAAGTCAGTGATGCCATCCAGCCATCTCATCCTCTGTCGTCCCCTTCTTGCTTTTGACTGTGTGGATCACAATGAACTGTGGAAAATTCTGAAAGAGATGGGAATAGCAGACCACCTGACCTGCCTCTTGAGAAACCTATACGCAGGTCAGGAAGCAACAGTTAGAACTGGACATGGAACAACAGACTGGTTCCAAATAGGAAAAGGAGTATGTCAAGGCTGTATATTGTCACCCTGCTTATTTAACTTCTATGCAGAGTAAATCATGAGAACGCTGGGCTGGAAGAAACACAAGCTGGAATCAAGATTGCCAGGAGAAATATCAATCACCTCAGATATGCAGATGACACCATCCTTATGGCAGAAAGTGAAGAGGAACTCAAAAGCCTCTTGATGAAAGTGAAAGTGGAGAGTGAAAAAGTTGGCTTAAAGCTCAACATTCAGAAAACGAAGATCATGGCATCTAGTCCCATCACTTAATGGGAAATAGATGGAGAAACAGTGGAAACAGTGTCAGACTTTATTTTTTTGGGCTCCAAAATCACTGCAGATGGTGACTGCGGCCATGAAATTAAAAGACATTTACTCCTTGGAAGGAAAGTTATGACCAACCTAGATAGAATATTGAAAAGCAGAGACATTACTTTGCCAACAAAGGTCCATCTAGTCAAGGCTATGGTTTTTCCTGTGGTCATGTATGGGTGTGAGAGTTGGACTGTGAAGAAAGTTGAGCGCCGAAGAATTGCTGCTTTTGAACTGTGGTGTTGGAGAAGACTCTTGAGAGTCCCTTGGACTGCAAGGAGATCCAACCAGTCCATTCTGAAGGAGATCAGCCCTGGGATTTCTTTGGAAGGAATGATGCTAAAGCTGAAACTCCAGTACTTTGGCCAACTCATGGGAGGAGTTGACTCATGCCTGTATATATAACCAAATAAAATATAACAAGTTTAAAAGTTAATATTATGGTCCTCCTATTTAAAAGGCAAATACTGTTTACTTTTCATGACCATGTCATTAATCTAGAAATTTTACAGGGCCTAAAATTTACTCCATAGGAGATTAAATATACAACTCCAGAAAATAAATATAAATGTCAAATATTCTATTTAGGCAGATATGTTTGGCTGTCACCGTCAAATTTTAAAATCACTAATATGACCGAAAGCAATTCCATTACATATACTAAGCTTCCATCAGAGTGTATAAAGCAAGTCAATTATGGTCTGTAAAGAAATAATAGAAATTGTTCCTCCATACCAACAAAAACAAATAAATGACACTCTGGGTGAATTTTTTTCCTTATCTGCAAGTAATTCTTATATTGCTCAAAAGAAGCTGAGGTCTGGTGCCTTGAAATAATGCAATTGTTAATCTAGGAGTTTTGTGTCTTTTCTGTGCCCTAAGTTGTTGCTCAAAGCACATTAATATAAATTCTGCATCGCAAGTATCCTCCCTTGACTTAAGGAAATGAAAGGGCAAACAAGGAACAACCACATACTTTGCTTACCTTTTACCACACAATCAATTGCATTCAATCTGTTGCTAGAAATCCTCTAGCTCTGCTTAGCCCTAAATCACTAGTATTCAGAGGTTTATTGAACATTCACACTCATCTGTCATTTGCAGGAAGTCTAATTGAAAGAATTTACAGTTGGTTGAGTGCTTCATTTAGATTGTACATGTTTAATAAAAGCTTTTTAAGGTACTAATCTCCACTCAGGAAACAACAAAAGTGCTTGAGGGTTAAAGAATAAAACATCGTAGGTAAATGTTATGGTGTGACATTTCCTCATAATGTTTCCCAAGTAACTGCATTTACTGGCTTTGAATTGTTTTCACATATCTAATGTGCTTTGCTGGAAAAATTTAGCCTATTAGTTATACCATGTGACAGAAAAGTGACGGTAGAATTACTTCTCAGTCAAAATGCTGTGGTTAGCTGAAAATAGTGTCAATAATTATTGCACTGTAGGAGAAAGTCTAAAATAATATCTCCAGTGAAATAATCCTGAACATCTTCTCATACAAATAAATCTAATTAAGTAGTAGGAACTGACTTTAGTCTATGTTACTCTGCAGTTATTTTAAAATGTGATTCTGATTTTCCACTTGCATTATTGAACCATAGGCATTGTTTATTGGATGAAACTTCACATTGGGAACTCATTTTACACAAATAATTCTTGTTGCCATTTAGCTTTATATTTCAAAGAAAATGTGAAACTATGTAGAAAGGAAACCAAAATTAAGATTCAAAAAATGAGGCAGGAATAACCTTCAAAGAACATAGACATATCAGCATCTGAATTCTCTCTGGCTTGTTGTTCTGGAACAGACCACATAGCAATCAGAAACATTACAAGGTGCTAACAAACAATACTACAGGATAAAAACGGAATCTGTGGACCAGCTCTTTCAGGAGAAGTTTCTTCAATCTGTCTGCCTTCTCATTATTCAGCAAACATTGGTGCCTTGCTATTTCCTTAGCCTGGTGGACTAAATACTAATCCTACTGCATGATGCTAAGCAGGTTTTTGAACTCTATTGTTTCTAAATAAACTCTTTTTTAAAATTAAAGTGTTAATCCAGAGTTACCAATGCCTCATTTGGATTAGAATTTGAGTAAAAATTCTGAAAGTTACAAATTCTTAGGAATGCCATTGATGATAAAGTGAGGCTTGAAACACTTTAGTGTATTATGATATACATATTCATCCTTTTCTTAGACTTCAATTTATAATAGATGAAATAAAGATAAGCACTCTTAAAATAAATGGCCAAAATTACTAACATCAAGAAGATTAATGGATAAATTCTCACTGATTAGGTTGTTAGAATTTCTCAAAATAAAAAGTATTTTAATCTAATTTTGATTTCAGTTTGTTTGACACAAATTCAATAGTTCCATTCACATTTTGGAATGCTTAAAGAATAATGATGGAGGGGAAGGGCAACATGGAGTACAGTATTCCAAACAGGGGTCAAATGTTTGGGCTTTCCTTTCATCCATTTAACAAACAACTATTGAGCATCTCATATAACTTTCTAGGTGTTGGAAATAGAGCAGTGAATAGACATGCTTCTGGTACTCATGAATCAAGTGGGAAAAAGAGATAATTAAAAATAAATAAGTAAGCATTTTCTTCATGAGGTTTGCAGAGAAAAATGAAGCTTACAAAGAGAGGTTGCAAATGGGGTGTGGGAGTTATTTTACCATTTTTATAGAGTGTTAGAAAAGTCCCATTGATAATGTGATATTTGAACAGAAATTAAGGGGAAGTGACTGCACCATATGGATCACTAGGGAGAACAATCAGCAACATTTTCTTTTTTTTTTTTTTCTCAGTACATTCTGTATTTTATTGCTTTTATTGAGTAGCGCCCTTTCTGCTGCGACTACATCACAGGATTTTCATTCTAGTTTTATGTTAAGTCAAAATCAGCTAAAGTTACATAAGCAGCACTGTCTGGCAGAATTGTTTTTTGAGTCATTAAATCCTTGAAAGCTTTATTCAATACAGCACAAAATTTGCCATCTTCATCCTCATTTATCATTCCCTTCACTTCTTTTCTGAGCTGGCTTTCTCTCTCATCTTGTCTTTCATAACAAGGCCTTCAATGCAATCTTCTTCACTACGTCAAATAGACTGAATAATTGCATTGTCATCACTTCCTGTTTTTTGTTTGTGTAACCATTGCAGGTTTAAGGTAAGAATTTACCCACTTTCTCTGAAAACAGAGTTTACCTGCTTTCCATCTTCATTAGTTTCTTTAATATTTGTGTATTATTTAATAATGCATTCATTTATTTACTGTGTGTTATTCATAACAATAAATGCATCCTTTCATCCCAGTAACTGCACACTTGCCATTACTCCTGCTTAGAAAATAAGTCTGTATTAGTTTTCTACTGCCTTGTAACAAACCACTCCAAACTTGGTGGCTTAAGGCAAAACCTGTTTATCTCACACTGGGGGAGTGGGTCAGAAGTCTAGGCAATGTGCAATTCAGCTGGTTCTCTGCTTAGTGTCTCACGAAGCTGAAGTTAAGGTGTCAACAGTGCTACTTTGTTTTCTCAAGGCTCTGAGAGTGAACCTGCTGTCAAGCTCATTTAGATTGTTGGCTAAATTTTGTTCTTGCAACTAGAAGAGAGGGTCCCTGTGTCACTGCTGACTGTCAGTTCAGGGACCTGGCTTTGCTCGTAGTGGCTGTCTCCACTCCTCCTCATGGTTTACAAGTAGGCTTTCCAGCAACAGCAGGTCTAATGCACACACTCTGAATCTCTTCCCTCCCTTCATCTTCACCTTTCTTGCCACCAATGATGCCCTCATGTGTTCCATTTCTTGACCCCACATAGAGGATGAGGTCTCAATTTTTAAGGACTCAAGTATTCAGGCTGAGTCTACCCAGACAATGGAAGATAATCTCCCTATTGTAAGGTTAGATGATTAGTAGTTTTGTTTTCACAGTAGCACCTAGGTTAGTGTTTATTAGCCAAGGGGCAGGAATTGTGGGGGAACATTTTTAGAATACTGTCTACCATGAAATGCTCAAACATTATGTCAGCATGCGCCGTCATTAAAAAAATACAGCTACTTAATCATACTTTTAGAAAGTAAGTGATAGTGATAATGAAGTCACTCAGTCATGTCCAATTCTTTGCGACCTCATGGACTATAGCCTACCACACTCCTCCGTCCATGGGATTTTCCTGGCAAGAGTACTGGAGTGGGTTGCCATTTCTTCTCCAGAGGATCTTCCCAACCCAGGGATCAAATCCGGTCTCCCACATTGTAGGCAGATGCTTTACCATCTGAGCCACCAGGGAAGTCCAAGGACTATTATCATCTTTGTGTTACAGGTGGAAAAATTCAATGGGTCTGCATGATTCCAAACCACATGATTCTCCTTATATAATGACATGAGTTGAAATGTCAGTCCTAGATAAGCAGAAGTCAAGGTGGTTATTCGAAATTAACCTTGTGCTCAGACTCTTTCAACCCCATGAGCTGTAGGCTGCCAGGCTCCTCTGTCCATGGAATTTTCCAGGCAAGAATACTGGAGTGGGCTTCCATTTCCTCCTCCAGGGGGTCTTTTGACTCAGGGATCGAACCTGCATCTCCTGAGTGCCCTGCATTGCAGGTAGACTATTTACCACTGAACCACCTGGGAAGTCTCAAATTAACATTAATTAAGCAATTATTTGTGTTCAGATTATAGATAAGGTACCTGAACCACTCCTCTTAGGAACAGTAAATATTAGTCTTCCACACTGAAATGCATTGCATTTGAAATTACCATTAGTCCTTTTAAAAATATAATATTCTTTTTTCTACTTAGATAAAACAACTGATTTCTCCATTCAAAAGAAATTTTTTAAATATATTACATTTATATAGAAATAAAATGTTTCTAAGTATTAATTAAAAGAAAAAAATGCAAAATATGTGTTTGCAGATACTAGAATCACATCATGATTCTCCAAAAGGCATGTGTGTGCTCAGTTGCACAGTTGTGTCTGACTCTGTGTGGCCCTATGTACTGTAGCCCACCAGATTCCTCTGTCCATGGGATATTCCAGGCAAGAATACTGGAGTGGGTTGCCATTTCCTCCTCCAGGGTATCTTCCTGATCCCGGGATGAAACCCATGTCTCTTGCATCTCCCACATTGCAGGCAGAGTCCTTACCACCAAGCCACCAGGAAAACCCTCTGAAAGGCATATTTTTTTTTTTAAATAATCAAGTAACAATTAGAAAAGCAAACATTTTAATGATGTAAAGGAGTGACAACATTTTTTTTTCCTATTTGTATCTCTTTGAGTTTAGTTCATTCAGTAAATCACAAAACAAATATAAATTTAGGTAGATCAATATATGCACACATACAAACATACACACAAGCATGCACAATTTCAATAAATTAAATAAACCATGAATAATCATGTTAATAAGTATTCCAATTTTAACAAATTTTATATAGCTCTGGTTTTCCTATTAGATATTTATTCTCTAATAGATATTTCCATATTTCCATATCTATTAATATGACATATTAAAATTTATTTTTGATATCAGTCGGTTCTATGATGGACCTATCCATGCTGTAAAATTCTTTTATTTTATTTTTTTAAGGTCTTTAATTTAATTTTATTTTATTTTTAAACCTGAAACACTGTATTAGTTTTGCCAAACATCAAAACTAATCCGCCACAGGTATACATATGCTCCCCATCCTGAACCCTCCTCCCTCCTTCCTCCCCACACCATCCCTCTGGGTCGTCCCAGTGCACCAGCCCCAAGCATCCAGTATCGTGCATCGAACCTGGACTGGCAACTCATTTCATACATGATATTACACATGTTTCAATGCCATTCTCCCAAATCTTCCCACCCTATCCCTCTCCCACAGAGTCCATAAGACTGTTCTATACATCAGTGTCTCTTTTGCTGTCTCGTACACAGGGTTATTGTTACCATCTTGCTAAATTCCATATATATGCATTAGTATACTGTATTGGTGTTTTTCTTTCTGGCTTACTTCACTCTGTATAATAGGCTCCAGTTTCATCCACCTCATTAGAACTGATTCAAATGTGTTCCTTTTAATGGCTGAATAGTACTCCATTGTGTATATGTACCACTGCTTTCTTATCCATTCATCTGCTGATGGACATCTAGGTTGCTTCCATGTCCTGGCTATTATAAACAGTGCTGCGATGAACATTGGGGTACACGTGTCTCTTTTCCTTCTGGTTTCCTCAGTGTATATGCCCAGCAGTGGGATTGCTGGATCATAAGGCAGTTCTATTTCCAGTTTTTTAAGGAATCTCCACACTGTTCTCCATAGTGGCTGTACTAGTTTGCATTCCCACCAACAGTGGAAGAGGGTTCCCTTTTCTCCACACCCTCTCCAGCATTTATTGCTTGTAGATTTTGGATCACAGCCATTCTGACTGGTGTGAAATGGTACCTCATAGTGGTTTTGATTTGCATTTCTCTGATAATGAGTGATGTTGAGCATCTTTTCATGTGTTTGTTAGCCATCTGTATGTCTTCTTTGGAGAAATGTCTATTTAGTTCTTTGGCCCATTTTTTGATTGGGTCATTTATTTTTCTGGAGTTGAGCTGTAGGAGTTGCTTGTATATTGTTGAAATTAGTTGTTTGTCAGTTGCTTCATTTGCTATTATCTTCTCCCATTCTGAAGGCTGTCTTTTCACCTTGCTAATAGTTTCCTTTGATGTGCAGAAGCTTTTAAGTTTAATTAGGTCCCATTTGTTTATTTTTGCTTTTATTTCCAATATTCTGGGAGGTGGGTCATAGAGGATCCTGCTATGATGTATGTCGGAGAGTGTTTTGCCTATGTTCTCCTCTAGGAGTTTTATAGTTTCTGGTCTTACGTTTAGATCTTTAATCCATTTTGAGTTTATTTTTGTGTATGGTGTTAGAAAGTGCTCTAGTTTCATTCTTTTACAAGCGGTTGACCAGATTTCCCAGCACCATTTGTTAAAGAGATTGTCTTTAATCCATTGTATATTCTTGCCTCCTTTGTCAAAGAGAAGGTGTCCATATGTGCGTGGATTTATCTCTGGGCTTTCTATTTTGTTCCATTGATCAATATTTCTGTCTTTGTGCCAGTAACCATACTGTCTTGATAACTGTGGCTTTGTAGTAGAGCCTGAAGTCAGGTAGGTTGATTCCTCCAGTTCCATTCTTCTTTCTCAAGATAGCTTTGGCTATTCGAGGTTTAACATTAATTTTAGATCATTAAAGTTAATTAAGCAGATTTTTAAGCAATTTTAGGTTTATAATAGTATCAACTATGAACTTCAGCTTCTACATATAATGTGTTTATTCTAGAAACTTTTATTAGATATAAGTAAATCAAAACAGAAGGATGATTTTCACAGTTAAGTATCTCCAAAGTACAAACTGAGAAGAAGGAGTGTTTGGCATGCGCATTTAACTAACAGTCAAATTACCAGATTTGCAAACATACTGGCAGATGTGATCAAACTAGATAATTTCAGACCAAAATTTTTTAAGACATTAATAGTGTATTTTTCCCTATTATTCAATGAATATATTAATATACTGGAGAAAGCATTCCCTGATTTGTATTATGGATTATGAATGGATATTCATAATAGACCCTGATGCTGGAAACACTGAGGGCAAGAGGAGAAGGGGGCAATAGATGATGAGATAGTTGGATGGCTTCACTGACTCAATAAACATGAGTTGAGCAAACTCTGGAAGATAGTGAAAAACATGGAAGCCTGGCATGCTGCAGTTCATGGGGTTGCAATGTGTTGGATACTATTTAGCAACTGAAAAACACAGTCTATAAAAAGCAATGATATAAGTTTGCTCATTTCTCAAGATTCAGGAAACATAATTAATATATAGAATCCATTTATCAGGATGTTATGTATCATTATTTGCAGTATAGATTTGTTCCCCTGATCTTTTAAACTGTAGGTTTTATTTGAGAGAAGACAATCTTTAATTACAGCAAATAATTGTTTTCTAAAAAAGATGAATGTTTACATTAATAGAGATTAAACACAGTAAGAGCTATCTTTTTTACTGTGATATACATGATTTCTTATTTCTGATAATTCAAAAGAAAGATATTCTTTGTATTAAATGGTGTATTGGGTACAGAGAATATAATAAAATTTAAGGTTTTTCTAGCGTGTTAGAACTTCAAGAACTTAGCTTTTTACACCTGGTATAACTTTAAGGCATTTGGCATTTTCTATTCTGAAAAGGAAAAAAAAAAAAAAATGTTCGCCATAGGAAACTCAGCTGGGGTAAAGTTAAACATGAGTAGAGCTCAGAACCTTTCTACTCTAGCTGACTGTGAATTTTTAATTTATTTTCGGGCCACCCATCTAGTTTTCTGGGTAGGTAGATTTCTTTCCACTAGGCTAAAGCCAGAGGAAGTAGCCAAAGGTCTTCATTGTGAGATTCCGCTTGGCATGCACAGGGTTACCCAGGGAAGCCCACTGCACTATTTTTTATAGCATAGCATAGAAACGGGGTTTGCGTGTATCAAATCCTTGACAAATGTTCCAGCAGTTAAGTAAAACTTTGTTTATATTGCGTGCCTCTCAACAGAAATTAAGAACAGTGGAAACAATTCGCGCAAGTGGTTGGCAATCTTCTCTCGTTCTCTTTTAGTGAATATGACAAGCTCACCTGCTGTGGGAGGCTGAAAATAAAGGACAATCTCACCACATTAATAAAACATGAGCCACAACTGAATCTGAGGCCAACTAAACCACCAGAGACTTACTGTGACGCTTAATTTTGTCGATGATGGAAGTACTTTAGCCCGAGGTAACTTTCATGGAGGCCATATTTGCGTGCAAACCTTCACTTAAGGCACTGCAGACAGGCAGAGTTAATGTTCATGGGAGTGTAAACTTACAGTAAAAGGCAGGAACCACATAAGATGTTACATCACTCAAGGCAGTCAACTTTGGTATGCCCTAATGTTTTATTGAAGTTCATCCCTCCTCACAGGAGATCTGAAAACCCACTTAGTACCCTCAGAAAATTGTCTGTTTTGGCTGCATGGACTGGTTCCTAATCACAGAAAGATAAAAACATCAAAATAAGCTAATCGGGTTTTGCCATGAAATACAGTCTCAAGAGAGCTAGAAGTAAAAGGGGGAGGTTGCTGAGAGAATCTATTAAGTTCAAGGGTTTACTGAAATTAAGGTAAGGGTGCTTCAGTAAAAAGAAGGAGGGGACAGAGACAGCAGACAAGAGGTGGAAGAAAGAAGGAAAAAAAAATTTCTTCTAGGAAATGGAATAAGTAAGATCCAGCAAAATTAAGTAAAATCATGATTACATTTTGTATCAGTCAGACAGCAATTGAAGTGATGCTGAAGCACTGAAACAGTATTACCGTGATTTCTCATAAAAATATTCTTTAGAAAATCGTTTTAAATAAAAAGAACTCATAACAGAATGCCTCCAGAGAAAAGACATTTTATAAAAGAAAATTTTTCCTTCTGTCAATTATATATTCTCAGGCAATGATTTCAAAATTATGTTTACATTTATTTCCATGCTTCTTTCTAGAGACGGAGAAAATTTGATTTCTTTAATTAATGGGAATAATTTATCTTTTCAATCAGAGAACGTTTGAAAATAATAAGAATCAAAAACAAAAACCATTATTGGAAACCCCCTGGGCTTTATTGTTGATCGGCTATTCAGTTATTTGAAGGATTTTAACCAAAGGCTTATGGAAAGGAGTCTATTAAGGAAACAGTGCAACTACAGTAGAGTTAATGCTTCTCGGTCACAATGTGCTTCAGTTTATCGTGAATAAACTAACACCATGGTTTAGAAAGTGTTTTATCACCTTTTGTGCAGCTGTAAAATTTTGTATCTACTAACTCGCAGAAATTCTTTCTGGGAGGCAACAGTACCCACTAACTGATTCATAATATTTGTTGTAGAAGGGGGTGATGTTTTGGTCAAGGTATGAGAACACAAATTTAGAAGCATGTGTTTTCACCTTTGCAAAGGCATCTATGTCATTGTTCTCTCTTATTTCAATACCAAGAAAAGTTTTATGGTGGAAACAGATTATATAAGTGCATGTCAACTTGATGGTTCTTCTCATATATTGTATTAAGTGAGAACCTAAGCTGAATATAGACTGTTAGAAATGATTTTCACTGAGGTAAAAAATTCCTACTATTCTTTCAAACCATAACAAAAACATTACCTTAGGGAACATTTGCAAATCACTTCTTCCTCTACCTGAATTCAGCCAACACTTGCATTTTTGTGGCCCAGACACACTCTTCTTCAATTTTTAATAACCTGATCCTACTGTTTTCTTTTTTTAGTTGAAGTAAAGCTGGATTTACAATGTCGTGTCAGTTTCTGGTATACAGCCAGTTGACTTAGTTTTATACATATATATATTTTTTTTCAGATTATTTTCTTTTATAGGTTATTATAAGATATTGAATATAGTTCCCTGTACAATACAGTAGGACTTGGCTATCTGTTTTATATTTAGTACTCTATGTCTGATGCAACATTTACAAATTGATGTGTTTTACATCCAATATCTGAGTTGCAGCTTCTCTTGAATATCAGAAGATATGGCAGGACCTGGTACACATTATCAGTTAGCACGATTGGACCCTGTGGCTAGCCTTCTCTAAACCACAACTACCTCCATCTTCCCTGTGGCCTCATGAGCATAAGACAAATATTCTTTGCCCCTTGTTTTCAAATTTTTTAATTATGTTTCTCTGTATCATTGTCACTATCAAAAACTAGAAAATGTGTATAAAGTTAGAGAAGTTTATAATTCAAGGGAATAGAAGAATGCATATCTTTCAAGCATGACGAATGTGCCTGTGATGTCATGATTAAGGACTTTGGGTGATTTGGTATGGCAGACACAGAGTACATAGGAAAAAGTGATGACAAGACCTAAGGCTCAGATATTGAACACCCTTGTATATATACTATGCCAAAAAGTTTATATATTTCCACAGGCAATGAGGGAACCATTAAAACAAGAAGATGTATTTATTAGACTCGTGTTTAAGGTGATGAAAATGTAATACTGTATAGAGGCAAAAAAAAAAAAAAAGGTAGAAAGAACACTTAAGAAGCTATTACAGAAATCTATGAGGGAAAATAAGGTGTGAAGTAGGCTTATGCTCCCTAAACTTGAATAATCAGCTCTCATTTTTATAGATGTTGTACACATAATAAATACTGGCATTTACTTAACATTTTTTTTTCTCTTCAGTGACTCATTTTAACAGGAAACTTTAAATTACTACCATTACAAATGGCACAATAGTATTACTTGACAGAAATAGAAACTAAATTCAAGGAAACACAATCACGTTCTTGAATCCTAGCTAGGTAGGTATCTTTGCCATCTAAGACTTTCAGCCAAAGACTACCCACACTTGGTTGAAAAGGACAGTTTTCGGTATAAGTTAGCTCTTCTCTGAGTCTTTTCTTTATATAATAAGAAGGATTGAAAGAGAATTGAAAACTCAATAACTTTTTGTTCATGGGTCAATATCACTTAAAATCATGTCAGATAAGTAAGTACTTAAAATGAACTTAGGGCTTCTCTGGTGACTCAGACAGTAAAAAGTCAACCTGCAAAGCAGGAGATGCAGGTTTGATCCCTGGGTTGGGAAGATCTCCTGGAAAAGGGATGGCAAACAGAAGGGGAAAAGGTGAAAGTAGTGACAGATTTCCTCCTTTGGAGCTCTAAAATCACTGCAGATGGTGACTGTAACCATGAAATTAGAAGATGATTGCATCTTGGAAGGAAAGCTATGACAAACCCAGACAGTGTATTAAAAAGCAAAGATGTCACTTTGTCAACAAAGGTCCATATAGTCAAGGCTATGGTCTTTCCAGTAGTCATGTATAGATGTAAGAGTTGGACCATAAAGAAGCCTGAGTCCCCCAAAATTGATGCTTTTGAACTGTGGTGTTGAAGAAGATTCTTGAGAGTCCCTTGAACTATTTCGAACAACTGACTCATTGGAAAAGATTCTGATACTGGGAAATATTGAAGGGAGAAGGATAAAAGGGTGACAGAGAATGAAATGTCTGGATGGTATCACCGATTCAATGGACATGAACTTGGGAAAACTCTGGGAGATGGTAAGGGACAGGGAGGCCTGGAGTGCTGCAGTCCATGGGGTTGCAAAAAGTCAGACACAACTTGGTGACAGAAAAATGACAACAACAAAATGACATTGCCCCCTTGCTATGTATTTCACTTCGTGGGAAATCTCACATGAGGGCTATGGCCATGGCAGTGAGGAACTGGACCCCAAAACCAATTAGGAAGCCCAAATCATTAAATGAGAGACTACATTTAACTGCTTATTTCTCCTCTCCTTTTTTCTTTTTTTTTGATACTAGAGTCAATCTAGTAAAAATAAAATTTCAGTGGAACGATATAAAAAGTGAAATATATGGAAGAGTCATAGTCATTATAAACATGAATATACATATATTATGTATATAAGATACGGCTATAATGTGTGCATGTGTGTGTGTGTGTGTGTGCATGTGCACGCTCACTCATGTCCTACTCTTTGTGAGCCTAGTAGGTTCCTCTGTCTATGGAATTTTCCAGGCAAGAATACTGGAGCAGGTTGCCATTTCCTACTCCGGGGGATTTTCCTGACCCAGGGATCAAACCTGACTTTCTTGTGTCTCCTGCTTGGCAGGTGGATTCTTTATCACTGCACCACCTGGGAAACCCACATCTATAATACTTATATATAAATCCACATAAGATAGGAAAGAATAATAGTCATATATGTAATATATAAAGGTATATATTATAATACTTTTATTACAAATAACATTATATAATAGTATGTTTTATATATTTTTCTATAATTTATCCACAGAGTTACAGAAAATCATTTATTTTAAATACATTGTAATGGTTAAGGATTTTTTTTAAGTAATAATAATAATGGTTATGGGCTCCAAATTCTTTGCCAACCTTGATTTAAACTGTTAGTGAAACTAAAAATCACAAGTTGCTCAAGTTTCTCACTAGGTGGTAAAACCTTGACAAATGTGCTTTAGCAATACAAAAAGATAGATTGACCATTATTAATATAAACAGCCTACATTTTCCTTAGGAAAGAAAAAAGATTGTTGCATATTTACCTGTTTTTATAAAAAATAAAGGCACTATCTAGCTATTCTAAGAAAAAAATAAAAGAAAGTGCCTGTGTTTTATATACAGTGTATGCCCTTATTTTCCACCTAGACTACTTTACCTTACCTGTCTGTTCTCACAGGCATTTACATTCTGACCCTTTTTGTTGCTTGTTAGAGTGTTTAGAGTGTTAACCCTTTCTCCTGTGAATCTCTAAAATTTCTCATGAAACGTAACTCTGCCAGATTTGTATTTTTATTTTTTTATTATTTTTTTAATACAAATTTAACAATGTCTGTACCTCTTCCATCTTAACAGACTCAAGGATCCCTGAGAGCAAATCTCATATACACTTCAGTTTTTCAGTCTGCAAAACAGGGCATAAGATTGTTAGAAACCCTCAACAATGTTTTCAGAACTAGGAAATACACAAAAATGAGACAAGTTAACAAGTCCTATATTTAAATGAAAAGGCATAATAAATGGGTTACTATCCAAAAGCTTCTAAAATCTTGAAGGGACTGATTTAGCTACTAGTGGAATAAGAGGTGGAATGGCATTCTCTTCGCCCTCTCAACTTGGGATGAGGCAAACATTTTTTGACTATCACATTATATTTCTATTTACCTCTACCTATATTTGAATTAACTGACCCAGAAAGATATAATGATTAGTCATTTGACATTAAAAAAATTATATGTCAGAATGATATTCTATTCATTAACTTCATGAACTAACATTTTGAATACCTGTATTTTCTAACATTCAAAGAGAAGCTACAGCTATCACTGAAGCCCAGTTTAGATAGCTCTCTAGGGAATAGTTTTTATGCTGTCTTAGGCAATGTGTTGTCCTAAAATTTTTCTTTATTGGCTCCTCTGTCATGTTCAATTCACTCAATAGAAACCAAAGCCCTTATAACAGCCTACGCAGCCTCAAGGATCTTGCCTCCAGTTACCTCTCAGATCCCTTTCCTACCTCTCTCCACTCTCCTTGTCTCCACTCTGACCACACTGTCTGCTGGTTGTTCCTTGAGACAGCAGACATCCTCACACTTTAGGACTATCCAATGGCCTGTTCCTTCTGTCTAGACTGCTCTTCTTTCAGGTATCCACATGGAGAACTCCCTTGGCTTCTTCAGGTCTGTGCTTAAACATCAGCTCAGAGAGGACCATTTAGGCTATGCTATTTAATATTTACACTATTGTACCTCAAACCTCCCAAATTCTCAATAACCTTTCCCCTGTTCCACTTTTTTTCCCATAGAATTCATCACCTTCTCACACGCTGCAGTGGATTACAGTCTTGTCAAGAAAGTATTCACTTCTTTCCCCTTTTCATTTTAAGATGATATGTAACTCCCTGGCCACATGTCTTGATCTGGCCAGTAGCATGTGAGTGGATGTGATGTAGGCAGAGGTTTGTACAAGTCTGTGAGGTTTGGTTTGTTTGTTCCTGGGGCATCTGCTGTGAGAAGAATACGTCTGAGTAGTTGTTGGTTGAGAAAGAATGAGGAACCCCATGAAAGAGAAACCATTCTGCAGCCTTGAGCCAAGCCCAGGCTATGCACAAACTGAAGCACAATCATCTGAGTCCACCCACAGATCAAGGTGCAAGAAAGATAAATGTTTATTTTTCTAAGCCACAAAATTCATAGCAACTTGCTATTATGGCAATAGCTGACTAATATATATAGAATATGTTCATCTGTTTTATCTCTTTCTCTGCCAGAACATTGGTTCCACAAAAGCAGGGAGTTTGGCTTATTTTGTATCCAAATGCTTAGAACAGGGGATGACACATAGTAGTGACTTAATTAATAACTGTTGAGTGAATTAATCAATATATATTATTAGTTAATTTCTAAAGTCACTGTGTACATTTAGGATAAGCCCTCAATTCATACAAATAGGATACGTTTTGGTAATTGAAGAGTATGGACGTAAGTTTGAGTGAACTCTGGGAAATGGTGATGGACAGGGAGGCCTGGCGTGCTGCGATTCATGGGGTCGCAAAGAGTCGGACACAACTGAGCAACTGAACTGAACTTAACTGAACTAATATCCAAAGAGGAATTATGCACTTTTTTATTATTTGATAATGTCAAAATAACATAAATAATAATAATGACTCTAAAATATATTTTGAAGACTAACACATAAGAATAACTAGAAAATGCAAAAAGCTAAATAATGATCAAGGTCACATATTTTACTAAGTATTAAATCATATTATAAAGCTACTAAGTTTGAAACACTGGCACACAAATGAACAAATATTCTATGAAGAAAAAACATAACTGAGGAGCATGACATCACCAAGAAGGTGAATTAGGAGACTCTAGGCTCTGTTGCCCCACAAATATCAAAACACTGATAAATGTCAACAAACACAGCTCTGGGAGATCTCAGAACTCCATTTAAGAAACTTCACCAACACAGTAGAATAAAAAGCCTGAGAATAACCACACAAAGGGGAAGCAGAAACAGCGTCCCTTTTCCTGTATCATCCCATCCCCCTGGCTGTCACTGCTCAGCACCAGGAAGGAATACCCAGCTCAAAAGAGAGTCCCTCACTAGGAAAGGGAGTGCAGGGTGAGCCACTAGCTTTCCTTGCCTTGCAGGGCACAGCTGGAAGGGTCTGCTTGGGTTACACCTTACCCAGAGCCCAGCAAAGCTGAGATGAATAGGGGTGGCTGCAAACAAGAAGAGTAGGGGTTTACCAGTATCAGCCATTCATTGGGAGTGACCACAGTTCCCAGTGACCTGCTATACAGAAAAAACCAACAGCCAGCAAAGCCACAAAAAGCAAATTTCACCAGTTTAAACCTCACTGGTATTCACAATACAGACTCTACTAGGTCCTCTCCCAGGTTCTCCCCCAACTCCTGTCTGAGCCAGAGATCTAAACTGGTAGCCAGCTCAGCAAATCAAGCCTCTGGGACTACATGAGTGCAAGATGTCAGCCTAGACCCCAAGGGCTGGCCCCACTGGCATGCACACACCTGGTACTAGACCTCCAGTTGTGCATTTACAAGCTGCTAGTCTGAATTTTGTCACCAGCTTTTATTGCCATATACACCTGTGGTGACATCCTGCAGCCATGGAGGGCATGCAGACAAGCAAGGCCTCCACAGCTACTGTGGGTCTGAATTTGACCCTATTTTCAGTCATTGACCTGTACCACTAGGCATATGTGTAGCTTGGCCCTCCAGCTATACACCTTCATGAACCCCACAAAGCTATTAGTAGATTTCTCAAACACTATAGGCCAGGGGTGGAGGGTGGTTGATTCAAAGCATTGTAAAAAGATTTTTTAAATGCTAACCTAGAAGTATTTACCCTACAAAGCTGTCATTCAGAAATGAAAGTGCTATAAAGACTTTTCCAAACACAGAGTTCATCATCACTAGACATGCTTTACAAGAAAGGAGTTCCTCAGAGTTAAATGAAAATACACTAATTTGTAACATACAAATATATGAAAATATAAAACACATTGGTAACAGTAAGTATATAGTCAGATTCAGAATAACGTAACTGAAATAAGGTGTTGAGTTAGCCAATGAACTGTAGTATAAAAGTTAAAGGACAAAAAGTATTAAAAAGAGCTATAGCTATAAAAATATTTAATGGATACACAGTATGAAAAGATATAATTTTGACATCAATAAGATAAAATTCAGAGTTAGTAAAAAGTTATATTGTTTTGTATGTGATCTGTTAATTTATCAGCCTAAAATAAACTTGGATATCTAAAACAGGTTTTTAAGTAAGCCTGAAAGTAAGCAAAAAAAAAAAAAAAAAAAAAAGCCTCTAGTAAATGCACAGAAGATAAGGAAAAGAGAATCAAAGAAAATCATCAATTCACAAAGGAAGGCAGTAAGGAAAAAAAGGAGAAAGGAGTTATTGTTGTACAGTCACTAAGTCATATCTGTCTCTATGTGACCCCATGGACTACAGAACGCCAGGCTTCTATCTCCTGGAGTTTGCTCAAACTCATGTCCAATGAATGAGTGATGGGATCCAACCATTTCATCCTCTGTCATCCCCTTCTCCTCCTGCCCTCAATCTTTCCCACCATCAGGGTCTTTTCCAATGAGTCAGCTCTCTGCATCAGGTGGTCAAAGTATTGATGCTTCAGCATCAGTCCTTCCAATGAATATTCAGGATTGATTTATTTTAGGATTGACTGGTTTGATCTACTTGCTATCCAAGAGGGTCTCAAAAATCTTCTCTAGCCCAATAGTTGGAAAGCATAAATTCTTTGGAGCTCAGCCTGCTTTATGGCCAACTCTCATACCTATACACAACTAATGGAAAAACCATAGCTTTCACTAAATGGACCTTGGTCAGCACACTGATGGTTTCTGCTTGTTAATATGCTGTATAGATGGTCATGGTGGAGAGTTATGACAAAACATGGTCCACTGGGGAAAGGAATTGCAAACCACTTCAGTATTCTTGCCCTGAGAACCCAATGAACAGTATGAAAAGGCAAAAAGATAGGACACTGGAAGATGAACTTCCCAGTTCAGTAGATGTCCAAGATGCTACTGGAAATCAGTGGAGAAATAATTCCAGAAAGAATGAAGAGCTAGAGCCAAAGAAAAAACAACACCCAGTTGTGGATGTGACTGGTGATAGAAGCAAAATCTGATGCTGTAAAGAGCAATATTGCATAGGAACCTGAAATGTTAGGTCCATGAATCAAGGCAAATTGGAAGGGGTCAAACAGGAGATAGCAAGAGTGAACATCAACATTTTAGGGATCAGTGAACTAAAATGGACTGGAATGGATGAATTTAACTCAGATGACCATTATATCTATTACTGTGGGCAAAAATCACTTAGAAGAAATGTAGTAGCTATCATAGCCAACAAAAGAGTCCAAAATGCAGTACTTGGATGCAATCTCAAAAGCGACAGACTGATCTCTGTTTGTTTCCAAGGCAAATCATTCAATATCAGAGTAATCCAAGTCTATGCCCTGACCAGTAATGCTGAAGAAGCTGAAGTTGAATTGTTCTATGAAAACCTACAAGACCTTCTAGAACACCAACAAAAGATGTCCTTTTCATTATAGAGGACTGGAATGCAAAAGGAGGAAGTCAAGAGACACATGGTTCAGTTCAGTTCAGTTCAGTTCACTTGCTCAGTCATGTCTGACTCTTTGCTACTCCAAGGACTACAGTATGCCAGACATCCCTGTCCATTATCAACTACTGGAGTTTACTCAAATTCATGTCCACCTGGAGTAATAGGCAAATTTGGCCTTGGAGTACAACATGAGGCAGGTGAAAGACTAACAGAATTGTGCCAAGACAATGCACTGGGCATAGCAAACACCTTCTTCCAACAAAATAAGAGAAGACTCTACACATGGACATCACCATATGGTCAATACTGAAATCAGAAGATTATATCCTTGCAGCCAAAGATGGAGAAGCTCTATACAGTCAGCAAAAACAAGACCGGGAGCTGACTGTGCCTCAGATCTTGAATGCCTTACTGCCAAATTCAGACTTAAGTTGAAGAAAGTAGGGAAAACCACTAGACCATTCAGGTATGACCTAAATCAAATCCATTATGAGTATACAGTGGAAGTTACAAACAGATTCAAGGGATTAGATATGATAGAGAGCCTGAAGAACTATGGATGGAGGTTCATGACATCGTATGGGAGGCAAGGATCAAGACCATCTCCAAGGGAAAAAAAAAAATCTGCAAAAAGGCCAAATGGTTGTCTGAGGAGACTTTAAAATAGCTGAAAAAAAAAAGAAAATAAAAAGGCAAAGGAGAAAAAGAAAGATATACCGATTTGAATGCAGAATTTGAAAGAATAGCAAGGAGAGATAAGAAAGCCTTCCTCAGTGATCAATGCAAAGAAAGAGGAAAACAATAGAATGGAAAAGACTAGAGATCTCTTCAAGAAAAGTAGAGATACCAAGGGAATATTTAATGCAAAGATGAACACAATAAAGGACAGAAATTGTATGGACCTAACAGAAGCAAAAGATGTTTAGAAGGGGTGCCAAGAATACACAGAAGAAATATACAAAAAAGATCTTCTTGACCCAGATAACCACGGTGGTGTGATCACTTGCCTAGAGCTAGATATCCTGGAATGTGAAGTCAAGTGAGCCTTAGGAAGCATCACTACAAAAAAAGCTAGTGGAAATGATGACATCCCAGTTGAGCTACTTCAAATCCTAAAAGTTGATGCTGTGAAAGTGTTGTACCCAATATGCCAGCAAATTTGGAAAACATAGCAGTGGGCACAGGACTGGAAAAGGTCAGTTTTCATTCCAATCCCAAAAAAAGGCAATGGCAAAAAATGTTCAAACTACCAAACAATTGCACTCATCTCATATGCTAGCAAAGTAGTGTTCAAATTCTCCAAGCCAGGCTTCACCAGTACGTGAACCATGAACTTCCAGATGTCGAAGCTTGATTTAGAAAAGGCAGAGGAACCAGAGATCAAATTGCCAACAACTGTTGGATTGCTGAGAAAGCAAGAGAGTTTGAGAAAATATCTACTTCTGCTGTATTGACTACACCAAAGCCTTTGACTGTGTGGGTCACAATAAACTGTGGAAAATTCTGAAAGAGATGGGAATACCAGACCACCTGACATGCCTTCTGAGAAATCTGTATTCACGTCCAGAAGCAACAGTCAGAACTGGACGTGGAGCAATAGACTACTTCTTAATTGGGAAAGGAAGATGTCAAGACTGTATATCATCACCCTGCTTATTTAACTTATATGCAGAGTACATCATGTGAAATGCTGGGCTGGATTAAACACATACTGGAATCAATATTGCTGAGAGAAATATAAATAAACTCAGATATGCAGATGACACCACACTTATGGCAGAAAATGAAGAAGAACTAAAGAGCCTCGATGAAACTGAAAGAGAAGTGTGGGAAAAGTTGGCTTAAAACTCAACATTCAGAAAACTAAAATCATGGTTTCTGGCCCTATAACTTCATGGGAAATAGATGAGAAAACAGTGACAAACTTTATTTTCTTGGACTCCAAAATCACTTCAGAGGCTGACTGCAGCCATGATATTAAAAGATGCTTGCTCATTGGAAGAAAAGCTGTGACCAACATAGCCAGCATATTAAAAAGCAGAGACATTACTTTGCCATCAAAGGTCTGTCTCGTCAAATCTATGGTTTTTCCAGTAGTCATGTGTGGATATGAGAGTTGGACTATATAGAAAGCTGAGCACAGAAGAATTGATGCTTTTTAACTGTGGTATTGGAAGACTCTTAAGAAGCCCTTGGACTGCAAGGAGATCCAACCAGTCCATCCTAAAAGAAATCAGTCCTGAATTGGACTGATTGGAAGGACTGATGCTGAAGCTGAAACTCCAATACTTTGGCCACCTGATGCAAAGTACTGACACATTGGAAAAGACCCTGATTCTGGAAAAGATTGAAGGCAGGAGAAGAAGGGAACAACAGAGGATGAGATGGTTGGATGGCATCATTGACTCAACTGACATGAGTTTGCGTGTGCTCCAGGAGTTGGTGATAGACAGGAAAGCTTGATGTGCTGCACTCCATGGGATACTAAAGAGTCAGACACGACTGTGAGACTGAACTGAACTGATAGGTTTGTCATAGCTTTTCTTCCAAGGAGCAATCGTCTTAATTTCATTGCTGCAGTCATTGTCCACAGTGAATTTGGATCCCAAGAAGATAAATCTGCCATTACTTTCCCTTTGTCCCCATCTATTTGCCTTGAACTGATTGGACTAGATGCCATGATCTTAGCTTTTTGAATGTTGAGTTTTAAGAAAGCTTTTTCACTCTCTTATTTCACTTTCATCAATAGGCTCTTTAGTTCTTCCTCACTTTACACCATTAGGGTGGTGTTATTTACATATCTGAGGTTGTTGTTGTTTCTTAGGGAATTCTTCATTCCAACATATGATTCGTCCAACCCAGCATTTTCCATGATGCATTCTGCCTAAAAGTTAAATAACTAGAGTGACAATATACAGCCTTGATATACTCCTTTCCCAATTCTGCACCAGTCCCTTTTTTGATGTCTAATTCTAACTGTTGCTTCTTACCTTCATACTGGATTCTCATGAGATAGGTAAGATGGTCTGGTATTTCCATCTCTTTAAAAGTTTTCCACAGTTTGTTGTGATCCACACAGTCAAAGGTTTTAGGGTTGTCAATGAAGCAGAAGTAGATATTTTTCTGGAATTCCATTGCTTTCTCTAAAGGCATAAAATTCTGAATTAATTAAGGAATAAATAAATAACAAGACATAAGTGTACTCAGTCTATCAGAGACTCACTTCAGCTACACGAACACACAGGCTCAAGGTGAAGGAATGAAAAAAGATATTTCAGTAAGAGGAAACCAAAAGAGAAAAGTAGCTATATTTTATTAGTTGAAATAGAATTAAGCTAAAAACTGTAACAAGAGAAAAACATGAGAAAGGAGTCAAGTCATCAAGAGAATATAACAATTAAAATACATATACACCCAGCATCTAAATTAATTAGATAAACACTAACAGATATTAAAGGAGTAATAGACAACAGTACAATAGTAAAACACTTCAACAACATTTTCAACACAGAAAATCAACAATGAAACTTTTTATTTGATCCATGATTTAGACCAAAATATCCATCCAACACATATAGAGCATTCCATCCAATAGCAGCAAATACACATTCTTCTCAAGGGTACATTGGAACACTGGACATTCTCCAAGAGATCATATGTTAGGAAGCAAAACAAGTCTCACTGAGCAATTTTAAGAAAAATCTAATATCATCCCAAATATCTTTTCTGACCAAAATAGTACAAAACTAGATATTCATAACAGGAAGAAGTGGTCCTAAGAGAGTTTATAGCTATTAATACTTCAGTTCAGTTCAGTTTAGTTGCTCAGTTGTGTCCGACTCTTTGCCACTCCATGAACTGCAGCACACCAGGCCTCCCTGTCCATCACCAACTCCCAGAGTTTACCCAAAATCATGTCCATTGAGTCGCTGATGCCATCCAGCCATCTCATCCTCTGTCATCCCCTTCTCCTCCTTCCCTCAATCTTTCCCAGCATCAGGGTCTTTTCAAATGAGTCAGCTCTTCACATCAGGTGGCCAAAGTATTGGAGTTTCAGCTTCAACATCAGTCCTTCCAATGAACACCCAGGACTGATCTGTTTTAGGATGGACTGGTTGGATCTCCTTGCCATCCAAGGGACTCTCAAGAGTCTTCTCCAGCACCACAGTTCAAAAACATCAGTTCTTTGGTGCTCAGCTTTCTTTATAGTCCAACACTTACATCTGTACATGACCACTGGAAACACCATAGCCTTGACTAGATGGAACTTTGTTGACAAAGTAATGTCTCTGCTTTTTAATATGCTGTCTAGGTTGGTCATAACTTTCCTTCCAAGGAGTAAGTGTCTTTTAATTTCATGGCTGCAATCACCATCTGCAGTGATTTTGGAGCCCAAAACAATAAAGTCAGCCACTGTTTCCACTGTTTCCCCATCTATTTCCCACGAAGTGATGGGACCAGATGCCATGATCTTAGTCTGCTGAATGTTGAGCTTTAAGCCAACTTTTTCACTCTCCTCTTTCACTTTCATCAAGAGGCACTTTATATTTTATTTTTTTAATTAATTTTATTTTATTTTTAAACTTTACATAATTGTATTAGTTTTGCCAAATATCAAAATGAATCCACCACAGGTATACATGTGTTCCCCATCCTGAACCTCCTCCCTCCTCCCTCCCCATTCCATCCCTCTGGGTCGTCCCGGTGCACCAGCCCCAAGCATCCAGTAGTGTGCATCGAACCTGGACTGGCAACTTGTTTCATACATGATATTTTACATGTTTCAATGCCATTCTCCCAAATCTTTCCACCCTATCCCTCTCTCACAGAGTCCATAAGATTGTTTTATACATCAGTGTCTCTTCTGCTGTCTCGTACACAGGGTTATTGTTACCATCTTTCTAAATTCCATATATATGCGTTAGTATACTGTATTGGTGTTTTTCTTTCTGGCTTACTTCACTCTGTATAATAGGCTCCAGTTTCATCCACCTCATTAGAACTGATTCAAATGTATGCTTTTTAATGGCTGAGTAGTACTCCATTGTGTATATGTACCTCAGCTTTCTTATCCATTCATCTGCTGATGGACATCTAGGTTGCTTCCATGTCCTGGCTATTATAAACAGTGCTGCGATGAACATTGGGGTACACGTGTCTCTTTCCCTTCTGGTTTCCTCAGTGTGTATGCCCAGCAGTGGGATTGCTGGATCATAAGGCAGTTCTATTTCCAGTATTCTTCTTCACTTTCTGCCATAAAGGTGGTGTCATCTGCATATCTGAGGTTATTGATACTTCTCCTGGCAATCTAGCTTCCATTTTGTGCCTCTTCCAGCCCAGCGTTTCTCATGATGTACTCTGCATACAAGTTAAATAAGCAGGGTGACAATATACAGCCTTGACATACTCCTTTTCCTATTTGGAACCAGTCTGTTGTTCCATGTCCAGTTCTAACTGTTGCTTCCTGACCTGATACAGGTTTCACAAGAGGCCAGGTGGTCTGGTATCCCCATCTCTTTCAGAATTTTCCACAGTTTATTGTGATCCACACAGTCAAAGGCTTTAGCATAGTCAATAAATTAATACTTAAATTAGAAAAAAAATCTTAAATAAGCTATCTTTAATAACTTAATTAAAAAAAATGATTACACTTTGCCCCAATTTTTTTTAAATTTTATTTTATTTTTAAACTTTACATAATTGTATTAGTTTTGCCAAATATAAAAATGAATCCGCCACAGGTATACATGTGTTCCCCATCCTGAACCCTCCTCCCTCCTCCCTCCCCATTCCATCCCTCTGGGTCGTCCCAGTGCACCAGCCCCAAGCATCCAGTATCATACATTGAACCTGGACTGGCAACTCGTTTCATACATGATATTTTACATGTTTCAATGCCATTCTCCCAAATCTTCCCACCCTCTTCCTCTCTCACAGAGTCCATAAATAGAAAGAAGAAGATAGCAATGGTAAGAGCAGAAAATAAATGAAACAGAATTAAAAACACTAGAAATGATCAATGAAAGTAAGATCTCATTTTTTTAAATATAAACAAAAATGGATATTTAACTAGACTTATGAAAAAGAGTACTCTAGTAAAATTAAAAATGAAAGATATCGCCACTGATACCTCAGAAATACATAGCATCAAAAGAGACTTTCTTCCATTAATTGCAGAAAGTGAAGAGGAACTAAAGAGCCTCTTCATGAGGGTGAATGAGAAGAGTGAAAAAACTGGCTTGAAACTCAACATTCAAGACACTAAGATCATGGCATCCAGTCCTATCACTTCATGGCAAAGAGAAGGGGAAAAAATTGGAAGCAGTGATGGATTTTCTTTTCTTGAACTCCAGCGGATGGTGACTGCAGCCATGAAATTAAAAGACACTTGCTCCTTGGGAGAAAAACTAGGACAAGCCTAGACAGCATATTAAAAAGCAGAGATATCACTTTGCTGACAAAGGTCCATATAGTCAAAGCTATGGTTTTTCCAGTAATCATGTACACATGTGAGAGTTGGACCATAAAGAAGGCTGAGTGCTTAAGACTGATTCTTTCAATTTGTGGTGCTGGAAAGACTCTTGAGAGTCCCTTAGACTTCAAGCAGGTCAAACCAGTTAATTCTAAAAGAAATCATCCTAAATATCCATTGGAGAGACTGATGCTGAAGCTCCTATACTTTTGTCACCTGATGTGAAGAGCTGACCCATGGGGAAAAACTCTGATTCTGGGATATATTGAAGGCAAAAGGAGAGGGGGCAGCAGATAAATAGATGGGTATATAGCATCACCAATTGAATGGACATGAATTTTATCAAACTCTGGGAGATAGTCCAGGACAGAAGAGCCTGGTGTGCTATAGTCCATGAGGTCACAAAAAGTCTGACATGAGTTAAGGGCTAAACAACAACAACAAAAAGAGACTACTATAAATAATAACATGCCAACAAATGGGGCACCCTAGAAGAAATGGATAAATTCTTACTAACATGCAACCTACCACAACTAGATCATGAAGAAATAGAAACCTGAGCAGACTGATAACAATCAATGAGACTGAGTCAGCAATCAAAACTGTTCCAACAAAGAAAATGTCAGGACCAGATGGTTTCACTGGTGAATTCTATCAAATATTAAAGAAGAATTTATGCTAGGAATTTGAAAATGAGGGAACACTTTCAAGCTAGTTTATGTGGATAGCATAATAATGATACCTAAGCCTGATGAACTATGGAAGGAGGTTTGTGACATTGTACAGGAGACAGGGATCAAGACCATCCCCATGGAAAAGAAATGCAGAAAAGCAAAATGGCTGTCTGAGGAGGCCTTATAAATAGCTGTGAAAAGAAGAGAAGTGAAAAGCAAAGAAGAAAAGGAAAGTTATAAGCATCTGAATGCAGAGTTCCAAAGAATAGCAAGAAGAGATAAGAAAGCCTTCCTCAGTGGTCAATGCAAAGAAATAGAGGAAAACAACAGAATGAGGAAGACTAGAGATCTCTTCAAGAAAATTAGAGATACCAAGGGAACATTTCATGCAAAGATGAGCTCAAAAAAGGAAAGAAATGGTATGGACCTAACAGAAGCAGAAGATATTAAGAAGATGTGGCAAGAATACACAGAACTGTACAAAAAAAGAGCTACATAACCCAGATAATCAAAATGGTGTGATCACTCATCTAGAGCCAGACATCCTGGAATGAAGTCAAGTGGGCCTTAGAAAGCATCACTACGAACAAAGCTAGTGGAGATCAATGGAATTCCAGTTGAGCCATTTCAAATCCTGAAAGATGATGCTGTGAAACTGATGCACTCAATATGCCAGCAAATTTGGAAAACTCAGCAGTGGCCACAGGACTGGGAAAGGTCAGTTTTCATTCCAATCCCATAGAGAGGCAATGCCAAAGGATGCTCAAACTACCGCACAATTGCACTCATCTCACAAGCTAGTAAAGTAATGCTCAAAATTCTCCAAGCCAGGTTTCAGCAAAACATGAACCGTGAACTTCCAGATGTTCAAGCTGGTTTTAGAAAAGGCAGAGGAACCAGAGATCAAATTGCCAACATCCGCTGGATCATCAAAAAAGCAAGAGAGTTCCAGAAAAACATCTATTTCTGCTTTATTGACTATGCCAAAGCCTTTGACTAGGTGGATAAGAATAAACTGTTGAAAATTCTGAAAGAGATGGGAACACCAGACCACCTGATCTGCCTCTTGAGAAACCTGTATGCAGGTCAGGAAGCAACAGTTAGAACTGGACATGGAACAACAGACTGGTTCCAAATAGGAAAAGGAGTATGTTAAGGCTGTATATTGTCACCCTGCTCTTTAACTTATATGCAGAGTACATCATGAGAAATGCTGGGCTGGACAAAGCACAAGCTGGAATCAAGATTGACAGGAGAAATTTCAATAACCTCAGATATGCAGATGATACCACCCTTATGGCAGAAAGTGAAGAGGAATTAAAAAGCCTCTTGATGAAAGTGAAAGAGGACAGCAAAAAAGTTGGCTTAAAGCTCAACATTCAGAAAACTAAGATCATGGCATCTGCCCCATCACTTCATGGTAAATGGACGTGGAAACAGTGTCAGACTTTATTTTTGGGGGGGCTCCTAAATCACTGCAGATGGTGATTGCAGCCATGAAATTAAAAGATGCTTACTCCTTCGAAGGAAAGTTATGACCAACCTAGATAGCATATTAAAGAGCAGAGATATATTTGCCAACAAAGGTCCATCTAGTCAAGGCTATGGTTTTTCCAGTGGTCATGCAGGGATGTCAGAGTTGGACTGTGAAGAAAGCTGAGTGCTGAAGAATTGATGCTTTTAAACTGTGGTATTGGAGAAGACTCTTGAGAGTCCCTTGGACTGCAAAGAGATCCAACCAATCCATCCTAAAGGAGATCAGTCCTGGGTGTTCTTTGAAAGGACTGATGCTGAGGGTGAAACTCCAATACATTGGCCACCTCATGCAAAGATTTGACTCATTGGAAAAGGCCCTGATGCTGGGAGGGATTGGGGGCAGGATGAGATAGCTGGATGGGATCACCGACTCGATAGACTTGAGTTTGAGTGAACTCCGGGAGTTGGTGATGGACAGGGAGGCCTGGAGTGCTGTGATTCATGGGGTCGCAAAGAGTTGGACATGATGAAGCGACTGAACTGAACTGAACTAAAGCCATGTAAGGCAGACAAGAATACTACAAGATAAGCAAACTATAGGCCATTTTTCCTGATAAATGTGATGCAAAAATTCTCAATAAAATACTAGTAAACCAAATTCAATAGTTCATTAAAAAGATTATTCACCATGATCAAATGGAATGTATCCCTGAAATACAAGAATGGTTCAATATACACTAGTTAATAAATTGGATATACCACATAAACAGAAAAAAAAGATAAAAATAATATGATCATACCAATAGATGCAGAAAAAACAATGGACAAAATTCAGCACAGTTTTATGATACATACTCTCAACAAATTGAGTATACAAGTTACATAACTCAACATAATAAAAGTCATATGTGACAAACCCATAACATCATACTCAGCTATGATAGATTGAAGGCTTTCTGAAAGTAAGAAAAGAAAAAGAGTCCCCACTCTTGTCACTCTTATTCAACAGAGTACTGGAAGTCCTAATTAGGGCAACTGGGCAAGAAATAAAAAATAATAAAAATATTCTAAAATTGGGAAATAAGGAAAATTTTATGTTTTCTGAAGAAACGATTTTTAAAACTATTTCATATTGGCATATAGCTAATTAGCAATGTTGTTATTGCTACAGGTGGACAGAAAAGGAACTCAGCAATACATATTCATGTATTCAGTCTCCCCCAAATGCACCTCCCCTCAAGGCTGCTACCTAACATTGAATAGAGTTCCCTGTGCTATGGAGTAGGTCCTTGTTGGTTTATACACAGAAAATTCTAAAGATTTCATAAAAAATGATATAATAGTACATTCCAGTAATCTCACTTGTAGGTACATTTTCAAAGGAAATGAAATCACTATCTTGAAGAGATATCTGTATTCCCATGTTTACTGCAGCATTATTCAAAATAATGAAGACATGAAAACCTGTGTCCATCAACAAATGAATGATAAAGAAATGAGGTTTATATAAACAATAGAGTAGTATTCAGCCACATACAAAAAAAGAGGAAATCCTGTCATTTGCAACAACATGGAGGCATTATATTAAGTGAAATATGTCAAGCAGAAAGTGAAAAATACTGTGTGATCCCAAGTGAATGTGCATTCTAAAATCTTTTAATTCATAGAAACAGAGTGGAATGGTGGTTGCAAGGGGCTGAGGAGTGAGTGGACTGGGAATTCATCAGTCAGAGTACAAACTTTTAGTTATAAGATGAATCAGTTCCAGTCATTTAAGGTACAGCATGGTGACTGCAGTTAACAATACTGTATAATTTGAAAATTGCTATTTGAAAGTAAAGCTGTAATGTTCTTTTCATAACAACAGAATGATAATTTTCTGAGATGAAGGATGTGTTAACTAAATTTATTGTGGTAAGCATTTTGCAATATATACATACATCCAGTCACATTATAGACTTAAACTTACACAATGGTGTCAATTATATCTCAATAAATCTGGATTAACCAAAGGAAAAACATAACCAAGCAATCTCTGATTTTTCTATCTTCTTCCCTTTGACTGTGCTACACATTCATCATGGGCAGCAAAGAAGAGTTTGAAAAAGCTGGGGCAAGTGTCTCACAGGTTCCAAAAACCCAACCTGTAAAAAGCAAAATCATAATGAGCTCCAATCTACCTCTTCTAGTTTCCTTTTAATTGGAATAAGGGACATTTTGTTTACTGTCACTATAAGAATATCACTGAAAGAAAAAACAGGTCGGTAACCTACTTTAATTTTGTATTCACATTCGTTGCATCTTCTTAGATTCTTTGTTGTCAATCCTTTTTCCCAGAGTTGAGATTTTAAGATCTTTGTCCTGTTAGGAGCATTCTCTGTACATAAATGATAGATCATTTAAAGCACATTATTAAGCAGTGGAATCCTCCTAACAAACCCATAGCATGCTCTATTTGTGCAGTTGAGTTTCCAAGAATTCTTGTTTCATTCTTAGCCTTCATCTTCACGATTACAAGATATTTTCACAGGTATCTTTTTCTTATACTTGATATATCTCATATAAAGTATTCACTGTATTAGTTTTCTACTGCCACCATAACAAATTTCCACAAGCTCATCAGCTTAAACAAATTTATTATCTTGCATTTCTGTTGGTCAGATATTAGGATGTCTGCAGGGCTGTTCTTTCCTGAATGTTCTAGGTGAGAAATGTCTCCTTGCCTTTTCCAACCTCTAGAGATCACCTACATCCCTTAGGTTGTCTTCTCCTTTCCTCATCTTCAAAGCCAGAAATATCACATTTCTTGGACCTTCCTTCCATTGTCATATCTAGCTCTAACATCAGCCAGGAAAGATTTTTTTATTTAAAGGACTCATGATTAGATTCAGCCAACTGGATAACCCAGGGCAATTTCCCATATCCCTACTCACATCTGCAAAGACCCTTTGACTCTTTTGCCATGTGAAATAACAATACACAGCTTCCAGGAATCATGCTAGGACATTTTTAGGGGGTTAGTAAAACTCAGATGCTGAATTACACACATACATTTAAAAACTTTAACCCTATTCAACTCATATTTACAAACAAATTCTTTTTTTTAATTTAATTTAATTTAATTTTTTAACTTTACAATATTGTATTGGTTTTGCCATATATCAAAATGAATCCGCCACAGGTATACATGTGTTCCCCATCCTGAACCCTCCTCCCTCCTCCCTCCCCATACCATCCCTCTGGGTCATCCCAGTGTACAAGCCCCAAGTATCCAGTATTGTGCATCGTACCTGGACTGGCAACTCATTTCATGTATGATATTATACATGTTTCAATGGCATTCTCCCAAATCATCCCACCCTCTCCCTCTCCCACAGAGTCCAAAAGACTGTTCTATACATCAGTGTCTCTTTTGCTATCTCGTATACAGGGTTATTGTAACCATCTTTCTAAATTTCATATATATGCATTAGTATACTGTAGTTTGACAAATTTTCTGCTGATCAAGATGAACTAAATATAATACTTGATTTGAAATTAAATTAACATTTTCTAACAAAATCAGAGGTTGTTCAACTGGTGTATTAAAAGGTTTGCTTGGAAACAAGTACATCTATATCCTCATTTTAGAAATCATTAGAATGGATAAAGATGTAAATTATAATAAAATGATCAAAGGGAAGACTGGCTGCATCTGGCTCTCTGCTTTGGAAGCTCAGGGATGTTCTTCTTTCTATTTTCAGGGATAATCAGTCCCTGAGGGACTACCTTATGCTAACTAAACGGTGGAGACTGAAGAAAAAAAACAGATTGCAATTTTATTAATTAAAGTGAGAAATAAAGTTGTCATAAGACCTGAAATTCAGAACTTATGTCAGATCAAGCAGTAGATATTCATACTCCAGTTATGCTACATGGAAGTCATATTATTAGTAGTAGTCACTTTGTTGTAGTAACTTAAATAATTTTCTCAGCAGCATAATACTCAATAAGCAGCTCCTTTTGGTTTTATTATAGGATACACACCTGGGAGTCCCAACACCAACACAGGTGAGTTTAAAGTGGGAAAAAAAAAAAAAAAGAGGCTTGAAAATAATTAAACAATTCAAATCATGGGCTCCAGAGTGACAAATATCCATTCAGTTTAAATTTTATTGAATATGAAATATTCAAATGGATTCACAAAATATGGGTAAGGAGGGGTAAGAAAACTAGTGTTTGGTTGAGCGCAGCATATTAGAGCCAATGTGGACAAAGAGAAACATGGAAATAAGATGTGTAAATTAACCAAAAAGTCTCTTCAATAAATCTTGCAATGTATAGTCATTATTACATCTTTTTAATCATCTGCCTTATTGCCAGTCATACTGAGTTTAAGACCCCTTTGTCATAACATAACATAACCCATATAAATATCCCTTGATGTTTGCAATGGCACATTTCAATGTACAATATCTGAAAGTCAAGTAGATGGTTGAGATGCAATTTTAATTTTTCATCTTCTTCTCTTTTCCTCCTAGCCTCTGTCTTTGAAGGTCTTTTGCTACTCTTCTCCAATTTGGACATTGATTGTTAAATTGTTGTTACTTTCCTGGACTTTAAACCTAGCTTGGTAAGTGAGTGAAAGTTGCTCAGTCATGTCCGACTCTTTGCAACCCCATGGACTTCTCCAGGCCAGAATACTGGAGTGGGTAGCCTTTCCCTTCTCCAGGGGTTCTTCCCAACCCAGGCATCAAACCCAGGTCTCCCGCACTGCAGGAGGATTCTTTATCAGCTGAGCCACAAGGTAAAGGATATTTCATTCAACCCTTAAAAATACAGAAATAGAATTTCCATGCAATATAAGGTGCTTATTACTTTTTGAAGACTCTCAACCTTATTAGGATTTACATTTTAAAAAGTCTGTCCAAATTTAAACTGTTGATATTAACAATATTTATAATGCTATCATTGGCAAAGCTGTGGCTCAGTGGGTAAAGAATCTGCCTGCAATACAGGAGACAGTTTTGATCCCTGGGTCAGGAAGATCCTCTGATGGGAGCACATAGCAACCCACTCCAGTTTTCTTGCCTGGAGAATCCCATGAACATAGGAGCATGGCAGGCTGCAATCCATAGAGTTACAGAGTCTGACGTGACTGAAGTTACTGAGCATGCATACATTCACACCGCTGGCAAAATTTAATACAGGTCTAAGAAGGCTTCTAATTTTTGCAAAGTACTGTGCTCATATGAGATAATAAAGAATAATATAAATGAATCTTTTTAAAATGTATATTTTTATTAATTTGTGTACTCTTTGGAATAAAATCTGGAAATATGAGAGGTACTGAGGAAATGTAATATATAACATATATATATTTTTATATATTTCATATATACCTAAGAGAAACTACAGTAGTATAGAACACAAAATTGTTTTTATAAAATTACTTTTAAACTTACTTTGGAAAATATGAGTACACACTTGGGAAGCTCAGTAAAAGAGGTAAATGTTTCAGATGACAGTGTGCTTTTCTATTCAGCATGATTGGTTTAGGTGAGTAAGATATTTTGAAGCACATAAAGGCAGCATTAGATTCAATACTGGATAACTTATAAAAAATAAATGACTTGTTTATCATTTAGATGCTCATCCTAAGCAATAAAATTGAATTTGGAAATTTCTGTAGTGCTAAAATAAATGATCTTTTTTTTTAGTTTTTCTTTATTGTCCTCTTCTCCATGGCCAAACATTTTTTTTTTTTTTTTTTTGATATCTCAGTTGATTCTCGGAGAAGGCAATGGCACCCCACTCCAGTACTGTTGCCTGGAAAATCCCATGGATGAAGGAGCCTGGTAGGCTGCAGTCCATGGGGTCGCTAAGAGTCGGACATGACTGAGCAACTTCCCTTTCACTTTCCACTTTCGTGCATTGGAGAAGGAAATGACAACCCACTCCAGTGTTCTTGCCTGGAGAATCCCAGGGACGGGGGAGCCTGGTAGGCTACAGTCCATGGGGTCGCACAGAGTCGGACATGACTGAAGCAACTTAGCAGCAGCAGTTGATTCTCATTATCCTAACAAGAAATCATCTTTTTTTTTATTTTATTTTATTTTTAAACTTTACATAATGGTATTAGTTTTGCCAAATATCAAAATGAATCCGCCACAGGTATACATGTGTGAAATCATCTTATCTATTTTTCCAGTGTCTCCAGTTTTCAACAATTTCTGTTTCTTCAACATTAAGGTGATGTTAGAAACTAGATAGAAAGTTTGAGGAAACATCAATCAAAGAGTAAAAGTTATGGTGTCAGAGGAAGTGAAATAATTTTGTACTTCCTGAAACCTAAAAGAGGTTTATAGCTTTTTCTATTGTCACAGCCTGAATTTGATCATTTAATTACAGTAAGATGTTCTTAGAAGAGGTACATTAACCAAAAGAGAAAAACAAAAAGAGTTTGTGTGGTGTTTATTTAAAACTTTAGAAGGATAATTAAAATGAATGAGTCACTATAAATCATTCTAGCCCCCAAGTTGCTCAGACCCTCTTCTTGACATATTAACAGAGTGGCAAGAAAAATAGCCTGTCTCTGAAGAGATTTTTTCCTCTTCCCTTCAGGTTTTCTGTTTATATTCTCACATTTAGCTTGTCAAGTCAAATGGATTAGAATTAAATTGTAAATGAGACTTAAAAAAAAAATTTTTCCTCCTAAAAAGGGATGAGTATAGTTTAAAACATTTTCACTGTTTTAGCACATTGTGTAATAAAATTGGTTTAAAAGCTCACTGATGTGAATTATCTAAATAAATTGTTTAGGCTATTAATAAAATAAACGCTCTGTTCTTACTCTAGTAAAATTCTTAAATTTTCAACACATTTCTTTCAATTTATGTTCTACAATTTAGTTTGTACAATGAAGAAAGAAGCTGCAATATGCTCAGACAACATCTATAATTAACAATTAATCAATTTTCATTGATGATATAGATCTAACGATGAAACAGAAAACAAAACTTTGTTCTATTATCTGAATCAAACACTGCAATAATCCAACCACTTTAAGATTGGGGTTTTTATTGACACTTTTCTTAAAAAGAAAGTATTTAGGTTTTTTAAGAATAATGAGCACAGAAAACTTAGACCAATATTCCAAAGAACTAAACCTTTCTTTCCAACAGTTGAATAGTAACAGAAATGTTTGTTATCTCCAACTTCCCCTAAGATGTTTGTAATAGTGAAATAACTATAAAATATTTAGAATATTTCATGCTTATTTTTCTTTTTAATTCAATATAAGGGTTTTCTACAAACAGACCAAAAAAATGATAATGCTGGTTGTCACCCCACAATTACGGAAGTAAAGTGTGAAAGAAAAAGAGACTGGCATCAGGACCGAAGAGTAGGAGCATGTGGAGTTCATCTCTTCCCACAGGGACACCAAGAGTACATCTACAAACTGAACAGTTCTTTCAGAGCACCTGCTGAACTCTAGCAGAGGACCTTGGACACTTACAGGGACAAGAAAAAATCCTCATGTAACTGAGTGAATGAAAGAGAAAAAAGAGGGAAAAAATAAAAGAAAAAGTGGATGGTACCTGTGCCCCTGGAGGAACTGAAGGAGAGGCAAGGCCCCCACACCTGGGGAAGCTCCCTCATAGATGAAGAGGACATTTGGGACAAAAGGGGAGATTCAGGGACTATCAGAGGAAAGTGATGCAACTAAGGTCTGTGGCAAGCAGGCCAGAGTGAGATCTACAGATGTTCCGTGCCACAACCCTGCAATCTCCAGCCTGAGATAAGTGTCTGTTAGAGTGGACAGGGGCTGAGTACTGGAACATGGGATTTGGAGAGGAAACCTGGGGAGAGGACCTGCAGAGACAGCATGAGGAAGCAGGAGTGAGGATTTCTACAACCAGGAATACTCCTGAAGGAAGTCCAGATCACTATGGAAGCAAAGCACCATTGTTGAGTGATGTGTGAAGGGCAGAGCCTCTCTATCCTTAAGCACTGCTGGAGTGGGTGCCCCTCACACCCGAGTCAGCCACTGCCTGTGCCCCTTCTCTCCTGGTCTGGGAGCAGATTCTTGTGGGCGGCTCACAAACAAAAGTGGAGCTGATACCAAAGCTGAGCTCCAGGGGCTGTGCAACTAAGGAAGAAGAGCTGAAATATCTCCTTGCTGCTGTGCAAACCACAGATTAAAGTCCTGCAACTGTCTTAGTAAACTCAGCACTTGTGAAACATCTGGATAGGTGAGTGCTTCTGCAACTGAGACCAGGACTCCAGCTGAAGTCCATAGCTTTAGCAGCTGTGAACTCTGAGGGTGTGCACACATTGGAGTTGAGCCAGATCAGAGTCTAAGCTGCCCCCATAGCACCCACTGTGGGCCCAGATCCATAATTCCTGCAATCCTAGGAACTGACGTCAGTGGACCTACACTGGTGGCCTGGGGTGAAAACACCACCAGGCCCAACTGCCAGCATACCCAGTTAAGGTTGGGCTGAGAGTAGTGCCAACAACAGAGTAACTAGTGATCTCAAAACAATGAGTGAAAAGTGACACAACAGAGCATGCACACAGATGAACAGCTCCAGAAAGGAATACTCAGTGGCTTCTCTTCTGGTGAGGATGATCCAGTATTGCATACCTCACACCTCAGATCAGAAACACAGATAAAAAAGAGATGTGGGGACTTCTACTTCAACAACGAAAGAACAAACACAGCTCCTGACAAGGCAGTGGCAACCACAGAGCAAAGGGGAGGCCCTGCTCAATAATCAGGGCAGGCTCATCACAACACCAGTCAAACACCCTATCAATGAGATAACAGCCAGCATACAGTGCAGAAAGAGGTGGTAGACATTCATACCAAATACAGCCCTAGCATGTGCACATGCACACACACACACACACACACCCTACACACACAAAATTAAACCCACACAGATTACAAAGGGATGTGCCCACATAAAAATAGCTGCCAAGAAAGTCTTAGAGTTTGGTATCAGGATAAAGCATGCCTGCAAAAACTCAGCCTTGAAGGCCAGCAGAGCTTGAATGCTGGAGCTCCAAAGGGCTGGGGGTACAGAGACTTCATTTTTTGAGGGTGCACATAAGGTCTCACATGCACTGGAACATAGCACAAAGCAGCCTATGTAGGAACCTGGAATTTTTTACAGAATTAAAATAAAAAATTTACAATTTGTATGGAAACACAAAAGACCCTGAATAGCCAAAGCAGTCTTAAGAAAGAAGAGCTGAGCTAGAGGAATCAGGCTCCCTGACTTCAGACTATACTTCAAAATACAGTCATCAAAACATTGTGATACTAGCCCCCAAACAGAAGTACAGATCAATGGAACAGGACACCAAGTTCACAGATAAATTTAAGCATCTAGAGTTACCTAATCTATGACAAAAGAGATCAGGATATACAATGGAAAAAAGTCTCTCCAAATGTGGTGCTGGGAAAACTGGACAGCCACATTGAGAAGAATGAAATTAGGACACACTCTAACACCAAACACAAAGAGGAATTCAAAATGAATTAAAGACCTAAATGGAAGGCCAGTTAATATAAAACTCTCAGAGGAAAACATAGGCAGAACACCCTCTGGCACAAATCGCAGCAAGGTCTTTTTTGTTCTACATCCTAGAGTAATGAAAATGAAACAAACAAACAAACAAATGTGACCTAATTAAACTCAAACCCTCTTGTACAGCAAAGAAAACCATAAACAAAACGAAAAGACAACCCACAGAATGGGAGAAAATATTTGCAAAGTGAATGACAAAGGATTAAACTCCAAAATATACAAGCAGCTAGTGCAACTCCATGTAAAAGTTAAAGAACCCCATCAAAAAATGGGTGGAAGATCTCCAAAAGATAGAAGTTTCTCCAAAAACAGCATACAGATGGCCAAAAAGCACATGAAAAGTTGCTAAACATCACTAACAGAAATGTAAATCAAAACTACAATGAAGGATCAACTCACATTAGTCTGAATGACCATCATCAAAAAGTCTAAAAACAATGCTGGAGAGGGTGTGGAGAAAACGGAAGCCCCCCCTACATTATTGGTTGGAATGTAAATTGGTAGAGCTACTATGGAGAATAGTATGGAGGTTTGTCAAAAGGCTAAAAGTATTTACTTTTCACTTTCATGCATTGGAGAAGGAAATGGCAACCCACTCCAGTGTTCTTGCCTGGAGAATCCCAAGGACGACAGAGCCTGGTGGGCTGCCATCTATGGGGTCGCACAGAGTCCAACACAACTGAAGTGACTTAGCAGCAGCAGCATACCTACAAAATAACCAGCAATCCTACTCCTGAAGGAAACCACAATTCCAAAAGACATATATACCCCCAACATTTATTTCAGCACTATTTACAATACCCAGGACATGAAAGCAATCTAAATGCCTATCGACAGAGGAATAAAGATGCAGTACATATATATAATGGAATATTACTCAGCCACAAAAAGAATGAAATAATGTCATTTGCAGCAATACGGATGGACTTAAGATTTTCATACTAAGTGTCATAAATCAGCTAAAGACAAATTGTCATATGATACCACTTATATGTGTAATATAAAAAAAGTACAAATGAACTTTTTCATAAAACAGAAATATATCTATAGACTTTGTAAACAGTCTTATGTTCATCAGATAGGAAAGGTTAGTGGGAAGGATAAGTTAGGAGTATGGAGTTAACACTTACACAATTATATATATACATATATATATATATATATAATAGATAAATAAGGAAGACCAACTATATAGCACAGGGAAATCAACTCAATATTCTGCAATACCCTATATAAGAGAAGAATATGCAAAAGAATGGATATATATATATATATATATATACACACATACATATTGGAGAAGGAAATGGCAACCCACTCCAGTGTTATTGCCTGGAGAATCCCAGGGACAGGGGAGCCTGGTGGGCTGATGTCTATAGGGTCACACAGAGTTGGACACGACTGAAGTGATTTAGCAGTATACATACATATGCATGTGTGTATATCCATACATACATATGTGTGTATATAATATATACATATATATACAGATGTGCAACTGAATCACATTGATATACACCTGAAATTAAAACATCTGTAAATCAACTGTGTGTGAGTGTGCTAGCTGGTCAGTCATGTCCAATTCTTTGCAACCCTGTGGACTGTAGCCTGCCAGGCTCCTCTGCCCATAGGACTCTCCAGGCCAGAATACTGAACTGGGTTGACAGTCTCTTCTCCAGGGGATCTTCCTAACCCAGGGATCAAACTGGGGTCTCCTGCACTGTGGGCCTTTATCATCTGAGCCATTTGGAAGCCACTACAATATAAAATAAAAATTAATAGAAAGTAACACAGATTAAAAGAAAGTAAAAAAGAAATACTCAAGTCTCTTATTTCTTATCAAGGATGAAAGTACTCATTGGGAAACTAAATAGAATCCATGTCCTTATGTTTTCTCATCTATAACTTAGGCAAACTATATATTAGTAGTGAACCATTTTTCACAGATCCTCTAATTTACAAACAGTAATGTCACCTGTGAGGTTAATATTGAAGATAAGTGGCACCTTTTCTAGGTCTGAGCTATAAAGGCACTACTGACAGTAGAAAAGTCCAAAAAAAAAAAAAAAAAAGAAAAGAAATTGATTAGCTAAGCAATAATCTTCCAAATTCTCATGCTTATCTTTCCTACTGACAAAGATAATGGTCAATGACTATCAAAGTAATAGTTTTTCATATAAAAGTATCCTAGTCCCAAGTAATACTCTTTTCCTTTCAAATAGTATCTAATAAACTAATGTAAAAAAAAATAATAATAATAAACTAATGTAGTTTGGACAGAATGTTAGACTGTGGTGTAAGAGGATTTATTTGGACCTGATCTCTGTAATCACATAACAAGGTTTTAGGATGGATCTATAATTAAACACAAACTCAGTGTTTAATAAGTGGCTAACCCTTTCCTAAAGACATTCTTTGTATTAGCTCATCTCATCCTTCCCTGGTAGCTCAGCTGGTAAAGAATCTGCATGCAATGGAGGAGACCCTGCTTGGCTACCTGGGTCGGGAAGATCTCTGGAGAAGGGATAGGCTACCCACTCCAGTATTGCTGGGTTTCCCTGGTGGCTCAGCTGGTAAAGAATCTCCCTGCAATTCAGCAGACCTGGATTTGATCCCTGGGTTGGGATGATACCCTGGTGAAGGGGAAGGCTACCCACTCCAGTATTCTTGGGCTTCTCTGGTGGCTCAGCTGGTAAAGAATCTCCCTGCAATGCAGGGGACCTGGGTTTGATCTCTGGATTGGGATGATACTCTGGAGAAGGGAAAGGCTATGCACTCCAGTATTCTGGCCTGGAGAATTCCACAGACCATACCATCTAGTCCATGGGGTCACAAAGAATCGGACACAACTGAACCACTTTCACTTTCGTCCTACTAACAACATTGTTTAGTAGAGCTATTATTGTTTTTTAATTATGAATGAGAGGAAACTGAGACACAGTTGAAGTTCATATACTACACAGTACTATCTTGGATAGAGCTTAAAATCTCTGGATATTTGTTGAACAAATAAAGTCATGACAATCTGATACCAAGTATGTAGTTTTGGCCACTGTTTATAATACTCAAAAATATTAATGAGCATGCTATAAATACTTATAGATTGCTTGTGCTTAGAGAACAATACACATTTTTCCTTAATAGTAAAATAAAATGGCTGCATTCATCTTTTTAGGACATCTCAACTTTTGAAGAAGACATATAGAACTATATCTATATATAAATATATATTTTCATATAGATGGAAATACATATACACATATCTGGGTGGATGGATAGTTAATACACACACAGAGAGAGAAAAACAGACAGACCAAGACCAAACAGCTAATGTATATCACTGCCTTAGGAGTAAGTAACTTGCAATACTGTGCACTGGTTTTCTCTGTGTCTGAATCATCTTGTGTTATTGGATAAAAGATTGGTTTGGCTGGAGTTAGATGAACCCAGGTGGCTCCTTGATGCCGATAGTGTGCACATATTGCCTTGCACCTGCTGAATATTACTTCATTCTGTTCTTTTTTGTAATAGCTCTTTAACCACAAAATTAATAGTGTACTCAGAGGTGGACAAATGAAAGCTAAGCACACATTTTTCCGAATTGTTATTTCTCTCGGGTTGTCTTGAAGGCATTTCATCATTTTGGGACCCAGACCTGGCATATTTGTCTAGTAACACATGGCCAAGCAGAGTCATAATTCCCTCTTTGATATTTGGTGTGGTTAGTTTCCTCATGAAATACATATGCCTTAGAGTGGAAAGAATTGAAACAGTAAATATAAATGACTTTTGGGTGATTTATTTTTTATTTTTAGTATTCTTTTAACATGCTCTATTAATACAGATTCCTTATTATGAATATACAAGTGGGTTGGATCCACAGAAATGAGACATCAGTGTACTTCAGAATAAAGAGAAAAACATTATAGAAAAAATAATCAGTGTTTAGAGTATGTGTTTGTGTGATCCCTGAAAATCCACAGAAATATAGAATATACAAGAGATTCTGTATAAGGAATAAAGGTGTGTTGGAAGCCCTTAAGGATATTGTTCAGTTCAATCTCTCAGTCGTGTCTGACTCTGCGCCCTCATGGACTACAGCATGCCAGGTCTCCCTGTCCATCAACAACACCCAGAATTTACATAAACTCATGTCCACTGAGTTGTGATGCCATCCAACCATCTCATCCTCTGTCATCCCCTTCTCCGCCCGCCTTCAATCTTTCCCAGCATCAGGGTCTTTTCCAATGAGTCAGTTCCTCACACCAGGTGGCCAAAGTATTGGAGTTTCAGCATCAGTCCTTCCAATGAATATTCAAGACTGATTTAATTTAGGATGGAGTGGTTGGATCTCCTTGCAGTCCAGTTCAGTTCAGTTCAGTTCAGTCGCTCAGTCGTGTCTAACTCTTTACGACCCCATGAATCACAGCACACCAGACCTCCCTGTCCAGCACCAACTCCCAGAGTTCACTCAAACTCATGTCCAATGAGTCAGTGATGCCATCCAGCCATCTCATCCTCTGTCGTCCCCTTTTCCTCCTGCCCCCAATCCCTCCCAGCATCAGAGTCTTTTCCAATGAGTCAATTCTTCGCATGAGGTGACCAAAGTTCTGGAGTTTCAGCTTTAGCATCATTCCTTCCAAAGAAATCCCAGGGCTGATCTCCATTAGAATGGACTGGTTGGATCTCCTTGCAGTCCAAGGGACTCTCAAGAGTCTTCTCCAACACCACAGTTCAAAAGCATCAATTCTTCAGTGCTCAGCTTTCTTCACAGTCCAACTCACATCCATACATGACCACTGGAAAAACCATAGCCTTGACTAGATGGACCTTTGTTGACAAAGTAATGTCTCTGCTTTTCAATATGCTATCTAGGTTGGTCATAACTTTCCATCCAAAGAGTAAGCGTCTTTAAATTTCATGGCTGCAATCACCATTTGCAGTGATTTTGGAGCCCAAAAAAATAAAGTCTGACACTCTTTCCACTGTTTCTCCATCTATTTCCCATGAATTGATGGGACCGGATGCCATGATCTTCGTTTTCTGAATGTTGAGCTTTAAGCCAACTTTTTCACTCTCCTCTTTCACTTTCATCATGAGACTTTTTAGTTCCTCTTCATTTTCTGCCATAAGGGTAGTGTCATCTGCGTATCTGGACTCTCAAAAGTCTTATCCAACACCTCACTTCAAAAGCATCAATTCTTCGGCTCTCAGCTTTCTTTATAGTCCAACTCTCACATCCATACATGACTACTGGAAAAACCATAGCCTTGACTAGACAGACCTTTGTTGGCAAGGTAATGTCTCTGCTTTTTAATGAGCTGTCTAGGTTGGTCATAACTTTTCTTCTGAGGAGTAAGCCTCTTTTAATTTCATGGCTTCAGTCACCATCTGCAGTGATTTTGGAGCCCCAAAAATGAAGTCCATCACTGTTTCCACTGTTTCCCCATGTATTTGCCATGAAGTTGAGCTAGACACAAAAGTAAATTGTGTACTTAAAATTTGATTTATTTAATCTATTACTAGTTATAAATTATAAATAAAAATAGAGTATGCAACCTGAAATGATGTCACTAATTTTCCTTAAATATTTAATGAGATTTTTCTGCAATTGTTTTGATTCTAGTTTCTAGTGATAAGCATTAACATAAAAGACAGCAGTCCTCAAGGAGATTTTAGTCCAATAGAAACCTGAGACTGAAGAAGCAGATGAAAAAGACAATGGTAACAGAGATTAGAATCCAACCGAGGGAGTGCAAATCAGTAAGTACTAGGGAATTATAGGAGTTCCTAGAATTCTGAGATTCTAGTGTAAGCATGATCTCAGATTATCCCATCTATTAAAAAATCTATCACCAAGGGATTAATGATATTCAGACATAGCTAATTACATGACATATAAACTTTTTAGTTACATCATTAGAAGCTTAGGTAAAATATCATGGTTTCTTTAACTTTGGGTTGCTTCTTGTGGGATAGGTTTTTGTATCTTTGTTTTCCCTATCTTCCACTTCTGTTCATTTAAGTGAAATTTTGAAAGAAACACAGTGCTTATGTGGATTAATACTAACTTTATTAAATATTTGCATGCTACTCTAGTGATCTCATGCTAATTTTCCTAAACACTGAATACCAAATTATTCAAGGAAGTTAAAGGTCCATCTAGTCAAAGCTATGGTTTTTCCAGTAATCATGTAAAGATGTGAGAGTTGGACTATAAAGGAAGCTGAGCACCAAAGAATTGATGCTTTTGAACTGTGGTGTTGGAGAATACTCTGGAGTCCCTTGGACTGCAAGGAGATCCAACAATTCCATCCTAAAGTAAATTAATCCTGAATATTCATTGGAAGGACTGAAGCTGAAGCTGAAACTCCAATACTTTGGCCACCTGATGTTAAGAACCAACTCATTGAAAAAGACTCTGATCATGGGAAAGATTGAAGGCAGGAGGAGAAGGGGATGACAGAGGATGAGATGGTTGTATGGTATCACCGACTCAATGGACATGAATTTGAATGAACTCCGGGAGCTGGTGATGGACAGGGAGACCTGGAGTGCTGCATTTCATGGGGTCATAAAGAGTCAGACAAGACTGAGCCACTGAACTGACTGAATAGCCAATCATCCAGCAGGATCCTAATTAGCTGTGAACTTACCTACAACCAAGATATCATACTTGGGATGGAAGCACCTGCTGAACCCTGTGACGAGGAGGGGGTCTGTGCTTTGGCACATCTCTAATGTTTAATTAACCTGTCATCTTTTATTTCACCTCTACAAAGCATCTAAATCTGTTCAAGTGAAACATGCCAAAACTATTTCAAATCCAAACCTAGGAAAAAAGTCAGTCAAATATAGCTATTTTTTTTTTTTAATTTACAATGTTTTTCAGCTTTTGAGCATGTATTTTCCTTTTTTTGGTGAAAGATTAGCCAAGACTAACTGATAGTAATTTTAAGGATATTAAGCAAAACTCAGAAGGATATGATTCTACTCACCTATGCCTGGCATGCTGTAGGACATAGGGTCAAAGAGTTGGACATGATTGAACAACTGAACTGAACTGATGCCTTACAGTTATAATATTCTTTTTGTGCTAAACTGCTTTAGTCATATCCAACTCTTTGCAACCCTATGGACTGTAGCCCACCAGGCTCTTCCGTCCATGGGATTTTCTAGGCAAGAATACCGGAGTTGGGCTCAGACTCAGAAGAACTTTTATGTACTTTGAACAATGTTTTGTCTAAAAGAACCATATTCAGTATGATGACACAGCACGCTATAATTATATAATTGGAGGTTTTGTATAATGGTTCTATTTTACTAGAATCACTGTGTATAATTACCAGTTGTGATAAATACTCCAAAGTTATTCATGAGTATAGGGGCTTCTGTTGTGGCTCAGCTGGTAAAGAATCTGCCTGCAATGATGGAGACCTGGGTTCGATCCCAGGGTTGGGAAGATCCCCTGGAGAAGGGAAAGGCTACCCACTCCAGTAATCTGACCTGGAGAATTCCATGGACTATACAGTCCATGGGGTTGCAAAGAGTTGGACAGGACTGAGAGACTTTCACTTTCACTTTCACTTTCATGGGTATAAATCCCTAAGGTAAGCTTGGATTCAAGGTTCTCTAAATGACAGAGTGCTTAACTCAGATATGACACATTTGACTAAGGTAAATTGACAAAGCATATCCATGAGTAATTTTTATTAACATCTCTTAATTTGTCTATGTGTACTTTTTATAAGGTATATGTAATGTTTGGAATATTTTCTTCCCTACTATATTTTCTTAACCAATGGTCCTTTTTATAATTGAAATTTCAATCAGTTGTTTTGCAGTAATAGTCCCTTGAAAGCAAAAAATACTTTCCATTTGTTATTCCAGACCTGATGGTGACTAGGAGAGTAAACTAGTTGAATCCTCTTCTGGAAGACTAAACAGGCAGTCTCAATATTTCATAGGAGACTCATATATAACTCATGAATGTGCAAATGTTCCCACTGCAGAGTACACTTGTGTTAATAGAGCACTTGTAGATGACATTTGTGGCAGGTGAATAGCTCATGTCTTCTAAAATGTGAGAGACACCCTATAATGATCTGTTTTTTTCTTAAGATATATTGTCTGTGTTTTCCTTTTCTTAACAGTAGAGTAACAACCACTGTATAATTAAAAATACCACCGAAGCTGATGGTACCCATAAAAAGAAATAAGAGGATGACAAATCTGTATAAATTGTATGATAATATAAAATTTCCTAAATTCTATAAACGCCAGTGCTGCTACGAAGTCACTTCAGTTGTGTCCAACTCTGTGCAACCCCATAGACAGCAGCCCACCAGGCTCCCCCATCCCTGGGATTATCCAGGCAAGAATACTGCAGTGGGTTGCCATTTCCTTCTCCAATGCATGAAAGTGAAGTCACTCAGTCGTGTCCGACTCTTAGCAACCCCATGGACTGCAGCCCACCAGGCTCCTCCATCCACAGGAGTTCCCAGGCAAGAGTACTGGAGTGGGGTGCCATTGCCTTCTCCAAAACGCCAGTGCTAATGTACTGTAAATGTAACATAGAAGCATTTTTTACTTAGAAGGAAACAGGCTTTTCCAGTTACAAGATATACAGCTCAGTAGAACCAGTACTCTCAGAAGTTATAGTTCAGTATTCACTAGTTTACTCTCCTAGTCACCATCAGGTCTGGAATAACAAATGGAAAGTATTTTTTGCTTTCAAGGGACTATTACTGCAAAACAACTGATTGAAATTTCAATTATAAAAAGGGCCATTGGTTAAGTGAATACTGAATACTCAGTTACTGATTTAGAATGACTAGAAAACATGGAACTGTTCAACTTCCTATTATAATGAACAGCCTGAGGCACCAATAGTTTTGATTTGGGGGGAAATTTTAAAACTGTAAATTTGCTACCATTTGTCTGAAATTGTTTACGTTTGTTTGTAATACCATTTGTCCAGGACAAGGATATTAATGAGATGCTATCACAAATTAGTACACTCATTTGTTCATCAGTGTTTCTAGATATACAGTGTTTTTAGCAGCCAAATATTAATATAAGTTATTTGCTACTTAGTTACAGAAGTATATATAATTTATGAAATTTATGTACTGTCTATATAGTAATAACTTTAAGTTGGGTCTTTAATAATGAACCTGCTAATCATTATTTCCACTGACTTTTCTGCAAAATGTAATTGTTCAGCAGATTTTCAAGGGGCTGACCAGCTAAAGCCAAGTGCTATATGTGTAAGAAGGTAAATAATATGTATTTTTGTTTAAGAAGGTAAGTGATATATATTTATGACTGAATAAATGCAGAAATTAAAGCACATGGACCTTTAGGGTTTACACTCACTTCAGTAACTAATCTACACCAGGTTTATTTTATTACAAATGATGGAATCTGCTATTCTCTTCTTGATATACAAATCGTACTTCATTATAGGGTGCAGGAAGAGGAAATTAATATGGTACAAATCAGTTATGCTCAAAAAACTATATGGTCATATCCTAAGATTTCCCCACTTCATAATTGTTTAGTCACTAAGTCATGTCCAACTCCTTGCAACCCCATAGACAGTAGCCCACCAGGCTCCTCTAACCATGGGATCTCCTCATCTTGCTTGGGGTTTCCCAGGCAAGGATACTGGAGTGGGTTGCATTTCTTTCTCCAAAGGATCTTCCCAACCCATAGACTAAATTCATGTCTACTGCTTGGCAGGTGAATTCTTTACCACTGAGCCACCTGGGAAGCCCTCACTTTGCAATAACAGATCTTAATAGAAACACTGATGATAGATCCTAGCTAACTAGAGTACAGTCAAACCAAATTTAAATGAAAACTGTAATACCATTTGATTTACATAATCAGATCAGATCAGATCAGATCAGTCGCTCAGTCCTGTCTGACTCTTTGTGACACCATGAATCACAGCACGCCAGGCCTCCCTGTCCATCACCAACTCCCGGAGTTCACTCAGACTCACGTCCATGGAGTCGGTGATGCCATCCAGCCATCTCATCCTCTGTCGTCCCCTTCTCCTCCTGCCCCCAATCCCTCCCAGCATCTGAGTCTTTTCCAATGAGTCAACTCTTCGCATGAGGTGGCCAAAGTACTGGAGTTTCAGCTTTAGCAGCATTCCCTCCAAAGAAATCCCAGGGCTGATCTCCTTCAGAATGGACTGGTTGGATCTCCTTGCAGTCCAAGGGACTCTCAAGAGTCTTCTCCAACACCACAGTTCAAAAGCATCAATTCTTCAGTGCTCAGCTTTCTTCACAGTCCAACTCTCACATCCATACATGACCACAGGAAAAACCATAGCCTTGACTAGACGAACCTTTGTTGGCAAAGTAATGTCTCTGCTTTTGAATATGCTATCTAGGTTGGTCATAACTTTCCTTCCAAGGAGTAAGCGTCTTTTAATTTCATGGCTGCAGTCACCATCTGCAGTGATTTTGGAGCCCCAAAAAATAAAGTCTGACACTGCTTCCACTGTTTCCCCATCTATTTCCCATGAAGTGGTGGGACCGGATGCCATGATCTTCGTTTTCTGAATGTTGAGCTTTAAGCCTACTTTTTCACTCTCCACTTCACTTTCATCAAGAGACTTTTGAGTTCCTCTTCACTTTCTGCCATAAGGGTGGTGTCATCTGCATATCTGAGGTTATTGATATTTCTCCCGGCAATCTTGATTCCAGTTTGTGTTTCTTCCAGTCCAGCGTGTCTCATGATGTACTCTGCATATAAGTTAAATAAACAGGGTGACAATATACAGCCTTGACGAACTCCTCTTCCTATTTGGAACCAGTCTGTAGGTCTTATAAAATCCCCAGGATCAAATTCAATGATTTAAAAGTCCTACTGAGAAGGCTGAGCATTGAAGAAATGATGCTTTTGAACTGTATTGTTGGAGAAGACTCTTGAGAGTCCCTTGGACAGCAAGGAGATCAAACCAGTCAATCCTAAAAGAAATAAGTTCTGAATATTCATTGGAAGGACTGATTTTGAAGCTGAAACTCCAATACTTTGGCCGCCTGATGCAAAGAGCTGACTGGTTGGAAAAGACCCTGATTCTGGGAAAGATTGAAAACAGGAGGAGAAGGGAACGACAGAGAACAAGATGGTTGGATGGTATCACTGACTCAATGGAGATCAGTTTGAGCAAGCTCCAGGAGATGGTGAAGGACAGGGAAGCCTGGTGTGCTGTAGTCCATGGGGTTGCAAAGTGTCAGACACAACTGAGCAATTGAAAAATAACTGTAACACTGAAATAGCTTTGCCCAGTTCTGCTTCTAATTAAGCATTTCTTATGTAGAAAACAATAATCCCTGTTATTTAAATATGATACTTATAATTCAGTATAATAGTGAGATTATCTATAATATTTGAAATTTTCTTATCTTAGATTTTGCATTTCCTATGCATGAAGTCAAGAAAACATAATAACTTTTATATAGTTAATCTAGATAATATTTAAGGACAAAAAAATCTATGATTTAAGATCATTATTTTTTATGAATGATTCAATTCAATATCAATTGGTTATTAGCTATAACCTGAATTTGGGGATTTCTTTTAAAATGTCAACATTAATTTCATAAAAAATGCCCACATGTCTTCTATCCTTATCTGTATACTTGCATACACATGGTTGAGGTTAGTTTATTAAACACCCTAAGAGAAATATTTTCTCTCTCAGAAGATTTTAATGGCTATTTTAAAAAGTGGTACTGTCTTTCCACAGATAGCTGTAACGTGGCAATTAATTTAATGAAAGACCAGCAAAATTTCCTGACTGTGTTAGTCAACAGACTCAGTTGAATACTTTGGTGCATCAACCATATACTTGCCTTTGAGACCAAGTCATTTATGCTTACACCACCTGGAATGCTGGCTGTTGGCCACTCACAGTTTAATATTTACCACGGAATTGCCTTGGAGAGTGAAAGGGAACTACCTTGCTCAAGTTCACACACCTCTCTTGGGATAACACTCACCCAATGACCACCAGAAATGAAAGGAACCTAGAGTTGTTGGATGCGGTAGGAGGTGGGAGTACAGTTCCAGAGGAAGCGGACATATGTATACCTATGGCTGATTCATGTTGATGTATGGCAGAAACATATTTTACAATATTTACAGTGTTGTAAAACTGCAAATTTTTAACAAATACAGTAAAACAGTTATCCTTCAATTATTTTTTTTTTTAAGGCAACATGAAAAAGAAAAGCTCCAGGTCCTGCCTCAATCTGAAACATTTCTGATGGGTCATCCCAACTCCAGAGATCCCTGTGGGATATACTAACGCCATGGTTGGAACTGTATTGCAATTCTCTTCCCTGTCTACAACCCTGCTTCCTTCTGATGCTTCTCACAGATGCTTTTCCTGAGGTATCCCTCAGACTCCTTCTGCAAAGAAGTCTCTGATTCAGTCTGTTCCCAGTCAACCCACACTCGGATGTCTTCTGTGTTGGAAGAGGACAACAGGAACAGAGATCTGATCCTCAGACAGTCATCTTTACTGGAGAAATGAGTGTGAGGAGAAAAGCTGACAATTTTTTTTTTCCTCAGGCAGAACAGTTACGTTAGAGTCACCTACAGAAAAAAATAGCTAGTTACTCCACTTCAACAGCAAGAATGCAAATCAGCATTCTGGAGGAGGCAAAGAAATGTGAGTCAAGTGATGAAACTGAAGAATACTAAATTAAAAGCTTAGTGCCAGCATTCTCAGTGTTCATGGGCTGACCATTCTTCCCTGAACTCTAGGAAATATTGACATACTAGATTTTATCATTCAAAATATAAATCACTTTTACCAGCAGCAAGTGCCTATATTCCATAAAGGCAAATAGAAATCACACTTGGTTTAAAAAAAAAAAAAGGCTCTATAGTTCTAAAAAGGCTCACAATTTTTCTGTTAGCATTTGCTATGCTTTCATTTATTATGTAAATAATTGCAAGCTCTCCTTGCAAATGCCAAAGGGTTAATAAAACTTAAACTTCAGAAAATATTAGCTCTTATTTTCTTCTCAGTGAATTTATAAAAATCCTCCTTATGTGAATTTAATAGAACATCTATGTGCAACAGAAGCATAGTTTGAGAGATCATGGCTTAGTACAGACAAGCTTCCTAATGAGGGAAAGCAGTGAGGAGAGTTAGAATAGTTTAGATGTTTGGTTTATGGATTATGAAGAGAGAACGTTCAACTACCTGGAGTCCATCCCATTTACTGATGCAGTAGTTAACATATTTATATAAAAAGAAATATATATAAATATAACATGTATGTTTTCAAATTTTTAACTGATTATTTTAATAATGTTGACTAATTTTTTACACCTCTAAATTTATGTGTATTTGTACTATCCAAATGTACAAGCAACCCTTATCAATAATAGGAAAAGAGAGCTTTTTGCCACAATATTATCCATTGCAAGAAATGTCCTCACAGAATATGCTGATGAGAAACCAAACAAGAAGGGAAAATAGTTCCAAAAAATAATCATATTATTCTCACATTGGGCAAAAAGCTCTAAAAACTATTGTTGCCATCAAATACGGTAAAGCATCTGCCTGCAATGGGTCAGGAAGATCCCCTGCAGGAGGGCATGGCAACCCACGTCAGTATTCTTGCCTGGAAAATTCCATGAACAGAGGAGCCTGGCAGGCTATAGTCCACGGGGTCGCAACAAGCAACTACCACTTTTCATTATTGTATGAAGACTTAATGTATTATATTAAGGATGTGGATAATTCTTCTCTGAATTACATCATTGTATCTCAGGTGAACACAGGGTAATTTATAGTTCCAGTGATAGTAACAGATCATTTTGGCAGGTGTAAACCTGACTTGAAAACATATATTCACTATATGATACAGTATTCCTTAAGTAGTTCTTGTAAAACATTGTAAATTCTTTAAAAATAAATATCTAAGCTGATTCACTTCTGACGAATTACTTCCACTGTTGAAACCATCAATATATTCAGTGGCTAAGCCATTTAATAGACACTTTCCAGTGAAAATATAACAGTATTTGTTTCTATTTTGCTTTATCTAAATCCATCTTGCTTAGAGATTATTTTTCTCTGGCTTTTAACCCATTTTTTTTTTTTAACTTTCAATGAGGGTAGAGATTGAATAAGTAGACCACAAAAGCAAAAAGCTAAGAATTAAATCAGAAATACTTTGTGAATTTTGACACAAGTGTCTATTAATTACAACATAGTCTTGTATGTGAATGAGTATTATATGATGACCTTATCTTACAGAGAAAAAAAAATCGTATTTCTTTCAAATAAAGCAAACGAAGGTACTCAAAGAATTTAAATGGAGAAAATATGTATATAGGTCAATTCAGTTCAGTTCAGTCGCTCAGTCATCTCCAACTCTTTGTGACCCCATGAATTGCAGCACGCCACGCCTCCCTGTCCAACACCAACTCCTGGAGTTCACTCAAACTCACGTCCATCGAGTCAGTGATGCCATCCAGCCATCTCATCCTCTGTCATCCCCTTCTCCTCCTGCCCCCAATCCCTCCCAGCATCAGTCTTTTCCAATGAGTCAACTCTTCGCATCAGGTGGCCAAAGTACTGGAGTTTCAGCTTTAGCATCAGTCCTTCCAAAAAACATCCAGGACTGATCTCCTCAAAAGCTACCAAAAAATAACATTCTAAACCAATACAATATTGTAAAGTAATTAGCCTCTAATTAAAATAAATAAATTTAAATTAGAATTGGCTCCTAAAAAAAATAAATAAATAAAGGCAACATATTCAGAGAATATGTTTAACCTGCTTATCATAGACATATTAATACACGTGAAAACCATCGCTATGCATAATATCAGAGCAGAAAATATCTTTCCATAACTATACTCTAAACACTAAAGTCCTTGGATTTACTGCTGGCTTTCTGTCCCTTTTCCATTTGTCCTCATTTTTAGAGCATATGATGACCATTTACTTGAACCATCAATGCTGTATCACCAAGTAACACAGAATAGAGATTTTAGGCCTCCATTTAATGACTCATTAATGTATTCTACAGACAGATTCACACACATTGAAAAAATACACAATTACTTTTGTAACTATTAAGAATTGTAAATTGTGTATTTTCTATTAAATTTTACCTTAAACATATAGGCCCATTATAAGTTAGGAAGTTGGAAGGACCCTGAATTTTCTGAGAAAGTTTGGACTGTCCTGTGAAAGTTCTATAGAAATGTTTCATTTCTCAAATTGAGAATTATGACATGTAGGAGACAGCACTGAGGGACATATTCAAGGTAAACTGCTGCTGCTGCTGCTAAGTCGCTTCAGTCGTGTCCGACTCTGTGTGACCCCATAGACGGCAGCCCACCAGGCTCCCCTGTCCCTGGGATTCTCCAGGCAAGAACACTGGAGCGGGTTGCCATTTCCTTCTACGATGCGTGAAAGTGAAAGTGAAAGTGAAAGTGAAGCCGCTCAGTCGTGTCCAACTCGTAGCAACCCCATGGACTGCAGCCTACCAGGCTCCTCCATCCATGGGATTTTCTAGGCAGGAGTACTGGAGTGGCTTGCCATTGCCTTCTCCATCAAGGTAAACTAGGGCCTCAAAAAATAACTGTGGTGGCTGTAGAAAAACACAAGTCCTAGGTAGGGGAGACCTTGGTTTGCATTCTATCTGAAATATTTCTCTTCCTGAAAAGACACGTTGAAAATTTAATAGGCATCCCTATAATGTTAAAAGACCACATAAAGCACCATTACATTATTCTTTGGCAGTTACTTAAAAAATTTATATACAATTAATTTGCCACCACTATTCAGTTTTATGCTAATTAAATGCCTAGACACTTGTTCTTGTATACGATTAGACTATCAGCGTTAGTTCAAGGCCATTCCAGAAGACTGCAAAACGATGTTTATTACTTATGTAAATTTGGTTAATTACACACCAACTCAGTTATCTTATTTATTGCATTTCAATTAGTATCTTTTTAATAGTCACTAACCCTTTAATTAACTCACAAGAATAAGAGGTGTCTTGTTAAATGTAAATTAAATAGATTTAAATAGACAATAGATTGCAAATGGTAGATTTACTGCTAATGCTATAGAAAACTGTTGCTGGAAGAGCTAAACATACTCGATACCATCTGCCTTCATCTCTAGGGAAGAAGAAAATTGTATTTTCCTTATAAATTTTTTTAATTTAATTTTATTTTTTTACTTTACAATATTGTATTGGTTTTGCCATATATCAAAATGAATCCGCCACAGGTATACATGTGTTCCCCATCCTGAACCCTCCTCCCTCCTCCCTCCCCATACCATCCCTTTTTAGCCCAAAGATAAGACTAAAGCAAAAGCAGACTATGGCAGGTTTGCATTTTGTACTGTTTTTGCAAAAGTGAAATAAATGTAATTTTGCATTTTGTCTTACTGTCAGTGAAAAATCCTAGCAATACAGTGAAATATAAAATATTTCCTAAGTGTGGAATTACTTCTGAAAATGATGATTGTTAAAAGGTTTAAAAATAAACTGTGATCACTGATTTATCTGGCCAGGTTAGAAGGGAGAAACTATAACAGCTCTTCCCTAAGTGCTCCCTTGTGACCTAACTAGGAAATTAATTAGCAGGGACCACTCTGTGGTAACAATCATGACTACAGGGGAGGCTGATGGTCAATGGGCTAACACTGTAACTCAGTCTGGTTAGCATAAATGTTTCAGCTTTAGTTAATCTATTTCTCAGCGGTGAAATAAAGACTTAGCTAAGATGTAGAGAGCATCTACTTTCATTTAATAGCAAGTTTTTATGCCTTGCAAGGGAGTTCAAGAGCATTTCTGGATTCTGCTATTTATCTTTACAGTCTGTTACTATAAACACTAAAAATAGATGGAGGGGGGCTATATATATGTGTGTGTGTGTGTGTGTGTGTGTGTATATATTCTTTGCTATATTTTCAATACTTTGTGGCAGGGTCTAGCATAGAAGAATAAAATCTTAAAATATTAGGGTGAGGTTTAGGGTACTTTATATTTTAACAGAATAACAGAAAACAGAGCTATATTTCTATAAATCTCTGAAATTTTAAAACATCTAGATTTTCCTTTCACTATTTTAATAGTTAAGAACTGAACATAAAAATAAAGATTTTAAATCAAAATATGAAGATGTGAAATTACTGGAAAAAATTATAAGAACATATTGTAATAAAATCAGCAATCTCCAAACCATTTAACTTAACATTGTTAGCATGGCAATCTCAGATATTCCCCCATTTCCTCTTTCCCTTTTAATTCCCAAGATATTCTGGTTTTTCCCCAGAAATTAGTGAGCTGGAATACTATCCACAGTAAGAAAAAAAAAAAAAAAAGATTTCAGGCAGTGTCTTATTGTGAATATCATGTGAGACTAATTCATTACACCTTTCATTTATATAATGCTTGTGTTTACTTCGTGTCATTTCAATATTTCCAGGCTAAACCTTTATATTGTGAGTTTATTCTAAGTTCTCCTTTAAAAAGATTCTCTTTTAAAATACCTTTGAAAAGCTCATAGTATCTGTAGGAAATCTCTGAAGAACTCCCTAATGTAATTAATCTTGGCAATATCATGGGAAGAATATCCTCGTTGCCTTTCCCATGAAACTCTTCTTCTAGAGAAGCAATCTGAGGGTCTCTTCTTAGCAGAAACTCTTCTAACCACATAACAAATGCTATAGAGCTCACATTCTGAATTGATAAATCTGAGTCTGGATCTTGGCTCCAACTTTCAGTAGCTATATTATCTGGGTAAAAAGTCTTAACCACTCCAAAATCCAATTCTTCATTTTTTGAAGGAGAATGATAATTGTTAACCTATTAAGCTTTATATGAGGATTGATTTTTTATAAGAATTATTTGTAAGATGTTTAATACAGTGGCTGATACTTAGCGACTGCTAGATAAGTAGTAGTTGTACCTAATAAAGCATTAAAAGGTTAAATTAGTTTCAGGGGCAGAAACATTTCAGTTGATACAAATGAGAAAATATATGCTATTAAGTTCTATAAGCTAAGACTTAGTTCTTAGGTTGAAAGCAAAATTATTTATTAAAGGTGTTTTTTCCTTAGAACATGTAGCAAAACAAAGCAAAAACCTTAAGTGCATATAGGAATTTTACCTACAAGTTATGCATTCAGATATTATAAACTGTTCTTATTAACATAGATGGCTTCAACAACTACACTAGGAAATTTTCGCAGAAGGCAATGGCACCCCACTCCAGTATTCTTGCCTGGAAAATCCCATGGATGGAGGAGACTGGTGGGCTGTAGTCCATGAGGTCGCTAAGAGTCGGACAGGACTGAGCGACCTCCCTTTCACTTTTCACTTTCATGCATTGGAGAAGGAAATGGCAACCCACTCCAGTGTTCTTGCCTGGAGAATCCCAGGGACAGGGGAGCCTGGTAGGAGGCCATCTATGGGGTTGCACAGAGTCGGACACGACTGAAGCAACTTAGCAAAATAACTTAAAAGTTATTTTACTTTGTTGATAACAAGACTGGGTATATACATGACATTTTATCAAATCACTCCACAGTCATACTGAAGCCTAACCTCCTAGAAGGGCTTTCCTTCTGGAATTCTAAAATCCATTCCTCATGGACACACTCCAGACATCCACCACTATTCCTAAAGCATCTTCAAAGCCACTCTCCCTTTTCCAACTGTGAAGTTTATCTCTGGCTTTGTAGAGACCATTCAATGTATAAGGCATGAAATCATTCAACTTCTTATCTCCACAACTCCTAATACTATCTCCTCTCACCCTCACTTGCATTTTTCCCCTGAAGTGAAGTGAGGTGAAATCGTTCAGTTGTATCTGACTCTTTGTGACTCCATGGACTGTAGCCCACCAGACTCCTCCATCCATGGAATCTTCCAGGTAAGAATACTGGAGTGGGTTGCCATTTCCTTCTCCAGGGGATCTTCCCGACCCAGGGATCGAACCCGGGCCTCCTGCACTGCAGGCAGACAATTTACCGTCCAGTCCCACCACTTGATCTGATTCCAGTTCCTCCCATCTTTTCTGGAACTTGTCCCATTTCTTATACCCAAACCAACAAAGAAGCAGATTGTCTATCTAGGTTCCCATCTAGCTTCTGTTATGTTTCTCTCATTTTCGATAAAAGTCATGAAGGAAAATGTCACCAAGAGTAATATCCATGTTGTTATATCCCTTCCTCCAAATAAGTAGTCTTGACCTCATCTCTTTTCTGAATCATCTTGTGAAGCTCACCAGTATGGTCTTTGTTGCTTGTTCCAATGATCAATACTTACACATATTTGATATTTCCACTACAGTTAATGCTTTGTTTCCTTTCCTTGAGAATATCCCCTTATTTCCCATGATAGCATTTCTCTCTTGTTCCTATATGAATCCTCTTTCTACTAACTCCATTTTATAGGTCTACTTTTTTGGATACACCCTTACAGTATGATGTTTCTAAGCATACAATTCTTAGTTTATGTTGTTTCTCACTTTACATCCACATCATCTCACCCATTCTCTTGGTTCATCTACTTCCCAAACTAAATTTTTCTAAAGGTATGTCTCAGGGTTTTCCTAAAACCAATATCCCTATGTTCCTCCACACAGAGGAACTGTACTTCAGATGTCCAATGGCAGTATAACTTTCAAAATTAAATTTTCCACCTCTTTCAAAATACTACCAGCGAAAAGTAAACCTAAAAGTACAAAGATAAACATATCATATGTACATTATGTAAAATATGTCCACAGAAATATCCAACACATTTCACTCAATTCAGTTCATTTCAATCGCTCAGTCATGTCTCTTTGCGACCCCATGAATCGCACCACGCCAGGCCTCCCTGTCCATCACCAACTCCCGGAGTTCACTCAGACTCATGTCCATCGAGTCAGTGATGCCATCCAGCCATCTCATCCTCTGCCGTCCCCTTCTCCTCTTGCCCTCAATGCATCCCAGCATCAGAATCTTTTCCAATGAGTCAAATTTTCGCATGAGGTGGCCAAAGTACTGGAGTTTCAGCTTTAGCATCATTCCTTCCAAAGAAATCCCAGGGCTGATCTCCTTCAGAATGGACTGGTTGGATCTCCTTGCAGTCCAAGGGACTCTCAAGAGTCTTCTCCAACACCACAGTTCAAAAGCATCAATTCTTTGGCACTCAGCTTTCTTCACAGTCCAACCCTCACATCCATACATGACCACTGGAAAATCCATAGCCTTGATTAGACGGACCTTTGTTGGCAAAGTAATGTCTCTGCTTTTCAATATGCTATCTAGGTTGGTCATAACTTTTCTTCCAAGGAGTAAGCGTCTTTTAATTTCATGGCTGCAGTCACCATCTGCAGTGAGCATTTAGCAAACCTTGTTAAAGGTGACAATTTGTATTTAGTAATACAAATTTGAATTCAACTGTCTCAATATCTGGATTCCCTAGTAGCTCAGTCAATAAAGAATTCACCTACAATGCAGGAGACCCCAGTTCAAATCCTGAGTCAGGAAGATCTGCTGAAGAAGAAATAGGCTACCCACTCCAGTATTCTTGGGGTTCCCTAGTGATTAGCTGGTAAAGAATCTTCCAGTAATTCAGGAACCTGGATTCAGTCCCAGGGTTGGGAAGAGCCCCTGGAGAAGGGAACGGCTACCCACTCCAGTAGGCCAGCCTGGAAAATTCCATGGACAAAGGGGCTTGGTGGGCTACAGTCTATGGGCTCACAAAGAGTAGGACAGGGCTAGGCACACATGCATGCCTCAGCAAAGTATAGAAATGGAAGCTTAAGTCTTTACTTCTGACAGGGCTTTCATTTGTGAATTTCACAACACTTGAACTGCAATACACAATCACTGAGTAGATAGGTGAAACAAATTTGTATTGTTAATAATCTCTGTGCCAAAAATGCATTTTAAGTTATCCTAATGTATTAATTAGAACTGTTAGAACTGGACATGGAACAACAGACTGGTTCCAAATAGGGAAAGAAATACATCAAGGCTGTATATTTTCACCCTGTTTGCTTAACTTCTATGCAGAGTACATCATGAGAAATGCTGGACTGGAGGAAGCACAAGCTAGAATCAAGGTTGCCAGAAGAAATATCAATAACCTCAGATATGCAGATGACACCACCCTTATGGCAGAAAGTTAAGAGGAACTAAAGAACCTCTTGATGAAAGTGAAAGAGGAGCAAAAAATTTGGCTTAAAACTCAATATTCAGAAAACTAAGATCATGGCATCAGGTCCCATCACTTCATGCCAAATAGATGGGGAAGCAGTGGAAACAGTGTCAGACTTTATTTTTTGGGGCTCCAAAATCACTGCAGATGGTGACTGCAGCCATGAAATTAAAAGACGCTTGCTCCTTGGAAGAAAAGCTATGACCAACGTAGACAGCTCATTAAAAAGCAGAGACAGCTTATTAAAAAGCATACTTTGCCAACAAAGGTCCATCTAGTCAAAGCTATGGTTTTTCCATTAGTCATGTATGGATGTGAGAGTTGAACTATAAAGAAAGCTGAGCACCAAAGAATTGATGCTTTTGAAGTGAGATGTTGGAGAAGACTCTTGAGAGTCACTTGGACTGCAAGGAGATCCAACCAGTCCCTCCTAAGGAAATCGGTCCTAAATATTCATTGGAAGGACTGATGCTGAAGCTGAAACTCCAATACTTTGGTCACCTGATGTGAAGAACTGACTCATTGCAAAGACCCTGATGCTGGGAAAGATTGAGGGCAGGAGGAGAAAGAGACAACAGAGGATGAGATGGTTGGATTGCATCACCGACTCAATGGACTTGAGTTTGAGTGAACTCCAGGAGTTGGTGATGAACAGAGAAGCCTTGTTGCTGCAGTCCATGGGTCACAGAGTCTGACATGACTGAGCGACTGAACCGAACTGAACATATTAATTACATTGAAGTTCAGTCATCAAATCACTTACAATAAAGAAAAAATCCCAAGTGCTACTTTTTTCCACTATTCAGAATGAACCACTTACTTTAGAGAGAGATTCATGCTTGACTGAAGACAAATTTTCCCTAATAATTCATTTTTCAATCATTTAACTTGCAATTTTTTAGAACACAATTAGAATGATGGTTCTTGAAAATATTCTGATTTATATCATGCTATACTAAGCAGATTTTTAACAAAAATGTTTACTTTGGGTTACTTTTCTAAGAGTTTGTTTTTTTTTTTTTTTAAACCTAAACTGAATCTCTGAATTTTAAACACCATGACTGCTAGTGTGATGGAAGAGGAACTTCTGTCATTTATGTAGCCACAAGTGCTGCAGAGAAGAAGAAAGTAAGTTGCATTGCCTTGGTCACTTCAGTATGGGATGAAGAATTAGAGCTGAGTAATTAGGAAAATAGTCAATTTTTGATACTTCTTTAGATTCCCCTTATAAGAGGGAACAACTTTATTCTGTATTCATCATCATTATACAACAATTGGTCATGTTGTCTTTGCAGGATCTGAGAAAACAAAGTAACACACAATTACTGAAGAACAGAACATCTCTAATGTTAACACATATGCATATCAGCTAAGTTGTCTCAATGTGTAAAGATGCACACTTTAAACACTTGCTAAACAGCTGTTTTTTTTAGCTTTGGAAAGGTAATTGCTCAAATGAAAATGAGACAGTGGATTTAATAAGAAATTTAATAAACTACATTTCCCTTCCATTTTTCCCTTCAATAGAGGTTCAATTTTTGTTTTTGAGGAACAAAAAGCAGTTTTTGCTCTTGCTTTCTTATTATAGTAATTCTTAAATTAGAAATGAGAGAGAAATCTGGCTGAATACGTGCCATCTTAATGACTATCACCTGGTAATTCACCTGCTCTGGTGACTGGAGGGGTTTCTTTCTCCTTCTAAATTCATCTCTTCTAAGGCTGAAGATTCCATGTGTTGATGTGGATAAAATTTTGAGATGAAAGAAAAAGACCTGGACACTCACACATTTATTAATTTAATGGAGATGATTAGAATGGGAAAGAAGACATCTTGGGAAAATGATTTTTTTACATTTTTACATACATCATTATTGATATATCCATCCCTAGCAATCAGGGTGGTAAAATTCAATGGACAGATCACTTCAGTAAATTCAAAATATCTGATAATTTCTTAGTTTGCCATTTGATTCTACACATATCAAGAGGACCTGGTGTGGACCTCAATTTTCCTGACTATGAAGTAGGTAACTACCAACCAAAGACTTATAGGTAAGGTTTAGAAAAAAATGTTTGATATATTTTATCATGATTGTCCTTTTCTGCCCATAATGCATATCAACATTTATTTAGCTAGTATACACAATTAGTTTTTCTGTAGTCTCCATGGAGACAACAAGGGACAAAGGTCATGGCTCCACAAAGCATTTCCTCAGGTAATTGCTCAATTTTCATAGCTCACAAGCTTTACTAGTGAATAGGTTATGTCCCTTTAGGCTATCTATCAGATGTTTGCTAATTCATCCATTTCTCTAAGTGACCTTAAAGAAGCTTTAGAAATTGGAAGCTATCTAAACTTCTGTAGTTTCACCAATTCACATGTGAGTGGAGTAGAATGGGGGAATTTCTTTAGCATGTTTTTCATATACAAAGTAATAGAATTAATGATGAAGCCCATTTATTCCATCAAATAGTCATCTATCTTCTACTAAATATAGTGTAGCATAAATCATACATGGATTTCTCTTAGTGGGAGATAAGTGAAGAATTTTGTTTTAACAAAGAAAGTGTGGTAGAGAGACCCCCCGATTATTTTCTCATCTCTGCAAGTGCTTATTTCAACACATGCACATGGATCCTTAAAGTTTTTCTATGTGGATGTGCAGGCCATAATTCTTGATATACCTTCAGAAATGTTAGTGTTCTAGACTTTATTTATTTTTTTAAATTTTATTTTATTTTTAAACTTTACATAATTGCATTAGTTTTGCCAAATATCAAAATGAATCCACTACAGGTATACTTTAAATGGGGCATTTGTTTATGAAGAATAAACTGTGAAAGCTTTCTCTTCAGCCCTGCATATCCCTGGACTTGTCTTACCCAAACATGTTACTAAGACAAGAAATATTCAATTTCACTTCTCAGAGTCAGGAACGTCTTTCATTGGTATAAATTAAATGCTTTACTGACAAATTATCATGAAGTAACTTAATTAAGAGAATCAATAGAAAATAATACACAGATGTACGTCTTTTGTTTGAAAATAAACTTGTGCTTGAAAAAGTCTTTTATGAGGAGGGCACTGGAACATTTTTGTCATTCCATGAGACTCACAACAAAATGACTAGCCTCTGGCTATGAGCCCAGCTAATGATTTTGTGTGTGTGTGTGTGTGTCTACCACTGTTTACACTTAAAGATTTGCTAGACTAAGGAAACAGTCATTTTCAATTGAGAAAGGTAAAGCCATACTCTTCAACATCAGTTAGATTGATGTGTTAACACCTGACAAGTCAAACTTGCTTGACTATTCTCTATCCAACTTAACAAAATAAAGTGTACTATTATACAGTGCATGAATACAAATTTTTTTAACATTTAGAGAAAATGCTTTCCAATAATAAATTGTGATGCACTTTGATTTAATTAGTGTAGTTAACTAGACCAGTAAATCAGATATTGTTACAGAGATATCTATTCATTTGCATTCTTCTTCCTTCAAGTACTCTTTTAACTAGAGGCTTATCTACAACTGTATAGAATTTATCTCTGAATGTAGTAATGAAAGCCATATATCTTCAAGTAAATGTTGTAAATTGAAACAAGGAAATTATAAAAATATGTTACAGTGAAGATCAGAATTCCATTTTTCTCAGAAAATATATTTATTTCTATTATGTATTCCTAAAATTTCAGTTTACTTTCAGGATGCATGCACTCTGACAGCACTTTCGTTTTTGTCAATTTTAAAATTTCCTTCTAATTTCATTCTAAATTCTCTCCCTCAATTTTAAAGTAAAATAAAATTTTTTCTCCAACAGTTGATAAATAGACAGAAATTATATTGGTAACTGCACAATATAAGAAAAGCTACCCAATTAGCATTAGCTTTCCCATGACAAGGAAGTCTGTCACCTTCAATGTCCATAACTCTGGCAAGAGAAAATCACCTACTTTCAAATTAAATTTAACCTTTCAGAGCATTAATTATTGATGTAACAATTTCCTTTCACAGTGTTGAAGAACAATATTACTCACATGCTTTGACTTTCATGACAATGAAGAATTACAAAATGGGGGCTGAAGGAATTGAATCTTCTTGGTTGAATTGGATTTAGGGAGTTTCTATTTTAGTTCTTTAACTACATGGCACTAATAAAAGTCAAATGTTTTCAGCATTAGAAATTTCAAATCAAATAGTATTTTCATAAAAATTACAATACTGTGAAATGATAATGATACCTGAAATGTTAATTTGCATTTAATATATTTTTATACACAGGGTAATCAAATTAAAATGTAATAAAGTTCAAGTGTGAAAATCATATAATAGCTTTCATGAAGTAAACCATTACTCATTTTTTGGCATCCTTGTAGTTTGTTCAATTCATTTGGTTTCATATTGTCCCAGACTGGAATTACCTTAGTGAAAATAAGTCAGACATAAATTGGTGTCTAAATTACACAGTTAATCTTCACTCTGAGGCCTTATCCCCAGAGATTGAATTGATTAGCTTTTGGAGAGATTCAGGTATTGGTGCACCAAAGCTCCCAGGTTATTCTAACATGCAATCTGCTCTTTAAATTCTTTTAAGACAGATGTCAACTTTGTTGCACTTTGGAAAGATCTGGGAAACTTTAAAAAAAAAAAAAAAAAGAATGCTTGGGTCCTACATTCGGATGCTCTAATTTAACTATTCTGAGCTATGGTCTGAGCATCAAGGTTTTTAAAGTTCTCCATGGGTTTAAATGGCCGCATGCATCAGTCACCAGCAAATTCTAGCACACTATTTATATTTGTGGCCCAGATGTGCTCGCCTGTTTCAATTTACTGTTACTACTGCATCTGGACCTTGTTATTCCATCTCTTTTGGCATCATCTCTTATAAAGCCTTATCTCCATTATGGCACTTGCCTTTCATGTGACTCTTGCCTCCCAGGTAGTATTTCAATAAAATTCTGCAGGTTCCCACCAAACATGAACAAGACAAAATAAAATAGACAGAGGCTAGTTCTCTGTTATGAAAAACCAGTGTGGCAGGCTTGGAACCACTCTGGGAAACTCCTATTGTAATTCATCTGAAGAATATTTGCTGCTGCTGCTGCTGCTGCTAAGTCACTTCAGTCGTGTCCAACTCTGTGTGACCCCATAGATGGCAGCCCACCAGGCTCCCCTGTCCCTGCGATTCTCCAGGCAAGAACACTGGAGTGGGTTGCCATTTCCTTCTCCAATGCATGAAAGTGAAAAGTGAACGGGAAGTTGCTCAGTCGTGTCCAACTCTTTGCAACCCCATGGACTGTAGCCTACCAGGCTCCTCCGTCCATGGGATTTGCCAGGCAAGAATTCTGGAGTGGGGTGCCATCGCCTTTCCCAGTCTTTAATCAGTTCCTCAGCAAAACTTGACAAATACATCCATGCATCCCTGTAGATACAATCCTTAATTTCCCAGTTCTATAGCCTCTACTGTACTATATAAAGAAAAATACTCCTTAATTTGCTTAAATTGCTTTTATATTGTCCAATCTCCACAGGTGTTTCCTTATATCCTTCATCAATTTTCTCCATCAAAACCAGCAACTACAATCAACATTCTGTTTTAATTCACAGATATGTATTTGACTAATTAGTTGGAATAAATTGTTTTAGTTTTAGTTCCCATTTCTTTAAACAATATATTACTAAGTTCCTTTTAGTTTTTGTTGTTTTCAATCTTTTATCTTCATATATCATGTAGCTACAGTGGAGAACACTGAAATTTACTTTCACTGAAGCTTCAAAACCTAATTTCTGAAATATATTATAGAATAGCATACTCACAATGGAACTGTAAGGGAGTCATTCAACAACTGAAATACTCATCATGTAAGCTTTGTTGGTTCATGCTGAATATAAAATTCGTTGAAATACTGAATTACACAGCCCTAGATTATAGTCTGCCTCCTTCAATTTCTTTCAATAAATGTGAAATTATTGAGTCCTCTTGGAGTTCTAACAAGTAGAGGAAGTAATTCAGTCTTGATAGTGAAAAACTATTAATGAGGTAATTTTTGCTATTTTGTGAAAAATGAAAAGAATAAAGCCTTACTTCTTGATTGCAGAGAAAGATGGTTCTCTATTTTTAATTTTTTACATAAGACAATACACTACACACTGATTGTTCAGACTTTTTATATCTTTAATTCTACCTATTGATGAGATAAAAAGTAGAAAAAGTATTTGATAATTTGAAAAAAGCAGTCTATTTAAAATGGTTGCCTTTTTATAAACAGTTGGATCAATAAACTGATAGCTGTATAAAATTAGTAATGTGATTTTTTTTTCTATAGAGTTGCAATGGGTGTAATAGCTTTTTCATAGTGTAATAATTCCTTTCTGTGTATGAATTTTGCCAATTCTTCAAATAAATCCAATTTGCAAGTTATTTGTGACTAACACAGTCAAAAATATTATACAATAAAACTACATATTATACTAGGTATATGTATAGTACATACCATTGTATAGTTGTATTTATATAATACAATTATATACCTCTATAATAGATTTAAGGAAGGTAAAAGCACACAGATTTAGGTGGTAGTGTTCTGGTAAAGGATGAACCTGTCTCTCCGTTAAAAAATATGCAGTACTCTTTATTCTAAATTCCATACTGGAAATTGATTTTCTCAATATGTTTTTATAGGCTTTTGATAAATGCTTGTACCTATAGCCACTATGGTTGCCAAGTTATTAATAAATATAATTTTGACAAATGTTAGTGGATATTTTTATTTACCTTAATGAGCATGATGCAATTGAAACAAAGAAGATATACATTAAAACGTCACTTATCAGTAATGTTAGGGACTTTGGTGAAATGGATAATTTTTTCAATAATAAAATAATAAATTTGTATTCTTCTGTATTATTCACAATATAACAGCCAAAGTCACAACACACTTTTAAAGTTCAACCGCATTATTAGCATTTTTTCCATTGTTTTCATGAGTAGAGAACAAAGTTTTTGCAAGCTTCTTAAAGGGCCAGATAGTATATGATTCAAGCTTGCTAGGCACATGACTTTTTGTTGTGACTACTGAACTCTGTTATTGGAGTACAAACACAGCCAGTATGCCTAGGTTCCCATAACAATTTTTGTATAAAAATAAGCAGCTAATCTACAGAACCGAGTTTAGACAATGAATAAAACAATAAATTAAGATCTGGTCTATGAAAATTGCTAACTTCAATGGTGTAAGCACTCCCACTATGGCCAAATAGGACACGACTGAGCGACTTCACTTGCACTTTTCACTTTCATGCATTGGAGAAAGAAATGGCAACCCACTCCAGTGTTCTTGACTGGAGAATCCCAGGGACAGGGGAGCCTGGTGGGCTTCTGTCTGTGGGGTCTCACAGAGTCAGACACAACTGAAGCGACTTAGCAGCAGCAGCAGCAGCAAAGTGACTTCACTGAGAGAGTAGTTGAAAAGAGAGCCTTGGCAGCACAATGTCACATAGTATTTCAAATATACACATACAAGATGTATAGAGCAGAGAGAAAAGTAAAGTGTGTAACATAATTAGGAAACAGTAAGTTTTTAGTATGTATTACCTTTGTTTTTACTTTATTTTTGATATGTAATATAAAACCAGTTTGTACTTATGAAAGTCCTGAAAATTTAATAATATGCTCTGTGAGACAACATAAACCAGCTCTAGAAACAATTGACGTTTATACTTTGTAATATATAGTTACATATTCTATAATATGCAATATATAATTTTAGTATATACATTTAAAACACATGTTTAAGTAGTCCAGTATCTATAAATGATTACAAATATTCCTTAGAAATTTGTTCTTAAAAATTTTGTCAGGGTATGTATGTTTTTGAAGGTCAACTGGTAAACATAATTTTTAGCATTGCTGTTGTTCAGTCCCTAAGTTGTGTCTGACTTTTTTGAGACCCTATGGACTATAGCCTGCCAAGCTCCTCTGTCTATGGGATTTCCCAGGCAAGAATATTGGAGAGGGTTGCCATTTTCTTTTCCAGGGGATCTTCCCAACCCCAGGATCAAACCCATGTCTCCTGCATTGGCAGGAGGATTCTTTACCACCGAGCCACCTGGGAAGCCCGTACTTAGCACTAGTTGCACTAGTCTCAGTAGATAGGGAGATCATTCTAAAGGCAAACAGAAACTGGGTACATGCAGAGTCAAACACTACACATTATGTGTGGACTATAATCTTACATTCTTCCAAAGTGAAAGACAACTGTAGGGAAAGAGCACTGGCCATGAATCAGTATTCTTAGGAATTCTAGTTTCAGCTTTCGAACTGACAAAAACAGTTTCATCTTTTAACACCTCCCCTATTCACAAGGTAAAGATTATAAGCCTTGACATGTGCCTTCTTCATAAGAATACCATAAGGATAAGTAAAACAATATCCAGTTTTGCTTACCCATTTAGTAAAAAAGACATTTTCCTAAAAACAAAAAGAGTCTTAAAATCCATGCAAAATTAAGACCTAGTGTTAAGGTTATATTGTGGCATTGAATAGGCCTGTCGGTTTACTGGGAATACACAACAGGTATGTCAGATCCTGATCTAGACTCCCAATTCTACTAACTCTAGTCCAGTCTCTAATGCCATCTTATTGAGTACAGCGTTATGGTGACAATAAGCGTGGTTTGACAGAGGGTCCTGTATGGAGGTTCCATGATCTTTCACTCCTATATGCTAAACTTTGCCTTAGATAATCCTTGATGGACTGACCTTTTAGATTACCTATTGTAACTTTGACTTTATAGTGCAAATATAAATGTGCCAACAATAGTATGAGGTAGATAATATTCAGCCTACATATACGTGAAAATGAAAGGATCAATACAAAGCCCTTTGTTTGCTAGCTGAAGAAGAAAACCTACAGTCCAATATGAGTATTTGTAAAATGATCTCCAGATTATTTGAAAATGAATATATGAAAATATGTTAGGCAAGGGATATTCAATTTTCTGAAGTAAAGTACTTGATAGAGGAGACTTCACTGAGAAAAAAATGTTTTATTTTTAGTTTCAAATTTCTTTTTCTGCTTCTGTGTTTAGGGATTTATGGAACAATTCCCTCAGTTATGAATTCTAACAAGTTTTTTTGGAGAAAATGAAAAAAGTAAAGCAGAGACCCTGAAACGAATTAAGAGAACTCAAGAAAAAAATGTGCATGAAATCAACTCTAACATTCTGTTTTTTGTTTTAGCTGTTAGGCACTGATAGAAAAGCCTCATATGTAATCTGTTTTATAAATTTTCCATACCAGCATTGTCAACCAAGGAAGTCGTTTTGGAAGTAGAGTTAGCAGAGTAATCACATAAAGTAATCCCATATTAAAAGATAAAACATTGTATTGGGAAATGGGAGGTGTACCTTCAAAAAATCTTCTGAGAAGCTTGAATAAACTCAACCTAATGTGATCAACATGATATCCTGAAATAGATTTTTAACTTTTTCCTATTTTTGCAAGAAAACAAAGAAAATTTTGAGAAAAAGTAAACTGGATAAATCTAATTTTTAGGAAATCTGAGATGGTTTGATGATACATCTTACTTTTGTGGCCTTAGGAGAGATTTATTTTTGTATGTATTATGTATGTCTAAAATAGTAAAGCCATAGATTTATATATATTATTTCATCTACAGAGGCAAAATAATGTATTTGTATTGCTATTCTATTGTCTTTATGATTTAAATTGCAAAATATAATTATAACTTATCTGATGGGCAATTACTTGATGTCTTATCTAGCTAAATAGAATTCATATTGATAATGGATTCATTGCAGCATACTTGCAATAGTCAAAATATCGAAGTAGCCTGCTGCTGCTGCTAAGTTGCTTCAGTAGTGTCCGACTCTGTGTGACCCCATAGATGGCAGCCCATCAGCCTCCCCCATCCCTGGGATTCTCCAGGAAAGAACACTGCAGTGGGTCGACATAGCCTAAGTGTCCATAAATAAGATGTGGGGTGTGTGTGTGTGTGTATATATATATATGAGTATATATATATATATATATATATATATATATATATCTTTAGTAAGATATTACTCAGCCAATAAAGAAATGAAATCATGCCATTTTCAATATCATGAATGGATCTAGAAAGTTTTATGCAAAGTTAAAGATGTAAGACAAAGACAAATACCACATGACCTCACTTATATAAGGAATCTAAAAGACAAAACAGTCAAAATAAAAGGCTTATAGATACAAAGAAAAAATGCCAATCCATTCTAGTATTCTTGCCTGGAAAATACATGGACAGAGGAACCTGGTGGGCTACAGTCCAAAGGGTCACAAAGAGTCAGACACAACTGAACATGACCATGAACGTATACAATAAATAATGCTGCTGCTACTACTGCTAAGTCGCTTCAGTCCTGTCCGACTCTGTGCGACTCCATAGACAGAAGCCCACCAGCTTCCCCCATCCCTGGGATTCTCCAGGCAAGAATACTGGAGTGGGTTGCCATTTCCTTCTCCAATGCATGAAAGCGAAAAGTGAAAATGAAGTTGCTCAGCCATGTCTGACTCTTAGAGACCCCATGGACTTCAGCCTACCAGGCTTCTCCGTCCATGGGATTTTCCAGGCAAGAATTACTGGAGTGGGTTCCCACTGCCTTCTCTGACAATAGATAATAAGAACCTACTACTCAGTTCAGTTCAGTTCAGTTGCTCAGTCGTGTCCGACTCCTTGCGACCACATGAATTGCAGCACGCCAGGCCTCCCTGTCCATCACCAACTTCCGGAGTTCACTCAAACTCAGGTCCATCGAGTCAGTGATGCCATCCAGCCATCTCATCCTCTGTCGTCCCCTTCTTCTCCTGCCCACAATCACTTCCAGCATCAGAGTCTTTTCTTTTCGCATGAGGTGGCCAAAGTACTGGAGTTTCAGCTTTAGCATCATTCCTTCCAAAGAACACCCAGGGCTGATCTCCTTTAGGATGCACTGGTTGAATCTCCTTGCAGCCCAAGGGACTCTCAAGAATCTTCTCTAACACCACAGTCCAAAAGCATCAATTCTTCGGCACTCAGTTTTCTTCACAGTCCAACTCTCACATCCATACATGACTCCTGGAAAAACTATAGCCTTGACTAGATGGATCTTTGTTGGCAAAGTAATGTCTCTGCTTTTGAAAATGCTATCTAGGCTGCTCATAACTTTCCTTCCAAGGAGTAAGCGTCTTTTAATGGCTGCAGTCACTATCTGCAGTGATTTTGGAGCCCCAAAAAATAAAGTCTGACACTTTTTCCACTGTTTCGCCATCTATTTCCCATGAAGTGATGGGACCAGATGCCATGACCTTTGTTTTCTGAATGTTGAGCTTTCAGCCAACTTTTTCACTCTCCTCTTTCACTTTCATCAAGAGGCTTTTTAGTTCCTCTTCACTCTCTGCCATAAGGGTGCTGTCATCTGCATATCTGAGGTTATTGATATTTCTCCCAGCAATCTTGATCCCAGCTTGTGCTTCTTCCAGCCCAGCGTTTCTCATGATGTACTCTGCATATAAGTTAAATAAGCAGGGTGACAATATACAGCCTTGACATACTCCTTTTCCTATTTGGACAAGTCTGTTGTTCCATGTCCAGTTCTAAGTGCTGTTTCCTGACCTGCATACAGGTTTCTCAAGAGGCAGGTCAGGTGCAAAAGTAATTACAGTTTTGCATTGCTGAACTTTGCCATTTAATATTGGAATACATTCTTAAATAGATGTGGTTATGTTATACATCATTTTAATGGGTTTTTCTCTATTTTTATTTTTTTGCTAATAACTTATTAATTGCTTTTTACTTTACATTTATTTTAGAGTATAGAGATGATGTTAGACAAAATGCAAATTTCAGTGATTTTCTTATTTGAGTTCTTAATGTGTCATAGAACATCAGAGGCAATGTGCAACATCAACAATGCATTTGACCCAGGAACTGCTAACAAATGTACAGTGCAGTGGTAGTTCAAGAAGTTTTGCAAAGGAGAAATGAGCTTTGAAGATGAGTGTAGTGGCCAGCTATCAGACGTTGACAATGACCAACTGAGAGCAATCACTGAAGCGAATCCTCTTACAACTACATTCTGCTGCTGCTGCTAAGTCACGCCAGTCGTTTCCGAGTCTGTGTGACCCCATAGATGGCAACCCACCAGGCTCCTCTGTCCTGGGATTCTCCAGGCAAGAATACTGGGGTGGGTTGTCATTTCCTTCTCCAATGCATGGAAGTGAAAAGAGAAAGTGAAGTCACTCAGTTCTGTCTGGCTCTTCGCGATCCCGTGGACTATAGCTTACCAGGTTCCTCCGTCCATGGGATTTTCAAGGCATGAGTACTTACAACTACATGAGAAATTACCAAAGAACTCAACATCAACCATTCTGTGGTCATTTGACATCTGAAGCAAATTGGGAATGTGAAAAACTCAATAAGTGGGTGCCTAGTGAACTGACTGAAAACAAAAATAAATAAATAAATTATTGTTTTGAAATGTCATCTTCTCTTATTCTCTTATTCTATGGATTCTCATACAACATGAACCATTTCTTGATTGGATTGTGATGTGTGAAAAAAAAAGTGATTTTATATGACAAGTGACAGCCAGCTCAGTGGTTGGACCAAGAAGAAGCCCCATAACACTTCCCAAAACCATACTTACACACACACACACAAAAAGCTCATGACTACTGTTTGGTGGTCTGCTGCTGGTCTGGTCCACTATAGATTTCTGATCCTGGTGAAACCACTATATCTGAGAAGTACGCTCAGTAAATTGATAAGATGCACTGAAAACTAAAATGCCTGCAGCCACCATTGTTGAACAGAAAGTGTCTAATTTATCTCCATGACAGCACCCAATTGCACTTTGTACAACCAATGTTTCAAACATTGAATAAATTGGGCTTTGAAGTCTTGCCTTATCTGCTATATTCATATGACCTTTTGCCAACTGACTACCACTTCTTCAAGGGTTTGGAAATCTTTTTGCAGGGAAAATACTTCTACAACCAACAGGAAGCAGAAAATGTTTTCCAAAATTTGCTGAATCCTGAAGTGTGGATTTTTATGCTACAGGACTAAACAAACTTATTTTGCATTGACAAAAATGTGCTGATTGTAATGGTTCCTATTCTGATTAACAGGTACGTGAGGGAGGAGGGAGGAGGGTTCAGGATGGGAAACACGTGTATACCTGTGGTGGATTCATGTTGATATATGGCAAAACCAATACAATATTGTAAAGTTAAAAAATAAAATAAAAAATATATATAAAAAATTAAAAAAAATTAAGATATGTTTGAGCCTAGTTATAGTGATTTAAAATTAATTGTCTGAAATTGCAATTGCATTTGCACCAACCTAATATTCAGTTCAGTTCAGTTCAGTTGCTCACTCGTGTCCAACTCTTTGCAATCCCATGAATCACAGCACACCAGGCCTCCCTGTCCATCACCATCTCCCGGAGTTCACTCAAACTCACGTCCATCGAGTTGGTGATGCCATCCAGCCATCTCATCCTCTGTTGTCCCCTTCTCCTCCTGCCCCCAATCGGTTCCAGCATCAGAGTCTTTTCCAGTGAGTCAACTCTTCACATGAGGTGGCCAAAGTACTGGAGTTTCAGCTTTAGCATCATTCCTTCCAAAGAACACCCAAGGCTGATCTCCTTTAGAATGGACTGGTTGGATCTCCTTGCAGCCCAAGGGACTCTCAAGAGTCTTCTCCAACACCACAGTTCAAAAGCATCCATTTTTCAGTGCTCAGCTGTCTTCACAGTCCAACTCTCACATCCATACATGACCACAGGAAAAACCATAGCCTTGACTAGACAGACCTTTGTTGGCAAACTCATGTCTCTACTTTTGAAAATGCTATCTAGGCTGCTCATAACTTTCCTTCCAAGGAGTAAGTGTCTTTTAATTTCATGGCTGCAAGTCACCATCTGCAGTAATTTTGGAGCCCAAAAAAATAAAAAGTCTGACACTGTTTCCACTGTTTCCCCATCTATTTCCCATGAAGCGATGGGTCCAGATGCCATGATCTTCATTTTCTGAATGTTGAGCTTTAAGCCAACTTTTTCAGTCTCCTCTTTCACTTTCATCAAGAGGCTTTTGAGTTCCTCTTCACTTTCTGCCCTAAGGGTGAAGTCATCTGCATATCTGAGGTTATTGATATTTCTCCTGGCAATCTTGATTCCAGCTTGTGCTTCTTCCAGCCCAGCATTTCTCATGATGTACTCTGCACAGAAGTTAAATAAGCAGGGTGAAAATATACAGCCTTGATGTACTCCTTTTCCTATTTGGAACCAGTCTGTTGTTCCATGTCAAGTTCTAACTGTTGCTCCCTGATATTATAGCACAGGAAATTCTATTCAGTACTCGGTAATGATATATATGGGAATAAAATCTAAAAAGGAGTGCATATACATGTATGTATAACTCAATCCCTTTGATGTACAGCAGAAACTAATACAACATTGTAAATCAACTATTCTAATAAAATTTAATCTTAGAAAAGAAGTTTTACTTTTTTTAAAAAAGAATGCCTATAGTTGTCAATAGTATTTACCCTGTTTTTCAATGCCCATAATTGTCACAGTCTGTCTTCAACTGACTGATTGAAGATAAATACTATTGATGAATAGTGTTGAAGAGGAATATTATTGAGAGTCATTTTGTCCATATTTCTTCCTCCTGATTGAAGTCAATTAAAAGTTAATGAGTGTGTAATAGTAACATATATTGTCCAACCAAGTAACTTCAAATGATGTTTATTGTATAATAGTATCTACTGTGAGGACATTTTATATTTATTACTAACTTAAATCCCAAATGCTCCAATTTTTGGGACACACTTAATTGTTCCTTGTGTGTTTGCTTTTTGCATATTCTCAGTGGAGTGAGTAAACAGGTGCTCTCAGTGTTGGAAAGGAAAAAAAAATCATTTGAATTAAACAAAAATTTATATAATAGTGATGTTACTTTTGTATATGAGTGAATAACTTCAGTAGTAAGACATTAGTTACCTTCCCATTATATTTATATAGTCTTTAAAAGGCTTTTAAAATTAACTTCATAAGAAGTCTGAGGTTGTTAAATAAACACCAATAAAATTAGGTTTATGTGGTAGAAACAACAAGCAGAATCATTCCTAATAGGGTAAGAGAGTCAGCAATCTAAAAAAACTTATTCATCTTCTTGGGCCCAGGGGATGTTCAGGTAATTGGAAAAAAACACAATAATACAGGGTTTCTAATGGCTCAGCGATGCTGCATACACAAAAATATTGAAACACTAGTTAAATAATTACGGTACACTGCTTAGTGAGCATAAATGTAATGGCAGGGCTTCACAGCTTCAAAGAGTATTTGTATGTTTTTATGCAAAATGAAGAAAAATTTATATATAGTTTAGGAATTATAATTCACCATTTATTTATTTGCCTGTCATAAAAATCAAGCTAATCAATTTAACTTCTAATAATATAACCTATTTTCTGTATTCTCACATAATCTTTTTTCTAGAATTCATTTTAATATGTGAGTTATATTAATTGAAATCCATGTAACTACTCACAAGTGATCCTTTGATAGTTTTGTGGACATTCTCCAGCATAAAAGCAAGCTTATTTGTGGGTGGTTGTTTTTAACCATTGTGAGTATTTTCACTCCAAATGCTTTTTTAATGGAATTATTGAAAAAAATCACTAGTGCCTAATTAAAGATGACACAAAACTTGCATGATAGGTTCAGATCAGATCAGATCAGTCTCTCAGTTGTGTCCAACTCTTTGCAACCCCATGAATCCCAGCACGCCAGGCCTCCCTGTCCATCACCAACTCCAGGAGTTCACTCAGACTCACGTCCATGGAGTCGGTGATGCTATCCAGCCATCTCATCCTCTGTCGTCCCCTTCTCCTCCTGCCCCCAATCCCTCCCAGCATCAGAGTCTTTTCCAGTGAGTCAACTCTTCGCATGAGGTGGCCAAAGTACTGGAGTTTCAGCTTTAGCATCATTCCTTCCAAAGAACACCCAGGACTGATTTCCTTTATAATGGACTGGTTGGATCTCCTTGCAGTCCAAAGGACTCTCAAGAGTCTTCTCTAACACCACATTTCAAAAGCTTCAATTCATCGGTGCTCAGCTTTCTTCACAGACCAACTCTCACATCCATATATGACCACAGGAAAAACCATAGCCTTAACTAGACGGACCTTTTTTAGCAAAGTAATATCTCTGCTTTTTAATATGCTATCTATATATATGGAATTTAGAAAGATGGCAACAATAACCCTGTATACGAGACAGCAAAAGAGACACTGATGTATAGAACAGTCTTTTGGACTCTGTGGGAGAGGGAGAGGGTGGGATGATTTGGGAGAATGACACTGAAACATGTATAATATCATATATGAAAAGAGTCGCCAGTCCAGGTTTGATGCACGATGCTGGATGCTTGGGGCTGGTGCAATGGGATGACCCAGAGGGATAGTATGGGGAGGGAGGAGGGAGGAGGGTTCAGGATGGGGAACACATGTATACCTGTGGAGGATTCATTTTGATATATGGCAAAACCAATACAATATTGTAAAGTTAAAAAAAAAAAAAAGCTAAAAAAAAAATGCTATCTAGGTTGATCATAACTTTCCTTCCGAGGCATAAACGTCTTTTAATTTCATGGCTGCAGTCACCATCTGCAGTGATTTTGGAGCCCAAAAAAATAAAGTCTGACACTGTTTCCACTGTTTTGCCATCTATTTCCCATAAAGTGATGGGACCAGATGCCATGATCTTCGTTTTCTGAATGTTGAGCTTTCAGCCAACTTTTTCACTCTCCTCTTTCCCTTTCATCAAGAGGCGTTTTAGTTCCTCTTCACTTTCTGTCCTAAGGGTGGTGTCATCTGCATATCTGAAGTTACTGATATTTCTCCCAGCAATCTTGATCCCAGCTTGTTCTTCCTCCAGCCCAGCATTTCTCATGATGTACTTTGCATATAAATTAAATAAGCTGGGTGACAATATACAGCCTTGACATACTCCTTTTCCTATTTGGAACCAGTCTGTTGTTCCATATGCTGTTCTAACTGTTGTTTCCTGGCCTGCATATAGGTTTCTCAAGAGGCAGGTCAGGTGGTCTGGGATTCCCACCTCTTTCAGAATTTTCCACAGTTTATTGTGATCCACATGGTCAAAGGCTTTGGCATAGTCAATAAAGCAGAAATATATGTTTTTCTGGAACTCTCTTGCTTTTTCGATAATCCAGCAGATGTTGGCAATTTGATTTCTGGTTCCTCTGCCTTTTCTAAAACCAGCTTCAACATCTGGTAGTTCACGGTTCACATATTGCTGAAGCCTGGCCTGGAGAATTTTGATATATAATAATAAGTATATAATAAAATATTACAAAACCATATTAATTTATCACAACTTTATTTTGAGAAGTAGAAAGATGAATCTTCTTAGAGTTGTCAATAAGGCAAGAAGGTGTGGTTGAAATATTATTAGGAGTAGTAGAATACAAATAGCTAAATTAATGCTTCTTTATATATGCATCTATATACACAAGTACTCAGAAATGCACACACATATCTATACATAGGTATTCTCATTTGAACTGTAGCTGAAAGTCCTCAGTCATTTTGCTTGTTGAAATATTTAATCATAAATTTCAAAGGTGATACTTTTTGGAGAAAATATAGTTGCCTAAGACATTAGTTCTTATTCTGAGGTCACTTAACTAAGGATTTCTACTTGTGAGAGCTTAATTAATATGATAGTCTATAAGATCCATTTTATATATCAAATTGTATTGTCTGTCTCAGAGTTTTGTTTTAAGTAGTCTCAAAAAATTAAGGTCTATATTCAAAGTTGCCTTTGTACTTCAAAGTAGAATTAGTATATAACTTATAGTAACCTTTCTTAACCATCCATTTTAAGGAAGCCTTCAAAAGTGATGACAGATCATACTGCTTTTTATATTTATTGGATATAAAGTTGGAGCCTACATTAAATGCATTTAATGCCATTAATGCATGCATAGCATTTTTCCATGTGTCACATATAATTTTTCTGCAGTGCATGATATATGTAGCAGCTAAAAATATAAACCACCTGTTGCTCAGATTTTCACTGCTGAGTGTACTGCATTGTTTAGCTTTTTCTACAGTGTGCTGTGTGTGTCAATATTGATTTCAGAAAAAGTAATAAAGGATCCTGTCAAAATAAAATTAAAACCTAAGGCAATCTACGTTGCTGAAGGGGGTCAGCTTTAATAACCATCACCATCTTACCAGAACCGCTGTGAAATTTCATTAACACTGTACTCCAGTCACATATCAGCTAGGTTTACAATTACTACTTGATTATATGTCTGTATAGATCGTTAGGCACAAGTCTCCTTTTTGTGCCCTATATCATTTGGTGCATGGGGATTCTTTTCAATTCAGTGGAAACTCTATTCAAGGAAAGAAAAGGATAATAAAAAAAAGGTTGGTATTGAAACTGTTCCTCAACTTGGCACAAAAATATTGAATGCATTGCAATTTCAGAACATTTGGCATTTTAATCTATTCACCCTTGTATCAGATATCCATTTGAGATCAAAACAGAGTGATAGTGTATGGAAATGGCAACCTACTCCAGTATTCTTGCCTGGAAAATCCCATGGGCAGAGGAACTTGGGTTACAGTTCATTGGGTTGCTAAGAGTCAGACATGACTGAGCGACTGAGCATACATGGAAATGTGGGGAAAAAAAGAAACAAGTAGGACTTTGGAAGACTCAGGACCATGTACCAGAAAAATCATGGAACTGCCTTTTTTCTTAGCTCATAGATGAACATTATCAATTTCACCTATTATTTATCAATACATGTTGATCTTCCCAATGAATTAGAAAACAAATCTGATTGGGTGCTTGAAATGGTGATAAATGTAAACATATCTATCCTCTTTCAATAGGTTGATGTTTCTATATACAGTTAACCCTTGAAAAACTCAGAGATTAGAGGTGTTGAACCTCCCCAAAGTCATAAATCCATGCATAACTTACAGTAAGCATTCTACATCAGAGTTTTCTCCACATCTATAGATTGCAGTACTGTACTATTTGCTATTGGGGATAAAAAAAAAAAAAAAAAAAAAACCCACGTATAAGTGGACTCATGCAGTTCAAACCCATGTTGTTCAAGGATTGATAGACTGGAGATTTTAATGTTAAATTTTAAATGATATTGGCATATAAGTTATTTTATGCTTCAGTAAATAATATTGTCTTGCATGGTATCCAAAACAGGCCTACTCAACACTGAATGCTTTTGTGTAACAAATAATATATTGAGGTGAGACTCTGGTATATTTACACAGTTCTGTATTTGAAAGGCAAACCATAAATTATCTCATAAAATATGTAGTTCATGGTTCCATGGGCTACAGGAACATTGAGATGTAAATTTAAAAGTAACAGTTTATATTTGTCAATCACCAAGGTCTGTCACCCACAGGCTTTGGTTACAGACCAGTGTTGAGGCAATCCTGATCAATGGGCAGTAGAAGGCCACAGTTACCAATGAGCCATTTCTAGGTCATCATGTAGCAATAAGCCCACTATCTAGTGTCCATTAGATTTCACAAAATCTGGGGAAAAATATTTCTCATTAATCCTGTCTTAAATCTCATTCAGTTGGCTATTTACACTCTAGTTTTTCTTCATGTCTGGGATCTTGCATGGAATCCTCATGTTTAGAGTTAACTCCCTTCTCAGCTCTGATCTGGTAGGTTGAGCCCTAATCCTATTTAACCTCTTCTCCTTCAGTTGCAAGTCAGTTACAAGCATTTAAATCATCTTCGTCTGTTCCTAGAATTATTCGCCTCCATCTGCCTTGTAATCACTAATGATGCTACTTAGAGATTATTACTTTAGTATAGTGACCGAAAGCTCTAGATTCTAAGTAAACTGATCAGTTTCAAATATAGGCTCTGCTGTTAACTATAGGTATGTACAGTTCTTTGATCCTATTTTCTAATCTATTTTAATAAAAAAGGTATAATAAAAGTTCTACCTCATAGGAGTTTTGCAATGATTGGAACATATATTCCTAAACAGAATATCATATGTGTGTGATAAATATTTAATAATTTAGAGAAATATTAACTATGTTCTCTTATCTAATCAGACATGTAGACCATTAGGACTATTCCAGACTAATACAGAAGTTGAATTCCTCCTTGGATATTGCAAAGTAAATGACCCAACCCTCTTTACAGCACCAGTCCTACAGGCAGACCAAACTGTCTTTGTCCATTAGAGCTGACAGCAGCAATTATGGTATTTCCCTTTCTCTAAGTGTTTTGCCTGCTTCATACATTTTTGTAGTGGTTCCACTTGGGAAATGTCTTTTCCATGGCTCAGCATCTGCAATCAGCAAGGGTTTCCCTCTGTCACTACTACCATTTTAATATGGAGACATAGTTGCAGATGGAGGTGTAAATACTGATGTTTTACTTCACCCAGCCACCAATACTGTGTACAACAGATCTTAAGATAAATACAAATATCCCAGTTATTAAAATTATTGGATTAAATCCACTAAAGGATGAATTTATCTTTAAAGTTCTGAGATCAATTTCTCTTCAACAAGCAGCCTACTAGACAGTGGGCTGGTTTATATTTGAATAGTATCATTTTGGTGTCGTACATACATTTGAACCCTTATTCTGGCCTTCTCTAATAGGAGGCGGCCATTGCCCAAGTCATTCAGTCATGTCCGACTCTTTATGACCCCATGGACTGTAGCCTGCCAGGCTCCTCTGTCCATGGAATTCTCTGGGCAAGAATACCAGAGTGGATAACCATTCCCCTCTCCCACCTGATATGAAAAGCTGACTCATCGGAGAAGACCCTCATGCTGGGAATGATTGAGGGCATGAGGAGAAGGGGAATACAGAGAATGAGATGGTTAGATGGCATCACCAACTCAGTGGACATGAGTTTGAGCAAACTCTGGGAGACGGTGAAGGACAGGGAAGCCTGGCATGCTACAGTCCATGGGGTAGCAAAGAGTGGGGCAAGACTTAGTGACTAAACAACATCAACAAATGCCAAAGTCAGGGGCTTCTCTGGTGACTCAGTGGTAAAGAATCCACCTGCCAATGCAAGAGACACAGGTTCAATCCCTAGGTCAAGAAGATCCCCTGAAGAAGGAAATGGCAACCCACTCCAGTATTCTTGGGCTTCCCTGGTGACTCAGACAGTAAAGAATCCACGTGCAAAACGGGAGACCTGGGTTCCATCCCTGGGTTGTGAAGATTCCCTGGAGAAATGAATGGCTACCCACTCCAGTATTCTTGCCTGGAGAATTCCATGGACAGAGGAGCCTGGCAGGCTGCAATTCATGGGGTAGCAAAGAGTCAGACACGATAAAACGACTTTCACTTTTCACCTAGGAATACACTGGATCTTCATAACATTTGTACTTTTGGAATAAAATCTTCATTGCCCCTACATATATTACCTGGCTCTCTTTCTATTCTGTCTCAAAATAAGAAATGTTACTTCTTTATAAGAAATTGAAAGTGTGAAAATAAACTGTGTGTGATAAAATCTTGGATCCATTATTTATTAGTTGGGTCAATTTGGGTGAACTGCTTAGCTTCTCTGAGCCTCAATCACCTAATCATCAAAGCAGGGACAAAATGTGTTAGTAATGATATAACATAATGTTCTAATTTACTTGGTCCAAAGCCTGAAATATAGAAAGTAATCAATAAGTACAAGATAATAATAGTCATAATAATAATATGATTATTACTATTCCTAACTGAGGCTTCATTCAGGATATGTCCCAAGCAACTTGATTGATTGCTAAGCAAAAGCCCACACTAAAATTTAATACCCTAGACTTTTCTTATTTTCTTATAAAAAGGAAAAAGAGTTGTTGGTGTACTATCTTCAATTTTGTTTCCCATCCATTTTTCAACACAAATATCCTGTCTTCCTCTTCTAAATCGCTCCACATCACCATTCAGTCTTGATCCCATTAGAGATAACTTTACCCTGTTTAGACTTGCTTTTAACATGAGAGACTGAGTCTCATTCTTGAAATAGATGGGTCAGTTCACTCTGAAATGTGGGACTGGTTGATGCCTCTGGTTTTAAGACTGCACAGCACTATGAATAAAATAGTCCCCTTTTTAGCATCTCATCAACCAAGCCAGAACTTTTTCACAAATCTCTTAATTCTACTATCCCATAAACTGGTTGGATCACATAGAAATCTATTGGCTCCTTTAAGAACAAGTATAGAGGCTGCATTGGCAATCTTTTCCTTGCCTTAGACCCATGTTCCATTCGGACTTCCAACAGATTTCAAAAGAAAGGCAACTTATGCCCATTTTAATACAACAGACTTTTAGGAAAGAATAGGTGGAATATTCAGAACAGATTACTTACTTGCGGGAGAGCACTGCCTAAACAGGTAGTGCCTATTCCAGCTATACTTTGCACAGCATTCTGCTAACACATTGAGAACTCTCATTTATCTAAGTCTCTGTTTGCACAATTCTTTGAGAATTGCTTCCCCTACTGTTTTGACTGTCTGGAGATACATTAATTGTTCAGGACTCAGAAAAATATATATTCCATATTTCTTTTATTTTTTAAGGAAAAAAACTTTCTCCCTAACATATAATCCAATAGTATTTACGCTTATTTTTTTTTTTAATCATACTTATTTCACTCTTGTACTATAGTTAACAAAATCTTTTCCTACAGACAGGCACTTGAGGCTGCATGTTATATAAAAGGCCTGTTTGTTGTTCCATTTCACATCATAATGTCTAGCATGTCACAAATATTTATTGGGAAAATTGGATATTTATATCATTTATTTAATATGTATATAAAATATTGAATGATTTTATTGTGTTTGACCCTAAAATGTAATGATAGTTGAATATAGTGAAATGAGAACTCAAAAAACTTGAACACATTATATTTAAAATAGTAGGCTCTTAACTTTTACAAATCTTTTTAGTTCAACAGATTACTACATGCTGACCATTCATGATGCTCATTCTGAGTCATTAAAGTTTAAGAGCAAAAAATCCATTGCTTTTCATTATTTTTACACTAGATAAGCTAGTACTTTTCTTAAAGTAGATGGACAATGGCTAAGGCTGATGCTTCTGGTTTTAAGACAGCACAGCATTATGAATAAGATAGATCCCTTTTTAACATCTCTACTACCAAGTCAGAGCTTTGTCACAAATCTCTGTGACTGTATCAATATAGGCAGTTCACTATGTTATGGAGACTCTGAGTCAGCAGATATATTCCCAAATGTACTCATTCTTATTGCAGAAGAAATAAGCTGAAGGGGACTCTTGATTGCAAATGGTTCTAGTGTACTAAAGAATGAATGTTGTCACTAGTGAGCACATTTTATTGAAAACAGCAATTACGATAAATGAGACACTCTTTTTAAGAAAGTTCAAGTCATATATTATTTTATAGTAAAGACATTTTAGAAGTCAAATAAAAAGAAATCTATAAAAATGACTCATTTCTGTTTATGATTTATAAAATCATGCATTTCTGAAAGACCCCTTGCTGCTGCTGCTACTGCTGCTAAGTCCCTTCATTCGTGTCCAATTCTGTGCGACCCCATAGATGGCAGCCCACAAGGCTCCACCATCCCTGGGATTCTCCAGGCAAGAATACTGGAGTGGGTTGCCATTTCCTTCTCCAATGGATGAAAGTGAAAAGTGAAAATGAAGTCTCAGTCATGTCCGACTCTTCACGACCGCATGGACTGCAGCCTACCAGGCTCCTCCTTCCATGGGATTTTCCAGGCAAGAGTACTGGAGTGGGTTGCCATTGCCTTCTTCTGAAAGACCCCCTAAAATTAATTGAATCCTTTACTTCAGATAGATTCAGAAACACTCTTATAGTTCTCAAATTCTTTATCTTATACTCAATCACTTCAATTAAGTAGTATCTATTGCATTCCTACTAACAGACACAACTGAGTGTCTGTTAGTTGGAGTGTCTGAGTGTCTGTAACACACACTACTGCAAGGAGATCCAACCAGTCCATTCTGAAGGAGATCAGCCCTGGGATTTCTTTGGAGGGAATGATGCTAAAGCTGAAACTCCAGTACTTTGGCCACCTCATGAGAAGAGTTGACTCAATGGAAAAGACTCTGATGCTGGCAGGGATTGGGGGCAGGAGGAGAAGGGGACGACAGAGGATGAGATGGCTGGATGGCATCACTGACTCGATGGGCGTGAGTCTCAGTGAACTCCGGGAGTTGGTGTTGGACAGGGAGGCCTGGCGTGCTGCAATTCATGGGGTCGCAAAGGGTCAGACACAACTGAGCGACTGATCTGATCTGATAGAGGTAATAGAATGAAGTATAAAATAAAATCTTGGATTTTCAGACTTCTCAATAGTGGAAAAATATATAAATGTACAAAATAAGTAAAAATAAATAAGTGATTATGTGCTTAATCATTGGAAATGTTATAGATATGAAGAGGGATTCAATGTGAAGTAAAGAAAGACTTCAATAATGGAGTGAAAGTTGAGATAAAAAGAGAAAGGTAAGAATAACTTAGACTAGGAAAAGAAAGGACTACCTTGAATAGAACCATAAAATATTTTATTCACCTAATGTCCAATGTATTCAAAGAAAAATTAATGCATCCTACTTCTAGAGAAGTAGAACACATCATATAGGTAACTAATAGAATTTTAGCTTTGGGGAATGTAAAATGTTTAACTTCACTTTGTTAAGAAAAATCTCACATGGTCTGCATATCACAGAGATCTTCCATGGCCTATATTATAAGAAATTTAGCATCCTCGACTTGCTTGTCATGCCAATAACCGGTCTTAAAAGCAAACTGCTTCTCCCAGAGCCCTACAGCAATATGTAGCCTTAAACAGCTCCACTCTCAATCATATCCACTGAGCCTTCATATCATTTGTAATTTTTTTTTTGTAGTTTGTTTAGTTACTAAATCTTAACCAACACTTTTGAGACACCATGGATCGTAGCTCTCCAGATTCCACTGTCCATGGGATTTTCTAGGTAAGAATACTGGAGTGGGCTGTTATTTCTGTCTCCAGGGGATCTTCCTGACCCAGGAATCAAACCCATGTCTCCTGTACTGACAGGTGGGTCCTTTAACACTGAACCACCAGGGAATCCCCTTAACCCTCTCCCTAATTATAATTTGTGTGAGCAAGGAAAAACATGCGATTCAAGGCAGCTAACACAAACATATGACTTGTATTGCTATAAAAATGTACATCTTGTGTCTGGTTATACTAAAACAATTGTGTTTCTTGAAAGTCTTAAAGAAGAATTGGCCAGTATGTATAAATAAAAGAATAACTAGAGAATGTAGTTGACTTGAATGACTATGCAGTATCTAATTAAATCATCATGTATTTCTAGTGCTGAATCTCTGGAACTGACTTAGGTTGTGAATGATAATTCTTTTTCACAATGAGATCTTCCCATGTGAGGGTTCTTTTACTTGGATGTCCTTGAAGTTGCACTTAGTTTACTTCCCTGTCCATGTGTATGGATGTGTGTGTGTGTGTGTATATATATATATATATAGGATGTGTTGCTGCTGCTGCTGCTAAGTCGCTTCAGTCGCGTCCGACTGTGTGTGACCCCATAGACGGTGGCCCACCAGGCTCCCCTGTCCCTGGGATTCTCCAGGCAAGAACACTGGAGTGGGTTGCCATTTCCTTCTCCAATGCATGAAAGGGAAAAGTGAAAGTGAAGTCGCTCAGTTGTGTCCGACTCTTTGCGACCCCATGGTCTGCAGCCTACCAGGCTCCTCTGTCCATGGGATTTTCCAGGCAAGAGTACTGGAGTGGGGTGCCATTGCCTTCTCCAATAGGGTGTGTGTGTGTGTGTGTGTGTGTGTGTGTGTGTGTATCCTTATATATATATCCTCGACCCCTTAACTTAGCCTGGGTTTATGATGGCTGTTTATTACATTCCAAGAATAAACTAAAACATGCACTAAAGAAGTCAATGGCACCCCACTCCAGTACTCTTGCCTGGAAAATCCCATGGACGGAGGACCCTGGTGGGCCACAGTCCATGGAGTTGCTAAGAGTCTGACACAACTGAGCGACTTCACTTTCACTTTTCACTTTTATGCATTGGAGAAGGAAATGGCAACCCACTCCAGTGTTCTTGCCTGGAGAATCCCAGGGACGGGGGAGCCTGGTGGGCTGCCATCTATGGGGTTGCACAGAGTCGGACATGACTGAAGCAACTTAGCAGCAGCAGCAGAGGTAATTGAGGGTATTTTTATGTGGCTTTCTCTCTGTCTGAAATACTTTCTCCTTTCCTTGCCTTCACTTAGCTAATAAGTAGTTACCCTTATAGAATTAGTTCAGAGGCACATTTCATGCCTTCAAGCATTTAAATATATGAAAGTTGAGAAGTTTTAAGACGTAACAAGTGATATTTATGACTTCACTGGAGAGAATTACTTTTATCTAGATTTGAAAGAACTAAAAGTAATACCAACATAGATAAAAATTATTTTATCACGGAGGTTGTTAAATAGTATTAAGTGAGGTATTACATAAATTGTTGAAAAAAACTGGAGTAAATTCAGTGATAGTGTACAGATCATGATGAAAATTTTTGAGTTGTACTTTGAAAATGTTATTTTGAGTAGTATTTAACTAAATGCTAGGTTATCACTACAATTAACATTTTTTTGGAATTTATAATGTAAACTAGATTTATAACAGGAAAAGAATAGATAACATTTACTAGATTCTCAGATGATATAGATATCTTTCACCCATTTCTTAATGGTTTTGAAAATAGCATGTTTCTGAATTATAAACTATTCTCGACTATAAGAATCTGTGAAAAGTATCAACGAGATTGAAGCTATTTTGCGGCTAAAGTATCCATTTTATTAAGTGAAAAAAAAAAGACTTTACATTTTAATTTAAAAATATCTCCAGTACCAAATAAATTTTTATGTTGTATATGGAGAATTTTGTGGTGTTTTTTTTTTGCCCCTAAAGTTTTAAAAAACCTAAGTGCTGAACAGTGAAGTTTACATGTGCCTAAGATTCCTTAACAGTTCAGCCTCTACAAATATATCATCTAACCCTGTCTCATATTTCATTGCAATGCTTGCCAATCAGTAACAGTCTTTGGCCCCATGTCACTTTCATCCCATTGGATGGCTGTCATGGGAGCTGCCCAATGGTGCGCTGCTAATGAGGCAGCTTAAAGAGCAGCTGGGGATGTGCAATTGCTGGATTAGGGTCAAGGCCAAGAGAGAAAATTGATGAGAGAGATAGAGTCTGAACGACTGCCAATAAGCAGGGGTTCTATTATCCTGCTAAAGCAGGACATTCATTACCATCTATTGTAACATAATTTGGGTTTAGTCAAGCTGTCTCTCCCTCTCTTTGGATTTACAATTCATAAGCCACAAATGATCCAAAGGGTGCATTGTCCCTTGTGGCCACGTAACCCTGGGTGAGGGAGAAGCATGGCAAAAATGCATGAGCTGTGAAGTCCCTAATGTAAGCACCATCAGGGCCAGCACCTTGTTCCTGGGAGCTGTGACATAAGTTGTAGGCACATTGCCAAAATAGTTTTGCATCTCTCTGGAGCCGGTTTGCTCATTAAGCAAAGATAAAAAGTTCTTGTTTATCCTTTGCACAAATCAAGTCCTAATGCTAAGAGCTGATATCTCCACACTAATTTCTTCTAGTTTCTGGTAATATTACTGCACAGGAACAGAAGTTTATTTTTCCATAAGGATATAAACCAAGTTCTTCCAAGAGTCAGAGAATAATCTGTGTCCCTATTTTTCAGTTGGTTTGTGTTGTTTCTACGCATGAAATATGACATGTATAAAATTTGTAAAAAAAACAAAAAACAACAAAACCTTATTTTTCTCTTTAATCACAAAGCTTCCCACCCTTTAAATAGGATGAATGTGCCTTTCCTTTTTCCTCTTCCTCTCTTCTTGTGCCTGTACTGAACTTTTTTAATTATATTACTTATTAACATTTGGATTCCATGCTAAAGCCCACCTGCCATCTGAACTAATGGGACCGTAGTGTTATTGTCTATATGCTGTACTCAGTTAGGAAGGCAAATGAGCTTGATGAAAAGAGAGCAAGTACAGTAATTCAGAGCAAATTAACCAAGGCATAGTGAATATAATTAATCACTGCAGTAAAATAAGGAAAATAAAGTTCTTGGCTTGATAGTGGGACAGTGCTGACCTCAGTCTGTGGCAGGTAGATCTCACAGAGCATCCTCTACCCCTACCAGAAAGTCATTTCTGTAAGTCACAGATAAAGGTAGAAGCAGTACAACCAGTCCTTATGAATCTTTTAAATGCGGCTTTACCACCAGTGACTTTTCAGTTGTTCTTGCATTTTTTAGAATGTGTACGATTCAATCCACATTGGTTTTCTTTCCTCAGAAGCTAAAGTTTCATCTTATTTGTATGACTGTTTCACATGCCTCTGCCTAGTGTAAATTTGTTGTAATTCATCTCATTATTTCCACATGTGCTTTATAGATATATTGTCTTCATGTTTTTAAAATTTTGATGTTTTGACTTTAAATGCTTACCAGCATAGGTATTTCAAACTGCTTATACAAACCACAATAAATGATCCATCATTAGCAAAGCCTGCTGCTGATTCTTCCAAAGAATCATTTTATGAATGTATTTATAAGCTTCAAAATACATATTGCCTTACTTAATTCTTAGAAACAGAATTCCCTTTTAATGGATTCAGGTCATTTAATGCTATGGTTCAAGGTGTTATCATAATAACTCTGGTTCAGTTCAGTTCAGTCACTCAGTAGTATCTGACTCTTTACGACCACGTAGATTGCAGCACGCCAGGGCTCCCTGTCCATCTCCAACTCCTGGAGCCTACTCAAACTCATGTCCATTGAGTCGGTGATGCCATCCAACCATCTCATCCTCTGTTGTCCCCTTCTCCTCCTGCTTTCAATCTTTCCCAGCATCGGGGTCTTTTCAAATGAGTCAGCTCTTCACATCAGGTGGCCAAAGTATTGGAATTTCAGCTTCAGCATCAGTCCTTCCAATGAACATTCAGGACTGATTTCCTTTAGGATGAACTGGTTGGATATCCTTGCAGTCCAAGTGACTCTCAAGAGTCTGCTCCAACACCACAGTTCAAAAGCATCAATTCTTCTGCACTCAGCTTTCTTTAGAGTCCAGCTCTCACATCCATACATGACTACTGGAAAAACCATAGCCTTGACTAGATGGACCTTTGTTGTCTCTGCTTTTTAATAAGCTGTCTAGGTTGGCCATAACTTTCCTTCCAAGGAGTGAGTGTCTTTTATTTTCATGGCTGCAGTCACCATCTGCAGTGATTTTGGAGCCCCCCCAAAATTATGTCTGTCACTGTTTCCACTGTTTCCCCATCTATTTGCCATGAAGTGATGGGACCAGAAGCCATGATCTTACTTTTCTGAATGTTGAGCCAACTGTTTCACTCTCCTCTTTCACTTTCATCAAGAGGCTCTTTAGTTGTTCTTTGCTTTCTGCCATAAGGGTGGTATCATCCAGGTATCTGAGGTTATTGATATTTCTCCCTGCAATCTTGATTCCAGCTTGTGCTTCATCCAGCCCAGCATTTCTCATAATGTACTTTTTATATATAAGTTAAATAAGCAGGGTGACAGTATGCAGCCTTGACGTACTCCTTTCCCTATTTGGAACCAGTCTGTTGATCCATGTCCAGTTCTAACTGTTACTTCCTGACTTGCATACAGATTTCTCAAGAGGTAGATCAGATGCTCTGGTATTTAAGAATTTTCCACAGTTTGTGGTGATCCACACAGTCAAAGGTTTTGGCATAGTCAATAAAGCAGAAATAGATGTTTTTCTGGAACTCTCTTGTTTTTTCGATAATCCAAAAGATGTTGGCAGTTTGATCTCTGGTACCTAGCAATCAAAAAGCCACATTCTGATTACCAGTATCTGTAAACTCTTAACAAGTCCATCTTTTCTGAAGGCATAGAGTGCTAAGAACTGATTTTTTGTGTGTATGTGTGGAAATATATTAATATTCCTGGTAACTTAAGACAACTGATTAATTATATCTGTTTCCTTTTACTGAATACAAGGTGGTTTATGTACAGAGACTAATCTAAGAAGGTAGTTTCAATGCTAATACAACTTATAAGGATATGTTAAGTAGATATTTTGAGGATGTGAATGCTAAGTGCTCAAATCTATGAAATCTAATCTACTTATAACCTACTGAATGATACACATGGTCTTAAGTAACAATGGGCCCTCTATTTCAGAAATAGTATGTGTCACATTCATAAAGACTGTTTTACTGAAATGAAGTCTCCATTCCCAGATCAGATCAGTCACTCAGTCGTGTCCGACTCTTTGCGACCCCAAATTCCAGTCCTGATTCATGTTTGTTTCCTTAACAAATAAGAAGTCTATGAGTTACAGGTTGGAGAAGGAGTTTTTTTGGAAAATACTTGCCTAACATAATTGAATACAAATCAAAATAAATGGAGCAAGGGAGGGAGAGGGGGAAAGAGGAGAAAATTTTTATATAGCTGTTAATCAATTATAAATAATTCTTCCACTGGAAGTTTCTTTTGCTGGGGGAGCAGCAAATGATTGGTAAAGCATATAGAAGTTTAAAGGTAGACAATGGATCTAGTCTTAATTACTTAGTATTATAAAGATGGTGAGGAGATTCTGGTTCTCTGGGGGTAACTTCCTGGGAAAGGACAAAATTGCCAGTGATGTTGGTTTTATAACCCTTTCTTGGAGCAAAATTTGAGGGATAAGGTGAGGCTTGGATAAGAGGTGAGCAGGATTTTTAAACATGATTCTTCTATAGGACCTTTAAAGTTTTCACTACAATTCCCAAAACCATGATATGCTTAGTAAATTTGTAGACAGTGTTGGGGATGATTCAGCAAAAGGCAAAACTAGAATCAGATTCTAGATGAGAAGACAAATGAGTCACAACCATAGCTCACAGGCACAGTAACAGACCTAGAGACCTGATGTGTCTTTTAAATGGAGACAGCAAAAGAGACACAGATGTATAGAACAGTCTTTTGGACTCTGTGGGAGAGGGAGAGGGTGGGATGATTGGGAGAATGGCACTGAAACATGTATAATATCATATATGAAACGAATCGCCAGTCCAAGTTGGATGCATGATACTGGTTGCTTGGGGCTGGTGCACTGGGACAACTGAGAGGGATGGTACGGGGAGGGAGGAGGGAGGGGGGTTTGGGATGGAGAACATGTGTATACCCGTGGAGGATTCATGTTGATCTATGACAAAACCAATACAATATTGTAAAGTAATTAACCTCCAATTAAAATAAATGAATTTATATTTTAAAATAAATAAATAAATGGTAAAAAACCATTTAATTCTTGGTCAGCAACTGCTCACAGGTTGGCTGTATACTTTTGTATTTTAGTAATAAGAATGGTACTTATTTAGTTTTTACTGAATGAATTGAGTGAACTGAATTCTTTAACCTTCACCACATTATATAAGACGTAACTATTTTCTTATTATTTTCCCCCAAAGAGCAAATGAATGCTTAGGGTTTAAGTACTTTGCCTTAAATCACACAGATATTAAGCTATGAAGCTGAAATTCAAATCCAGGAAGCCTGGCTCCACACTGCTGCTGCTAAGTTGCTTCAGTCGTGTCTGACTCTGTGCGACCCCATAGACAGCAGCCCACCAGGCTCCCCCGTTCCTGGGATTCTCTAGGCAAGAATACTGGAGTGGGTTGCCATTTCCTTCTCCAACGCATGAAAGTGAAAAGTGAAAGTGAAGTTGCTCAGTCATGTCCACTCCTAGAGACCCCATGGACTGCAGCCTACCAGGCTCCTCCGTCCATGGGATTTTCCAGGTAAGAGTACTGGAGTGGGGTGCCATTTCCTTCTCAGACACAACATGCACTAAAGCATTGACCTAGACTAGTAAGAAAAGACATGTTAATGTCTCCCCTAACCACTGCATTTCTGCCAGAGAACAGCTTTAATACCAAGAGAGAACTGATCTTTGGGAATGAAACCCTAAGCAGTAAAGAATAAATAGGAACTTGGAAATAAGTAAAATGATGACCATGTTTACAGTAGCATGTTTTAACATTCTGATTCTTTCAAATATCTTTATCCACTTAGATTGTAGAAGAGTTATAGAACTACTCAATGGATTTCTGGAAAATATGTTTATAAATTTAGAGTATGTTTAAAATTATTTAATATCCCATTTTCCAACTATTCCCTTCACTTATTTCATGCAGTCAAGAAACAAACACATAAAACATCTTCAACAGTCTCAAAGTGTCATTCACTCAGTTGTGTCCAGCTCTTTGTGACCCCATGGACTGTAGCCCGCCAGGTTCCTCTGTCCAAGGGATTCTCCAGGCAAGAAAACTGGAGTAAGTAGCCATTCTCTTCTCCAGGGAATCTTCCAGACTCAGGAATCTAACCCAGGTTTCCTACTTTGCAGTCAGATTCTTTACTGTCTGGGCCATTGGGAAAGCCCCAACAATCTATAATCTTCTAAAACTTAATGACTGTATTTTCAACCTCTGTGGTTATTTATCAAGCACCTCATTTGAAACTTGCTAGTATCTAGATATGGATATGAATCAAGTATATTCCTTAAAATTTTTTAATTTAATACTGTGGTTTAGGTGATACTTAATGGTTTAGGAAAGTTTGTGTCAACACATATACCCTTATCTCTACCACCATTCCACACCCTCACTCAGGCATAACATAACCAGGTATTTGGTAGGTGAATGCAAATTTTTATATTTTAAGATAGTAATATATGAGTAGAAAAAGATATCAACCCCCAACAGTTTAAAAAAAATACCACTTTTTAATTCTGTCAGTGACAAAGAAAATATTTTGTTTTCAATAACTATTTTTTCCCTTAGCTCATTAAGATATTTTCACAGAAGCTTCAAGAACTCAATTCATATATGCAAGCCTCCCCCCAAATCCTTACATATGGTGACATTACTGGCACCAATAATCAGGGTTGGAGTGGAGAATGCAGATGGAAAGTACCATGTAAATCACCTCATTATTGTTAGTCAGGTTAGAATTGTTCAAATAAGCTGAAACTTATCAAATTATAACAGGTGAATTACAGAAGTGAGAGTTCAAAGCAAGTACCATGATGTTCTTGGGGTAACAGTAAGAATATGGCTTAGAAGAGTGACCCCATACTGCTGTTCTTGACTATTAGTTTTGATTTATTGTGCTTTTTAAAAATTTTAGACGTTTTACCACTTTCACTCTTACTTAATTATTTAAACAGTTGTTCAGCTCAGTTCAGTCGCTCAGTCGTGTCCGACACTTTGCGACCCCATGAATCACAGCACGCCAGGCCTCCCTGTCCATCACCAACTCCCGGAGTTCACCCAGACTCAGGTCCATCGAGTCAGTGATGCCATCCAGCCATCTCATCCTCTGTCGTCCCCTTCTCCTCCTGCCCCCAATCCCTCCCAGCATCAGAGTCTTTTCCAATGAGTCAACTCTTCGCATGAGGTGGCCAAAGTACTGGAGTTTCAGCTTTAGCATCATTCCTTCCAAAGAAATCCCAGGGCTGATCTCCTTCAGAATGGACTGGTTAGATCTCCTTGCAGTCCAAGGGACTCTCAAGAGTCTTCTCCAACACCACAGTTCAAAAGCATCAATTCTTCAGCACTCAGCTTTCTTCACAGTCCAACTCTCACATCCATACATGACCACAGGAAAAACCATAGCCTTGACTAGACGGACCTTTGTTGGCAAAGTAATGTCTCTGCTTTTGAATATGCTATCTAGGTTAGTCATAACTTTTCTTCCAAGGAGTAAGCGTCTTTTAATTTCATTAAAATGAAATTTTAATGTAGTGGAAATTTTAATGTAGCTGTAGTGGAAAGCAAAACAGGACATGTAAGTTACCCAATCTAATTCTGATTGAAGCTTTGGTACTGACTTATGTGAATTTAGAAGGCATGCTCTACTCCATGAGTCAGATTTCTTAGCTTTCCAGTGGAGATGAGGAATTTCCATGCTGCAAAGATTCTTCAGGCAATAAAATTGAATGAAAGTATGCAATTAAATCTCACTTTTACCATCCTGCCTGTTCAACACAGCCAAGACAACATTTTTAATTATCATTATTTGCCTCTTAATAATTATTTACCTTATTCATACTTGCAACCTTATTCATATTTGCATGGTAAGACACAAAGTGCTTTTCCATACAGTTCTTAACAAATTTCTCACAAGCATACATGGTGTCAATATCAGTTTCCCCCCTTTTCTAGCTGAATCTTAATTCTGTCTCTTGATAGCATTGGCTGCTCTCACTAGTTTCTAAAAATGTAGATTCAGTGACAGTAATTGATATACCTACTCCGCAATCCCAACTGTCATACAGACTTATGAAGCAGTTATTGAGAAAAAATGTAAAGCAGTTTTCAGGAACAGACTGAACCAGGAAACAAAAAAGAATTCTGGATATATAGGCAGTTTAACACAAGAATACTTAAATAATAGCATTAGAATATTCATCCCTGATGTCTTCATTTTTCTCACTGTACATACCTAATTAGCTATTTTTTTTTTCCTGTGTATCATTCTTAGGCCTTTTATACCTGTGTATTTTTCAGGCCAATCACATAATCATAACTTAAAACCTGACCACTATTAAAAGTCATATTATTCACTTGCTCTTAAATTTCAATGCATTTGTATTAAGCATAGAACAGAGTTCAGTCTACAAAGCAGTGAAATGTAAGTGTGCCCACAGTCTAATCTCAGGGTTTGGTTCAGTGGCATCCTGAAGACCACGATACACACAGAAGAGCTAATTATGTGCATGTCTCTTTTCCCCCGTGTTCAGTGATATAATATCTGCACTGATAGCTTGATATCTGTCAAGGTAAGAATATTTACACCAAAAAAAAAAAAAAAAAAAGGCAAGCACTGTGAAACAGGTTTTCTTTCACCAAAGATAGCAATTAAACATTTATCTGCATAGCACTAATTCTGTCCCAAATTCCAATACCACTGTATTTCCAAGGTACATTTGGTACAAATCCATCCTAAGTATGGCCTCTTCCATCATTCTGTGATGGACTTCTCCTCATTTTGACTAGGTGAAAAAATCATAATTTTAATGAGATGACAATATTTTTCTAGGATAGACTTTTTCTGTTTTAGAGAGATCTTCTGAGGAGCCTATCTTAAACCTCTAAGAAAAAATACTGCTCCTTCCAGGCTAAGCAATAATTCTATCTCCTCCCAAGCATGACTTACTGTTTTAAAAATATTACTTAGAGCAGTTTTAAGTTCACAGAAAAAACTGAAAGAAAAGTACAGAGATTCCCCATATTTCTCTTGGCTCTACACATACATTTGTTGTTGTTTAGCCACAAAGATGTGTCTAACTCTTTGCAACCCCATGAACTATAGCCTGCCAGGCCTCTGTCCATGGGATTTCCCAGGCAAGAATACTGGAGAGGGTTGTCATTTCCTTCTCCAGGGAATCTTCCTGACTCCAGGTTCAAACCTGCATCTCCTGCCTTGGAAGATGGATTATTTACCACTGAGCCACCTGGGAAGCTCTCCACACAAGCACAGCATTCCCTATAATCAATATCTCCCACCAGGATGGAATATTGTTACAAATGATGAAACTACATTGACAAATTGTGGTCAGACAAACCACAGCCTGCCTTACAATTCACACTCAGTATTATATTTTTCTTAGTTTTGGGCAAATTTATAATGACATGTACCCATCATCATATTTTCCTACAGAGTATTTTCACTGTCCTAAAACTCCTCTGTGCGCCTATTCATCCCTCTATCCCTAACCCTTGGCAACCTCTGATCATCTATATAGATTTACCTTTTCAGACTGTCATCTGGTTGGAATTATACAGGGTGTAGCCCTTTCAGATTGGCTTCTTTCACTTAACAATATGCCTTTAAGTTTCCTTTATGTCTTTTCATGGTTTGATACCTTATTTCTTTAGTGCTGAATAATATTTCATTGTCTGGATGTACCAGTTTATTTATTCATGCACTTACTACAAGACACATGCCTCATTATTCACAACTGAAAAATAATCCCACCTTTTCTGCACTCTCATAAGATTTTATTTATACCTTCTTTGTAACACTTAACATCTTACATAGTTATTATTAACATTTTATCCTTCCTATTATACTATATATTTTGAGGGTAAAGTTTGCATCTTGTTCATGTTTATTCCCATATAGCCAACTTTAATATGTTTCAATAAATAAATGTTAGGGAAAAATACTATTGAACATTTTACTGGCCTCATATTTCCACAGTTCCTGCATTTTTCTCACTAAATCTGATAACTTTTTTCAAAAACTATTGAAAACATCTTTGAAAGGAAACAAAAATTCACTCAACTTATTGTCACTTCATGATCAAGCATGAGTATTCTAAATGCCAAATGAGTCCCAGGTACTGCTTTTGAATGACACTTGGGAATGCAATAAATGGAGAGCACAATGCTAAAATAGCTATTGAATTTCAGATATTTTTCTAAAGAAAATAATGCAAACCAACATGGTGTTTTACAAGTATCCTTAAAAGTCAGTGGGAAAGCAAATAGCACTTGGAACAATGTTCTGTAGAAATGTTTACTTAAATGTTTGGTGAGGAGGAAGTATTTGCATAATAAAATGCCTTTATTAACAGCATAGTGGGCCTCACTTTCTTGGTTTGAAAAGAAGCTAAGGGGTCTCAACACTATTTTTGTTTTGTTTTCTAGGCAATTTCAGAATATAATGAAAATTCTATCACCTTCCCAAATGCTTATACACATATGCCCAGATCTGGGAAGTTACCTCAGTCCACTCAAATTCAGTAGTTTTCAAGATACAAACATAAACCCTTATTCACTGTTTTCTTATGCAGAAAGATTTTTGTCCCTCCCAACATCTTAATTTCTTTTTAAAAAAAGTCTCATAAAGTGTTCAATCAGCAGCCAACTGAAAGAACTGATTCACTGGTAAGAGAGCAGGTGCGGCTGACTTCCCATTTGGAAGCAGCTGGCAGGCTTTTTTTTTTTTTTCTTAAGCATGATCTCAGTTAGCTCCAGTGTTAAGAAGTGTACCAGGGATACAGTGGTCAAGGCTTGATCTCTCCCTGCTTTGTCCTGTTCCCTGAGCACTCATTACCCTTAGCCTTTGTAAGCTATCTGCATCACACAGCCCTTGTCAACAAAGGAAACGAATGAAGGGAGGTTCCAGCTGGATCAGTGTAAAACCACTGGATGAAACTGGAAAAAAAAAAAGTAATCTACAATTTACACACCACTGATGATATTCCCTTATACCATTCTTGCATCAGCAAGTCAGTGGTGTTAACACTTAGGATTTTTTCATATTTAACATTAATAGATAAGCTCCTATGGGTTGCTTTTAGGGGAGGAAAGAATAGAATTTTAAATTTAGGTTAAGAGTGTTGATGATATTTGTATAATTACAAAAGGAAAAAAAAAAATCTTCTTTTATTAGAATGTCTCTTCAGTACCAAACCAGATTATAAGAGTCAGCAGAAGTTAGCACCGTGTCATGGAAAACAATCCTGGGAAAATGTCACTTCTCTCTAATAATACAAAGCTGGAAATGATCTATATAACTGCACACAGAGAAAAGAGCTAGAGAATTGATATTTTGTGTTCCGTTCCACGGAATAATGCTGATATTTCTATTAGGCCACTTAACTCATCAATACATAATATTAGAATTATATAATATATATAGTACACATATAATAGAAAGTGACAATACTATAAATTGTGAAAGTATCAATATTTTGAATAGGTCATGTCAATACTCTAAAAGTAGTCATTAAAACAGTGATGAAATTTCTAGTAATGTCAGCAGCTAAATTTTTTGAGGAACTTTTATGTTAGGCATTATACATTACATATTTCTTCCATTATTTCACTTGTCTACACATCTACGGGTATTATATCTTCTCAGTTTTACAACTGAGGCTTCAGAGAGACCTAATATTTCTCAAAACCCCACAATTAATAAATAGTGTCACCAGAAATTAAACCCAAGATTTTATGCCATCAACTATTTTTATTGACCACTAAACTAAATATCAAGACCTTTTAAGAGTGTAAGTTATTATGAAAATTATTATAAATGTATCTACATATTATGTAATATAGACATTCTTTTTTTCATTTTACATTCAGACATTTGAATATCATTACATCAGCATTTTCCAAAATGTGTTCTTTTAAAAAATAATTATGCATGTTACTATAAATATTATCTGAAAAAAATGTATCATAGTTAAGTGAGTCTGGATTAAACAAGTTTAAACAGAGCTATGTTACTGCAGAATTCACTTCTTAAATCACAATGTGCATTTTGATTCTCCAAAAAGAGAATAACATGTTTGCAAACCTTTATCAACTGCTTAGCATGTTTCAGTCACAAGCATTACTTCATTTAATTCTAACAGGCTTATGAATTCAGTTAATTATCATTTAACAGGAAAGCTGAGGTTTATAAATATGAAATAAATTGTATAAAATCCCACAACTAAATTGAAACTACTAAGATAAACTATATTGCTGTCTTTTATATTAAAAGCCCTTGAAATTTTTTAAAATCTAGAACCTGCTTGGAATCACATAGTTAAGACATAGCTTTGCAACTCCTGACATACTGTAAGTACTCGTTATTTAATAAGTATCTGTTTTCTCTCTCTGAGGTTTGTGAGCTCCTTGAATAGTAATATGATGGACCCTAAAAAGAGTGCCTGATACATAAGCACTCATTAGATTGTCAATAAATAGTTATTGAATGAATTAACATTGTCTGTAGATGGAGTGATCTTACTCTTCTTGGTTGTCAAGTCTACACAGACAATGTTATCGCCAGTCCCTGGAGTTAATCAACCTTAGTGTCAAAAGTGAAAACAGGTAATGGTAAAAGGAAATTACAGCTCTATCATACCTAGAATCTTGAGAATAAAATGTATTTAATAGAATACAAATTATTAGATTACATATAATCAAGGACTGGATTATACAATCAGAGTTATGCATTGTAATTCCCACCAAAAACTGTTTCAAAATTATATTTGTGGTGAGATTTCCCTGGTGGTTCAGTGGTTAAGACTTCACCTTCCTATAGAGGGGGTGTGAAATGATCTCTGGTCAGGGAGCTAAGCCTCCACATGCTTTGTGGCCAAAAAAACAAAACATAAAATAGAAACAATTTGTAACAAATTCAATAAAGACTTTAAAAAATGGTTCTACATCAAAATAAATCTTCAAAAAATTATATTTATGGTAAAAGTAAGCAAACTTATTATTTAAAAACATTGTGATATAGTGAAAAGGCCATATTAAGCACAGAATTAGTTATGATATTGGCTGGAATTCTACCTTTTCACTTTGACCTCTTTGGGCAAGTAAGCACACACAACACTGCATTGAACCTTATTTTCCTGATTTCCAAATGGTTCTGCTATTTTTCTTTCTGGATGTTGCAAAAATTAAGTGAGCTAAACCACCCAGGGTAGTATTTAGAACATAATAATCAGCAAATAAAGAACAACTATTGCTTTTACTCCAGTTGACTTTAAATCAGTTCAGACTGTTGATTTTTGAAATTCCATTTATTTACAAGGGAATTGGATTTGTGTAACTAGCCCGGTCATAATCTGCTACTTCTGAACCTGCCCATTTCTAAAAGGTTCATTTCTCATTTTAAAATATGCTAGTGGAAGAAAAATGCATTTTAGACAGTGTTACAGTACCCCGAACATTCATCAGTTTAACTCAGCAGCTTCTCTAACAATCTGAAAATTGACCTCAAAACTCCCTTCATCTAGAAATAAACATGTAGAGAAGCATGAATCTGTCATATACAGGATAAAAGAGACTAGCAATTCTGCATAAACTAGATAAATGCTGGGAATAAATCTGCTGCTACTTCTAATAGAGCACAGGTCTTTCTGACATGTCACTGCTAAATGTTCTACCTTACAAAATTGAAATTGTCCAGTCACTCACTATTCTAACAGGATCAATACTAAAAGGGATTTACTAGTAACTTCAGTGCATAAATCTACTATGATTAAAGCTGGTTCTAGAGAATACAATACTAACACTAGAAAATTTCCTTTTCTTGTTCAGAGGAAGTAACAAAATAATACATTCATTTACACAGTGATATCATGACTGGAAATGTCATTCAGCCCATTCACACACTCTCTATTTCTCAATATGTATTGAGTATTTACTACAAGGTTGAATTATACATAGATTGTAAGCTCCTGAAGGGAATGGTCTATCAGAGAAAGGTAAGTATGAACCCAAACAAATCAACTTCAGTGTTGAAATGGGTAGTTGAAACAACTAAATTAAGATAGGATTTTAGAGAGGGGCAATTTACACTTGGTTTAGAAATCATAAAAGTCTTTATAGAAGTTTTGTGCATTAGTTTTGGTACTTGAGTGATGGATAAATTTGGATATGTACAGAGAGGAATTGTTGGGCTTCTCTGGTGGCTCAGCTGGTAAAGAATCCACCTGCTTTGAGGGAGACCTGGGTTGGATCCCTGAATTAGGAAGATCCCCTGGAGAAGGGATGGCTACCCACTCCAGTATTTTGGCCTGGAGAATATAGTCCGTGGGGTCACAAAGAGTTGGACATGACTGAGTGAAGAGGAACTAAAAAGCCTCTTGATGAAGGTGAAAGAGGAGAGTGAAAAAGTTGGCTTAAAACTCAACATTCAGAAAGCTAAGATCATGGCATCTGGTCCCATCACTTCATGGGAAATAGACAGGGAAACAGTGTCAGACTTTATTTTTTTGGGCTCCAAAATCACTGCAGATGGTGACTGCAGCCATGAAATTAAAAGACACTTACTCCTTGGAAGGAAAGTTATGACCAACCTAGATAGCACATTGAAAAGCAGAGACATTACTTTGCCAACAAAGGTTCGTCTAGTCAAGGCTATGGTTTTTCCAGTGGTCATGTATGGATGTGAGGGTTGGACTGTGAAGAAAGCTGAGTGCCAAAGAATTGATGCTTTTGAACTGTGGTGTTAGAGAAGACTCTTGAGAGTCCCTTGGACTGCAAGGAGATCCAACCAGTCCATTCTGAAGGAAATCAGCCCTGGGATTTCTTTGGAAGGAATGATGCTAAAGCTGAAACTCCAGTACTTTGGCCACCTCATGGGAAGAGTTGACTCATTGGAAAAGACTCTGATGCTGGAAGGGATTGGGGGCAGGAGGAGAAGGGCACAACAGAGGATGAGATGGCTGGATGGCATCACTGACTCGATGGACGTGAGTCTGAGTGAACTCCGGGAGATGGTGATGGACAGGGAGGCCTGGCGTGCTGCAATTCATAGGGTCTCAAAGAATTGGACACGACTGAGCGACTGAACTGAACTGAACTGAACTGAGTGGCTTTCACTTCACTTCACAGAGAGGAAACTACATATTTTTAACTTTTTATACTAGATTTAAAGTTCCTACAATAAAGTAAGTAGTAGAAGACAGTCATAAAATGTGGGCATTCAATTACTCAAATAGTCTATAGTCTATTTGAGTAATTGACAATTACTAAAAAAGCAGAACATAGAGATGAAGAACATAAGATCTGGAGTCAGATTGTTTGGGTTTACATTCCATAGCAGTTACTTTGAATCTAGTTATTCATCCTCTCTGTGCTGTAATTTCCTCATCAGTAATAGAGATAATGATATGGTAGAATTGATACCCCTTAGTGTTATGAGAACCAAATGGCTGAATAAAGGTGAAATTCTTCAAGAGTTTTAGCTACAAAGTATCGTCTATGGGGTGGCAAAAGAGTTGGAGAGGACTTAGCAACTACACAATATTGTCTATGTATTAGCTAGTATAATAGCCATCTTCATAATTCAAAAACATTAGCATTTTATAATCTAAGTATTTGAGAATTCCTATCCAAGATTGCAATCTTGGTTTAATCATTTGCCAGCTACGCTTCTTTGAGCAAGTTATTATATTTAACTTCTTAGTTTCACTTTTCTCATTTGTTATATGTGGGGAGGGTGATAATGACTTGGTCGTGCTGACAACTCTGCCTTCTGTTTTTTCCACTCACTTCCCTTTAAAACAAAACAAATTGTTTCCATAAAACTAGAACTTTGTCCTCCCTAAAAGACTCAGCATCCAGTGCTAAAAGACTCAGCATCCAGTGGAATTTGTGCCTGCCTTATCAAATCAGACAGATATATATGATTTCTTCCCAACTTCAGAATCAGGATGAGATGGCCCCAGAAGAGAATGACAAATGTTTTGAAAAAACTTTCTTGCATTTTTAGTAGGACAAATAAAGTTAAGTATTTAGGTGCAGCAAGATCATTCCTGTTTTATAAGTAACAGCTTTGAGCTATGATTATCATGCAATTCACTCTTTTAATGTGTAATTTTATGGCTTTTGGTATGCTGAGTTGTACAACCACCAACATTTTCTAATTTAAGGACATTTTCATCACTTCAAAAGGAAACCCAATACTTATTATCAGTCAGAAGTCATTCCATCTTGTCCATTCCAGTCCTTGGCAATCACTAACCTACCTTTTATTTCTGGATTTGCCTGTTCTGATAGTTCATATAAACGGAATCATACAATATGATGTCCTCTGGGACTGGCCCTTTCTGCTTGGCATAATTTCTCAAGCATTTCAAGCATGTTGGAACTTGTATCAACATTATTCCTTTTTATTGCCAAATAGTATTCCATTGTATGGATAAAACACATTTTATTTTTCCACTCATTGGTTGACAGACATTTGCTTTGTTTGTAGCTCATGACTACTATGAATAATGCTGCTATGAACATCTGTATACCATTTTAGTGAACAGATACATATTTTCAGATATCTTGGGTATATGCTTCAAAGTATTATTGTTGTGTCATAGTGTAACTATGTATAACATTTTTAGTAACTGTGATGGTCTTTCCCAATATGCCTATAGTATTTTCCAATTCCACAAGCAATGTGTGACAATTCCAACAGCTGTCAGTCCTTCAGTCATCCCAGTGGGTCTAAAGTGGTATCTTAATGTGATTTCAGATCATTTATATAGGACTGAAGTTATACAATAAAATTTGGGGTGGGGTTTGTCATATTATATTGTAACTATAGTGCAGAATGAGAAAACAAAAGAATTAGAAGTCTTGTTAACCACTTGCCATGAATACATTGCCCTTTTAATGAATGATCAAGAATATATTCAGTTCCATGAAAACATACTTTTAAAATTCAGAAACTAAAGAAAGTTCTGAAGTACTACTATTTTTTTCACTTTAAAAACTCTAGAGAAACCTATAGTCTATTTGAGTAAAAGCAAATTTTTCAATATATTTAAAAGTATGGACTTTTCAGTAGAATTTATAATTTTGCATTAGAGGCAGCTTCAAAACAGATAAAAGTATATCTGAGTAAGCTTTAAGTTACCACTTCTTAAGTACATTTTAGGGTATATAGAATTTTATTTATTCTTATTTGCATTATTTTACTATGATTGCTATAACATTATCAAAGTTGATGGCTTGAAACACATTATTGTATGGTTCTATAGCTTAGAGTTTGAAATCAGCTTCACTGGGTGGAAATCCAGGTGTCAGAAGGGCTACATCCCTTCTAGAGTCTCTAGAGGAGAATATCTTCTTTGCTTCATCTAGCATCTGGTGGCTGCCAACATCCCTTGCCTTGTGGTCCCATCACCATAATCCCCACTTCTGTGGTTACATCTAACTTTCTACATGACTGTAGATCCAAAATAGATATACTATTTTGTAGCCAGAGACATAAATATCATGCTTTAAACTTCATTTAAATGTAGTGATAAATCATTTCATATTTCTGTTACCAGCTTTCCTTAGTTTCAACAAACCTACTAGATCTAATGTGAATTACTGTCTATGAAAGTTTATTATGAAACCTTTGTGGAAAATGGGACTAACTTATAGTAATTAGGATACTCTTCCAAGAAATTGGATACATATTACTTTTTACCAAATATTATAGTCAGTGCTGATGTCAAGATCACTAGTGAATTAAGAGTCAAATGGAGAAGCAGACATGGAAACAGGGATGCAGACTATGATGTAACAAAGAACATCTGGATAAAGCTGAAAGAAGGTCATATAAGATTAACAGTGGTTCCAGGTCTGACGCATTGGAGGCAAGTGACAAATATCTAATAGGTGAATGAATGAACAACTCATAAAATGATTTTTTGAAATTTCTTTTAAAAATGAGTTTGATTTTAATTTACTAATCAATTAAAGATAGAATTTATAGGAAAATGGAAAAGTCTGGCAGGGTCACAGTTTGTAGACTGAAACAAAAGGAGATATATTTCTATCAATGAAATTGTTTGATATAATCAGGACACTTTAAGATCCTTAAAAATTATTCAGAGCCCAAAAGAGCTTTTATTTTTGTGGGCTAAAGTCCTTAATATTTACTCTCTTAGAAATTCAAACTAAGAACTCTAAAAGATATTTATTCATTTTAAACAAAAATAAACTCATTGCTTTTCTCTTCCTGACTTACTTCACTCTGTGTAATAGGCTATTGTATATCAACAAGTATATATGGAATCTAGAAAAATTGAACTGATGAACCTATTTGTGGGGCAGTAATAGGGACACAGACACAGAGAACAGACTTGTGGACATAGCAGGGGAAGGAAGGGGTGGGACAAATTGAGAGAGAAGCATTGAAACATATACATTACCATATGTAAAGTAGATAGCCAGTGGGAATTTGCAGCAGGGAGCTCAACATAGTGCTCTGTGACAACCTAGAGTAGGATGGAGTGGGAGGTGGAAGGGAGGTTCAAGAGGTAGGGAATACATGTATACTTACCACTGATCCACATTGTATGGCAGAAACCATCAACATTGTAAAGCAATTATCTTTAATTAAAAATAAATTAAAAACAAAAATAAACCCATTGAATATTAGAATATTTTTATAGAAAAAGATATCTTCCAATACAAAATGTTAATATGAAGACTAAATCCCTTTAACATATGATATAAGATAGTTCAATTCTCATACCTGCTTCTGTACCTAAACTGCTAAGGTTTTGTTCTTATTAAAGCATATGAAGAAAATCCATGTGGCTATTAAGTTGAAAAACACTATCATTTCAAATAATTGTGCAAATCTTTGATAGTAGAGTAAAATGTGCAGGTATTAGTTTCTTCAAGATTAGCTGCCAGGTTAATGACTAGTTCAGTCTTCAGATTAAACAGCTTGCACCCACACATTTCCTCCAGACAACCCTTGTCTTTGCTATTCAGAAGTGCTTCATTGTGTCCTTCCCATTTTATTACACAAAATATTTATAGGGTGAGATTTAACAAAATAAATTTTTAGTACTCCAAAACCCTTACATCAGTTCAGTCGCTCAGTCATGTCAGACTCTGTGCAACCCCATGAACTGCAGCACGCCAGGCCTCCATGCCCATCACCAACTCCCAGAGTCCACCCAAACCCATGTCCATTGAGTTGGTGATGCCATCCAACCATCTCATCCTCTGTCGTCCCCTTCTCCTCCTGCCCTCAATCTTATCCAGCATCAGGGTCTTTTCCGATAAGTCATCTCTTCACATTAGGAGGCCAAAGCATTGGAGTTTCAGCTTCAGCATCAGTCCTTCCAATGAACACCCAGCTTGATCTCCTTTAGGATGGACTAGTTGGATCTCCTTGCAGTGCAAGGGACTCTCAGGAGTCTTCTCCAACACAACAGTTCAAAAGCATCAATTCTTTGGCGCTCAGCTTCCTTTATAGTCAAACTCTCACATCCATACATGACCACTGGAAAAACCATAGCCTGACTAGATGGACCTTTGTTGGCAAAGTAATGTCTCTGCTTTTTAATATGCTGTTTAGGTTGGTTATAACTTTCCTTCCAAACAGTAAGTGTCTTATAATTTCATGGCTTCAATCACCATCTGCAGTGATTTTGGAGCCCAGAAAAATAAAGTCAGCCACTGTTTTCACTGTTTCCCCATCTATTTGTCATAAAGTGATGGGACCAGATGTCATGATCTTAGTTTCCTGAATGTTGAGCATTAAGCCAACTTTTTCACTTTCCTCTTTCATTTTCATCAAGAGGCTCTTTAGTTCTTCTTCACTTTCTGCCATAAGGGGGGTGTCATCTGCATATCTGAGGTTATTGATATTTCTCCTGGCAAACTTGATTCCAGCTTGGGCTTCATCCAGCCCAGCATTTCTCATGATGTACTCTGCATATTAGTTAAATAAGCAGGGTGAAAATATACAGCCTGATGTACACTTTCTCCTATTTGGAACCAGTCTGTTGTTCCATGTCCAGTTCTAACTGTTGCTTCCTGACCTGCATGTAGGTTTCTCAAGAGGCAGGTCAGGTGATCTGGTATTCCCATCTCTTTCAGAATTTTCCACAGTTTGTGGTGATCCACACAGTCAAAGGCTTTTGTATAGTCAATAAAGCAGAAATAGATGTTTTTTTTGAACTCTTGCTTTTCCGATGATCCAGCAGATGCTGGCAATTTGATCTCTGGTTCCTCTGACTTTTCTAAAACCAGCTTGAACATCTGGAAGTTTATAGTTCACCTACTGCTGAAGCCTGGCTTGGAGAATTTTAAGCATCACTTTGCTAGCGTGTGAGATGAGTGCAATTGTGCAGTAGTTTGAGCATTCTTTGGCATTGCCTTTCTTTGGGATTGGCATGAAAACTGACCTTTTCCAGTCCTGTGGCCACTGCTGAGTTTTCCAAATTTGCTGGCATATTGAGTGCAGCACCTTCACAGCATCATCTCTCAGGATTTGAAATAGCTCAAGTGGAATTCCATCACCTCCACTAGCTTTGTTTATAGTGATGCTTCCTAAAGCCCACTTGACTTCACATTCCAGGATGTGTGGATCACATGGACCACAGCCTTGTCTAACTCAATGAAACTAAGCCATGCCCTGTGGGGCTACCCAAGACAGACGGGTCATGCTGGAGATGTCTGGCAGAATGTGGTCTACTGGAGAAGGGAATGGCAAACCACTTCAGTATTCTTGCCTTGAGAACCCCATGAACAGTATGAAAAGGCAAAACCCTTAAGTGGACTGATTTTTCCCCCTATGAGTGTGTGGCAATGAATACAGTGATTCTAACTATGGTTTGGGGCTATTGAAATGGTCTTGGAGGTTCCTCAGAATTACTTAGACAATTGCTGGATTACTACATGAGTTATTAATTATCAAATTCTAGAAATATCGTTTCAGATAATATTGAAATACCTTTTATGTAAAAAGTATCCATGTGGTTACTTTGTCAAAAGAATAGCAAATGACTGTGTTTTCTCATTTCCCAAAATTGATGTTACCAAAGTAAACTTTTACTCACAGAAGAGACCTCAGATACTTACAACCCAATGCAAGCAGTGACTGTCTTCAACATACTAATGAATAAATACTTTAAAAATGCATTCAACAAAAATTACAACTGAAAAATGAGCTGCTAGAAAAATACATTTGAGCAAGCTCCAGGAGACAGGGAAAAGAGGTGTGCTGCAGTCCGTGGGGTCGCAAACAGTTGGATGCAACTTAGCAACTGAACATCAAGAGAAGAAAATTGACAAAATTATGAAATGATACTGAGATATAAACAGAAGAGAGAGTTTAGTAAATATTTAGAAGACTTTAAAAGTATATCTAGTAGTTTATTAGGTTTAGTGCTAACTAATAACTGTTTTTGGTTTTATTACAACACAAGGATCTTTATTCTTACTTTGGGTAACTTGCTGAAAAATACTGAAACATTACTAGTTGTGCTGAAAAAGTTTTTAATCAAAATATTTGAAATTGAAGGAAATATAAAAAATGAGTAATCAAAGAAATGTGTTCAATGAATAGAAAAGCTCATTTTGAGGAATCCCAGTATCTAAAGCATAATTTGAAATCTCATCTCTCAATCTATTCATTCCCAACTTAGCCTATAACTGTATAGGGACTCTCTTTGAAATCTGAACATTTAGCTGTCAGTGCTATTTCACTTTTTTAGGGAAGTTTTGAGAAGAAAATATCTTCTAAAGTTAGTGTTTTGCTTGGGGTAGATTTAAATATATGGAGCACAGAATTGAACATTTACAGGAGGAATAAATTAGAATATTTCTCAGCTCTTTATTATAAGGTTGTTTCAGTACTTAGAAATGTATAAGTGAATATTAAAATGTAAATTACAAAACTAGGTTTAAAACTTATTGTAAATGCTTTATGACCACTTACCATTTAAAATGCCTATTCCTTTCTCAAATTAATTTAATAAAAATAATTCAAAGCTGATAGATTAAGAATCTTCAAGTTGATATAAAGAAAGAATGAGAAAATTACCTACCACTAAAAGTCAAAATTAGAGATATTGCATTTTATAACTCCTGAGATCCATATCTATGTGCAAACTATTAAATAAGAAGTGCTTCTATTTGGTTAACGCTCAATGGTCTCTCTTAATTGAATTTACCTTCTCTGAGTTATCATTAGATTTTTATATACCCACCTTCAGTTTCTATAAGGAACACATATTTACAATGGCTGGGCATTTTAATAATTTAAATTCAAGTATAAGGCAAATATTAAATGTTACTAAGATTTAGGGTGGTAATACAAACCATATTGAATTCCCAATGTAATATCCTTAATAATAGCTCAAATACCAAAAATGTTACTAAATTAATATCTTCCAGTAAAGAAGAAAACACCATTATTTTTATGAAACCAGTCCCATAAACAACATCAGTTGACATGATTACAAATATAACAAGTATGAACTTATTAAGGTTAGTTTTAAACATTTTGGTGGTATGAGTGCTCTAGAATTGTACACCAGAAAACAGGGTTGATTGTTAAATGTACCGAATATTTTCTATTGTATTTCACATTTCTGTGTAACTGTTCCCAGTTAAATTGGTTTTTTACCACAAATGATTCTTTAAAATTGCATTTTTACTATTATAAGTCATCTCTTACAACGTTAAAACACCGAAAACAGCATGACATTTCTTTCTCATGTGATGTAAATTGAATCTTTTGTATGTTGAGGACCTGCCAAAACTGAAACTTGCTATTTCCCAAGTCAACATTAAAATTTAGCCTCACAAATATCTCTGTGAAAAACATGCCCCAGTGTTCTTCTCAGAGGACATCGGAGCAGAGGCTTAGTTATACTTTAACCAAGTCAGTAACATGTAAAGTATGTGGTCACAAAGGGTAGCTCATCAGTAAAATCTGATTCAAAAACCTTCTACACAGTTCTCTGTGTCACAGCAGTTTGTAGGTTATTGGTAAGAACACTCAAGGTGACTTTCTCTGAAGAGCTTTCTCAGAACATGAGACGTGGCATGAGAGTCTCAGAAGAGTGTTCCAGCCTGAGGTATTTAATCTGTTGAAGCACTTTAGAAAAGGCAGATACAAATATTCCATTGTGGCAGTTGCTTTTTCATTCCTCTCTGTTACTAAAATGTCATGTTATGTCCTATTCTCTGACTCTCAGGCATAATTGTTAGATAATCTATAGTCATATAAACGTGTGCTCTGTACCCAGCAGGGACCTAATAGTAACATATTATTGAGACTAAAGTGCCATAATATTTAATATTAAGAATCCTAAAATTAAGGACCAGATTTCTTTGTATTCTAAACTGCTATTGTTGATGATACCTGGCATCCATGGAGAGCTTAAAAGGTAGCAGACACTTTGATAGGTTTTTCAAATAGAAATTTCCTTATCTATACTTAGCATTGGAGAAGGAAATGGCAACCCACTCCAGTATTCTTGCCTGGAAAATCCCATGGACGGAGGAGCCTGGTAGGCTACAGTCCATGGGGTTGCAAAGAGTCAGACACAACTGAGCCACTTCACTTCACTTCACTTCATACTTAGCATAGAGAATGCTAGAAGTAAAATTGTGATCACCTTAAAAAATAAAACACCTGAAATTTAAGCATAAACTACATGTACAAGTTCTATAGCTAACAAAATATTCTAATGCCTAAGAATTTACTCTGAACCAGTATATTCTATAATGGATCAATATGAATTCAATTCTTAGGCTCCATCATGAAGTGAGAAAGACAAGGATACATTATAAATGTGATAATTCAACTATATGTTGTAGTGTTAAGTTACAATAATCATGTATTAGAGAATTAATAAAGCTACAATTATGGACTGAGATTAAATAGAAAATACTTGTTTTATGTGAAGCATATTACTTACTGAGAATACATTATTAAACAAAATAGGGAGGATCTTGGCATTCATTAAATTTACTATCCAGACACGTTCTCAATATGGCATACGTTGAGATAGAATTTGAAAACATGGTATCTATAGATTAGTGGAAAATGCAAGTGTCTACATTCTCTAGTTTCATTTCCTGGAACCACGTACATTTGTATGCATGGCTGTTATTGATCACTAACTGCTCAAGTTTCAGTGAATTCCCTGGGCCTGCAAGGCTCAATTTTTCAATTTATATATCCTGAGGAACAATTTATTCTTCACTCTACAACCACCTATCTTCAGGGCATTTTCCTGATAATATTTATCTACAACAAAAATGAAATTGAAGGTCAATCAACAAAGTTGTCTTCTTTTTTGACAGTTCTGGTGAAACACTGATGGGAAAGAGAATTTAAAATATTGCTTGAAAAAGAGTTTGAGGATTAACATTTTCGTGTTAAGAGATTGTATTTAACCATGTTATGCTCATTTCTCTTGCCACTATTAAAGTATCAGATAAAGTGGGGGGGGGGGAGGGTTGCATTCTCTATTCAAGAAAAAAGATAATTCTGTGATATTAAAAAGATCAAATGAAGAGTCAGTTCAGTTCAGTTGCTCAGGCATGTCCTACTCTTTGCGACCCCATGAACTGACTGCAGCACACCAGGCTTCCCTGTCCATCACTAACTTCCGGAGTTTACACAAATTCATGTCCACCGAGTTGATGATGCCATCCAACCATCTCATCCTCTGGCCTCCCCTTCTCCTCCCACCCCTTCTCCTCCCATCTTCAATCTTTCCCAGCATCAGGGTCTTTTCAAATGAGTCAGTTCTTTGCATCAGGTGGCCAAAGTATTGGAGATTAGGATCTAATTTTTAGCTGTATAAACTACTATTAATAAAAGAGACTGTCAAATAGTATAACTAGACCAATCTCAAATTACTAGACAACACTATGTATTGCACTCACTCAACAAAATATTTATCACAGAGAGTATTTAGAAGGTACCCAGCAAACTGAGGGGAAGAAAAACAACTCACATTTCCTTGAAAGATTAAATTTATGGTCCTGACATAAAAAGTGAAAGAAATACAAAGTCGGACATAGGTGTCACAGATTCTATGTCTTTCGCTGATGGTATCATACTGGGATGGGTAGTGCTTAGCACTGTGTTGGCAATAAGTGTAGTTTATACACCTCCCTGTATTTAACTCACAATTTCTTCTGTAATAGCTATAATTTTGAGTACATTGAGTGCTATTCAAGTGACAAGGGGATCATGAGTGGAAGCATGCACTTTTCTAAAATGATGCAAAGGGTTTTTTTGCTAACCTTTACAGTTTTCAAGTACTTAGGAGCATGAAATGTTTATAAACTTACTGAAATAAATTAAATACTTTAATTGCTCCTAAAAACACTCCTAATTTGAAGCCTCAACCTTGTCTGTCACATGTTCTTCCCATCACAGTCTCCTCGGCAACAATACAAATTTCCATAAGGTGTTAAGTATCAGACTATGATGTCATTTTGGAAAAAGAATCTGAAGCCAGTAATGTCTAAAATTTTTCCAACCAAACATCATGGAAACATTCAGAGGGAATAAAAATGAACACTTGATTTCAAGAATGTTTTAAATGGAAGGATACTGTTCTCTTTAGATTTCTAAGGAAGCAATATACTTCTCAGCAGATATTCCTTTACTATCAGCAATAATTTGGCATTTCTCTAGTTATTTGGCTTTTAACATATGCAAACAGCTGTGTCACATTTAATTCTACTAAAAGTTAACTTTACTCAAATTATAGCTAAAGGACACTCAGCTATTAGAAGGCATTTCTTGATTTCTCCCTCTAATACACTACAATCAATCCATCAGATCTTGTCTATTCTACCTCCAAATGATATACCTAATTCATCCACTTTTCTCCGCTCTCCACACTGCCCTTGTCTAAGCCAGCATTATACCTCCATATCTGGGTTACTCCTAAGTCACTGCCATCTTTTCATTCTTGCCCTGTTCCTACCCAGTTATCAGTAAGAGGGATGACAAAGAAAATCACATTATGTACACTACTTAAAGCCTTTAATTTTCACCTTTGTATCTAGAATAAATGCAAATTATTTCCATAACCTATAAATCTCTAAATGCTATAGTTCTAGTTCTTACAAAACTATCATATCATGCCCCAGTCCTCCAATACATTATATTCTTGAATAACAGCCATCTGATGTGCTTTAGAACAAATGATCTATCCTAAATAAGGTATTTGCTCTTGTTGCTCAAGAACTTTGTTTTTCTACTGGCGTTACATTTCTTCTCATCTTTTATGTATAAGTTTAATTGCAATTTCCCAGAAATCTTGTTTAGAAATAAAACCATGTCTTATAGTCTGGTATAAAATAATCTGATCTAAAATAATCACTTCTTGGTATTTAAAATACTCTTATTTGTCTGTGTCCTTTGTTGAATCAATAGCTCCTTGAAAGCATGCCTCTTGCAAAACTGTGTCTGGCAAAGTGCTCAACATGGTAGGCAATAAGTACGTTAATAAATGAACAAGTTAACCAAATACTAATAGCTTCTAAACACCGTGACCTATTTTCCTTAAACTGTAAGAATTTTCCTGTTATGGACCATTTTATCAGTGTTTATTGAATTGATTACAATATTATTTCTGTTTTATGTTTTGTTTTTTTGGCCACTAGGTATGCAGGATCTCCAAATTTGGAAAACTCAGCAGTGTCCACAGGACTGGAAAAGGTCAGTTTTCATTCCAATCCCAAAGAAAGGCAATGCCAAAGAATGCTCAAACTACCACACAATTGCACTCATCTCACATGCTAGTAAAGTAATGCTCAAAATTCTCCAAGCCAGGCTTCAGCAATATGTGAACTGTGAACTTCCAGATGTTCAAGCTGCTTTTAGAAAAGGCAGAGGAACCAGAGATCAAATTGCCAATATCTGCTGGATCATGGAAAAAGCAAGAGAGTTCCAGAAACACATCTATTTCTGCTTTATTGACTAAACAAAAGCCTTTGACTGTATGGATCACCACAAACTGTGGAAAATTCTGAAAGAGATGGGAATACCAGACCACCTGACCTGCCTCTTGAGAAACCTATATGCAGGTCAGGAAGCAACAATTAGAACTGGACATGGAACAATAAACTGGTTCCAAATAGGAAAAGGAGTATGTCAAGGCTGTATATTGTCATCCTGCATATTTAACTTATATGCAGACATCATGAGAAATGCTGGACTGGAAGAAAGACAAGCTGGAATCAAGATTGCCAGGAGAAATATCAATAACCTCAGATATGCAGATGACACCACCCTTATGGCAGAAAGAGAGGAGGACCTAAAAAGCCTCTTGATGAAGGTGAAACTGGAGAATGAAAAAGTTGGCTTTAAAGTTCAACATTCAGAAAACGAAGATCCTGGCATCCGGTCCCATCACTTCATGGGAAATAGATGGGGAAACAGTGGAAACAGTGTCAGACTTTATTTTTTGGGGCTCCAAAATCACTGCCAATGGTGACTGCAGTGATTCATGACTGCAGCCATGAAATTAAAAGATTCTTGCTCCTTGGAAGGAAAGTTATGACCAACCTAGATAGCATATTGAAAAGCAGAGACATTGCCAACAAAGGTCCATCAGGTCAAGGCTCTGGTTTTTCCTGTGATCATGTATGGATGTGAGAGTTGGACTATAAAGAAAGCTGAGTACCAAAGAATTGATGCTTTTGAACTGTGGTGTTGGAGAAGACTCTTGAGAGTCCCTTGAACTGCAAAGAGATCCAACCAGTCCATTCTGAAGGAGATTAGCCCTGGGATTGCTTTGGAAGGAATGATGCTAAAGCTGAAACTCCAGTACTTTGGCCACCTCATACATAGAGTTGACTCACTGGAAAAGACTCTGATGCTGGGAGGGATTGGGGGCAGGAGGAGAAGGGGACGACAGAGGATGAGATGGCTGGATGGCATCACTGACTTGATGGACGTGAGTCTGAGTGAACTCCGGGAGTTGATGATGGACAGGGAGGCCTGGCGTGCTGCAGTTCATGGGGTCACAAGGAGTTGGACACAACTGAGCGACTGAACTGAACTGAACTGAACATGCAGGATCTCAGCTCCCCAGCCACGGATTGAACCCACAGCCCCTTGCACTGGAAGGGTGTTAACTATTGGACCACCAGGGAAGTCCTCCTTTTTAAAAACAAATGGAAAATGATAATCAACATGCTAAAGAACACTAACAAAATTTCAAAAATATTACCTGATTATTTTGTTAAATACCTTAAGAAAAACTGCAAGAATAATAATAATGACCATAGTTCAGGTAATCTACATGTTACTACTTTGATTCTAAAAGTCAAAAAGGCAAAATTTTAAATTAATGTTAGAAAAATATAATCATCATTCACATATTACTTTTTTCATCTGTAAGGTCCTTAAAAGGTTCCATTTATTTCCCAGACTCCTAGTGTTGGTCAGTTGTAGAATCAGCTCTCAAACCTATGTAGTCTAATATTAGAGCTTCTGATCTTACTGTTTTTAACAAAAGTGAACACCTTCATTTTGGCTGCAATTGTGCTTCTTTTATGAATGGTTATAATTTGTTTTATTCTTTACCATCTGAGCCACCAAGGAAGCCTTTTAGTCAACTTCTTAACTCATTAACAGTCTAACAACAAGCCATTAAATATCTTGCCTAATATATATATATAAACCATTAAATATATATATATAAACCATTAAATATCTTACCTAATATATATAGACACTCAAATATAAATTTTAAAATATTTATTCTGTATCATATTATACTCTAAATATTCAATTTACATTAATAATTCCAAAATTATAGAACAGAATAAAAATTTCTGTATTTTACTGTAAAACATTTTTTGTAGCAGTTTTACATGTTACAAGACACATTTTCATGAATATTGAAAATATACCCAAAGGACTGATTTCAACAAACCTTGTAAAATGTTTAAGCACTGATTTTAAAGTTACCTTTATAAAACAATGCAATATACATTTATATGCATGATACATCTTAATAATTGTATTTTTTGGAAGAGACTTCTAAAACAATATTTCATAATTTGAATCTATGGTTCACAATTGAAAATCTCACCATAAAATTACATGTTCAGTACAGTTCAGTTGCTCAATCTTCTCTGAATCTTTGCAACCCCATGGGCTGCAGCATGCCAGGCTTCCCTGTCCATCACAAACTCCCAGAGTTTACTCAAACTCATGTCCATTGAGTTGGTGATGCCATCCAACCATCTCATCTTCTGTCATTCCCTTCTCCTCTCGCCTTCAATATTTCCCAGCATCAGGGTCTTTTCAAATGAGTCAGTTCTTTGCATCAGGTGGCCAAAGTATTGGAGTTTCAGCTTCAATATCCGTCCTTCCAATGGATATTCAGGACTGACTTCCTTTAGAATGGACTGGTTGGATCTCATGCAGTACAAGAGACTTTCAAGATTCTTCTCCAACACCACAGTTCAAAAGCATCAATTCATTGGCACTCAGCTTTCTTTATGGACCAAGAAACTCTCACAACCATACATGACTACTGGAAAAACCATAACTTTGACTAGATGGAACTTTGAAAGCAAAGAAATGTCTCTGCTTTTTAATATGCTGTCTAGGTTGGTTATAACTTTCCTTCCAAGGATTAAGTGTCTTTTAATTTCATGGCTGCAATCACCATCTGCAGTGATTTGGATCCCCCAAAAATAAAGTCTGCCACTGTTTCCATTGTTTCCCCATCTATTTGCCATGAAGTGATGGGACCAGATGCCATGATCTCAGTGTTCTGAATGTTGAGCTTTAAGCCAACTTTTTCACTCTGCTCTTTCACTTTCATCAAGAGGCTTTTTAGTTCTTCACTTTCAGCCATAAGGGTGGTGTCATCTGCATAGTGAAAGTGAAGTCACTCAGTCGTGTCCAACTCTTTGTGACCCCATGGACTGTAGCCTACCAGTTTCCTCAATCCATGGGATTTTCCAGGCAAGAATATTGGATTGGGTTCCAATTCCTTCTCCAGGGGATCTTCCCAACCAAGGGATCAAACGCTGGTCTCCCTCACTGTAGGCAGACGCTTTACCGTCCGAGCTACCAGGGAAGCCTGAGCTTCTGCATATCTGAGCTTATTGATATTTCTCCCAGCAATCTTGATTCCAGCTTGTGCTTCTTCCAGCCCAGCATTTCTCATGATGTACTCTGCATATAAGTTAAAGTAGCAGGGTGACAATATACAGCCTTGACATACTCCTATTTGGAACCAGTCTGTTGTTCCATGTCCAGTTCTAACTGATGCTTCCTGACCTGCATACAGATTTCTCAAGAGGCAGGTCAAGTGGTCTGGTATTCCCATCTCTTTCAGAATTTTCCACAGTTTATTGTGATCCACAGAGTCAAAAGCTTTGCCATAGTCAATAAAGCAGAAGTAAATGTTTTCTGGAACCCTCTTGCTTTTTTGATGATCCAGAGGATGTTGGCAATTTGATCTCTGGTTCCTCTGCCTTTTCTAAAACCAGCTTGAACATCTGGAAGTTCACAGTTAATGTATTGCTGAAGCCTGGTTTAGAGAATTTGAGCATTACTTTAGTAGCCTATGAGATGAGTGCAATTGTGAAATAGTTTGAGCATTCTTTAGCATTGCCTTTCTTAAGGATTGAAATGAAAACTGACCTTTTCAAGGCCCATGGACACTGCCAAGTTTTCCAAATTTGCTGGCATATTGAGCACAGCACTTTCACAGCATCATCTTTTAGGATTTCAAATAGCTCAACTGGAATTCCATTACCTCCACTAGCTTTGTTCTTAGTGATGCTTCCTAAGGCCCACTTGACTTTACATTCCACGATGTCTGGCTCTAGGTGAATGATCACACCATTGTGATTATCTGGGTCAAAAAGATCTTTTTTTTGTATTTTTCTTCTGTGTATTCTTGCCACCTGTTCTTAATATCTTCTGCTTATGTTAGGTCCATAATATTTCTGTCCTTTATTGACCTATCTTTGCATGAAGTATTCCCTTGGTGTCTCTAATTTTCTTGAAGAAATCTCTAGTCTTTCCCATTCTATAGTTTTCCTCTATTTCTTTGCATTGATCCCTGAGGAAGGCTATTCTTTGGAACTCTGCATTCAAATAGGTATATCTTCCTTTTATCCTTTGCTTTTTGCTTCTCTTCTTTTCACAGCTATTTGTAAGGCCTCCTCAGATAGTTATTTTTCTTTTTTGCTTCTTTTTCTTAGGGATGGTCTTGATCCCTGTCTCCTGTACAATGTAACGGACCTCCATCCATAGTTCATCAGGCATTCTATCATATCTAGTCCCTTAAATCTATTCCTCATTTCCACTGTATAATTGTAAGGGATTTTATTTAGGTCATACCTGTATGGTCTAGTGGTTTCACCTACTTTCTTCAATTTAAGTCTGAATTTGGCAATGAGGAGTTCATGATCTGAGCCACAGTCAGCTCCTGGTCTTGTTCTTGCTGACTGTATAGAGCTTCTCCATCTTTGGCTGCAAAGAATATAATCAATCTGATTTTGGCATTGACCATCTGGTGATGTCCTTGTGTAGTATCTTCTCTTGTGTTGTTGGAAGAGGATGTTTGCTATGACCAGTGTGTTTGTTCTCTTGGCAGAACTCTATTAGATCTATTAGATTTTGCCCTGCTTCATTCTGTACTCCAGGGCCAAATTTGCCTGTCACTCCAGGTATTTCTTGATTTCCTACTTTTTCATTCCAGTCCCCTGTAATGAAAAGGACATATTTTGGGGGTGTTAATTCTAAGGGGTCTTGTAGGTCTTCATAGAACCGTTCAACTTCAGCTTCTTCAGCATTACTGGTTGGGGCATAGACTTGGATTACCATGATATTCAATGGTTTGCCTTGGAAATGAACAGAGATCATTCTGTTATTTCGGAGATTGCATCCAAGTATTGCAGATCAGACTCTTTCATTGACTATGATGGCTATTCCATTTCTTCTAAGGGATTCTTGCCCACAATAGTAGATATAATGGTCATCTGAGTTAAATTCACTATTCCAGTCCATTTTAGTTCCCTACTTCCTAAACTGTCACCCTTCACTCTTGCCATCTCCTGTTTGACCACTTCCAATTTGCCTTGATTCATGGACTTAACATTCCAGGTTCCTATGCAATATTGTTCTTTCAGCATCGGACCTTGCTTCCATCACCAGTCACATGACAACTGGGTGTTGATTTTGCTTTGGCTCCATCCCTTCATTCTTTCTGGAGTTGTTTCTCCACTGAACTCCAGTAGCATATTGGGCACCTATCGACCTGGAGAGTTCATCTTTCAGTGACCTATCTTTTTGCCTTTTCATACTGTTCATGGGGTTCTCAGGCAAGAATACTGAAGTGGTTTGCCATTCCCATCTCCAGTGGACCACGTTCTGTCAGACCTCTCCACTATGACCCACCTGTCTTGTGTGGCCCTACTTTGCATGGCTCATAGTTTCATTGATTTAGCCAAGGCTGTTTTCCATGTGATTAGATTGGTTAGTTTTCTATGGTTGTGTTTTTTCATTCTCTTTGCCCTCTGATGGAGAAGGATAAGAGGCTTGATGAAGCTTCCTGATGGGATAGACTGACTAAGGGGGATACAGGGTCTTGTTCTGATGGGCGGGGCTGTGTTCAGTAAATCTTTAATTCAATTTTCTGTTTATGGGTGGAGCTGGGTTTCCTCCTTGCTGTTTACCTGGGGCCAAACTATGGTGGAGGTAATGAAGATAATGGTGACCTCCCTCAAAAGATCCCATGCTGTTGCTGCAATGTCGCTTCGCTTCAGTTGTGTTCGACCCCTTGCAGCCCTATAGATGGCAGCCTACCAGGCTCCCCTTTCCCTGGGATTCTCCAGGCAAGAACACTGGAGTGGGTTGCCATTTCCTTCTCCAATGCATGAAAGTGAAAGTGAAGTCGTGTTTGACTCTTAGCGTTCCCATGGAATGCAGCCTATCAGGCTCCTCTGTCCATGGGATTTTCCAGGCAAGAGTACTGGAGTGGTTTGCCATTGCCTTCTCCACAAAAGATCCCATATATGATCCTAAATTTTAGTGAGGACTATTAAAAAGGGTACACCCTGAACAAAACATGAGAGTATTTCCCTGTGTTACATATAATTACTTCACAGGTAAGAAAGGTCTTTGGGAAAGCTTAATGGCAGTCTTTCTATGAAAGCCTCCTCTGGGTTGTTGTATTCTTGGTAATAAAATAAATTAAGATATTAATTAGCTGTGCAAAGCTCAGGTGGCAATGTGATCATACAGACTACAGCCTTTTAAAATGTGTTTACAGTTTTTGAATGCAATAAAATCAATAATCACTTCCTTTCATTTAATTACAGTTTCAAGATTAGGTGTGTTCATATTTAAAGTAAAAATGTTAATGAAGTTGAATTAGTTTATCTTTCAGACTAAACCTATGACTTTTTTTTTTAATTTTATTTTATTTTTAAACTTTACATAATTGTATTAGTTTTGCCAAATACCAAAATGAATCCGCCACAGGTATACATGTGTTCCCCATCCTGATGACTTTTACCAGGTGTATTTCATCCTTGACCACTGAGCCTGAAAGCCAGTAGTGAGGAGATAAAAGCAAAGGCTTATTTCTTGGAAATATCTGTCTACCATTAATGCAAGAGAGACTTTGTTTTTGCCAATAAATAAAATCAATTCTCCACCTTGTCTGCTACTGGTATGGATGGAGTCACTGCATCCATTTAGCCCATCAACTGCTTATCTGACAGGAGAGCTGGACTAAATGCTTTTCTTTAAGAGAAAGCAGGAAATCAAGTTTGAAGATTTAAAATTCTGAATCTAGCCTTAAACAGAGCTGATAAGGAGACTACTCATTTTGACATATTTCTCATTAGTTTAATTATTGATACCTAAGTGTATTTAGATTTTTTGAAAGTCTAGCTACTCCTGCACGTAGGTTGAATTCAAGTCTCACTGAAGTACTTCCCTGGCCAAACAAATCCATGGGATTTATGTTACTTAATATTAGTTTAATAATTACTTTGTTATATCAAAGCTCATTCAAATGGGAACAAATGAAACTTCACTCCTTTTTTTTTTTATTACTAGTATTTAATGCTATATAAAATACATTACAGTAACATCTTCCATCTACTGACTCATTTTTAAATGAAAAACACGGTCAGAGTTTACCTCTTTCACTCAATTCTTTGCACATAGGTGGTCATTATTAATCCATTTGTAAGTGGAGAAAGAATTTAAGTAGCTCTGAAAAGACCTGGCCCAGAGAACTCACTTGTATATCCTAAATTGATTTACTTCATTTACATCTTAGTAGCAACTTAGCAGCAGCAGCAGAAGCCTTACAATAAACAAAAATCCAGTCTTAATAGATTGAACAGACACAGGAATACACTGGAAAACTCAGGAAAGATAGTAATCTGGAAGGGAGTATCACTGGAATTCTGGGCAACTTTGCTTTACATAATTAATTTTTGTGAGCCACGTGGTGTAGTTTTAAGTTTTACTGTTTCTATTGCTCTGTTTCCCCCACCCCCACTCCAAATTCAACTTACTTTATTTTCCCCTCAAAATGTCCTTAGCACCTAGGTCTTTACCACGTTTGTTCAATTACCATATGTAATCAAATTCATATTCTACTTTAAAAATTCCAGGAAAGATAATCTGATCGTCTCAGGAAACAGTAAAAACAGTGAGAGATTTTGTTTTTTGGGGCTTCAAAATCACTGCAGATGGTGACTGCAGCCATGAAATTAAAAGACGCTGGCTCCTTGGAAGAAAAGCTATGTCCAACCTAGACAGCATATTAAAAAGCAGAAACATTACTTTGTCAACAAAGGTCTGTCTAGTCAAGGCTATGGTTTTTCCAGTGGTCATGTATGGATGTGAGAGTTGGACTATAAAGAAAGCTGAGTACCAAATAATTGATGCTTTTGAACTGTGGTGTTAGAGAAGACTCTTGAGAGTCCCTTGGACTGCAAGGAGATCCAACCAGTCCACCCTAAAGGAAATCAGTCCTGGATATTCATTGGAAAGACTGATGTTGAAACTACAACTCCAATACTTTGGCCACCTGATGCCAAGAACTGACTCATTTGAAAAGACCCTGGTGCTGGGAAAGATTGAAGGTGAGTGGAGAAGGGGATGACAGAGGATGAGATGGTTAAATTGCATCACTGACTCGATGGACATGAGTTTAAACAAGTTCCAGGAGTTGGTGATGGACAGGAAAGCCTGGAATGCTGCAGTCCATGGGGTCACAAAGCGTCGGACATGCCTGAGTGACTGAATTCAATTTTTTGTTAAGATTGAATAAAAACATTAAGCACTGTGTTTATATGTGGACAAATCTCTGAACTCTTACTTAGTTCTACTCCAGTTAATTTTCTTTAAAAGATGGACAGATTTTCTGAATTAAAATTTAAATCGTCTTGATGTTATTTTTGTGACTTCTTGTTGTTGTTCAGCTGCGTCCAAATTTCCAACCCCATGGACTGCAGCATGTCAGGCTTCCCTGTCCTTCACCATCTCCCAGAGTTTGCTCAAACTCAAGTCCTTTTTTTTTTTTTTTTCTTTTTGTTTTTAATTTTATTTTTAAACTTTACAATATTGTGTTAGTTTTGCCAAATATCGAAATGAATCCACCACAGGTATACATGTGTTCAAGTCCTTTTTATGACTACATTTCCAGTACTAGTAACTTTATTTATTTATTTAGGCTCATCCCATTAATTTTGGCTCTCAAGACAATAGGGGATAACAAGTAAAAGCATATTGGAGAAGGAAATGGCAACCCACTCCAGTGTTCTTGCCTGGAGAATCCCAGGGACAGAGGAGCCTGGTGGGCTGGCTGCCATCTGTGGAGTTGCACAGAGTCGGACATGACTGAAGTGACTTAGCAGCAGCAGCAGGTAAAAACATTGCTTGTAGCTTGGTAATGCTTATACTTTTTCATAGTTATTTGATAATATTTTCCAGGACATTTTATTATTATTAGTTAAGGAAGTTATTCTTTAATTTTTAAAACACTATTTTAAAATTGTTAGGATTCAGTAATAAACTTTGTGCCACATTCCTTTTTATAGGAAATCACTTCACCAAGTTTTAAGTTTATTCTACACTTAGCTTATGGAATATATTGCTATAAATACTTAAAATTGTCAGCTGTAAATTTATAACTTTATTTAAATTTTTGAAATATCATTAGAGAACTTTACATATTATTATAATAAAATATTAATGCAGTTCTAAAGAAACTCCTTAAACTTTTTCTCTTTTAAAAAAGATTTATTTATTTATTTGGCTGTGCCGGGTCTTATATGAGGCACGTTGCACCTAGTTCTCTCATCAGTGATGGTACCCAGGTCTCCTGCACTGGGAGTGCAGAGTCTTAGCACTTGGAACACCAAAGAAATCCCTAGAATCTTACTGTTAATAAACATTTCTTTCTTGATTTTTCCAATCACCTAAATCTTGTGCTGTGAACACCACAACCAATAGGTTTTACTTGCCCAGAATAAAGTGACAGTTTTTGATTGAAATAATGCTTCTATTAAAGTACTAACTAATAACCTTTCACACTAGCAAATAAGAGATCTCTTCTTGACCAGTCACTAGAATTAGAGCTCTAGCAATTTTGAAATTTTTATTACTTGCTTTTCCTAATGGACCATTTATATCAAAAATATTTTTAAAGCAAGTTGAAGTAGAGCTCTGTGGAAGACTCATCAGTCAGTGGAGGATGGGCGCAGCCTCCAAGGAAGATGAGAAGATTACAATCCAGAGAGTATAATGAGAATGCAGTCAGTTATGTTCATACAGATTCTCATTACAATCTTTGTCACTGCAAAGCATTCACAGTGTATCACTTTCCATCCTTGTTATATTCTTTTTCAGAAAAATGAGATATCATTCATGCCATCTGCCTTTCTTTCTCATAAACCTCCCCAACATTTTATTATATTTTTCACAGATGCATTAGGAGAATAAATTGTGTAGCTCATACGAAGTCCATAGAAGCATTTTGATAAATACTGGAACACAATTCAAATCATGAAGCTAGGTCATATAATAGAATTATAAAACAAAATACAATTAATGAAAATGTGGATAAAGCACTGCTCTAATAAAAGAGTATATTGAAATGTATCTCTTGCATATGCGACATAAGTAAGCAAAGTTTCTGTAAGAGGCTGCAGTAGCCTGGAATGAGAATACTGTGAATTAACAAGTCATTCAGCTCCTATGCTTCTACATCTCCCTCTTTCCTAATGGCTTATATATACAAGTGAGCTAATAAAATTTCTTTGTGTTTGTTTCAACCAAAGTAAAGAGCTGAAGCTGAAGACTGAGGAATCTAGTAGCTACCTTTAAAATCAAGGTACTTAAAAATCTTACTGAAGCACATTTTTTTTCCTGAATTTTAAGAAAAGACAAAACTTACAAATTTGATATATTTCAAGTTTGTTCTAAAGTTTCCATTTGAAAGCCTTGTTTCCCAAAGAAATTCCAAAGCTTGTAAGAACAAATTTATTTTTGCTTATTATCCTGACATTATCAATAGGCCTCCTTTTTACTCTTAACTTTCTCTGTTAGACAATGATATAGTGACTCAGCTTATAGGATCTCATGAGCTGTGTGTGTGTGTGTGCTCAGTCATGTCTGATCCTTTGCAACCCCATGGACTATAGCCCATCTGGCTCGTCTGTTCATGAAATTTTCTAGGCAAGAATACTGGAGTGGGTTGCCGTTTCCTCCTCTAGGGCATCTTCCTGACCCAGAATTGAATCCACATGCCCTACATTAGCAGGTGGATTCTTCTACCATTGAGCCACCTGGGAAACCCCTCCTCAATAAAATCTATTCTCTCCCCAGTCCAAACATCTTTCATAGTCATATTCATAATGTCTTTTCTTCCCTTTCAGCTAAGCACATGGTTTCTAAATGCTAAGTTTAGAACTTTCAATTTTATCTTAAATATAGTGGCAAGAATGGGCATTCATATCTTGTTCCTGATCTTAGAGGAAAAGCTTTTAGGTTTCCACTGTTGAGTGTAATGTTAGCTTTGGACCTGTCATATATGGCCTTTATTATGTTGATGCACATTCCCTCGATACCCATTTTGTTGAGATTTTTATCATGAAAGGATACTAAATTTTGTCAAATGATTTTTCTGCATCTACTGAGATTATAATAGAAGCTGCCATTAAAGGAAATAGAATTTCTACATTAAACCATCCCCTCAGTTTCCCTTAGTCATATACCCTTCATTAAGAGAAGAAGCGCACTAGGTGCTCTCAGTTCTGATGTTAAAGAGATCATTTTTCAGTGTAAATGAGTGTACAAATTGCAGTTAATTTTTGAGTCAGCTCCATTTCTTAGTATTCTTTACAATTAGATCAGTTGAAGAGCTGTTCCAAACAGATGAGTCCACCACACACACACCAAAAAAAAAAAAAAAAAGCTGAATAAAAATGATCTTCTCTAAGTAGAGCCAGCAGGATGGCAGAAGCCTCCAACCTTCCACCCATGGACACTATGAGTAACCAGCTGTACATGCATTAATTCCCATCTGAGAGAAATCCAGAAAGTAGTTATAGTCCTGTACAACAAGTAACTGAGAAAGTACCCAAATTGAATGTAGGAAAAGCTGAGATTAAAGCAAGTAAGAAAAGCTGAGACTCTCTCACCATAAACCCCACCCCACTGACATATAATCAGGAGATAATCCTCAACTTCCAGCTTTTTTTTTTTTTTTTTGAGGAGCAAAAAATAGTTGGGCTACACATCTACTATCTCATTTTCATTACCTCTAACCAAGAGACTGGCTTTTAACTCACCCATCTCTGAAAACTGATGGGGCCTGGCATTCCCCAGTCCTTTGGGTTTCTGAGAGGGAAGGGGTAATTTTAATCAGGCACAGAAATACTCCCCCTGGCTCGGTGCAAAGAGGCAACAAAGCCCAGCTCTCAGATTCTTCATGGAAAAGATTAGAGTGCTGGCTTTTTCCAGTGCTGATTGAAGGTCTGGTTTCTAATTAGCCTTCATGGAGAGCTGATGGGGCACACAAGTGTCCTCCTCAGCAAGCTTGAAAGAGCATGTGGGCACTTCCTATAGCTGCTCCCTCACCACTAGCTCCGGAGAAGGCAATGGCACCCCACTCCAGTACTCTTGCCTGGAAAATCCCATGGACAGAGAAGCCTGGTAGGCTGCAGTCCATGGGGTCTCTAAGAGTCGGACACGACTGAGGGACTTCACTTCCACTTTTCACTTTCATGCATTGGAGAAGGAAATGGCAACCCGCTCCAGTGTTCTTATCTGGAGAATCCTAGGGACAGCGGGGCCTGATGGGCTGCCATCTCTGGGGTCACACAGAGTCGGACACGACTGAAGCGACAGCAGCAGCACCACACCACCAGCTCAATCCAGCTGCAATGACCAGCCCTTAAACTTGCTCCTGGAAGGAGTTGGACTACTCGCTTATGAGGAGTTGGACTACTCATAAACTTTTGACTTTTCTTTCTGATGCTTGAGGATTTGGCTTCTCATTTGTGTGTCTCAGAGTTCACAGGGCCTGGCTTTTGCAAACTCATTAGAGTCTACAGAGAACCAAGTGATAAGTTTGAAGGCCCTGCAGGCTGTTCTTAAAATCAGGAATTGCTATACTTATGTAAAATAGATCAAATGAAAAACTCTCTAGAGGCAAAGCAGATCATATAATGATAAAAAAGATTAATAGGAAGATAAAGCAATTTTAAGTATATATGCACCTAACAGAGCACTTAAGTATATAAAATATTGACATATCTGAAATTGACAGCAATACAATAATATTAGATTTAATACCCCACTTCAATAATGAATAAAATATCCAGATACAGAAAAAATTAAAAACAACTGACTTAAACAATACTGTAGATCAAATTGACCTAGCAGAACTTTGTACTCCACAGCTGATAAATACACACACTTCAAGTGCACAAACAGCCATTATCCAAAATAAATCACATATTAGTTCACAAAGTAAGTCTTAAAAATTTAAGAAGATCAGAATGATACTAAGTATCTTTTATGACCATGATAAAATAAAACTGGAAATTGGTAACAGCAAGACAACAAGGAAAACCACAAATATAGGGAAACTAAAAATATCAGAGAAGGCAATGGCAACCCACTCTAGTACTCTTGCCTAAAAAATCCCATGGACAGAGGAGCCTGGTAGGCCTACAGTCCATGGGGTCATGAAGACTTGGACACAACTGACGCGACTTAGCAGCAGCAGCAGCAAACAAAATATTTTTGAACAACCACTGGCTCAAAAAGGTAATCAGAAAGGAATTAGAAGATAGCTGCTGCTGCTGCTGCTAAGTCGGGTCAGTCGTATCCAACTCTGTGCGACCCCAGAGATGGCAGCCCACCAGGCTCTCCCATCCCTGGGATTCTCCAGGCAAGAACACTGGAGTGGGTTGCCATTTCCTTCTCCAATGTATGAAAGTGAAAAGGGAAAGTGAAGTCGCTCAGTCCTGTCTGACTCTTCCTAACCCCATGGACTGCAGCCCACCAGGCTCCTCCATCCATGGGATTTTCCAGGCAAGAGTACTGGAGTGGGGTGCCATCATGCCATCGCCTTCTCTGGAATTAATATGAAACCTCCTCAAACTCTTAAAAAAAAAAAGAATAGGAGTGAAAACTTCTAAACTCATCTTTTAGTGCCAACAACATCTTCATACCAAAGCCAGACAATGCCATCACAAGACAAGGCAACTATATATAGGCCACTAACTAAGAAACATAGGTGAAAAAATCTTTCACAACATACTAGCAAACTCAACTCAACAGTACTTTAAAAAATTTAGATGCCATGACCAAGTGGGATAAATCTTGTGTTGCAAGGATGATTTAACATATACAAAGGTGTGATATACCACATTAACAGATAAAAACAAATAAACCACAATGTATATAAAAATCATCTGAGCATTTCAATTGGAAAAAGCACTTCACGAAATTCAGCATCCTTTCATAAAGATCAATAGCAACAAATTAAAATAGAAGGAATGTACATCAACACAATAAAGACCATATAAGAAAAACATCATAATGAATGGGTAAAAAACTAAAAGCTTTTCCTCAAAGATCTGGTACAAGGCAAGATGCCAAGTCTTACTACTTCTATTAAACCTAAGTACTGGAGTCTTAGAATAATTAAGATGAAATGAAAAGCATCCAAATAGGAAAGGAAAAGTAAAGTGATCTGTTTGCAGATGACATGATCATGCATATTAAAAAAAGAAAAAACCTACTCAACAAAAACTTTAATTCCATTTATTTGCAAGAAATGAAAATAGCATACAAAAATTACTAGCATTCTATATGCTAACTGATTACCCATAAAGGAAATTAACTACCCCATTTGCAACAATAAGAATAAAATACTTAGAAATTAATTTAACCAAAAGTTTAAAGACTTATACACATAAAACATTGATGAAGAACAACAGACAAGATATCCCATGTTCATCTTCTAGAATTATATAATTAAAAAATTCATGCTACTTAGAATAATCTACACAAATAAATGCTATCCCTATCAAAATTCCAACTGCTTTTTTTTGCAGAAACAAAAATTCTAAAATTCATAAGAACAGAAGACCTCAAGGAGTTGAAGCAATCTTGATCAAAATATGGAAAAGTGAAATAAAAAAATTAAAAATAAAATTATCATATGATCTGAAAAAAAAAAAAGTCTGGAGCTCTCATACATCTTGATTTCAAATGTATTACAAAAGCTATAGTTATAAAAACAGTGCAAAATTGGCATTAAAAAAGAGAGAGACAGAACAATGAAACAGGTACAGAGACCAGAATTAAATTCACATTTACTGTCAACTGATCTTTAGGGTGCCAAGAACACACTATGGGGAAAAGACTGTAAAAGTGGAAGTAGGACCTTATCTTATAATATAAAAAAAATTCAACTCAAAATAGATTAAAGAGAAATACTTTTAAGACCTGAAATAATAAAACTACTAGAGCAAAACATAAGGGGAAAAGCCTTAACACTGGCTTTGGCAATGATTTTTTGAATATGACACCAGAGCTCCTGGCACCAAAAACAAAATAAGACTGCATTAAACCAAAAAATTTGCTAAAAACAAAAGAAACAATCAACAGTGCAAAGGCAACATGCAGAATGAGAAAATATATTTGTAAACCACATGCCTGATAAGGAGTTAATACTCAAAATACATAAAGAACTCCTACAACTCAATTTTTAAAGTAATATGATTAAAATTTGGGCAAATGACTTGAATAGACATTTCTCAAAAGAAGAAATAGAAAGAGCCAATAGGTAGATATATGAAGAAATGCAATGATAGATAATATCCATAAGGTATTTAAAGCATCTTTGCTTACTTTCAGCCAACCTAACTTTTGATATTACACATAAAAAATATTATAATTTAGAGCCATGGAAATACACCCGCCAAATCTCTTGTGGCAGGAAGAAACTTCAACTGACTGCCATGTTTCTGCTGATGCCTCACTTCCCCATAGTCCTCCTCAGTCAATAATTAATTGTGGTTGGGGGTATTAGAGTGGGCTCATTCCAGCAGTATAAGGGAATTCTCTAATGAGCAATCTTCATTCAAGGATTTCCCAGTGACTTTATCCAAACTTCCTTTGGAAAAGTGCTACCATCTAAGACTGCCTATTTAATTATTCTCCCTTCCCACACCCTCCTCTCATATGCATCAACCCTGAAATGTGGTCTGAAGCCTCTCCTTGTGCATTTATCTTTCAGAGAAGTTCCCACAGACACTCAAATCTTTTACACATTTAATCCCATCCCTGTTTCACTTCTTGGAGTTCCCAGACTGGCACAGATAGTGACAATTGTCTTAAAGGTTAAATTGCCTTGGACCATCAGAAACAAGTTTTATGAAAATTATGAATAATAGCATTAGTAATATGGTTCCCACTTATTTCAGTTACTATGAAGTAGCAGCAGCAGGTACTGTTCTAAGCATTCTACGTGTATTATTCAATTTTCATAATAATTATAAAATTATTACCAACACCCTTTTTCAGATGTGAAAACAATTGTAGGACAGGGTATACTCCTGGCAGAAAACAGAGCATACTAGAAAAAGGAAATTGAAGATAAAAGAGACAATTTGTAAATGTTTCTGGCAGATTGAAGGAAAATCAAAAAAATATTGAGAAGCTCTGGAGCTAGGGACTATGGAAACCTCACCACTCCTAATTCCAGGCAATCTCAAGGGAAGGGAGAGATACCAAGCACCTGGAGTGTTATAACTGAGGTGACGAAGAAAAAGGCCATCATGGGACAGGGGCTCTGCCCTTAGGTCACAGAATACAGGTCATCAGGAAGGGAAATGGGTGATAAATGTGATCTATTTCTCTGCTTTCTAATCTACCACTTCCTCCATGAGTTGGCCCTAATTAGAAGCTAGAGCATTAAAGAGCCCCTGTGATGCAACTTATATAGGCCAGCCTCCTGAAACAGAACCGGTGAGGAGAATAGAAAACACATCTGGATAGGGATACAAAAAATATACCAAGAATAAGTAGATAATCATTTTAAAGTCACATTGTCAGTATAAGTCAGTATAGGAAATTGGGCTCAAATTTGACTCCAAAGTCTTATTTCTACCATGCACTACTGGGGACTAAGACTTTATGGATACACTCTTGAACATAAATGCTTACACATAAATATTTGTATATAATATGTATATTAAGAGACAGAAGAGGAAAGAGAGGTTGATTATAAACTATTGGCTCATACAATTACAGAGGCTGAGAAGTTCTATTGTCTGCTTTCTGTAAGCTGGAGACCCAAGAGAGTTGGTGGTATCATTTGAAGCCCTAAGAATTGGAAAGCTAATGGTGTAGATTTCAATATATGTCTAAAGACCCAAGAAAAAGTATGGAGGGCAAGACAAGATCCATGTTCCAGCTCACAGACAGGCAGCTGTCCTCTGACTTTTTGTTCTATCCAGGTTCTCAATAGATTAGATAACGCCCACCCACATAAAGGAGGACCATCTGCTCTATTCAGTCCACAAATACAAATGCTGATGTCTTCTAGAAATATCCAGAAATAAAGTTTAGCCACTTATCTGGACATTCATCCCATGGGTCCACTTGGTACCCAAAATTTATGATCATACACCATTATGCAATCATGCCTTCCTCCAAGGGAGATAGTACTATGATATAGTTCCAGCAATTATTTTTGAAGAAAGGAAGCAGCTATTAAAGAGAAAATTAAAACTTCACATTGTCTTAATCTGGTTGATGTCAATGAAATTGTGATTTCAGGAATAGTTTCTAAACCAGACATCTGTTATGATCATCGGGTAAAGGTCACCTCAGAGCCCCTTTCCTGAGGTAGCTGCTAAAGATTAGTACCATGTCACTCGCAAAATTGGTACCTTTAATGTATTTAATTGGGGTTCTGAAAACTTAACTGTCATCTTAGCCCTTTTCATACATTCCAAGTTCAAGAGCCATTCAGTAGCTTGAACAGAGTAAGATAAAGACAGGGACTAATACCTTGCTTTCAGTTGGTTGCAGAAAAGAAATAAAGGGGAGGATTGGCAAAGCACTGCAAAGAGACCAAGTCAAGACTCTAATCTAAAAGGATACATGTACCTGCCATGTTCATAGCAGCACTATTCACAATAGCCAAGACAAGGAAACAAACTAAATGTCCCTTGGCAGATAAATGGATACAGAAGTGGTACATGTATACAATGGAATACTATTCAGCCATTAAAAGAAAAAATAATGCCATTTTTAGTATCATGGATGCAACTAGAGATTACCATGCTAAGTAAGAAAGACAAATACCATGTCACTTTTATATGTGGAATCTAAACTATTGCACAAACAAACATATTTATAAAAGAGAAACTCACAGGCATAGAAAACAGATTTGTTGTTGTCAAGGGGGAGGGGATTGGAGGAAGGGTGGCATGAGAGCTTGGTATTAGCATGCTAGGTTTTTATATACAGAATGAATAAACAGGGAATTATATTCAGTAGCCTATGGTAAACGAATTGTATTTAATATCCTATGGAAAAGAATATTTAGAAACAGAATGTGTATATGTATGTGTAACTGAATCACTTTGTTGTATAGCAGAAACTAACACAATACTGTAAATCAACTGTGTGCTGTGCTTAGTCACTCAACCATGTCCAACTCTTTGCAACCCCATGGACTATAGTCCACCAGGCTCCTCCGTCCATGGGGATTCTCCAGGCCAGAATACTGGAGTGGTTTGCCATACACTCCTCCAGGGGATCTTCCCAACCCAGGAATTGAATCCAGGTCTCCTGCATTGCAAGTGGATTCTTTAACAGCTGAGCTATCAGGGAAGCTCCACATGTGTGTATATACATGTGTATAACTTAATTTTGAAATATTTATTTATATAGATATTTACCAGCTAAGGCAAGATAGAAAGGGAATTACTTGTACAGATTCAGACTATTTAGCATGTATGTAGAAGGAAGAGGGAATAAATCCAAAGTCATTGTACTTAATTATCTCAGGAAAAAGGTTTTTCCTTAAAGAAGAATTAATGTTAAGGTGAAAAGCTCTCCTAGAAAGCATGCATGAGGTTTCTTCATTTGATCCTAATCTGACGAAATGTAAAACTGCTGCTGCTGCTGCTAAGTCACTTCAGTCGTGTCCGACTCTGTGTGACCCCATAGATGGCAGCCCACCAGACTCCCCCGTCCCTGGGATTCTATGACATGCCAAATCAACTATATGTCAATTAAAAAACATAAGTAAAAAGAGACGAAGTCAAGTCACAGAGAGTGAAAAACAGTGCTGAAAACTTCAGCATCTCTGGCCCCATCAATCACTGAAGATAATTCAACAGCACAAGATCATCATTAACTGGGTATGATATAACTGAAATAGGTCCTTTAGGTAAGGGTAGCTGTGTTGCAGCTAATCTGACCCTCATTACTCATTTTCAGGTCTCAAAGAAAAAAAGTACTAGGAAGCCAGCGTTCAAATTTATTTTATGACAAAATCAAGTCTTCTTCCTGGACATGTCTTCTCATTGTCCTAATTTAACCAGTTGAAATTCCCCTTTGAAGTATTCTATTAGTAAAACTTTTTAAATGGGGAGTCTATATTCCTTTAAAAATAAGGACCATAGGCTTTTCTCCAAATAGTTTTTTTTTTCCCCTAAAGTCAACTTTTTCATTTTTTTCTAATCTACGAAATAAGTAAAATTAGTTCACTGGAACAGTAAAGACATAATGACTTCTGGGACAGTCATAATTGCAGCGAGGCACTCTGCAGAGAACAAATGATAACATGTTTGAAAAGGAAGTAAAGCCAGAGCCTGAGATAGACTTTTAAACTGGAAGTCCCATGTGTCCTCTTCAGTCATCTGTGAAGCACCCACACGTAGTTCTGCAAAACCCAGCAGGCTAGTGTAGGTTTAGTGAGGTTTTAGTCAGAGTTTTAGGCTTGGTTGCTGTTAGTCAGTAGAGATAAAAACCTCCCTAGACACTTCTGCTTAATTCAAATACTTATATAGAGGTTTATCAATCACCTAGTTAAAAGAATATTAGGACAAGGATCCTGCTTTCTGAAGTTCCAGATGTGTCAAATGGACTGGCATAGCCAAGGGCCCTGACTGCTGAGAAAAATCCGACTGTGAGAAGGAAGAGAGTAAAGGTCTGGGGATGACTGAGTATGTTTGTGAATGTTAAAAGAGACAGAACTCTTTAGGGAAATGGTGTTAGATAATTTAGACCTAAGTACTAATCTTGACACAGAATGAAGCTATGTCAAAAGGAATCAGGGCCAGCAGAATAAGGTGGCCCATTAAGGACCCAAGGGCTTCAGCAAAGCTCAAAGTTTCATCCATTCACCTACTTTATTTAAACATGCTGCTGCTGCTAAGTCGCTTCAGTTGTGTCTGACTCTGTGCGGCCCCATAGACGGCAGCCCACCAGGCTGCCCCGTCCCTGGGATTCTCCAGGCAAGGACACTGGAGTGGGGTGCCATTTCCTTCTCCAATGCATGAAAGTGAGAAGCGAAAGTGAAGTCGCTCAGTCGTGTCCGACTCTTTGCGACCCCATGGACTGCAGCCTACCAGGCTCCTCCGTCCATGGATTTTCCAGGCAAGAGTGCTGGAGTGGGGTGCCATTGCCTTCTCCGAACATGTTGCTACCTCATTTTATTCATTTACCATTTCTCTCACTTGTCCGCCTTTACTAGTATAGCAAGGAATCCTTGCCATGATAAATTTAACAAAGACTTATAAAGCAGACTTTTCATAGGCCCTAGCACATGCTTTGCAAAGATTGACACATGAATAGCTGCAGAGTTGTAAATTCTTTATTTAGTAGTTCAAACATTAGATTTTTATATTAGTAGTTCTGGAATATGAAATACTGAGAATGTTGATATTCTGCATTCCATGTCTCAACAGTTCAACCTCTAAAATGAAAGAAATATTTCCCATTTCTACTTTTCCATCCTCATAGGTGTGTTTTTAGAACTAATGAGATAATATTTATAATCCTAGGGAGTAGATAGCTTTCTTTCTCAAGACATTAGTGTGCAATTTAGTGCTTATGAAAAAGCAATTTACTGAATGGCACCCTAGTGGTATAAGAAATATTTGAAGGACTATTCAGTTCTCAGAAAGTAAAAAAAATTATGGAGCCTGAATAGCAGAACATGACAATACTTATACTTTAAAAGTTTTAAGTGATGAAGAAAAACTAATCTGTGTTACCTTCTCTGAAATATATTTCTTGAATTAATATTTTCCTAGTTTGTCATCTTCTAACGACAAATGCTTTCTTGTATTTAATTCATGATTCTCCTTCTTCCCTTTACCTTTCCATCTATTTCCTTTCATTATTAATGTTATCCTGTGAAAAATATTGAGTTTTTAGATAGTTAACCCATCCTTGTTTCAATATATTACTGCACACTTTCATCCATTTACCATTCCTTTCAAATGTCTACTTATGCAGTAAATTGCAAACATCGGATTATTAAAAAAAAAATCAATGAAGGAAAAAAGTCAAGATTTTAATAAGAACAGGACTCAAATCCTTATTATACATTGAAATGTTTGGAAAACAGGCATAGTACCCTTTCTCACAGTGAGTATCATAATTTTCATTTGTTTGTGCCACAAATAGTCTGGGACACTTAAGGGCTTATGCTGTGAATATGTCATTTACTCCTATCTTTGCAAGTTTTTTTTTTTTTTTTAATTTTAAAGTCATTTGTGTACAAAGTAAATTCAATTTCAAGCTTGATTTTAAAGAGAAAGAACAGCAAAGAAAAAACCTCTAGGTATTTTTTTAAATCACAAAATAGTAATAAGAAAAAGAACTGCATTTGTTTGATCTGAATGGTGTCAAATAAATGAGTTTTTACCAAGAGAATCCACTATTCGAACACCTTCCTCCAGCAACACAAGAAATGACTCTACACATGGACATCACAAGATGGTCAATACTGAAATCACTGATTATATTCTTTGCAGTTGAAGATGGAAAATCTCTATACAGTCAGAAAAAAACAAGGCCAGGAGCTGACTGTGGCTCACATTATGAACTTCTTATTGTCAAATTCAGACTTAAATTGAAGAAAGTAGGGAAAATAAGGAGGTCAATAAAGTATGACCTAAATCAAATACCTTACAATTACACAGTGGAAATGACAAACAGATTCAAAGGATTAGATCTAATAGAGTGCGTGAAGAACTACAGGTGGAGGTTTGTGATACTATACAGGAGGAGGTGATCAAAACCATCCCCAAGAAAAAGAAATGCAAAAAGAAAAATGGCTGTCTGAAGAGGCCTTACAAATAGCTGAGAAAAGAAGGGAAATGAAAGGCAAAAGAACAGGAAAGATATACCCATCTGAATGCAGAGTTCCTAGCAAGGAGAGAGATAAGAAAGCCTTCCTAAATGAGCAAAGCAAAGAAATAGAGAAAAACAATAGAATGGGAAAGACTAGAGATCTCTTCAAGAAAATTAGAGATACCAAGGGAAAATTTCATGCAAAGATGGGCACAATAAAGGACAGAAATGGTATGGACTTAACAGAAGCAAAAGATTAAGAAGAGATGGTAAGAATAACATCAGAATAACTAACAGAACAACAGAATAACTAACAGAATAACACAGAAGAACTAAATACACAAAAAAGATCTTTATGACACAGATAATTATGATGGTGTGGTCACTGACCTACAGCCAGACATCCTAGAATGCAAAGTCAAGTGGGCCTTAGGAAGCATCACTATGAACAAAGCTAGTGGAGGTCATGGAATTCCAGTCGAGCTATTTCAAATCCCTAAAGATGATGCTGTGAATGTGCTGCACTCAATATGCCAGCAGTATTGGAAAACTCAGCTCTGGTCAGACTAGAAAAAGTCAGTTTCATTTCAATCCCAAAGAAAGGCAATACTAAAGAATGTTCAAACTACTGCACAATTGCACTCATTTCACATGTAAGGAAAGTAATGCTCAAAATCCTCCAAGCCATGCTTCAACATCACACAAACATCCAAATGTTCAAGCTGGTTTTAGAAAAGGCAGAAAAACCAGAGATCAAATTTCTAACATCCACTGGATCATAGGAAAAAAAGAAGGAGAATTCCAGAAAAAAATCTACTTCTGCTTCATTGACTACGCTAAAGCCTTTGACTGTGTGGATCACAACTAACTGTGGAAAATTCTTCAAGACATTGGCATACTAGACCATCTTACCTGCCTCCTGCAAAACCTGTATGTTGTTCAAGAAGCAACAATTGGAACCAGACATGGAACAATGGACTAGTTCAAAATTAGGAAAGGAGTATGTCAAAGCTGTATATTGTCACCATGCTTATTTAACTTACATGCATAGTACATCATGCGAAATGCTGGGCTGGATGAAGCACAAGCTGGAATCAACATTTCAGGAGGAAACATCAATAACCTCAGATATTCAGATGATACTACCCTTATGACAGAAAGCAAAGAGGAATAGAAGATCCTCTTGATGAAGGTGTAGAGGATAGTGAAAAAAAAATGGCTTAAAACTCAACATTCAAAAACTAAGATCATGGCATCTGATCCCATTGCTTCATGGCAAATAGACAGGGAAACAATGGAAACAGTGGCAGACTTTATTTTCTTGGGCTCCAAAATCACTGAAGATGATGATTGCAGCCATGAAATTAAAAGGAGCTTGTGCCATGGAAGAAAAGCTATGAAAATCCTAGACAGCGTATTAAAAAGCAGAGACATTACTTTTCCAAGAAAGGTCCATCTAGTCAAAGCTATGGTTTTTCCAGTAGTCATAGAGTTGGACTATAAAGAAAACTGAGTGCCAAAGAATTGATGTTTTTTAACTGTTGGAGAAGACTCTTGAGAATCTCTTGGACTGCAAGGAGATCAAGTCAATCAATCCTAAAGGGAATCAACCCTAAATACTCAACTGGAAGGACTGTTGCTGAAGCTGAAGGTCCAATACTTTGACCACCTGAAGTGAAGAAGCAAATCATTAAAACAGACCCTGATGCTGGAAAAGACTGAAGGCAGGAGGAAAAGAGGACAACAGAGGGTGAGATAGTTGGATGGCATCACCAACTCAATGGACATGAGTTTTAGCATGCTCCAGGAGATAGTGAAGGACAGGGAGGCCTGGTGTGCTGCAGTGCATGGGACTTTATTAAGTCATAGTCAGACATGACTGAACAACAATAACAGCTGTTTTGAGTTATAATTTATTTAGTTTATAAGATTCTGAAATCATTTTTAATGACAAGAAAAGGTACTAGGAAAGCTAATGGGATAATTTATAAGAAATAAACATTTCTCATAAAATAAGCATATGTATACAATTAAAGGGCTTCCCTTGTGGCTTAGATGGTAAAGAATCTGCCTGCAATGCAGGAGATCCAACATGTTTGATCCCTAGGTCAGGAAGATCCCCTGGAGGAGGAAATAACAACCCACTCCAGTATGCTTGCCTGGAGAATTCTGTGAACAGAGCAGCCTTGTGGACTACAGTCCATGGGGTCGCAAAGAGTCAGACACAACTGAGCAACTAACACATGTAAATTAGTTGATGCATTCAAAAACAGAGCAGTTGAGAGGGGACTAAGATATCTTGAACTATTACAAAAAGGCAATATTGATCTAACTTAAAGCTGGTTAAGTTTTTGAAACTGCAAACTTAATTTATATGTAATTTAAAAACAAAAACAGACATAGTCATCTGTCAGTCTGTAAAACTGGGATAAGAACCTCTATTGTCAAAGTCAATCTAGACAGAGGAAAAGCAGAATTTTTATTATCCTTTTTCTTATGAACATAATCAAACAAGAAACCTCTTAGATGTTAATGCCTTAGATTTTATTCATTATAAAATAGATTATAATGACATGCTATATACCACAGGGAACTCTACTCAATGCTCTGTAATGGCCTACATGAGAACAGAATCTAAAGCAAATGAAAAACAGAAGTCAGGTCACATATATAGCAAACTAATGTTACCAGGGGATTGGGGAGGGGAGTGCGTAAATTGGGAGCTATGGATTGACGCAAGCAACTTTCACTTTCATAGTTGTGTCCAACTCTTTGTGACCCCATGGGCTATACAGACCATGGAATTCTCCAGGCTAGAATACTGGAGTGGGTAGCCTTTCCTTTCTCCAGGGGATCTTCCCAACCCAGAGATCAAACCCAGGTCTCCCGCATTTCAGGGAGATTCTTTACCAGTTAAGGCACAGAGGAAGCCCAAGAATACTGGAGTGGGTAGCCTATCCCTTCTCTAGCAGATCTTCCCATCCTAGGAAATGAAGCTGGGTCTCCTGAATTGCAGGCGGATTCCTTACCAACTGAGCTATCAGGGAAACCCTGATTGACATATACACACTACTAAATATAAAAATGCATTCCAGTCCCCTAAAATGAAAAGGACATCTATTTTGGGTGTTAGTTATAAAAGGCCTTGTAGGTCTTCATAGAACCATTCAACTTCAGCTTCTTCAGTGTTACTGGTTGGGGCATAGACTTGGATTACTGTGATATTGAATGGTTTGCCTTGGAAACGAACAGAGATCATTCTGTTGTTTTTGAGATTGCATTCAAGTACTACATTTCGGTCTTTTTTCTTGACCATGATGGCTACTCCATTTCTTCTCGAATGCAAAGTAGGAAGTCAAGAAACACCTAGAGTAACAGGTAAATTTGGCCCTGAAATACGGAAAGAAGCAGGGCAAAGACTAATAGAGTTTTGCCAGAAAATGCACTGGTCATAGCAAATGCCCTTTTGCAACAACAGAAGAGAAGACTCTACACATGGACATCAACAGATGGTCAACACCGAAATCAGACTGATGATATTCTTTGCAGCTAAAAATGGAGAAGCTCTATAGAGTCAACAAAAACAAGACCAGGAGCTGACTGTGGCTCAGATCATGAACTCTTTATTATCAAATTCAGATTTAAATTGAAGAAAGTAGGGAAAACCACTAGACCATTCAGATAGGATTTGATTAGTCGCTCAGTCCTGTCCGACTCTTTGTGACCCCATGAATCGCAGCATGCCAGGCCTCCCTGTCCATCACCAACTCCCGGAGTTCACTCAGACTCACATCCATCAAGTCAGTGAAGCCATCCAGCCATCTCATCCTCTGTCGTCCCCATCACCTCTTGCCCCTATTCCCTCCCAGCATCAGAGTCTTTTCCAATGAGTCAACTCTTCACATGAGGTGGCCAAAGTACTGGATTTCAGCTTTAGCATCATTCCTTCCAAAGAAATTCCAGGGCTGATCTCCTTCAGAATGGACTGGTTGGATCTCCTTGCAGTCCAAGGGACTCTCAAGAGTCTTCTCCAACACCACAGTTCAAAAGCATCAATTCTTCGGCACTCAGCCTTCTTCACAGTCGAACTCTCACATCCATACATGACCACAGGAAAAACCATAGCCTTGACTAGACGAACCTTTGTTGGAAAGTAATGTCTCTGCTTTTGAATACGCTACCTAGGTTGGTCATAACTTTCCTTCCAAGGACTAAGCGTCTTTTAATTTCATGGCTACAGTCACCATCTGCAGTGATTTTGGAGCCCCAAAAAATAAAGTCTGACACTGTTTCCCCATCTATTTCCCATGAAGTGATGGGACCGGATGCCATGATCTTCGTTTTCTGAATGTTGAGCTTTAAGCCAACCTTTTCACTCTCCACTTTCACTTTCATCAAGAGGCTTTTTAGTTCCTCTTCACTTTCTGCCATAAGGGTGGTGTCATCTGCATATCTGAGGTTATTGATATTTCTCCCAGCAATCTTGATTCCAGCTTGTGTTTCTCATGATGTACTCTGCATGTAAGTTAAATAAACAGGGTGACAATATACAGCCTTGACGTACTCCTTTTCCTATTTGGAACCAGTCTGTTGTTCCATGTCCAGTTCTAACTGTTGCTTCTTGACCTGCATACAGATTTCTCAAGAGGCAAGTCAGGTGGTTTGATATTCCCATCTCTTTCAGAATTTTCCACAGTTTATTGTGATCCACACAGTCAAAGGCTTTGGCATAGTCAATAAAGCAGAAATAGATGTTTTTCTGGAACTCTCTTGCTTTTTCCATGATCCAGCAGATGTTGGCAATTGGATCTCTCGTTCCTCTGCCTTTTCTAAAACCAGCTTGAACATCAGGAAGTTCATGATTCCCGTATTGCTGAAGCCTGGCTTGGAGAATTTTAAGCATTATTTACTAGCGTGTGAGATGAGTGCAATTGTGTGGTAGTTTGAGCATTCTTTGGCATTGCCTTTCTTTGGGATTGGAATGAAAACTGACCTTTTCCAGTCCTGTGGCCACTGCTGAGTTTTCCAAATTTGCTGGCATATTGAGTGCAGCACTTTCACAGCATCATCTTTCAGGATTTGGAATAGCTCAACTGGAATTCCATCACCTCCACTAGCTTTGTTCGTAGTGATGCTTTCTAAGGCCCACTTGACTTCACATTCCAGAATGTCTGGCTCTAGGTCAGTGATCACATTATCGTGATTACCTGGGTCGTGAAGATCTTTTTTGTATAGTTCTTCTGTGTATTCTTGCCACCTCTTCTTAATATCCTCTGCTTCTGTTAGGTCCGTACCATTTCTTTCCTTCATGGAGCCCATCTTTGCATGGAATGTTCCTTTGGCATCTCTGATTTTCTTGAAGAGATCTCTAGTCTTTCCCATTCTGTTGTTTTCCTCTATTTCTTTGCATTGATCTATGAAGAAGGGTTTCTTATCTCTTCTTGCTATTCTTTGGAACTCTGCATTCAGGTATGAACTAAATCAAATCCCTTATGATTATACAGTGGAAGTGAGAAATAGATTTAAGGGCATAGATCTGACAGGTAGAGTGCCTGATGAACTATGGACTGAGGTTAGTGACACTGTACAGGAGACAGGGATCAAGACCATCCCCATGAAAAAGAAATGCAAAAAAGCAAAATGGCTGTCTGGAGAGGCCTTACAAATAGCTGTGACAAGAAGAGAAGTGAAAAGGAAAGGAGAAAAGGAAAGATATAAGCATCTGAATGCAGAATTCCAAAGAATAGCAAGAAGAGATAAGAAAGTCTTCCTCAGCAATCAATGCAAAGACATAGAGGAAAACAACAGAATGGGAAAGACTAGAGATCGCTTCAAGAAAATTAGAGATACCAAGGGAACATTTCATGAAAAGATGGGCTCGATAAAGGACAGACACGGTACAGACATAACACAAACAGAAGATATTAAGAAGAGGTGGCAAGAATACACAGAAGAACTGTACAAAAAAGATCTTCACGACCCAGATAATCACGATAATGTGATCACTGACCTAGAGCCAGACATTCTGGAATGTGAAGTCAAGTGGGCCTTAGAAAGCATCACTACGAACAAAGCTAGTGGAGGTGATGGAATTCCAGTTGAGCTATTCCAAATCCTGAAAGATGATGCTGTGAAAGTGCTGCACTCAATATGCCAGCAAATTTGGAAAACTCAGCAGTGGCCACAGGACTGGAAAAGGTCAGTTTTCATTCCAATCCCAAAGAAAGGCAATGCCAAAGAATGCTCAAACTACCACACAATTACACTCATCTCACACGCTAGTAAAGTAATGCTCAAAATTCTTCAAGCCAGGCTTCAACAATACGTGAACCATGAAGTTCCTGATGTTCAAGCTGGTTTTAGAAAAGGCAGAGGAATGAGAGATCAAATTGCCAACATCCGCTGGATCATGGAAAAAGCAAAAACATCTATTTCTGCTTTATTGACTATGCCAAAGCCTTTGACTGTGTGGATCACAATAAACTGTGGAAAATTCTGAAAGAGATGGGAATACCAGACCACCTGACCTGCCTCTTGAGAAGTCTGTATGCAGGTCAGGAAGCAACAGTTAGAACTGGACATGGAACAACAGACTGGTTCCAAATAGGAAAAGGAGTACATCAAGGCTGTATATTGTCACCCTGTTTATTTAACATATGCAGAGTACATCATGAGAAACATTGGACTGGAAGAAACACAAGCTGGAATCAAGATTGCCGGGAGAAATATCAATAGCCTCAGATATGCAGATGACACCACCCTTATGGCAGAAAGTGAAAAGGAACTAAAAAGCCTCTTGATGAATGTGAAAGTGGAGAGTGAAAAGGTTGGCTTAAAGCTCAACATTCAGAAAACGAAGATCATGGCATCCGGTCCCATCACCTCATGGCAAATTGATGGGGAAACAGTGGAAACAGTGTCAGACTTTATTTTTTGGGGCTCCAAAATCACTGCAGATGGTGACTGCAGCCATGAAATTAAAAGACGCTTACTCCTTGGAAGGAAAGTTATGACCAATCTAGACAGCTTATTAAAAAGCAGAGACATTACTTTGCCAACAAAGGTCTGTCTAGTCAAGGCTATGGTTTTTCCTGTGGTCATGTATGGATGTGAGAGTTGGACTGTGAAGAAGGCTGAGCGCCAAAGAATTGATGCTTTTGAACTGTGGTGTTGGAGAAGACTCTTGAGAGTCCCTTGGACTGCAAGGAGATCCAACCAGTCCATTCTGAAGGAGATCAGCCCTGGGATTTCTTTGGAAGGAATGATGCTAAAGCTGAAACTCCAGTACGTTGGCCACCTCATGAAAAGAGTTGACTCATTGGAAAAGACTCTGATGCTGGGAGGGATTGGGGGCAAGGGGAGAAGGGGACGACAGAGGATGAGATGGCTGGATAGCATCAGTGGCTCAATGGATGTGAGTCTGAGTGAACTCCGGGTGTTGGTGATGGACAGGAAGGCCTGGCGTGCTGCGATTCATGGGGTCACAAAGAGTCGGACACGACTGAGCAACTGAACTGAACTGAACTGAAATATAAAAATAGATAACTATTAAGAACCTACCTTATAGCATAGGGAATTCTACTCTATACTCTGTGGTAGACTATATGGGAAAATAATCTAAAAAGGAAAAAAGAGTGAATATATACATGTGAATAACTAATTTAATACCGGGTTAGGAAGATCCCCTGGAGAAGGAAATGACAACCCACTCCAATATTTTTTCCTGGAGAATCCCATGTACTCACGAGTCTGACAGCCTATAGTTCATAGGGTCGCAAAGAGTCAGACACAACTCAAGTGGCTAAGCATATAAATTAATTTACTTTTCTGTATACTTGAAACTAACACAACATTATAAATCCCTTTTATACCAAATATTTTTTTAAAAAAACTTTAATCTTACAACATTTTTTAATATTGTCAAAAATTTCATTTCAAACTCAGTTTGTGTAAATCATGTGTAAAATTTAGGTATCCTACTTGGGTAAAAAAGAAAGGGATTTTGTTGTTGCCATTTGAGAATTGTAATAGCCATTATTGCTATTCACTCAACTTTTGGTTTCCTCCATTTCAGAACTATAGTGGATTGCCTTTTTTTTTTTTTTTTAAGTGAGTTTCCATGTTGTTGAGCAAGGATATGTGAGTAATTCTGGGCCATGAATTATAAACTGCTTCCAGTCCAAAATGTATAACAAAGTACATAATGCTGAGGTAACACAGGAGTTCCCTTTTCTCTTTGCCATGTTCAGAACCAAGGTTCAAGATAGTGGGTCTGCAGGCAGGCTGGTTCCAGAGTCAGAATAATGGCTACATGAGAGCTGAACTCTCAGTTGATGTATCAAGGAATGGCAACAGGAGCAAGAACTAAAACTTTAGGTTTTAAGCTACTCAAATTTGGGGACTATTTATTATTGCAGCATAGCCTATACTCTGGTGACTGCCTAAGCTCTCTGGATTGATATAGGAGATTAACATTTTTGCAAAGTTCTTTGAAAGGTACAACTAACATTTTTTAACTCTCACTTAAATCTCTAGGAGTTTTTTTTTTAAATATAAATTTATTTATTTTAATTGGAGGTTAAATTACTTTACAATATTGTATTGGTTTTGCCATACATCAACATGAATACACCATGAGTATACACGCGTTCCCCATCCTGAACCCCCCTCCCTCCACCCTTCCCTTACCATCCCTCTGGGTCGTCCCAGTGCACCAGCCCCAAGCATCCAGTATCATGCATCGAACCTGAACTGGCGATTCGTTTCGTATATGATATTATACATGCTTCAGTGCCATTCTCCCAAATCATCCCACCCTCTCCCTCTCCCACAGAGTCCAAAAGACTGTTCTATACATCTGTGTCTCTTTTGCTATCTCGCTTACAGGGTTATCATTACCTTCTTTCTAAATTCCATATATATGCGTTAGTATACTGTATTGGTGTTTTTCTTTCTGGCTTACTTCACTCTGTATAAAATCACTTTTTTAAAAAGTCAATTGGGGAACACATGTATACACATGGCGGATTCATGTCAATGTATGGCAAAACCAATACAATATTGTAAAGTAAAAATAACTAAATAAATAAACAAAACTGAAAAAAAAAACTTCAAAAAATAAAAAGTTAATTAGAGTAGTTTAGACTTATTTTTTGCATGGTGTATTGAATATTTGAGTTTAATAAGTTCTGAATTTCTATAAAGTTCTATTAAGGAATGAAGCACAAAATTAGACACACCTCCAAAGGTCACAGGCATCTCAGAGATTTTGGTGTTTGTGGTTTTTTCCCTCCTCAATAACGTTTCACTGATCAGTGGTTTAACTCGCAACTAGAGAAGTGGAATTTAGGATACCAAATCAGAAATAGAAGCCATTCAATTTTTTAAGGCTGGAATAATGCCTCATTTTTCCTCTAATATCTTCAAAAAAGATGCTTAAAAATATTAATGAATGAATGCATAGTTTTTCTTAGAGACCCCTACTATTTCCTGAAAATCATGAAATAGATTCACTTTAACATATATTCTCCAACTCCCAACTGCCAGTATACTTTTTAGATTGAGGTTGAACCAAGGTTTACTGTTTTTAATTAAGCCAAATTAATTTTATATATAAATGTTTCAATTCTTTCATACATTTTCCAAGCATGTGAACCTGGATAATGTTTTCATATTGACTTTAGACTAGTAAAATAGAGGTGACTTAGCAGCTTTGAATGAATATGAAATGTATATACCCACTTTCTGGCAAACATGCCTAAGACCTTATTATTTTTCTCCTGAGATAGCATCTAACCATGGAAAGTAGAAAAGCACAGTAGTTAAGAAAATAGGGTCTGAATTCTTTGCCTAGAATTTTGCTTCAGCTTCATCAGTAAACTCAACTCTAAAAATCAGTTTATCCATGTAAAAAAGTGTATATGGTGATAACTCCAATTAATTGAGATAATATAAAGTATTTTGCCCAGCACACACAAAGTGTTTTAAAAAATAACTGGTAACTATCAATTTGCTGTGTTTGAAACATCAGATTTAGACCATCATTTAGTAAAATAGAAACTTCACTTCTTAAAGAAAGTAATGTTTAAACCATGCAGTTCTGTTTTCAGAACTATGTTCAGATTTTCTACCACAGTAATCTGTATTTTTCCACATTTCTGTTTTTTTTTTTTTTAAGTCTTTGGAAGTCAGAAATTCATTAAATTCATTTTTTTTAATTTAATTCTTATAAGCAACTTGACTCCAAAATGGATTTATAATGTCATATCATTAAAAGAAGATACAACAAAAACATTGTTTTCTAGATATAAAAATATGAGAAGTATGAAAATCAGAACTATGATTTCTATGATGTTAGTTTCTTTTTCCTTTATTCTGGTTGAAAAGATAGTCAATTGCCAGCTCTTTCTCTGTTGGTAGCTTCATTCATAGTTTTTAAACCAAAGCAATGATCAAATGAGCCTGTGAAATGCAATAGAATAAAATCAGCCCACACTCTATACAGGCCGGTACTCTGTACAGAGTAAAGTGACTGTGCTGTCCTTCTGTAATTGATGCAGGTTTGAGAGATAGAAAAGGAGTCCATTTTTCATGGCTGTTAAATATTCTGCATGATTGTGTGCATGACTTTTAGAGGACATTGACTATGTCTGCTTATTTTTCAAAAATTGAGAAAAACTTTAATAGTTCATTCAATAGGTTTTCTTATTAAATAATTGCTACTGATTGCTTCCATGCAATTGGCTAAATTACCTGATCATTTTAGCAGAATTATCATTACAATTTTATCTTTGACTTCAGCCAGTTTGACTTCTGCCTTCACTCTTTGTAACTATAGACAACTGTCTGTGATGGGATCTTCAAGGTATAGTACATGTTGCCCTCTAGTGATTCATATGAACATTGGAAAAGTCCCACAGACTCTCTCAACTTACTCAGAACTGCACATAGACTTCTTATTCGATCATGCAGAATTTACGTATTATTTACATTATTTGTCCTCGAGTAGCTTCAGTTTTTACGTGTCATTCTATTACACGGATCCAAACTAAACTGATCTCTACTCTTCATAAGACAGAACACAACAAAATTTAAATACTCTCAAACAAGAAGACATATTTCTTTTTGTTGCTTCTAACTGTATTTTTATGATGTGCTTTTAACTTGAGAAGTAATTAACCTAAATTCATTACCTATTAACATTTAATCACTTTTCTTATTTTAGTATTTCTTGGAAAAAAAAAAAGTAGAATTGAACATGTCATAGAAAGGTCTACAGTAATGTGTATTGACAGTATAGATAGATGTACCTCCTTGAGCAGAATTACCTGAGAAATTTGTTTAAAATGTAGATTCTTTGTCCCCAAATCTGAATCAGAATCTGACAAAAATACAGCTTTTCTGGGCACCATTATTTGGTTTCTAAGTAAGTCTTGACTATTTAAAACATTACCCTTATCTTAGCCCATCCAATTCTTCCCATATAATTCAGTTTCCCTTTGCTAGATTCACCTTTCATATCTATCACAGTCTTTCATTTATGCCCTTATAGCAAAAATACTTCTAAAATTTTATCTCCTTTCATGATTTTTCTTAGGCAATGGTCTCTCTGGTGGTTTTGTCATATCTTGATTTTATGTAACAATTTAAGCCCAAAGTTAAGAAAACTCCCTTCACAGTAACTGCATTTCTTAAGGAATATAAAGACTTTCTAACTTACAGTATATCACAATAATTGTTTTCTTTTACAAACATTAAATAGTAATCATATTTCAATTTATAGTAATATTTAAAGTATCTAGCATATTACTTGTATTATCACATTGGTTGTTACATTAAAATGCTAGTGTTCCAGATATTATTATTAGTGAAGTCGCTCAGTCGTGTCCGACTCTTTGTGACCCCGTGGACTGTAGCCCACCAGGCTCCTCCGTCCATGGGATTCTCCAGGCAAGAATACTGGAGTGGGTTGCCATTTCCTTCTCCAAGATATTATTACTACTCTTCCTATATAGATCAGAAAAATCAGGACAATGTAACTTAGGTAATTTGACTGAGTACAAGAGAGCTAAAATTCAAAATATTCTTTCTATCATAACAAATTAAGACAATATTTGAAAAATTTAAAAATTGTAACTATTTCTTGTGTTGCTAATGGGAAAGTATTTCAAAGTAGAATTTTTAGAGTATATTTGTTTTAGTATCTAATTTTTATTATTAAAACACTTTTACAATATTCTTGGTAAAGTTGTTGACCTGGAAGGTTTAGACAGAAAGATTTGTTTGTCATTTAAATTCAAAATAAAATCTCTTAAATAGCTAAAACCAGAGCCAGAATCAAGCACTATATCTGCAAATTGCTAAACTTGAGGGAAAAAAAAAAAGAATCATACTTCCTATGGCATTTTTGCTAGTTTTTCTGATATTTTAACTCTCTTCTATTTTATAACATTTCAAATTATATATTCAAATAGTGAAATGAAACATTTTTTTTAAATGAATCTAAAATTTAGCTTGAAATTCTCATTCAGTCCATAGGGACTTGTAACTATTTAAGAAACACTATGATTGAACAGCCTTTGCAGTTTCATCTCAAAAGGGGGCTCTGTCTAACGATGCCAAAACAAATAAGCCATTTATCCCATTCAAGAGCAATCGATCAATTCAATGAAAATCAAGTTACTTAAATTGGAAACTTGTAAATCCATAAACCATGGCTAATTTTACTGGAGGTTGTTTTTGTTTTGTTTTGTTTTGTTAACATTTTACTTATGCAAAATCAACCCAACAAGCAAAATGTCCTCATTACAGACACTAGCAAGGCAGTTTGATTACTATCAACCTTTTTCTCTTCCTGATCTCTACACTTCCTGCAAGTCTAGATCCCTGTCTAAGGTTCTCTTTTACTCACATTGCAATGATTATGCATGAAGTACCTGCTAGGTATGGAAGAATTTTGCATAACTCAGCAGCAAATATCATGGTATGAAGTTATATCAGCCTTATAGCCTCAGAAATCTTTCAACTCAGAATAAGAAATGATGAAATATTAAGACCTTACTCTAAAGCAAGTCAAAAAATAAAAGCTAGAAGAGAATTAAGAAAAGCTTTTTGTTTAAGAGGCATATCATTTTGTTAAAATGTTTAGAAATTATTCCATGAATAAAAGATAACATTTGAAAATGTACTGAGAAGAAAGAGGTGGATATTGACAGCTGAAAATAGAGAAGGCTTATAGGATGTTCAATACTTACAGGAGCTCCAATACTTTGCCCACCTGATGCGAAGAACTGACTCATTGGAAAAGACCCTGATGCTGGGAAAAATTGAAGGCACAAGGAGAAGGGGATGGCAGAGGAAGAGATGGTTGAATGGCATCACCATTTTGATGGACATGAGTTTGAACAAGCTCCGGAGTTGGTGATGGACAGGGAAGCCTGGGGTGCTACAGTCCATGGGGTTGCAAAGAGTTGTACATGACTGAGCAACTGAACTGAACCAAGACTCTTTCTATTAATGCTTGGATGACAATGGCTTTTCAACATCGATACTCAAAATTAAGCTCACTATTTCCCCCTAATCATGCATCCTGCTGCTGCTACTGCTGTTAAGTTGCTTTAGTCGTGTTTGACTCTGTGCGACCCCATAGATAGCAGCCCACCAGGCTCCGCCGTCCCCAGAATTCTCCAGGCAAGAACACTGGAGTGGGTTGCCATTTCCTTCTCCAATGCATGAAAGTGAATGTAAACCTGTGGCGGATTCATTTTGATATTTGGCAAATCTAATACAGTTATGTAAAGTTTAAAAATAAAATAAAATTAAAAAAAAAAAAAAAAAAAAAAAAAAAAGAAAGTGAAAAGTGAAAGTGAAGTCCCTCAGTTGCGTCCAACTCTTCACGACCCCATGACTGCAGCCTACCAGGCTCCTCTGTCCATGGGATTTTCCAGGCAAGAGTACTGGAGTGGGTTGCCAGTGCCTTCTCTGAATCATGTATGACTACTCATTAATGATTTTGGGGAGTGTAACTATACTATACATTCCTGTGGTGTCCTCTTCATCCATACATTTTTTCTCAAAAATGGTCTACTCCACCCAGTGTCTGAAAGGAGCAAGCCCATATACTTCAGAAACCACCATTGACTCAACTGGGAGTGGTCATTTTATTCTTTTGTTACCATAGGTGGAACCAAACCCTTGCTTAACACCCAACCAAGCAAAGTGAAGTGTTAGTTGCTCAGCCATGTCTGACTTTTTGCAACACCATGAACTGTAACCCAACAGGCTCCTCTGTCGATGATTTTCCAGGCAAGAATACTGGAGTGGGTTGCCATTTCCTATTCCAGAGGATCTTCCCAACCCAGGGATCAAACCCAGGTCTCCTGCATTGCAGGAAGATTCTTTACCATCTGAACTATCAGGAAAGCCCTAACATATCTTTAAGTCAGAGTCTAGACAAAGAAGGAAGCTGTAGGAAGAAACAAACAAAAACAGCTAAAACCAAGACAGCAATGAGTGGGACCACCAGCAGACCCTGAGTTTCATTTTACACTAATTTTACTATATTAGCATACTAAATAACACCACCTACTGACTGTGTGACAAGATGTCACAGACACCCCAATAAAAGGACAGAAAAAGGATGGCACCCTATTTCCAGGAAAATCCTGCCTCTTTCCCATCATTAGTCTCATTCCTTCTCCAACTGTCCTTACTCCTTAAAAGCAAATCTCTCTTGACATTAAGGTGAGTTGATCTGTGAACTTAATTTCCACTTCTCCATTCTCTGGCCATTGAGTAAAGCTATGCTGCTGCAATCTCAGGTTTGGTTTTGTTTTTGGCTGCATGAACCCAGAAAAGAAAAAGAGCTTTCCTTGCACAGGCAGGAGACCTTGGTGAGACTGAGCCTAAGTGGGGTCCACAGGACCTAATTCAGTAACACTGATAGTGTTATTAGTGATTGATAGTGATTGATAATCAGGAATTTGGAATAGGACGCAGAACAGACACTGAGTCCTTTGGCTCCAGAGTGTAAAATTGAGGCCAGATTTTATTTCATGCTAAACTAAGATCAAGCGGAATCTGATGTCACAGAAAGGAAAACAAAACAAAACAAAACAATGAACCTTGAAGAAGCCAAATCACAGAGGGAATAATAACAAATTTGTAGAAAGAAACATAAATGAAAACTCATTTAGCCCAAGAAATGGATAGAGATGAAAAGGTGACATGACTGATTACTTCCAGTTCTCTTGTGTTCAGACTACTTTTCAAAACTTGGTCTTATTATAAATTTTCAGACCAATCTTTTTTAACTATTATATGTATCACAAATATGACATTTCCTGGTTTGATAAACACACCAAGATTTATCCTTCTTTTAAGTAGAAATCTGAGAGGAACTGAAGTGCTCCCCTTATCCTCCAGAGCTAATTATCTAAAAAATTCTTCCATTTTTGTTACCTCTCTCATTCCAACCTTATTGCAACTACTCACACTCAGAACTTCCCTCTTCCTTGTCTATCAATGTGGATATATTGCACAAAGTCCAGATTCAAGTTTGGATCTTCTCTCACCCATCTTTCATATTTATTATGTATTATCACTAACATACTAATCTGAAGAGGGTATTCTTTGTTAGTTTCTTTTCCAGTGATCCCACCTCTATATCTATAGGACAAAACGTCAACTGCAGTGATAGAACACAACGTAATTTCCTCTATGGCCCCATCTTACCTGGCAGCTCCAACTTCACAAACATTGCTTGATTTTTGCAATCTAGTTCTAGCTTAGGCATAATTTCCTAAACGTGTTTTACTTTCTAAAGTTTCTCTTCTTTTGCACATGCTTCCTATTGACTAGAACATTATTCTTCATTCTTGTGGAAAACTGCCCATTCTTAATCCATCATCGTAAAAGTCACTGTTCTTAATCAATTAGTTTATAAACTTTATCAGGACAAGAATCATGTCTATTTTAGTCACTGTTGCTTCTTCACAGAGCATGGTACACTACATCTAGCAGGTCTATCTCCTGTTTCTTGAATTAACCAATCCTTTGCTTCAGTTAGGCAGCTTTAGGCATCCTCCTTGTCTTGCAGCACAGACATAACTATCATTGCAATTAATTTACTGTATTGTCATGAGCAGAACTCTCTTCATAAGAATGAAAGTGCTTTGAGGTCATATTCCATAATTTTTCATGTAATCAAATGTTGCCTAGAAATGAACAAAGTACTTAGCATATTGCACTTGGAAATATTTGCCATATGAATGAGTGAATACATATAGAGTAGAAATAAAAGATAAGGTTGCAGCTCTAGACAAAGCTTGCAGCTCTCAATAGGAAGGCAAAATCTCTGAGGGGCAAAACCTAGCAATTCCTTCTTTAGAACAACAGAAACAATGTGCATGAATGGAGGGTGAGAATTTCCCCTGAAACCAGATTGTGTGAAGAAGTGAGGAATGCCACAGACAAGCTCTATTTACAGAAAGCAGTCTGTTGACTCCAGAGGCAGGAGAGGGAGAGACTGCATTATCAGCAGCTGTGCAAAGCTGAACTCAGGGGCTGAGAGGGAAAATGCTACAGAACACATTCTCACAGACAACCTTTTGCAACAGGGATAATTCCTCCTAGTTAGTAGTAGAGTCCTGGTTCTTTCCCTATCCATTGACATACCCTATACATACACTGACAAACACCTTCTACATCCAATAACCCGAGAGGAAATGGCATACAAGCAGTGATTGAAAATGAAGTGGCAAGGAGCTATCCAGAAACAATGCAAAAAAATGACTACAAGGAACAGGAAAATACAAAAGGCATATGGAGAGGATTTAGGCAAAAATATATACCTGAAGAAACTGATGGTTTCAGTAAATTTAAGGAAACAACCAATTCTGTAGAATAGGAGCTCAAAAGGGAAAGAATAATTCAGAGAAAGTCTGGTTTAAAAAAAAATGGAATTAGAAAGAATGTGGGCTGGAGTAAAGCAGAAAAAAGGATGAATGTACCTATAGAAATGAAAACCAGATTAGATACAGCAGAAAGGAGAGAAGATAGACCTAAAACAATAGGTCAGGTAGAATCAAACACAGAAACAAATAGCTAAGAAAATGACATTTAAAATGTGTTTTCTAATAGCAACAAAAATTTGAGCTAAGAATATAGCTAGCAGAAGATGTTATGACCTTTCTATGGAAAATAAAATTGCTTGAAAGACATAAATAAATGGAGATATTACTGAGATCATGAATAGAAGGCTCATGACAAAGCAGTAACTCTCCTAACTTTATCATATGCACTCCAAATTAAAAATGTTTCTATTCAATGGATCCATTGACATTATTCTCAGATATGTGTGGAAGAGCAAAAGCTTCGAAGTAGCCAAACACGTAATGAAGACTAAAAATAATGTAAACTGACTTCAGAAAATGCCTAAACTTATAATGAAGATATTTTAGTAAGAACAGCATGGTATTATCACAGGAATACTAATAATCAAGAGCCAACTCATTAGAAAAGGCCTGATGCTGGAAGAGATTGAAGGCAAGAGGAGAAGGGGATAACAGAGGGTAAGATGCTTGGATGGCACCACTGACTCAACGGACATGAGTTTGAGCAAGTTCTGAGAGAAGGTGAAGGACAAGGAAGCCTGGAGTGCTGCAGTCTGTGGGGTTGCAGAGTTGGACACGATTGACCGACTGAACAACTAATAATAAAAATGATATAACCTATACATATGACTCTTTGTGCAAGATACATAATAACTTTATGATGAGGATACTATTATAGTTATTTTTACAAATAAGGAGTTTGAGACACAAGGATGTTAAGTGATTTGTACAAGGTAGCAGATTCGGTTTTCTAACCCACGCTCCATACTTTGGATTTTAAATCACCACTCTTCTAATAGAAGTAAAACAAGCACACAGAATTAAAAAATGAAGCAGACATGCATATGGGGAAATCGTAGATGATTGAGATGATGCTGCAGAAACTGGGGAAAGGATGGCTATTTAGTTAATGATGGTCAGCATAATTAAATATTCCTATGGTAAATAAAGGAAATTAAAGCCATACCTCATACAATGGGATTTTCTAGGACGAAGGAGCCTGGTGCCCATGGGGTCTCAGAGAGTCGGACCTGGCTGAACGACTTCACTTTCTCATACAATATATGAAAACAAATTTCAGATGAAATATAAACACACATAAAAGGCTAACATTGTACAACAAAATATAAAGAATATCTTATAACCTTGAGATGGTGGTAGCTTTCTTCCAAGACACAAGAAAAGTACCAAGTGTAAGATTACCCAAAGTATAATAAAAATAATTTATACTCATCAAAAGATACTGTGAAAAGGAAACTGCAAGTCACAAATTGAAGTAATTTAAACATAACTGGAAAAAGAACCTCTATAAATCAGTTTAAAAACTATAGAAAAACTGAGGGTGAGGGAGAACCATGAAGAAATTTCACCAAAGAAAAGGAAACCAAATGGCCAATAAGTGTATAAAAAACTACTCAACATTTTTAGAGGTCAAATAAATGCCAATTAAATGATAAATCACACCACCTGTACCAAAGTATCACATTTTTAATATCCAAAAATATCAGGCTTTGGGGAGCAGATGGAGCAGTAACACTTTGTGGGAGCCCCATTATTGTCAACACTGTGGAAATAATATGCTATCATGTGCTGAAGCAGAAAGCACTCGGACTACTACCTGGTAATTTCACTTTAGAAATGCCTATTACTTGGGAGCTGTATTCCAGAATGCTCAGAGCAGTGTCATTCCTCCTGCAAACAAGATTCTGATAAATGACCCCATGAGTTTACCACATTTGACTTGCACCTCAAAGGTGATCAGTAAGGTTTAGACTGACTCTAGGATTTCTGCCACACTAGAATGGCCCCACTTGCTTAGTAACACGGGAAAGTTTCTTAACACAGAATAGTTGTTCCTTCACCAAAGACGACTTACACGTTCAACTCTCAGCTTCAATTGAAGAGACCTCTCTCCATTTCACAGACCTCTTAAATGTTGAAGGGGCTTCCCAGGTGACACAGTGATAAAGAATCTGCCTACAATGCCAGAGACCTGGGTTCAATCCCTAGGATGCCAGAATCCCCTGGTGGAGATCATGGCAATCCACTCCAGTATTCTTTCCTGGAGAATTCCCATGGACAGAGAAGCCTAGAGGTCTATGGTCTATGGGGTCACAAAAAGTGACTAAACACAGAACAGTGCAGGAGATACAAGAGATGAGGGATCAGTCCCTCACTTGGGAAGATCCCCTGGAGAAGGAGATGGCAACCTACTTCAGTACTCTTGCCAGAGAAGTCCCATGGACAGAGGAGCCTGGTAGACCACAGCCCAAGGGGTGACAAAGGGTTGGGCATAACTGAGCACACACACATATAACATAAATATTGCAGACCCCCAGAGTAGATCTCTGGCCCCACAACATTTCATTAATAGGTTGATGTATCCCTCAAGACTCAGGATCATCCACAGTTACAGAATATGTTTAGCCTCCAGCAGGAAGAATGTATAGTTGTTAACACTCAGGTGATTCAGTTTCAGATTACTCTTGTTAGTCTGGCTTCAAGCTACAACTCATTGAAAACTGCATGCAACAGGCACTTGGAAAACAATGTACTGTATAAACTGATAAGAACATGACCATCATTACCATTATTACTACTATTATCAAAGTAAATACATTCTGGCCCCTGCAGAGGTCAGAGCATAGGAAATCAAGCTTTGACAATGAAAATCAAGTTTGATGATGGATACAAAGGGGGATATCCAGGGTTCTATGAGATTTCATGTGGTCTGGGAGTTCAGGGGAATACTCCCTAAGGATATGGTATTTATTTAAATATGATAGAGGAGTTAACCAGAATGATCTATGTTATAAGACAACCCATAGGAAAGAAAAAAATCACCCTTAGGACCTAGAAAATCAAATTCATAATACATCATGGCGGGGAGGGGAAGAGATTAGCATGGTGGGATGTAAAGTGAGGTAAGTTTATGCACCTCTTTCAGGTGGCTGAAAGAGATACGTAACATATCATGCAAAGTTTGTGTCTACAGAAAAGGTATGGAATTGTATTTGAAAGGTGCAGTGAAATGATTGATGGTTTCCTCATCCTATATGCATCTTTTACATACATGTTTTAACATATCATCATGGCTTCTTTGTAGAGAATAGATTGATGTTAACCAAAGGAAAAAGGAAAATGCAGAAGGCTAAATCTACTTAGGAAACTGGCAAGGTAAATGAAGAGCCTTTGATGGATTTGAGCAATATGTAGGAGAAATAATTAGTAGAATCAACTGCTAATTAACTATAGTGGATAAAAAGAAACAAGTCCTAGATGGCCCTCATTTCTGATTGAATAACTGAAAATAGAGTGATATCATGAACATGGAAGGAAGGAAATGTGGAGCACAGTATTACAGTGAGATGCCTGGGACAGATCTAGTGTGTGCACCTGAACACAGGTCTTAACTTCCCTTATCCTGTACCATCAGAATAATAGTTACAGCAGCTATTTATTCAGCATGTCTAATAGATAATTTTTCTCAGTTACAAACTGGGATGCCCTAAAATGCTATTTTCTTCATTCTGAGAGGCATATAGCATGGTTCCTTCCTTAGGATTTTCAAGAGGGATGAAGAAATTCAAATAAATATTCAATCATTTGTAATTTTGAAGGGCGTGGGAATGAAAGACAGCCAACTGTCTTATCCTACAGGGCTATGAGAATGTATTATTACAATGCCCGCTCAATGGGTCTAGCAGACTACCGAGCATCACATAGTTAAGTGTTACCTTTTGACTGTACTGAAGGAGTTTAATGTCACTAATATATACATATATATGTGTGTGTATATATATATACACACACATATATAATACACATATGAATGTATATACATCTATGTGACTATGTGTTCATACATATATGTGTGTGTGTGTGTGTGTGTGTATATATATATATATACACACACACACACACAAAGGAAATATTGGTTAGTGGTCATGATAGCAAATCATCACTATGGCTAATTTAGGCCAGAAAAAAATTAAGTGATTCACCTAACTTCACAGTATCACTGAAGCCTAGAGGAATATTGAGGCAGGCTTCTAGAAATATAACATCCCACATCTTAGTTGAAATGATAACAGTAAAGAAACTGTCACCAATGCAGCTAAGATCACCAAGTTTCAACCACCAAAAATTCAACTATTGTTAACAGCTACTGCTGCCAGCAAAGGGACCTCACCTGAAAAAAGAACTAAGCCCCATGTACTCATCATCAGCACAGAGAAGGAAGCCTCATCTAAATTACATTTGCATCGTTACTGAAAAACATGCCATACATTTAAATTTTTAATTCCATATTAAAGGTGTTAATCATAATATGGTGAATTCCCCAATTATAGAAAGGCAGTGTTTAAATTAAAAAAGGTAGTCAAATTGACCAGTTTGACAGATGTCCACTGTATTCGTACATATACATGAACTCCTTAGCGAGGGTTACAATAAATCTTCCATGTAAAGCATTTAGAACCATTCCTGGAAGGCAAGTACTAAGTAAATATTTGCTATTATTTTCTTTCTTCCACTTTCTTTCTTTTTTCCTTCCCTCTTTTTACTTTTTGCTTACACAGATAATGTATATGTGTAGTTGCTAATGTGGTTAATAAGAAATAAGTATAATTAAGATGTTCTAACCAATGGCATCTTATACATATATCATCTTCAGCCTTATGTCCATTTTAATATTTGAATCTCTTTAAAATTCCCTGACATCAAAATTCAACAATAAACCATCTAGTGTTTCAGAGAGAAGTAAATCCACCTTCTTTTTTTAACTTTGTTTGCAGTTTCAGTAAAACTGTAAATAAAAGTTTTATTATAATATCTCAGAAAGTAAAAAATCCCTAAGAGTATGAAAATTCTCATTCCTAACAACAATAATAGGAAAAGCCATACACACAAACTTTGAAAAAAAACCCAGCCCAATTTGGACCCACACTGAGCTTTATTTTACCATGGGCATAATATAATAATAATAAGCATGTGCTTAGGAGCTAGAGAGACTGGAGGTGTTACCCTGATGTCATAATTACTTGCTGTGTAGCTCTGAGCAGTTACCTACTCCTTAATCTCTCTCCTTGAAGATAAAATGGGAATCATAAAATCTTGCAAATGAAAAAAATCAGACAATCTACGATATGTGCAAAATGGTTGTTTAATGACCTGAGATATCAGATACATAAAATAGCATTAGTTTCATGTAATATCATTATTATGATTATAATCTTACAGTTTATGATTAATTTACCAAAAATCAGCTTTATGGAGTTTGTTGGAATTGTCTCAGATGTTACTGCAGAAAGTATTATACCACAGAAAAGGCAGATCTTTAGAGAAATGTTCACCCAAGTGGCCAGAGATAAGGATTCCATAGCCTACTGCCTTGCTGGGTGGCAATGGCAAATTAAAAATTTATAGAGCTGGAAGGGATCTTCAGATATCATTTAGCAAATAAGCTCTCCACATTCCACAAATGAGGACCTGAAAAGTTTATGTAAATACAGATCTTGAACCAAATCATAGACCCCTGGTTTCATAATAATGCTATTCCCTTCTTACTCTTTAGATTTTCCTTATAAAACATGCAGAATCTCACAAACTTTCCCCTTAATTATATAGCCTTTGTTTATACACATATTTTCCTAAGATTTATTGAAATTCTATTGCATGTCTGCAGACAGAAGGAAACAGGGTGGTGTTTTACTCAAACTCGTAATTCAGCAGCTAGTCAAAGTGAAAGTTGCTCAGTTGTATCTGATTCTTTGCGTCTCCATGGACTATATAGTCCATGGAATTCTTCAGGCCAGAATACTGGAGTGCATAGCCTTTCCCTTCTCCAGGGGATCTTACAACCCAGGGATGAAACCCAGGCCTCCCACAATGCAAGCTGATTCTTTATCAGCTGAGCCACAAGGACTCATCACATAGCTGAAGAGCAATGCAAACAAAATATCCAGAATGCTACAAATACTGAGAGAAGGGTGTAATTGATTGGTTGTTAATATTTTTTTAATTAAAGGCCAATAACTCTAAATTTTTGCATAGAAGGATGGCACATAAAGTGAAAGTTATTTAACTAGCATTGAATATTGTGAATGTATTAACAGTAAATATATTTTCAAACGTATGTCATATTTATTTTATATTTCATAGAAGTCAGAGTTCTTCCTTTCTTTTAAGGAAGATCTGCCTAGGGATATTTATTCCTGAACTTTTAAATTGAGCTAAGTTTTTTATCTAATCAAAATTGAAGTTCACACCAACAGATGAATGGATAAAAAGTTGTGGTACATTTACATAGTGGAATATTAATTCATATAAAGGAATGAATTTGAGTCAGTTGACCTGAAATGGATGAACTCAGAATTATACAGAGTGAAGTCAGAAAGAAAACAAATACCATATATTAATGCATATATATATATGGAAATCTAGAAAAATGGTACTGATGAACCTATTTTCAGGGCAGGAATAGAGATACAGACAGAGAATGGACTTGTGTACACAGACAGGGAAGGGAAGGGACAAATTGGGGGAGTAGCATTGAAACATATACATTACTATGGGTGAAACACTCCCAGGGAACTCAGCTCAGTGCTTTGTGATGATTGAGAGGAGTGGGATGGGGGTGGTGGGAAGGTGTTTAAGAGGAAAGGGATAAATGTATACTTACAGCTGATGTACATTGTTGTGTGCCAGAAACCAACACGACATTATAAAGCAATTATCCTCCAATTAAAAATAAATTTAAAAATTGAAGTTCATGAAAATAAAAAGACAGTTTAGAAGACAATAACCTCTCACAAAGGTTATTGATACTAATGATCCTTCACCTTTCAAAACTGGTATCCTAAGTGAAACAGAAAATTCCACCTTCAAAAATGATCCATAAGAATATTTCTTTGGTTAGATATAGACTGACCATATGTCAGTATTAAAATGAAAAAATAAAAAATTCAACACATTAAATTTACCATCATATTAAGGCCAGCAGAAAGCTTTTTGCAACTTTTGGGAGAAATTATTTACTGTTTGTATCCTATAATATGCATAGAAGTTTGGTATAATATTGACATTGTATTTATATCCACCTTATCTGTAAAAGATCTTTTAATGTTTGGCTATGTTATGTGCAACAATTAGGCATTTTAGTATGTATTAAAAATTTAGAATTCTAAGCCAGCACTGACTAAATTATTTATGGGTACTCATTTCTCCTTTGTGTTAAGGGGAAAATGTTGTGTGTGTGTGTGTGTGTGTGTTAATGAGAAGACCTGTTATTTTCATTCATTCAAAAGAAAACTCATTATAATCTGATGCTGAAATCAAAGGCACATCTATCAGTATAGGTTCCAAAGTCAACTTCCAAACTGCAAAATCTAGTACATTATTGCTTTTTGAAATCTACAATGCTCAACCTGTTGATCTCTTCCTCTGTGGGAAGCTCTTTTTTGGATACTGTGAAATTCTTCTCTGGTTTAATCTTTCACTCTGATATTTCCTATATGATTTTAAGATTATTTTCTGTACAGCTTAAAAGTTTGTTTTTACCCAAGCGTCCCTTCCTGTTTTTCCTTCTTGTTTATTCATTAAGAAATTTCATACCTTTCTTAAAGGTATTTTAGCACTCTAAAAAGTGCTAGTTTCTCAGCATGATGGTGAATAAGACAAGAACTTAAGAGTTATATGACTTAGAGCCTTTTGTGGATATAGACAAGTAAACATATAGTTAAACTAAGATATTGGAAAAATATTGTGCATTTTGGGAGCACATGGGAGGGTTCCTTAAGACAAATAAATGTAGGAGGATGAAGGTTGTCAAATAATTTACGCCATGTGAAGTAACATCTAAATGGAGCTTGAAAGGATGAGTGACTGTTAGTCAATTAAAGAAAGGAAAGGACAGTATCCTGAAAAAATACTGTGTGTGACTCCTCAAAGGAGAGAGAGAACATAGTATACTGGACTAAAACAATCAAAGACAATAGCATTCAGAGGGCTAAAGAGCCTCATATGATTATGAATGAAAAGTGGGACTGAGGACTTTCCTGGTGGCTCAGTGGTAAAGAATCTACCTGCTAATGCAGGAGACACGGGTTCGATCTCTGGTCAGAGAAGATGCCACATGGCTCAGAACAACTAAGCCCATGCACCACAACTACTGAGCCTGTGCTGTAGAGCCAAGAAGCTGGAACTACTAAACCCATGTGCTGCAACTACTGAAGTCCTCACGCTCTAGAGCTTGTGTTCTGCCACAAGAGAAGCCACGCAATGAGAAGCCTATGTGCCACAACTAGAGAAAAGTCTATGCAGCAACAAAGACCCAGCATAGCCAAAAATATATTTTTTTTAAAGTGGGGCTGAGGTTGGAGTTGCTGCTTGGAAAGATTTTGGGTAAAATAGAAACAGGAAACATAAGCAGGACCATATAAGAACTATTGAGCGACGGCTTTTTTCCAGAAGACAATAAGCATCCAATTTACTCTTAAATTCAAGAGCCAGAAAATGATGAAATTCATGGGCACCACTCCTGATAATAATTACTCCAATTTTTATCTCCTTCCACAAACTCACTTCAATCCTAGAGCCTTATATCCATGGTCCTAAGAAACTCACACTTGGAGTTTCTCAAAAGTCTCTCTACATTAAATATCCGAATGTGACTTCCTCATCTTTCTCATGCTATCAAACACTCTCTTCCTTGTTTTCTAAATTCCATGCCTCTAACCAGATCATGGCATCTGGTCCCATCATTTCATGGGAAATAGATGGGGAAACAGTGGAAACAGTGTTAGACTTTATTTTGGGGGGCTCCAAAATCACTGCAGATGGTGACTGCAGCCATGAAATTAAAAGACGCTTACTCCTTGGAAGGAAAGTTATGACCAACCTAGATAGCATATTGAAAAGCAGAGACATTACTTTGCCAACAAAGGTTCATCTAGTCAAGGCTATGGTTTTTCCTGTGGTCATGTATAGATGTTAGAGATGGACTGTGAAGAAGGCTGAGCGCCGAAGAATTGATGCTTTTGAACTGTGGTGTTGGAGAAGACTCTTGAGAGTCCCTTGGACTGCAAGGAGATCCAACCAGTCCATTCTGAAGATCAGTCCTGGCTGTTCTTTGGAAGAAATGATGCTGAAGCTGAAACCTCAATACTTTGGCCACCTCATGCAAAGAGTTGACTCATTGGAAAAGACTCTGATGCTGGGTGGGATTGGGGGCAGGAGGAGAAGGGGACGACAGAGGATGAGATAGCTGGATGGCATCACCGACTCGATGGACGTGAGTTTGAATGAATTCCCGGAGTTGGTGATGGACAGGGAGGCCTGGTGTGCTGCAATTCATGGGGTCACAAAGAGTCGGACACGACTGAGCTACTGAACTGAACCCTTTACCAAATTTAGAAAGGGAGGATTTTCAACCACATTTGCTTTTCTCTGAGCCTCACCTCAGAAATGGCAACCCACTCCAGTATTCTTGCTTGGAGAATCCCAGGGACAGAGGAGCTTGGTGGGCTGCCATCTATGGGGTCGCACAGAGTCGGACACAACTAAAGCGACTTAGCAGCAGCAGAGCCTCACCTCCTGTTGTCAAGTGCTATTAATTTTGCTTCTTCAAAGCATTTAAAACCTGCTTAGTCTCTTCTATACCCACAAGTTCCTTTTGATAAGATCATGATTATTTTTCACACTCATTATTGCAATGGACTGTTCTTTTTTCAATGTTTCCTACATCATTTACAGTGCCACCAAGTGATTCCTCAAAAATAATAAATATTCCATTGCACTGGAACAGAACCAGGTTTAAGCAGGCTATTGACTCAGATGGTTTGACTTTAAGAACGAGGTCAACTTTTTCTCACTGCTTCTCCCTCCGCCTTCTCCCGCTCTCTATATATGTAAAAACAGAAAATATCTTAATAAGTGATTAAATAAGGATATATATATATATAATTATCATTGTACTTGGAAAATCAATCCCACTTAAAACATTCCAACTGCTTTGATTCATGTGTTAGTTCAAATGTAGCATACTTCATGATGGGGACTCTATCTTATCACACTCCATTCCCACTCTGTACTAAAGCAATGTAAACTGCTGACAGTTCTTCAAATACATCATGCTTGTTTATACCTCTGTCTTTACACACGCTTCCCTATGCCTAGTTTGTCACAGGATCCTGCTATCCTCCTTTCCTAATCATCTTTATTCAAATCAAGCATCATGTTTAGCCAGCCTACCATATAAACCCTCATTATGGCCCAAACAGAATAGGTACCTCTTCATAAGACCCTATCACAGTACGTATCACACACTAATCATTTTATGTTTTCCATTCTGTGTCTTTGATACCCAGCAGAGTTAGTTACATCTAACAAGTGTTTAATAAATTCTCATGGAAGGAGGGCATAAGGAAAGGAGGAAAGGAAGGATAAACCAAAGCTCTCATCATATAAAGAATTTATCATTTGGAAAAGCTGTTTCTGCTAAACATCTATCAGTGCTCCCTGGACCCAAATATTTTGGCATAATATCTCAGTAATTAATAATCCTATATAAGTTTAAGTAATTATATTGAGAAATTATGTTAAAATGTACATTATGTAACTTACATCACATGTTCTTGTCATTTTGACCTAATGTAATTCTCTTGATAAACCTTGTTCTTCCTACTTTTTGCATGTATACATCCTTTTGTCAGGAACACTGTCAAATACCCACACGTGATCTCTCCCACAAGCACACACACTCATATAGTTGCTAACTTCCAGGGAAGTCATACCTTGAATTTCAGTTAGGTTCTGACTATTCCTTATCAATTCAGTTATGACACTGTCTGGCTGTCTCAAATCAGCTTGTAAAAAGACCAATTCCTTCCTCTTTCATCATAGTCCATAATAAACCCAGTGTGTGTATTTCTTGGTAGTATTTACAATCATAAAAGAGATGGTAAAAGAGTACATATTGACATCCCAGGATAAGTTACTTTGGTATTTTCAACCTACATTTCTTTTTTTTAACCTCAAATTCTAGTAATGACTGCTTTCTCCATATAAAGCATTTAGCACAAATGGTATATTATTGTGTAGTCCACTCAACTAAACCAATGTGCTTAAATGGATCCAACATCTCTGAAATGATTTTTCAGAAACCACTTTTCTTCTTAGCTACTCACTGAGTAGTTATGTTCCTTGAACCTCACCTCCTAAGGTGAATGTTAAATATGATTTTCCCAAATTATTATACCTATTTACTTGCCTATTTATAGATCCCAGGCTTTATGAAGATACATATTCGTTTTCTTGTTACTACATCATTGTTGTCTAAGAGAGTAATTGACAGAAAGTTCTCAGTCCATATTGATTTAGTGACTGAACTATCAATTAGAATATTTATATTGATTATTTCTTGACTGAAGTAGCTACTGCTGAGGTGAAAGGATGACACATTTTTTTCTTAATAATTTTGCCTCAGAGCAGGCAAGATCTTAAGTTATTTTCCTCACAAGTCTTCATTCAATGGAAGAAAGTTTCCCTGTTGATAATTGTAAAGTTGACTGGCTCCACAAGAGCCATCTCCTATATTAATTAAAAATATAACCAAGCAAACAAACAAGACTAGATCAACAGCATACCTTACAGCATACCATACAGATATACAAGCAAATTTTGTATACAGTCCCAAGAGTATGGCTTAGAATTTGGCTTGGCATATTGTAAAGATTAATACTCACTAGTCGGAGATGACTGATGTGACTTAGCAGCAGCAGCAGCAGCTCACAAGTTACCAATACATCTGGTTCTTTTCATGATACTTTGATGGCTTGTGTATTATTTTCTATTGGTGCAATAAAAAATTACCACAAATGTAGTAGCTAAAAACACCTTTCTTATTATACTCTACAGGACAGAAGTCTGAGATGAGACTTACTGGGTTAAAGATCAGGTTGACTCGAGGGCTGTTTCCTTCTGGAGGCTCTAAGAGAGAATCAACTTGCTTACTCACTCAGGTTGCTGACAAAATTCAGTTCCTTGCCATGGTAGGACAGAGGTCCCTTTTACCTTGCTACTTATCAGCAGAGAGCTGTTTCTAGATTCTAGGAGTCACCTGTGTTCCTTTGCCCATCCCCCCCATTTTCAAAGTCAGCAATGAAATTGAATCTCTCATTTCTTATTTTTTCTCCTATCCTTGCATCTTTCTGAGCAACTCTCCTGCCTTCCTCTTCTACTTTTAAAGGACCATGTGATTACATTAGCTCCACATGGATAATATAGCTATCATGAAATCCTTTAATTCCAATCTCCAAAATCTCTTTTGTCATATGAGGTAATATACTCATAATGTTAAGGTTAAGATGTGGACATCTTTGGGGACATTATTCTCCCTAGCACAACTTATTAAATAACTTGTGTTTTACCATAGGCCAATTTTTAACATTAATCTGAAGAGTTAGTTCAATCTAAAGAACTTTTGAATTAGTGATTTTAGTAACTAATTCAGTTAAAGAATTCACCTTCAAAGATCAGAAATTTTCATATTTTTCTTATAGATCAAGTCAAAAATTTTATGACACATTACCTGATGAATCTGTATTTCATTTACTATTGAATACCAAGTAAAAAAGTCAAATATTTTAGGAAAATTATGATGCCCATTGACTAAAATGCTTACAATGTACTTTGTAATATAAATAAAACAATTTCTATTATTTATATTTGACATGTGGATTTCTATAGACCTAGTTTTGGGTTCTAGAATCAAGAATAAAATAATTATATCCATAACCACATTTGACGTTGGCTATGATATTTGTCTCATCTCCTTGAGATGATATTTTAGTGCCATAAAAACTTACTCTCCTGCTGGAAGGATATGGAGCTAACTATGATTACTGAAACTCTAAATAAAGTTAATGAGCACAGGCATAGGAGTCAAGGGAAATGATTTCTTATCCCTCAATACCACCACTAGCCTCCAAGGCTTTGAGTGACTTCACACATAAAAGTGAGAAAGTTTCATTGCATGAAACGTTTAATTTTCTATGATTATAATAGTTTAAGTCAGTTTTTTTAATGAATGTTTAGGTATAGATGAAATGAAATAAACATTAACAGAAATTGTTATTCCCAATGTAAAGATAGAAAAGTAGAATATACAGAAGTCTGTAAGTTTAATAATAGAAAAATACTGATTTCATGTTAACATATTGTTTATGTGCAGTTAATATTTAGAGACCAACTCTGTATCTTACATTTTGCAGAGACTGCTCAGTTTTGCAGTTGTCTGGATTCTTTTGATGCTTGCCCTTACCTTTCTTCTGTTATTTTTTCCACATGGGCTACTTTATTGATAAATCAAAAGAAAAAGGATCAAATAAACAAAGCATCAAAGTAGGAAAGTGCTCATGTCAGGGTTATAGTCAATCTAATTAATTTTTCATTTGGTTCTCATGTATTGGAGACCAATCAATTTGGGATTATGTTTGCAGAGTTATAAAAGGAGAAGAGTCTGGGCCCTCAGTTTTTTGTCTAGCCTGTCCAAATTAGTCAGTTAAATGACCTCGGGGGATACCATAAAGCATAGGGATAGGTTCTTGTAAGTACCTTTTCTTTTAATTACAGATCAAGTTGTCAACACTTTCTGCAGACCTTGACTTTGGTAGAAGGACAAAGTTCTGAAATCAAACAGTAGGGCTTTATTTTTCAGAATTTTTTTCCTTTTTTTTTTTTTTAATTTTTCCCCACTGACATACTTTAGTTAAAAAGTCTTTAGAGAGCTATTTTAGCTCTCTGGAGCTAAATCTGGAGGTTTGGCATGCCAGAATTGACTATCACTCAGTGAAAGGAGTTTCCAGTCAGATAAAAAGTGATATTAAGATTAATGGCCTTTATCCTATAAGAATGTCACTCTTAGAGATATACTGAATCACTCAAGAAAATTGAATTGTATAAAAAAGTAAAAAGGGGCACAATATTTCATGGAAATAAAGAACCTGGAAAAATGGTGTCTTCTAAAATGAAGCTCCCAGAATATTAAGGTGGAACAAAAGTAGAATTTTTATGTTGATCAGAGTTTGGTGGTACACCTGTGCAAGGTTTGAGGTACATCAATATGCTCTAAAGCCAGTGTTAAAAATCACTGCTCTGGAACCTAGCAGTTTAAGATAAATTTCTTGAATATCTAGTAATCTTTAGAACCATCCCTAAACTTTCCTTCTCACTCATTCTAGCTATATAATTAGTCGCCAAGTTTCTGAGCCTTACCACCTCTTGAATTTATTCTTACCAACACTGCAGCATTACTCACCTGGCCTGTTGCAATACATTCCAACCACTCTAGTTAACAATACCCACCTACACTGTGTTAACAAGTCCCTTACACAATAGTTAAATCCACTTTCAAAAATTTAATCATTCTCTGCTATCAATCTTGATATTGCTATAACTCAATTAAAAAAAAAAATGCACTGTCCCTGTGAATGCCTTTGGAAACTTCCTTTATTTTACTGTACTCAAGGAATCAGGAATCCTACCACAGCCTAACAATAAATATCAACCAGACTCATTCTGAAAACCCTGCCTAGATTCTCAGTCTCTGGCTTAGGAGAACTTTATAGACTTTCAGGCAACCTCTTATCAGATTACTAAGTGCCAGAAAGTTTTCTTGCTATAAAGTATAAGATGCTAATGCTATGCTATGCTAAGTCACTTCAGTCGTGTCCGACTCTGTGTGACCCCATAGATGGCAGCCTACCAGGCTCCCCTGTCCCTGGGATTCTCCAGGCAAGAACACCGGAGTGGGTTGCCATTTCCTTCTCCAAAAGTATAAGATAGTAGAGAAGAAATAAAATTGATATTTTGAAATACATCAACATATTTCATGCAATGGCTCAGGTTTTTTTTTTTAAACCCAAAGTCACTAAACAGAATCCTTAAGCCTTTATACGTTACACTAAATGAATTTTAATAGTTTTAAAAATGTTTTACTTTTAAAGCCTATTGTTTTACCAACATTTCCCCTTTTAACAGAGATTTTAATTGTAAGATTTCTTGAAGGAACTTAACTCATACTACAAACCAGATGGATTCACAGAAGTAAAAGATGAATTCTGAGTTTCCTTTACAAGTCTAGGATTTCTTCTTTTCTCTTTTGAGAAGATTAGTTGGAGCAGGATGCTTTATATCTCTATGAACACAATGACCTGAAATTCATGGCTCTCTTAGGATGTGTAAAATTGGATGAGAGTTGAGTCCTTTCAGAGCCTAGTGAGAATTCCTATTATATAATTTTCACTGCGGTTTTATGGCTTAATTAGTACTTGTTAGGAATCAACTGAAAGAACATGGTTTCTATTTCTTAACCTGAAATTCACGAGCTCAGTGTTTTCTAAACTGTGTGAGATGGTTGTGGTTGTTGACTTAAAAGTGCATTCCAAGACATAAACAGACTACTTTTTTAAGTCCAGTGTACTAAAATAAAATGTACATAAAGTAAAATTCACCCTCTTAAATTTCACTGAATTTTGGCAAAGACATACTGTCTTATAATTGCCACCATAATAGAGATATAGAACATTTTAATTATCCTACAAAGTTCCCTCATCCCCGCTTGCAATCAATCCCATTCTTCAACCCACAGCCTCTGGTAATTGTGATATAATTTCTGTCTCTCTTTTTTTCCCCTCAGTTTTTCCCTTTTCAGAATTTCATATAAATGGAAACATAACCAATGTTGTCTTTTGTGTCTAAATTGTTAAACAATAATTTTTATATTCATACATATCAGCATACTTATTAGTAGCTTATGACTTATTTCTGAGAAACATCCATTGTATGGTTGTACTAAAGTTGATTTACTTATCAGAAGACATACATTTGGGTTTCTAAATACTAAACAATTTCCCAAAATGACTGTTCTATATTGCATCTCCATAGGATCCTACTCTAGAACTTCTGAAGTAGAAGTTTTTTAGATACCTTGAATCAGCATTTAAAAATAAAAGCCAAGCTGATTATTGCACACATAAATTATGAGGTACCAGGATTCCTATCTCAAAGGTTACTATTCCTCCTAACTATAAGTATCATCATAATTATCAAGAAATACATGTTGAATTACTGAGCTTACCTATCACCTACACAAACATTATAGCTGTATAGTCAAACTGTACCATGCTTTAGTTTTCTATTGCCACTGTAAAACATTTACCACAAACCTGATAGCTTAACACAAAATTTTCCAGAAGCATTTCATAGAAATTCAAAATAGGTCTTACTGGGATGAACTCAAGGATTTGGTAGGGTTACAAAATGACCTACGAGAGAGTATTTCCTTATCTTTTCCAGCTTCTAGAGGTTGCCCGTGTTCCTAGGATCACGGCTTTAATCCCCAACCTCAGAGCTGGCAAGCTTGCCTCTGATCATTCCTCCCTGTTTGTGCTCTCTTTTGGCTTCAGATGGGAAAGGGTCTCCACTTCTAAGAACTCGTGTGATTAGATGGGGCCCACCTGGCCAATCCAGGCTACTCTCTACCACTCCAGGTCCTTAATTAAATCCAACTGCAAAATCCCCTTTGCCTTGAAAATAACATATTCACAGCTTTCAAAGATCATCAAGGATATCTTTGAGAGCCATTATTCTGCCTACTACAGAATCTAAGCTTTTCATGAAATTATTAGAAAACATTGACAGTTTTTCTTTCTTATTAAAAGTCTAGACTTTGGTTCTACTTCATTGATTTAATAAAATTTGGAGTAAATTACCTAATCTCTTGGAATTTCTATTTTTCTATCTACAATTAGAGGCATAAAATAGGTTTTTATAATATAAAAAATTAGTTTTAAGTATAATATAATCCCAGGAATTTTGTTTATAACATTCTTGTTTGTTGAGTGAGTGTTAGCAAATATTAGGAATAACAGTGTTTGCATGATTATTGCCATTAGTCTTTTCTCTTTTAAACCTCTGTCAGTTATGAGAGAACACAGTTTACTGAGCAGGCTTGGAGATATGCAGTGAAGAGATAGCATGCCTACATCTGGTGCTATCAGCTAAATGCAATTTGGCACTTATTTTAAGACAAAATATATTCCAAGTTAAGAAATACAGTATATGTTTTGCCACATTTCTCAAAGCAATTAGACTATTAATATATGCTCCCTAAATAATCTGTTGATATGAGAAAATATTAAGAAGATACTTCTGAAATACCATAATTACTTTATCAACATTTAAATGCCTTTAGGAGTTATAATAAAGAAAGGAAAACCTGAAGTTTGAATTTAGAAAATGAAAGTTTCAGTCCTGGGTCTACCATGTACTGGTGTTCTGAAGGATTTGAGATAAATATATAACTTCCCTAACCCTGTTTCCTCATCTGTGAAATGGAATTAATGCCTCTGCCAGGAATGTAATGTGTATCAAATAAGCAAGTAGTTAAAAACACATCAATTGTCAAAACTAGAGTCATCATCGTTATCAGCATATTTTTACAGTGTATATGCCAGAGCACTTGGGGATCATAAAATAAGATGTTATACATAAGTCATCCAGGACCAGAATATGAACATGTAAAACTTTCAATAAATGTATCATTATCATATTCAACCTATCTAAAAAGATTCAAATTTTGTCCCATTTCAAGCATTGGCTAATCAATGATTAATAGAAATGTTATATACAATGCACAACATAGCAATTTTATTCTTAGATGTAAATCCAAAATAAATACTTACATGAGGAGACTAGAAAATGTTCATAGAAGCACTGTTTGTAATTGCAAAAATTTAGAAATGTATGTCCACCAGAAGAATGTGTAGCTAATTTATGGAATTGTCTTTCAATGGAATAATGCTGCTGCTAAGTCACTTCAGTAGTGTCCGACTCTGTGCAACCCCATAGATGGCAGCCCACCAGGCTCCCCTGTCCCTGGGATTCTCCAGGCAAGAACACTGGAGTGGGTTGCCATTTTCTCCTCCAGTGCATGAAAGTGAAAAGTGAAAGTGAAGTCGCTCAGTCGTGTCCAACTCTTAGCGACCCCATGGACTGAAGCCTGCCAAGCTCTTCTGTCCATGGGATTTTCCAGGCAAAAGAGGACTGGAGTGGGGTGCCACTGCCATCTCTGTCAGTGGAATACTATTCAGTGTTGAAAATGAAGTAGAGCTGTATAAATGAAATAGGGGACCCACAAACATTAAACTAGGCTAATTAAAAAGGTTTCAAAGATATACATACAATGAGTATATATTAAGATATGGTGCCATTTTTATAAACTGCTAAATCATTACATACATAGTAAAAGTAGAAAGAAATACATGTTGAGTTGGTAGTAGGGTTGTTGAATAAAACAGAGAATGCCCAGTGATAGCTGAATTTCAGATGAAAACCAACAATATTTTTAGTACACATGTCTCATGCAATAATTGGGACAAGTAAAAAGTTTGGGGTGGTTTATCTGAAATTCACATTTTACTGGTGGCTTGTATCTTTGCTAAATCTGGCATCCTAATGAGGAAAGAAGAGCTGCATGGGGGCTTCAGTTGGATTGATATCTTAGTTCTTAAGCTGGGTAAATGGGTATTTGTTACATTCTTCTTTATGCCATTTTCAAAGTCTTAAATATTTCATAGTATGTTAAAATATTAATAGGCAAAAATGAACCATTCGCCAGAAGAAAATCCCTAGTTAAAAGACCAAACTAAGGACCAACGTCAACAACAGAGAATGGGGAAGGATGACAGAAGGTAAACAAGTAACTAAAGCATGCAGAATTTTAATTATGAAAATAAGTGCCAATAAAATGATATCCTGCTCTACTTTTGTCAATAGTTTTGGCTTTTTTCCCAAATCACTCTCACCTAAGAGGAAATAACTAATTAATTACAGAATTCAACCTAGAAAACAAAACTTGGATTTTGGTGTTTTCCAAGACTCTGTACTAATTTCAGTTATATTTCAATCAATGAAAATATATTTGGCCAAAGGTGAGAACTACAATAAATAGAATATTTAAATCTATAACACAAGATGCAGAGAGTTGGCCATCACTTAATTATTTTAAGCCTGGAAGAGGAAAATGTGAATAAATGAAAAAAAAATGAAATACACATTGACTTCTTAGTCAAAATTGGAAAATAGTGGCTCTCCATCATGGCTGTAGCTGCTGCTGCTAAGTCGCTTCAGTCGTGTCCGACTCTGTGTGACCCGATAGACGGCAGCCCACCAGGCTCCCCCGTCCCTGAGATTCTCCAGGCAAGAACACTGGAGTGGGTTGCCATTTCCTTCTCCAATGCATGAAAGTGAAAAGTGAAAGTGAAGTCGCTCAGTCGTGTCTGACTCTTCTCGACCCCATGGACTGCAACTCACCAGGCTCCTCCGTCCGTGGGATTCTCCAGGCAAGAGTACTGGAGTAGGTCGCCAGTGCCTTCTCCACATGGCTGTAGGGATCACATTAAAATCACCTAGAGAGCTTAAAATAACATGACTGCCTGAGACTCACCTGTGAGCAAGTCTAATTTAACTGACCTGCAGGAGGAAACAAGTATTGGTAGTTTGTAAAGGTCCCCAGGTGATTCTAATATTATGGTCAGTGTTGAGACCCATTGCTCTCAAACCTGAAAAGCCAATAAATACCTGTGTAGGAGGTAGTGTATAGCAGAAATGGTTGTTCTGTGAATGTAGAAGCTGGCTTATAAGAAAACAGTTTCAAATATCAACTGACTCCATTAACTTGATACAAAAAGATTTAATATGGGTTACAGGAAAACAAGTATTTAGAAGCACAATACCTCTTACATAGTTAGTGCTGAATAAACAGATCTTCCCTGAAATAGCTGAAGTTTGTAAATATCCCAAGATAATGATCCTTGTAACTTATATGGTAGTCTTGAAGACTATCAGCAAAATACTAAGAAACAGAAAATGTTAATTTCAAAATGTGTATAACAAAAATCTTACTTTTTATCTTAGAATAAAAATACTTCCATGTTTGCCAGCAACCCTCTGCTTTTACCACAATGAGATGGATTTAAGACAGTCAGTTTTTATTTCTACATGGGTAACATGAGCTTTGGTTTATGACCCTTTTTCCCCTAGCCTCATAATTAAATGACTAAATCCCATCTACAGCATTACCTACAGAACATGACTGGAGAAAGATTAGCCATTATAGAGAGAGGGGATTGCTATAACGGTTTTTGAGTCCTATAACCACCCTCTCTCTTAGGAATTCTATTATGGCTGAGCATTTGTGTTATTGGTATTGAGCTCAATTCACATATATCAAGCTGTAAACTCCATTTACAGTCAATCCATATTTCTAGGTCTTCTCTAATAACTTATTTATTTGTGTGTTTCACTTTGGAAGAAGTTATGTGCTTCGAAATGTCTTCATCTGTTGCCAGGGACTATGGAGCTTCCTTTTGTGGTACAAGAAAGCCTCTTATCCCTATTAATTAAAATCCAAACACCTGCTGTTTTACCTTTAGTTTTACTTAGAACTTCATAAAACCTTATCATGATGATTAATGTGATTTCAGATCTACTTTCTGTTCAAAACAGCAGTAAAAATACATGCAATTGTTTCCTCTGTTGAAGAATGCTGATCAGGATAAGTTCCCCTATATCAGTTAAGCAGACATTAAGAACCAATGAATTTCATATATTTTTCCCTTTATAATAAAAAACAATTATTTATCACTAATGTGTGTTAATGTCTTTAAAATCTATACTTTAGAAACAAAGATCTGGCCAAGCTAAGCAGGTGACCACACATATCATCCAACTACACTGCTCAATTAGCCATAAAACACATTTCTTTGACAGAATAGCTTGTAATGTTTGGTGAGCTTTCATTTTCTTCCTCTCCATTATGTCTAACTGAAGGATTTTTCCTTTTTCCATGCTTAAATTCATTTCATTGACAACAGACATTGCAAACTCCTCAATGATTTCTCGGTGCCAAATGAATTTCTGTCAGAAGGCTCGGATAAAATCTGTCTATTCCTGGTGACCAAATTGATCCAGCTGCAGCACAAGATGAAAGAGATCATTCATCTAAGTTTGGCTTTGCCAGAGCCTGCTCCCTTCTACACATCCACAGTTTCTGAAAAGGAGCAAATAACTTTATCTTGCAACCAGAGCTGAGGATAGTTGAGTGTTTTCATTACCAATGGACATCAATGGCTTTGGGACATAATTAATCATGCTGAAATCACTTCATTATTTTAATGAGGTTTTTCTCTTTCCTCTAACTATGATAAAAAGTACACAGGAGGGAAACTCTTCTCATTATTTCTGAAACTAAAGGAGACTGAAAGAAGTGGAATAGGAACATACAGAAAACTTGCAAAAGAGTCAGGTGCACCCACGGCTGCTGATTTCTCCCTTTGCTTCAACAAAAGGAAGCGTGATGAGCAGGTGACATTGTGGTCACTCTAAGCTCAGAGGCAACATGCCTGCTGGGGCCTTGGTGTGTGAAGCAAAGTGATTTCATCCCAAACTCTTCAGAAGTCCTTTCTATCCTGAGGATTTGAGAGCGTATTTTCTAAAAGAGAGGAAAGAAAAGAATACTTGTATCTATACTAACAATAGGTAAAAATAAATGACTTATTGTTATTCAAATCAGAGCTTCACTGTTCTCTAACAAATGAGTATGATCATTGTTATGGTTAGGAAGTGGAAGAACATAGGGTAGTCTTTGACTATGTGAGCATTCAGTTCAGTCACTCAGTCATGTCTGACTCTTTGTGACCCCATGGACTGCAACACGCCAGGCTTCCCTGTCCATCACCAACTCCCAGAGCTTGCTCAAACTCATGTCCATCGAGTCAATGATGCCATCCAACCATCTCATTCTCTGTCATCCCCTTTTCCTCCCACCTTCAATCTTTCCCAGCATCAGGGTCTTTTCCAATGAGTCAGTTCCTCACATCAGGTGGCCAAAGTATTGGAGTTTCAGCTTCAGCATCAGTCCTTCCAATGAATATTCAGGACTAGTTTTCTTTAGGATGGACTTGTTGGATCTCCTTGCAGGCCAAGAGACTCTCAAGAGTCTTCTCCAACACCACAATTAAAAAGCATCAATTCTTCGGTACTCAGCTTTCATTATAGTCCAACTCTCACATCCATACATGACTACTGGAAAAACCATAGCTTTGACTAGATGGACCTTTGTTGGCAAAGTAATGTCTCTGCTTTTTAATATGCTGTCTTGGTTTTTCATAACTTTTCTTCCAAGGAGCAAGCATCTTTTAATTTCATGGCTGGATTCACCATCTGCAGTAATTTTGGAGCCCAAAAAAATAAAGTCTGTCACTGTTTCCATTGTTTCCCCATCTATTTGCCATGAAGTGATGGCATTAATTATTGCCATGATGGAATTAATTAATTGCCATGAAGCGATGGCATTAATTAATTAATGTGAGCATTAGTATATATTATATATTGAAATGCTGAAACATTTTCTGCTGTATGAGAAAGAACTTCATTGTGATAAATTCTGAACAGCCAAGAAGCCTAGCTTCAGAAGACTGGTCAGCATTAAAGATTTTATTTTCCTGAAAGTAGTTGAGTCTCAAACTTCAGCATGAAGCAGGAATCACAGGGACCATGGATCCCTGGACCTGCCCATACAGCTTCTGAATCAGAAGGTCTGGGGTGGGAAATGAGATTTTTTTTTTCTAACACATTTCCAGTTGTTGCTAAAGCTGCTAGTTCAGGGACCACACTCTGAGAACCAGTTTTAAAATCACCATGTAGTACAGCATCTATGTGTCATTTTGTAGAAGTAGCCAAGGCATATCTTTGCATCTAAGGCCTCAGTATTTCTTCACTGTGAAGAGATTCTTTATAGTAAGATATGACTTTTAGTAAGTTTGAAATGTTAGACTGATACTGAAGTGTCTTATTCTCCATTATCCAAAACGAATCGCTGTCATTAAACAAGTGAATGAAGCCACTGTTGTGGATCTCCAAGGACCTCTTACTCTTTCGCATTCACTCCTACCATACATATCATGTTAGAGAAAAATGTGTTCTATCATTTACTATGGGCATTTCTGTGTTTCTGAAAGATGTTTTCTTATAAATCAAAAGCTACCGATTTTTACAAAATCTCAGATTTTTGTGTCATGTAGACTAAACCTAGGAAAAAACACACTGTATTATACAGTCCATTCAACTCAATTCCTCCTTTCTAATGACAGACACTGGGGCCTAGCGCAGCAGTGCATTCTCAAGGTCACACAGCTAAAATCAAAGGCAGAATTAGAATCTTTGACTTTCTTTCCAATGCTCTATTTCACTCATGCATTGCTTGTTTGTAGTTTCCCTCATTCATTAAGCAATGGTATTATACATTTAAAATCCGTGTTAAAATCTGCTAGGCCATAAATGTACAAAAGACAGAAAGGAAGAATGGACCTAACATTTTCATAGAGACTACTCTGTGCTAAGCACTGTGTCAAGGGAGGGTACATACTGTGGTTTCACATTTAATCTTCATGGCTACTTTGAGAAGTATTGCCATCCCTATAGTTACTAATGAACAAACTTTTATTGGCTAAAAGTATTCTGACTCCACATTTAATAATCTTAATATCATAAGACATTGTTCCTGTCCAAGAGAAAATTGAAACCTAAACAGACTTGTTCCAAATAGGAAAAGGAGTTCGTCAAGGCTGTATGCTGTAACCCTGTTTATTTAACTTATATGCAGAGTACATCATGAGAAACGTTGGACTGGAAGAAACACAAGATGGAATCAAGATTGCCGGGAGAAATATCAATAACCTCAGATATGCAGATGACACCACCCTTATGGCAGAAACTGAAGAGGAACTCAAAAGCCTCTTGATGAAGGTGAAAGTGGAGAGTGAAAAAGTTGGCTTAAAGCTCAACATTCAGAAAACGAAGATCATGGCATCCAGTCCCACCACTTCATGGGAAAAAGATGGGGAAACAGTGGAAACAGTGTCGAACTTTGTTTTTCTGGGCTCCAAAATCACTACAGATGGTGACTGCAGCCATGAAATTAAAAGACACTTACTCCTTGGAAGGAAAGTTATGACCAACCTAGATAGCATATTGAAAAGCAGAGACATTACTTTGCCAACAAAGGTTCGTCTAGTCAAGGTTATGGTTTTTCCTGTGGTCATGTATGGATGTGAGAGTTGGACTGTAAAGAAGGCTGAGAGCTGAAGAATTGATGCTTTTGATCTGTGGTGTTGGAGAAGACTCTTGAGAGTCCCTTGGACTGCAAGGAGATCCAACCAGTCCATTCTGAAGGAGATCAGCCCTCGGTGTTCTTTGGAAGGAATGATGCTAAAGCTGAAACTCCAGTACTTTGGCCACCTCATGTGAAGAGTTGACTCATTGGAAAAGACTCTGATGCTGGAAGGGATTGGGGGCAGGAGGAGAAGTGGACGACAGAGGATGAGATTGCTGGATGGCATCACTGACTCAATGGACGTGAGTCTGAGTGAACTCTGGGAGTTGGTGATTGACAGGGAGGCCTGGCGTGCTGCAATTCATGGGGTCGCAAAGAGTCGGACACGACTGAGCGACTGATCTGATCTGATCTGATCTGAAACAGACTTGAACACAAATAACTTCAATGAAATGTATTAAGAACTATAAAAGAGATAGAAATGAAGGAATCAGCAGCAAACACTGCCTGTGAAAGAATGCTAGCAAAGCTGACATTTACTGGTCATGAATTATATACAAGGAAACTAATGCATACCAATTTGATTTGATCCTTTCAACAACCACGTGCAGAAGATATCATGAGCCTCATTTTACTAGTAAAAAGAAAAATGGAAAACAGAAATAGAAAGGAACATGCCCAAAGCTGCAAAGCAGATCTGTGTTTGATGGCAAAGTCTAACTCCCAAGCCCATAGCTTTCCCATGCATTCTGCTTCACATTATGTATGCTGAGCCAGCATCTGCCTCTCACTTTCCTATCCTGAAATGCACAAAAACCCCTCGTATGTGGATTGCTCTGCTATTTACCTGCATGTCGTCAGTAAGCTTCCACTCTTTTTTAGGAGTTCATCCTGTGCCTCCAAGCAGTTGCTCAGAGAGCACTGGTAGTGCAAGCTGAAGAAGCGCCTGCACCATACATAGTACTAAAGGTTTTACTGGCAAATGTTTACCCTTCCCGGATGCTTCAGTCCATGATGTCTTAGGATGTTTTCTTTCCTTTTGACAGTCGTATCATTACAAGCTTCACTCTCAAATGGAGCAGAATAGCAGAGAGATAGAAAACGCTCTCCTAGGAGAACCACAAACAAAGTAGCATTCCAAGAGCATTATTTTCAGAAAGAAATGTATTCACTCAGAAGATGAATAGAGTTGATAAGCTTGGCATCTCTAAAGACTTTCCCAAACTTGCACTTTCAAAAAATTAATAATACAAAGGAGAGCACTTTAGGAAACCAGTGGTACAGGAACTACATTCTGTTTTATTAGAGAAAGATAGGCTTCCCTCCCAGGGTAACAAGGCTTTTCACAGCTATCAGCCCTCCAGACTGATTAGATATAGTTAAACCCATCATGGCCAGGCAGGGTCTGTTGATTCCTGGGCGGATTGAGGGACTCTGGGGGCACAGGGCCCTGTGCACGAGGAGCATGTTATCCTAGGCTGCTGAATGATGCCTCCTGACTGCTGCCTGCTTCTGTGTCACTTTGCTATTCTGACAATGCCATGAGGGACTCTGAGCTTTAATAACCTCCAGAGACTAATAATGCAAGTGCTAATCGTTAGCATCTCCCAGAATTCTTGTAGTTCTCATCTCCTCCAGATTCTCCAGTTGCTGTTTGTGTAATTGAAGAAAACGACACAGCCAAAGGGAGGCAATTTATCTTGTGAGCCTCCCTGTAGCAGTGCGACCTAGCTGGGTTGCATAACAAAAATTCAGGCAGAGGAAATAATTGATCATCAGGGGCCTGTGGGTGTGGTCTTTCCTCTTAAAATAGATCTGAATTGAAAGAGAGGGAGAAAAAAGTAGTTTTAAGAGGAATTAAAAATCTTTAGACTTTAAAGTCATCTTGAAAAGGCATCTTCCCACTGGAAAAAGCAACCTCAGCAGAGAGACACACAGCTATGTTTATTATTCAAGGCTAATAAATACCAAGGAGTGGCATCTTAGGCTAAATAAGTCTGTCTTGTGCTCACCGAATTTTAATCACCAAGTTGAAAGGGTACTGAAAGATTATTAGTCTAATATAACCAGTTATATGCAGAGTATAAAATATGATACAAGCATCCTGACACCCTCTCAACATTGATCCTGCTATTATTATGTGGCCTATAACAGTAAAGTTATAATACTAGCCTCTAGAGAACGGAATCAAGAAACTGCTGGCCCAAAGGACAGCTACCCATTACATACAGAACACTTTTTTAGAAAACTCTCCAGATATATACATGTAAATACAGAGGATCCAGGAATGTTTCTGGTTTTTCAATTTATCTGATACCTCAGGAGGCACTAGTAGACAAATAAAAGCAGCAAGAAAAGAGTGAGAGTGGCATCTACTTAGCAATGATCAGTTTCAACATCACCTGGAAAGTTGTTAGAAATGCTGAACCTTGAGCCTAGCTCCAGACCTATTGAATTATAGTTTGCATTTTCACTGGATCATACAAATTCTGTGGGTAACATGCTTACAATCTTCTGTTGCTTCTCCTTTTAAAAGACTCCCTTGAAACATGTAAATTAATTATCACCTGTGAAACGAATCGCCAGTCCAGGTTCAATGAATGATACAGGGTGCTCTGGGCTGGTGCACTGGGATGACCAAGAGGGATGGGATGGGGAGGGAAGAGGTAGCAGGGTTCAGGATGGGGAACACATGTACACCCATGGCAGATTCACATCAATGTATGGCAAAACCGATACAATATTTTAAAGTAAAAAAAATAAATAAACTGGATAAAAAAAGACTCCCTTTCATTTCTTGGGTCTGCACAAAATATTCTTTGCACCAAAATATTTGAATACTTTAGGGAAACCCACTCAAAGAAAAACATTAATTATACGAGTGGAGAAAGCAGTCCTTGCTAGAATTTGAGCTTTAAAAAAAAGAAATGTAGGCTGAAAACAGTGAAGTAACTTATCCTGGTATGTCAATATATACTTTTTTAGCATCTGTTTTATGATTGTAAACACTACCAAGAAATACACAACTAGATTTCTTAGACTAGGATGAAAAAGGAAGATTTTGTTTTTTTGTTTTTTTTTGCAAGCATACTTGAAGTATCAACTGGGGTCTGATATGCAGCAACATGGATGTACTTGAAGAGCATTCAGTTCAGTTCAGTTCAGCTGTTCAGTTGTATCCAACTGTTCACGATACCATGGACTGTAGCATGCCAGGCTTCCATGTCCATCACTGACGCCCAGAGTTTACTCAAACTCATATCCATTAAGTCCATGATGCCATCCATCCATCTTATCCTGTGTCATCCCCTTTTCCTCTCACCTTCAATCTTTCCCAGCATCAGGGTCTTTTCAAATGAGTCAGTTCCTTGCATCAGATGGCCAAAGTATTGGAGTTTCAGCTTCAGCATCAGTCCTTCCAATGAATATTCAGGACTGATTTCCTTTAGGATAGACTTGTTGGATCTGCTTGAAGGCCAAGGGACTCTCAAGAGTCTTCTCAAACACCAAAGTTCAAAGCATCAATTCTTATGCACTCAGCTTTCTTTATAGTCCAACTCTCACATCCATACATGACTACTGGAAAAACCATAGCCTTGACTAGATGGACCTTTGTTGGCAAAATAAAGTCTCGGCTTTTATTGATATTTCTCCCTGCAATCTTGATTCCAGCTTGTGCTTCATCCAGTCCAGCATTTCTCGTGATGTACCCTGCGTAGAATTTAAATAAGAATGATGACAATATACAGCCTTGACGTACTCCTTTCCTAATGTGAAACCAGTCAGTTGTTCCATGTCTGGTTCGAACTGCTGCTTCTTGACCTGCATACAAATTTCTCAGGAGTCAGGTCATGTGGTCTAATATTCCCATCTCTTGAAGACTTTTCCACAGTTTGTTATGATCCACACAGTCAACGGCTTTGGCGTAGTCAATAAAACAGAAGTAGATGTTTTTCTGGAACTCTCTCACTTTTTCAGTGATCCAGCAGATGTTGGCAATTTGATCTCTGGTTCCTCTGCCTTTTCTAAATCCAGCTTGGACATCTGGAAGTTCACAGTTTACGTATTGTTGAAGCCTGGCTTAGAGAATTTTGAGCATTACTTTGCTAGCGTGTGAGATGAGTGCAATTGTGCAGTAGTTTGAGCATTCTTTGCACATTATGCTGAGCGAAATAAGTCAGAGAAAGAAAAATAATATATCATATCACTTATGCATTGAATCTGAAAAACACAGCAAACTAGTGAATATAACAAAAAAGAAACAGACTCAGATACAGAACGAACTAGTGATTACCAGAGGGAAGAGGAATATGAGGGGCAATTTCAATTTGGGGGAGTTTAAGGTACACTCTGTTGGATGTAATATATTCTCAAGGATGTATTGTACAACACTGGGAATATAATATTCTATAATAACTGTAAATGGAAAATAACCTTTTAATATTTCATACAATTTTTAATTAAATAAAGAATCACTGGGGTCTGATATATTATAGTAGGATATTAGAAAATCCCTTTATGCATTTTATGGGCTTACCCACAAGTTTTCTGTGTTTATATATATGTGTGTTTTATTAGGTCTGCTGATGGAGAAAAGGGATCATTCATGATAAGGCTACATCAGGGTGAGTCAGATAATCATGCTGGGCTGATTAAAGACAGAGGAAGCTAAACAAAATGTGCTTTTAATATGGACCTCTGAAAGCATTTATGTTACTGAGGCCATAAACTTGCTAAGTGTATTACCTCCAGCTCCAATATACCTTACTCAGGAAAAAAAAAAAAAATTAGAAACAGGAAATCTCAAAGGCTATTTTCAACTAATTTGCATTAACATTTTTATGCACAGACATTCTTAAAAACATCAAGTAAAACCTCACAGCTAAAATATTGAAGAATTCTTACACTGCCCTTTATGGGATTTGTTTTCTCATGAATTTCCAAAGAAAATAATAATATAAAAATTAATAATCCAGGAAAATCATAATTATATGCCAAGTCCTACTAATTCATATTTCAGTGGGCTATTTGTATAAAGTAAGATGGTCTCTTAGTAAGCTGTTCTCTTAATATTTAGTAAGACTAAATATAAAAAAAAAAAACTAAGCTCATGGAATGTGGCCCCATTATTCCATGGGAAATAGAATGGGAAAAGGTGGAAGTAGAGACAGATTTCCTCTTCTTGGGCTCCAAAATCACTGTGGATGGTGACTGCAGCCATAAAATCAGAAGATGATGGCTTCTTGGCAGGAAAGTGATGACAAACCAGGACAGTATGTTGAAAAGCAGAGACATTACTCTGCTGATGAAGGTCCATATAGTCAAGGCTATGGTCTTCCCAGTGGTCATGTATGGTTGTGAGTTGGACCATAAAGAATGCAGAGTGGCAAAGAATGAATGCCTTCAAACTGTGGTGCTGGAGAAGACTCCTAAAAGTCCCTTGAATAGCAAGGAGATCAAAAAAGTCAATCTTAAGGGAGACCAACCCTCAACATTCACTGGAAGGACTGATGAAACTCCAATATTTTGGTCATCTGATGGGAACAACTGACTCATTGGAAAATCCCTTATGCTGGGAAAGACTGAGGGCAGGAGGAGAAGGCATCAGAGAATGAGATGGCTGGATGGCATCAACAATGCCATGAACATGAATTTGGGCAAACTCCAGGAGATGATGAGGGACAGGGTGGCCTGGTGTGTTGCAGTCACAAAGAGTCAGACATGATTGGGTGACTGAAAAACAACAACAAAAAAGATGGTCTCAATTCTAACTAATGTAAGTGAAACAAAAGGATATGGCAACAACATAGGAAAAGAGGCAGAATAACAGGGATGTGATCTAAAAGATGAGATCTTTTCTTGTGAAACCACTTTAGTGGTCCCAGATGAAAACAAAATCTATGGCAAAATTCACAAGAAATTAGAAATTCATGGATTTTTTGCCTCTGTTTTATTTCTAATTTTAATATGCATTCGTCCATATTATTGAGACTTGGTATATTGCAGAACATTCAAATAAAGACTTGTAGTGAGCTATCTACAAAACAGAAATAGACTCACAGACATAGAGAACAGACATGGTTGCCAAGGAGGGTGGGTTGGGGCAGGGATGGTGGAAGTTTGGCGTTAGCAGATGCAAACTAGTATATATAGAATGGAGAAACAACAAGGGCTGACTGTATAGCACAGGTAACTATATTCAATTTCCTATGATAACCATAATAGAAAATAATATAAAAATTATGTATATATATATATGTATATGTGAATCACTTTGCTTTACATCAGAAATTAAAACAACATTGTAAATCAACTATACTTCAATTAAAAAAAATGTGAAGTGAGCAAATACATCTAATGTCCTATTCTTCACAGGCTTTAGAAATTGCAGAGGAATTGCTACAATTTCCAGTTAAACAATTTCATCATAAATTTGGCTGTGTACACTGGGATCTATATTTGGAGTGATAACACTAAGTTTTAAGCACAAGATTAATTTAGAACACTGTGCTTTACAAGAGATTTGGAAACAGACCACAGGAAACTATTAATCATACCAAATTAGCAATTTCTTTGGATTTAAAATAATTTCAAAAATTTATTAAACTCATTTGAGCAAAGGAAAAAAAAAACTCTTAGATTTAAAAAATAGTCAATGTCAAGTGAGAGTTTCTTGGCTTTCTCAAGTCTAATATTTCCCTCTACTTTAACTTTCCACAAGCAGAACAATGTCCTAGGCTACTTCATCAATATAAAATATTGCAGTTCTAAGATTAAATCTCCCTCTTGATCATAACATCCTTTTTTTTTCTTTCTTTCTTACGTATCCTCATTTCAACCACTTCTTCCAGCTTCATCAGGACCTCTTGCTCCATGACTCTCTGTTTACTCCTAGTGAGGAGTTCCACTGGTTCTCCAGTGCATCCTACAGCCCATTAATCATTCACTCATCCCTGAATTCTTTCAGAGGATCATCATGGTTCCAATCCTCAACCATAAATAAGTCCAGTACTTTCACAATTGACTGAGGCAGTGAGGTCACCCATCAGTGCTAGATCTTGGTGAGATATGACTAACTGCTGTCTTATTTTTTCTTTACCTCCCTTATCTACTCATTTACTCCCTATCCAGACTGAACAAAGCAATTAAGAGACTTATAAAACTGGTCTAGATGGAATCACTGCAATCCTTGTTTGTCTCTTCTTGGCCACATCCTCAGAATTCTTACAAATTGCTACATTTTCCTCATGACTTCCTCATTTTCCACATGTCTTTCTCATGTCTAACAGAAGCTATTTGTTCATTCTTTAAACTGTTTACATTCTTTGTTCTTCACAGTTAATCCTCTTCCTCTCTGGGGGGGGTGGGGGGGAGGGAGGAGGGGAAGCATCTATTTCACAAGAATTTCTTTGACTTTCTCTATATTCTTCCTCTAAATACTCCTGTTTTCAGTAAACTTCCATTTCCCTCATCAGCAAAGCTAATTCCTCTTTCAAGATTCTCAGGGGCATGATTCCTCCCATTATTCTCCTTCTTATAACTTCAACTGTTCCTTTGAATTGGTCTTTGCTCTCTCCTGCCATAAAAGTATTTTGCAGTTATTCTCTGGTTACCTTCAAACAGCACAAATTCATTTTGAATCTGTACCTCTAACTTGTTTCTTGCAGAAGAATCACATACTTTTGCCTGTTTGTATGTATTTTTCATTTATGCCATTGTCTCAAAGGAATTTCATGCTATGGCCGATCATGCTAAGTCACTCAGTTGTGTCTGATTCTTTGTGACCCTATGGACTGTAGCCCACCAGGCTCCTCTGCCTATGGGGATCCTCTAAGCAAGAAGACTGGAGTAGGTTGCCATGCCCTTCTCCAGGTGATCTTCCCAACCCAGGGATCAAACCCATGTTTCCTATGTATTCTGCATTGGTAGGCAGGGTCTTTAACACTAGTACCACCTGGGAAGCCCAACAAAGGAATTTAGGGGATTTTAAATTTATGCTGAACATACGAATTCCTTGAACCTAGATTTTATTAAGCTGAAATTAAGGAAGGGCTTCCCTTGTAGCTCAGTTGGTAAAGAATCTGCTGGTAATGCTGGAGACCTGGGTTCAGTTCCTTGGTTGGGAAGATCTCCTGGAGAAGGAAATGGCTTCTTCAGTTCTTGCCTGGAGAATCCTATGGACAGAGGAGTCCATGGTGTTGCCAGAGTCGGACATGACTTAGCGATTAACCACCACTACAAGGAAGGCTTCAATAGTACATGAACCAAGAACTTTCCAATGTATAGCTGTATTTAGAAAAGGCAGAGGAACCAGAGATCAAATTGCCAACATCCGTTGGATAACAGAAAAAGCTAGATAATTCCAAAAAAAAAACATTTACTTCTGCTTTATAAACTTCACAACAGATTTTGACTGTGTGGATCACAACAAACTGTGGAAAATTCTTAAAGAGATGGGAATAACAGAGCACCTTCCCTGATTCCTGAGAAGTCTGTATGCAGTTCAAGAAGCTACAGTTAGAACCAGACATAGAACGGAATGATTCCAAATTAGGAAAGGAGTACGTCAAGGCTGTATATTGTCATCATGCTTATTTAACTTATATGCAGAATACATTATGCAAAATGCCAGACTGGATGAAGCAAAGCTGGAATCAAGATTGCTGTGAGAAATATCAGTAATCTCAGATATGCAGATGACACCACCCTTATGGCAGAAAGTAAAGAGGAACTAAAGAGCTTCTTGATGAGTGTGAGAGAGAGTGAAAAAGCTGGCTTAAAACTCAACATTTAAAAAACTAAGATAATGGCATTCAGTCCCATCACTTCATGGTAAATAGATGGGGAAACAATAGAAGAAGTGACAGACTTTCTTGGGCTCCAAAATCATGCAGACAGTGACTGCAGCCATAAAACTAAAAAATGTTTGCTCCTTGGAAGAAAAGCTATGACAAACCTAGATAGCATATTAAAAAGCAGAGATATTACTTTGTCAACAAAAGTTTCTATAGTTAAACCTATGGTTTTTCCAGTAGTCATGTGTTGGACCATGAAGAAGGTTGAGCACCGAAGAATTATGCTTTTGAACTGTGGTACTGGAGAAGACTTTTGAGAGTCCCTTGGACTGCAAGCAGATCTAGCCAGTCAATCCTAAAGGAAATCAACACTAAATATTCACTGGTAGGACTGATGTTGAAGCTGAAGCTCTCATACTTTGTCCACCTGGTGAAAGAGCCAACTCACTGAAAAGACCCTGATGCTGGGAAAGATTGAAGCTGGAGGAGAAGGGGATAACAGGGGATGAGATGGTTGGATGGCATCACCAACTCAGTGGACATAAGTTTGAGCAAGCTTCCGGAGATGGTTAAGGACAGGGAAGCCTGGTATGCTGCATTCCATCGGGTTGCAAAGACTTTTACATGACAGACTGGACAACAACAAGGAAGTAATGGAACTCACCATAATCTGTACAGATCTCTGAAGTAATTCAGGTTCCTTACTAGCAAAGTTTAACAGTATCTAGCTGCTCTCAGAAGAAAGTGAAGCAAAGAGTCTGGACCAAAAGGATACAGAAAAATTCAGGAACTGAGGTCAATTAAGCTTGTGAGTGCTATTTACCAAATTTCTTAATGCCTAATTTGTAAAGGATTAACTGAAAGGTAAGATCATATATACATACAAATTTCATGAAGTCTCCTTTTATGGAATTTCATCTTTATACTTTTGACCAGGGAATTTCAAGCCAAATGGAAACTTGATATGTAGTTATACTAAATATATACAATTCTATAAGTCTTTACATTGATTCCTGAAGATAGAAATATTTAGTTAGCCATTGGCTCATTATCAACCATAATAGACATGGATACACAGAACCAATAGGGTAAAATGTTCTCTTTACCTTCCCACTTGCATATTGTCTTTTAACAAAGCAAGGTAACTAAATCAATGTTGATTGAAATAAAATTGGATGCAAAAGAAACAAAAGAGACCATAGCAAAAATCAACAAAACCAAAAGCTGGTTCTTTGAAAGGATAAATAAAATTGACAAACCATTAGCCAGACTCATCAAGAAACAAAGGGAGAAAAATCAAATCAATAAAATTAGAAATGAAAATGGAGAGATCACAACAGACAACACAGAAATACAAAGGATCATAAGAGACTACTATCAACAATTATATGCCAATAAAATGGACAACGAGGAAGAAATGGACAAATTCTTAGAAAAGTACAACTTTCCAAAACTTGATCAGGAAGAAATAGAAAATCTTAACAGACCCATCACAAGCACGGAAATTGAAACTGTAATAAAAAATCTTCCAGCAAACAAAAGCCATTCCAAAACCAATTTTCATTAGCACATTATGAAATTTCTTCTAGCTCATCTTGTTCATTAAAGGAAATATTAGAAAATCAAAACCAGAAATTTAAACATAAAATAATAAACCCTGTGAAAAGGCCTTTGTTTAGACTTTCTGTTTCTGATCAATGATAACATATGCTAGGAGGCTTCCAGATTGTATGGTAACAGTTTACTCTGACACCTTGCCAAACAACTGAATCTCTCATATTTGGTTTCTGCAAAAAATGGATAGAGAGCATGTCCATCAGACTTCTGTTCTTGGAGTGATATGGAGAACACACTCACACATTTTTTTTTTCATATCATTTAGAACTATCCATATCAGTGAACCTCTTTGTTTTACTATGTGTAGTAATTCTCATTTCAGGCATACATCTCTGGTAATTATTTACTGTTTTGAAAGATAGAGTCATGTATGTGTGTTTAAGCATTTATTTTTTGTTCCAGAATGACCACAGAATTAGTTCTTACACAGTCTTCAAATATGAAAATGTCATGAAAATGATGTAGGGACCTATATTTCTTCTCACAGTGTCTTTTCTTTTCCCTCTGCCATCCTTCAGGAAACTGCTGAACACTCTCTCTCTCCCCCCGCTTCCATGGACTGTATGCTGCTGCTAAGTCACTTCAGTCGTGTCTGACTCTGTGCGACCCCATGGACTGCGGCCCACCACGCTCCTCCATCCATGGGATTTTCCAGGCAAGAGAACTGGATTTAATTGTATAGATACTCTAAAATATTTTCAGCTCCAGATAATCTTTGAGGCAATTTTGTAAATCCTTTATCTTTAAAAAGAAAAATGTTAGTTTTGAATGAGTATGGCTATGAAGAGTAAACCCAGCTGAAATCATTTTTCATGGCCTAGGCACCAACGCCCCACACACATGCAGGAAATAAGGTGTAGACTTTAACTTAACAGAATGAATATTCTTATTTTAAGAAATATAGCAAGGTCTATTGTATTGCAAACATTCCACATGTAAAAATAAAGTATTTTTTTCTCAGTTTAGTGGGCTTCTGAGTAGACGAGTTAAAGCAGTGAAACTTGCTGCACATATGTTAAAAACACTGCCAGATGATGGCTGTTCCAAGGATAACACAGGACACCCCTATGGTGTGTAGGAGAAGGGTATGGGAGAGAGAGGGACTGATGCAGAACTGACAGTCCTGATAGGAGCAGATGGTGGTGAATACTCACAGAGCTTTTTAATACATACCACTCCTTATCCAAGCTATTGTATGGGGACTTCTTGTATGCCAGAGCTTTCAAAGCTAATTGCCTTTGTATCTGCTGCCATAAATGTGTTTGTCCAAGGGGAAGCTGGGGGTGAGGGGACAGAAGAGCATAGAGTGTGAACTTTCTGGCACTCTACTACTTCCTTATTCAACTGTCTATTAATTATGTAATTTCATAGTTCAGAGATTTTAGAAGGTGCAGCCAGGAATAAATCAGATGCCCTTTGGGGTTAGAAAGTAAAGAGAAAAAGAAAGAAGGGAGGGCAAGGGTTGAAAAAGGTTATGCTTATCTTCACTGAGAAGCCATGAAATCAAGCTCAGTATTGAAAATTATCTAAATAGGAAAGTATCAGAGGGTATTCAGAGAAAAGTTAGGAAAAATTGGGGAGTTTCTGCTGAAATTGTGTATGAACTCCTGACAACATGTGCTTCCTGGATGTCTTCTATGGAAAATTGTCATCTTCAAAGCACTTGTTGCTCATCATTTTTCCTTGCTGAGCACCCACTGTGTGCCACTGAGAGCTATAAAGGATGGACAAAGAGTGTATTGGTCAGGGTTGTCCAGAGAAACAGAACCAATATACGTGTAGATACACAGAGATTTATTTTAAGGAATTGGATCATGTGATCTGGGAGACAGATAAATCCAAAATTTGCACAATAGGCCCAACAGGCTGGAGATCCAGAGAACAGTTTATATTACAGCTCCAGTCTGAAGGTGGGCTAGAGGCAGAACTCCCTCTTCCATGGGGGACCTCATTCTTTTCTCTCTCAAAGATTTCAACTGATTGAATGAGGCCACTCATGCTTTAGAGGGTAATCTGCTTCCCTCAGTCTACTGATTTAAATGTTAATCTCTTGGTTCAGATAGTAAAGAATCTGTCTGCAATGCAGGAGACCCAGGTTCAATCCTTGGGTTGGGAAGACCCCCTAGAGAAGGGAATGACTACCCACTCCAGTATTCTTGCTTGGAGAATTCCATGGACAGAGGAGTCTGGTGGGCTACAGTCCATGGGGTCACAGAGTCAGATATGACTGATCAACCAACACTCTTAAAAAATAAAAACCTTTATATACCTTTATAGTAATATCTAATTGGTGTTTGACTAAATATATGGGTTACATGGCCTAACCAATTAGACATATAAATTTAATCATCACACACAATCACCTTCCTTTAACTTTTTAAAAATAAAATGAACCTCCAAAGCACGTTTCATATTCATTTACATGAAAAAGCCTCCCTTCTGTGAAGATCTGTTCAAAAAACTAAACTTTATGAACTCTGTTTCTCAGGGATATTCTTTAAATATTGTTTTACTCAAAAAAATAAAACTTCTGAAGTAGCAAAAAAACTCACCAGTGTTTTCTTTTAACATTCAAAATTACCTTTCTCATCAAACTTCTTAGTTATAGGGAATGAACTTAAATGAAAGCAAATGGTTTTGCTTTGATAACATTGGGGATTTTCAAAAATCTTGTTAATGTAAGATTTAATATTTTAGCCTTGGTTATTTAAAAAGCCAACATAATTGGAATAGTGTATGTGGAAGAAGTAGAAGAAAGAGAGTATGAGGCAGGAGAATTTCTTGATCATTTCAATCCTTGAAACTGAAATTGCCATTGGATATAATACATTGACATTTTCTATCTATGGAGATTCTGAGTAAGAAACAAATATGCTATGTTCCTTTAACTAAACAAGTGTGAATAATAAAATATAAAATTAGGACTTCCCTGGTGGTACAGTGGATAAGAATCCTCCTGCCAATTCACGGGACACAGGTTTGATCCCTGGTCCAGGAAGATTTCACATGCCTCAGGGCAATTAACTCCTTGCACCACGACTACTGGAGGCGGCCATGTGCTCCAGAGTCCATGCTCCGCAACAAGAGAAGGTACCTCAATGAAAAGAAACCTGTGCACCACAACGAAGAGGAGCCCCCACTCACTGCAACTAGAGACAGCTCCGGGGCAGCAATGAAGACGCAGCACAACCAAAAACCAATCAATAAATAATTTTTTAAAAATATGACTTCACAATTACATATATATATATATATATATATATAATTACAACTTATTATGGGTGGTGCTTTCTTTTTTACAAACTGTGTAAATCATCTCATTATGACTTGTTCATTTGGCCTCACCAAACGTTCCTAACCCATGCAGGGTAGCTACTGTTAGACTATGCTTCAGAATTGGCAGATGCTGTTCACAGTGACTATGAAGTTCGCTTTTGGCTACCTGGCTGGTATGTGGAAAAACAGAATTTAAACTGCATCCACCTCATTCTCAATCTAAGGAACTTAAGAGCTGAGCGGATGTATTTTAAGTTTCAGATATGTGCTTCAGTGCCCTCATTTCTATAATGGGAATAACATGACACTGCCCAGAATTGTTTTCAAAATTATATATAAGATAATGCAGGAGGAGTGGGTAGCACCAGGAATATGGGAAATACTGAATCTTTGACAGCCTTTAGAAGTATTAATCATCAACTGCCAGAATAATGGCTAAGTAGACTGTGGAGGGAGAGGTGGGTGAGCCTGCAGCTCTAACACCTAGATAAGAGACTGTATGTTCTGCACTACAGTGCTCCTCAGTGGAGATGTTCCCAGCCATGTAGACTACAGTGTTGTCCATGAGAAAAGGATGTCTCCTTGGAGTTAAGCAATGTCTCTGCTTATCAAGGCACTACAGAAGCAGCTGTCACTTTATTGTTGGTGACCAAAATGTTAGCAAAGGTGAAAACCAGAGCCTTTAAAAAAAAGGAACTGGTGAAGATGTAGCCAATCAGAGCAGCACACACCATATCCCAGTCCTTTAGATATCTTATGTCAAATAGGAAGGAGAATCTCTTCACGTGACTCTTAGCCATCTGTGTATCTTCTTTAGAGAAATGTCTATATAGGTCTTTGCCCATTTTTTGATTGGGATGTTTGTTTTTTTATATTGAGATGTATGAGCTGTTCATATTGACAAATGAATGGATAAAGAAGCTATGGTACACATACACAATGGACTATTAGTCATAAAAAGGAACAAAATTGGGTCATTTGCATAGGCATGGATGGACCTAGAGTCTGTCATATAGAGTGAAGGAAGTAAGAAAGAGAAAAATAAGTAATGTATATTAATGCATATATATGGAATCTAGAAGAACCTATTTGCAGGGCAGGAGGAGAGAGGCAGATCTAGAGGACAGACAAGTGGACATGACAGGGTGGGGCAGATGAACTGGAAGACTGGGACTGACACATACACACTGCTACATGTAAAAGAGATAGCTAGTGGGAACCTAGCATGTAGCATGTAACAAGGAGCACAGCATGTAACAAGGAATTCAGTTCAGTGCTTTGCAGTAATCTAGATGGTAGAAAGAGGGCAGAGGGTGAAGGGTCCAAGAGGGATGGGATATATGTAAAAATATAGCTGATTTACTTCATTGTACAGCAGAAACTAACACAATATTGTAAAGCAACTATGACCCAATTTGAAAAAAAAACAAGCAAGGAGAGTAGTATAAAGTCAAACTTCTTAAAACTCCCTACCCCATCACACCCAAGTGGTATGTCTTCCATATAATTCATTTCTATCTCTCTTACTTGAATTTTAGGGATGAAAATGTACAAGCAAAATTAACCCTAACTACTTAAATGTGCTGGTTGAGGAGACAAATCATTTGCAATATTATTTTCTGACAAATCATCTCATGATTTTTCAATCATATATTGATATTAAAAATGGAGGATAAAAGCTATGTCCTAAATCAAATCCCTTACAATAATATAGTGGAATTGACAAACAGATTCAAGAGATTAGATCTGATGGACAGTGTGCCTGAAGAACTAAGGACGGACATTCATGACATTGTACAGGAAGGGATGATTAAAATCATCCCCAAGGAAAAGAAATGCAAAAAGACAAATGGTTGTCTGAGGAGGCCTTACAAATACCTGAGAAAAGAATAGAAGTGAAAGGCAAAGGAAAGATATACCCATCTGAATGCAGAGTTCCGAAGAATAGCAAGGAGAGGTAAGAAAGCCTTCCTAAGTGAGCAATGCAAAGAAATAGAGGAAAACAACAGAATAAGAAAGACTAGAGATCACTTCAAGAAAATTAGAGATACGAAGGGAACATTTCATGCAAAGATAAAATACAGAATAAAAATAAAAGGCACAATAAAGTACAGAAACGGTATGGATCTAACAAAAGCAGAAGAGATTAAGAAGTCGTGGCAAGAATACACAGAACTATACAAAAAAGATCTTAAAGACCCAGATAATCAAGGTGGTGTGATTATTCACCTACAGCCAGACATCCTGGAATGCAAAGTCAAGTGGGCCTTAGGCAGCATCATTTTGAAGAAAGCCAGCAATATGCCAGCAAATTTGGAAAACTCAGCAATGGCCACAGGAATGGAAAAGGTCAGTTTTCATTCCAATCCCAAAGAAATGTAATGCCAAAAAATGTTCAGATCACCACACAATTGCACTCATCTCACACGGTAGCAAAGTAATATACAAATTTCTCCAAGCCAGGCTTCAAAAGTATGTGAACTGAGAACTCCCAGATGTTCAAGCTGGATTTAGAAAAGGCAGAGGAACCAGAGATCAAATTGCGAACATCCACTGGATCATAGAAAAAGCAAGAGAGTTCCAGAAAAACATCTGCTTGTGCTCTATTGACTACACCAGAGCCTTTGACTGTGTTGATCACAACAAACTGTAAAATTCTTCAAGAGATGGGAATATCAGACCACCTTACCTGCCTCCTGAGAAATCTGTGTGCAGGTCAAGAAGCGACAATTGGAACTGGACATAGAACAAGGGACTGGTTCCAAATTGGGAAAGGAGTAAGTCAAGGCTATATATTGTCACCCTGCTTATTTAACTTATATACAGAGTACATCATGTGAAATACAGCCTGGAAGAAGCTCAAGCTGCAATCAAGGTTGCCAGGAGGACTATCAATAACCTCAGATATGCAGATGACACCACACTATGGCAGAAAGCGAAGAGGAACTAAAGAACCTCCTGATGAAAGTGAAAGAGGAGAGTGAAAAGGCTGGCTAAAAATTCAACATTCAAAAAACTAAGATCACGGCAACTGGTCCCATCACTTCATGGCAAATAGATGGGGAAACAGTGGAAACAGTGACAGACTTTATTTTCCTGGGCTCCAAAATCACTACAGATGGTGACTACAGCCATGAAATTTAAGACAGTGTCCTTGGAAGAAAACCTATGACAAACCTAGACAGTATATTAAAAAGCAGAGACATTACTTTACCGAGAAAGGTCCATCTAGTTAAAGCTATGATTTTTCCAGTAGTCCAGATGTGAGAGTTGCACCATAAAGAAGGCTGAGCACCGAAGAACTGATATTTTTGAACTGTGGTGTTGGAAAAGCCTCTTGAGAGTCCCTTGGACTTCAAGGAGATCAAGTCAGTCAATCCTAAAGGAAATCAACCCTGAATATTCACTGGAAGGACTGTTCCTGAAGCTGAAGCTCCAGTGCTTTGGCCACCTGATGTGAAGAGCCAACTCATTGGAAGAGGCCCTGCTGCTGGAAAAGACTGAAGGTAGGAGGAGAAGGAGTCAACAGAGGGTGAGATGGTTGGATGGTATCACCGTCTCAATGGACATGAGTTTGAGCATGCTCCGGGGGTTGGTGACAGACGGGTAAGCTTGGCATGCTGCAGTCCATGGTGTAGCAAAGAGTTAGACACAACTTAGCAACTGAACTGAAATTCTAAGTCTCCACTTGTCATATACAGAAACTGAGACATATAGAACTTAATTATAATTTGTACTGAGATATATAAATCAGCAAAAAGCCAGAATGGAAATCAAATGATTTTTTTTTTTTTCTATTTAGAAAACCAAATGGCATCACTTACATGAGAAAGAACAATAAATCAACTTAAATTTCTTTTACAAACCTTGAATAGTATAAATTCACTATTCCAAAATGAAAAACAGCACCTTAGATTAAAATATCAATATAACTTTCTTCAGGGGAATCAAATAAAATATTAAATTTAAAAGAAGTTTGTTTATACTGACAGACTCAGTGAAAAATATCAAAGTCAGTTTGAGCAGTAACCCTATGAAAATCAAAGTAGAAAGACATAAATGCTTATAGGTGACAATATTTATTATTATGCTGTTAAACAAATATTGATAACAACTAGGACATATGTTTAGAACATATAACACAATGATTCAGAATACTAATTGTTTCTGCTACTTTTTAAAAACATATTTTTGTAGTGAAACATACTGAAAACAGACTCATGAGAAAGACAGCAATTTTGATTTAAAATTTACTTATTCACTGAGAGGCTAATAACTCTTGCTATTCTTCTATCTTTTCCATGCCAGATCTAAGTGAGCCAACTTTGAGAGCAGTTAATGCAAAGACAAGATAATCATTTCTGGTATATGGCTTATCTTGGGTTCTCCCAAAAGCTTGACTGTGAAATTAGGTTTTATGTGCAAGTAGTTTATTGGGGTGATAAATCTAGAAAAGTAGGGAAGTGAGGCAAGGAAGTGAAGGAAGCTGGTCCAGGCTTTTTCATACACAGGTTAACACTGTGTGGACAGCTAGGATTCCATCTGGATCAGGACATTTGGTAGGCAGTGAGAAATATACCCTTAAGTTTTATGGTAGGAGGAGAGGGAGAATTAGAGCATTTATTTGCCAGTTCCCATTTGTCATTTGCAGGCTGCTGTTGACTAGAGGTCATTTGTGGTTAACTCCTTAGCACTTGCAGCCTGTTCTACTTAAGGCCTCTGCAGTCAGAAGGAGCCTTTAGGTACTTGCATTAACAAGGCAGTGAGTGCCAAAGGGATATAGTTTGGAAGCCCAGCGCATGTTACCAGTTTTTAGCCCCAGATGCAGACTGGATTCACAATTATAGGGTGGTCATCAATCTCTAACACTTTACCTCCTAGATTCACTGGTGCAGTTGCTCTAATATTTACCGAGTGGTAGCCTAAGTCTGGAATTTTGCTAGCAGCACATGTCATGGTCTGTTATGAGATGTACAAAACTAATATATTACCAATAAGAATTCAGATACCAAATTTTTTAAAAAATTAACTTTTTAAATGAATTTAAATAAATCCCAGGTTATCCTACTTGATGAATCCAACTAACTTCCTGGATTGATAAGCTTCCTAGGTGACAGAGTGAAAGACAGAGTGAAAATGTGTGCATTGAAATGTTTATAACCGAGAATCCACCTCATCTACCCCAGAAATTTTAGGGTCTCTCTCATATAGACAAACTTTATTTGTATTTTATGGATTAAAAGTGTTGGGAGTCTGGTAAAGGCAGCAACCTACCTCATAAATATTCCTTCTGAGTGTGGGACTTAACAAAGGGCATGCTAACCACAAATCCTCAAAGAGTTGGAGACATATTATCTCTCTTTTGGTGGTAAAGTTTAACTTTTATGAGAAATTTAGTTAGATGTCTGATCAAGTACTTTCCAAAGGGCATGCAATTATCTAGATTGCAAATAGCATGCAAAATTGGAAAAGATTGGCATGTTATCACTTGCAGGTTTCATTGGTCATGGTGAAATAAAATACATTGCAATTTTAGCCACCCAGGAGAGAATGTATACATTTTAGAATATTTAATTTAAAAAAACTCAAAGAAGAATTTATTATAGTTTTTAGGATGTTCAAGAGATTCTACAAGAGCAAGTATGCATTTCAGTGCATTTTGTAAAATGTTTCAGAGTAGAATGTGTCCAAGAAACCATCACTGGAAAAGATATTAATTATTAACTCAACACTTTGAGCAGTGAGTACTATGCTAATCAAAAGAACTTGCCTTACAGAACTGAATTCATACACCGTTAAAATATGTATAACAAAATTTAACTATAAGAAAAGGCATCAGATAACTGTATAATAATTATTTCGCAAAGACAGGTTGGGACATTAAGAGTTGGAACTTCATAGAAGGGCCTCACGATTAGTGATGACCTGATTGAGAAGATACAGACTAAATCAGAACTGAAAGACTGGTAAAGTTTGGATAGACTCAAACCACAATTAGGTTAAAGATAGAGAAAGAAACAATGAATAGAAAAACCTTACAAAAGTACTAAAACATACCTCATGTAATGATTATTGATATAGTAGGTAATCAGTGAATAATTCAATATCCGAAAACATGTTATTCAATAACAACATCTCAATATTATCTGAGAAATTATAACAGCATCAAAAGGATGGAGCCTTGGGTTTGAGATTCATTTTAGTTCTGCCATCTGTTTAATATTTATATCAATTTTCCCCAAACATCGGTCAGTAGGTCACCAATTAAAAGATTTAATGCTACAAAATTTTAAAAACTGTTTCTTAAAGACTATAAGAGGACTAAAACAATAAAACATTGTTAATGACAACTGTAAATTTTCTATATCATTAAATTTTCAAGTCAATCAGATTTCAAATCAAGTCACTGTTCAGACTCCTAAATAGTGAAGAAATGACCTAGACAACAGTAAGAATCTTGTTTTTTTATTATCAATTGTTCACTTCCCTCTTCTGCAACTTGAAAACTCTTCAAAAATGAAAGGAGAGCAATTTTAGGGCTCACTTTGTATCCCTTTTCTCAAGAATCATTGTACTTTGTTGTCAAATATAGAGTTGTGGACAATAACTTTATAATATCCTTAGGAAAATAAAATACATATACAACTAAATAATCAGTTAAACACACACAAATATATGCAACTTGATTTGTTTTCTAAATGATAAATGAGATATAGATTCAGAATCATAGCATAAAAAGTCATCATAGAATGAAATATATCAAGGTCATTAATTTGAGATTTAGAGGAACTTGTAAATTTACGTACTGCTTTCTTACAAAATTTTAATGATGTAGAATTATTATTGATATTGCTGTTTTTTTTTGCTGGAACCCTGTTATTCATGATCTTTAATTTCCACTCAGCAAAAATGTCTTATTACTTAACAATGAAAACTAACCATTGGTGTCCACTCAGATATCTGCAGAATCCAAACTATAGAACAAAAAGAAAAAAAAAAATCAAAAGATATTAGTGCATTTATCTGCTTCATCATGTCTTTAGTAAATTTTTTAAAAAAGCCTGATAATATAAACTAGGAAATTAAAGCCAAAGTGTCCTTACTTTTAGAAGTGATTCAGGAACAAAGTATCTTAAATTGAATTAAAAATAATACTTCAAAATTGCCTTTCCAATAAAGAGTTCCAAAAGGCAAAATTGATAAAGCATATAACAATTCCTCTACTAAATAGCTATTCTGATCTACTTGGCATAAATTAGAAACCTAATCTCCACATAGGTTTGTCAGAACCATGCAGTCATCAAATAAATGTGATTATGTAATTTATAAAATGAATTGAGAAGTAAATGATTACCTATAGTTAGCTTTCACCTAGCAAACTGCCTTCTGACTTTCCTCTGCTTCCTTTTTCTAGATTCCAGAGATCAGTTTGTATGTATCACCTCTAGTCTAGATTTTTTATTAATAATTTAAGTGCTTCTCTAAGGCACTTCACAAAATCTTTAACTGAATCTACCCAGAGGTATTAAATTGTCATTCTACTTTCTCTTTATTTACACAGAGTTGATGTGAAGCTATTGGAATTTTTTCAATCAAGTGTAATATAAACATAAGGCACTTTCTACAAAATGGACTATTTCAGAAATGCTCATTTAGCACCAATTTAGAAATTCTGATCTAATATATTATATTGTGAAATTTGGATGAAAAGATACTGTCATTAAAATTCCACATCTTCCAGGTACCTCAGAGATGCATGAAACTAAGGATCCGGTTTTAAACAGCTGACTACTTGTCTTTCAGAGATATTTGACTTAAGAAAGGGTTCTGAAATTTGTGAAATATTCATTTCTGTTCCATAGAGTTGGAAAAACCAAGAGCACTGTGTGTGTGTGTGTGTGTGTGTGTGTGTGTGTGCGTGTGTGTCCTGAGTCGTTTCAGTAATGTCCAACTCTTTGGAACCTTATGGACTATAGCCTGCCAGGCTGCCCTGTCCATGGGGATTCTCCAGGTAAGAATACTGGGGTGAGTTGCCTTGCCCTTTTCCAGGGGATCTTCTCAGTCCAGGGATTGAACTGGCATCTTATGTCTCCGGCATTGGCAGGTGGGTTCTTTACCACTAGCACCACCTGGGAAGTAGACCATTTTACCTGGGAAGAAGAGTGTTCTACCTTGAACCAGATAATTTTGCTTTCCAAGTGCACAGAGTATGAGCAGCTCACTCATCGGTTCAGTTCAGTCACTAGGTCGTGTCTGACTCTTTGTGACCCCATGTACCACAGCATGCCAGGACTCCTTGTCCATCACCAACACCAAGAGTATACCCAAACTCATGTCCATTGAGTCTGTGATGCCATCCAACCATCTCATCCTCTCTTGTCCCCTTCTCCTCCTGCCCTCAATCTTTCCCAGCATCAGGGTCTCTTCAGATGAGTCAGCTCTTCACATAAGGTGGCCAAAGTATTGGAGTTTCAGCTTCAGCATCAGTCCTTCCAATGAACACTCAGGAATGATCTCCTTTAGGATGGACTGGTGGGATATCCTTGCAGTCCAAGGGGCTCAAGAGTCTTCTCCAACACCACAGTTCAAAAGCATCAATTCTTCAGTGCTCAGCTTTCTTTATAGTCCAACTCTCACATCCATACATGACTACTGGAAAAACCATAGCCTTGACTAGACGGACCTTTGTTGACAAAGTAATGTCTCTGCTTTTAATATGCTGTCTAGGTTGGTCATAACTTTCCTTCCAAGGAGTAAGCATCTTTTAATTTCATGGCTGCAGTCACCATCTGCAGTGATTTTGGAGTCCCCCAAAATAAAGTCTGCCACTGTTTCCCCATCTATTTGCCAAAAAGTGATGGGACCAGATCCCATGATCTTAGTTTTCTGAATGTTGAGCTTTAAGCCAACTTTTTCACTCTCCTCTTTCACTTTTATCAAGGTTCTTTAGTTCTTCACTTTCTGCCATAAGGGTGGTGTCATCTGCATATCTGAGGTTATTGATATTTCTCCTAGCAATCTTGATTGCAACCTGTGCTTCCTCCAGTCCAGCGTTTCTCATGATGTACTCTGCATGTAAGTTAAATAAGCAGGGTGACAATATACAGCCTTGACGTACTCCTTTTCCTATTTGGAAACAGTCTGTTGTTTCATGTCCAGTTCTAACTGTTGCTTCCTGACTTGCATACTGATTTCTCAAGAGGGTTTCATAAGGAGTGCTATTAAATAATCAAGGGAAAAAGCCCTACTCCCTAGTCTAAACTGATTTCTGTTGTTTTCTATTGTCTTACTGTAGTAAATATGAAATGAATAGAACCTCTCCTTAAAATATCATCATATGGAAGTCTTTTTGTTTTCTGGTGAAGGGAAAAACTTTATTAACATAATACCAAAGGCAGAAACCATAAAGAGCAAAAGATTGATAAATTTAAGTACACTAACATTTAAAATATTTAAAGTCCTAGCAGAAAAGGATGCAAGCTGATCTCTAAACTCCATCCCAACACACCCAGAGGAGGTCACAGATAGGCTACAAAATAACCACAGAGACTTTTCCAGCTTCTGTACATGCATCCAAAGCACAATGGATGCAAACTACCCACAGGGGTTTCAAGTAACTTTAGGCAGCTAGGAGTCCATAAAGGGTTCATAAATATTCTACACATATATACATCTGATTATATGTATGATGGAAAAACTGGCACAATAGAGCCTACTGCTATGTAAATTGGGACAACTGAGCATATGCATGTGCTCAAATGCCCATTTGCATTTCCCATCTTGATTGGTGTCTTGTACAAGCTGTATTTGCACAGGGCACAACCAAAAGGAGGAGACAGAGATGGGAAGCATAAAAACAGGGAAGCCAAGAGGGATCATTTTGACAATTACTTTGGAATCAGCTTGCTCCCATGTTTTGGTAGTGTCTGTTTAATAAAAGATCTGTCTAGTTGAGTTGCAACTGAGCTAAAACTTGTCTATTATTTTAAACCCTTTATTCTGTAGTTCCAAATTTTTGTTGCAAGGAGACAAGAACCAAGGGAGAGAAATAAACCAACCTGACATAATGAATAAGCAAAAAATAGAAAGGAGCAAAGAAAATTAACATGCAACTCACAAACACACACACACAAAATCATTCAAAGGTTAATAAATTTCATTCAACCTTATAAATAATGAGAGAATTGCACTGGAGAGCCAGGACTAGGACTGAAATGCAACAAGTGTTGCTGATAAAGCCATACTCTCTGTTCAAGCAGACTGATCACTCCAGACTGGTTAATAAAGAGCAGATACGCAGAACTCTATGTGTACCCAACTCCACCAGCTGCCCTGTCACCTAAAAACAACAAAAGCTGAGTAGAAAAAGAGGAATAGAGGGAAATGCAATCATAATTCTTTAAAATGTTACCTAATATTTCCTATAACAAGAAAAAACTAAGATAGCTCAACTAAAAAATTACAAAAAATCAGATTAGTAAATCTAAACAAACTTTAATGGAAATAGATATGATCATTTTCTAAAGGAAGTTCTTTACTTACAAGATACGAGTAGTTCATTGGATCTGACTCAAGTAGATCAAAGTTCGTCCCTAATATTTTAATGTTTCCTGTTTATCTTTTAAAATTTTTTAAAGAATGCTACTGTGATGGCTATCCAAATTTTCTCTTATATTCATACTTTTGTCCATATAAATTAATATGTGTTAGAAAGTGGTCAGATCAGTCAGTTCAGTCACTCAGTCGTGTCCAACTCTTTGCAACCCATGAATCGCAACACACCAGGACTCCCTGTCCATCACCAGCTCCCAGAGTTCCCTCAGACTCACGTCCATCAAGTCAGTGATGCCATCCAGCCATCTCATACTCTGTTGTCCCCTTCTTCTTCTGCCCCCAATCCCTCCCAGCATCAGAGCATTTTCCAATGAGTCAACTCTTAGCATGAGGTGGCCAAAGTATGGAGTTTCAGCTTTAGCATCATTCCTTCCAAAGAAATCCCAGGGCTGATCTCCTTCAAAATGGACTGGTTGAATCTCCTTGCAGTCCAAGGGACTCTCAAGAGTCTTCTCCAACACCACAGTTCAAAAGCATCAATTCTTTGGCACTCAGCCTTCTTCACAGTCCAACTCTCACATCCATACATCACCACTGGAAAAACCATAGCCTTGACTAGACGGACCTTTGTTGGCAAAGTAATGTCTCTGCTTTTGAATATGCTATCTAGGTTGGTCATAACTTTCCTTCCAAGGAGTAAGTTCTTTTAATTTCATGGCTGCAGTCACCATCGACAGTGATTTTGGAGCCCAAAAAAATAAAGTCTGACACTGTTTCCACTGTTTCCCCATCTATTTCCCATGAAGTGATAGGACTGGATGCCATGATCTTCATTTTCTGAATGTTGAGCTTTAAGCCAACTTTTTCACTCTCCACTTTCACTTTCATCAAGAGGCTTTTTAGTTCCTCTTCACTTTCTGCCATAAGGGTGGTGTCATCTGCATATCTGTTATTGATATTTCTCCCGGCAATCTTGATTCCAGCTTGTGCTTCTTCCAGTCCAGCGTTTCTCATGATGTACTCTGCATATAAGTTAAATAAGCAGGGTGACAATATACAGCCTTGACGTACTCCTTTTCCTATTTGGAACCAGTCTGTTGTTCCATGTCCAGTTCTAACTGTTGCTTCCTGACCTGCATACAGATTTCTCAAGAGACAGGTCAGGTGGTCTGGTATTCCCATCTCTTTCAGAATTTTCCACAGTTTATTGTGATCCACACAGTCAAAGGCTTTGGCATAGTCAATAAAGCAGAAATAGATGATGCAGCAGATGTTGGCAATTTGATCTCTGGTTCCTCTTCCTTTTCTAAAACCAGCTTAAACATCAGTAAGTTCATGGTTCACGTATTGCTGAAGCCTGGCTTGGAGAATTTTGAGCATTACTTTACTAGAGTGTGAGATGAGTGCAATTGTGTGGTAGTTTGAGCATTCTTTGGCATTGCCTTTCTTTAGGATTGGAATGAAAACGGACCTTATCCAGTCCTGTGGCCACTGCTGAGTTTTCCAAATTTGCTGGCATATTGAGTGCAGCACTTTCACAGCATCATCTTTCAGGATTTGAAATAGCTCAACTGGAATTCCATCACCTCCACTAGCTTTGTTCATAGTGATGCTTTCTAAGGCCCACTTGACTTCACATTCCAGGATGTCTGGCTCTACGTCAGTGATCACACCATCGTGATTATCTGGGTCGTGAAGATCTTTTTTGTACAGTTCTTCTGTGTATTCTTGCCACCTCTTCTTAATATCTTCTGCTTCTGTTAGGTCCATACCATTTCTGTCCTTAATCGAGCCCATCTTTGCATGAAATATTCCCTTGGTATCTCTAATTTTCTTGAAGCGATCTCTAGTCTTTCCCATTCTGTTGTTTTCCTCTATTTATTTGCATTGATCGCTGAAGAAGGCTTTCTTATCTCTTCTTGCTATATTTTGGAACTCTGCATTCAGGTGTTTATATCTTTCCTTTTCTGCTTTGCTTTTCACTTGTCTTCTTTTCACAGCTATTTGTAAGGCCTCCCCAGACAGCCATTTTGCTTTTTTGCATTTCTTTTCCATGGGAATGCTCTTGATCCCTGTCTCCTGTACAATGTCACAAACCTCATTCCATAGTTCATCAGGCACTCCATCAGATCTAGGCCCTTAAATCTATTTCTCACTTCCACTGTATAATCATAAAGGATTTGATTTAGGTCATACGTGAATGGTCTAGTGGTTTTTCCTACTTTCTTCAATTTAAGTCTGAATTTGGTAATAAGAAGTTCATGATTGGAGCCACAGTCAGCTCCCGGTCTTGTTTTTGTTGACTGTATAGAGCTTCTCCATCTTTGGCTGCAAAGAACATAATCAATCTGATTTAGGTGTTGACCATCTGGTGATGTCCATGTGTAGAGTCTTCTCTTGTGTTGTTGGAAGAGGGTGTTTTCTATGACCAGTGCATTTTCTTGGCAAAACTCTATTAGTCTTTGCCCTGCTTCATTCTGTATTCCAAGGCCAAATTTGCCTGCTACTCCAGGTGTTTCTTGACTCCCAGAGGCCGGGAGGACCAACCCCACGTCCAAGGAATGGTGGCTGCGCAGGTGCAGGAGGGCCTAGAGGAGCTATCCCACATTGAAAGTCAGTAAGGGCAGCAGTGAGGAGATATCCCTCATCCAAGGTAAGGAGCAGCGGCTGCGCTTTGCTGGAGCAGCCGTGGAGAGATACCCCATGCCCAAGGTAAGAGAAACCCAAGTAGAAAGTGGTAGAAAAGATTTAAGATTGGAGAGTAATAGACAATCTGTATTCAATTACCGCAACCCACTGAAAAGTGTGATTATTGAAAGTGAGGCTACATTTTTTTTTTAATTGGAGGCCAAAAAGTTATGACCAACCTAGAAAGCATATTAAAAATCAGAGACATTACTTTGTCAACAAACGTCCATCTAGTCAAGGCTTTGGTCTTTCCAGTGGTCATGTATGGATGTTAGAGTTGGACTATAAGGAAAGCTGAGTGCAGAAGAATTGATGCTTTTGAACTGTGGTGTTGGAGAAGACTCTTGAGAGTCCCTTGGACTGCAAGGAGATCCAACCAGTCCATTCTGAAGGAGATCAGTCCTGGGTGTTCATTGGAAGGACTGATGCTGAAGCTGAAATTCCAATCCTTTGACCACTTATCCTTTGATGAAAAGAGCTGACTCAATGGGAAAGACCATGATGCTGGGAAAGATTGAAGGCAGGAGGAGAAGGGGACAACAGAGGATGAGATGGTTGGATGGCATCACCGACTCAAAGGACATGGGTTTGGGTGGACTCTGGGAGTTGGGGATGGACAAGGAGGCCTGGCATGCTGCAGTTCATGGGGTTGCAGAGTCAGACACGACTGAGTTACTGAACTGAACTGAAATTACTTTACAATATTGTGGTGTTTTTTGCCATACATTCACATCGGGTGTACGTGTGTTCCCCATTCTGACCCTTCCTCCCACCTCCCTCCCCATCCCATCTCTCAGGGTCATACCAGTGCACCAGCCCTGAGCACTGTGTCTCATGTTTTGAACCTGGACCGGTGATATATTTCACATATGATAATATACATGTTTCAATGCTATGCTCGCAAATCATCCCACCCTCGTCTTCTCCCACAGAGTACAAAAGTCTGTTCTTTACATCTGTGTCTCTTTTGTCATCTCGCATATAGGGACATCGTTACCATCTTTCTAAATCCATATACATGCGTTAATATACTGTATTGGTGTTTTTCTTTCTGACTTACTTCTCTCTGTATAATAAGCTCCAGTTTCATCCACCTCATTAGAACTGATTCAAACACATTCTTTTTAATGGCTGAGTAATATCCCATTGTGTATATGTTCCACAGCTTTCTGTGGTACATACGCCATTCGTCTGCCGATGGACATCTAGCTTGCATCCATGTCCTGGCTATTCTAAACAATGCTGTGATGAATATTGGAACGTGTCTCTTTCACTTCTGGTTTCCTTGGTGTGTATGCCCAGCAGTGGGATTTCTGGGTCGTATGAAAGTTCTATTTCCAGTTTTTTAAGGAATCTCCACACTGTTCTCCATAGTGGCTGTATTAGTTTGCATTCCCAGCAACAGTGTAAGAGGGCTCCCTTTTCTCCACACCCTCTCCAGCATTTATGGCTTGTAGACTTTTTGATAGCAGCCATTCTGACTAGCGTGAGATGGTACCTCATTGTGGTTTTGATTTGCATTTCTCTGATAATGAGTGATGTTGAGCATCTTTTCATGTGTTTTTTAGCCATCTGTATGTGTTATTTGGAGAAATGTCTATTTAGTTCTTTGGCCCATTTTTTTATTGGGTCGCTTATTTTTCTGGAATTGAGCTGCAGGAGTTGCTTGTATATTTTTGAGATTAATTCAAAAAGAATCCACTTCATTTATTTTTATATAAAGCTTTAAGTTTCTCCAGAACCTGAAAGCCATACATTCCAAAAGATTAAAAGCCAGTGGTAAGTGTTTATGTGTCACTATAAATGATCTATTTAAGGGGGAAAAACATGACAAAGAAGGCAAAAAAAAAAAAAAAAAAAAAAAAAAAACTACAAGCAATGAACTGACATAATGGACCTTTAGGAGAGAAAATCAGATCCTAGTTAAAACCATAAATTGAAATGCCACATTATTCACTTTCTACGCAATCATGTATATATTTTAACTGCTATTTGTTAGTGGGTGGTTCCATAGTGAGACTGCATAATGTGCAAAGATATTTAAGCAATTCATCAGTGATATTAAGTATTACTTAATGTATTGCAGAATGCTATAACTGGCACGTGGTAACACTCTCATAAATTGGATTTAGAATAATAATCTGTGTACTAATGGAGCAATTACTTTCTAAGAAAAAGCGAATACTTTGAAAAACTCCTTTGGTCTTAAAACCATGCTGACTTTTACTCTCCACAGAAAATTTAATCTCCACTGCTTTTAAAATTATGGGTATCATTTTGACGAAGTAGTAAACAAACAAACAAAAAAAGCAACAAATGTGAAACAAAAGTTTGACATCTATACTATTAAGAAAAGGCAAACAGATCTCATTTGTCAAAGTCTGGAGGTGTGGAATTTTCAGCATATTTCCCAGTGCTGAGCCCAGCAAGCAGTAAAAGCTAATCACATTACATACCTTTCCTTCGAAGAGACCATGCAACCTCTGTGTTTTATGGCTCCTTTATCCCCCTACACCCTTTGCTTAAAATGTCTCTCAAACAATGCTTATCAGTGATTATTTTCACTATGACATCTTCATCAGTGTGTTGCTAACAAAAATCGAGAAAAGTGTGCTTAAAAGGAATAAAATACCACAGCACAACATGCCATTGAAAAAAAGGACACTTAGAGACCTCATGCACCTATTCAACTCATGCTGCATTTTTACCCCACCTAACATTTATCTGAAAAGTTAGGGGAGCTTGAAGGTCTTGAGAGTCCCTTGGACTGCAAAGAGATCCAACCAGTCCGTTCTGAAGGAGATCAGTCCTGGGATTTCTTTGGAGGGAATGATGCTGAATTGAAACTCCAGTACTTTGACCACCTCATGCGAAGAGTTGACTCATTGGAAAAGACTCTGATGCTGAGAGGGATTGCGGGCAGGAGGAGAAGGGAAGGACAGAGGATGAGGTGGCTGGATGGCATCACTGACTCTATGGACGTGAGTCTGAGTGAACTCCGGGAGTTGGTGATGGACAGGGAGGCCTGGCGTGCTGCGATTCATGGGATCACAAGCAGTCGGACATGACTGAGCAACTGAACTGAACTGAAGGTCAATGTTTATTTTAACTTTTGTTTTCTTTTTAAGAAAGAAAACGAAGATACAATTATAGGCTATTTAGTAACATTGTTATTCTTTTGGGTCTTCCTAAAAATTCCCCAAAAGTATGTATAGTAAAACATCGACACATGGCTAGAATATTTATGATCTATCTACTTGTCTGTCTATCCATGTACTGAGACACATGAGTGGAGGTTCAGAGAACATAGCTACTGAGGAAGGCATGGGATCTGAGTGAAATAGGTTTAATAACAGCTGAATACAGGTAGTAGATGATCTTCTTCCTAATGTTCATGTATTGTAAGCTGTTCAGTTAAACTCCTTAGACACTGAAACTCTCAGAAACAAGAATTCAGTATGATGATGTTTTAAATGTCATAATTTGCTGAGCCATTTAAATGTGTAAAACTAATGATCTTGTTCTCTGATGCTACCAAAAAAAAATGATATTTGACCAAATTATGACAAAAGTAGAATTTAAGATAAATTTTCTATTGCTATCTGCTAATCATGAGGAGCAGTCAGATTAGTGAATCCGTTTTTGTTTCCATGGTCACCCTGAAGGATGCCATGTTTTGAAGGCAAGTACCAGGAGCCAAAGGCCATCTAAATCTGCCTGAACAGTAAAATTTAACCTAACTAATTCAACAGATTTTACTGCTCCTGAAGCAACTTAGCAGCAGCAGCAGCAGCAATTCAACAGATTTTACTGCTCCTGATTCACGTTACAAACTGAATGAAATAAATGTTGGAGTGAGCTTCCTTCTCCTGACTTTATGTCTAGGCTTGAAGGAACATCAGTTAGGGTAACTCTCCTTTCATTTTTCCACCGCAAAATTCAGTCCTTCTGAAAGAAGTACATTTCCACTTGGGTAAGTTTGGAAATGCACTATAGGTGCGCCAAGCTGAACCTGTCTTTTCTTTTGTCTTCTGAGTATCTTCCTGTCCACGAAAAGCATTTTCTCTGGGTGCTCCAATCTATAGCAAATGTTCAGTAGAAAAGGCTTTGCTCTTGTTTGGGAGGTCAGGGAGTTGTCAGGCTCTGCCTTGGATTAGTCTATGTGGTTTGGCACTTGGAAATACATTTTGGTCATACACATAAACCAATTCTTCAACATTTATAAAGCAATAAAACTGCTTTCCCTCCCTGCCCCCTACCTATTCATCTTTGCTTCATCTGTCAATTTGTTAAGAACTTATGTGAAAAATAAATATTTTTGTATTTACCTTCTCAAGCTCCAATAAGTATGCTAATTTTAAACTAGGCTTAAAGCTCAACATTCAGAAAACGAAGATCATGGCATCCAGTCCCATCACTTCATGGGAAATAGATGGGGAAACAGTGGAAACAGTGTCAGACTTTATTTTTCTGGGCTCCAAAATCACTGCAGATGGTGACTGCAGCCGTGAAATTAAAAGACGCTTACTCCTTGGAAGGAAAATTATGATGAACCTAGATAGCATATTGAAAAGCAGAGACATTACTTTGCCAACAAAGCTCCATCTAGTCAAGGCTATGGTTTTTCCTTGTGGTCAGGTATGGATGTGAGAGTTGGACTGTGAAGAAGGCTGAGTGCCGAAGAATTGATGCCTTTGAACTGTGGTGTTGGAGAAGACTCTTGAGAGTCCCTTGGACTGCAAGGAGATCCAACCAGCCCATTCTGAAGGAGATCAGCCCTGGGATTTCTTTGGAAGGAATGATGCTAAAGCTGAAACTCCATACTTTGGCCACCTCATGTGAAGAGTTGACTCATTGGAAAAGACTCTGATACTGGGTGGGATTGGAGGCAGGAGGAGAAGGGGACGACAGAGGATGAGATGGCTGGATGGCATCACTGACTCAATGGACGTGAGTCTGAGTAAACTCCAGAAGTTGGTGATGGACAGGAGTCCTGGTGTGCTGTGATTCATGGGGTCGGGAAGAGTCGGACAAGACTGAGAGACTGAACTGAACTGAACTGAAACAGTGAAACAGATATAGTCCAAGAAAGAAGAAATGCTGGATTTGTAAAATCCTATTCAAGGTGATATTTAAAAAGACACTTTTTTTCTTTTTTTTACAAGAAATCAAGATTTGTTTTTGTTTTTGTTTTTTTAAATAAGAACTATTTATGAAGGGAAGTTAATAATTAAAGGTGAAAGAATCTATAAGATAGTGATATCTGTAATTCTGCCTACATGCTCACTATAATAACTTTTAGATTTTGTTCAAAAAGAAAGTTCCCCCTTCTCATAAAAATGCCTTCACATAACGAATGTGTTTAGATATTGAATGGACTTGCAAACAATGAGAGCAGATGACAGAGAAATTCTAACTAGGAAACCTGATTTATTGTAGTCTTATTTCTAATGTTAAGTTCTCATGGACACCCACTGACCCTATTTCCAGGATTAGAATCAAGTTGAATCTAGGCTTATCACAGTAAATCAGATCTGAAACCAAAATTTTAGGTTGGTATATTTATTTTTTATCTGCTCAGCCTTAACAAGATGTGTCTTCAAAATAAAGGAACACGTGGATCAACTGCTGATTTGCCCCTCTGGCAGAGCAAATTCAGGAGTTGTCTAATAGACATGACCCAACATTTTAGCACTACTGATGAAACTGAAACAAAGGAATGTGAAAAGAGGCATTAGTTGTAAAAACATGCCTCAAAATTTTCTTGAAATTCATAAGTACATTGTTTGAATTTTCAATATGTTCAAAGAATCTTCATCATCAAGGAAAGTTTTGACACAGACATGAACAATTATAGTAAAATTAATAATGGGACAAGAGCTTGAGGATCCAAGAAATTCAAAATTACCTGATAAATTTTGCATTTTGATAAGATTATGATCTGTTTGTTTAAAATATCAGACAGTTCAGTTCAGGCTCTCACTCTGTTGCTCAGTTTTGTCCGACTATTTGCGACCGCATGGACTGCAGGATGCCAGGCTTCCCTATCCACCACCTATTTCCAGAGCTTACTCAAACTCATGTCCATAGAGTTGGGGATGCCATCCAACCATCTCATCCTCTATCGTCCTCTTCTCCTCCAGCCTTCATTCTTACCTAGCACAAGGGTATTTTCCAATGAGTCAGTTCTTCACATCAGGTGGCCAAAGGATTGGAGTTTCAGCTACAGCATCAGACCTTCCAATGAATATTCAGAACTGATTTCCTTTAGGATGGACTGGTTGGATCTCCTTGCAGTTCAAGGGACTCTCAAGAGTCTTCTCCAGAACCACAATTCAAAAGCATCGGTTCTTCAGTTCTCAGCTTTCTCTATAGTTCAACTCTCACATCTATAGATGACTGGAAAAAACATAGCTTTGACTAGATGGACCTTTGTTGGCAAAATAAAGGTCTCTGCTTTTTAATACACTATCTAGGTTGATCATAGCTTTTCTTCCAAGAAGCAAGCATCCTTTAATTTCATGGCTGCAGTCACAATCTGCAGTGATTTTGGAGTCCAAGAAAATAAATTCTCTCACTGTTTCTGTTATTTCTCCATTTATTTGCCATAAAATGATGGGACCATGCCATTTTCTTAGTTTTCTGAATGTTGAGTTTTAAGGCAACTTTTTTACTGTCCTCTTTTACTTTCATCAAGAGGTTCTTTAGTTCCTCTTTGCTTTCTTCCAAAAGGGTGGTATCATCTGCATATCTGAGGTTATTGATATTTCTCCCTGCAATCTTGATTCCAGCTTGTGCTTCATTCAGCCTGGCATTTTGCATGATGTACTCTGCATATAAGTTAAATAAGCAGTGTGACAATATACAGCCTTGATGTACTCCTTTCCCTATTTGGAACCAGTCTGTTGTTCCATGTCTAGTTCTAACTGTTTCTTCTTGATCTGCATCAGGTCAAGTGTTTGGTGTTCCCATCACTTGATGAATTTTCCATAGTTTGTTGATACCCACACAGTCAGCTTTGGTGTATTCAATAAAGCAGAAGTAGATGTTTTTTCTGGAACTCTCTTGCTTTTTCTATGATCCAATGGATGTTGGCAATTTGATCTCTGGTTCCTCTGCCTTTTCTAAATCCAGCTTGAACATCTAAGAAGTTCATGGTTCACATACTATTAAAGCCTGGCTTGGAGGATTTTGAGCATTACTTTGCTAGCGTGTGAAATGAGTGCAATTATGCGGTAGTGTGAATATTCTTTAGCAATGAATTTCTGTAGAATTGGAATGAAAACTAACCTTTTCCATTCCTGTGGCCACAGTTGAGTATTCCGTATTTGAGTGGTATATTGAGTGCAACACTTTCACAGCATCATCTTTTAGGATTTGAAATAACTCAACTGGAATTCCATCACTTCCACTAGCATTGTTCATAGTGATGATTCCTAAGGCCCACTTGAGTTCCCATTCCTGGATGTCTGGCTCTAGGTGAATGATCACACTATCATGGTTATGTGAGTCATGAAGATCTTTTTTGTATAGTTCTTCTATGTATTCTTGCAACCTCTTCTTAATATCTTCTAATATGCTTCTGTTTGGCCCATACCATTTCTGTCCTTTATTGTGCCCATCTTTGCATGAAGTGTTCCCTTGGTATCTCTAATTTTCTTGAAGAGATCTCTGGTCTTTCCCATTCTATTGTTTTCCTCTTTCTTAGCATTGATCACTGAGGAAGGCTTTCTTATCTCTCCTTGCTATTCTTTGGAACTCTGCATTCAAATGGGTATATCTTTCCTTTTCTCCTTTGCCCTTTGCATCTTTTCTTCTAACAACTATTTATAAGGCTTCCTCAGAGAACCATTTTGCCTTTTAGCATTTCTTTTTCTTTAGAATGGTCTTGATCACTGTCTCCTACACAATGTCATGAACCTCCATCCATTGTTCTTCAAGCACTCTGTCTATCAGATCTAATCCCTTGAATCTATTTGTCACTTTCACTGTATAATCATAAGTGATTTGATTTAGGTCATACCTGAATGGTCTAGTGGCTTTCCCTACTTTCTTCAATTTAAGTCTGAATTTGGCAATAAGGCATTCCTGATCAGAGCCACAGTCAACTCCTGGTCTTGTTTTTGCTTACTGTATAGAGCTTCTCCATCTGTGGCTGCAAAGCATATAATCAATCTGATTTCAGTGTTGACCATCTGGTGATGTCCATGTGTAGAGTCTTCTCTTGTGTTGTTGGAAGAGGGTGTTTGCTATGACCTATGTGTTCTCTTGGAAAAACTCTGTTATCCTTTGACGTGCTTCATTTTGTACTCCAAGGCCAAAGTTGTCTGTTACTCCATGTATCTCTTGACTTCCTTCTTTTGCTTTCCAGTCCCTTGTTGCCAGGAGCCAGCGTGAGGACCTCCGCCCATGGCAAAGGTCATGAGGAAGGAGGCTTGACATACGCAAAGGCGGGATCGAGCCTCAGGAGTCCCCCTGGAAATTCTCGAGCATCTACCCCCAAAACCAGAGTCTGCCTACTTTACTACTTTGTGCTCTCACCTACACCTCTGACTTTATGGGGGGCTGTCCCCCACCACCTCTTTCGGAGAAGGAGTTAACTTAGAGCTCCAGTTAATAATAATCCCTGGGCGTGATAGGAGTGTTTCAACCTATAAACTCCTCTGAAGGTTCTCTAGCCTGCCTGACAGGTTTGTCCAGCCACATGTGATTGCTCACAGCTTCCCAACCGTGAGAGGCACGAGATGCTTTAAACCTTCTAAAAACAGGTTCTTTAGAGAAGTTAGAAAACTATTAGTATAGTATAGTGGGCTGATTAGAAATTGTATTGATGAAGAGTTTTTCATTTGTTGAGCCAATGTTTGCTGCTAAGTCTCCACATCCCCTGCCCTTATACACATTAATGAATATATAGATGAAATAAGTATTAACTTTTGATATTTTAGGCTAAGCAAATTCTTTCCCTAATTAAAACCCACTACACCCTCACCCTATAGGAATGTAACTTTATCTAGTACCTTCGGAAGGTGGCGTCTGTTTTAAGAATAATCATCCCTGGAGAAATAAGTGTTCTGGTTGACTGACCGCTGTCACAAGGAGAGGGTCATAAATTGTCAGCAGGCCCCCTGGCCAGAAGATGATGTAACACCCCTAAGACCTCTGTATACATTTGTATGAAGCATCTGACTTTAATAAAAGTCAGGACTGCTGACCCCGCATGACTTTTGTATAACATCTCAGTGTATAAAAACAGACCCTGGAAAAATAAAAAATGGGATCAGTTCCTCGAAAGACTGGTCTCCCATGTCGTTCTTTCTCTCACCTTCTGGCTGAATCCCCATCTGGAACGTGGAGGCTTGTCAAGCCTACTAATTATGCCTGGGCTTCTGAGATCTGACCAGGGAGGCCTTAGTGTCTCCTCTCCTTTGGGAGAATGGGAAGACGTCTGCAGCCTACGTAGGTGAGTTAAATTCCTTGCCTTGGGATTTTACTAGCTTTCCACGTAAACTAAATTATTCAGCCTCTTTTCTCCACTGAATTTTCCTACTGAGCTATCCTCATTCTATTACACTTTATATCTCTAATTAATATTTAATTAAAGCTATCATATCCTGATCGCGGAAGCCGTCTCCTCTTCGAATTCCCTGGATTCACCGGGGCTGGACCCCAGTACCCTGTAATGAAAAGGACATCTTTTTTGTGTGTTAGTTCTAGAAGGTCTTGTAGATCTTCATGGAACTGTTCAATTTCAGCTTCTTCAGCATTACTGCTTGGGGCATAGACTTGGATTACTGTGATATTGAATGGTTTTCCTTGGAAATGAACAGAGATCATTCTGTCGCTTTTGAGATTGCATCCAAGTACTGCATTTCAGACTCTTTTGTTTACTATAATGGCTGCTTCTTTTCTTCTAAGGGATTCTTGCCCACAGAAGTAGATATAATGGTCATCTGAGTTAAATTCACCTATTCCAGTCCATTTTAGCTCACTGATTTCTAAAATGTCGATGTTCACTCTTGTCATCTCCTTTTTGACCACTTCCAATTTGCCTTGATTCATGGAACTAAGGGAGAAGGTAATGGCACCCCACTCCAGTACTCTTGCCTGGAAAATCCAATGGACGAAGGTGCCTGGTGGGCTGCAGTCCATTGGGTCACTAAGAGTCGGACACGACTGAGTGACTTCACTTTCACTTTTCACTCTCATGCATTGGAGAAGGAAAGGGCAACCCACTCCAGTGTTCTTGCCTGGAGAATCCCAGGGATGGCAGAGCCTGGTGGGCTGCCATCTAAGGGGTCGCACAGAGTCAGACATGCCTGAAGTGACTTAGCAGCAGCTGCAGCAGAATGGAACTAACATTCCAGGTTCCTATGCAATATTGCTCTTCACAACATCGGACTTTATCTCTATCCCCAGTCACACCCACAACTGGGTGTTGTTTTTGCTTTGGCTCCGTTTCTTCATTCTTTCTGGAGTTATTTCTCCACTGATCTCCTGTAACATATTGGGCACCTACCGACCTGGGTAGTTCATCTTTGTGTCCTATATTTTTGCTTTTTCATGTTGTTTATGGGGTTCTCAAGGCATGAATACTGGTTTTCCATTCCCTTCTCCAGTGACCCACATTTTGTCAAACTCTCCACCATGACCCATCCATCTTGGGTTTCCCTACATGGCATGGCTTATAGTTTCATTGAGTTAGACAAGGCTGTGGTCCATGTGATCAGTTTGGTTAGTTTTCTGTGATTGTGGTTGTCATTCTGTCTGCCCTCTGATGGAGAAGGATAAGCAGCTTATTGAAGCTTTCTGATGGGAGAGTCTGACTGAGGGTGAAACTGGGTCTTGTTCTGATGGGCAGGGCCATGCTCAGTAAATCTTTAATCCAATTTTCTGTTGATAGGTGGGGCTGTGTTCCCTCCCTGTTATTTAACTTGAAGCCAAACTATGGTGGAAGTAATGAAGATAATGCAACCTCCTTCAAAAGGCCCCAGCCTTGCATTGCTGAGCTCAGTTTCCCTGACCTTGCAACCACCATCGACCCATGCCTCCCCTAGAGACTCCTGGACACTCATGGGCAAGTCTGGGCCAGTCTCTTGTGGGATCACTGCTCCTTTCTCCTGGGTCCTGGTGCACACAGTTCTGTTTTTGCCCTCTAAGAGTCTGTTTCCCCATTCCTGTGTAAGTTCTGGAGGCTCAATGGTGGCATTAATGGCGACCTCTTCCAAGAGGGCTTATGCCATATCCAGGTCTGCTGCATCTAGAGCCCTTGCCCCTGTGGTAGGCCACTGATGAGCTGTACCTTTGCAGGAGACCCTCAAACACAGTTCTGGCTCAGTCTATGGGGTCACTGGGTCCTGGTGCACACAAGATTTGTTTGAGCCTTCTGAGTGTCTCTGGCAGGTAAGTGGTTTGATTCTAAACGTGGTTTTGCCCTTCCTACCATCTTGTTGGGGCTTCTCCTTTGCCTTTGGACATGGGGTATCCTTTTGGTAGGTTCCAACATTCTCCAGTCAGTGGTTGTTTAGCGGAGAGTTGTAGTTTTGGAGTTCTCAGAGGAGAAGATGTGTACACAACTTTCTACTCCACCATTTTCCAGCAACTCATTAGACAAAAATCTGGCTTAGGGTCTAGACTCAGCAATACATAAATAATCAATCATTTTGAGAAGCTATCATATAAATTAATTTATGTTAGACATATATGTCATGTAAATGATTTAAAATATTAATAACATATTCTACTAAGTATTATAAAATATTAACCTAAAATAAATGGCCACATAGTAATTGGTGATTCTGAATTTCTGTTGGAAAGCTATATATACACATATTTATTCAATATATATAATGTGAGGTATTTTATTGAATGTGAGGAAGAACTGAAGAATTATGACCAGAGAAGGGAAAAGATGACAAGATATCACATATAAACTAAACCATAAAAGATAATTTATCTTAGTTGAGCAGTTTAGGTGGTAAAGTGTCCTTGAATGGTGATGAAAAAGTAAAAGATGAGTCATCTCAGACATGTGATGGTCAAAGACATATGACATTTCAGTGACTCTTAGGAAAGTAGAAAAAAGAGTTGAGAAGTAAGGAGACAAGGAGGTCATGATATGAGATTGTAGAAACAGGGTAAACAGGACTACATCAAACAGGAGGTTTAGATTTTGGCCTGGAAGAAATGAAATCTCATCAAAGTTTTCTCATGAGGGCAGTGGCAGAAATAAATTCTTAACGTTTAGGTACACAACAATAATTTTATAATGGGAATTATGAGAAACAGTGACCATAGTCTTGGTTGCATAAACTACAAAGCTATAGCAACCAAGACAGTATGGTATTGGCACAAAAAGAGAAATACAAATCCATGGGACAGGATAGAAATGCCAGAAATGAGCCCATGCACCTATGATTGACTGATGGTTTAGTCAGTAAGTTGTGCCCAACTCTTGTGACCCCATGGACTGTAGTCAGCTGAGCTCCTCTGTCCGTGGAATTCTCAGACAAGCATACTGGAGTAGGTTGCCATTTCCTTCTCCAGGGCATCTTCCTGACCCAGGAATCAAACCCAGGTCTCCTGCCCTGGGGGCAGATTCTTTACCGACTGAGTTACTATATACAATTAATCTATGACAAAGGAGGCAAGAATATACAATGGAGAAAAGACAGGCTTCAATAACTGTTGCTGGAAAAACTGGAAAGCTATATGTAAAAGAATGAAATCAAAACATCATCTAACATCATATAGAAAAATAATCTTAAAATGGATTAAATACCTGAATGTAAGCTGGATACTATAAAATAAAACCACTACAATATTGTAAAGTAATCAGCCTCCAATTAAAATAAATAATTAAAAAAATAAAATAAAATCAGGCTTAAAAAAAAAAAAAAAAAACACCCTTATAGGAAAACATAGAATAACTCTGACATAAATCACAGCAATGTATTTTTGGATCCATATCCTAGAGTAATGGAAACAAAAACAAAATAAAGAGATGGAACCTAATTAAACTTAAAAGCTATTATACAACAAAAGAAACCATAAACAAGTCAAAAATAAAATATTTGCAAACAAACTGACTGAAAAGATATTAATCTCCAAAATAGCCAAACAGCTCATGCAGCTCAAAATAAAAAACAAACAATGCAACCAAACAATGTGCAGAAGATCTAAATACACATTTCTCCAAAGAAGACATACAGATAGCCAAAAGGCACATGAAAAGATGCTCAATATCTCTGATCATTAGAGAAATGCAAATCAAAAAAGCAAAGAGATATCACATCAACTTGTCAGAATGGCAATCACCAAAAACTCTTAAACAATAAATGCTGGAGAGGGTGTGGCGAAAAGGGAATCCTTTTAAACTGTTAGTAGAAATGTAAATAGATACAGCCACTACAGAGAACAGTATGGATGTTCCTTAATATCTAAAAATATAGCTACTACATGATCCTGCAATCCCGCTCCTGGGCCTATTAGGAGAAAGCTATACGTTGAAGAGATATATACATCTCAATGTTCATTGCAGCACTATTTTAAAATAGTCATGACATGGACACACCTAAATGTCCATTGACAGATGAATGGATAAAGAAGGTGTGATACACACACACACAATGGTATAGTAGCCATAAAAGAGAATGAAATAATGCCATCTGCAGCAACATGGATGGACCTAGAGATGATCATACAAGTGAAGTAATCCAGACAGAAAAGACAAATATTGTACAATATGACTTATATGTGGAATCTAAAAAAAAAAGAAAAAAGTTGCAAATGAACTTATTTTCCAAACAGAAAGAGATTCATAGACATAGAAAACAACCTTATGGTTATGAAAGGGGAAAGGTTGTGGGGGAGGGATAAATTAGGAGATTGTGATTAATATACACACTGCTGCTGCTGCTGCTAAGTCCCTTCAGTCGTGTCGGACTCTGTGCAACCCCATGGACTGCAGCCTACCAGGCTTCTCCGTCCATGGGATTCTCCAGGCAAGAACACTGGAGTGGGTATACTATTCTGTATAAAATAGATAACCAACAAGGGCCTATTGTATAGCACAGGGAAATATAAACAATATTTTTTAATAACCTACAAGGGAAGAGAATCTGAAGACTATATATATAAAATCACTGAGTTGTGCTGTACCTCTGAAACTAACATGATATTGCAAATCAACTATACTTCATTATAAATCAAATAATAAACAAAAAATAAATAAAATAAAAATGCCATTTTTCCCACAGTAAATCTATAGATTTCACTTGCTGCTGCTGCTAAGTCACTTCAGTCATGTCCGACTCTGTGCGACCCCATAGACGGCAGCCCATCAGGCTCCCCCGTCCTGGGGATTCTCCAGGCAAGAACGCTGGAGTGGGTTGCCATTTCCTTCTCCAATGCATGAAAGTGAAAAGTGAAAGTGAAGTCGCTCAGTCGTGTCTGACTCTTAGCAACCCCATGGACAGCAGCCCACCAGGCTCCTCCGTCCATGGGATTTTCCAGGCAAGAGTACTGGAGTGGGGTGCCATTGCTTTCTCCAGATTTCACTTACTATCAATATAAATCTTATAAAATTTTTACAAAATATGAAATACTGATATTAAAATGCAGATAGTTGAATCATGACACAAGGAATCACCAATACAATTCTCAAAACTAAGAATAAAGTGGGGAAAATCACCCTACCAGATATCAAGGTTGATTATGAAATTGTGAAATTAAGATAGTAGCATATTGACACAGAAAGAGACAAATAGATCAAAGAGAAAAAAGTAGATCAAAAACAGGTTAATGATTCTTGAATATGCCATGGACAAAAATAAACTCCTGAGTGAGTAAAGGTTTAAAAGCATTAAAATAAAAGGTAGATCTCTATGATCTTGAGATCAGAAGGCATTTTTTAGAAAAAATATCAAAAACAAAAAAACCATAATTTAGAGTAAACTATTATTAATTTGACTAAATTGAATTAAATTTACATAAATATATTGAACAAATGAAGGAACTATAAGTGACATTAGAATACTTGATTTTAATTTTAGGAAAAATTAACCTATAAATAGCAAATAATTAGTATCCAGAATTTTTTTTTTAATGCATAGAAACAAAAATTTACAGAACTCCATAGAAATTATTGACTATAGTTAAAACCAATCAATTCATGCACACATGTGCAAAGCAATAAAAAATAACATAGAAAAATATGTCAGTAAATCTAGCATCCAGAACTCAATAATTTCTTCTCAGTCCCATTACTATCTCTCTAGAACATGCCAGTTTTTCTTATCCAGAATTATAGCAGTAGCCTCTCAACTCATCTACCAGTTTCACTCATGTCCTTTTCATTCTACTCTCAATACAACTGTTACAGACACCCCATTAAATCAGGTGTTATATTAAACAGTTCTGAACAACACCAGCACTTTTCCCATCTCAACTTGAGTTAAAGGCTTATAGTGTAGCCTGATTATAAATCTGTTTGCCCAACAGAGTCCTGTTTTATATTTGCTGTTCCAACTTAGTTATTAACAGTGCTCCCTCTCACTCTTAAAAGTGTCCTATTGAGTGATAAATATACAGTTATTTGTCAAGATCCAATCCCTGCAGCATCTCTTTTCTCATCTTGTTCCATTCTCCCTGATTATTCAGGATTAGCATCATTCTCTGCATGTTCTTTTTTCAAAGATTTTTGCTTGCATGTTCAATTTCCCCTGCCTGGAATCCAAACATCCCTTGTCTACATTTCTCTCCAGATTTTTGATAAAATTGAAAGTTATCAGTAAAGGACTATTTTATTTGTAATAGCAATATTTCTTTCATACTTCCACTTGATATATTCCACTCCCTAACTCTATTTTTTGTCATGACTTTTATCACCTTTTTACATATAATATGTTCATTTGTTTTCTCTTCCTCCATCCTTCTAGAATGTAAGTTCTTGAAGGGCAGGATATTGCACTTGTTCATTCACATCCAATAGAGCCTACCACATAATTCAGATTCAACAAATATTTGTTTAATGAAAAATAGCTGTATTACAGAATATTATGCATAATGATGATACAATGCACAATATTAAAGAAGTAAAAGTGCAAAATGTTAATACATATAAAGAAATAATGCTATATACTATACCACTCTATATACACCAAAATTTTGGTTACCAAAATTTAGTACTTTGAAGGAGGAAGAAGAAAGGAAAAATATGATTGGGTTATTGGTCATTTCAACATTTAGCTGAAATACTTTATATACTTACTAACAAAACATGAGGTAAATATGGAAAAATGAATGGTTTTAAATTCATAATGGTGAAAATACTGATATTATATATTATTTTTTGTATTTTTTCTTGATGTATTAAATGTATTACTTTTTTGTAGTTATTCCTTTAAAATATGATACACATCAATTATCTTTCATTGGAAAATGAATTAGCAAAGGAAATGATTTTTTCCTTCATTAGTTAATCATTTATAAATCCTTCCATAAAATGCAAATTGATTTGAAGAACATATTTATTGAACTCATATACCATTTTGGGTATTGTGTTCAGTGGAAATTACTGAAGCTAAAATCATAAATTGCAAGCAAACAAGTGATGTTTTAGGGTATTATTCACTCTATAATATAACTGAAGGAGTATCATTTATTTCAAACTACTTTAACGATCTTAACTATGTTATATCATAGAGTTTTCTTCTTGGCATAGAGTATCACTAGCTCTTCAGTTTTGCCCTGTGTATCCTCTTGCCTACCCAATAAACTCCTTCTTTAGTTTTCCTGAGCATAAAAGGAAAATGATATTTACTGAGACCACATAACTTCCTAATCTTTTGCTCATTCAAACAATAACATAACGCTCCTTTCCCCACCTCATAGAAACAACTGGAATCTTGTTTGCAAAAAGCATTTTATGAACTCTAAATACTTTTATGATCATTAAGACTTATTGTCATTCTCCGAAAGAAACCAGAGAAGGCAATGGCAACCCACTCCAGTACTCTTGCCTGGAAAATCCCATGGACGGAGGAGCCTGGTAGGCTGCAGTCCATGGGGTCACAAAGAGTCGGACATGACTGAATGACTTCACTTTCACTTTTCACTTTCATGCATTGGAGAAGAAAATGGCAACCCACTCCAGTGTTCTTGACTAGAGAATCCCAGGGATGGTGGAACCTGGTGGGCTGCTATCTATGGGGTTGCACAGAGTAGGACACGACTGAAGTGACTTAGCAGCAGCAGCAGCAGCAGCAGCAGAAAGAAACAATACCCAAAAATTTAGTGATAATTTTTGTAGGGGAAAAGATGTGGGAAAAAATGAAAGGGAAAACTACAGATGTTAAAGGAGATTTTTCCTCTTACCATATAATTAATGAGAAAAGTAACAGGGAATTCTCAGCTGAAGTTCTGTTTCAGAACAATGATAAAAACTTCTCAGTCTTTCATTTCTTGGCCAGTAATGTATAGAAAATAAGCTTCCTGTGACTCAGAGAAGATAATGTATTTTAAATGATTGTTTCCCATAACAATAACAGAGTACCAAAAGTTTGTACTGATGAGAACTTTATTTTGGGAACAAACAACAAACACAGAGCTGCAACTGGATACCATGACATTACTGATACAAATAATTTCAGCAAGCAAAGGTAAGCAATTGTTTGTGATTTTCTTTCTGATACTGAAAAATCTGTAAAAATCAATTGAGCAACTCAAAAGAAATGAAAACTTTAAATAAAGTGTTCTTTGAGTATACTCACAGAAATAATAGTAGATAACAAAATTACATAGAAACATGTACATTGTAATCAGAAACATTTCAGTTGGTGGTTACATTATCAACAGATTACATTCTATGAAGAAAAGCTAAAATTATCTCTGCCGCTGCTGCTGCTAAGTCGCTTCAGTCGTGTCCAATTCTGTGTGACCCCATAGACAGCAGCCCACCAGGCTCCACCGCCCTGATGGGGAACACATGTATACCTGTGGTGGATTCATTTTGATATTTGGCAAAACTAATACAGTTATGTAAAGTTTAAAAATAAAATTAAATTTAAAAAAATAAAAAAATAAACATGACTATGTGGACGTGAGTCTGAGTGAACTCCGGGAGTTGGTGATGGACAGAGAGGCCTGGCGTGCTGCGATTCATGGGGTCGCAAAGAGTCGGACACGACTGAGTGACTGATCTGATCTGATCTGATCTGATGTGGCTACCCTCTCCAGTATTCATGGGCTTCCTTTGTGGCTCAGCTGGTAAAGAATCCACCTGCAATGTGGGATACCTGGGTTGGGAAGATCCCCTGGAGAAAGGAAAGGCTACCCATTCCAGTATTCTGGCCTAGAGAATTCCATGGACTGTATAGTCCATGGAGTTGCAAAGAGTTGCTGAGACTGAGCAACTTTCACATATGAGTTTCACTGCCACCAAGTTTATTATTCATGATTTATTTCCTATTACCATCAGTAAAGAATATATATTCTATCTTTTTCTATCACCACATGAATACAATCCAAGGGGTTTAGAATGCAGAGTCTTGTCAGTATACTGTTAAATCCAAGGTGCCTTTCATGATGCCAGGTAGCAAAAAGATACAAAAAGATATACAAAATGAATGAATGAAGTAATTCCTATATTTTAATGAAGTATTTAAAATACTTGATAAATGGAAAGAGAATATTTTTCAAATCAACATAGATGTTTAATCTACTTCTAATCAACTTTTAAATAACATGGCAAAATAATTATGAATGTTACAGAAAAAGAAGACAATAAGAACAGCAGAGACATTTTTTAAAAAGGTGATTACTGAGATGCATTCTTGTATATTAAAGTACAAGATAAATTTGGAATTATCATAAAAGTTACTCTGAATATTAGATATCATAGATTGATTAGTGTAATATATTAGAAATTTTATATATAATAAAAATCATTTTACTAATAAGAGTAAAAAGTTGATATTTTTAACATATTACATTGGAATAATTGTATAATCATGTAAGGGAAAAGTAAATTTTTTTTCATACTGTATTCCAAAACAAATTCCAACTGGACAGTTCAGTTCAGTCACTCAGTCGTGTCTGACTCTTTGGGACCCCATGGACTACAACCCACCAGGCTTCCCTGTCCATCATCAACTCCTGGAGCTTACTCAAACTCATGTCCATTGGGTCAGTGATGCCACCCAATCATCTCATCCTCTGTCATTCCCTTCTCTTCTCGCTTTCAATCTTTCCCAGCATCAGGGTCTTTTTCAATGAGTCAGTTCTTTGCATCAGGTGGGCAAACTATTGGAGTTTCAGCTTCAGCATCAGTCCTTCCAATCAATATTCAGGATTGATTTCATTCAGGATGGACTGATTATATCTCCTTGCATTCCAAGGGACTCTCAAGAGTCTTCTCCAACACCACACAATTCAAAAGCATCAATTCTTTGGTACTCAGCTTTCTTTATAGTCCAACTCTCACATACATACATGACTACTGGGAAAATCATAGCTTTGACTAAAAGGACTTTTGTTGGCAAAGTAATGTCTCTGCTTTTTAATATGTTGTCTAGGTTGGTCATAGCTTTTCTTTCAAGGAGCAAGCATCTTTTAATTTCATGGCTGCAAGTCACCATCTGCAGTGATTTTGGAGCCCCCCAAAAATAAAGTCTCTCACTGTTTTCATTGTTTCCCCATCTATTTCCCATGAAGTGATGGGACTGGGTGCCATGATCTTCATTTTCTGAATGTTGAGTTTTAAGCCAACTTTATTACTCTACTCTTTCACTTTCATCAAAAGACTCTTTAGTTCTTCTTAGGTTATGTCTTCTTGTCCAACTGGACAAGACAAATGCAATAAATATAAGCATTAAAACATGTAGGTGAGCATATTCCGAACATACAGAATGGGCAAGGACTTTCTGAGAATGTAATAATAGATTAAATCATAAAGGAAAATGTTAATTGATTTGACTACATAAAATGTTAACACATCAACTTCCTCTACAATTTGACCATCTTCTCAGCACTCAGCCAGGGCCATGGGCTAATATCTATATTTAAAACTAAAATACAATGAAAATCAAATGATAAAGATGAGGGAGAAAATTGCAACAAATATGAAAATTAATAGATAAATATAACTAACAAACATAGAGGTATACAATTAAAGAAATAAAATCTCCATATCCTCCCCTTCCTTCATGGATCACAGACTTGTTGTGGCAAAGAGAGTTGCATCAGGCAATGAAGTTATTGAGAGAGTCAATTCTTAGATAGGTTGATATGAAGTCTGGGTTCACCAAGAAAAAAGGGGCCTGGGGCTCTCCAGAAAGAGAAAAGGACAAAAATTTTTGTACATTCCTTCATCCTAATCACATAAAACCATTTTTTCTTTAAGCCCAGAGCTGATGATTACACAACAGAACAACTTAGTTTAAACTCTGTACCAATGATTATAGAACAACAATGTATCCTGCTGGAAGACATATTTCTCCTTCTTAAGACCCTCTGCCTAACCTTGTCAAATGAAATGTATATTATGGGAGTGGGTCTAGTAAGATCTTTCTATTGTTAATTTTAATCCCATTATCATAAAATGTAAATGTGGGAGTAGGTCTGATAAGACCTTTACAACCTTGATACATTCTTTTGATTTACTGTAATAGCCAATTGAAAAAATATATAACTTCCTTGCTAAGATTAGCGGGGCAGAGGGGAGGGCACTCTCTGTCCCCTTCTGAGGTCGATGTCAGAAGCTTTCTCTGTCCTTTTTCACTGTAATGAAACTTCTGTCATCCAAAAGCTCTGAGTAATCAAGCCTGGTACCTGGAAGCTAAATCTTCTCCTTCAGAGATCTGGAATCCAACACCATGCACCATAAGCTTAAACCTTGTAGATGTAAGCTACACGCTCACCTTAAGTTGAGCTACCAGGGTTTCTCTGGTAGCTCAGCAGGTAAAGAATCCACCTGTCATGCAGGAGACCCTGGTTCAATTCCTGGGTGGGAAGATCCCCTGGAGGAGGGCATGGCAACCCACTCCAGTATTCTTGCCTGAAGAATCCACATGAACAGAGGAGCCTGGTGGGCTACAGTCCATGGGGTTGCAAAGAGTCAGACATGACTGAGCAAATAAACACTATACTATGAGCCATGTGGTGCTGGGCCATGCAAGATAGATGAGTCACAGTAAGGAGTTCTGACAAAATGTGGTCCACTGGTAGAAGAAATGAAATCATTCCAGTATTCTTGCCTGGAGAACCCCATGGACAGTATGAAAAGGCAAAAAGATATGATACTGGAAGATGAGCCCTCAGGTCAGAGGGTGTCCAATATGCTATTGCAGAAGAGTGGAGAGCAATTCTAATAACTCCAGAAAGAAGGAAGTGGCTGGGCCAATGTAGAAACAATGCTCAGTTGTGGATATGTCTGGTGGCAAAAGTAAAGTCTGATGCTGTAAGGAACAATATTGCATAGGAACCTGGAATGTTAGGTCTATGAATCAAGGTAAATAGGACATGTCAAACAGGGGATGACAAGACTGTACACTGACATCTTAGGAATCAGTGAACTAAAATGGACAGGAATGGGTAAAGTGAACTCAGATGATCATTAAATCTACTACCATGGGCAAGAATCCTTTAGAAGAAATGGAGTAGCCTTCATAGTCAACAAAAGAGTCCAAAATGCAGTACTTGGATACAACCTCAAAAATGGCAGAATTATTTAAGTTCCCTTTCCAAGACAAACAGTTCAATATCACAGTAATCCAAGTCTATGACCTAATCACTAAGTCCGAAGAAGCTGAAGTTGACAGGTTCTATGAAGACCTACAACAACTTCTAGAACCATCATCCTCCCCCCCCAAAAAAATGTCCATTTCATCAGAGGGGGTTGCAATGCAAAAGCAGGAAGTCAGGAGATACCTGGAATAACAGGCAAGTTTGGCCTTGACATACAAAATGAAGCAAGACAAAGCTAACCGAATTTTGTCAAAAGAACACACTGGTCATAGTAAACACCCTTTTCCAACAACCCACAAGACAATTCTACACGTGGAAATCACCAGATGGTCAATATAAAAATCAAATTGTTTATGTTCTTTGCAGCCAAAGATGGAAAAGCTCTATACAGTCAGCAAAAACAAGACCTAGACCTGACTGTGGCTCAGATCATCAGCCCTTATTGCAAAATTCAGACTTAAATTGAAGAAAGTAGGTAAAATCATTAAGCCATTCAGGTATGACCTAAATCAAATCCCTTATATTTATACAGTAGAGGTGATGGATAGATTCAAAGGATTAGATCTGGTAGTCAGAGTGCCTAAAGAACTATGGACCAAAGCTCTTAACACTGTATAGGAAACAGGGACCAAACCATCTCAAAGAAAAACAAAGAGGGCAAAGTGGATGTCAGAGGAGGCTTTACAAGAAAAGGAAGGAAAGCAAATGGCAATGGAGAAAGGAAAACATATATCAAACTGAATGCACAGTTCCAGAGAATATCAAGGAGAGGTAAGAAGGCCTTTTAAAATGAGCAGTGCAGAGGAAATAGAGAAAAAAGAATTGAATGGAAAAGACTAGCGATTTCTTCGAGAAAATTGGACATATCAAGGGGAAAATTCATGCAAAGATGGGCACAATAAAGGACAGAAACTATAAGAACATAACAGAAGCAGAAATTAAGAAGTGGCAAGAATACACAGAAGAACTATACATTCTGGAGAGTGAAGTCAAGTGCCTTAGGAAACATTACTATGAAAAAGACTAGTAGAGGTGATGGAATTCCAGTTGAGCTATTTAAAATCCTAAAAGATGATGATGTTAAAGTGCTGCACCCAATATGTCAGCATATTTGGAAAACTTAGCAGTGGCCACAGGACTGGAAAAGGTCAGTTTTTATTCCAATCCCAAAGAAGGACAATGACAAAGAATATTCGAGTACTGGACAATGCACTTATTTTACATGCTAGCAAGGTTATGCTCAATATCCTTCAAACTAGGCTTCAGCAGTATGTGAATGAAGAACTTCCAGATGTACAAGCTGAATTTCAAAGAGGCAGAGAAATCAGAGTTCAAATTGCCAACATTTGTTGGATCATGGAGAAAGCAAAGGAATTCCATAAAAAGCTACTTCTGCTTCATTGACTATGCAAAAGTCTTTGACTAAGTGGATTACAACAATCTATGGAAAAATTCTTAAAGAGATGGGAATATCAGACTGCCTTAACTGTTTCCTGAGAAACCTGTGTGTGGGTCAAGAAGCAACAATTAGAACTGGACATAGAACAATTGAGTGGTTCAAAATTGGGGAAAAAGTACAACAAGGCTGTAGATCGGCTACCCTGCTTATTTAACTTTTATGCAGAGTTTATCATGAGGAATGAAAGGGTAGATGAATCACAAGCTAGAATCAAGACTACCAGGCAAAACATGAACAACTTCAGATATGCAGATGAATCCACTCCAAAGGCAGGAAATGAAGATGAACTAAAAAGCCTCTTGATGAGGGTGAAAAAGGAGAGTGAAAAAGTTGGTTTGAAACAACATTCAAATAGCTAAGATCATAGCATCCAGTCTCATTATTTTATGGCAAATAGAAGGGGGAAAAGTGGAAGCAGTGACAGATTTTATTTTCCTGGGCTACAAAATCACTGCCGTCAGTGAGAGAAGCCATGAAATTAAAAGACTAATTTTCCTTCTTGGAAGGAAAGCTATGACCAATGTACACAGCATATTAAAAAGCAGAAAAAATGAATAAATAAAAAGCAGAGACATTACATTTTTAACAAAGTCAAAGCTGTGGTTTTTCAAGTAGCCATGTATAGAAGTGAGAGTAGGACCATAAAGAAGACTGAGAACCAAAGAATTGATGGTTTTGAATTATGGTGCTTAAGAAAACTCTTGAGAGTCCCTTGTACTGCAATATCAAACCAGTCAATCCTAAAGGAAATCAACCCTGAATGTTCACTGGGAGGACTGTTGCTGAAGCTGAAGCTCCAATATTTTGCCCACCTGATGTGAAGAAGTGACTCACTGGAAAAGATCTTAATGCTGAGAAAGACTGAAGGAAAATGAAGAAGGGACTGACTGAGGATGAGATGGTTAAAGAGCATCACCAACTCAATGGATATATATGTGAGCAAACTCCAGACACGACTTAGAGACTGAACAACAATAAAAAGGAAAGATCACTGTTCTCTCATGACCTCTCAAAATTGCTTTCTCTAAAGATTAGGTCAATATATCCTCTTCAGTAGTTTGATTTAAGAATGCCAATAGTACTTATTTCATACATAAGTGGAATATTCTCATTGTGCAAAACTGTTTGTAAAGTTGATAGTTGGAAAAATGATACCTGGTTATTTCATTTTGTACAATTTCGGTATTGATATGAGGTGTTTGCCATAGTTTCCTTCATAGTTTAAATTTAATTTGAAAGTGATTTGATCATTAGCATTTTTGATTCACTGAATATGGAGACTGTTGTTGTTCAGTTACTAAGTCATTTCTGACTTTGCGACCCCATAGACTGCAGCTAGGCCCCTCTGTCCTCAACTCTGTCCCCAAGTTTGCCCAAATTCATATCCATTGAGTCAGTGATATTCTCAAAACATCGTATCTTCTGCCACCTCCTTCTTCTCTTTCCTTCAATCTTTACCAGTTTCAGGGGCTTTTCCAATAATCCAGCTCTGTGCATCAGGTGCCCAAAGAATTGGAGATTCAAGACCAGTCCTTCCAATGAATATTCAGGGTTAATCTCCATTAGGATTGACTGGTTTGATCTCCCTGCAGTCCAAAGGACTCTCAAGAGTCTTCTCCAGTATTACAATTCAAAACCATCAGTTCTTCGGTGCTCAGCCATATTTACCATCCAACTCTCAGATCTGTATGTGACTACTAGAAAAACCATAGCTTTGACTTGTCTGCAAAGTGATGTCTCTGTTTTTCAATATGCTGTCTACATTGGTCATAGCTTTCCTTCCAAGGAACAAATGCCTTAATTTCATGGCTGCAGTCACACTCAGCAGTGATTTTGGAGCCCAAGAAAATAAAATCTGTCACTGCTTCCACTTTTCCCCCTTCTATTTGCCATGAAGTGATGAGACTGGATTCCATGATCTTAGTTTTTTGAATGTTGAGTTTCAAGCCAGCTTTTTCACTCTTCTGTCTTACTTTCATCAAGGGGCTCTTTAGTTCTTCACTTTCTGCCATTAGAGTGATATCATCTGCATGTCTGATGTTGGTGTTGTTTCTCCCAGCAATCTTGATTCTAGCTTGTGATTCATCCATCCTTTTGTTTCCCATGATGTACTCTGCATAGAAGTTAAGTAAGCAGAGTAGTAATATACTACTCCCTTCCAATTTTTAACCATGCCCAGTTCTAATTGTTGCTCCTTGACATGTAAGGTGGTCTCGTCCTCCCATACCTTTACAAATTTTCCATAGTTTGTTGTGATCCACACAGTTAAAGGCTTTGTGGAGTCAATGAACCAGAAGAAGCTGTTTTTTTGGAACTCCCTTACTTTCTCCATGATCCAAGGTATGCTGGTACTTTGATCTTTCCTTATGGATGTATATAATTAATGAAACAATGACCTTCATATTCCAGTTTAAAATAATATCATAGTCAAAAAAGGCACCAAATCATCAACCAATATAAAATTTAAAGCAAAACAATTTATTCTGTTTTTATAACACTCCTGTGGAACTATTTATCTTAGATAAGAACAACCATTCTTAAAAATTTCCTTTTTTCCACCTACTCTCTCACTTGGTGAAGCTGCCCTCTTTCAAGATGACATTAAAAAACAGCAAAAACAAAAACCTTTCCCACTAGATTAATCCAACTCTATGATATCCCTATACATTTTCTCCATGGCTCCTCAATTCTACACCAAAAAATAAGACAGAATGAATGTGGCAAACCAGAAACTTGACAGAGTAAAGCAGGTCAAGAGAAATAAAACAATAAATTGAAGGAATAGAACTGGAATTTCCTTTCATGATAAGGGTAGATGTAAGACTTAGAAATGCATCTAAATTAATATTTTACAAAGAGTAGAAGACAATCAATACACTGTCAAAGACAGTTTTCAAAGAAAGATTCACTTGCAGCATTTAAATAATAGCAAAACATTGAACTCAAATTCATGTCTATTAATAGGATAGAAATTAATTACATTACAAATCATTCATATAGGAAATACGCAGTGATTTATAATCATGTATTTGAATAGCAATGACATGAGAGAATTCTAAGTGGAAAAAAAAAAAAACCAGGGTGGAACAAAATTTTCTTTATGACAGTATTTTTATGTGGAAAAAACTAAAGGAATTGCACTCAAAATGCTGATATTGTTATTCTAGCTTTTTCTTCAGTTTCTCTGTATTATATGTTTTCCAAAATTCTAGCAGTAACCACATTTTATTTTAATGATTTCTTAGAAGTAAAAAGAAAAGGTGAGAAACTGATACTTTAGAATATTTAGTTTCACATTAATCTCTGTATACACACTGATAGGAAAGAGGTGAGTAATTGCCAGTCAATCTCAGTTAGTAAGAAGTTAAAGCAGCAATTTTCTTCCATTAGATACGGCTAAAGCTAAGCATTAAGGTTTCTGTTGTCTTTCTCTGGGCTATTATTACAGAGGAAACAGCATCATCATGAATCTAAACTCAGGATGGTGACTGACAATGCGTTGGTAAAAGAAACTCATGTTACCTAGCACAAGTCTAAGAGACCACAGAACTAATTTATCTTCTGATATCATCTCAATTCTAAATGAGAGGAGAAATGGCGATACATTAGTCTATGTCTCTAATGTCACAGTTCTCATTTCACACATTACTGAGAAGATAAATCTTTGACTATGTCCTGCATAAATAACATATTATTATGACACTGTTAATAAAGCATGAACAATTAGCCTAGGGATTTCTAGCACTCTTTTATTTTATTCTTATCGATTGTTGAATATACACAGATATTTATATGGTATATTAATGGTATAAAATAATAAAAATACATGAAAATCAACCAAATTACTTCTCAGTTTGAAAAGCACTCTTGGGTCTCTATGTAGCTTTCTGTATTTAGCTGTAACTACTCTCCTGAATTTTGTATTTACTAAACTCATTTTTCTTCCTTGATTTACTGATGTTTATATCTCAAAAATTGTACTATTGAGTTCTGTGCATTTCAAATTTTAAATAATGAAGTTGTACTTTATCTTCCCTGCCACAACTGCTTTTTGACTCAACTTTAGCTCCAGAGATCTATCTTTATTTATATGTTGATAAAATTAGTGCAATTGTCTTTGTGTCAGCTACATTTTATCATTTTATTCCAGTATAAGGTCTAGCACAAATAATGTATCTTTTCTAATATTGATGGATTTTATTTGTGAATTTGGGTGATTTACTTTTTTTTTTTTTTTGCTACCACAAACTGTTGTTCTGAAATTAAAATAGCATGTTTAATATGTTTATTCAGAATGTCATAAATTCAGTTTTGAGATAAATAAGACATCATAAGTAAAGTATTAAATTATGTAAGGATCAGCAGCTCAATATTATACTGATATCAATTTGCTATAGAATGTTTGTTAAGTTTCTATTGCTGAGTAACATGTTATGACAGAATTAACAGATTAAAATAATGCCCATTTATTACCTACCATTTTCTATAGGCCAGAAGTTTGATCAGGGCTCAACTAAGTTCTCTGTTCAAGGTACCTTAAGGCTGAAATTAAATTGTCAGTCAGGTCTTCAGTCTCATCTGAAGCTCAAATGAGCTTCATGTTGGTGGATTTCAGTTCCTCAAGGTTGTACAGCAACAGTGGAAGTCTCTGTTTTTCTGCTGGCTGTTAACTAGAGCTGCTCTCAGTTCCTATAGACGACTCAGTTCAGTTCAGTTCAGTTCAGTTCAGTCGCTCAGTCGTGTCCGACTCTTTGTGACCCCATGAATCGCAGCACGCCAGGCCTCCCTGTCCATCACCAACTCCCGGAGTTCATTCAGACTCACGTCCATCGAGTCAGTGATGCCATCCAGCCATCTCATCCTCTGTCGTCCCCTTCTCCTCCTGCCCCCAATCCCTCCCAGCATCAGAGTCTTTTCCAACGAGTCAACACTTCGCATGAGGTGGCCAAAGTACTGGAGTTTCAGCTTTAGTATCATTCCTTCCAAAGAAATCCCAGGGCTGATCTCCTTCAGAATGGACTGGTTGGATCTCCTTGCAGTCCAAGGGACTCTCAAGAGTCTTCTCCAACACCACAGTTCAAAAACAGGTTCCTACAATATAGTCCTCTCATAACATGCTGGCTTATTATTTAAGTCCAGCAGGTGATCCTCACTCTATTCTGCCAATTGGAGTCTTTTATAATGCAACCATAAGTGTAACAATCTTATTATAATTCTCATAAAACATAACATCATCAAGGGAATAATGTTGCATCATATTAACAGGTTCTACCCACACTCAAGGGGAAGAAATTATACAAGACATATGTACTAGGAAGTGGTTATCTTGGGAGCCATCAGAGAATCAGGAGTTAAGACTGTTACTGCCTATCACAGCATGCAATGTCAATCTAAATCCCAATAGTTTTTGAGTGGAAATTGAAAAATATAGTATAAAGTTAATATGGAAATTAATAGATAAATAACAGGAAAGAAAATAGTAAAAAACAGATAAATATGATAGGACTAATTTTACTGATATCAAGATATATTTCAAAGCTTAATATATTCCATGGAAGGGCACTCATTTACTAAAGCATTAAGGAATGCCTTGGTGAGGAGGACACCAGCATCACCAAGAATCTCAGTGGTAGCTGCCTTCCTATAGGCCAGGCTGAAGGAGATAATGTTCAGGAACTGGGTTCACAAATAGCAAGAAAGAGAAAAGAATCCTTTAATAACGTTAACATGGTCCACTTAATCATCAGAAACAAAGCAGGTACAAATGTTTTAATGAGTATGAAGAATGGATTAGCGGTCAGGGGGGACTTATTTATAGACAACTATGGAAGTGGTTGATAAAACATGACTTTCATGGTGGCAAGAAAGATAGGTGGACAATAAGGGCTTAGTTTACACAATTAAAATAAATAAAGGAGAAGGATAAGCAGGTGGAGTTAAAATCTCTTGCCAATGAAGTTAAAATCTCTTGCTCAGCTTTCATACCTCATCCAGTTCATAGACTCATAACTCACTAAGAGACTGAAAGAGACTCAAAGGAAGGGCCCAATAATATCATGCCAATTGTTTGTGATAAATTTTCAACAGTTTCCCACTAGTGTAAACTTACCCAGCAGAAAGTGGAATACTTAAATGTTTGAGGACAGTCAAATTCTTACTAAGCCCAAGGAAATAAACAGCGTGGCTCGCCTCTTAGAATGGGAGCATAAGTATACAGGTAGTAAATAGAATCATGACCCAGATCTAGCTCATTGTAGGTCCACTGGATATATAGATGCACCTACTGCTCAATTTCCGGGTTCTGAAATGAATACACTTGGCAGTTGGGAAAAACACCACATTGTTTACTTGGCCTGTGGTATAGAAGTTATTATTAGGAGAATGCCAAATGAGCATCAGAATTGCCATTTTCATCCAAGGTAATAATTCTAAAATATTATTGCATTCTAAGAGGAAGTGGCAAACTAATAATGCCACCCATAAAGACCTAAACCATGACAATTTTTTTCATACCATTTTATCTCTGTTTAATCCTCCAGTCTGGCTTTCACAAATATCATATGGATCCTAGGGGAAAATCACAAATTCTACCTACATACAACTGCTGTACTCAATACCATAGCAGACCAAACCTTAGGTTTGGAATGTGGCCAATGAACTGATGAAGGCATTGTTCTCCATTACTCTAAAGAATTTGGATAAGAAAATGTTCATATTTGCAAGAGACAAATGCATGTAGTTAATGGCCCAGGCCATTTTAACTCTTCCACCTCTGTTTAATATACTCCCTACAGACTTATACCATTGGTTATTTCAAAGATTACTACTCTGGTCCACTATGTTGATCCATTGTGATCAGACTAGATGAACAAGATATGGAGATCATACTAAAACATGTTCTCCAGAGGATAAGACATAAAGCTAAAGAAGATTTAGGGTTCTACCATATCAAAGTTTTTAGGAGTCCAGTTGGAAGAGGCATGCTGGGACATACCTGACAAAGCACAAGACACATCACACGTGCTTGCGTGCTAAGCAGCTTCAGCCATGTCCAACTTTTTGTGACCCTATGAGCTGTATCCCACCAGGCTCCCCTGTCCATGGATTCTCCAGGCAAGAATACTGGAGTGAGTTGTCATTTCCTACTCCAGGGAATCTTCTTGACTCGGCAATTGAACTCACATCTCCTGTGGCTCCTGCATTGCAGGCAGATTCTTTACTGCTAAGCCACCAGGGAAGCCCCCAAAAGACACATCATTGCATCTTATACTTTCTACTATTAAAATAGAAGGTACTTCCCCGGTACTCAGATGGTAAAGAATCTGCGTGCAACATGGGAGACCTGGGTTTGATCCCTGGGTTGGGAAGATCCCCTGGTGAAGGGAATGGCAAACCACTCCAGTATTCTTGCCTAGAGGATTCCATGGAGAGAGGAGCCTGGAGAGCTACAGTCCATGGGGTGACAAAGAGTCAGACATGACAGTGACTAACACACACACACATACACACACACACATTAAAGAGGAAATAGCCTCGTTATATTTTGGGGGGTTTTGAAAGCAGTGTATTCCACACATGAGACTATTACTGTGACCCATGTATATAGTGGCATGAAAAGGAGCAGGTTTGAGTGGAACCAGAGTAGGAAAAGACTTTGCAGCATGTCTAGACTATGGTGAAAACCACTCAGTCAACCAACACAGTAGGAGCTAAGATACTAGAGGTATCTGTGATTACAAAAGACACTCAGTGGAGTTTATGATAAGGCTTGACAAAAGAATCACCATGTAGATCTCAGTTTCTAGAACAAGGCCATGCTTTCTGCAGTGGAGAACTACATGGCACTCAAATGACACCTCCTGCATGCTCCTTGACCTGGTAAAAATAAAATATCTGGTCAAGTAACCAGCACCTAGAGTGGTCCACCATGAGGTAGGTTATGTGAGATCCATCATCAAATCATGAAATTGGGTGGACTCAGCAGCAATCCACTGTAAGACAGAAGAGGTATGTCATGGATCAAGAAGAAGAGAAGGTAAGCAAGCTACATTATGAGATGGCTCAGTGTCCCAAATCACCCATCTCTGTACTAACTGTACCTCTCCTCAGTTCAACCTGTAGCCACATGAAAGTGAAAGTGAAATTGCTCAGTCATTTCCTACTGTTTGTGACCCCATGGACTATACAGTTGGTGGAATTCTCCAGGCCAGAATCCTGGAGTGGGCAGCCTTTCCATTCTCCAGGTCATCTTACCAACCCAGGGATCAAACCTAGGTCTCCCACATTGCAGGCAGATTCTTTATCAGCTGAGTCACAAGGGAAGCCCAAGAATACTGGAGTGGGTAGCCTATCCCTTCTCCAGAAGAAGGGAATCAAACCTTCCCAATCCAGGAATCAAACCAGGGTCTCCTACATTGCAGGTGAATTCTTTACCAACTGAGCTATTACGTAAGCCCCATAATCACCTAAATGGTCCCTAAAGAGTTTCTGTTTTCACTTGGATTTGACTTCTAAGTAGACATTATTTTCCTGTTAACTTATCAGTGCACTGTATACTTTATGAATTATTGTAATCATTTTATTGGGAGAGTAGGAAATCTTCTCTGTCACACCTACTAAAATTAGAATCCCAGTATAAGTCATTAGCTCATTGAAATTTATTGTTTATATATGTTCTATAATGTTAACTATATGTATACTACTTAGGATAGTATGATAATTTTGTTAGACACATCTAAAATAGCTGACAAAATAGCATTTTTGTACCACTTCATTCATTTTATCCTCAGTTTAGCCCTTTGTTTTGCAGTACTGACAATCTTTAAAGTTATTAAAAGACCTACAAAAAAATAATATATAAGGCAAAAGACAAGGAGGATGCCTAAAAAAGGATTAATCTAATCTTACTTCAGACCCTAATAACCCAAAACAACAATCAGCTTTGGAAAAAATGATATATTACAAATTAATTTTGAACATAGTTGAAATGTTCTATTAAAAATATCAGATCTTTCACTTTTATTTCTCCATGAAATATGGCAATGTCATAGTAAATTTTTTAGAAAATACATTGGTCATTCCACATTGTAAGCCCCCATATGGAAATAATAATGGATTATTGGTCATATAAAATACATGCATAGCCATGCCTATTTTCTCATATTACTATACATTTTTATATTGTGTACAGAAAGTGAAAATCCACCTCTTACTTTGAAATTCCTGAAACCAGGCATGCGACAGGAAATCTAACACAAAGCTTTAATATCTTTTCCTGATATTTAATAATATTTAAAACATCTATTTTTTGCTATGAAATAAAATTATCATATGAAGCAAGAACTTGCATTTAATATGTTTCTAAGTACTTTGCAATTATTTTTATTCTGGTAATTTATATAAGTAATGGCATAACTTAATAAGAACTATCAAATGCCATATTACAAATTAATGAGAGGGTGAAGAAATAACTAAAATTCTGATTCACTCAATGTGCTTTGTATATTATTCTGGGATGCTAGATTTAACAAGTGAATGTTCTTTTAACAGTGTAATTAAGAAAAGATCTGAAATCAAGTCTATGGAAGCAGGGGTGCAATCAAATAGATTCTTCATGCTTCATAAAACAACATGAACATTCATTATAAAATGACCATATAGAACTGAAGCAACTGAGATTGGGTCTCCAAAAAAACATCCACTTGACTGTACTGATAATTTAAATAAATCAAATTTGCATATATATAGTCAATGTTCACTATTTGTGGATTCTGGTTTCATGAATTTGCCAACTTACTAAAATTTATTATGAAACACAGAATCAACGTTGACAGCATTTTCAGTTATTCCTGAGCGCATTCAGGCCAAAAGATTTGAGCCACCTCATGCAATGTTCCCAGCTCAGGTCCAACAAGATGACCTCTGCCTTGTTTCCACTCTCATGCATGAGATGGTACAGGAAACGATAGTAGGGAAGTGTGTAAAGTGCAAGAGGTTCTGGCTCTGGGGCCAGTTGGATGGATTTGAATCCCAGCTCTGGCGCCTGTTAGTGGAGCAGTCTCAGGTAATATGGTCACTTACTTTGGAAACTCAATTTTTCTTTTTAAATTAAAGAAAATAGACTCTACCAGGATAAGTTACTTTAGAGTTTAAGATCTTAAACTTTGTGAGATAATCACACAAATACATACACACGCATTTTCTCCAGGAGCAACAGTTTAGTATTTGGTAATTTCATGTTTGAAGCAACTTTATAGAACATGACTATCACAATGAGATTTGACTAATTTCATATACATATGCACAAACATATATTTATGAATTTGATGCTGAATTATACATAGACACATGGTCTGAAATATTCTTAAAATGTACTCTCATCTGCAATAATCATAAAGACATGTGCTTATGTGAGCAGAGCTAGAAATGATTATACCTTCAGTGTTTGGAGAGAATAAAAGTCATGAACTGATGATAAAATACATCACAGACTTATGGTTAATAATATTCTACTAAAATAAAAATGTAAAATAACAAAATTAAGTACCTTTTAAAATGTGGAAAGAATAAAGAAATATATTGCCTATCACAATTTACTAATAATGACTAAACAAGTTGCTGAGTAATTACCTTTTTAAAAACTAAAATTTTATGAGGCAAAGAAAAAAGATTAATCTTCAAATAATTTTGTTCCTAATTTAACACAAATTATAGTTTTTAATTTATATTTCCACATAAACAGAAAAGTGATATCTTTTATCCTGTACTTATATATGCAGTTAGGCTTTTTTTTTTATCTCACTGTTTGTAACAGTATTATTAATAATAGTAATAGATAGGGCATGATATGAATCAATCTATTTTTTATTCTCTAACTCCTTTGCCAGTATACATCACTCATGGTCTATTGATGATTTCAAAAAAGAAAGGAAAAAATTGTCTCAGTTTCTTTCAGCATGTACTAATTAAAATCCATTGTTTACATTAAGAATGGATAATATTTCTCAAACTGGTTAAAAAAATACAACTATCGTTTAAAGCTGTGACTAATGTTTGTTCTTAAGATGCTTCAGTATTGAAATTACGTTGGCAATAGACTCCTTTTTGCCCTAAAAAAAAAAAAATACATGTATAGTTGTATATCATATGATTATGCAAATACAGACCAAATATCTATCTGTTCTTGGGAAACATCTGAATGTAGTTGTTTCAACATGAAAAGCCGACTAGCAGTTTTTACTAGTACTTTTGTATTTCAGGCAGATTCTGTATCATCTGAGCTACCAGGGAAGCCCAAAGATGCAGAATTGGTATCAAACAAAAAACTTGACCCTATATGTGAGACAGCAAAAGAGACACATATGTAAAGAACAGACTTTTGGATTCTGTGGGAGAAGGCGAGTGTGGGATGGTTTGAGAGAATAGCATTGAAATCTGTATATTACCATATGTGAAATAGATCACCAGTCCAAGTTTGATGCATGAGACAGGGCACTCAGGGCTGGTGCAATGGGATGACCCTGAGGGATGGGATGGGGAGAGAGGTGGGAGGCGGGATTCAGGATGTGGGACACATGCACACCCATGGCTGATTCATGTCAATGTATGGCAAAAACCACTACAATATTATAAAGAAATTAGCCTACAATTAATATTAATTAATTAATTTAAAAAAAAAAAAAACCTTGAGTTCAAGTCTGAATCCCATCCTTCATCTGGTCTGTCACCTTGAGGAGGTTAAGTAACATCTCTGAGCCAAGAATATCCTTTATTTCTGCCTTTTGGAATGACCATAAGGATTAAATGAGATAGAATATAGAAAGATGCCTTGTGAACTATCTAGCATCATGCAAATGTTAATTGTGTGTGTTCGTAAAAACCATGAGAATAGCCTCTTTAATTAAAAAATCTGTTCTTTTGGATGGGAGATTTGTGATATGTTCTCACTACCCCTTTAGTTACACAAAAGCTAAAATTATAGTGTATTTCTACTCTTTCCATAAATTTCTTTGAATCTTTTCCAATAATATTATTATATTTTTCTGTTATCTTTTAGAATACATATTTCAAGAGTGTTTTCTTTCCTATCACATAAAATCCAGCTAATAATTTTCAGCTCCATATAACCTTACTACCTATGGCTACACTATATTTTTTAACTAGATGTATATTTTTCCTAGTTTACTAAATCATCCTGAATTTGGTCACAAAATACAGACAGCCTTTTATATTTCACATATTAATTTTTATATTCAGAAGAAAAACATTTGAACATGAAAGACATTGATGTATATATAGAGCCAACTCATTTTTTTCTGAGTGGGCTGAAAAACTCTAATGACTACTTTGCAAATATTAGATCTGTATACAAAAGAATGTTGGGAAACTTGGCAGATGTCTGTTCCTTGGCCAAAATGTGAAAATGTTAGTCGCTCAGTTATGTTTTATTCTTTGCTACTCCGTGGACTGTAGCCCACCAGGCTCCTCTCTCCATGGGATTCTCCAGGCAAGAATACTGGAGTGGGTTGCCATTTCCTTCTCTAGGGGATTTTCCCAACCCAGGGATTGAACCTGGGTCATCTTGCATTGCATGTGGATTCTTTACCAGCTGAGGCACAGGAGGAGCCTATCAGTTCTATCCCTTCCTCATAAGAAGGCTTTCTCTGCAACTTAGGAAATTGGCAACTGTTGGGGTTATCATTCTTTGAAGGGCTGCAAGTGGCTGGATGTGATTCTCTGCCTTTGTTTTTAATGAATTGCAATCCCTATTTTCAAAGTAATTTTCTCTGAATATCCACCTTATCATCATATTTTCTCAGAAAGTATTAACTTGAATATATTATTTCTTCTAGAACACCATTGTGGTTTTGTGGCTTATTTGTTTATCTATAGTTACTCTATGGTTTCCATCAAATGATTGTCATCTGGTCTTACTTTTTCTGTTCTCTCTCTTTAAAAACGTATTCTAAGCAAAGCACAACAAAACATTTTAAGATCCAGTTTAATATTCCTTGATTTTCTTTGGTATTGATTTTCTTATTTCTTCTTATATTAATTTTTCACTTAAAAAATAAAAAGTATATCATTGAAAACTATTATCAAATTTAACATCTCCAATGTGGTTTTGGGCTTCCCTGGTGGCTCAGCTGTAAAGAATCTGTTTGTAATGCAGGAGCCACAGGAGCTGCAGATTTGATCCATGGGTCAGGAAGATCGCCTGGAGTAGGACATGGCAACCCACTCCAGTATTCTTGCCTGAAGAATTCAATGGACAGGGGAGGGTTGTGGGCTACAGTCCATAGGGTTGCAAAGAGTCAGACATGACTAACGTGACTTAGCATGCATGCACATTAAAGAAAATGTATTCATTCCTTTATATCATCTCAAATCCTGACAGCTTCATACTCAAAATCAAACAAAAGGATAGAATGACAAAGGTAATCTTACATTTCCTAATATGTGTTCTCCAGGTTAATGAAATAAAATATGAGAAAAAAAATCTTACAATATGCTAGGTAAATATACATTTTATTTCAAGTCACAAAAAAGCAAATCAATATTTTCTTGACAGTTTTCAGTTTATAAATATCTAAATGTTTAGTTTTACATAAGATTGTTTTACAGTGTTATATCAATCTTTTAGAAGTTAAATGAGCCCACAAATATCAACAGGTGACTTCTTTAAATAAAGCGTTGGTTTATTTTTGTTTGCATTAGCTCTTCCTTTATCCCACTTACTGTACTCGTCCTGCTTTGAAGGTTTCTGACAAAACTCAGAAATTTTACCCTGTTCCTCTGTAGAGAAGGTATTTTATTTCCTTTGGTTTCCTTCTTGATATTCTCATTGTCTTTGGTCTTACATAGTTTGAATATGTCTAGTTGTGTGGGGTTTTTTAAAATCTGTTAGTTTTGTTTTCTTGGTATCTTATCTTTTTTTTGGTGTCCCTGAATATCTTAACCCTGTTATTACTTTTAGAATGTTCTCAGAGTATTTCTTCAGGTATTTATTTTGCCCCATTCTCTCTTCTTTGGTATTCCAATTATAAATATCCTACACATTTTTTTATTCCCCAGTTTTTAGATGTTCTTTTTTATTTTTCTCTTTACATTTTAGTTTAGGAAGTTTCTGCTGCTGCTGCCGCTGCTAAGTTGCTTCAGTCATGTCCGACTCTGTGCGACCCCATAGACGGCAGCCCACCAGGCTCCGCGGTCCCTGGGATCCTCCAGGCAAGAACACTGGAGTGGGTTGCCATTTCCTTCTCCAATGCATGAAAGTGAAAAGTGAAAGTGGAGTCGCTCAGTCGTGTCAGATTCTTAGCGACCCCATGGACTGCAGCCTTCCAGGCTCCTCTGTCCATGGGAGTTTCCAGGCAAGAGTACTGGAGTGGGGTGCCATTGCCTTCTCCAAGGAAGTTTCTACTGACCTATTTTCAAGTTCACTGATTTTTTCCTTGGCTATGTTGAGTCTACAAATGAGCCATTGAAGGCATGTTTTATTTTTGTTAATATGGCTTTCAATTCTAGATTTTCCTGCTGATTCTTTCTTTTATACCTTCCATGTATCTGATGGCCTTGCCTTTTGGCTTTTCATGTTTGTATTTTTTCCACTAGAACCTTTATCATAGTAGTCATAGTTATTGTACTTATCTGATAATTTCAACATTTGTGTCACATCTGGGCTTGATTTATTATTGCTCTTGTCTATTCATACTGTGCTTTTTTTTTCTTGCTTTTAACATCTGTTCTATCATTTTGTTGAAAGCAGTACATGCTGTAGAATATAAGATATATTGAGGTGAACCGGACTTCAGTAAAAGAATTTTGAGTTGGACTGTGTTTAATGTTTATTGGAGGTATCAGAGGTTTCAAATTCTTCCAATGTCCTTGTTTTTATCTCTCCTCTTGGCTTTGGGACTACCTTTTGCATCATTCCTCAGAGAGTTCCTGGTGGCTCAGGTGGTAAAGAATCTGCCTGCAATGTGGGAGAACAGGGTTCAATCCCTGGGTTGGGAATTCCCCTGGAGAAGAGAAAGGCAACCCTTCATATTCTTGCCTGGAGGAGTCCATGGACATAGGAACCTGGTGGGCTACAGTCTATGGGATTGCAAAGAGTTGGATATGACTGAGCAATTAACATGTAACAAGTAAGTCAGAGAGTCCATGTCTTGAAGAGGTCTAGCTGTGATCCACATTATAAGATAAAGACGTAATGGTGTGGTGGTAAGATGTGGAGCAGGAAAAGCATTCATACTTCCCATTAAGTGTCAGTCTTCATAGGCCTGTCTTATAGGTGCTTCTATCCCTTCTTCACAAGTATAGTTTTTTCCCTTTCTTTTTTAAAAATTAGTTTAATTTTTAATTGGAAGATGATTGCTTTAAAATGTTGTATTGGTTTCTGCTACACAAAAACATGAATCAGTCACGAGGCTCCCTCTTGAGCCTCCCTCCCACTTCCCACCCCCTTATACCACCCCTCTAAGTCATCACAGAGTTTCTTTTTTAGAATATTATTATGTATTCCCTTACCTGGGTAGTTATTCCCAGGCTATTACATTGAATCCCTACCTTCTGGTGACTAGGTTTTTGTTTCCTCTCCCCTTCCCATCCCTTAGGTGTGACAAAACTAGAGGAATTCAGATAGGGAAATGTTCCAGCATTGCCCTGTGGGAAGGCTTTCTCTCTGAAGAGTAAGCCTGTGTTATGGAGAAGAATCTAGAAGATTTACACGTTGGTTACTCTTCCTCCACCCTCTGCTCTCCCTCAGCTGGGTCTTTGAGGGCATTTTTCTTAGATCCTCATTCTAAGAATCTGGTAAGTTCCTGAAGAGAAAGTCCATGAAGTCATGGAGACCCCTAAGATTTCAACCCATGGTAGTTTCTTACTCTGACTGCTATTCATGCTCAGTCTCAAGCAGTGATTCACTCAAATTACTAGTGACGTGGTCCTATTGTAGCTTCTACTGGCTTCTGCTCCTTCTAAGCATATCTCAGGGACATGTCTGCCTCATTAGATATTTATTGTATCATTTTTCTTTGTGAACTTGGTAGTCCTGGAAAAATCAGATTTTCAGTTTGCCTAGTTTTTATTTGTTGTAACCCTACCCGGTTCACTTTCCCATGTCATATGCTTTCACGTGTAGAAATATTATGAAGTAAATTGCCTTTCATTGATGGAATTGTCACTTGCAATTTAATTATTTTAGCGACTATGAATCTTGAGTTTTTGTAGCATACAAACCACTAACAGGTCACTGAACAAAGAACAACTCTTGATTTGTTTTCTTTTTCTATCCCAACTTTTTTTCCTCACATCATTCAATGTTAAAAGGAAGAAAAAAGAAAGAGAGAGTGAGAGGGATGCCAATCAATTCCTGTTACTCCTGAATCTTTCAGTTACAAAATTGAAGTGATGTATTCTATTGTTTCCTATTGAGATGAGTGATGAATACAAAAATGGTTTTGAAACCGATGTCTGGCCAACACAATCATTGGAAATGCAAAGGTATTAATATGATACATGGCAGGTGCTGCAAGCTCATCTAAAATAGCAGATTCCAGAGAACAGGGGTTAGAGAAGAAGAAAAAACATTCTATGTGGACTTTGTCATCATAATTCATCATGTTGTCCTACACAATTAAAGGACAGTTCTGTTATTCCTTGCTTCTTGTATTAAGATCCTGGTCAACTAGTCTATATCCCTGGAGTGCTTTCTGATAAATCTTTCCCAACAGTTTCAATTGACTTCTCTCCACTAGGCCAGGCAAATATAAACAAACCAGAAAACTTGAAAATTTGAAAAGATGAAAGTAAAATAGACCACAGATGATGCTTCTGAGTGCAGAACTAATAGAAATTATTTCTACTCTCTGTGGTTTAGACATGATTGGAGTTGAGGGACAGACTGAATTAAGAATAATTAGCAGTAAACTGGTAGATGATTCACATCACCTCCTTGACAAGAGATTTAAGTTGACTACAAATCACTTAGTGATCCCTAAGTGCCTTTTATAAATAGTCCCATTTCAGTGCCAAGTAATTTTTCAGAAGTCTCTAGCTTTCCAGTTTGGTAGTTGTCAATCACCTCTTCTTTTTGTTGGGTAAATGCAGCATATTCATTACATGTGTATTGCTTTCTGGTTTGTATCAGCCTTCCCGTCTGAGCCAATAAACTCTCTTTTTAGAAAACAAAAGATAACAGAAGTATATTTTTTTATATTTCAGACATGCATAAAAGTTGTAAATAAATTGTAAATGTGAAGAAAAATATTCTTGATTTATGACTCAACCAGTTTATCTATGAGTATCAACAGAAACCCCTCAGCTGGTAAGCCACTATGGTTACAAGATATGGGGTACCATATTAAGGAAAGTCTGGAAATTATCTAGTGAATTTAAGTTAGAAAAAGAGCATTTAGATCATTCTAATGTTAAATAAAGCTGTTTTCTTAGCTTATCAAATTAAGGTGCAAGCTTACATATTAGACTTCAATAATAAGATTTTCATATTATATAAAATAAATAGATCAAATTCTACTTTACAGAATTACACCCTCCATGTCTGTTAAACATCTGTAATATTATTTGCTTCTAAAACAATTGCCTTCTCCCTGACATCCAGAAGCATTTCAAATGTTTTCCTTCATAATGATATCCAAAGGTTAACTCTGTAAAAATAAATTTTATTAACCTACTATGTGCCAGATGATTAACATGCTTCAGTTCATTTAAGCTTCAGTACCCATTAGCTTATTGATGAAGAAAGTGAGAAACAGGAATATTGGGTTGCTTAAAAGATGCCCACAGCTAGTGAGCAGCTTATCTGGGATTGGAAATTACATTATTCTGCCACATCATGATACTCTTATGCAATCTTCCTCAGCTATCCTGTTTCATGGATGGATACTCAGAATATGGAAAGTCATAAACCAAGAAAGAAGTAGGTAGATTTTTAATATAGAGTAAGTTTCTATGCAGTTTCTTACTCCACATAGTTATAAGAAATTCATTTTGGAAGAAGCGTACCATTGGATTTCTTTGTGTGGTGGAGGTAGGAAGTTTTTTTGCTAGGATCTTGTGTACTCACTTAAAAACATACAAAGAAACCAAAAGTGTGTTTACTGTTAATTGAGTGGTGCTGCCATTGACAACTCTACAATCCTTGCAATTTTTTTTCTAGAAGTCTCTCTACACTGCATAACATGGTAGATATGACCTAGGCAAATAAATTATCTGTTTTACTATAGAAATGTATGGCACCAAAGTCCCATTTTCACTCTAAGGTTTTAAAGTAAACATAGAGATAGCATTAAAATATGAATAAACATGAGTGATAGATTGAGTTGTCTAACAGCCAGCCTCAAGCAGAAAAACCAACTGACTTGAACAAAGGATCTCGGCAGAGGGAGATTTATGTTATTCTGCTGAATTACTTTCCTTTATAGACTGCTGCAGATGTGTTTCAGGAAAAGCAGCCATCTATCCGATTTAAATAGACTATGTGCTAGTACCATAGATATACTATTAATTCATTGTCGGGAGTTGCTGTAGGCATGGAACTGGCTTTGTTCTCTGATAGTCTCTCCCCCGACCCCACCTGTTTAAAGAGAAATGCCATTTACCAGGGTGTCAAAATAAGTAGGGTCCATATAACACTATAATCAAGTTGCAGTGACATTACATATTTTAGCCTCAATATTGAAAATGGTTAAGTCAGTGGAGACGTATGATCGCAGAACTCTGCTGACTCCTGCAAGCCACCTGTAATTTATCAGGTGGTTATTGTCCTCTATGTGTCAATAATCATCCTTGTATCCTTAATTTGTGCTGCATATTATAGTTATGATGCTGATACTCTTCTCTACAGACTCTCTTCTTTTTTTTATGTTTGTGAACTACATAATATTATCTTAAATTTAAAATAACAAAACTGCACAGGAAATGTTAAATGTGTCTCAAGTTTATACAATTAGAAATTAATAAATCTAGAGTTCAAATACACATATCTTGATTCCAGTGTCAACATTCTGTCCATGGCACTGTGCTAGGCATTATGGCATGGAGTTAGGATAAATGAATTATATTATGGAGTATGGAGTGTATTAAAATCTAAGCTGTAAGGTGTACATACAAACAACTATAGTAGGAACAATGACAGCAGGCATTAAATCTTGGGACTTACTTGAAATATATCTAATGTCTCTGGTATTCATCCCATGGTGGCAGAAAGAGATAGTGTTGTCATAAAATAATCCATTGCCAACTTCCCTCAATAGCTTAGAATAATTTAGAAACCAGGCCTTAATATATACTAATGGAGATGCTGTGTTCAACCCTCTGTTACTAAATATACACTAAGCTGCTTACAGTTAGGCCACACAATCTATGCTAAAGCATTCTAGATCTCTTTTACACATATAGGGTCTGAGAGGAGGGGAACACATTTAGCTAATGCATTTAGGCATTTACCACTAGTACTTCTTTAGAATGCTTCTAATGTTAAGACAACCCCTATTTCTCCCCAAAGAACCCAACACCTTAAGCAGTTTTGTTAGAAGTCATACAGAGTTTACCTGAAATGTCTTCAAAGAATATGAGAGACTGATACATTTCCTAAAATTATACAGATTAGATGCTTTACATTTTAAACCATTAATGATTCAGCATCTGCATTTCCAATTCACTTGGCAGAACACTGTCTTCACTCCACTCTCCCATTACTGGGAGACTATCTGTCAACATTTAACGACATATGGACACCTCTCCACCTGCAATTTCAGTCTCCAATGACTCCATATTAATGAGAAAGTATCAACACTTGAATGCAAAACCTCTCTTAGGATGCACAGTGACCAGAATGATGAAATAATTCTTTTGTAGAAAATCAGTGGATTGGATAGAAGAAAACACTTGTTCTGCCCAGTTAAGCCATAATCTCAAAGTAACCAGATGCTTAACAGTGTATTCGAGTACCTAATAAAAACATATAGCCTGGTTGGAATTTCATGGAATGACTGTATTTTAAAAAGAGGCAACAGGATCAAGTTTTAAAATAGGTTCATTGAGGGTAGAAACAATTCAGTTTTCTTTTTTCCCCACAGCATTTTATACGTAGCTTACTGCATAATATAATATACAAATTTGATATTATTGATATAAATATAATATATATTATTGATATAATGTAATATACAACTTTGTTTTTTGATCAACAAACATAAGGTATATACAATAAAACATTATTATTTAAAATAAATATATCTCTCAAAAACGTAAAAAGATCATAGAATGTTGATTATTAAGAATAAGCCAAATAGGCACATTCCACTGTTTTTATTTTAACTGACCTCTGTCATCTCTTTAACTCTTTTACTTATGCCTAAAGCCAGATCCAAACAATTTCCTGGGTGCTATATAATTTTGAATTCAACAAGTATTTATTGAACAGTTTTATATGCCCAAAACTGTGTCAGGTATTTGAGAAATTTGTTAAAAGTAGAACTTTCTCTAGGCTTTCAAAAAGAAGCTTGCAGTATTATTTTAAAAAGACATATGCCCATCACATAATACAAGGAAAAAATGTGATCACATTTCAAATTTGTGAGAGAAAGAGTAAGGGCAACGTAAATTACTCAGGGGGGAGATGAGACAGAGAACACTGAAATTCAATTTTATTCCTAAATTGACTTCTCTTTACTATTTCCTATGCAAACTTTCTTTGCTTTGCTACCCATATTATGCGTGCATTCAAGGAAAGGAAATGATTTAAAGTATTTCTCTGAGCTATAAAAAAATATATAACAGATTGGTTTGTATACACATAACACACACATACACACACATCTTTCTACAATCATTATGTATGACTAGGTGAAAATTTCTACAATATATTAAATCCATACAAATCAATGTGTCTATTTACCAAAGATAATCATAAATTTATTGAAAAGTATTTGTGAGAGAGGAACAATTTTTAATTACAATGAAATATAAACTGAAAATTACTTTATTATATGGTATCTCTGAATACACACAAATGCAATATACCATTGTATATTACATGTATGTATAAACCTAATTTATATGTAGACATGTATGTACATATCTATATATTTCTATGTATATGTGTGGGTGTATTATTGTACACTAAAAGACCAGTTCTTCATTTAACCTTAGATACCAAAACATTATCTAGAAGCTGTGATAAAATTTAAGTCAAAAAGCATATCAAAGTAAAAATAAAGTAATGATGGGCAAAAGTCATGAATAAGCTCATAAGCACTAGTTTTTCAGTTAACACAATTGCAAACTATCGGTACCGTCATCCATATCATCTTCACTGAAATGAGCCTCTGAAATAAAAAGAAAGCTCTCTTTTTGTTCTCTGGTGTAAACAACTCTTTGGAAGTGAATTAAGTAAACATGAACCTTGTGCATTTGATAAATATGGATGTCTTATTTCTCCTTTCCTACTGCTTTTCATCTGGCTGCAGCTGGGAACCAAGCAATAAATACTATTTATTTATTTTAATAGTATGCTTAGTGGAAGTATTACCAATATTTCCTAAGCTTAAAAACATCCCAAATGCATTTTACTGTTAGGCTCAGCATTTTCATAATAATTTACAACTTAAAAAGGGTAAACTCTATTATTCTATGTCAAACCAACAACTGGGTAAGTGCAGAATGTTACCCTATGAAGTATGACCAAATTTATCGCTGCAGTCATTAGTACGTATTGATTCTGTTTATAACAACCCAAAGGGAATAGTAAACCTATTATGCTGGTGCTTGGTCTCTTTTTTCTGAAGGGAGCCAGGCTTGGTACTGCCAAGATTCAAGCAATGGCCAATTAGTGCAACAATCACTGAAGCTCTTTTCCTTTGGTTATTTTTAATACAACTAGTCAGTGACATGAGCTTCAAGATCTTGTATCTCACAACCACATCTGAGCAATGCTTCTGCTTTTCTACAAAGGAAACTTCACTGTATCACCTTTTGAAGTTAGATTTTCCCTATGTGAAACCATTTGTTTATTTCTTTTGTCCTCTAAACGAATGACATTCAAATTTATAATCCTGCTCTGCACTAGATAGTTTCTTGTGGGTTCTTCAATTCCCATATCTTAGGCTTCAACATTTTACATTCATGTTACCTTGGATGAGTTCCCACTAAATTCTGATAAAAATATTTGGTAGTCAATTTTCAGAATCCAGGTTTTCTCTTTATCATAAGAAATCATTGTATACCTGAAATATACATGTTTATCAATTATACCTCAACAATGCCTTTAAAAACCCCAAAGAGGGCACAGCCATTGAAGGGCAGTCTACCCTTATTCAATGTGTTTAAGGCTGAATTGTATCCCCTAGAAATTCATTTATTGAATTTTATCCCTTGGAAATTCATTTACTGAAGTCCCAACTCCTAGGGCTTTAGAATGTGTAACTGTATTTGAAGATATGGTCTTTAAAACAATAAATAGGTTAAACAGAGATGTTTAGCGTGGGGCCAAATTTTAATGTATCTGGGATGGCAAGGGACACTTGTGTTGCAGAGGGAAAACTATGCAAATAGGCAGAAAGAGGACAGTCATCTGTAAGCCAGGAAAGCATGCTTCAAATGAAACTAATCCTGCTGTCACCTTGATCTTGGACTTCGGCCTCTAGAATTGTGAGAAGATAAATCTGTAGCTTAAACCAAAAAAAAAAAAAAGAGAGAGAGAGAAGAAAGGAAAGAAAGAAAGAAAAGGAAATCAAATTATAAGCCCTTGAAGGGAGGACAGCTCTTGCCATCACTTGTATACCAAAAACATCTTTCTTCTACCAATCTTGTTTGTTTTTCCCAAAAGGAAAATGATTTGCTAATTGTAAGGTTAAGGAACACTGATCTACCTCTACTATTGGGCAAGTTCACAGAGCTAGGTTTGCTTAGTTGTAGTGAAACCTGGACGAACTTACTCTTTCACTTTCATTTATCATATGGCCAGTGAGAACATAAAAGATCTTGACATTTGGATTTGGACGTAAGGGGATGCAGAGCCTCTAATCTCCTGTGGGTTGTGGCACGTTTCACAGAGCTCTGCATTGAAGTAATTAAGTCCTGCCTCCTAACTAGTATTATTCTATGTATATAATAAACCCAAAGAGTCACATCACAAATGAGTGACTAGACCATGGCAGAATTTCATCATTTACCCCTTTGTCATAAAATTCATTAAGTATTATGTAATTAAAATCTAACCTATACCCCCTCTCCAAATAAAACCCATACTTGAGATAACAATTTGAACATAGGTAATGTTATATCTGAAGGAGATCAGCCCTGGGATTTCTTTGAAAGGAATGATGCTAAAGCTGAAACTCCAGTACTTTGGCCACCTCATGCGAAGAGTTGACTCATTGGAAAAGACTCTGTTGCTGGGAGGGATTGGGGGCAGGAGGAGAAGGGGACGACAGAGGATGAGATGGCTGGATGACATCACCGACTCGATGGACGTGAGTCTGAGTGAACTCCGGGAGTTGGTGATGGACAGGGAGGCCTGGTGTGCTGCAATTCATGGGGTCGCAAAGAGTCGGACACGACTGAGTGACTGAACTGAACTGAACTGAATGTTATATCTTTTATCAAGAGGCATGACAATCTTTTGAATCACTATCAATAAGAATATTGAGGAGTTGGCAAATTACATCCCATAGAATAAATCCTTCCTGATCTTGTTTTGTAAATTAAGTTTTATTTGAACATGGCTGTGCTCACTAGCCTCTACAGTTTATGGCTGCTTTTGCATTACAAAAGCACAGGTGAGGACTTAAGACAGAGACTATGTATCCTACAAAGCCAAAATATTTACCATCTGCCCCTGAGCAGTAAATGATTTTACTGACTTCTGAACTCTGTTACACTTTTTATAATGATATATATTAAAGGTCCTAGAACAGCCCCTGATAGCAGTAGGTCCCTATATATATTAGCCACTAAAGTTCAGTGGACTGAATTATGAATCTAACATAAATATTTCATGTAAACTTTATAAGTGGGGGAAAACCTACCTTAGAGATAGGCCTCAATCAACCTTTCTTTTGTCTCTCCTCCCTACCTTTCTCTCTTCCTTTTCTCTTCTTCCAGTTATAAAAGGAGGAAATAAACTAACAATGAGTATCCTCTTTGAAACTTGAAGAAATGGCCGCCACTAAAGGCAGAGACTACTCCCTCAAACCAGTCTCATTTGGAACACCTTAGGAAGTTAGCCTTGACTGAGTCCCCACATATTCTTATATATTACCCAGTACCTGGTTACTCGTATAGGTTCTAGGTTTTTGCTGTGAGCTTTGTCTTTACAAGGTAAACAGCTTTTCCATAAGCATTTTTGCCACATAATAATTGGCCATAGGGCAATTTTGCTGTGAAAGGAAATAACTGGTTGACAATTTTTTTTTTATTTTATTTTTAAATTTTACATAATTGTATTAGTTTTGCCAAATATCAAAATGAATCTGCCACAGGTATACATGTGTTCCCCAGTTTGGTTTCAAGTAGTTGAAATGTGTTTAGCATTTTTTTCCAGTTAGCAGTATCATTGATGGTTTTATTGACCTGACAGATGATGATAATTTGAAAAGAGTTGGTTTCTTATTTTGAAACATACCACACTAGAGGTTAAAGAGGCTGAGGTCCTAGAAGGCACAGAGTTGAACTTGTATTTCCCAGAGAACTTTGTAACATCTATTAATGGACATGTGAAACTATCCAAGACCAAACAACAGTACAGAGACTTTCACAGCACAGTACAAAGCTCAAGTACAAATATGTATCCTACTGTTTGGAAAATAATAGCTTTTTTTTAAAGAAGGAAGAAATGTTAATGAACAAGAAAAACCATGATGCCAAATGATAAGAGAAGCAAAAACAAATTATAAAATATTATGAACAAAACACGTGGAAGACAAGTGCTTATGTATAATCCACAAAATAAAATCAGTTATTTCTTCACTATTGCCACAAATCTACACACATTTTAAATGTCTTCAAATATTTTGTATTTCATAATAGAAGTTTTTAATTTTTTTACTCATTTATCATGTTTTATTATGTCTTTTTAAATGTCCCTCTTCTATTTTTTATTATTTTGTCTCTTACAGCAAAATTGCCTTACAGCCAATTACTTATGTGGTGAAAAAGTCAAAGGCAAATACGTTTGTGGCAAAGTTGCTCGTGAAAAACATACCAGACATGGCTCTTTCACTCCTCTTATCACTCTAGTTATTCTACCATGTGTGCAATAAAACATCTCGATAAATGCTTAAGTAGGAATCACTGCCATTGTTATTTTCATGGACTCATGAGATGGCTAATTTGTGAATTTCAATGCTGCATAGGTATTCATACTGAATTGCAACTTTGGCTCATGGTTGACTTATCATTGCATCTTACACAGCCTTAATATTTTTCACAGAAAAAGCACTAAAAGATAAAGAGAACTAGTAGGAAATGAGGAGGATGAAAGGTGGAAAGAATAAGATTGATAATAATGCTATATCTATATTTTTATATTAAAAAAATACTGTGTCCAAACATAGAAGAAATAATTACTTCTTCCCAAGATGCTGGATCAATTTTCCTATTTCTCAAAATAAATTAAGTCATGAACAACTTGTCTTTTCTCTGCTGCATCATTTGGATATTTATTTTCCTGCATGGTTATATTAAGTTCTTGAATCACCTAATTTTAAACAAATCCATTATGTCAGTTTTCATTACAGTAGTGTATATGCATAAATGTATTATGCATGTTTGTTTTATGCATAGCAAATTTATGCATAAAAATTAAAGAATCAAAAGAGATAAACACAGACATGAGGCCAAGCAGTAGCCCAACCGAGATGATTGGAAGTTGAGTCATAAACATTTCCAAAGTAAAAGAGCAGGGAAGTTGCTAATCACCAACTCAATAAATTCAAAGTCATATTTAACCAGATTCTGTCCCTACTTAAGTCTTTGATTTTATACCGAATGAAAAATTTTCAAACTGTAAACATTGTCTCTAGAGTACCCTTATTTGTTATAAAGTGTTATAAGTGGTACTAATTGGTTCAACAACTTCTAAACAACAGGAAAAAATATCAATTTTTAAGTTTTTAAAGTCCTGGGAGAAGTGTTTGCATACTACTTTTAATAGCTCTTTGAAAATTGATGCATGAATATTATAATGTAAAGCATTTTCTGCTGCACAATTCAAAAAGCCTATGTAACCAAGTTTATCATATAAATCACAAAAGGCATGTACTATTTACATGACTTTGAATATACTATAGACTTCCAAAGGGATGGAGGAAGATAGGAATGGTGGAGGAGTGGGTTGCGGTGGGATAATGTAGTTAACTATGAAGAGCTTTCATTAATATGGAAAATGTTGAAATTCAGTCAACTTCTTTCCACTGTGTATCTGGAAAACATACTGCTTTTGCCCAACCCAATATTTTCAAAACAAAACCATAACAGCAACAACAGAAGTAGATGAGTATTTAAAAAAAAAAATTTTGTATTCCATCTAATTCTTTCTCCAGTTGTCTCTCCATTATACCGTGAAATAGGGGATATTGTTCACCATCCAATTCTATATGGATTAAGTCCTTAGCCACTGCACTCCCTGACCTACTGTACACCCTGGAAGGATGCCATGAAGGCAAAGAGCAGAATGAGGCAATCTATGCTGTGGGAAAACAGGTAAATCAGGGCCTTAAATATTGCAGAAAAAGTTTTTATGAACCTGGATTCTACAGCTTCCCATACTTAGAAAAGCACTAAAATCATTAACTGAGTTATTTGTTCTTTATGACTAGCACCAACCTCCTATTGAGATGTATGCAGAATTGTAAGTAACTCCTCAACCAAAATCACAAGTATTCTGGCCTCTCTTCCTACCTCTTCAGAGTAGTTCCTCAGAGCTATTGAAACCATAAAATGTCTCTGCAGAGAAGAATTCAGCAAGAGCAGAGTGGTAGATAAGTGATTTATTAGAATAGGATGCTTGTGAGGTTTACAAGCAAACAGGTGAGAAATATTGTGTCCCAAGAACTTAGTGAGCTTCATTTCATAATCAGAGGAAAAGTGGAGAGATAGAGAAGACCTTCTTTGTCTTTCTTGCATAGACATATTTCCATCATCAGTTCCTCCCTCACTTAGGGCAGGAAAGTATACTTGTCCCTCCCTATATCATTAGGCCAGGACTCTCATAGCACTCTGGAAAAAATATTTTCAGGTCTCAGTACAATGAGGGTCTTTCATTTTGAAAAGGCATCTTTCCATAAATGATTGTTTTTCATGTGCACAGAGCTTGTTTGGGGAGTCTTTAACTTGATGACACCACTGGGAAGGTTATAGGCCTGATTTTCTACTATTGTTTGATTGTTTCAGGGGCACTGTGCAAAGAAAATGGCTTAGGGGCCAGATAACACGTTTTGGAGGTTACTAACACACTGAGCTCACTGGGAAGGATGTAGGTCTCATGCCAACATTGTTTTCTTGTTTTGGGGCACATCTCAGGCTTCTGTTGCATGCTTCTGTGGCTAAGCAAACCTGCTTTCTCAAGCAATCATTAACTTATAAGGTCTACTTACAATCCCCTAGTAGGATTAACTATTCAATCATCTATTTGGTCCCTTCATTCTGTCCCTATGACTATCTCCGAAAGTTCTCAAATTAAACTGAATTCACAGCTCTCATGTCTGTGTGTGTGTGTGGTTTTTTAATTGTCAATATATTTACTAAGTATTATGAATGGAAAAAGAGATATATGGTAATATTTATTAATGTTATATTGCTCATGACACATTTTCAGGTGAAATATGAATTTGCAAATATAATTTTGGTATGAAAAGTGTAAAAATCCTAAAAGATCTTAAATGCTATTTATTAGAAGATACTTCTTTGGGCATCTTAAACACATCTTTTTCATCTGGTAGTTCAATATAGCATCCTCTAGAACTCTTGCACATTTATATCATTTCAATTTTATGTTTAAATATGATGATTGTGCCCCTTAAAAGGATACAAGTATACAGTTGAACTTGTATGATACATCAGGAATCTAAACAGTTCTCTTATCATCCCAGTTTCAGATGCTCCTAAACTGAAGCTCTTACATCACTATCAAAATTAACATGCCAAACTGAGCCAGAAGAAATGAAACAGAACAAGACCCTTTGGGGCCCTCTCTGGTACAAATCCTTTCCATGGTCCCTATTTTTCATTTGTAGTAAGGAGGCTGTTTATTGTATTGTTGTATTGTTCATTCGCTCAGTCATGTCCCATTCTTTGTGACCCCATGGACTGCAGCAAGCCAGGCTTCCCTGTCCATCACCACCTCCTGGAGCTTGCTCAAACACATGTGCCTTGAGTCAATGATGCATACAACCATCTCATCCTCTGTCATCCCCTTCTTTTCCTGCTCTCAATCTCTCCCTTTATCATGTCTTTTCCAATGATTTGGCTCTTACCATCATGTGGCCAAAGTATTGGAGCTTCAGCTTCAGCATCAGTCCTTCCAAAGAATATTCAAGACTGATTTCCTTTAAGATTGACTGGTTTGATCTCCTTGCAGTCCATGGGACTCCCAAGAGTCTTCTCCAGTACCATAGTTCAAAAGCATCAATTCTTTGGCACTCAGTCTTTTTTATTGTCCAGCTTTCTCATCCGTACATGACTACTAGAAAAATCATAGCTTGACTATCTGGACTTTTGTAGGCAAAGTAATATCTCTGTTATTTAATATGATGTCTAGGTTTGTCATTGCTTTTTTTCCAAGGAACAAGTGTCTTTTAATTTCATGGCTGCAGTCACCATCTGCAGTGATTTTGGAGCCCAAGAAAATAAAGTCTGCCACTGGTTCCATTGTTTCCCCATATATTTGCCTTGAAGCAAAGGGACCAGATGCCATGATAGTTTTTTGAATGTTGAGTTTTAACGCAGCTCTTTCATTCTCCTCTTTCACCTTCATAAACAGGCTCTTTAATTCCTCTTTGCTTTCTGTCATAAGAGTGGTGTCATCTGCATATCTGAGGTTATTGATGTATCTCCCAGCAATCTTGATTCCAGCTGTGCTTCGTTCAGCCCGGCATTTCTCATGATGTATTATGCATTAAATTAAATAAACAGAGTGACAATGTACAGCCTTGATGTACTCCTTTCCCAATTTTGAACAAGTCCATTGTTTTAAGTCTTATTCTAACTGTTGCTTCATGACCTACATAAAGGTTTTTCAGGAGGCAGGTAAGGTGATCTGCTATTCCCATCTCTCAAAATTTCCCACCGTTTGTTGTGATCTGCACAGTCAAAGACCTTAGTGTAGTCAATGAAGCAGATGTTTTTCTTGATTTTTCTTGTTTTTTCTATGATCCAACGGATGTTGCCAATTTGATCTCTTGTGCCTCTGCCTTTTCTAAATCAAGCTTGCACATCTGGAAGTTCTCAATTCACATACTGTTGAAGCCTCGTTTGGAGGATTTTGAGCATTACTTTGCTAGCGGGTGAAATGAGTGCAATTGTGAGGTAATTTGAACATTCTTTGGCACTGCCCTTCTTTAGATTTGGGAAGAAAACTGACCTTAGCCTCCTAAAAGTTCCCTGATTTCCAAAGAGCAAATTCAAATAGTTCCTAATCAGGGAAAGGGAGTAATGAGAAACAAAGAAAAAACAAACAAGAAATAATATTACAGCCTTGGGGCAGGACCATATTCCGTGATCTCAAGGAATATACATAACAAAACACTTTTGAACTCTACTGATGGAACTAAGGTCCGCACTTAGGTGGAGAATGTAACTTCCTACAGAGCACAAGATTCCTGGAATACCACCCCATTACTTCACAACCAATCAATCAGAAGAAAGTCACAAAACCTGCAGCCCTCACCCCAAATCTTGCCTATAAAAAATTCTCCCCACAAACCATCAGGTAGTTTGTTTTTTTCTTTCTTTTTTTTGGGGGGGGGGGAGTGGGCATAAGCCATGTGTTCTCCTTAATTGACCCCATGGACTGCAGCACACCAGCCTTCCCTGTCTATCACCAACTCCCAGTGCTTACTCAAACTCATATCTATAGAGTTGGGGATGTCATCCAACTGTCTCATCCTCTCTTGTCCCCTTCTCTTCCTGCCTTCAATCTTTCCCAGCATCAAGATCTTTTCCAATGAGACAGTTCTTCACATCAAGTGGCCAAAGTATTGGAGTTTCAGCTTCAGCATCAATCCTTCAAATAAATATTCAGGACTGATTTCCTTTAGGTTGGACTGGTTGGATCTCCTTGGAGTCCAAGGGACTCTCAAGAGTCTTCTCCAACACCACAGTTCAAAAGCATCAATTCTTAGGCACTCAGCTTTCTTTATAGTGCAACTCTCACATCCATACATGACTACTGGAGGAACCAAAGCTTTGACTAGACAGACTTAGTTGGCAAAATAATGTCTCTGCTTTTTAATATGTTGTATAGGTTGATCATAGCTTTTCTTCCAAGGAGCAAAGCATTACTTTGCTCAAAATTCTCCAAGACAGGCTTCAACAGTATGGGAACAATAAACTTCCAGAGGTTCAATCTGATTTTAGAAAAGGCAGTAGAACCAGAGATAAAATTGCCAACATCCATTTGATCATCAAAAAAGCAAGAAAGTTCCAGAAAAACATCTACTTCTACTTTATTGACTTTGCAAAAGCCTTTGATTGTGTGCATCATAACAAACTGTGGAAAATTCTTAAAGAGATGGGAATACCAGACCACCTGACCTGACTCCTGAGAAATCTGTATGCAGGTCAAAAAGCAACAGTTAGAGTTGTCCCAACATGGAACAGACTGGTTCCAAAATAGGAAAGGAGTATGTCAAGGCTGTATATTTTGACCGTGCTTATTTAACTCGTATGCAGAATACATTATGCAAAATACCGGGCTGGATAAAGCACAAGCTGGAGTCAAGATTGCTGGGAGAAATATCAATAACCTCAGATATGTAGATGATACCACCCTTATGGCAGAAAGAGAAGAAGAACTAAAGAACCTCCTGATGAAAGTGCAGGAGGAGAGTGAAAAAGTTGGCTTAAACTCAGCATTCAGAAAGCTAACCTCATAGCATCAGGTCCCATCTCTTCATGGCAAATAGATGGGGAAATGATGGAAACAGTGACAGACTTTATTTTTCTGGGCTCCAAAATCACTGCAATTGGTGACTGCAGTGATGAAATCAAAAGAAGATGAAATCAAATCTTGCTCCTTGGAAGAAAAGCTATTATCAACCTATACAACATATTAAAAAGCAGAGACATTATTTTGCCAACTAAGTCTGTCTAGTCAAAGCTTTGGTTTCTCCAGTAGTCTTGTATGGATGTGAGAGTTGCACTATAAAGAAAGCTGAGTGCCTAAGAATTGATGCTTTTGAACTGTGGTGTTGGAGAAAACTCTTGAGAGTCCCTTGGACTCCAAAGAGATCCAACCAGTCCATCCCAAAGGAGTGAGATGAGTGCAATTGTGCGGTAGGTTGAGCATTCTTTAGCATTGGCTTTCTTTGGGATTGGAATGAAAACTGACCTTTTCCAGTCCTGTGGCCACTGCTGAGTTTTCCAAATTTGCTGGCGGATTGAGTGCAGCACTTTCATAGCATCAACTTTTAGGATTTGAAATAGCTCAAGTGGAATCCCATCATGTCCACTAGCTTTGCTTGTAGTGATGCTTCCTAAGGCCCACTTGACTTCACATTCCAGGATGTCTGGCTCTAGGTGAGTGATCACACCATCGTGGTCATCTGGTTCATGAAGATCTTTTTTTTTTGTATAGTTCTTCTGTGTATTCTTGCCACATCTTCTTAATATCTTTTGCTTCTGTTAGGGCCATATCATTTCTGTCTTTTATTGTGCCCATTTTTGCATGAAATGTTCCCTTGGTATCTCTAATTTTCTTGAAGAGATCTCTAGTCTTTCCCATTCTATTGTTTTCCTCTATTACTTTGCATTGATCACTGAGGAAAACTTTATTATCTCTCCTTGCTATTCTTTGGAAATCTGCATTCACATGTGTATATCTTTCCTTTTCCCCTTTGCCTTTAGCTTCTCTTCTTTTCTCAGCTATTTGTAAGGTTTCCTCAGACAGTCATTTTGCCTTTTTGCATTTCTTTTTCTTATGGATGGTCTTGATCACTGCCTCTTGTACAATGTCATGAACCTCCAACCATAGGTCTTCAGGCACTCTATCTATCAGATCTAATCACTTGAATCTATTTGACACTTCCACTATATAATCATAAGGGATTTTTTAGGTCATACCTGAATGGTCTAGTGGTTTTTCCTACTTTCTTCCATTTAACTCTGCATTTGGCAATAAAGCATTCATGACCTGAGCCATGGTCAGCTCCTGGTTTTGTTTTGATTTGTTTTATTTTTTTGACTGTATAGAGCTTCTCCATCCTTGGCTGAAAGGAATATAATCAATATGATTTTGGTATTGACCATCTGGTTATGTCCACGTGTAGAGTATTCTCTTGTGATGTTGGAAGAGGGTGTTTGCTAATAGCTCAAGTGGAATCCCATCATGTACACTAGCTTTGCTTGTAGTGATGCTTCCTAAGGCCCACTTGACCAGTGTGTTCTCTTGACAAAACTCTGTTAGCTTTTTGCCCTGCTTCATTTTGTACTCCAAGGTCAAATTTGCTTGTTACTCCAGATATCTCTTGACTTCCTACTTTTGCATTCCAGTCCCCTATAATGAAAAGGACATCTTTTTTGGGTGTTAGTTCTAAAAGATCTTGTAGGTCTTCATAGAACCATTCAACTTCAGCTCCTTTAGCATTACTGATCGGGTCATAGATTTGGATTGCTGTGATATTGAATGGTTTGCCTTGGAAACGAACAGAGATCATTCTGTCATTTTTGAGATTGCATCCAAGTACTGCAGTTTGGACTCCTTTGTTTACTATGATGGCTACTCTATTTCTTCTAGGGGATTCTAAGCCCACTTTGCTTAAAGCATAAGACTCTGTATTTGATAATAGGAGCCTGTATCAGGTTACCTCATTTATAATCTTCTCCTTTTCAAAACAAAAAACTTCTGCTAATTCTACTTATATGAACATTGATATATTCTTCTATATACCTCAGGAATATATAAGATCTTTTTTATAAGTGAGCAAAATTATTACAGTTTTTTTCTCAGCTTGCTACAGAATGCAAATTCAAGTGCCTGTCAACTACAGATTGGCACTTGACAAGAGCATTTGCCAGTGATTGAACAATAACACTGTTCAGCTGCTGACCTTTGAAAGTCCTTGAAGGTAATTCAGATTGGAGAGTGAGGCACTCTGTGCTCCAGGCAAACAAGTGGAAGGTGTCTTTAGATAGTTAGATATTTTTGGAACACGATCTCAGTCCTTTCTTCTTCTCATACCTGTTTGCTGTTGTTCAGTCACCCAGTTATGTCCAACTCTTTGCGACCCCATTGGCTGCAGCACTCCAGGCCTCCCTAACCCTTACAATCTACCAGAGTTTGCCCAAGCTCATGTTCACTGCATTGTTGATGCCATATAGCCATCTCACCCTCTGACACTGTCTTCTTCTTCTGCCTTTGATCTTTCCCAGCATTAGGGAGTTTTCCAATGAGTCATCTATTCACATCAGATAACCATAATATTGGAGCTTCAGCTTCAGCATCAGTCCTTCCAGTGAATATTCAGGGTTGCTCTCCCTTAAGATTGACTGGTTTGATCTCCTTACTGTTCAAGGCACTTTCAGAAGACTTCTCCAGCACCATAGTTTGAAGGCATCAATTCTTTGGTGTTCTGCTTTCTTTACAGGCTCTCACAACCATACACGACCACTGGGAAGACCATAGCCTTGACTATATGGATCTTTGTGGGCAGAATAATGTCTCTGCTTTTCAACACACTAGGTTTGTCATCACTTTCCTGCCAAGAAGCAATTGTCTTCTGACTTCATGGCTGCAGTCACTGTCCACAGAGATTTTGGAGTTCAAAAAATGAAATCTGTCACTACTTCCATCTTTTCCCCTTAATTTGCCATGCATTTATAGGGCTGGATGCCATGATATTCATTTTTTTTTTCAATATTTAGTCTTAAGCCAGCTCTTTCTCTCTATTCCTTCATCCTCATCAAGAGCCTCTTTAGTTCCTCTTTGCTTTCGACCATTAGAGTGGTATGATCTGCATATCTGAGGCTGCTGATGTTTCTCCCACTTATCTTTCTCATGATGTGCTCAGTGTATAAGTTAAACAAACAGGGTGACAGCAGGCAGCCCTGTCATACTCCTTTCTCGATCTTGAACCAATCAGTTGTTCCATACTGGGTTCTAACTGTTGTTTCTTGACCTGTATACAGGTTTCTTGGGAGACAGGTAAGATATCTCCTTAAATCTAGAAAAGCACTAAATCCCAAGTCCCTCCATGGTGACATCAGTTCCTTGTGACTAACAGAAAACCTTTTGTAAAATGAGGGCTTCATTTCATTGAAATCCCCCTTCACCAAAATCTTATACTTTGACTTCCCACCACTGTTTCTTTGGAGTAGTCTCTCAGAGTTACCTCAGGTGCCTCCTGAGAAACCTGATTGCAAGTTAAGAATCAACAGTTAGAACTGGACATGGAACAATGGACTGTTTCAAAATTGGAAAAAAAGTACGTCTAGGCTGTATATTGTCACACTGCTTATATAACTCATATGCCAAGTACATCATGTAAAATGCTTGGCTGGATAAATGACAAGCTGGAATCAAGATTTCCAGGAGAAATATCAACAACCTCAGATAGCAGATGATACAACTCTAATGGCTTCCCTGGTGGTTCAGTCAGTAGAGTCTGTCTGTAACTTGGGAGACATGGGTTCAATCTCTGGGTCGGGAAGATCCCCTGGAAAAGGAAATGGCAACCCACTCTAGTATTCTTGCCTGGAGAATTTCATGGGCAGAGGAGCCTGTTAGGCTATAGTCCATGGTGTCAAAAAGAGTCAGACATGACTAAGTGACCACTCTAATGGCAGAAGGTGAAGAGCAACTAAAAAGCCTCTTGATGAGGGTGAAAGAGGAGAGTAAAGAAGCTGGCTTAAAACTCAAACTTAAAAAAAAAAAAAAAAAAACCCTAACATCATGGCATCTGGGCCTATCACTTCATGGCAAATAGATGGGGAAGAATTGAAAACAGTGACAGACTTTATTTTCTTGGGCTCCAAAATCACCCAGGACGGTGACTGCAGTCATGAAATTAAAAGATGTTTGCTCCTTAGAAGAAAAGCTATGACTAACATAATCAGCATATTAAAAAGTAGAGACATCACTTTGCCAACAAAGGTCCACCTAGTCAAAGCTATGGTTTTCCAGTAGTCATTACGGATGTGAGAGCTGAACAATAAAAAAGGCTGAAAGCCGGAGTGGATGTTTTCAAATTGTGGTACTGGAGAAGACTCTTGAAAGTCCCTTGGACAGCAAGAAAATCAAACCAGGAATACTCATTGAAAGGACTGATGCCAAAGCTGGAGCTCCAGTACTTAGGTTATGTAATGTGAGGAGCTAAATCATTGGAAAAGACACTAATGTTGGGGAAGATTGAGGGCAGGACAAGAAGGGGGCGATAGAGGACGAGATGGTTGGATGACATCACTGACTCAATGGACATGAGTTTGAGCAAACCCTGGGAGATAGTGAAGGACATGGGAACCTGGCATGCTACAGTCTATGGAGTCACAAAGTATGCAACACAACATAGGGACTAAACAACAAAGAGACCCTAAAGAGCTCCCCTGTCCCTTCTGTCATATGAAGTTACAGTAAGGAGGCAGTTGTCTGTGAATCAGAAGGCAGCTTCTCACCAGACACTGAATGTGCATTCACCCTCATCTTGGACTTCTCAGCTTTCAAATCTGTGAGAAGTAAATGTGTGCTTTTTATAAACCACCAAGTCTATGGTATTATCTTTCAGTTTCAGTTCAGTCACTCAGTCGTGTCCCCCTCAGTTGCAACCCCATGAACCACAGCACACCAGGCCTCCATGTCCATCACCAACTCGCTGAGCCCACCCAAACCCATATCCATTGAGTCAGTGATGCCATCCAACCATCTCATCCTCTGTCGTCCCCTTCTCCTCCTGTCCTCAATCTTTCCCAGCATCAGGGCCTTTTCAAATGAGTCAGCTCTTTGCATCTGTTGGCCAAAGTATTGGAGTTTCAGCTTCAACATCACTCCTTCCAATGAACGCCCAGGACTGATGTCCTTTAGGATGGACTGGTTGGATCTCCTTGCACTCCAAGGGACTCTCAAGAGTCTTCTCCAACATCACAGTTCAAAAGCAACAATTCCTCGGCACTCAGTTTTCTTCATATTCCAACTCTCACATCCATACATGACCATTGGAAAAACCATAGCCTTGACTAGACAGACCTTTGTTGACAAAGTAATGTCTCTGCTTTTTAATATGCTGTTTAGTTTGGTCATAATTTTCCTTCCAAGGAGTAAGCATCTTTTAATTTCATGGATGCAATCACCACCTGCAGTGATTTTCGAGCCCAGAAAAATAAAATCAGCCACTGTTTCCACTGGTTCCCCTTCTTTTTGCCATGAACTAATGGGACTGGATGCATGACCTTAGTTTTCTGAATGTTGAGCTGTAAGCCAACTTTTTCATTCTCCTCTTTCACTTTCATCAAGAGGCTTTTTAGTTCTTCTTCACTTTCTGCCATAAGGGTGGTGTCATCTGCATAATTGAACTTATTGATATTTCTCCCGGCAATCTTGATTCCAGCATGTGCTTCTTCCAGCCCAGTGTTTCTCATGATGGACTCTGTATATAAGTTAAATAGGCAGGGTGACAATATACAGCCTTGATGTACTCCTTTTCCTATTTGGAACCAGTCTGTTGTTCCATGTCCAGTTCTAACTATTGCTTCCTGACCTGCATACAGGTTTCTCAAGAGGCAGGTCAGGTGGTCTGGTATTCCCATCTCTTTCAGAATTTTGCACAGTTTATTGTGATCCACAGAGTCAAAGGCTTTGACATAGTCAAAAAAGCAGAAGTAGAACTTTTTCTGGAACTCTCTTGCTTTTTTGACAATCCAACAGATGTTGGCATTTTGATCTCTGGTTCCTCTGCCTTTTCTAAAACCAGCTTGAACATCTGGAAGTTCATGGTTCACGTATTGCTGAAGCCTGGCTTGGAGAATTTTAAGCATTACTTTACTAGCATATGAGATGAGTGCAATTGTGTGGTAGTTTGAGCTTTCTTTGACATTGCCTTTCTTTGGGATTGGAATGAAAACTGACCTTTTCCAGTCCTGTGGCCACTGCTGAATTGTCCAAATTTGCTGGCATATTGAGTGCAGCACTTTAACAGCATCATCTTTCAGGATTTGAAATAGCTCAACTGGAATTCTATCACCTCCACTAGCTTTGTTCGTAGGGATGCTTCCTAAGGCCCACTTGACTTCACATTCCAGGATATCTAGCTCTAGGTGAGTGTGAGTGATCACACCATCATGATTATCTGGGTCATGAAAATCTTTTTTGCACAGTTCTTCTGTGTATTCTTGCCACATCTTCTTAATATCTTCTGCTTCTATTAGGTCCATACAATTCTCTTACAGTAGCCAAAACAACTAAGACACCTACTTTATTGGATTCCTACTTGTTTCATTCAAACTGTCTATTTTTCCACTTGAATTCATTGTCCCAGAAAATCCATGACCTCTGATTATCAGGACCTTCAATTGCTTATTATTTTATTTGGCCTTTCAACTACACAGCAAATATTTACAAAAGATCTACTTCATAACAGATGGTGTTGTATACACTGTACAGAAATAAATAAAACCTGTCAGTCCACTGAAGATGAGATGTGACCATCATCATCATGGAGAGAGCTAAGGGTAAAATTAGAAATATATGCAAGGAATAATGCCAATAGAATCAGTGAAGAGAGGAATGAAATATGTGTGAACTACTTTTTTAATTTTTTAAAAGATATTCATTTATTTTATTTTGGGCTATTCTAGGTCCTCATTGCTTCCAGTGAGCTTTCTCTATTTTCAGGGAGAGGGGGCCACTCTTTGTTGTGGTCTTCCGGCTTCTCACTGCAGTGGCTTCCCCTGTTGCAGAGCACAGGCTTTAGGAGTGGCTTCAGTATTTGTAGTGTGTGGGCTCAGTAGTTGTGGCATATAGGCTTAGTTGCTCCACAGCATGTAGAATATTCCTGGACCAGGGATCAAACCCATGTCCCCTACATTGGCAGGTGGATTCTTATCCCCTGTACCACCAGGAAAGTCCTGAGAACTACTTTTTTTGTTCTGTTCCTTCTAATGTCAGGTTCCCAAATTTATCTATAATAATAGAATCCTCTAATACTGCTAAATAGAAAAGTGAAGCCTATTATTACTTCTTTTCTTATATTTTTAAACCTACTGTAGTTTACTAAATATTCACTCTTACTGATATTCATTTAAAAGACATTAAATGTTCTGCTAAACACTGTATTAGAATTAAAAAAAAAATACACACTATGTGAAAGAACTGTTCAGGCATCTCTACATTCTAGACTCAGCCATTTCCTTCCTGTCCCATGCAAGATATGAAGCAGATTCTTCCAGCCAAGCCTCCTTCTGCTCCCTTCATTTGGCCAGATTTACTCTGGTAGTATGCTTCAGTTTCTCTCCAGTTTCCAAATTAGTGACCAGCATCTTTAAAATTGTAATTTGAAGTATGCATGTCTTGAACTTGAGAGATAAGACTTCTGGAGGATATTTAAGTGAACTCGATTTATGCCTCTAGAAACTCCAAACAACTCTAAATTAACATCTTATTTGGCAGGACTGTAATTACAGGGGAAAGTCAGGTTTCAAAGGCATTGCTCTTAGAAATATACATCTAGCCACTTAAGTGATGACTTGCCTTGAGAAAGGACGAAGTGCTGAGCTGTCCTTGAGCCGCACTGACAATTTCTCTCAGCAGTGACCTGAAGACAACAATGTGCACTCTGAAAGGGGACTGCCACAATTTTTAATCTGCCTGGTTTTCTGATCAGGCAAAATATAAATCATTTAATCAGCTCCCAACTGAACATCAGGTACAACTAGTATAAATTTTCCTTCATAAAAGTTTCATCAAAGCTGAGGATGGTTGCACTGCCTTATCTTTTGCTGGAGGAATGACAGCCTGTGAAGATTGGCTGGTCATCATGTGTGATTGATAGGTTTGGGGTGGATGGCCTTCATGCAGAAAAGTTCAAGTCTAAGTGGCCTCTGCCGTCTCTTCCCTCTTTCCCTTAAAATAATGCTTTGCTTCATTTACTACAAAAAAGCCAACTAGCAATTGTTTTTTATTTTGCTTTTGTGTTTGTATGTGTGTTTTTCCTGAAAACACTCTCACTTCCATCAATTTTTGGTTAGAAACAGAAATGGCAGACATAATCTTCAGCCTGTTTCTTGTTTCTTATAAGCTGCTACTGCTGCTAAGTCACCTCAGTCGTGTCCAACTCTGTGTGACCCCATAGACGGCAGCCCACCAGGCTGCCCTGTCCCTGGGATTCTCCAGGCAAAACACTGGAGTGGGCTGCCATTTCCTTCTCCAATGCATGAAAGTGAAAAGTGAAAGTGAAGTCGCTCAGTCATGTCCGACTCTTAGCGACCCCATGGACTGCAGCCTACCAGGCTCCTCCGTCCATGGGATTTTCCAGGCAAGAGTACTGGAAGGTGCCATTGCCTTCTCCCTCTTATAAGCTATGTTCTGTATAAAATGCTAGAAGAATAAAAAGAATAATACAAGCCTACCAACTTTCCTACTGAAATTTATAAAATGAATATTATTAAATTAGGTATATTGCTATTAGCTATTTTACGTTTCTAATAAAACAGCTGTGAGATTATAAGGTGGAAGATACTTCCAATGAAATGAAGGAAATGTGGATTCAAAACTTTAATAATCTTACTAACTTACTTGCCTCTTTCACTTTTGTGATAATAAAACTGGCACCAGTCCAGTGGAAAAAATCATCTATGTAAGCCGGTAAAGAATCCACCTGCCAATGCAGGAGACACAATGAACATGAGTTTGATCCCTGGGTCAGGAAGATCTCCTGGAGGAGGAAATGGCATCCTGCTTCAGTACTCTTGCCTGGAAAATTCCATGGACAGAGGAGCCGGGTGGGCTACAGTCCATGGGATCACTTGGAGTAGGATATGACTTTAACGCATGCACACACATACATAACAAAATAACACACATAACGCATAACACACACACACATACACACACACACATAACAAAAAATATTCAGAATGGTGAGAAACTCCTGATGGTATGATTAAATAGTCCTAATTATGAAACATTTCTAAGACAAGTGATATTATGTCTCTCCAGTAGTGGTCACATCAAGAACTAAGACATAAATCAGTGCTAACAAGTAAACAGGTAAGTTAATTTTAAGGAATCTAATTTGCAGGAGGCTTACATCATTCATAATGTGTTTAAACCTAAAAGCCTCATCATTTCATACTTTTAAATCAATAAGTATCTGAATCAATTTACACTCCAGTTCCATATAGCTTAATTTAATGTGTTTTTGCTGAAATATAGTAAAACTCAAAGTGGAGTAAACAAGTACAAAAATTTTATTCAAAAATTAAAAATTCAGTTGAAATGACTGAGGATAAGGTAAATGTGAGAACCATCAACACATAATCAATTAAATCTTTAACACAAATGAATAAAGTGTCTAAATAATCACTGGCCACAGACAAACTGTCTCACAAGAACAATCATTCTAGCTGATAGCAGAATGAGCTCTCGTCACAGATGGAAAGATGGAATACTAGACTATTATACATGTGACAAAGGCAAACAAGGAATTTGTGATTACAATGTTAAACCAGCAAAATTTCTCTAAAAACAAAGAGGCAAATTCTGAACCAAGAATCCTCAGAAAGTCAATCATAATTGACTTCTCAGTCACAAAATCCAATCAATTGCAAAGGAGCTGCTTCTCTCACATCCTGTTCACGATAACTCGACCCATGAAATGGCATTAAGTCTTAAAGAAAGTAGAATTCCAGAAGCTTCCAAGGGCCTCTTTATTCCCAGGTCTTAAGTGTGAATAAGCACCTCATTGAGGAGTCCATAATCACAAAACTCATTCCACTATAATGCCTTTTGCAGTTTCCACCAACTTTAGTGTACAGAGGAGTTGTCCAGCAGTTAATCCAAATGTCCTCCTAGATTTGAGTTTTTTTTCCCAGAAATTTGAAGCAGTTGGCCTGTTACTGGGCTTTCTCCATAGTCACACAACTCTTCAAGGAAATCTGATGGATATTTACTGCTGCTGCTTTAAGTCTACATAAACAGTATACCGGGAAGAAAAAAAAAAAAAACAGAACTTTTTAAATGCAATAAAGAATCCTCAGGTAATGTGATACATTCTAGATGCACGCTTTTGGTGACTAGGTGAGAGGCAGTAAAAACTGATTTGAAAAAGAAAATTTATAACTTCTGATCCCTGGTGTGCCTGGCTACAGTAAATGAAAAATAAAGAAATCCAGGACTATAAAAACAATGGATGTCAAAACCAGTTTGAGTTTGACTTATGTTTCTATTTCAGGAGGATAAAACAATACTTTTCATTAAGAGTGATGTTATTGGGCTGCTGGTCTTATTTAGCCTGAAGTTTACTGTCCATCATCTTCATTCTTCACTGTGGACATGGAGGCCTACATGTGACAGCTCCAAGGAACCGTCATTTCTCAGAAGCCTTGGGCTCAGAAGTGATCAATGCAAAGAAATAGAAGAAAAAAACAGAATGGGAAAGACTAGAGATCTCTTCAAGAAAATGAAAGATACCAAGGGAAAATTTCATGCAAAGATGGGCTCAATAAAGGACAGAAATGGTAGGGACCTAACAGAAGCAGAAGATATTTTTAAAAAGGTGGCAAGAATACACAGAAGAACTGTACAAAAAAAGAGCTTCATGACCCAGATAATCACAATGGTGTGATCACTCATCTAGAGCCAGGTATCCTGGAATGTGAAGTCAAGTGGGCCATAGGAAGCATCGCTACAAACAAAGCTAGTGGAGGTGATGGAATTCCAGTTGAGCTATTTCAAATCCTGAAAGATGATGCTGTGAAAGTGCTGCACTCAATATGTCAGCAAATTTGGAAAATTCAGCAGTGGCCACAGCACAGGAAAAGGTCAGTTTTCATTCCAATCCCAAAGAAAGGCAATGTCAAAAAAAGCTCAAACTACTGCACAATTGCACTCATTTCACATGCTAGTGAAGTAATGCTCAAAATTCTCCAAGCCAGGCTTCAGCAATACGTGAACCATGAACTTTCAGATGTTCAAGCTGGATCTAGAAAAGGCAGAAGAACCAGAGATCAAATTGCTACTATCTACTGGCTCATCGAAAAAGCAAAAGAGTTCCAGAAAAACATCTACTTCTACTTTATTGACTATGCCAAAGCCTTTGACTGTGTGGATCACAATAAACTGTGGAAAATTCTGGAAAAAATGTGACTACAAGATCACCTGATCTGCCTCTTGAGAAACCTGTATGTAGGTCAGGAAGCAACAGAACTGGATATGGAACAACAGACTGGTTCCAAATCGGAAAAGGAGTTCGTCAAGGCTGTGTATTGTCACCCTGCTTATTTAACTTATATGCAGAGTACATCATGAGAAAAGCTGGGCTGGAGGAAGTAGAAGCTGGAATCAAGATTGCTGGGAGAAATATCAATAACCTCAGATATGCAGATGACACCATGCTTATGGCAGAAAGTGAAGAGGAACTAAAAAGCCTCTTGAGGACAGTGAAAGAGGAGAGTGAAAAAGTTGGCTTAAAGCTCAACATTCAGAAAACGAAGATCATGGCATCTGGTCCCATCACTTCATGGCAAATAGATGGGGAAACAGTGGAAACAATGGCTGACCTCATTTTTCTGGGCTCCAAAATCACTGCAGATGGTGATTGCCATACGACCCAGCAATCCCACTGCAGGGCATAGACACCGAGGAAACCAGAATTCAAAGAGACACCTGTACCCCAGTTTTCATCGCAGCACTCTTTATAATAGCCTGGACATGGAAGCAACCTAGATGTCCATCAGCAGTGAATGGATAAGAAAGCTGTGGTACATATACACAATGGAGTACTAGCCATTGAAAAGAATACACTTGAATTGGATCTAATGAGATGGATGAAACTGGAGCCTATTATACAGAGTGAAGTAAGCCAGAAAGCAAAACACCAATACAGTATACTAATGCATATATATGGAATTTAGAAAGATCCTAATGATAACCCTGTATGCGAGACAGCAAAAGAGACACAGATGTATAGAACAGTCTTTTGGACTCTGTGGGACAGGGAAGGGGGGAATTTGGGAGAATGGCATTAAAACATGTATAATATCATATAAGAAATGAATCGCCAGTCCAGGTTCTATGCAGGATACAGGAAGCTTGGGGCTGGTGCACTGGGATGACCCAGAGGGATGGTATGGGGAAGGAGGTAGAAGAGGGGTTCAGGATGGGAACACGTGTACACCTGTGGTGGATGCATGTTGATGTATGGCAAAACCAATACAATATTGTAAATTAAAAATAATAATAATAATTTGAAAAATATTAGAAAATAATAAATGCATTAAAAAATAAAATTAAATTAACATTGCAACAAAAATAAATAAATAAAAGACGTTTACTCTTTGGAAGGAAAGTTATGACCAACCTAGACAGCATATTAAAAAGCAGAGACATTACTTTGTCAACAAAGGTCTATCTAGTCAAGGCTATGGTTTTTCCAGTGGTCATGTATGGATGTGAGAGTTGGGCTATAAAGAAATCTGAGCGCCGAAGAATTGATGCTTTTGAACTGTGGTGTTGGAGAAGACTCTTGAGAGTCCCTTGGACTGCAAGTAGATCCAACCAGTCCATCCTAAAAGAGATCAGTCCTGGGTGTTCATTGGAAGGACTGATGTTGAAGCTGAAACTCCAATACTTTGGCCACCTGATGCGAAGAGCTGACTCATTGAAAAAGACCCTGATGCTGGGAAAGATTGAGGGCAGGAGGAGAAGGGGACAGCAGCAAATGAGATGTTTGGAAGGCATCACTGACTCGATGGACATGGGTTTGGGTGGACTTCAGGAGTTGGTGATGGACAGGGAGGCATGGCGTGCTGCGATTCATGAGGTCACAAAGAGTCGGGGACAACTGAGAGACTGAACTGAACTGAACTGAACTGGGCCTTTACTGGCCAGTGCTCCTTCCTTCCCCTCAAGTGGAAAATTTCACCATCTAGTCAGCTTTATAGTCCAGAGATCTCTAATATCTTAGAGAGTACCTTCAATTTCTTTAAATTTTAAACTCCTTAAGTGCATGAATTAATGAAAGAAAGCCCGTTCATAAACCTGCGACTCTTCCCCGTATTTTATTCATTCAAAAGCTACTTTGCCTTTACCCCTAAATATTCCCCTCATCTGGATAATTATCAGACAAGCTCAATCTCCATCATCTCAGAGCTGTGCTCGTTTGTGTACCCACAGATCAAATCATGAAACCCAAAAAGGACCCTTTGATGACCATTTTCCTCATTTATACTTCCTTGTGGCTTCACATTCCTCTCAGGATTGGGACAAATTCTTTTGCATACATATATAGCCTTTTACTGTTTGGTCCCTGCCTCCCTCTTCACCTGAATCACCTATTCTGACCCCATCTACCTTTTTATCACTCTGTGTGTGCCAGATTGTTCTGCTGAATTTTCCTTTCTCACTGTGCTCCTTCCTGCTCTCTCCTTCCATGGCATATTTACATACACTGTTTCCTCTCTCTGTGATATCCTTTCCATTCAGAATCCTAGGAAAGCTTATACATCCTTTATATTTCAGCTCAAACATAACTTCCAAGAAGAGTTCCTGTCCATGCCTCTGAGGTCAAATCAGAATATTATAGGAAAACATAAACCATATACCTTTCCTTTGAGCTTAGCACAGATGAATTTTCCATTTTTTAGTGATAACTTGATTAAATGTACTTCTTATATAATAAATTAAATTAATTTACTTCAGTATTACCAGTTTTCAGCACAATAAAACACACTAAGTATTTCTTGAATGCATGAATGAATGAGGATATGTGTTCATGTCTAGAAAATAAAATTATATGACTTCAAAGATATAAAATGAAGTAAATCCAAACTGTTAATTGGAATGATACAGGAAAAAAAAAACATGGTAACATCATTCTCAAAATGTTCAACATTAGACACTTTTACACTATTAAATATTATTGAGGGCCTCAAAAGACTTATTTTGCATGGGTTATACTTAAAAATACCTGCCATGTTAGACATTAAAAATGAAAACATGCATTTATATATAAACTATTTCAAAAATAAGTAAAATAAATCCAATATATAGTAATATTTTCCTAAATAAAACAACCACTAAGAGAAATGGCTTTGTTTTACATGGGTATAATCTCTTTAATATTTGATAAGAAAAGACAGTCAGATTCTCAGATATCCTTTTGCTGCAATATCACATATCAGGTAGTCTCTAGAAAACTGTACTTGTAAGAAAATGAGAATGAAAAAAATAAAAATAATTTTATGAGGTATTATGAAAATAATTTTGCTCTTGTTGACCCTGAGAAAACATGTACCCACACTTATCCCAGAGATTTTCCCTTTGAGAACCACCAATATAAGTTATTCTCCAAACAGGCACATTTTTGAAAACAAAAGAGTGCACTACAAATATTTATGCTAGACTAAGAAGAGATGGCAAGAATACACAGAAGAACTGTACAAAAAAGATCTTCATGACCCAGATAATCACAATGGTGTGATCACTGACCTAGAGCCAGACATCATGGAATGTGAAGTCAAGTGGGCCTTAGAAAGCATCACTACGAACAAAGCTAGTGGAGGTGATGGAATGCCAGTTGAGCTATTCCAAATCCTGAAAGATGATGCTGTGAAAGTGCTGCACTCAATATGCCAGCAAATTTGGAAAACTCAGCAGTGGCCACAGGACTGGAAAAGGTCAGTTTTCATTCCAATCCCAAAGAAAGGCAATGCCAAAGAGTGCTCAAACTACCGCACAATTGCACTCATCTCACATGCTAGTAAAGTAATGCTCAAAATTCTCCAAGCCAGGCTTCAGCAAAATGTGAACCGTGAACTTCCTGATGTTCAAGCTGGTTTTAGAAGAGGCAGAGGAACCAGAGATCAAATTGTCAACATCTGCTGGATCATGGAAAAAGCAAGAGTGTTCCAGAAAAACATCTATTTCTGCTTTATTGACTATGCCAAAGCCTTTGACTGTGTGGATCACAATAAACTGTGGGAAATTCTGAAAGAGATGAGAATACCAGACCATCTGACCTGCCTCTTGAGAAATCTGTATGCAGGTCAGGAAGCAACAGTTAGAACTGGACATGGAAAAACAGACTGGTTCCAAATAGGAAAAGGAGTACATCAAGGCTGTATAGTGTCATCCTGTTTATTTAACTTATATGCAGATTACATCATGAGAAACGCTGGACTGGAAGAAACACAAGCTGGAATCAAGATTGCCAGGAGAAATATCAATAACCTCAGATATGCAGATGACACCACCCTTATGGCAGAAAGTGAAGAGGAGCTAAAAAGCCTCTTGAGGAAAGTGAAAGAGGAGAGTGAAAAAGTTGGCTTAAAGCTCAACATTCAGAAAACAAAGATCATGGCATCCGGTCCCATCACTTCATGGGAAATAGATGGGGAAACAGTGGAAACAGTGTCAGCCTTTATTTTGGGGGGCTCCAAAATCACTGCAGATGGTGACTGCAGCCATGAAATTAAAAGACGCTTACTCCTTGGAAGGAAAGTTATGACCAACCTAGATAGCATATTCACAAGCAGAGACATTACTTTGCCAACAAAGGTCTGTCTAGTCAAGGCTATGTTTTTTCCTGTGGTCATGTATGGATGTGAGAGTTGGACTGTGAAGAAGGCTGAGTTCCGAAGAATTGATGCTTTTGAAGTGTGGTGTTGGAGAAGACTCTTGAGGTCCCTTGGACTGCAAGGAGATCCAACCAGTCCATTCTGAAGGAGATCAGCCCCTGGTGTTCTTTGGAAGGAATGATGCTAAAGCTGAAACTCCAGTACTTGGGCCACCTCATGTGAAGAGTTGACTCATTGGAAAAGACTCTGATGCTGGGAGGGATTGGGGGCAGGAGGAGAAGGGGATGACAGAGGATGAGATGGCTGGATGGCATCACTGACTCGATGGATATGAGTCTCAGTGAACTCTGGGAGTTGGTGTTGGACAGGAAGGCTTGGCGTGCTGCGATTCATGGGGTCACAAAGAGTTGGACACGACTGAGCGACTGATCTGATCTGATCTGATGAAGCATAAACATAGATTAACGTTAATATGATATTATTCTAAATATTTATAGAATTACACTAACTAAGATATTTTATACAGTTTTCCCTCAGAATCAGCAGGAAATTAGTTTTAGCACACACTGCAGATACCAAAACTCATAGATGTTGAAGTTCCCTAGTCTCCCGTCTGTCCACAGGTTCCAAATCTAAGGATTCAAGTTTAAGTTTGTAATCAGCAGTTGATTGAAACTGCATTGTGGAACCCAGAATCTACCAATATGTAGGGCCAATTATATATTTATTTTTTAAAATAGGTATATAAGAGGATCCATGCAGTTCAAAACTGTATTGTTCAAGATACACAGATAGTCGCTCAGTCGTGTCTGACTCTTTGCGACCCCATGGACTATAGCCTACCAGTCTTCTCTGTCCATGGAATTCTCCAGGCAAGATTACCAGAATGGGTTGCCATTTCCTTTGCCAGGGGATCTTCCCGACTCAGGGATTGAACCCGGGGTTTCTCACATTGCAGGCAGACACTTTACCCTCTGAGCCACCAGGGACTCACCCAAGAGTAATTCAAAACAAATATAGACCATATAAGATGGAAAGTTTTACTATGAGGCTGTAAACTTTTTAAAATTTGGATATACTTTTGTGTACTCACAAGAATTAGCATAGTACTTTATACAAAATAGGTTTTCTAAGGATACATAATGAATAAATGAACCAGTTACTGTGTAAAGGAAGAACTAAATGATAACTCTGATTGCACGTTTCCCAGGCCTTACGTTCTTTTTTGAAATGTATGAATGAGACTGATTGAATATTGTTGCAGCAATTCTACCATATTATTCCCTAATTACTCCAAGTCACAACTTTGCAGGATATTTATTACAAACCTGTGAAGGCAAGATCTATGAAGCAGAATACAAAGTCTTCTATATGGTCTGATTGGAGAGCCACAGAGCCCTTCCTCCTGAAAAATATTCCCTACTCTAGCTGTACTTGAAATATATTGACCGCAGTTGCTAAGAATTATCATTCATCCTTCTCCATGCCAATTTTTATATGTAAGTATGTTTGGGAGAAATACTCTATCGCTCATTTAAAAGTAATGTAGCCACTCAACCCTAATCTTATATTCGGGTACTTAAGATTTCCCTAGAAATCAAACACACGCATATACACACACACACACACACAGCACATTCCACTTACAAAATGTTATTTAATCCTATTTTTTAATCAAGATAGAAAACCGAGTTTGAAATGGCCTTAGATATTTTTTCTTTCACAGAGATAACCTTAAACATGAAAACATTATTGGGTGCAATATAGACATAGAATAATAAGAAATGTTAAGCACAGAGACAAGTGATTAATAAGTTGATAAGAACTAACTCACCAAATGGGCTTCCCTGGTGGCTCAGCGATAAAGAATCCACCCGCAATGCAGGAGCTGTGAGTTCAATCCCTGGGTCAGGAACTCACTCCAGTATTCTTGCCTGGAGAATCCTATGGACAAGGGAGCCTGGTGGGCTATATAGTTCATAGGGTCACAAAGAGTCAGAAATGACTGAAGCAACTGAGCACACATGCACAACTCATCAAATACATAGAACCATTTAACTAAGAAAAAGTTTAGTGATTAAAATTTAAGATCAATGATATATTTTAAATAGTTTATAAACTATTTTCATATATCACTTTAAAAAATAATTCTTCAGTACTTTTACAGAGAAAAGTCAATGGAAAGAAAAGGTAAACATGTCTTCTAATTACTGTTTTGAATCTATTAATGGCTATTGCTCTATCATATAAAATGATTAGAATCATTTTCAATTTTCCAGAAGTCATATCTATATAAAAACAGTAAAAATTGAAAATGGTATAGAGAAATATAATTTGTTAAATGATTTACTTATTTATTTCATACTGGTAAAAATGAATTATTAATTCTCTTTCTAATTCAGTTCAGTTTAGTCACTCAGTCATGTCTGACTCTGCAACTCCATGAACCGCAGCACACCAGGCCTCCCTGCTCATCACCAACACCCAGAGTCCATCCAAACCTATGTCCATCGAGTCGGTGATGCCATCCAACCATCTCATCTTCTGTTGTCCCCTTCTCCTCCTGCCCCCAATCCCTCCCAGCATCAGAGTCTTTTCCAATGAGTCAGCTCTTTGCATCAGGTGGCCAAAGTATTGGAGTTTCAGCTTCAACATTAGTCCTTCCAATGAATACCCATGACTGATCTCCTTTAGGATGGACTGATTGGATCTCCTTGCAGTCCAAGGGACTCTCAAGAGTCTTCTCCAACACCACAGTTCAAAAGCATCTATTCTTCGGTGCTCAGTTTTCCTTATAGTCCAACTCTCACATCCATACATGACCACTGGAAAAACCATGTGGTTTTTCCAAGCCTAGTCCATCTAGCCTTGACTAGATGGACCTTTGTTGACAAAGTAATGTCTCTGCTTTTTAATAAGCTATCTAGTTTGGTCATAACTTTCCTCCCAAGGAGTAAACATCTTTTAATTTCATGGCTGCAATCACCATCTGCAGTGATTTTGGAGCCCCCAAAAATAAAGTCAGCCATTGTTTCCACTGTTTCCCCATCTATTTGCCATGAAGTGATGGGACCAGAGGCCATGATCATAGTTTTCTGAATGTTGAGCTTAAGCCAACTTTTCACTCTCCTCTTTCACTTTCATCAAGAGGCTCTTAAGTTCTTCTTCACTTTCTGCCGTAAGGGTGGTGTCATCTGCATATCTGGGGTTATTGATATTTCTCCCGGCAATCTTGATTCCAGCTTCTGCTTCCTCCAGTCCAGCTTTTCTCATGATGTACTCTGCATATAAGTTAAATAAGTAGGGTGACAGTCTACAGCCTTGACATACTCCTTTTTTCATTTGGAACCAGTCTGTTGTTCCATGTCCAGTTCTAACTGTTGCTTCCTGATCTGCATACAGATTTCTCAAGAGGCAGATCAGGTGGTCTGGTAGTCCCATCTCTTTCAGAATTTTCCACAGTTTATTATGATCCACACAGTCAAAGGCTTTGGCATAGTCAACAAAGCAGAAAGAGATGTTTTTCTGGAACTTCTTGCTTTTTTGATGATCCAGCAGATGTTGGCAATTTGATCTCTGGTTCCTCTGCCTTTTCTAAAACCAGCTTGAACATCTGGAAGTTCATGGTTCACATATTGCTGAAGCCTGGCTTGGAGAATTTTGAGCATTACTTTACTAGCATGTGAGATGAGTGCAACTGTGTGGTAGTTTGAGCATTCTTTGGCATTGCCTTTCTTTGAGATTGGAATGAAAACTGACCTTTTCCAGTCCTGTGGCCACTGCTGAGTTTTCCAAATTTGCTGACATATTGAGTGCAGCACCTTCATAACATCATCTTTCAGGACTTGAAATGGCTCAATGGAATTCCATCACGTCCACTAGCTTTGTTCATAGTGATGCTTCCTAAGGCCCACTTGACTTCACATTCCATGATGTCTGGCTCTAGGTGAGTGATCTCACCATCGTGATTATCTGGGTCATGTAGATCTTTTTTGTACTGTTCTTCTGTCTATTCTTGCCATCTCTTGTTAATATCTTCTGCTTCTGTTAGGTCCCTGCCATGTCTGTCCTTTATTGAGCCCATCTTTGCATGAAAAATATTTCTACTTAGGCATATTAATAGTCTTTTTTCTACAAGGGATTCAAATACACAAAAAGCTAGATTTGAATATAAGTTATATAACATATATGTACAAATAACTAAAATATAAGGGACTGATCCAAAGTTTTGGTGGTTTCCAGAGAAAGTGGGTATTACTTTGAGTTTTAGTCATTTAGGGAAAAGAAACATAGATTTAAGCCTTTGTTGGGTCCATACAAGATAAATTCTTCTCTTGAAAATGAAATGAACAAGGTTAAAGAATTATCCTCAGAATGGTCCAAGAAGACAGAGTAGAGGGCTAGTTTCCTCTGGGAGACTTGAGAATCACAGTTAGTTTTCAGTTGTATTGTTAGGAAATAGAGGTGGAAACATGACTGATGGTAGTAAAAAAAAAAAAAAAATTACAAGGAAAGTTGGCAAAATGGAAGGTGAAGATAGAAGAAAAGGATTCACACAGATGTTGACTGTCAAGATAATTGAGAGGCAGGAGGAGCAAGGAAGATGTTCTGCTTCCAGACCCACTTGTGAACATGATAAGTGCACGGTAGCCACATTTGATTAAGTAGGTAGTCAGAATTTCAGCTTAGAATTTAAGATGTAAAAATGTAGTAGAAGGAAAGGTATGTCTTATTCATGTTTTTATTCCAGAATATATATTAATATTTCCGGAAACTTATCAAGTGCTTGAGAAGTGGTTTTTGATTGAAGACTCAGTGTACAGTATGGATTAATTTGCTCAAACCAGGTAAATGTGGATCTATGCCTATATGGAAGACAGTTGGAGGTAGACTATGGGAGTCTTATCTGTCCAGATAGATTAGATTCCATTAGATTTCAATACATTGTCATAATAGAGCTAACTAAAGAAATACTTTAGGAAGATTTTTTTCAATAGCAAGTTACATTTAGGACACATTAGAGAATGAGATTTCAAGCTATAGATGTCATTTTTATGAAGAAAAACCACACATCTGGATAAAACATACAATTAAGAAACTAGAAAAATGAAATTTATTGATTTTTTTAATGCCAGGCACTACATTACACACATTGGGTACATTATGTGATTTTCTTCCTTTTCCTAAAATATTTTCATGCACATTTTCATATGAGAATGGAATAGGAAATGGCAACTCACTCCAGTATTGTTGCCTGGAAAATTCCATACAGTCCAGAAATGTGAGGCTCAGATATTTTAAATAATGAAAATTACACAAAATGAAGCTAGAATTTAACCTTAACTTTAAAGCATGTACTATTTCTACTATAACAAAAGTTACATTCTGGGAAGAACCTACTTCAGAGTTGGTTAAAAGATTGTATGGAAGATCAAGAATTTGAACATCAGTGCTGGAGATTAAGAATGTCATGAATTCTTGGCTACATTTCCCATAGAGATGTGGAGTCAATTTTTTCCCTTCTCATGGAATCTATGCTGTGACTCCTTTCGACCAATGGGATGTGACAGAACTCATACTGCATATCCTCCAAGGCGAGGTTATAAGTCTTGGAGCTTATGCCAAGTCTCTTGGAAAGGTCACTCTGGGGGAAGCCAGCCATCATGTAAAAAGTTTGACTCTCCTGAGAGTACCATGCTTCAAGAACCCCAAATCTCCTGGAGAGATCCTGCAGAATGAGATGTCATGTGAAGAAACAGCAAGGCCACAAAGTAGCATGGCTCCAGACTTGAGAGTGAAGAAGCATCCTTGCAAGTGAATCTTCGAGTCCAAGCCACCCAGCTGATGCCATGAGGATCAGGCTCAGATCATCTTAAATCTTCTCCAATTCCTGATCCCTCAAATTATAGTCGAAATAAAATGGCTATTTTGAGCTGCTAAGTTTTGGGGTAAATTGTTGAACAGTAATACAAAATTGGAAGAGCCAGAGAGAGCAAAAGTCACAATGCTATCATTGGCTATTTTTAAAATGTGTATCAAATGTTGTTGATGTTTGTAAACATTGAGTTTTATGTAAATAATATAATAAGTAATGAGATGTTAAATCAGATTATTCCAATAAAGTAACATCACACACACACACACACACACACACACACACATTAAGCAAACTAAAAACCCTGTGTACGAGACAGCAAAAGAGACACTGATGTATAGAACAGTCTTATGGACTCTGCGGGAGAGGGAGAGGGTGGGGAGATTTGGGAGAATGGCATTGAAACATGTATAATATCATGTATGAAACGAGTCGCCAGTCCAGGTTCGATGCACGATACTGGATGCTTGGGGCTGGTGCACTGGGATGACCCAGGGGGAGGGTGTGGGGAAGGGGGAGGGAGAGGGGTTCAGGATGGGGGGCACGGGTGTACCTGTGGTGGATTCATTTCGATGTTTGGCAGAGCTAATACAATATTGTAAAGTTTAAAAATAAAATAAAATTAAAAAAAATAATAAATAAAAACATGAAGAAAAAAAATAAATAGCAGGTGAAAATGAAATGTGAGGAGAGGAAAATTTTAGTAGTCAGCACTGATCTGTCAAATAGGACTCATTCTGATATTTACAGAGCTTTATCTCAAAGCATCATTTTAGAAACCCTGCTTACCTCTGTGGGAATCCTTTAGCCCCGCTGACCCACCTTCAGTGCCCTACCCCACAGCTAGGTCAGTTAAAATCAATTCTCAGTAAAAAATCAACCAACAAGGAAAGACTTAAAGGAAAGGAGAGAAAGACTTGACAAGGATTTTATTGAAACCTCTCTGCATTTTACACATTTTGGGTCTAGAAATGTAATAAGCATTTGCTAGTCATCCTGGGAAAAGCTATTTTCTCTCCTCTCAGCTAGACCAAAAGAATGAGGCAAAAAATGCTTTGTCTAAAAAATCTCCTTTTTCAAAGAAACTAATATTAGGCTGTAAACTAAGAAAGGTGCTGTGCTTTCAGAAAGCATTTCACCAAACTCATTGATTGTTTCCTGCCCATAGATAATCCTGAGTAAGTATGCTCATTGATTTATGTCAGTTCTAAAAGCCCCAATTCTCCTGAATTATTCCAGTGCATTTCAAGCCAACCAATTCTAATTTATTTCTTTATTCTATGGACTGCATAAGAAATTTTCAGTCATTTCAAGATTTTTCAAATGTATAAAACATTTTTAAATGCTCATATCTTTGCTAAATATTTCATATTTCAAAATGATCTGTTGATGGGCACCATGAAACCTTAAATGGAGTTAAATATATGTGTGTTTAGGTCATATACCATCATCTGCCAAAGACCTTCTATGTCTCTGACAGCACTTAACGATTTGATTTGGGCATTTGTTTCTATGTTGTCTTCAGTGGTGACAGTCAGTCAGTATAAGATTCTAGTAGCCATTTGACTTTAGATAATAACTGGTGTAAATCATTACTGCTGCACAGGCTCAGAAATGTAGTGCTGTTCTTTAAACTGGCATGATCACTCTTATTTTCCTTTCTTAAAGCTTATCATAAATACCAGCAATTGACAAGACCTGCTTTTCCATAGATTTCCCACAGCAAATATTGAATATGATGACCCATAAAACACTTCACGAAGTAATATGGCACAATAACTCTAGCAGAAACAACTTTAACAATTCTTCACTTCTGTCTCCCTCTGTATGTTACATGTAAATGAATGTATCATGTTAAAAGATTTCAAATTCACAAGCTTAGCATGCTCAAAAAAGAAGCTCAGGCTGGTTTGTTTATCTTGTATTTCTTGCAATTTGATAGTATCTGGCACATAATAGATGCCCATAAACAGCTGCTCAATTAGCAAAAAAAAAAAAAAAAAAAAAAAAGGTAGACATTTTAATTGTCCCCAAATGATGAAGGCAAGATAATATACATAATATATTTTATATTAGAAATAACTAATTTCTATATAAATTATTACAAAACAGAAATGGACCCACAGACATAGAAAAAAAACACGGTTACAAAAGGAGAAAGGGAAGGGGGAAGGAAAATTTCGGAGGCTGGGATTAACATATACATACTACTATATACATAATAGAAAAGCAACAAGGACCTAGTTTATAGCACAGAGAACTATACTCAGTATTTCATACTAACTTACAAGAAAAAAGAATTGGAAAAAGAATATATATATATATATATATATATATATACATGTACATATACAAACATATATGTGTGTATACATATGTATGTCTCAAAATATAGCTGAATCACTACTCTGTACACCTGAAATTAATATTACATTGTAAACCAACTATAATTTTTTAAAAAGTAGATTATTGGAAAAACATTCAAAGTTCCATACATCCCCTTCCTAAATTTCATTCTGTTTCACTTCTGTGTCCCAGAGGACTTCCGATCTAGACTCTCTATTCTTTTAATAGTTTTACCACAAGTATTTATATTTTTCACCAAAAGACTGCTTGTTTTGCTTGCTTTTAACCACTGTATAATTGTCAAATATATGTTCTTCAGAAACTTTTTTAAGATTTCCTTTACCCTGCTGCTAGATTCACTATGATCACTATCTTTGCTGCTCTGTGATATTCCATTGTACATAAACATAACACAGTTTGTATGTCCTGTCTTCTGTTCATGGAATTTTCTTGTTTTTATATACATACAAACATTTCTGTTAGAAATACTTTAATATGTGTAAGTTTCCTGGTATGTGTGTGTGATGATTACTCAAGGGTGTGTATATAAACAAGGACTTTCACAGAGTATATTGCAAGGAGTAGAGTTGTTAGCTAAGCAATGTGCATATTTTCACCTTTTTCTGAAAATGCCATAATGTTTCCTACTGTGACTATATACATATACATACTTAACACTAGTGTCTAAAATTTCCAGCTGCTGACATTCTCACCACCATTTGATATGCTACTAATATTTCAAGTAAAGTATGTTTTAAAAGTTATTGAACTAGTTTTGAAGGATTAAAAACTAAAGAATCAGACTTTTCTCTCTAAAAAAGCAAAAATAGCTAATTGAGAAGAATTGTGTGTTTAAACAACACAAGAGAAGACTCAGTACATGGACATCACCAGATGGTCAATCCTGAAATCAGATGGATTATATTCTTTGCATCCAAAGATGGAGAATCTCTATACACTCAGCAAAAAACAAGAGCACGAGATGACTCAGATGATAAACTCTTTATTGACAATTTCAGACTTAAATTGAAGAAAGTAGGAAAAACCACTAGACCATTCAGGTATGACCTAAATCAAATCCCTCACGATTATACAGTGAAAGTGAGAAATAGACCCAAGGGCTTAGATTTGAGAGACAAAGGACCTGAAGAACTATGGATGGAGGTTTGTGACATTGTACAGGAGATGGGGATCAAGATGATCCCCAAGAAAAAGAAATGCAAAAAAGCAAAATGGCTGTCTGAGGAGGCCTTACAAATACCTGTGAAAAGAAGAGAAGCAAAAAGCAAAGGAGAAAAGGAAGTATATACCCGTTTGAATGCAGAGTTCCAAAGAATAGCAAGGAGAGATAAAAAAGCCATCTTTAGTGATCAGTGTAAAGAAAGAGAGGGGAAAAAACAGACTGGGAAAGACTAGAGATCTCTTCAAGAAAATTAGAGATACCGAGGGAACATTTCATGCAAAGATGAGCTCAATAAAAGACAGAAATGGTATGGACCTAACAGAAGCAGAAGATATTAAAAAGAGGTGGCAAGAATACACAGAAGAACTGCACAAAAAAGATCTTCATGACCCAGATAATCAGAATGGTATGATCACTCACCTAGAGCCAGATATCCTGGAATGTGAAGTGGGCCTTAGGAAGCATCACTACGAACAAAGCTAGTGGAGGTGATGGATTTCCAGGTGAGCTACTTCAAATCCTAAAGGATGATGCCGTGAAAGTGCTGCACTCAATATGTCAGCAAATTTGGAAAACTCAGCAGTGGCCACAGGACTGGAAAAGGTCAGTTTTCATTCCAATCCCAAAGAAAGGCAATGCCAAAGAATGCTCAAACTACCACACAATAGCACTCATCTCACACACTAGCAAAATAATTCTCAAAATTCTCCAAGCCAGGCTTCAGCAATACATGAACCGTGAACTTCCAGATGTTCAAGCTGGTTTTAGAAAAGGCATAGGAACCAGAGATCAAATTGCTAACATCCATTGGATAATCGAAAAAGCAAGAGAGTTCCTGAAAAACATCTATCTGTGCTTTATTGATTCTCCCAAAGCCTTTGACTGTGTGCATCACCACAAACTGGAAAATTCTGAAAGAGATGGGACTACCAGACCACCTGATCTGCCTCTTGAGAAATCTGTATGCAGGTCAGGAAGCAACAGTTAGAACTGGACATGGAACAACACACTGGTTCCAAATAGGAAAAGGAGTACATCAAGGCTGTATATTGTCACCCCGCTTATTTAACTTGTATGCAGAGTACATCATGCGAAATGCTGGACTGGATGAAGCACAAGCTGGAATCAAGATTGCAGGAAGAAATATCAATAACTTCAGATATGCAAATGATACCACCATTATTGCAGAAAGCGAAGAAGAACTAAAGAGCCTCTTGATAAAAGTGAAAGAGGAGAGTGAAAAAGTTGGCTTAAACTCAACATTCAGAAAACTAAGATCATGGCATCAGGTCCCATCACTTCATGGCAAATAAATGTGGAAATGATAGAAACAGTGAGAGACTATTTTTGGAGGTTCCAAAATCACTGCAGATGGTGACTGCCGCCATGAAATTAAAAGACGCTTTCTCCTTGGAAGAAAAGTTTTGACCAACCTAGACTAAAGGTTTTGACCAACCTGCTTATTAAAAAGCATAGACATTACTTTGCCAACAAAGGTCTGTCTAGTCAAGGCTATGGTTTTTCCAGTAGCCATGTATGGATGTGAGAGTTGGACTATAAAGAAAGCTGAGCACTGACAAATTGATGCTTTTGAACTGTAGTATTGGAGAAGACTCTTGAGAGTCCCTTGGACTGCAAGGAGATACATCCAGTTCACCCTAAAGGAAATCAGTCCTGAATATTTATCGTAAGGACTATAGCTGAAGCTGAAACTCCAATACTCTGGTCACCTGATGCGAAAAACTGACTGATTAGAAAAAATTGATGCTGGGAAAAATTGAAGGAGAGAGCAGAAGGGGATATCAGAGGATAAGATGGATGGATGGCATCACCAACTCAATGGACATGAGTTTGAGTAAGCTCTGGGAGTTGGTGATGGACAGGGAGGCCTGGCATGCTGCAGTCCATGGGGTCGCAAAGAGTCAGACACAACTGAGCAACTGAACTGACTGAGAAGAAGAAATGCCACTACATAGTTTCTCTGAATTAATAAAAGCAATTATCTCAATACGTATATGGTCAAATATAATTTAATAGCTAAGCATGGAATAGCCAAGAAGCCAAGTTGTCATTTTAGGTTCTTATTACTTAAGATGGACCATCTTATCAAAGGAAGCTAATAAACAGTTCAAAAGTCCTCAACAATAATATATGTTTATTTAAAAAATAGACAAGGTAAGGATTTCATATTCCAACATTTATCCTGTGGAACATTTGAATTGTGATATATTTGAATTGTGATATATTATATAGAGATGGGATTCTGTGTTCTAGTGAGTCTGAGTTTAATTTGGTTCCAAAGTACTCACTACTGCAGGTTATCTTAGTCTTTATTATGTTAATGTACATTGTAAATATCTAAAAGGAGAACCTAATATAGGAGCACTATACAGTCCATGGAATTCTCCAGGCCAGAATACTGGAGTGAGTAGCCATTCCCTTCTTCAGAGGATCTTCCCAACCCAGAGATCAAACCTAGGTCTCCTGCATTGCAGGCGGATTCTTTACCAGCTGAGCCACAAGGGAAGCCCACCTAATATTTAGTACTTTCCAAATTTTTTAGATGACAGAACCCTTTTGTTCATAGAGTTCCATGAAACATAGTTTTGGAATTGTGAAAGTGAAAGTGCTATTTGCTCAGTTGTATCCAAATCTCTGTGATCCCATGGACTACAGCCTGCCAGGCTCCTGTGCCCATGGAAATCTCCAGGCAAGAATACTGGAGTGAGTTCCATTTCCTTCTCCAGGGGATCTTCCCAACCTTGGAATTGAACTCAGGTCTCCCTCATTGCAGGCAGATTGTTTACCATCTGAGCCACCAGAGAAGCCCAGGAATACTGGAGTGGGTAGCCCATCTCTTCTCCAGGGATTCTTCCCGACCCAGGAATTGAACTGGAATTTCCCACATTGCAGGCAAATTCTTTACCAGCTAAGCTACCAGGGAAGCCCAGGGAATGTGGTCACATAATATTTGCATAAAAGCTTTACAATGCAAAACTGTGCCTTGTACCTTTGTCTGAAGTCTATATCCCATTCTTTGATAAGATGGATTTTTACAAATGTAAATGATACGTTACTTTAGGGAATGTGAATTTATATAGCTTTTCCAAAAGGCAAAACGATGATCCTTATAAAAAATTTAGGCATTTTTAGTTTAAGATTGTATTTTTAGTCTTTTATACCTATGAATAATGTTTGGAGCTTATATTTTTTAGCACTAGAAATTATCCTTGTGCTTATTTGATCATTGGTGTCTGACTATGCAATCCCATAGACTATATATAGCCTGCCAGTCTCCTCTACCTATGGAATTTTCCTGGCAAGAATATTGGAGGGGGTTGCCATTTCCTACTCCAGTCCTTACAAAATAATAAATGATTCATTCAAATATGTGCTCAAAGATGGTAAAAATTAGAAGCAACTTAAATTTATAACAATAAACCTACTTATTTACACTAAAGTATATTTACAAGATAGAAAGCATGCAAGCTGTAAAAATCTATTCAAAACAATCAAAAAATGGGCCAAAGAAATAAACAGACATTTCTCCAAAGAAGACATACAGATGGCTGACAAACACATGAAAAGATGCTCAACATCACTCATTATCAGAGAAATGCAAATTAAAACCACAATGAGGTACCATCTCACACCAGTAAGAACGGCTGCTATCAAAAAGTCTACAAATAATAAATGCTGGAGAGGATATGGAGAAAAGGGAACCCTCTTACACTGTTGGTGGGAATGCAAACTAGTACAGCCACTATGGAGAACAGTGTGGAGATTCCTTAAAAAACTGGAAATAGAACTGCCTTATGACCCAGCAACCCCACTACTGGGCATACACACCGAGGAAGCCAGAATTGAAAGAGACACGTGTATCCAAATGTTCATCGCAGCACTGTTTATAATAGCCAGGACATGGAAGCAACCTAGATGTCCATCAGCAGACAAATGAATAAGAAAGCAGTGGTACATATACACAATGGAGTATTACTCAGCCATTAAAAAGAATACATTTGAATCAGTTCTAATGAGGTGGGTAAAACTGGAGCCTATTATACAGAGTGAAGTAAGCCAGAAAGCAAAACACCAACACAGTATACTAATGCATATATATGAAATTTAGAAAGATCCTAATGATAACCCTGTATGCAAGACAGCAAAAGAGACACAGATGTATAGAACAGTCTTTTGGACTCTGTGGGAGAGGGAGAGGGTGGGATGATTTGGGAGAATGGCATTGAAACATGTATAATATCATATATGAAACGAATCGCCAGTCCAGGTTTGATGCAGGATACAGGATACTCAGGGCTGATGCACTGTGATGACCCAGGGGGATGGTATGGGGAGGAAGGTGGGAGGGGGGTTCAGGATGGGGAACATGTGTACACCCATGGTGGATTCATGTTGATGTATGGCAAAACCAATACAATATTGTAAAGTAATTAGCCTCCTATTAAAATAAATAAATATATATTAAAAAAATTTAAAAAATTCTTTGCTTCCTTGACACTTTGTACTTGGTACATGTTAATCCTTAGTATAATAATTTAATTTGAAGTAAATAAAAATATAAATTATAGGAGCTTTTCTACATTTGAACAAAAAAAGGGCATAAGAAAACAGTGTGGAAAGACAGAAAACTGTACTTATATGTTTGTAAATACTTTTTATCTTATATTACACATCTTCTGATGTCACTTTTCAGTTTAGTTTATAATTGGTAGCAGGCAGGAGGAAGAATAAGAAGGGCCATGACTATGTATTGCATTTGAGTATATTTGTTCACTTGTAAAAAGGATCCCTTCCCTATTGTAATCTTAACTCAAGTTTCCTTTCTATTTTTGTTCTATCTTTGAGTTAAAATTTTTAAGTACTTTGTGTCAAAAGAGCAGCAAAAAAAGGGGGCACGCAAAATACAGGATTTTGCAAGCTTTGAAGAAGTAGCACAACAATTGCAGTTAAATATATGATTACTATAAACCGTGCTGTACTTTTCAGAACTCATAGATTTCCCCATCTGGATTCAAGTTCTGGTAATAAGGCATTGAGAATCATGTAAAAAGCCTCACAGAATATGAACCACTAGGTAAAGTAAGTGTATCTTGTGGCATTTTCCTATGTATATGCATGTTCTTCTTAGCCAACTTTAGATATTTTTATATGCTGCTTATAAAAACCAAATGATGTCTTGGTTTCCTATTAGCTTGGCACTGAGAAACAAATGGTATCTTACAAATTTTTGTTTTCAGATTCTAAGAAAGCTATTATATCAGGCTATCAGGTAACATCTTTAAGGAAGACTCTACAGCTGGGCTTGAATCTTTTCAGGTCCCTCTGAAAGACAATATGGTCGAGCAGAAAAGAATTTCTGCCATCCTCGATATACAGCAAGAAAGACAGATAAAGGGATGGAAACATAGATAGAAAAATGATGGTTATATAATAAACATAATATGTGAGAGATCTTTGTGTGAAATCTCTGTGATATGCGACATATTTATTTATCATATTCTTTGTGTAAGAATTGGAATTTTAAATAATAATTGTCAGGGCAGAGATATTTGATGAAATTTAACACAGAGACATTCACAGTGTTAGAAGTTTTTAAAACTATAATTCATAGCACTTTTCAACCCTTCCTCAGACTCTAAAAAGAATGGCAGTTACTTTTTAATTTTTTAACAGTCTGCACTTCTTCCCACTCACAAAAAGTTATTCACTGAAATAGCAAAAACATGATTAAGTATAATGATCAGTGGTTGGCTTGATTCACTTATTTTTGACAGGTGACACAGCCAGTGATGGATCAGACTTTCATCACAAGGAAAACAATTTATACCATACCTGATTACATATAATTTTAGATAACCAGCCTAATGGCTTTTGCAAATAAGAAGAAAATAACTTTTATTAAATCCACACTCTTGTATTAATCTAAAAGATAGAACATTTTCATATTAATATGTTTATTAAAAATCATCTAGTACCACAACCACGGAATAAATATCATCTGCTACTAGACAACTGAAAATTCCCCTTTTTAAAAATACTCATTACCCTAGAATAATCAATTAACATTTGGCACAGTCTTATTTACAATAATTCAACTCTGAAGCAATATAATTTAGAAATGGCCACTAGGCATGTGCTGGTAATAAATAGAATCCATGTTTAATTCACACTCATAGGAAAAAACATTACATTTAAATAACATTAATACTGTGACAACCTGACAAGGATCAAGGAATTCAATGTTAAAGCTACTGTTCTTTCTTCAGATGTTTACTTAGAAAGAGAAAATAATAAAGCATTTTGAGCTATATATAGATTTTAGAACTGGAAAAAAAGGTTATTGTATTAGAGATTTTTAAATGGCTTTTTTGTTGCCTATTTATAAAGTAAGCTTTAAAGGCCAAAGTTTTGCTAGTATATAAAATATGGCTTTATTTAATCCCATGATAGTGGTCTTCAGTTTAGTTCAGTCTCTCAGTCTTGTCCGACTCTTTTCGACCCCATGAATTACAGCACGCCAGGCCTCCCTGCCCTTCACGAACTCCTAGAGTTCACCCAAATTCATGTCCATCAAGTCGGTGATGCCATCCAGTCATCTCATCCTCTGTCGTCCCCTTCTCCTCCTGCCCCCAATCCCTCCCAGCATCAGAGTCTTTTCCAATGAGTCAACTCTTCGCATGAGGCGGCCAAAGTACTGGAGTTTCAGCTTTAGCATCAGTCCTTTCAATGAAATCCAGGATTAATCTCCTTTAGGATGGACTGATTGGATCTCCTTGCAGTCCAAGGACTCTCAAGTGTCTTCTCCAACACCACAGTTCAAAAGCATCAATTATTTGGTGCTCAGCTTTCTTCACAGTCCAACTCTCACATCCATACATGACCACTGCAGAAACCATAGCCTTGATTAGACGGACCTTTGTTGGCAAAGTAATGTCTCTGCTTTTCAATATGCTATCTAGGTTGGTCATAACTTTCCTTCCAAGGAGTAAGCATCTTTTAATTTCATGGCTGTAATCACCATCTGCAGTAAAGCCCAGAAAAATAAAGTCTGACACTGTTTCCACTGTTTCCCCATCTATTTGCCATTCAGCGATGGGATCAGATGCCACTATCTTAGTTTTCTGAATGTTGAGCTTTAGGCCAACTTTTTCACTCTCCTCTTTCATGTTCATCAAGAGGCTTTTTAGTTCCTCTTCACTTTCTGCCATAAGGGTGATGTCATCTGCATATCTGAGGTTATTGATATTTCTCCCGGCAATCTTGATTCCAGCTTGAATTTCTTCCAGCCCAACGTTTCTCATGATGTACTCTGCATACAAGTTAAAGCAGGGTGAAAATATACGACCTTGACGTACTCCTTTTTCTGATTTGGCACCAGTCTGTTCTTCCATGTCCAGTTCTAACTGTTGCTTCCTGACCTGCATGTAGGTTTCTCAAGAGGCAGGTCAGGTGATCTGGTATTCCCATCTCTTTCAGAATTTTCCACAGTTTATTATGATCCACACAGTCAAAGGCTTTGGCATAGTCAATAAAGCAGAAATAGATGTTTTTATGGAACACTCTTGCTTTTTTGATGATCCAGCAGATGTTATCAATTTGATCTCTGGTTCCTCTTCCTTTTCTAAAACCAGCTTGAACATCAGGAAGTTCACGGTTCACATATTGCTGAAGCCTGGCTTGGAGAATTTTGAGCATTACTTTACTAGCGTGTGAGATGAGTGCAATTGTGCGGTAGTTTGAGCATTCTTTGGCATTGCCTTTCTTTGGGATTGGAATGAAAACTGACCTTTTCCAGTCCTGTGGCCACTGCTGAGTTTTCCAAATTTGCTGGCATATTGAGTGCAGCACTTTCACAGCACCATCTTTCAGGATTTGAAATAAGCTCAACTGGAATTGCATCATCTCCACTAGCTTTGTTCGTAGTGATGCTTTCTAAGGCCCACTTGACTTCACATTCCAGGATATCTGCCTCTAGGTGAGTGATCACACCATCATGATTATCTGGGTCATGACACTCTTTTTTGTACAGTTCTGTTTATTCTTGCCACCTCTTCTTAATATCTTCTGCTTCTGTTAGGTCCATACCATTTCTGTCCTTTATCGAGTCCTTCTCTGCATGAAATGTTCCCTTGGTACCTCTAATTTTCTTGAAGAGATCTCTAGTCTTTCCTATTCGTTGTTTTGCTCCATTTTTTGCACTGATTGCTGAGGAAGGCTTTCTTATCTCTCCCTGCTATTCTTTGGAACTCTGCATTTGGATGCTTATATCTTTTCTTTTCTCCTTTGCTTTTCACTTCTCTTCTTTTCACAGCTATTTGCAATGCCTCCGCAGACAGGTATGGACCTAACAGAAGCAGAAGATATTAAGAAGAGGAGGCAAGGATACACAGGAGAACTTTAGAGCTCATGACTCAGATAATGACAATGGTGTAATCACTCACTTAGAGCTAGACATCCTGGAATGTGAAGTCAAGTGGGCCTTAGAAAGCATCACTATGAACAAAGCTAGAGCAGGTGATGGAATTCCAGTTGAGCTATTTAAAATCCTGAAAGATGATGCTATGAAAGTGCTGCACAATATGCCAGCAAATTTGGAAAACTCAGCAGTGGCCACAGGACTGGAAAAGGTCAGTTTTCATTCCAATCCCAAAGAAAGGCAATGCCAAAGAATGCTCAAACTACTGCACAATTGCACATGGTCTTAGAGATTTTCAAATGGGACAATTTCAATATCTTTGAAAGATGGACTTTCGAATGCAAAAAGACCAATTTTCATTAGATATCATAAATAGCTATTATAAAAGATAGAAATTCAAACCACAGTAACAAAGCAAAATATTGTCTTTCTCTTTATTCTGAGAAGGGTTCCTAAGGGTGCTCAACTAAAAAAAGCATAAACGCCTCCTCAGTTCAGTTCAGTTGCTCAGTTGTGTCTGATTCTTTGCAACCCATGAATCGCAACATGCCAGGCCTCCCTATCCATCACCAACTCCTGGAGTTTACTCAAACTCATGAACACCTCCTAGAGTAATGAAAATTAAAACAAAAATAAACAAGTAGGACCTAATGAACCTTAAAAGCTTTTGCACAGGAAAGGAAACCATAAACAAAAGAAAAAGACAACCCACTAAAGAGGAGAAAACATTTGCAAATGAAGGGATAAACAAGGGATTAATCTTCAAAATATATAAACAGCTCATGCATCTCAATATCAAAATAAATAAATAAATAAATAAATAACCTAACCAAAAAATGGGCAGAAGATCCAAACAGACATTTCTCCAAAGAAGACATACAGATAATGAAGAGGCACATGAAAAGATGTTCAACATCACTAATTATTAGAAAAATGCAAATGAAAAATTACAATGAGGTACCATCTCAGACTGGTCAAAATGGCCATCAAAAAAGCTATAAATAAGAAATGCTGGAGAGGGTGTGGAGAGAAGGGAACCCGCCTACGCTGTTGGTGGGAATGTAAATTGGTACAGCCACTATGGAGAACAGTATGGAGGCTCCTTAAAAAACAGAGCCACCATATGATCCACCAATCCCACTCCTGGGCTTATATGCAAAAAAATTGTCATTCAAAAAGATACACGCACTCCAACATTCATTGCAGCACTATTTACAATAGCCATCACTTGGAAGTAACTCAAATGTCCACTGACAGAGTAATGGATAAAGAAAATGTATTATATAGAATCAACTACATATTACTCAACCATAAAAAATAACACAATAATGCCATTTGCAGCAACATGGATGGATCTAGAGTTTGTGCTACCAAGTGAAGTCAGAGAAAGACAAATATTATATGGTATCGCTTATATGTGGAATTTAAAAATATAGGAACCAAGGAACTTAATTACAAAACAGAAATAGAGTCACAAATGTAGAAAATAAACTTATGGTTAACCAGGGGAAATAGAGGGGAAAGATAAATTGGGAGATTGGGATCGACATGTGCACTCTACTATACATAAAAGAGATAACTAACAAGGATACACTGTATAGCACAGAGAATTCTACTCAATACTCTGTAGTAGCCTATTTTGGGGGAAAAAATCTTAAAAAGAGAGGTTATGTGTATATGTACAACCAATTCACTTTGTGGTATAGTAGAAACTAACACAACACTGTAAATCAACTATACTCCAATAAAAATTAAACAAAATGCATCACAAAAAAAAAGAGAGAGAGAGAGAGAGAGAAAGCATGAACAGTACCATGATAAATATTTGTTTAAAAAGACCACAATTTGTATTGGAAATGCTCATTTGAATGAACTATCTATATGAAAAGAACAATTAGAAAAATGAAGACAAATATAAGTGAAAGATATTTGGACTCTGGTCCCAACTCTCCCACTGAACCATTGTGTGATCTTTGATAAGTCATTTCAGGTATTATTATATGTGTTCCAATAAATGAGGGAGTGGGACTCTAAGAACTTTTCCGATTTTAAAATTCTATGCCTTTACATTTTGAAAAGCAGCAGTAAAATACTCAAAACTGAATTTTTCCTACTCTTCCTTAATGCAAACATATTATTAATAACAATACATACAAAGGTATTGTGACGTGTAATAGCATGTTGCTTTTCACATATAAAGAGCCTAAATCTCACTCACAGGAGCATATATGTCTTACTTTTACGCAAGCAGTGATCATTTTTGCTTATTCCCTTTCCTCTCCTATTTTTTTTTCCATCAACCTTAGTGAGGAATTCATATAAAATAGAACATAGGAAGTTATTTAGTTTACAAGAACAAATCTATACAACTTTGGCTCTGTTGCTGAATAAGCTTCCCTCCACGCTTCTCTCAGGACAAGGAGGCTGCGTATTTTTGATCAAACCTGGTCAGTTAACTTAAGTGACAAGTAGATGCATGCATGTGGACAATGGTTAAATTTGTTTGTGAAAAGTCTGAAGAGCAAATTTCGGGAGTCTCCTTATTAGCAATGCAACACTAACTAATGAAACCATTTTCCAGTTTTCTAATTCTAAAACCAACATTTTAAAATTGATGAAAAACAGCTGGCTGAAATTCAATATGGCTTTCACTACACTGATGTTTTTGTAATATACTAAAATGTTCTATAGAGAGTGTAATATACTAAACAGGGTCCCTTCAGTAACCTAGTGTAAAATTATTATAACTTCAAACTAGCAAAATAGAAAGATAAAAAAAAATAACTGATATTAAAGGTTATTGAGTAAAAATACTGTCAAAACCTGTAACTTTCTATTCCAGATTAGTTTATAACCCCTAGGCTTAATTCTACCATTACTTTCTGTGTGTGTGTGTGTATGTTAGTCACTCAGCTGTGCCTGACTCCTTGAGACCCTGTGGACTATAGTCCTCCAGGATCCTATGTCCATGGGATTCTCCAGGCAAGAATACTAGAGTGGATTGCCATTCCTATCTCCAGGGGAGCTGTGCCTGACTCTTGGAGACCCTGTGGACTATAGTCCTCCAGGATCCTCTGTCCATGGGATTCTCCAGGCAAGAATACTAGAGTGGATTGCCATTCCTTTCTCCAGGGGATCTTTCCAACCCAGAGATCGAACCCAGATCTCCTGTGTTGCAGGAAAATTTTTTGTCATCTGAGCCACCAAGGAAGCTCACCTGAGTTGTAAAACTCAGGAAAATAATACTGGAAGTCATTCTTGATTTATATATATAATCATATATATAATTACATAAATTATATATATGTATAATTATAAAATTATATATATACATATAAAAGTTGGCTTTATATTTGAGTGTTTTATAAATTTAATAATATTTTGCCAACTAAAGTATACAGTGATACTCATTTGATCAGGAAGGTACTATATATACTCCACCACTGAATTATGTTTACTTTACATTGACTTATCACAGAGACTGAATACTCAAACTCTCACTGTACCAGATTGTATCTGCTGCCTTTGAGTCCATCAGCTCAGGTTGCGGTTTCCCTGTTTTAAAATAACAGAAATCACTAACAAGTGTACAATTCTTCATTCTGATTCAACAGCAAAGCAATTAATTGAATCTATCACAAATAAGGAAAGACATCAGTAGATACAAATAAATCACTTCTCATAATAAAAGAATAAGCCTTGAAGTTAGAATTTTAAGGAATTATTTGATGTAGATGCTCCAGAATGGCTCAAATTTTTGCAAATAAAGTGATTTACAGCATTTTTAAAATCTCCCAATGATTTTTAGAGGCACTTTCATATTGCTTTGTACAAATCTAAAAAGCATATGTATTCCAACAAGAACTGAATTTTTCTATTTACTGTAAAACTCTGAATTAAGTTATAAAACTAATTGATCACTCCTTCTGAATATATCTTCATGGTATATTGTTCAATAAAATTAGGATGTACATATAATGCTTCAATCACAATAAGACTTTATTTCTTAATTAAGTGAAGCCTAAGGAGTATTCTTCTGCTTTATAGGCACCTCTCTTCAAAATTGTCATCCTGGGAGCTGGACACACTCCATATTATACATCTTCTATGTTCAGTACCTGGCTTGAATGGTCACCATGATTTTCTACATGAAGACAAGGAGAAGGGAAAGAGTGTGTGGAGAAGGCATATCCACTTTTAAAACACATTAGAGAACAAGTCATGTGGTCCCACACAGATGCAATCCCCGAATGGAAGGTGCCTTCTCAGCTATGTCTCTATATAAGAGACCCCAATGGCTAATTATGGAGAAGGAAATGGCAACCCACTCCAGTGTTCTTGCCTGGAGAATCCCAGGGACAGGGGAGCCTGGTGGGCTGCCGTCTATGGGGTCGCACAGAGTCAGACACGACTGAAGCGACTTAGCAGCAGCAGCAGCAATGGCTAATTAAAAAAAAAAAAAAAAGAGTTGTGAAGTTTTTATTCTGTTGCCACTATGTTCAACCCAGTGAAACAAAAAGCTGCTTCTGTCCTTGCTTTATCAGGAAAGTGTTCTGATATAAAAGTATTTTCTAAAAAGATTGAAGGTATAAAAATTGTATATGTGAAAATTTTCATTAACTGTTCCAAATTAATAAAGTTATAGACCCTTATTAAATCCTTTTTTCACCATTCCAGGAAATCTCTAAAATACAGAATAAGCATATAGGCATTTAATTATTCCAAACACACCACATAGTACATAAAATCAATGTTAAGGGATCAGACTTATTAATAGAAACTGAGATTTTGGACAATCTCATGCTGGAAAAATTATTTCCATAACTACTGACATGTATTCCTTATCTCAAATGCCCATATGTGATTAGAAGGCATACAAGTGATTTTATGTTGTTTCAAACAACTTTACGATTTGTGCTGAGCAAGGGGTATTTATTTATGTCCACCTGGAACCTCAGAATGTGATCTTAACTTAGAGATTTTGCATATGTAATTAGTTAATTTAATATAAGATCATAGCAGATTAGGGTGAACCCTAAATCCAACTACTGTTGTCCTTAATAAAAAGAAAGGACACACAGATGAGAGAATGCCATGTGAAGACATGTAAATGGAAGAAGGACATATAACAATGGAGGCAGAGATTGCAGTGATGCAGCTCAGCTACAAGGCAAAAACTGTCATGGATTTCCAGCAACTACCACAAGCTGGGAGAGACAAGAAACAGATTCTTTCCTAGAGCCTCCAGAAAGAACCAGCTCTACTGACAACTTGATTTCAGACTTTGGCCTCCAGAACTACAAGAGAGTGAATATCTCTTATTGAAGTCACCCAGTTTGTGATAATTTTTACAGGAGCACTAGTAAACTAATACAGAGAACATCACAAAATCTCAGAATTACCCTAGTCAAACAACCCTAGCCCTTTTTATGGGCATAAAATTCCTTTTCTACTTGTTGGCCTGTAGAATTTTCACTTCTTACCTTTAGAAGATCAAAGACCAACAGTAGCTGCTGCTGCCGCTAACTCGCTTCAGTCGTGTCCGACTCTGTGCGACCCCAGAGACGGCAGCCCACCAGGCTGCTCCGTCCCTGGGATTCTCGAGGCAAGAACACTGGAGTGGGTTGCCATTTCCTTCTCCAATGCATGAAAGTGAAAAGTGAAAGTGAAGTCGCTCAGTCATGTCCGACTCTAGCGACCCCATGGACTGCAGCCTACCAGGCTCCTCCGTCCACGGGATTTTCCAGGCAAAAGTACTGGAGTGGGGTGCCATTGCCTTCTCCGAACAGTAGCTACTGTAGCATAAAAATTAAGAAAACTCTCCCCCTCACTTTATGACTATTTACCATTTCATTCCTTAACTTCTCTCTTACTTCACTTGATTTGAGAAGAGAGTGATTTTCTTTCTCCACTGGGTAATAGAAATATCTTTTATTCCATTGAACTGTCCAAACCTACTTTTTTAATGTGATACTTATGATGAAAAGTTTATTCCTGGGCAATGTGCCTTAGAATTCCCTAGGGCAGCAGTCCCCAGCCTTTTTAGTATGAGGGACCAGTTTCCTGGAAGACAATCTTTTCATGGAGGCAGGGGGATGGTTTTGGGATGATTCAGAGTGTTAAACTTACTGTGCACTTTATTTCTATTATTATTACATCAGCTCCACCTCATATCATCAAGCATTAGATCTCAGAAGATGGGAACCTCTGCCCTAGGGGAATTTAATAACAGGAGTAACAATTCCTTCAATATTTCCTACATTCTGGGTACGGTGTTACTTTTATCAGTTCAGTTCAGTTCATTTCAGTCGCTCGGTCATGTCCGACTCTTTGCGACCCCATGAATCGCTGCACGCCAGGCCTCCCTGTCCATCACAAACTCCCGGAGTTCACTCAGACTCACATTCATCAACTCAGTGATGCCATCCACCCATCTCATCCTCTGTTGTCCCCTTCTCCTCCTGCCCCCAATCCCTACCAGCATCAGAGTCTTTTCCAATGAGTCAACTCTTCCCATGAGGTGGCCGAAGTGCTGAGTTTCAGCTTTAGCATCATTTCTTCCAAAGAAATCCCAGGGCTGATCTCCTTCAGAATGGACTGGTTGGATCTCCTTGCAGTCCAAGGGACTCTCAAGAGTCTTATCCAACACCACAGTTCAAAAGCATCAATTCTTCAGCACTCAGCTTTCTTCACAGTCCAACTCTTACATCCATACATGACCACTGGAAAAACCATAGCCTTGACTAGACGGACCTTTGTTGACAAAGTAATGTCTCTGCTTTTGAATATGCTATCTAGGTTGGTCACAACTTTCTTTCCAAGGAGTAAGCATCTTTTAATTTCATGGCTGCAGTCACAATCTGCAGTGATTTTGGAGCCCCCAAAAAATAAAGGCTGACACTGTTTCCACTGTTTCCCCATCTATTTCCCATGAAGTGATAGGACCAGATGCCATGATCTTCATTTTCTGAATGTTGAGCTTTAAGCCAACTTTTTCACTCTCCACTTTCACTTTTATCAAGAGGCTTTTTAGTTCCTCTTCACTTTCTGCCATAAGGGTGGTGTCATCTGCATATCTGAAGTTACTGATATTTCTCCCGGCAATCTTGATTCCAGCTGTGCTTGTTCCAGCCCAGCGTTTCTCATGATGTACTCTGCATATAAGTTAAATAAGCAGGGTGACAATATACAGCCTTGACGTACTCCTTTTCCTATTGGGAACGAGTCTGTTGCTCCATGTCCAGTCCTAACTGTTGCTTCCTGACCTACATACAGATTTCTCAAGAGGCAGATCAGGTGGTCTGGTATTCCAATCTCTTTCAGAATTTTCCACAGTTTATTGTGATTTACACAGTCAAAGGCTTTAGCATAGTCAATACAGCAGAAATAGAGGTTATTCTGGAACTCTCTTGCTTTTTCCATAATGCAGAGGATGTTGGCAATTTGATCTCTGGTTCCTCTGCCTTTTCTAAAACCAGCTTGAACATCTGGAAGTTCACCGTTCACGTATTGCTGAAGCCTGGCTTGGAGAATTTTGAACATTACTATACTAGCGTGTGAGATGAGTGTAATTGTGTGGTAGTTTGAGCATTCCTTGGCATTGCCTTTCTTTGGGATTGGAATGAAAACTGACCTTTTTCAGTCCTGTGGCCACTGCTGAGTTTTCCAAATTTGCTGGCATATTGAGTGCAGCACTTTCACAGCATCATCTTTCAGGATTTGAAATAGCTCAAGTGAAATTCCATCACCTCCACTAGCTTTGTTCATAGTGATGCTTTCTAAGGCCCACTTGACTTCACTTTCCAGGATGTCTGGCTCTAGGTCATTGATCACACCATCATGATTATCTGGGTCGTGAAGATCTTTTTTGTACAGTTCTTCTGTGTATTCTGCCACCTCTTCTTAATATCTTCTGCTTCTGTTAGGTCCATACCATTTCTATCCTTTATAGAGCCCATTTTTGCATGAAATGTTCCCTTGGTATCTAATTTTCTTCAAGAGATCTCTAGTCTTTCCCATTCTGTTGTTTTCCTCTTTCTTTGCATTGATCGCTGAGGAAGGTTTTCTTATCTCTTCTTGTTATTGTTTAGAACTCTGCATTCAGATGCTTATATCTTTCCTTCTCTCATTTGCTTTTTGCTTCTCTTCTTTTCACAGCTATTTGTAAGGCCTCTCCAGACAGCCATTTTGCTTTTTTGCATTTCTTTTCCATGGGGATGGTCTTGATCCCTCTCTCCTGTATAATGTCCTGAACCTCCGTCCATAGTTCATCAAGCACTCTATCTATCAGATCTAGGCCCTTAAATCTATTTCTCACTTCCACTGTATAATCATAAGGGATTTTATTTAGATCATATCTGAATGGTCCAGTGATTTTCCCTGCTTTCTTCAATTTAAGTCTGAATTTTGCAATAAGGAGTTCATGATCTGAGCCACAGTCAGCTCCTGGTCTTATTTTTGTTGACTGTAGAGCTTCTAAGAATGTAATCAACCTGATTTTGGTGTTGACCATCTGGTGATGTCCATGTATAGAGTCTTCTCTTGTCTTGTTGGAAGAGGGTGTTTGCTATGACCAGTGCATTTTCTTGGCAGAACTCTATTAGTCTTTGCCCTGCTTCATTGCATATTCCAAGGCCAAATTTGCCTGTTACTCCAGGTGTTTCTTGACTTCCTACTTTTGCATTCCAGTCCCCTATAAGGAAAAGGACATCTTTTTTGGGTGTTAGTTCTAAAAGGTCTTGGAGGTCTTCATAGAACTGTTCAACTTCAGCTTCTTCCGCGTTACTGGTTGGGGCATAGACTTGGATTACTGTGATATTGAATGGTTTGCCTTGGAATCGAACAGAGATCATTCTGTCGTTTTTGAGATTGCATCCAAGTACTGCATTTCAGACTCTTTTTGTTGACCATGATGGCTACTCCATTTCTTATGAGGGATTCCTGCCCACAGTAGTAGATATAATGGTCATCTGAGTTAAATTCACCCATTCCAGTCCATTTTAGTTCGCTGATTCCTAGAATGTCTACATTCACTCTTGCCGTCTCCTGTTTGACCACTTCCAATTTGCCTTGATTCATGGACCTGACATTCCAGGTTCCTATGAATATTGCTCTTTACAGCATCGGACCTTGCTTCTATCACCAGTCACATCCACAACTGGGTATTGTTTTTGCTTTGTCTCCTTCCCTTCATTCATTCTGGAGTTATTTTGCCACTGATCTCCAGTAGCATATTGGGCACCTACTGACCTGAGGAGTTCCTCTTTCAGTATCCTATCATTTTGCCTTTTCATACTGTTCATGGGGTTCTCAAGGCAAGAATGCTGAAGTGGTTTGACATTCCCTTCTCCAGTGGACCACATTCTGTCAGCCCTCTCCACCATGACCTGCCCATCTTGGGTGGCCCCACGGGCATGGCTTAGTTTCACTAAGTTAGATAAGGCTGTGGTCCTAGTGTGATTAGATTGATTAGTTTTCTGTGATTATGGTTTCAGTGTGTCTGCCCTCTAATGCCCTCTTGCAACATCTACCGTCTTGCTTGGGTTTCTCTTACCTTGGACGTGGGGTATCTCTTCACGGCTGCTCCAGCAAAGTGCAGCCACTGATCCTTACCTTGGACGAGGGGTATCTCCTCACAGCTGCCCCTCCTGACCTTGAACATGGAATAGCTCCTCTAGGCCTACCTGCGCCTGCGCAGCCACAGCTCCTTGGACGTGGGGTCGCTCCTCCCAGTTGCCACCCCTGACCTTGGACGTGGGGTAGCTCCTCTCGGCCATGCTCTGTGCGCTGTCGCCGCCACCCACGCTCTGTTTTATAACAGTCAATAAAAATTCTAGCTATATCAAAAACTTACTGTTTACTTGTGAATCAGGGCACCTTCCAGGGAACAGACCTCCACTTTCAGTTGTTCTTGATCAGATTGATTAAAAAAAAAAAAAAAATTGCCCTGCATACTGCAGTAACTCTCAAGCAATACCTGAAATTGATAATTTAGATTTATTTAACTAAGTTTTTAGCTCTGCCTTATAAGAACAACATTGCGTTAATGGCTGAGGGCCCTAACTTTAAAAGTAATTTTAGAAGTAGAATGTATGCAAACCAAAGAATTTTAGAGGTAAGTGGTACTTTCAAGATTATTTTCACTTAATACCTTTTTTCTGCCACTAATCTTTTGTTCTTTGGATTAAATCAGTGAGACACTCAATGGTACTCTAAGTGCAAGATAGACATTAAAATTCTCTACATTAAAAGTGGATAATAGTGGTATAAGTTATAGTGATTTGTCTAAGATTTTCTCAGAAAATATATTTGTTGTTCTACTTGAAGTTTCTTATTCTCTATCCACTTATCCATAAATAACTGATGGTCAATGAGTTATGAAAAAGTGCTGACCAATTAGGAAAACTTTATTCCTACAAAGAACTCTGCCTATGGGTCTGATATTATCACTACTACAATCCCAAGCCCCTGAACCTTTTTTTAAAAAAAACTTAATGAAAATGCCCCTAAAAGAGCAAGAGTCACCTTTTCACATTGACTAATCCAGATATCATTCTTTATCATTTCAATCTTTCAAAGTCTGCCACAAATACATTTGGAAAATCTATAAATTCCCATTGTGACCACCGCTCTCTAAGACTTGAGATATTTGGTGTTTATATTTTTGCAATAATGTACTGGGGGATCTAGTCTCTATAAAATACTTTTTATTTATCACCAACTACAATGACAAATGCTTTTTTGTGTAATCATAGGAGATTGGTTCTTTGAAGTGGAATTTTGAATAGTCAAAGTATATTTTAAAAAATCTTATTTAGACTATAATTATCAGTCTTTAATAAAAATAATATTTACATGGAAATCTAGATTTTATGCCTATAATTAACTCTGATAATTAATTTTGTGATAACCTAAAAAATGCAATTCTTCAAATGTACTCTTAGGAGTTAACTGAACTTAAGATTATTATAAAAAAAGTGATTTACCGCTTGCTCATAATAGAGAGGAGAAGGCAATGGCACCCCACTCCAGTACTGTTGCCCGGAAAAACCCATGGATGGAGGAGCCTGGTAGGCTGCAGTCCATGGGGTCGCTAACAGTCAGACACTACTGAACGACTTCACTTTCACTTTCCACTTTCATGCATTGGAGAAGGAAATGGCAACCCACTCCAATGTTCTTGCCTGGAGAATCCCATGGATGGAGAAGACTGGTGGGCTGCAGTCCGTGGGGTTGCACAGAGTCAGACACGACTGAAGCGACTCAGCAGCAGCAGCAGCAGCATAATAGAGAAAAAAAGGGAAAAAGTCATATAAAAATACTAAAAAAAAAAAAAAAAAAAAACTTAGGAAAGAGAACTATAATATAAATTTTATGAATTTTTGTGAAAAAACGACTGTCTAATTCTAGAAATCACTTTTAGGAAATATATGAATATATATCATAAGAAACATAGACATTATATCTTGAAATAAATGTCTAATAAAAATCTGACAGAAGCTTGAGGAATATTAGTTGACTTTGAAAAACATATTATATTCTATTAGTAGTTTTTCATTCTGTTTTATTCTCTCTTGATTTAAGAGAAACATTGCTAATTTTGGATTTATTTCCTATTGGATATTATTTATATAATAGTCAACTAATACAAACAAAAACAGATGGTTTTACTGTAGTTTAACCCAAGTGAGAATCTTTAAAATTATCAATAAATAGCTTGCTGATCAGATAAAAATTATACTGGCACAAATTATATCTAAAATTGGATTAAATAGTATATTAGTACATTATGTTGAGTAATAAAGCCTGTAATAAATTTATTAATAAAAATATTTTTTAAAAAGTTAAAGTAATAAAACTCACACTGGAATACATTTCCAAGATAACATTTATTATAATACAATCAAAATTTTGAGGAATCTCAATACAAATATGACTCCATATATCAAAACTATATAAGTGTCATGTTTTTCTAGGATACTTTTGTAGAATTGTGTTGAATTTTGTTTTTTGCCAATTATGTATTCTTAAGCAAGTCACTTAATGTCTTAATGTCTTGGGTTTCCTGTTTATAAAATGATGTCAACATCTACTGCAAAAGAGGTGGTGGTCAAATGAGCTGAATTAAGTAAAAAGCTCTTTAAGAGTATGTACTTGCTAGATCTTATGTAATGATTAGTTTATAGGAGTTACCCAAAGTATTTATAAAAGGAAAGAATAGGAAAGAAAAGGAGGGAGGGAGAGAAGGAGGAAATTAGAGAAAGGAAGGAACATTTTCTAATTATAAGCAACTAAGGGAAAGAGCTGTGTAAAAGCAGTAAATTGCACTCAAAATAAAAGAATGGAGGAAATCAGAGGAGTTTGTATATGTGTGTGGAGACAGAACTGGTTGAAAAAGGGAGCTTAAATTAAGGACAAAGAGTATATAGAAGGCTTGCTGTCGAGATGCTAAATTTTGGATTCTTTGTTCCTAGTTCCTTGAATGATTAATTGAGCATTGCTGTAATTACCACAACAGTATTCTTGCCTGGAAAATCCCATGGACAGAAGAGCCTGGAGGGCTACAGTCCATGGGGTTGCAAAGAGTCAGACATGATTGAGAGACTGAGCATGAAAGCATGCTATAATCGTGTGTATTATGTAATACTGTAGGTAATAATGTAATAAATGAAGTAACAACTATGTGATAGAATGGAAGGCTCTGACAAGAGTTACACACAGAAAGAACAGGAAAAGAGAAATAAAAATGTGTTGCAAAGCAAAATGGACCACACTTTCTCTGGATTATTCTTGGCTTTATCTCCACCAAAATGGCTGACATACAGTCGATGTTCAATAAATATCTGATGGATGCAAAATTGAATGAAAAATATAATGAAATCATTGAGTCTATATCTTTTGCTGATAATAATCTGCTATTGAACTCCAAATGGTTGGCTGAACTTGCTCAGGGCCCACCAAAGTAAATAAAGAAAAGTAGATACTATCTCTGAACAGTTAGTTGTACATTTTATTTGGAATACATGCATCCCTCTAAATAATCCTCTAACTATCACATCTCATAAGGATTAGTTTGTATCAGTTCAGTTCAGTTCAGTTCAGTCGCTCAGTCATCTCCGACTCTTTGCGACCTCATGAATCGCAGCACACCAGGCCTCCCTGTCCATCACCAACTCCCAGAGTTCACTCAGACACTTCCATTGAGTCGGTGATGCCATCCAGCCATCTCATCCTCTGTTGTCCCCTTCTCCTCCTGCCCCCAATCCCTCCCAGCATCAGAGTCTTTTCCAATGAGTCAACTCTTCGCATGAGGTGGCCAAAGTACTGGATTTTCAGCTTTAGCATCATTCTTTACAAAGAACACCCAGGGCTGATCTCCTTCAGAATGGACTGGTTGGATCTCCTTGCAGTCCAAGGGAATCTCAAGAGTCTTATCCAACACCACAGTTCAAAAGCATCAATTCTTCAGTGCTCATCCTTCTTCATAGTCCAACTCTCACATCCATACATGACCACAGGAAAAAACATAGCCTTGACTAGACGGACCCTTGTTGGCAAAGTAATGTCTCTGCTTTTCAGTATGCTATCTAGGTTGGTCATAACTTTGCTTCCAATGAGTAAGCGTCTTTTAATTTCATGGCTGCAGTCACCATCTGCAGTGATTTTGGGCCCAAAAAAATAAAGTCTGACACTGTTTCCACTGTTTCCCCATCTATTTCCCATGAAGTGAGGGAACAGGATGCCATGATCTTCATTTTCTGAATGTTGAGCTTTAAGCCAACTTTTTCACTCTCCACTTTCACGTTCATCAAGAGGCTTTTTAGTTCCTCTTCACTTTCTGCCATAAGGGTGGTGTCATCTGCATATCTGAGGTTATTGATATTTCTCCCGGCAATCTTGATTCCAGCTTGTGCTTCTTCCAGTCCAGTGTTTCTCATGACGTACTCTGCATATAAGTTAAAGAAGCGGGGTGACAATATACAGCCTTGACGTACTCCTTTTCCTATTTGGAACCAGTCTGTTGTTCCATGTCCAGTCCTAACTGTTGCTTCCTGAACTGCATACAAATTTCTCAAGAAGCAGGTCAGGTGGTCTGGTATTCCCATCTCTTTCAGAATTTTCCACAGTTTATCGTGATCCACGCAGTCAAAGGCTTTGGCATAGTCAATATAGCAGAAAGAGATGTTTTCTTCTGGAACTCTCTTGCTTTTTCCATGATCCAGCGGGTGTTGGCAATTTGATCTCTGGTTCCTCTGCCTTTTCTAAAACCAGCTTGAACATCTGAAAGTTCATGGTTCATATATTGCTGAAGCCTGCCTTGGAGAATTTTGAGCATTACTTTACTAGCATGTGAGATGAGTGCAATTGTGCAGTAGTTTGAGCATTCTTTGGCATTGCCTTTCTTTGGGATTGGAATGAAAACTGACCTTTTTCAGTCCTGTGGCTACTGCTGAGTTTTCCAAATTTGCTGGCATATTGAGTGCAGCACTTTCACAGCATCATGTTTCAGGATTTGAAATAGCCCAACTGGAATTCCATCACCTCCACTAGCTTTGTTCGTACTGATGCTTTCTAAGGCTCACTTGACTTCACATTCCAGGATGTCTGGCTCTACGTCAGTGATCACACCATCGTGATTATCTGGGTCATGAAGATCTTTTTTGTACAGTTCTTCTGTGTATTCTTGCCACCTCTTCTTAACATCTTCTGCTTCTGTTAGGTCCATACCATTTCTGTCTTTATCGAGCCCATCTTTGCATGAAATGTTCCCTTGGTATCTCTAATTTTCTTGAAGAGATCTCTAGTCTTTCCCATTCTGTTGTTTTCCTCTATTTCTTTGCATTGATTCCTGAGGAAGGCTTTCTTATCTCTTCTTGCTATTCTTTGGAACTCTGCATTCAGATGTTTATATATTTCCTTTTCTCCTTTGCTTTTCACTTTTCTTCTTTTCACAGCTATTTGTAAGGCCTCCCCAGACAGCCATTTTGCTTTTTTGCATTTCTTTTCCATGGGGATGGTCTTGATCCCTCTCTCCTGTACCATGTCATGAACCTCATTCCATAGTTCATCAGGTACTCTATCAGATCTAGACCCTTAAATCTATTTCTCACTTTCACTGTATAATCATAAGGAATTTGATTTAGGTCATACTTGAATGGTCTAGTGGTTCTCCCTACTTTCTTCAATTTCAGTCTGAATTTGGTAATAAGGAGCTAATGATCTGAGCCACAGTCAGCTCCTGGTCTTATTTTTGTTCACTGTATAGAGCTTCTCCATCTTTGGCTACAAAGAATATAATCAGTCTGATTTTGGTGTTGACCATCTGGTGATGTCCATGTGTAGAGTCTTCTCTTGTGTTGTTGGAAGAGGGTGTTTTCTATGACCAGAGCATTTTCTTGGCAAAACTGTTAGTCTTTGCCCTGCTTCATTCCGTATTAAGGCCAAATTTGCCTCTTATTCCAGGTGTTTCTTGACTTCCTACTTTTGCATTCCAGTCCCCTATAATGCCGAGAGGAGCTACCCAACATCTGAGGTCAGGGGCAGAACCCTGGAGGACCCTATGCCGGAAGGGCGGTGGCCAAGAGGAGTTACCTTACGTCTGTGGTCGGGGCAGCAGCCGAGAGTGCCAGACTGGGATGGTGCAGGAACAGCTGAGAGGACCTACCTCGCGACCGAGGTCAGGGGTGGCAGCCAAGATGAACTACCCCACGTCCAAGGTCAAGGGCGATGGCCGGGAGGACCAATCCCACATCCAGGGAGCCGTGGCTGTGCAGGCGCAGGATGGCCTAGAGGAGCTATCCCACGTTGAAGGTCAGGAAGGGCGGTGGTGAGGAGATACCCCTCGTCCAAGATAAGGAGCAGTGGCTGCATTTTGCTGGAGCAGCCGTGAAGAGATACCCCACGTCCAAGGTAAGAGAAACCCAAGCAAGACGGTAGATGTTGCAAGAGGGCATTAGAGAGCAGACACACTGAAACCATAATCACAGAAAACTAGTCAATCTAATCACACTAGGACCACAGCCTTATCTAACTTAGTGAAACTAAGCCATGCCCGCGGGGCCACCCAAGATGGGCAGGTCATGGTGGAGAGGGCTGACAGAATGTGGTCCACTGGAGAAGGGAATGGCAAACCACTTCAGCATTCTTGCCTTGAGAACCCCATGAACAGTATGAAAAGGCAAAATGATAGGATACTGAAAGAGGAACTCCTCAGGTCAGTAGGTGCCCAATATGCTACTGGAGATCAGTGGCAAAATAACTCCAGAATGAATGAAGGGAAGGAGACAAAGCAAAAACAATACCCAGTTGTGGATGTGACTGGTGATAGAAGCAAGGTCTGATGCTGTAAAGAGCAATATTCATAGGAACCTGGAATGTCAGGTCCATGAATCAAGGCAAATTGGAAGTGGTCAAACAGGAGACGGCAAGAGTGAATGTAGACATTCTAGGAATCAGCGAACTAAAATGGACTGGAATGGGTGAATTTAACTCAGATGACCATTATATCTACTACTGTGGGCAGGAATCCCTCAGAAGAAATGGAGTAGCCATCATGGTCAACAAAAAGAGTCTGAAATGCAGTACTTGGATGCAATCTCAAAAACGACAGAATGATCTCTGTTCGTTTCCAAGGCATACCATTCAGTATCACAGTAATCCAAGTCTATGCCCCAACCAGTAACGCTGAAGAAGCTGAGGTTGAACGGTTCTATGAAGACCTCCAAGACCTTTTAGAACTAACATCCAAAAAAAAAAAAAAAGAGTAGGATCAGACAAGCAAAAAGATTTGTAAACTGAGAGACATTTGAATTCATTTAAAAGATGCCTATTCATAATAGGTATAACCAAACTAAAATCAGGAGAAAATAATATTATAGCCATATGGTGTGCCAAAATCAATCCTATAATATGATAGATTTGGTGCCATGATGGGGAAGAATTTTTAATTTAAATTAAAAAAATTTAATTTAATTTAATACTGGCCATATGTAACCCAGTAACATAAAAATACATGAGACAGGTTTATCTGGAATCCTGGTATCATTCTGAAGCTCCTCCAATTTTCATGGTGTTCACAGCCCATACAAGTTTTTTAATATCAATTAGTGTTTATTGAACAGTAACAGGTCATGTGACACTAAAAAAGGTGTTTTGGGCACAGACCATTTTATAGTGGTAATCTTTGTTATATACTATTTTGCTTGGGAATGGGGGTTGTAAAAGCAGGCATTTAAAGTTGGCCTTTGCTTTTGATCCCAGGTCGAATTACATAATATCAGTTGACCTCTTCTTCCTGTTCCAAGAATTACCTCTGAAATGTTGGGCTTCTGAACAATATGTCTTAGAAAAAACATCTTTCAGAAGGTTTTGAGCCATGTGGCCAGGAGAAACTCTTGCAAATATTTAGATTTCTTTGCTAATTCTATGAAATATGACAGTCTTATTAAGAAAAAAATATCATTCTAGGAGTTGTTTACCAGTACTTAAAAAAGTATAATCAATGTATTATAGAATTTCAGAGTAAAAGAATAGGAAGACTTGATAACTATCTTGGAAAATTAAAAAATAATATTCATTAAGACATTACAAAGTGTCATGCACACTTGTTACAAAATCAATCTTGAAAATTTTTATTAGGTAAAAATGTACATCTCTTTACATTCCAATGAAATATCTTTAAGTCACTCCCTATATGTTTAACTGTTTTCACTGCACATGATAAGAAACAATACACAAGAAACATAATAAAATTAGAAAGAAGTTTATAACTGTAGAATTTGTAGATGTTTAACTTATTTTTAAAAATTAATATGGCTTTTTGCAATTTGTGAAATCTGACAGATAAAGATTCAAATTAGCCATCATTCTGGAGTAAATTGATTTAATATTTGTTTTAGTGACTTTGGTACAAACTGGTATGCCTTGTGTTAATCAACTTCAGAGAAACCCAAGTGAAATATGAAGATCCAATCTGGGCTCTAATACATTACAGATGAGTATCATTTATTAATTCTGAGCTCCTGACAACAAAATCTGTTTCCAAGTATATTTAATAACTGCCATAATTCAATTCTGTATACCACTAAAGGTCATAAGTTAGCAACTTCCATTATTAATATCTGAAAGCTGATTAAAATGTGGTGCTTATCATTATCATTAGACTTATTTTTCCCTATGAGATACTTCGGTGATTTCATTCATTTTAATATTGCCTATTTCTTTCAGGGAAATTTGTGTTCAATGTTATTATAGAAATATGTTTTTAATCTGAATTTTTTGGTTATAATACAGATAAAAGTTGGAAAGAAAAATTACATTTAAAGATTTAATTTAAATAGACCTTCTATTCAAATCTGCCTTATTACTTACTTCCTATATTTGTGTCTGTAAGTAGAGTGATTGTGATCAATATTGCAAAAGCCCTAGTCAGACAGATAGACATGGATTCAAGTCCTGGCTTTATGATATGTTAACTAGGTAAATATGGAAATGTTACTAAAAAATCTTGGTGCCCATTTCTGCACCTAACCCTGTTTTCCCTGCAGTCGGATTTTCTCTAAGGAAATTTTTGCTGCTATCTCTTCACATTGTCCTTCTCTCTGAATAATCTGCACCTTCAACTCAACCCTCTTCTTTCTCTTGAGATCAAACAGTCTGTGAGGAGCACAATTCCTCTGCACCAGGCATGTGAAGGGTTTCTCTGCCCTGTATATGACTAGGTGATTCATTCTCCCCAGTTCTGGGGTCTAGATTAGCAAGTCCATCTGGCTAATAGATGTAAAACCACATGCTCCAACCTGGTCTCCATCAAAAAGGGGATAGTGTCTTATATTGACCTCTATCTTTATTTTTTGCTTCATTTCTTTACTTATGAACCTAAACCTAAGAAAATGTTTAGGAGTGCTATTAATTGGAAGTCTCCTTAAATACCCACTTTTACCCATTTTTGTTTGTTGATCACCTACTATTCCGGCCATTATCATCGATGCATTCCAGAGGCTTGTTTTAGTCCCTTATATACCCTAGCAGAAAAACACATTTAGCTTCTTATTCTTTTCTTTTTTTTTACACTTTAAATAGTTCATTGCACGACACAATAAACACTGCATTACCACAAATCTTTAATCTCAGAGGGCATTTGTGCTAGCCTATTGCTAGTGCTTCTTAAACTTAAAGTAGCCCAGTTATTAAAATTCAGAAATGAGGCTTATCAAAGTTAACTAACTTGCCCAAGATTGCATGCTTACTTGGTAAGTTACTTCAGTTGTGTCTGACTCTGTGCGACATCTATGGACTGTAGCCTGCCAGGCTTTTCTGTCCATGGGATTCTCCAGGCAAAAATACTGGAGTGGATTGCCACACCCTCCTTCAGGGGATCTTCCCAACCCAGGGATCCAGCTCACATCTCTTATGTCTACCTGCATTGGCAGGTGGGTTCTTTACCACTAGCACCACTAGGGAAGGCTCAATAATTTGAAAAAGTAAATTATTTGGAGAAATTAAACTGGGTTTAATTTTAAGCCCCACTCTGTCCTTCTTGCTATACTATATTCCATAATATATGCATGGCCCTGTGCAATGCTTGGTATTAAGAAGTAGTCAACAAACATTAGGGTTCTGTGTAACAAATTACCACGAAATTAATAACTTAAAACAATAGGTATTTATTAGCTCACAGTCCTGTAGCTCAGAAGTTTGCATAGGCTCAACCAAGTTATATGCTCAAAATATTTCAAGGTATCAGCTGGGATAAGCTCTTATCTAGAGCCTCTGGGAAAGAATCTGCTTCCAAGTTCACATATTATAGTTCTGCCAGAATTCAATTCCCTGAAGCTCAAGGACTTAAGTCCCCAGTTCTTTGCTGGCTGTCATCTATGGCTGTCCTTAGAGTCTAAGTACCACCCATATTTCTCCTCAAATGGTCCATCTATTTTCAAACCAACAACAGGGAGTTGAGTTCTCATGTTTCCAACCTTTCTTCTGTCACTGAACAGAAAAAGCTCTCTCCTTCTAAAAACCTAGAGTGATTGGATTCACTTCAGTTCAGTTGCTCAGTCATGTTTGACTCTTTGTGACCCCATGAACCGCAGCACACCAGGCCTCCTTGTCCATCACCAACTCCCAGAGTTCACTCAGACTCACGTCCATCGAGTCAGTGATGCCATCTAGCCATCTCATCCTCTTTCGTCCCCTTCTCCTCCTGCCCTCAATCTTTCCAAGTATCAGGGTCTTTTCAAATGAGTCAGCTCTTTGCATCAGGTGGTCAAAGTATTGGAGTTTCAGCTTCAACATCAGTCTGTCCCATGAACATCCAGGACTGATCTCCTTTATGATGGACTGGTTGGATCTCCTTGCAGTCCAAGGGACTCTCAAGAGTCTTCTCCAACACCACAGTTCAAAAGCATCAGTTCTTCAGCACTCAGCTTTCTTTACAGTCCAACTCTCACGTTCATACATGACTACTGGAAAAACCATAGCCTTGACTAGACGAACCTTTGTTGACAAAGTAATGTCTCTGCTTTTTAATATGCTGTCTAGGTTGATCATAACTTTACTTCCAAGGAGTAAATGTCTTTTAATTTAATGGTTGCAATCACCATCTGCAGTGATTTTGGAGCCCAGAAAAATAAAGGCTGACACTGTTTCCACTGTTTCCCCATCTATTTCCCATGAAGTGATGGGACCGGATGCCATGATCTTCGTTTTCTGAATGTTGAGCTTTGAGCCAACTTTTTCACTCTCCACTTTCACTTTCATGAAGAGGCTTTTTAGTTCCTCTTCACTTTCTGCCATAAGGGTGGTGTCATCTGCATATCTGAGGTTATTGGTATTTCTCCTGGCAATCTTGATTCCACCTTGTGCTTCTTCCAGCCCAGCGTTTCTCATGATATACTCTGCATACAAGTTAAATAAGCAGGGTGACAATATACAGCCTTGATTGGATTAGGCCCATCCAAACAATCCAGGATAATCTCTCCATCTTTAACTGATTAGTATCCTTAATCACATCTGTAGAGTCCCTTTTGCTGTGTACTGGCTAACATATTCAAGAGCATGATAATATCATATTAGAGCCCCAGAGATCAAGGAAGGGAGCCTTTCAGCAGAGGACATCATTCTCAGAATTCTCCCTACCACAAGTTCTCTTCCATAAAAAATGACATATTATTTTTCTATCACTTTCATACAAACTGCAACAAATCTCAGTGTTTTAAAACAGCACAAATTATTATTTTGCAGTTCTGTAGGTTAGAAGTCTGACATGGGTTTTACTAGGCTGACACCAGCTGTTGTCAAGGTTGCCATTTCTCCTCAAGGTTTTTTGAGATAATCCATCTTCTTGCCCTTTCTAGACCCTCAAGGCTGCTTATTTCTATTATTTTCATCTTTTAAACTTTTTAAATTTGTATTGTGGTACAGCTGATTAATAATGTTGTGGTAGTTTTAGGTGAACAGTGAAAGGACTCAGCCATACATATACATGTATCCATTCTCTCCCAAACTGCCTTCCCATTCAGGCTGCTCTATAACATTGAGCACAGTTTCACATGCTATACAGTACGATCTTCTTGGTTATACATTTCAAATATAGCAGTGTGTTCATGTCTATCCCAACTCTTTAACATTCCCTTCTCCTCAGCCTGCCCCCCAGTAACCACAAATTCATTCTCTAAGTCTGTGAGTTTGTTTCTGTTTTGTAAGTAAGTTCATTTGTATCATTTCTTTTTAGATTTCACATATAAGGTATGCCATATGATATTTCTCCTCTGATTTTCTTGGCTCTGACTTTCCTTCTTCATCTTCAAAGCAAGCAACTATACATTTCTCTGACCATTATCCTTTAGTCATATCTCCTTCTTCTGATTACAACTGGAAAAATTTCTCTGGTTGGGCATATATCTGGAGAAAATCATAATTTGAAAAGATACATGCATCCAACTACTCACTGCAGCACTATTTACAATAGCCGAGAAGTGAAAGCAATGTAAATGTCCATCCACAGATGAATGGATAAAGAAAATGTGGTGTATTTATACCATGGAATATTACTAAGCCATAAAAATAATGTAATTTGCAGGAAAATAGATGAACCTAGAGAATACCATACCAAGTGAAATAAGCCAGAAAGAGGAAGACAAATATCATTACAATATCACTTACATGTGGAATCAAAAAAAAAAAAAAAAAAAGAAAAGATTTCAATGAACTTATTTCCAAAACAGAAAGAGACTCATAGACGTGGAAAATAAACTTATGATTACCAAAGGAGAAAGGGCGGTTGGAGATTGCAAGTTAACATATACACACTATTACATATAAAATAGATAACTAACAAGGACCTACTGTAAGCACAGGGAATGAAAAACCGTATATATAAATATGTGCATTGGTGTGCTATAGACCTGAAACTAACATGATATTGTAAATCAATACAAAAAAAAAAAAGAACTTAAGTTTTTAAAAAAGAAAACATGGGATTATATTGGGCCCAACCTATCAATCCAGGATGCTCTCTAGTTCAAAATCTTTAATTTAATCACATTGCAAATTCTATTATGCAATATACATTAACATAGCCACAGATTGTGTAGACTAGTATGTAGATGTGGGAGTGGGCAAGCATTATTCATCTACTAAAAATGATGTTGGTACAGATAAACTATAATCCAAGTCATAAATGAGATTAAATTATGTTTATGAATGAATCATTCAATTTATTACCAATATAAAATATCCATATTTAAGGAGATTTTAAATCTTTGGTAAGTATTAACTACCTTCTGAGTTAATAAAAATAACAAATTAATTAGGATAACTATTCTTTAAGCATCATTGCTTATATTGCCCCACCAAAGACTAATCTTAGAATTTGATAGTTTAAAATCATTTCACTTGCTGCCAGTTTAAGATCTATCATAGCCAAGACCTGAAATTTCAATCATTCTAGGTATCCATCTTCCCTTATTTATTGTCTTCTACACTGTTCATAACAATTCTTAAAATTCCCCTTTCTTTGTATCAATAGTGTATTTAAGAATCAAGTACTAGATGTCCATCTGCAGATGAATGGATAAGAAAACTGTGGTATATATACACAATGGAGTATTACTCAGCCATTAAAAAGAATACATTTGAATCAGTTCTAATGAGGTGGATGAAACTGGAGCCTATTATACAGAGTGAAGTAAGCCAGAAAGAAAAACACCAATACAATATACTAACGCATATATATGGAATTTAGAAAGATGGTAATGACAACCCTGTATGCGAGACAGCAAAAGAAACATAAACATATAGAACAGTCTTTTGGACTCTGTGGGAGAGGGAGAGGGTGGGACGATTTGGAGGAATGGCACTGAAACATGTATAATGTCATATAAGAAACAAATTGCCAATCCAGGTTCGACACAGGATGCTCTGGGCTGGTGTAGTGGGATGACCCAGAGAGATGGTACGGGGAGGGAGGTGGGAGGGGGTTCAGGATGGGGAACACGTGTATGCCTGTGGCAGATTCATGTTGATGTGTGGCAGAACCAATACAATATTGTAAAGTAACTAGCCTCCAATTAAAATAAATAAATTTAAATTAAAAAAAAGAAGAATCAAGTACTGATTTAACAGGGAGCATGCAGGAGCCACCAATTCCTTTTTTGACACTGAAATGCCCCATATTTCCTCCCAAACTCTTACATCAACTTTTATCTCGTTAAAAAAAAAAAGGCTTACAACCAGTCAAAAATGGAATAAAGCATTGCACTTATATTTTTCTTAGCTGTGGAAATTTAAGCATAGATAAAAGTTAAAGCCCATCTAGCTCTTACCAAAGTTCAACTTACATTTTATCTAAATTCACTTAGAACACTTTCTCCCCTGAATTCCTCCAAAAGCCCTGCCATTTTCATTCATTCACTTCTTGTTCTTCACTGTCTCACTTTTCATTATCTTTTACATTGATGTGCTTCTCTTCTATTTCTCTGTACACTTCTCTCCTCTATTGTGTTGTCCTGTCAAGTAATCTCCACACTATTCCCCCCTATAGTGAGTGCTCAATGGTTTTTGGACAAATTAATGAGAAGTCCATGCATGTAACAGCATATACTTATATTCATCACATCATAAGGCAATTTATTTGATTTAAACCATTAGAATTCTAATTTATAATGATGGTAGTATGTCCTAATGCCAAAACATTAGGATTTAATAGCGATCATTGAAGAATTTTAAGTCAGTTATTTCCAATTTTGAGTATACTAGGCATCTTTAGCCTATAGATGCTGTTAGTCTTAGCACAGTTATTTCAGGGGAAAGCAGCCTAACAACATTTGTATGTGCTTCTTGTATTAAATGAGAGAGTTATAATCATGCTTAAAATATAATGACTTGTTTTATCATTAGCTGAATGAATGTGGAAAATGACTCAGTTCATAAATTTGTTATAATGCTGTCTTCAGTGTTAGCCAACAGTAAGGTCCAGATTAGCAGAATCCTAGCAGGGAAGCCCAAAAGATTACAGAAAATTGCTGTTAAAAAATGACTTGACAACATTTTAAGTTTGTTATTCTTTGGCAAAACAATGTAGTCAGCCAATTGCTGAATTCTCTGCATGCTATTAGCCTCTTCTTGAATCATATTCAGTTTGCAGAAACATGAGACGTTTTGTTCTACATGGACAAGACAGAAGGTTTACCAGCTTGAACTGGTTTTTCTGTGAAAAACTGCCGGGCACCCCACTGTTGCTAAATGTGTCATTAACCTTCTACCTGGAGTGTTTATTACCTTAACTTAGACAATATTCACAAATGCCCTTATCAACATAATGAGGTCAAGGCAGCAATCAATGTCTGCTGTGCTGTCTCCTGTTTCTTGAAAGTACAACTGCTTTTTAAATCAAAATCTATAATCTAGGTTAAAAAGAGACAGAGCAAGAAAGCTGAAAAGCTCCATTGTACCAGCTCAGTACTAATCTCTCTCTAAAAAAAAGAAAAAGGGTCCAAAAGTCAGATGACCATATATTTTTTCCTCCAAGGACACTTTTTGGAATAAAAGGGAGTCCCAGAAACAGTTACACAAGAACACCTACTTGCCAACCAGGGTATATGATTACCTATGTGAAAGGACCATAAAAGACAATATTCTTTACTTTGCAGGTTGACAACCATTAGAAATTCATTCCATTAGAAGTTTCAGAGTTTTAGTTAAAACTTTGAATCTAATGTACCTTCTGAAACCTCAGCAATCCACTTTGATAAGCACTGGTTTCAACAATTTCAATGATTCATTCTAACTACACCCAAAAAGCAATCAAAGTAAATAACTTGGAAGGATAAACTTAATCTTATGAGGGTTTCCACTTTCTTTTTCTTCTTTTGAAACTTATCATCAATTTAAATTTTTTGCTGAGATTTTTAACAAGTATCCCAAAGGCTGGGCTTCCCTGGTAGCTCAGTTGGTAAAGAATCTGCTTGCAATGCAGGAGACCCTGGTTTGATTCCTGGGTTGGGAAGATGTGCTAGAGAAGGAAAAGCTACCCACTCCAGTGTTCTTGGGCTTCCCTGGTAGCTCAGCTGGTAAAGATCCACCTGCAGTGCAAGAGACCTGGGTTCAATCATTGGGTTGGGAAGATCCCCTGGAGAAGGGAAAGGCTACCCACTCCAGTATTCTGGCCTGGAGGAATCCATGGGCTGTACAATCCAAGGGATAGCAAAGAGTTGGACACAACTGAGCAACTTTCACTTCACATCTTAATTTTGGTGTTGGCTGCTTGGAGATTTCATGTATGTATATAATTTATACATATATAATTACATATACAATTATTGTATATTATATATTTATATTATATATTTATATATAATATATATCATAATTAACCAAACTTTCAAATGGTGCACTTAAGATTTACATGTGTATATATTATATATACATATACATAGAATTTTTTATATATTATAAACACATATATATCATATATGTATGAATATATAATTTGCCAAACTTTCAAATGTTATAATTAAGATTTGTGCCTTGACTATGTATAATTATGATTATGACTCATTTTTATCACTTCCATTGCCCTATAAATATTTATATCATTTAATTGCTAAAATATATTTTGGGATCTATGTGTGTTTTAATTTCTGTGCCAGGCTTTATTCTAGGCACTGGAAACACAGTAGAGGACTTTGGAGTCAAGGACATTATTCAAAATATATTTCAGTGTGATAAAAGAGAAAATAAACACAAAGGAAATAAGAAATAAGATAATAACACACAGTAATTAATCCTAAAAACAAAATCCCTAAAGAAGTCACATTTGAGTGAAGAACTTAATGAAGAAAATATTGACAAATATTCCAAACAGTAGGAGACAGGGTTTCCTGGACACTGTAACATATGTGGTATTTTCAAGAGTCAAAAAGTATTAATAGATTGAATAGGACAAAGGGAGTGGAGGAAGATGAGGTTGGAGAGACAAGCAGGGGCCAAGTCACATAGGGCTGATCATGAGTCTACAAGTCAGTGAATCATAACCAGAAGTCTATAATTTAGTGAGTTTTAAATATAAGTTGTATATCTATTATATAAAACTTTTATATTTGCTAGGTTTCCCTGGTGGCTCAGATGGTAAAGAATCTGTGTGGAATGTTGGAGACCCAGGTTTGATCCCTAGGCAGGAAGATCCCCTAGAGAAGGGAATGGCTACCCACTCCAGTATTCTTGCCTGGAGAATTCCATGGACAGAGGAGCAAAGAGTCTGTCACAACTGAGAGACTACACTTTCACTTTATATCTACTACCCTCATATTCATAAACAGATGAAATTTGTATTCTGTGATTCCTTTAAATATAATGAATTATTTCCCCAAACAAATCTGTATTAGTAGAAAACAGGTAGTTTTTAAATGTATTTTTCCAATAGAGTTCAAATTAAAAAAAAGATATAGAGGGACAGATAAATGGTTACTGTGGCTCAGCTCCCTTTTGTTCATTCTAAACCTTTCATTTAAAGCTTACAGCACTGTTTTATGAGCCAGTAACCTTTATAAACACCCAAGAATCATGGGTATACATGAGGTATTCATGAGGTATACATGAATCCAGGAAGCTTGTACCTTGTAAAACCACTTTATGCATCAGGCTTTCCATGATAATTAAAAATGGATCCTGAAGAATAATAAAATGCATGTATTTCTAAAAAAATATAGTAAAACATAACTTACAGAGACTTACATTTCCTCCATGATTATTTGAAAGGCTGGTTCAGTCACTCAATCCTGTCTGACTCTTTGCAACCCCGTGAACCACAGCACGCCAGGCCTCCCTGTCCATCACCAGCTCCCTGAGTCCCCCCAAACCCATGTCCATTGAGTCGGTGATGCCATCCAACCATCTCATCCTCTGTCATCCCCTTCTCCTCCTGCCCTCAATCTTTCCCAGCATCAGGGTCTTTTCAAATGAGTCAGCTCTTTGCATCAGGTGGCCAAAGTATTGGAGTTTCAGCTTCAATATCAGTCCATCCCATGAACATCCAGGACTGATCTCCTTTAGGATGGACTGGTTTGATCTCCTTGCAGTCCAAGGGACTCTCAAGAGTCTTCCCCAACACCACAGTTCAAAAGCATCATTTCTTCGGCACTTAGTTTTCTTTATAGTCCAACTCTCACATCCATACATGACCACTGGAAAAACCATAGCCTTGACTAGACAGACCTTTGTTGACAAAGTAATGTCTCTGCTTTTTAATATTCTGTCTAGGTTGGTCATAACTTTCCTTCCAAGGAGTAAGCGTCTTTTAATTTCATGGCTGCAGTCACCATCTGCAGTGAGTTTGGAGCCCAGAAAAATAAAGTCAGCCACTGTTTCCCCATCTATTTGCCATGAAGTGATGGGACCGGATGGCATTGAAAGGCTAGATGTTACATCAAAGTTCAACTTTTCCCCTGATATCAAAATTTTAGTAAGCATTTAACTTTCAGTACATTTTAAACAAAAATTAATAATATAGGAAACTGCATCTTGTTATTTTTGTTTTGTTCTGTTTGGTAATGTGTGGTGATCTGTCAGTCTAATTTTCAAATGAAGATTTAAGAATCTGAGTACCTATCAGCCTGTTTTAGGAAAGATGATATCCTAATTTCTTCTTTTAAAAATGCTAACATTTGAAAGACTGTGCATATTACAGATGTTTAGTTGGAAATGTCAATGTGTTATTAACTTGCTAAATGCATCCACATAAATGTAATGTGACAATATTTGTTGAATGAGTGAATGAATTCAGATGGCAGGGGAAAATATGTGTATCTGGAAGGGCTTGTACTTTGGGTAGATTGTTTACTAGCGTGGGGAAAAAATGGCTCTTTGCACGTAAAGGTACAGCAGATTGTTTTGTGGGAATATCCTTTTTGACAGTGATAATAAATTATTTTCAGAGCAAATGCTCCACGAAGGAGGCTAATGCTGCTCTATTTGCTGTTTAGATTTCACGAATTGGGGCTGCCAAAACTATTTAAAGCCTCACAGGATCCTGTTTGTGATAGGCCAATGCAAATTTGATGATCCATCCAAATATATAGAGATGTCGCTCTAATGGTGCAATCATTATTGGAGCTGTCCTCTACACAGAAATTCTTAGCCACTAGTAGTGAATGACAGATGTGTTAATTAAGAGACTGAGGCAAAGCCAAAGTTGATGTTCTAATAAACAGGTCATTAACTTTGGTAATGACCAATTTGAGAAGATGATTGTTATTACAAACTGTATTCTATGAATTATGAGGCCAACAGTATAACTCTGGAGTACATCCAATGGTCAGACTATACTAGCAAGTCTTCTAAAATAAATATTTCTAATAAGTCCCTTTGCCTATTTAAAACCTCACTCATTTACAAAATGTGGCGGATTTATATAAACCAAAACACTTAAATGATTAAATATAGATAAACAATAGGCCTTTCCTTTGAAAATCAAATGAAAACTCTTGTTAATGATAATTTTAGAATCTGCCTAACATAAACTTGCTACTATGTCAGAACAGCAACTCTTTCCAGAGACTACAAACATATTTCAATAGAGTGAAGAGATATAAGGGAAATAAGAATCATATCATACATATGTTGGAAAAACATTAAATTTGCCCTCTCCTTGAACTAGATAAGAATTCCCTCAACAATATCTATTGCATATTGTTTTAAACATTTTCAAATATGAGTTTTTTTCCTCATAAGAGAATCCATTTCATGTGGAATAGCTCTTCTATAAAGCCCTTTCTGATATAGAACTAGTGTCTATGGAAAATGTGGATGATCTTTATTTCATAAAACAAAAATTTATAAGTCATAGAACATTTTAATATCACTTCTAAATCTCCCATTTAACAATGCAAAGCATTTGCAGCCGTTTCTCATGTGACATGGCTTGCACATTCCCACAGTGGCAACTCCTTTTTGTTTGCTAAAACAACAGCCCCTCACAACCCTGTATTTCTTGTCTCCTCCCACTATAGAAATTAGAAAAGGTAAAATTCCATTTTCCAAATCAGTTTTTCAACCGTAAGTGTCTATTGTCAACCACACTGGGCAATGAAGTATAGGCTGAAGTCTACCAAGAACTTCTGGGAAAGATATGCTTCCTTCTAATAGGCTTAGTGGGCTTCCCTAGTGGCTCAAAAGGTTAAGAATCCACCTGCAGTACAAGAAATCTGGGTTTGTTCCCATCTGAAAGACTTTAGACCTCCTGGAAAAAGGACTGGCTACCCACTCCAGTATTCTTGCCTGAAGAATCCTATGGACAGAAGAGCCTGGACGGCTATAGTCCATATTCAATCACTATAGTCATGTCCAACTCATTGTGACCAGATGGGCCATAGCCCTTCAGGCTCTTCTGTCCATGGGATTCGCCATGCAAGAATACTAGAGTGGGTTGCCATGCCTTCCTCCATAGTCCATGGATAGCAGAGTCAGACACAACTGAGTAACTAAGCATACACAGTAGGCTTAGTGGTACTAGCTCTCTACTGTTTTATTTCTCGAATATAGACAGGAGACTGTATCTGAATGAGCTATGCTGCCACTCTAAAGTATCTGTATAAGGATGGCATATTAGAAGAGTAGAAATATCCTATGTCCTTGAAAACATCATGGGAGTAGATGAATCCATGATAACAAAGTCAAATGTTCATAATACGGATGTTTTAAATCTATACATACTAAAGACACTGTTAATTGAGTTTTAGGCTCATTTCACGGAGGCTAAGGGGACTGAATACTTCTCCATGTTCTTCAATTCTATCCCATTACTAACCTATGATGAATGACCCACTAGGGGGTGGGGATTGGTTTTTGTATGCAGTCTTAAATTTTCATGCATGCATGACCACTATAAGCAACAATTGGTGTCGGTAGACTCAGAAAGACACAGGAAGAAAGCATGCCAACCACCGCTGGGCATTCCTCTCCAAAGGGAATATTCTTGACAGTTACAACTACCAGTCCAGGTTCCATGAGGCAAGATTCTTATGGGTGCTAACCCAGTTTAAAAGGTTGCCTTTCAGAACTTTCTAGAAAGACAAGTGTGAATATTTATAGTTTAACTTTTTTGAAAAGTTGCCTGGAGAAAATATAGTTCAACTGTGTCTTCTCACATGAGAAAAGTAAGGAATAAAGATATTAAATTACTTTCCCAAGAACACAAAGTTACTTAAACGCAGGTGCTAAACTAGAACACATGCCTCCTAAATCCAAAATTAATGTTCTAAACAGCCATAGTTTCCTAAGATGTACATTAACAATGTCATTTTAATTTTTATTGTTTGTTTTTTCTTTCTCTTCCTGAATGAAATTCAAAAACATTAACACATTAAATTGAATTCAAAGTTATTAAAATTGTAACTGACATGTATAAGAATTCTAACATTTTGGATTAAATAAAAAGTGATGTCACAATGTTATTATCTAATATACTAAAAGTAAAGAAAATGAAGTTGCATATCTGTTTATGGCCAAATTTTTATTTTAAAACATTTTCTAAACATGTTTTATTTTCTAGTTATAACAAAGTACTACGTAGCTCAGACCTGGAAATGGGAAAATTCCACACAATGTAGCAGTTATTGTGAAGTTTATCTTTGATTATCATGATTCAGATTAAGAAATTGTGCACATTTCTGACTATAGCCAAAGTCTAAAGAAAATAATGACTGACATAAGAATTATTGTGTAATTATTAAGTATTCAGTTCAGTTCAGTCGCTCAGTCATGTCCAACTCTTTGAGACCCCATGAATCGCAGCACGCCAGGCCTCCCTGTCCATCACCAACTCCCGGAGTTCACCCAGACTCAGGTCCATCGAGTCAGTGATGCCATCCAGCCATCTCATCCTCTGTCGTCCCCTTCTCCTCCTTCCCCAATCCCTCCCAGCATCAGGGTCTTTTCCAATGAGTCAACTCTTCACATGAGGTGGCCAAAGTAAGTTTCAGCTTTAGCATCAATCCTTCCAATGAACACCCAGGACTGATCTCCTTAGAATGGACTGGTTGGATCTCCTTGCAGTCCAAGGGACTCTCAAGAGTCTTCTCCAACACCACAGTTCAAAAGCATCAATTCTTCGGCACTCAGTCCAACTCTCACATCCATACACGACTACTGGAAAAACCATAGCCTTGAATAGACGGACTTTTGTTGGCAAAGTAATGTCTCTGTTTTTGAATATGCTATCTAAGTTGGTCATAACTTTCCTTCCAAGGAGTAAGCGTCTTTTAATTTCATGGCTGCAATCACCATCTACAGTGATTTTGGAGCTCCCAAAAATAAAGTCTGACACTGTTTCCACTATTTCCCCATCTATTTCCCATGAAGTGATGGGACCAGATGCCATTGCTTACTGAATGCCTACTATGTATCAAAAATCATCTGAAAATTTTACATATATGAAACTATTTATTCCTCACAGATAGTTATACTTGTGACTCTTATTTTATGGGCTCATAAGAAAATGACTAAACTGATCCAGTGTAACACAACTGGTCATTGATAGAGAAAAGAGTTAAATAAGGTGACACTTTGACTGTAAAAATGAAAAAAAAAAATTGCATCCCTCAAATTCCTACAATATAAAATGCCACCACTGACTCAGGCAAATAAATGTATTTTAATGAAAATCATTTCTAATTAGACAATTTTGCTGCTGCCATTAGAGCTGCTTCTGACATGTTTCATATCTATTAAGATGATAGACAATAATAGACGCTGATAACAAATGGGATAGCAGAATGTTGGCAACAAAAATTAAAATCATGTTTCCAAAATACTTAAAAATGTGGTCTTTATTTTCAAATAGTATTAGATGTAATCTAGTAAAAGTGGCCTGTTTTCTTGAAGCCACCATTACGTGTATGAAGCACCGTAGCAGCAAAAATTCTAAATTTAACAGGTTATAGCATTTTCCTCATCTTCTCTATCCTTTTACAGCATCAAATCATTGTGAACAGTGAAACCATTCCATCAATTAACTGGCTGCTTTCTGACACAATTCCAAAATATTACTATGTATTACTATTTAGCTAAATTGTCCATTTTAATTAAATTGGCTGAATATTTTGGTTTTTGGAATTTGTGTCTGTGTGAAGCTTGTCAATATCATTAGAAAATGTTAGTTAATTTACTCTAAATATGAAAGATGGTCTTTTGGATTATATGCAAAACATTAAAATCAATTGGAAATGATCTCTTCAACCTAAGACTAATATTGTCTATGCTACTGCTGTCACTTCAGTCGTGTCCGACTCTGTGCGACCCCATGGACTGCAGCCTACCAGGCTCCTCCGCCCATGGGATTTTCCAGGAATGAGTACTGGAGTGGGGTGCCATTTCCTTCTCCAAATATTGTCTATAGGAGAGAGAAAAAGTCTGTATGAAAATCCACAGTGATATAGAATATGATAATTTCTAGAAAAATGATGTTAAGTGGCAAGTAAATTCAAGACAAGTAAAGAATCATTTTGATTGGTGTAGGGGATTGAATTTGATGTTTTCAGGTGTTAAAAATTGCATAATCAAAAATGTTTCTGGATGCCTTTGAATACCAGTGAGGACTTTTGTAGGGAAAAAATGAAATGACAATATGATGTAGAAGAATGCTGAATTAGGAGAAATGAAGAAACCACATGACAGAACAAGTGAGTGAAGCACAGCAGTGAAAGATAGTTGGTAAAAATGCAAGCAAAAGACAAGAAAGGTTTATTTATGAGAGTGAGATTATTGGAAATATGTGTTAATCATAGAACTATGCATATTTGTTCATTCTGGCACCTAATAGCTCAGTTGGAAAGTGAGATTACTGTTGCAAATAATCCATGGGGGAAATAATCAGGGAAGAGCCTAATGACACCAGCAGAGATGAGAGACTAGGATGGTAGATGTGGGTGTGTTTGTGTGAGTGGTGATAAAAGTGCAGCTATGAAAGCATTTTACAAAAGGAAGAATCAATGGGTCTTAGTATTTGTTAGACATTATGGGAGAGATTATCAGACACAGAGGGAAAATTAACAATTTTGATGTTAGTTCTTGACTGCTGTAGATAATGGTGCTAATAATAACAAGCAGCAGGCAACATCTTTAATCATCAGAGAAATGCAAATTAAAACCACAATGAGCTATCACCTCATACCTGTCAGAATGGCTATCATCAAAAAGACCACAAGTGGATGTTAGCAAGAACATGGAGAAAAAGGAAATTCTGACACTGTTAGGAATGTAAGTTGGTGCAGTCATCGTGGAAAACAGCGTGGTAGTTTCTCAAAAAACTAAAAATAGAACTACCATATGATCTGGCAGTTCTACTCCTAAGTATATAACCAAAATTAAAATGAAAAAACTAATTCAAAAAGATGCATGCATCCCAATGTTCATAGCACCATTATTTATAAGTGCCAAGATATGGAAGTAAATTAAGTATTCATCAACAGATAAAATGAATAAAGGAGATGTGACATGTACACAAACACACACACACACGCGAATGCTACTAACACATAAATAATAAAATTTTGCCATTTGCAGCAACATGGATGGACTTGGAGGGTGTTATTCTAAGAGAAACAAGTCAGATGGACAAAGATAAATGCTGTATGATCTCCTTTATAGGTGAAATCTAAAAAATAAAACACACTGGTAAATATAAGAAAAAGGAAACACACTCATAGATATAGAGAAGACATTAGTGGAGAGAGGAAGGAGAGGAGGGAAAAGACAGGGGTAGGGGATTGAAAGGTATCATATATACTCAGTTCAGTTCAGTCACTCAGTCATATTCAACTCTTTGTGACCCCATGGAATGAAGCACACCAGGCTTTCCTGTCCATCACCAACTCCCGGAGTTTACTCAAACTCATGTCCATTGAGTCGGTGATGCCATCCAACCATCTCATCCTCTGTCGTCACCTTCTCCTCCTGCCATCAATCTTTCCCAGCATCAGGGTCTTTTCAAATGAGTCAGTTCTCTGCATCAGGTGGCCAAAGGATTGGAGTTTCAGCTTCAGCATCAGTCCTTCCAATGAATATTCAGGACTGATTTCCTTTAGAATTGACTGGTTGGATCTCCTTGCAATCCAAGGGACTCTCAAGAGGCTTCTCCAACACCACACAATTCAAAAACATCAATTCTTAGGCACTCAGCTTTCTTTATAGTCCAACTCTCACATCCATACATGACTACTGTAAAAACAATAGCTTTGACTAGATGGACCTTTGTTGACAAAGTAATGTCTCTGCTTTTTAATAAGCTGTCTAGGTTGGTCATAACTTTTCTTCCAAGGAGCAAGCATCTTTTAATTTCATGGCTGAAGTCACCATCGTCAGTGATTTTGGAGGCCAAGAAATTAAATTCTGTCATGGTTTCTGTTGTTTCCCCTTCTATTTGCCATGAAGTGATGGAACCTGTTGCCATGATATTAGTTTTTTGAATGTTGAATTTTAAGCCAGCTTTTTCACTCTCCTATTTCACCTTCATCAAGAGGATCTTTAGTTCCTCTTCTCTTTCTGCTATAATGGTGGTGTCATCTGCATATCTGAAATTATTGATATTTCTCCTGGCAATCTTGATTCCAGCTTGTGCTTCATCCAGTCTGGCATTTCGCATGATGTACTCTATATATAAGTTAAATAAGCAATTTGACAATGTACAGCCTTGACATACTCCTTTCCCAATTTGGAACCAGTCCATTGTTCCATTCTGGGTTCTAAATGTTGCTTCCTGACCTGCCTAGAGATTTCTCAGGAGGCAGGTAGGATGGTATGGTATTTTCATCACCTCAAGAATTTCCACAGTTTGTTGTGATCCACACAGTAAAAGGCTGTAGTGTAGTCGGTGAAGCAAGAGTAGATGTTTTTCTGCAATTCTCTTGCTTTTTCTATGACCCAGCAGATGTTGGCAATTTGATCTCTGGTTCCTCTGCCTTTTCTAAATCCAGCTTGAACACCTGGAAGTTCAAGAACAGCATGTGTGTGTGTGTGTGTGTGTGTGTGTGTGTGTGTATATATCTTTTTTTCCCCTCTGTATCACTGTGCTGTACACTTCAAACTATCATGATACTATAAATCAACTATACATCAGTAAAAAAAACTATTGTTCTATATCTATCACTATGATCATAGAATTTTTCTTTTTTAGTCTGTTGATGTGATAGGATACAGTGATTTTCAAATGTTGAATAAGACTTGCATACCTGGGATAAATTCCACTTGGTCATGGTATATAATTCTTTCTATACATTGTTGTATTCAATTTGTTAATATTTTATTACAGATTTTGTATCTCTATTCCTGAGAGTTATTTGTCTGTAGCTTTCTGTCTTGAATGCCTTTTGTGGTTTTGGTATAGAGTAATGCTGGCCTCTAAGAACAGGTTAGAAAATCATTATTTCTACTCCTTTCCTCTGAAAGAGATTTTGCAGAATTGGTATAATTTCTTCCTTAAATGTTTGATAGAATTCAACTGTGAACCCATCTGGCCCTGATGTTTTATGTTTCATAATGTTTTTAATTATCAACTAAATACCTTAATCGATAAAAGGGTTATTCACATTGTCTTATTTCATCATGTGTGAGTTTCGGCACAATGTATCTGTAAAATAACTGGTCTATTTAACTAGGTTATAAAATATATGCACATAAAGTTATTCATGAAAGGAAAGAAAGTGAAAGTAAAGTCTCAGTCGTGTCTGACTCTTTGCGACACTATGGACTGTAGCCTACCACGCTTCTCCATCCATGGGATTTTCCAAGCAAGAGTACCGGAGTGGGTTGCCTTTTCCTTCTCCAGGGGATCTTCCCGACCCAGGGATCCAACCCAGGTCTCCTGCATTGCGGGCAGACGCTTTACCCTCTGATCCACCAGGGAAGCCCCCCAGAGTTATTCATAGTATTTTTATATTATTATTCTTTTACTGTTCATGGGGTCTGTACTGATCTTTTTTATTTCTGATTAGTAATTTGTATTCTCTCTCTCTCTTTTTTTCTTTTAAGTAAGCTTGGTTAGAGGCTTACCAATTTTATTGATGTTTTCAAAGTACCAGCTTTTGGTTACATTATTGTATCTATTGATTTTACGCTTTAAATATTAATGATTTGTGCATTAATTATTTTTTTCTTAACATCTGCTTCTGGATTTAATTTGCTCTTTTTTTCTAGTTTCCTAGGGTGGAAAACTAGATTACTGATTTTAGATCTTTTGTTTTTCTTTCATAATATATACATTTGATGCTATAAATTTCCCTCTAAGGAATTCTTTAACTTCATCACATAATTTTGATTTATTTTCATTTAGTTCAAAAAATTTAAAATTTTTCTTGAAGTTTTTTCTTTAATTCACATGTTATTTAGAAGTGTGTTGTTTAATCTTCATGTATTTTGAGACTTGCTCTTTTCTTTATTTTCTGTTACTGATTTTTAATTTAATTCTACTGTGGCCTATGAACAGATATAGTAAGATTTCTCTTCTTTTACATTTCTTAAGATATATATTTTATAGTCCAGAATATCTATCTTGGTGAATAAAATATACCTTTTAATAGTCTGCCTATTTTTTTATACTCTATCAGGAATTAGCAGCAATCCTCTACTATAAAATTTTTTAAAGAAATTAATTTTCTACAAATACTTTTCTACACTAATAAATCAATATATTTATTTATTGATTAAGGTATTTCCTAGAGTTTTTCAAATATCATGTTCAGTCATCTTGAATGTTCATATGGGAAATGTTTTAGTGGTGACCCTGGAAAATTATACTTCCTAATAATATGTTAACAGTGTGTATTTGGGCCTAAATGCTTTCATTGACACATCTTGCTTTCTATATTTACCTTTTGTTTTTTCAGAAAGACCTTGAAAACTAAAAATTACACCATTTTTTTGTTCTTAGCTAAATTTAAGTTACCACCATAAATCAAATTTTTAAATGTATTTTAACATAGTGCCAATGATAAAAATTAGAGTATGATAAAGCCACATATTTTTAAATAATTACAATATTAAACAGCTTTATTAAGTTGATTAATATATAATTTTCTTTGAGGTGTATAATTATAATAGCAACAATGAGTAAGAACTATGTAATAGACATTGCCCTATGTGTTTTACATTAAATATTTTTAACCAAAACAAATTATATTATTATTTACTTTCTATAAGATATAAATCTATCTTATGAGAACTTCGTTCAACGTATATTCTTAGAAATTTGTAAACCTTATGTTCTAACCCAGGTTATATGGCTGGAGCACCCAAGTTCTAAACACTCATATACTATAGACCTTTTTGTATATATATATATATATATATATATATACACACACACACACACACACATATATATACACTCATACTACCTCATATTTAAAAGGAATGAACCATAATATTTAGATCAAGATGATGGAATAGGAGAACACAGAACTCACCTCTGCCTACAAACAAACAACAACAAAAAAAATCTATTAAAACATATGGAACAATTCTCATTGAAATCTTACTGGAGACTGACAAAAAGAATCTAGAAATAAAAGAGCTGGAGAAATTATCAAAGTACAGTATTTCATTTTCTTTGTCCAAAATAGTGAGGTAGCAACACAAAATTCATAATATAGGAAAACTTTATCTAAAAAATGAAGGGTTAGGGTTAAGGTTAGTTCTTGATAGTGGTAAGTGGGCTACTGTCTATGGGGTCGCACAGAGTCGGACATGACTGAAGCGACTTAGCAGTAGCAGCAGCAGTGACATTTATTAGGGCAAAAGAGTATAAATCCCACCAATTTTTTCACTCACTTCTATGAATTTGATTCAGTTTAATCAAAAGATTCTCTCCAATGAAAAGCTTAGTATTGAACCCATGGCTTATATTTTGTATGCATATTTATCTGTTAGTGACACTTATTAGGGCAAAAGAGTACAAATGTCAAAAAATATTGGATTCACTTCTACTTAAATTGATTCAGTTTAATCAACAGAGTCTCTCCGATAAAAGGCTTTGTATTGAACCCTTGGCTCATATTTTATATTCATATTTAACTTTCAGATGGTTTTGATAATTACTCTATGGGAAAAACATAATATTTCTTGCCATCTCCAACTGTTCTCTGATTATATTGAGTTTTCTTAACCTTCACTGCTGCATTTGGTTTTTTAGAGTTTTGAAATATGTTTTAGCTTTTTTCATGAATTTATCTTGTCAGCCTATCATAAATTAATTCTTTTCTATTTTCCTTTCTGAATCTAATTATTTATTGCACACTATAGTTCATTTTTAAGTGACATGAAACAAGAAGAGCAATTAATCTGTATGGAATTTAAATGTTATACTTCTAAGATAAACTTGTTTTGCAGGGTTGTAAATTTTTCTGTTGGTATAAGTTACATATTATTTTAAGTTGTCCATCTCTTTCATGTCATTAGATCATTGTTCTGAAGTCTGTAGAATTTTTCTATTTTTATTGAGCAAAACCCCGTATCCCCCTCCAAACACAAAGGCTCCTCCATGTCCCCTGCCTTTTGTTTGTGGAAAAGTTAAAGTCTCCCAGGCCTCCCTGAGTCACAAAGAGTGGGCTCAGAAGTTCATGATTAGGACAATTGAGTCACAAAATTTTTCAGGGTCTGAGGCACATTCCTGAGTAGATGGTAAAGAATCTGCCTGCAATGCAAAAGGCTTGGGTTTGATCACTGGGTCAGAAGATTCCCTGGAGAAGGGAATGGTTAATTACTACATTATTGTTGCCTGGAGAATCCCTTGGATAGAGGAGCCTGGCAGGCTACAGTCCATAGGATCCCAAAGAGTCAGACAAGACTGACTGACTGTAACTGCTACCAGAGGGGAACAACTAATTGCATGATGACCAGCCTGTAGCCATGACTTAAGCTGCTCCATCATGAGCAGTCCTGAATCTGTGATTAAGACAATTCGTAGAACTGGACTCAAGAGAATGAGATTAACATTATTGCTGACAATAATCTATATTTTTGTGGGCATCAAAATAATTGCAGCTTTCTCTACCCTTATATGTAAGTGGGCAACTAAAATTGTCAGCAAGAGATGTTACAGACCCATGTTAATATCTTCTATGCTAAGAATACAGCTCCATATGTCAGTATGAAGAAGTTACAGGTGATGGATTCTCACTCTTAATCATGTAGAAATGGAATGATGGTGGACCATTGGGAACTGAAAGCAGCTCTTTTGCCCCTTAACTGTTTTCTCATTTCTGTTCTCTAACCTTATAAAAACCTAATTTTATGATGAGTTCACTAGCTAATTTATCTCCTGACTTATGCTCTCCTGAATGCACACCATGCCCTGCATAACTTGTTGATTTTTTCCCTAGGTTAAAACAAGTAAGAATGAAGAATTAAAAATTAAAGAATGACTAGCTCCCTACCTTCAGCAGTCCCCTTAGCAATCCTGCAGGCAGAATATATGGCAAAAAAATCTAAAGAAAGAAGCAGCCAATCTACATGCAATGAAGAATGATGCAGAATCCAACCTCCTGCCTCAATGATTCACTGAAGTGCTTTCCATGTTTCCCCTTTAAAAAAACTGTCATGGTTGAGCAGAATCTTTGGAGTTGGCCTCAGAACATGAGTCCACCTTCTCTCCCCAGATTTCTGGCTTTTCTGAAGAAAGCAACCTACCTTTCTACCAACACTTGCCCTTGATCATTGGCTTTTGAGCAGCAAGCAGCTGAACCTGAGTTCAGTAACAACCATCCTGCATTATTCACTGATGTTTATGCTACAGAAATTATTTTATATAATTTATAACAAAAGGAAACTTTATGCCTTATTTTTCCTTTTGTCATATCCCTAGAGTTCTATGAAAATTTCTTCCTGTTTTCCAAATTTAAGGATTCTTTCTCCTTTATCATCCTTATAATTCTTTACTACCCCCTTTCAGGTATGCAAAGAGTCAAGGTTAACAATTTGTCTATTTTCCTAATTATTCTGTAATCCCACTTTTTTTCTGTTTACCTTAACCTTGCCCCAGGGTTGTAACTTCATTCAAAGTTAATAAACTGAAAATCTTTAAACCTGGGCAGTTTGACATGAGAGGGGGATCTATGAATATGTACATAGTTATTCTTGGAATGTTCTTACTAACACTGACATTTTGTATGTATGAAATTCCTTTCTTTCAGCTCAGGCAAATACAATTGAACATCCCACTTCTAGTGGGAAAAAGAAGGGATAATAGTGTGAGGTGGTGACTGGGAAAGCAGCAATGGGGTGTAGGTGATTACACAGTTGGAATCACTTCTGGATGCCATAAAACCATAAGTAGTCCTTTCCTTTATTCACACTTTGTTTTTAAGTTACCTCAATAACCGGGAGTCTAAAGAGACCTCATGGAGGCCTAATATCCCAGGAGTCTTATTTTATCATTCATTTAGATGTCAATACAAGCACTTAATGTGTTAGATGATTTCTCAGTGAATACTTAATGTGTTGTTGCTGCTCAGTCACTAAGTTGTATCAAACTCTTTGTGACCCCATGGACTGCAGCATGCCAGAATCCTCTGTCGTTCACTCAAGGTACCCAATAACAATATCAAGGTAAACTTTTTAAGAATCATTAGAAGATAATTTAAAATCTGAATCAATCATTCTAACAAATAAGGGAAATTCACCATAGATAACATGGACTTCTATAATGGAGGGGCTATCCATCTCTTTAATTTCCTGTAGTTCATTACTGATTTCAAAAATACACTATTTTCATCAGAGATATTTATTATTAGTGTCTTGCTTTTAACTTACCTTTTCTATATTGAAATGAAGAATAAAATAAAATATTAAACTTTGAATTCAAAATGGGCCTCAGAGGGATAAGACTGTTCACTAACATCCTGACTTCTACAAATGACTAAAAAAATAGAAACATATTAAAGGAAAAAGAATAGCATAAAGCAAGCAGTGAGAACAATCTAAAGGATTTGAAGATGTTTTCTAAAAAGAGTTATATGCTAAGAAAGTGTGATTTTGACAGATGTGTAATATGTTGTTTGGCCTACAAAAGGTATTTGTGGTCATTTCAAATAAAACAATCAGATGGCATCAGGGAGAATTACAGTATTTGCAAAGGAATTTTAAATCATCTAATAACCTCTGCAGACTTTTGGGAAGTATTGTAAAATGTTTTGCTAAATGTGAAACATACACATATTTATTCTAAATATTCTTTTTTTAATTCTAACAATCAGCAGTGATTTTACAGTTAACAATTGGCATAGCCCAAACATTACCTGATCAGAACACATTAGGGAAGAGTTCTATAGGCCCAATGGTGTCAGTGAATCCTTTAGTTCATAGATTATGCTGAAGTTCACCAGGTGTGGTGGGGGGGGTGGGCGGTGGTGGCATCTGTGGTAGTGAAGGATTCTCAGGGTGTGGAGTTTTAGCAACAAGCATAACATTATTTAAATACTATAACTGTGCCTATGTGTATCAGCTTAATATCAGCCCTGCTAATAATTTTAGTAGTTTTAAAAGGCTGCTTCAGATATAAATGCATTTCTTCCATGACAGTCAAAATATATGTGTACGGTAAATCATCACTACATAGAATTGATTTTTTTAAAGTAATACATTTTGGCATTTGAAATTTAGAGAGTTTAGTCTCAACAGCATCTAAATCCTTAAACTTGGAGTATGGGTTAATAAAAAAAAAAAATACGATGGATGAGTTGTATGTATGTCAACTAAACATATATATTTCATACACATATGTATGTTTTATATACACATATAAAGTTGTTTCTCTCTGTATAGCATACATATATATATATTATATGATACATGTGAGATATGTATAGCATACACACAAACATCACTGATTTAAATCAAAAGTGTAATCCCCACGCTGGTTCCTACCAGAACTACATAACTTTTAGAAAGAAAATACTCAGATTTTCCACCTTTGATTTTTCATTTTCAATGGTTTCTCATTTTAAGCTAGTCAGAACCTGTTAGGAGAAAAAATAAATCAGAATGCATTATTAGCATGTTTTACAGCAAAATGTATAGTAAATACTACTTTAAAGTTTCTCAAATATAAAGCATGTCAACGTAATTTTATCTATGATAGAATAATACTGTGAAAACTGAAAAGAAAAAAAAAGAGAATTTTATCTAAGCAAAAAAAGGCAAGATACAGTTTTGCTTAACAACATCCTTAGCAATTTGAGCACTATAACAAATGGCATACTATTGAGGATAAAAATTTTTTCCTAGATAAACAAAATTCTATTTTATATTTTGAAATACATAATATTATTTTTAAAGAATTAGAAGTAAATAGAAAAAGTCTGTGTCATGTTATATAGGAACAATGTAGATCTAGATTGTCTCCTTGGAGACTGGAAGACTGGAAAATTCATTTCCCACACCCACCTGCCGTCAGAGGTCCACATTCCAGTTAATGACACAAAACTTGTCCAAGAACTGGAAGATACAAGAGAAGGAGAAACCATTATTCTGCTCTAATGGTAACAGGTACACACAAGGGTGGAAGGTATCTAGGAAGATTGCAGTAGTTTCAGGAGTGGTCCTGAAAAACCACCTGCTTTGGCATTACCGGCAACAGAGATCACTAGCAATTTCCTATCATTTTAAAAATTGTTGATTTCCTCATATCCAACAGTGGTCTTCTCTGGACTTTACTCTCATTCTATCAAAGTTTTAAAAGTATGCTAAGTTGCATCAGTCGTGTCCAACTCTGTGCGATCCCATAGACGGCACCCAACAGACTCCTCCGTCCCTGGGATTCTCCAAGCAAGAATACTGGAGTGGATTGCCATTTCCTTCTCCATTGCATGAAAGTGAAAAGTGAAAGTGAAGTCACTCAGTCGTGTCTGACTCTTAGCGACATACTACTTTCCAAATGATTCTGTATTTTCAAGGTTACTGAAAGGAAATGGCAACCCACTCCAGTATTCTTGCCTGAGAAATCCCACAGACAGAGGAGGCTTGTGGGCTCCAATCCACGGAGTCGCAAGAGTCCCACTCGAGTTAGCAACGGAACAATAAGGACAGTGTGAAATGTTATCAATTGCGGGAAGCCCGGTGAACCTTTACACAGATTATTGTCTCGATTATTGTTCCAATTTCCTCTGAGACTACAATTACTTAAAACTGAATTTAAAAATACACGTCCCTCATGGAAATAGAGAATAAACCTTTTAGGTCAAATTTTAAAACGAAAATCTGCAAGTTACCCTAGTCAGGAGAACCGTGCAGCCCAGTGAAAAAGGCTTATTTCCGACTAAAGTTCCTTACCAACTCTGGCAGTGATAAAGACGACATGGCACGTCTCTCTGCTCTCCCCAACTCCTAGACCAGGGAGGCTCTCAATGAGCCGTCTGCTCACAGCAAGCAGGTGAGAGGGAGTCCCCCGATTTTGTGAAAACCCAGGGAGAGAACGCTGCAAATAATTTACTTCCACCACTCTGCGTCTGAGGCTCACACGCACCAACTGTACATTCCCGGGCCAGCATTCTGCTGGGGGTCTTAATTTCATCTCGCGGCCTCCGACGGCAGCAGAGAGTCAGCCTGGCTCAGGACGAGCTGGTCCTTCTTCTCCTTCTGCAAAACCTGGTCCTCCCACAGCGCCTGGTCCACCTGGTCGTCGGTGAGCACCACGGGCTTATATTTCTCGTCGAAAAGCCGCTCATTGGCCTCCGAGTGCAGCTGGTGGGGCCCGACGATGCGCAGGTGAGCCTGCAGGTGCAGGAACTCGTCGTCATTGATGTCACAGTCACGCATCCGGGCCCCCAGCACCCACCAGCGGCCCACGAAGCCCACATCCAGAATCCGGTCCGAGAAGTTCGTCCCGCAGGGCTGCAGATACCAACAGCGAGCCTGGTAGAGGCTGGCCTGGGCATCGAAGGGCACCTCGTACACCAGCGAGCAGAGGCCCAGGCTCACGTGGCTCAGACAGCCGCGACCACGCAGTCAGAGCAGCCGCTGCACGAACGCCTCTGAGTCGCGGTTGCGAGGGGCGGGCGCCAGCAGCAGGAGGGTCCCCGACGCATCGAGCAGCGCCTCCTCGGAGGCTGCCTCGCTCCGTGCCAGGTATAGTCTATCAAATCCCTTCCCGATAAAATGCCAAACTGGTTTCTATTCTCTAATTTGAATAATAAGTATAAACATTTTTTAAATAATACATATTTCTTAGGATTGTAGTGAAACATATATGAGATTAAGGCATTCAACACAGCATCTGTGCTATTATTTTCATCACTATTATTTTACCGTTGATTGAAACTCCTTCCTGACCCCAACATCTCTGACTAGACAGATATCACAATCAGCCACTGTGTATAAGAGAAACTGACTTCCCATATTCAAGATTTCTAAGAATAGTTTCATCAGCTGCAACTGAAACCACCTTGAAATTGAAAGCAGAGTCATGTCCGGCTCTTTGCGATCCTATGGACTGTAGCCCGCCAGGCTCCTCCATCCATGGGATTTTCCAGGCAAGACTACTAGAGTGTGTTGCCATTTCCTTCTCCAGGGCATCTTCCCGACCCAGGGATCAAACCAGGTCTCCCGTATTGCAGGCAAATTCTTTACTGTCTGAGCATCAGGAAATCCCACCATAATAGAGGGATAATGACATGTAAATGATATAATGTATTTAATCATCTGGGATACCCAGTAGAGTGCTGGTCCATAGTAGGCTTTCAATTCTAATTACTTTCTCTTTCCCATAGGGCTTTTCATATTATTGTACATATTTCAAACTGGTGTCCTTGTAAGAATGTCTGTTTGGTAACTTTGCCTCTGGCATCTCCCAATTCTCATCTACATTGCATTCTATTGTCAAATTAATCTTCCTACAGAAGTCTTCGGAGTATGATATTCCCAATGTGAGAAATTTTCAAATATGCACAGAATAACTTTTTGCCTTTCTCCACAGGAATTCAAAGCTCTGCATACTTTATCTACTTCATTCCTCATTTTTCTAGGACAACTGCATTCAGTTCAGTTTAGTTCAGTCGCTCAGTCGTGTCTGACTCTTTGCGACCCCATGAATTGCAGCACGCCAGGCCTCCCTGTCCATCACCAACTCTCAGAGTTCACTCAAACCCATGTCCACCGAGTCAGTGATGCCATCCAGCCATCTCATCCTCTGTCGTCCCCTTTTCCTCCTGCCCCCAATCCCTCCCAGCATCAGGGTCTTTTCCAATGAGTCAACTCTTTGCATGAGGTGGCCAAAGTATTAGAGTTTCAGCTTTAGCATCATTCCTTCCAAAGAAATCCCAGGGCTGATCTCCTTCAGAATGGACTGGTTGGATCTCCTTGCAGTCCATGGGACTCTCAACAGTTTTATCCAATGCTACAGTTCAAAAGCATCAATTCTTCGGCGCTCAGCTTTCTTCACAGTCCAACTCTCACATACATACATGACTACTGGAAAAACCATTGCCTTGACTAGATGGACCTTTGTTGGCAAAGTAATGTCTCTGCTTTTGAATATGCTATATAGGTTGGTCATAACTTTCCTTCCAAGGAGTAAGCGTCTTTTAATCTCATGGGTGCAATCACCATCTGCAGTGATTTGGGAGCCCAAAAATATAAAGTCTGACACTGTTTCCACTGTTTCCCCGTCTATCTCCCATGAAGTGATGGGACCAGATGCAATGATCTTAGTTTTCTGAATATTGAGCTTTAAGCCAACTTTTTCACTCTCCTCTTTCACTTTCATCAAGAGGCTTTTGAGTTCCTCTTCACTTTCTGCCATAAGGGTGGTGTCATCTGCATATCTGAGGTTATTGATATTTCTCCCGGCAATCTTGATTCCAGCTTGTGCTTCTTCCAGCCCAGCGTTTCTCATGATGTACTCTGCATATAAGTTAATTGACATTCAATGGTAAGTCCTATTCTTCGGGTTTCTGCCTTTCCTGTTTGTCCTTCTGCCTAAAGAGAATTTCGCCCCATCTTTATCAACTGTAATTATACCCATCTTCCAAAGTTGTTCAAATCTCATGTTGGTTATAAGGCCATGGCCAAAGGGAACCCTCTCTCCTTCTAACTTTTTTTTATGGTTGAATTGATTATAGCTTTCCTTATGTCACAGTAATTTGTATATTTTTTTGTATCCTAGTTAATTATCTCAGCTGTTCTACCATGAGACAGAGGTGAGAACTAGGTTTAAATCCTGGTACAAGAAATTAAACATAGTTAAGACCATTAGCTAAAATTAATACCAGGGTTAAACTTTCATGTCTTCTACCTCCTGGAAGCTTTATTACATAACAGGTTTGTCTAAATCTCCGTTTTTATCTTTAAAATAGATAAAAGAGTATTATAGCCTTAAATTCCATGTTTTAATCCATCAATAAATGGTTTATTTTCTTTTCCTTACGTATTGGATTTGTTCTAAAGCCTGATGTTAGAAAAAACATATGTTTTCATTAGGTGTCCATTTTATAATCTATAGTATGCTTTGACACTGTAGGCTTAGTATTTGTTGCATGAATATATATATAAATTGCAGTCATTACAATATATTTATACTGAATTTCATTAACAGCTTACCCCTTAGATCAGAAGGGCTTCCTTAATCTTTGTAAACTCTGAGAATTTCCTGTTTCTAGGCTGGTTGGCTGTATACTTTAGTTTATTTTTAACATTGGCTCTTATTTTAATTTCTCCAAATAAGATATTTCACTTAGAATTCATGTGCCAACAGAATATTGATTGCTCCTCTCTTCGTATTCCCTGTGTTTCTCAGATTATCTGACTGTTCACTTTCCTATATGCAAAGCAGTAATCTCATTGGTCTAGCTGACCAAAGGATCACCTTGGTATGTGTTTACCAAACAGAACATTAAATACCACTTCAAAAGGGAAAGTACATTATTCTGCTAAAGGGAAGAGATGCGTTCAATCACACATGAGCATTTTTGCTTGGTTAGGGATTTTTATGTCCAGAGCAACCTGAAAGGGCAGAGTATTTCTCATGCCAAATTTTATAGGACACAACTGACCAATTAAAAAACAAAGGAGTCAGCATTTGTGTGTCCCTTCAGGAGGCATCATGTCAGCAAGTTATTCTTCACTGCAGAGTTTTAACACACCATTAGGCAGCATCTGTGGCCAAACTGATGTTGCTGTGACTTTTCTTTGCTGTTCCCAGCACCTTTGAACCCTAGATCAGCAAAAGAACACCCAATGCCCTTGTAATCATAGAAAGTAACAAGGTTCATTTGGAAGAGCAGTGGACCTGGAATTAGATTACTTATTCAATTTTTCAACATTATTGATCAATTACTTTATTATAGCTCTTGGGGAAATTCCAAATCATGAATGTGTAACAGATCATAATAACTTGGGGAGAAGGAAGAAACAGACATAAAAACAAGAAACTACAACTTAATGCAGAAAGTGAGAGATGACAAAAATACTACAATTTGCCTAGATGTCAGAGGTTTTATGAGCCTATTCTCTATCTGACTTGTTATAGAAGTTTTTCCACTCACTTAACCATTATTACTCTGGAGTTAATCTGCTAGATATCAACTAGATCAAGGTCCTTCTTTATGTCCATTCATCTTAACAAGTACAAAACTAAAATCTTTACCATCACCTAAGAAACTTTCATCTTCATTTTACTATAATACTACCAATACATGCTATTCCACTATCTCTTTGGGACAAATTTTAGTTAACAGAATTATCTGGGGCCATTTTCTTAGCAAGTGTCATAACATGTCTACAATTATTACAAGTACATGTTTTACCATAGACTGTTATTGAATCACCATTTCACCATTTCAGTTCAGACTCAAAGAGCAAAGTCTTTAAAAATTCCATAACTTGCCTCAAAGACAAGCAAGTTGTTACTAGTCCTAATAAAGATCACTACAGATTAATCACTATACAAAATAAATAAAAGAAGAGTATCCAAACAGAAAAGCTGGAAAAGACATTAAAAATAAAATTTCAAAATAAGTAATATAACAAGTCAATAAATGTATTTTTTAAAATCCCACCAGTAACCAAATAGGAAAAAACAAAGTAAACCAAATGAATGACTGTTTTCACTTGCAATGTTTAGCAAAGATTCTTCAAGGATAATTTCCACTATTCCTGCTCATATGATTTTTCTGGGAGCATTACTACATATTAGAAATTTCATGTACCAAAATTTTGATTTTAGAAAGTAATCAAAAAGAAAAATTACACATGTAGAAACTGTTTTGTACAAGAATGTTCTTATCAATGATAATAGTTTAATAATAATATATAGTAGTGACCAATGACACTATACTATGTACTTATTTATATTACCTAATTATAATTTTAAAAAACTGAGAACCAACTGTAAGTATAAAAGGGCTGTATTGCATGTAGAAAATTTTAAAAAATATAAAATCTGCTAAAATTATATTTTTTTAAACCAGTGCACTCCGCACTGTCAATTCTAAATGTAACATATAAAGTGCTCCTCTACAGACATCTTTATGTTCTCAACAATTACTATGATTACCACTAAAATTTAATGATATAGACATCAAATTAAGAATTTAAAAATCATTTGTTATTTTAGAAATACTCCTTTTGTGTCATGTTAGTTTTCCAAATTTCCAGTTATATAGCCAGCCTCCAACACACAGACTCAGCTATGAGTATTTATTTAGACTCATTACCTAATGATTTAAAATCATTGAGTTCAATTCAGGTGTAGGTTGTGATTCCAACTCTTGTGAGGCTACCTATTCCTATATTTACACACTAGTTTTAAGTAAACAATGATAGCAAAGTAATTGTAAAGAGGAAAATGCAGAACTAGTGTTACTTCAATTCTGTAATTTTTTACTTCTTTGGAAGGTACTGGTAAGGTAGGTTTCATTTTGAATTCTCCTCTTGGCTTATAGACAGCTATCATTTCACTGTGCATTCATATGACTTCTAAACTCATCATGAGTGCTTCACGCTCACAATCTCATCTAACTCTAATTAATATCTCTCAAAAGCCCTGTCTCTAACTACCCTTACATGGAGGTTTAGGACTTCAACATATGACTCGCTGCGGGGGGCGGGCGAGGTGGGTAGGGAAGGGGAACAAACATGCACTGCATAACGCATAACAGTTTAGGAGAAAGGGATTTATAGTCTACTTGTGCTGAAGTCAAAAGTATATTTTCAGCTTCATTGAAGTAAATTAATATGTAATCCATTGTTGTTTGCATAGATCATTGCTGATTAAAAAGAGTTATGCAGATTTTTCTCAGTCTAACAGTTTTCTGTAATTATAATGTCTGTACCACACTGCTTTTTTCACCCTGTTGTTTGATGATATTGATTATACATGTCATGTTTAGTCACTCTAATGAGATTGAATGAAAGCTATGTTCAGAAATGACACAGCACATTACATATTCTCTTATATGTGGTCAAGTATATTTGAGAATTTGTTCTTCACAGGTAATGCCCAAGGACTTTGACAAAAGGGGATTGAAATCATTGATGTTTCTCTCATTGTGGGTTGAATTACAATTCAAGCTAGTGCAAAGACCATATTAATCCTGAAGAGTTTCTTAGGGTTGCCTATATCAAAAGAGATATGTGACATATGTATATATTGCTAAAGATATTTAAGCACCTATCACAACATAAAGTTTAAATTAAAATATAGGAATCAGAGCTTTTAGCAAAGGATGTACTCTATGACATCACTTTTGTATGACTAATTTTGACAGTTCAGAACTTTCTGAAACCAAACACGGATGATCATGGAAAAAGCCCAGAGGCTTTTGAATCAAATGAAATTAAGCCTCAACACTGCTGGGAAGTAGATGCATCTTAATCTTTTAGATTAGAGAAGAGTAAAATGGAGGCTGAAACATGTTAAATGAATTGCTCAAGGCCACTCATTAAAAGCATCACTGGCCTTTCTGAAGTATTTTATCAGATGAAAGCCAGACTAATTCCATGGTTTTATTATACTCATTGTGATTAGCTAGTTAGTAGATACTTTCTTTTATCTGAAAAAACTAGATTTACGACTTTTGTTTGTAGTCTTGAGGAGTTGGAGAGTGACACAGGAACACAAGTTTATGCCTTACAGTATTTTCAATGTCTAGAAACCACATATCTTGTCTCCCTGTTCCTGATACCAATAACATGTCTTCCAAATTAATGTACTTATATTGACTGAAATAAAATTCTACTATATTGACCAGAAAAAATATCTAGTATGTTCTCTCACTTTGTTGTTTCCCTTTGCTATACACTGAGGAGAAGTTAGCCCTCTTTCCATAAGTTAGGGAATCTTTTCATTACTTTAATATATTAAAAGGGAATCAGGCCTGGGTAAATTTCTGTGTTTCTGTTTAATGGTGGATTTAAGTATGCCAGTAGATAGCTTTAATGTAATTCCTATGGAGTGTATTTTATGGTTTAACAGAGATGAAATATTGGGGTATAATCATTATGGTTTACTGTAAAGGGAACTTCAGTGGCACACCCTATAGAAGCATCACAGGATAAACTAGAACTTATAAGACTAGACCAAATGCCATGAAATATATTAGGAAACAATTCTCCATAATTTTGAAATCTTTCTCATATTTTATTGACTCCAAAAATAACCAGAGTTCTTCAAAATAAGTCTGTTTTAAAGACTTTGAAAGAATTCCAAACAGAATATTTTTAAATAATTTCAGTTGTTATAGTTTTATATTTAGAGCTCCTGAATGTATTTTTCAAAGTTTTCCCAGTCCAAGCTTAACGATCCCTGCTTGATAAAAGTAATTATGTCTGCCTGGAATATATCTCAAAGAGATTTTAAATATTCAAATCAAGTACTTCTATCAAGTATTTGTTCTCATGTGCTGAATTCACTGTAACATTATTATAAAAAGGACAGAAAAGTATCTTTTGCAGCAGTGCAGTGGCAGTACACTTCAGTTCCCTTCAAATCTACATGACCATTTCCAGTCTAAGTCTCCGAGTAGAGACAGAATAACTGTTGCTCTTACATAGAGAGCAAAGCATGCCCAAAGGCATTTCAGTCAGTTCAGTCGCTCGTTTGTGTCCGACTCTGTGACCCTAGGAATCGCAGCACGCCAGGCCTTCCTGTCCATCACCAACTCCCAGAGTCTACTCAAATTCATATCCATAGAGTTGGTGATGGCATCCAGCCATCTCATCCTCGGTCATCCCCTTCTCCTTCTGCCCTGAATCCCTCCCAGCATCAGGGTCTTTTCCAATGAGTCAACTCTTCGCATGAGGTGGCCAGAGTATTGGAGTTTCAGCTTAGGATCAATCCTTCCAATGAACACCCAGGACTGATCTCCTTTAGGATGCACTGGTCGGATCTCCTTGCAGTCCAAGGGACTCTCAAGAAGTCTTCTTCAACACCACAGTTCAAAAGCATCAATTCTTTGGTGCTCAGCTTTCTTAACAGTCCAACTGTCACATGCATACATGACCACGGGAAAACCATAGCCTTGACTAGACGGACTTTTGTTGGCAAAGTAATGTCTCTGCTTTTGAATATGCTATCTTGGTTGGTCATAGCTTTCCTACCAAGGAGTAAGCATCTTCTAATTTCATGGCTGCAATCACCATCTGCAGTGATATTGGAAACCAAAAAATTAAAGTCTGACACTGTTTCCACTGTTTCCCCATCTATCTGCTATGAAGTGATGGGACTAGATGCCATGATCTTCGTTTTCTGAATGTTGAGCTTTAAGTCAACTTTTTCACTCTCCTCTTTCACTTTCCTCAAGAGGCTTTTTAGTTCTTGTTCACTTTCTGCCATAAGGGTGATGTCATTTGCATAATTCTCCCAGCAATCTTGATTCCAGTTTGTGCTTCTTACAGCCCAGCGTTTCTCATGATGTACTTTGCATATAAGTTAAATAATCAGGGTGACAATATACAGCCTTGACATACTCCTTTTCCTATTTCGAACCAGTCTGTCGTTCCAAGTCCAGTTTTAACTGTTGCTTCCTGACCTGCATATAGGTTGCACATAGGCACATCAGGTGGTCTGGTATTCCCATCTCTTTCAGAATTTTCCACAGTTTATTGTGATCCACACAGTCAAAGGCTTTGGCATAGTCAATAAAGCAGAAATAGATGTTTTTCTGGAACTCTCTTGCTTTTTTGATGATCCAGCAGATGTTAGCAATTTGATCTCTGGTTCCTCTGCTTGAACATCTGGAAGTTCACAGTTCACGTATTGCTGAAGCCTGGCTTGGAGAATTTTGAGCATTACTTTACTAGCGTGTGAGATGACTGCAATTGTGTGGTAGTTTGAGCATTCTTTGGCATTGCCTTTCTTTGGGATGGGAATGAAGACTGAACCTTTTCCTGTCTGTTGGCCACTGCTGAGTTTTCCAAATTTGCTGGCATATTGAGTGCAGCACTTTCACAGCATCATCTTTCAGGATTTGAAATAGCTCAACTGGGATTGCATCACCCTCACTAGCTTTGTTTGTAGTGATGCTTTCTAAGGCCCACTTGACTTCACATTCCAGGATGTCTGGCTCTGTGTGAATGATCCCACTATCATGATTATCTTGGTTGTGAAGAACTTTTTTGTACAATTCTTCTGTTTATTTTTGACACATCTTCTTAATATACTCTGCTTCTGTTAGGTCCATACCATTTCTGTCCTTTATCGAGTCCATCTTTGCACTAAATGTTCCCTTGGTATGTCCAATTTTCTTGAAGAGATCTCTAGTCTTTCCCATTCTGTTGTTTTCCTCTTTATTTGCATTGATCGCTGAAGAAGGCTTTCTTATCTCTCCTTGCTATTTTTTGGAACTCTGCATTCAAATGGGAATATCTTTCCTTTTTTCCTTTGCTTTTCACTTCTCTTCTTTTCACAGCTATTTGTAAGGCCTCCCTAGACAGCCATTTTGCTTTTTTACATTTCTTTTTCATGGGGATGGTCTTGATCCCTGTCTCCTGTACAATGCTTGAACCTCCATCCATAGTTCATCAGGCACTCTGTCTATCACATCTAGTCCCTTAAATCTGTTTCTCACTTCCACTGTATAATCATAAGGGATTTGATTTAGGTCATACCTGAATGGTCTAGTGGTTTTCCCTACCTTCTTCAATTTAAGCCTGAATTTGGCAATAAGGAATTCATGATTTGAGCCACAGTCAGCTCCTGGTCTTGTTTTTGCTGACTCTATAGAGCTTCTCCATCTTCATCTGCAAAGAATATAATCAATCTGATTTAGGTGTTGACCATCTGGTGATGTCCATGTGTAGAGTCTTGTCTTGTGTTGTTGGAAAAGGGTGTTTGCTATGACCAGTGTGTTCTCTTGGCAAAACTCTATTAGCCTTTGCCCTGTTTCATTCCATATTCCAAGGCCAAATTGGCCTGTTACACCAGGTGTTTCTTGCCTGGAAAATCCCATGGATGGAGGAGCTGGTAGGCTGCAGTCCATGGGGTCACTAAGAGTCAGATACAACTGAGCGACTTCAATTTCACTATTCACTTTCATGCATTGGAGGAGGAAATAGCAACCCACTCCAGTGTTCTTGTCTGGAGAACCCCAGGGACAGGGGAGCCTGGAGGGCTGCCATCTATGGGGTCTCACAGAGTTGGACACGACTGAAGTAACTTAGCAGAAGCAGCAGCCAGGTGTTTCTTGACTTCCTACTTTTGCATTCCAGTCCCTACAATGAAAAGGACATCTGTTTTGGGTGTTAGTTCTAAAAGGTCTTGGAGGTCTTCATAGAACCATTCAACTTCATTTTTTTTTAATTAGGAACTAATATTTTTATTGAATGAAAGAATCTTTAACTTCTACAGTGCTTTACAATATTCACAAGTTTCTTCAGCATTACTGGTTGAAGCATAGGCTTGGATTACTGTGATATTGAATGCTTTGCCTTGGAAACGAACAGAGATCATTCTGTCATTTTTGAGACTGCATCCAAGTACTGCATTTTGGACTCTTTTGTTGACCATGATGGCTACTCCATTTCTTCTATGGGATTCCTGCCCATAGTAGTAGATATAATGATCATCTGAGTTAAATTCACCCATTCCAGTCCATCTTAGTTCACTGATTCCTAGAATGCCGATGTTCACTCTTGCCATCTCCTGTTTGACCACTTCCAATTTGCCTTGATTCATGGACCTAACATTCCAGGTTCTGTGCAATATTGTTCTTTACAGCATTGGATCTTGCTTCTATCACCAGTCCCATCCACAACTGGGTGTTGTTTTTGCTTCGGCTCCATCCCTTCATTCTTTCTGGAGTTATTTTTCTACTGATCTCTAGTTAGCATATTGGGCACCTACCGATCTGGGGAGTTCTTCTTTCAGTATCCTATCATTTTGCCTTTTCATACTGTTCATGGGGTTCTCAAAGCAAGAATACTGAAGTGGTTTGCCATTCCCTTCTCCAGGGAACCACATTCTGTCAGACCTCTCCACCATGACCTGTTCATCCTGGGTGGCCCCACACAGCATGGCTTAATTTCATTGAGTTAGACCGTCTGTGGTCCATATGATCAGATTGGCTAGTTTTCTGTGATTTAGGAAATCCCAATCAGAAATTTTATCATGATTTATAAGAATTAATATCTAGTGATGTATAACATTGAGGTCTGAGGTGGCATCAGTGGTTATCCCAGGTAAAGCAACCATTATCAGTTTCCCAGGTAGCATCAGAGGTTATCCCAGGTAAAGCAACCATCTGCCAAGGCGTTAGATGTAAGAGACATGGGTTAATTCCCTGGTCAGGAAGATCCCCTGGAAGAAGGCAGGGCAACCCACTCCAGTATTCTTGCTGGAGAATCCCATGGACAGAGGAGCCTGGTGGGCTATAGTTCATGGGGTGACACAGAGTCAGACACAACTGAATTGACTTAGCACACACAGCACACACAACATTATTGTATATCTCTATCTCTGTGGTGTACTATCAGTACAGCATATGTCAGTCAAACACACCTATGTAGAACTCATTTTCATTTTATTAAGGGTCACATAATTCCACCTGCATCCCCAAATTATCCTGAAAAGATTTTAGTAGCGTTATTACACTCCAAAATGTAATATACCAACATTTTTGCTCATAACAAACCAGATTTAGTACTTTATCAAATTCAATACTTTAGTTTGTATTATTGCAGATATATTATTTTAGTTTAAGAAATAAGCTGCATTTAAAATTTTAAAACTCACATCAACTATCAACTCCATTTGGCAAATGTTTGCTTACATCAAATAATATAGAAAGCCTTCTTCAAGCAGCCCTTATTGAGAAAATCATGGTTTCTTTGGAACTACAAAAATAATTTGAGTTAATAAAAATGTCTGAACTTTAAAAAAACTTTGTTAGTCGTATTTCCTATATTTGAAATCATGTGGTATTGTTGAAATATCATATGTAATATTAATAGCCTCCTGCTTTATGTACAAAATGGGAAGCATTGTGAACTAGACAGAATTATCAAGTATTAATTTTAAAACTGGTAGGCCAGGGGATAGATTAGTCATGTTTTAGCTACAGAACTTGGCAAAGCGTTTTATAGATTAAGGAGAAATAATCTCAAATTTTACCAGCATCCCAAGAACCATATTTTGGTTATACGGTGAATTACTATGTGTTGTAGTAATATTCAATAATAGTCACCACAAACACTGAATAAGCAAATATTAGAATCATTACTCACAGAGGAAATAAAGGATTAGTTTCCTGTGAGCTGCTGGTCACAACATTTCATCAACCAAACAATACTAACCTTGTTTTATGAGTACTGCTGTGTTATGACACTTTATTTAATATATTGTTGATTCATTAACTTTGAATTCATGACCAACAGCACTTTAACTCATGCCTGAACAAAATGTATTTTCTCCATAGGACACATCACAGCCTTCACACTAAATACATTTCAACAATGCTCAGGAGCTGCAAGAAGGCAGATCATTACCTTGTGTGACTTCAGTAGAATACGGACCATAAGGTGACTGGAGTTTTCTACCACTTTGAATGTACAAATGTCTACAAAGGATCCAGGAAAACCTATTCTTACAAGGATTGGTTTTAGGGTTATAAATAGCAAGGGAATTCTTAATACAGAATCCATGAATAAGGATGATCAACAGTGTAAACATTGGACTTGTACAAGTGATTTTAGTAGGTTTGGTGCTTTTTTCCAACAGTCATATGTATGATAATTGAAAGTCTTTTTACGTCCTATAGTGATATCATTCAAGCATTTATGAAGTGCTCTTGCTAATGCTAGTGTGAAAAACCTATCCCACAATCAATAACAGTGTATTAGATGTTAAATGTGATAAAAACAAGGTTAAAAAAAAAAACCTTGCTGCTCACTTAGGGGAAAACACTTTATAAAATATTAGAGATAATGATGAGAACACTTAAAAAGTATTTAAGTAAACTTGCTATCACAATTGTATATTTATGTGCTCTGAGACTACATCAACCCAGGTTTATATAAATATTTATTTGAAAGTTAGTCTTGAATAATTTATTTTTTCAATTATGGAAGGTCTTCCGAAGTACATGCTTAATATAAAATTTAAGTCTTATATATGTGCAAATCAATAATTTTTGCATCCTATGGTGTATACATTTGATCATGTTTCCACTTATTCAAAAAACCTTGAGAATACAATGCAAATGAGACATGATACCTGTCTTTATGAGGTACACAATTTAGTAATAAGGTCACATAAGTAAGCAAAGAAGTAAAATATGATAAAAGATGTTATGAATTTATACACACAGGCTTCATAGGAGAGATACTTATTTCAGACTTCATAGGAGTTAGGGGGGAGCAGAGACAAAGGTTATGAAAATGCTTCCAGAAGAATAGACACCTGAGCTGAGGTTTGAAGAGTGAGTATGAGTTAAACAGGCAACGATGCAACAGTTGAGAGGGATGACAAATGCACTAAGCCAGGCACCACGTATAGATTTATAAGAATCAAAAAGAACTTAAGTGTCAAACATGGAAGCAGAAAGATATGAAGCTTCAGAGGTAAACTGTATAAAGACCATGAAGAAATGTGCTTGCCTGTTTGGTCAAAATACTTGAAGAAAATAATATAGGGATATTGCTGAATTTTAAGAAGAGAAGTGACATGTTACTTGTGATAGTTTTAAAACATGGCCCCACATTCTTTGACATTATTCTATGACTGCTTGACCACTAGAATAGAATATAGCGTAAGTAGGGCTGTGCCAGTTTCTAGGTATTTGCCTTTCCAGGCAATGTCTCCTTCTTGACTCTGGGGACAGATGTTCTTAGAAACCAGCCACCATCTTTAAGGAACTCCAAGCAGTTCAGAAAACCCCATGTGGGAAGGGATTAAAGCCCTTGACCTTCAGCTGAGCTTCCAACTATAACCAAATTGCCAATCATGTGAATGAACCTTTTTGGAAGTTATTTTCGAACCTTTAATTGAGTGTCCCACTGGTACTGTGTGAAGGAGAGATGGGCCCTTCCTTCTAGTTCCTAACAAAATTGAAGATTTATGAGCTAAGTAAATTATTGATTTAAGGCCTTGAATTTTGGGGTGGTCTATGATGTAGCAATGGGTAATTAGAATAAGACTTGTTATTACAAATATGACTGATAATATTTGTAGTATGGAAGTAAGATTGGGAAAGACAAAGCTACAGATAGGAAAGTCACCTGAAAGATCACTCAAAGATGCAGATAAGAAATGATGATGGCCAAAACCTAAGTACAGGAGTGGGGGCCACTTACAATAGTGAATACATAAGTCAATTTTATGTAGGTAAATTATACATTAATAAAACTTAAAAAAATAAAATATAATTCTCAGTTTTATGACCTAGGTACTTATATGGATAATGTTGATGTTTATGTGAAAATTGCATAAAGAAATCTCGTCCTTGAACTTTTGTTTATTTTCCTGCCACTGTAAATGGTTATTCTGGCAGTAAAAATCTTGGTGAGACTTGATAATTAGTCACCAGTATGATGTACAATATTCCCATATAGAATACCTGCATTTCAGGCATACTACACTGTACAATATTAAATTGTCTCATGTTTCACTTTTATTAGAATATTGATCTGAGAAAATTTATATTAGTGGGAGATTTTTTATAGTATATGCAGGACATTCACTTCCTGTTTACCCTAGATTTTATTCTTTAGGCCAACTGCTAATATGTGTTGAACTGTATTAACCTAAAATGTTTTCATTCAGTTAACTTACTTTACTCTATACTCAAGTTATAGTAAAGGGCTAAAACATTTTAAAAAAGCATAGCATTTCATTTATTTTAAAGATTTATTAAAGACACTTCAATACATTATTCCAGTTATTACCTACATGAAAAAAAATCTTCCCATAAATCAAAACAGTTACTTACATGAGAAAGGTGATTCGCACTGTTTTTTATGTATAATATAAACAATGTATTTGACCAGATTTCCTTTTGTTCCCTTGGCGACCAGGAAGTTCAGACTGAATTGTGGCTCAAATTTAGTGATTACATTGAAACAGTGAATTGCATGTCTATGTGCTCACTTTAAACCTATATTCAATCTGCCATTGTAGATAGTCCTGATTTTTATTTACTTTTCTTCATGTAATTGTGTTTATGTTAGAATTTTCTTAATAGAAGCCAAATCTTGTTGGCATCAACAGAAAAAGAAAATGTGAAATAAAAATCTCAGGTATGTGTGGAACCAGAGATTTAAATTTGTCAGGCTACCTTTTTGTCCTATTCCTGCTCCTTTCTATGACCTTGCTTCATCTTGCCTACATGTGGAAAACAGAATATGCCTATCTCACAAACACAAACTTGCATGATACAGGTCTTATCCCATGAAAAATTCATCTGTTTGTAGTGTTTCCTGCCTTTCCCATCTCTATTTCTCTCCCTCCTCCCTTCTCCACATTTACTCACTTTCATTGTCTCTACCAATTCATACATTTTAAAGAAAGTGGATCCAACTGGATCAGCTTAGGTAAAATTCCCACCTCCATTGGGCATATAGAGAGAGGCCAGAAGGTTGTGGAGCAACTCACATAAATTACTGTCCAGAAAAGCCAGTGGGAAGATGGGTTTTTGTGACTCAGGCAGATGTTGCAAATAATGTCTACCTCAGCATTCAAGTAAGGTTCTTAAAATCCTCTGTGGAAAGCCTTATAATGCTCATAATGAATCTTTAGTGCTCACAGAACCTAGGAGATATGAGTTTTATTATTTCCATTTTATCATTGAAGAAACTGAGACACAGGGAATTTAAGTGACTTAACCAAATAACACAGGAACTAAGTAGCAGATCTTGGATTTTTAACTGAGCCAATCTGGCTCCAGGGTCTGGGCTTTTAGCTTCTGTAAGACACTACCTCTCTGGGTGGAGGGAAAAAGAGTGAGGGAATTGTATGTAGTATCCTGTCCTCATCATAACATGCTATCTAGAGGAATTAATAGTCATATTTAGAGAGTCAAGTATCTGACACAAGGCTTTTATACAGATATTGCTTCAAAATTATATTAATTTACTAGTGCTGCAATACTTTCACTGGCCGCAGAAAATGGATATAATATTTGGAATTATTTTGAGAGTTATGGCCACATTTTTTTGAAACTTCATTCATATCTTTTGTAAAATGGAGTCAAAATTAACATCAGTCATTCCTTTACTCTCACCCACAAATTAAAAGAATGCTTTATAAAGGCAATCTAACACCTGAAGTATATTTGTATAATATTTAGGTAATATATTATTAATAACTCAAAATAAAACAAACATTGTAACCTCAGCCCTTAATTTAAACAGAAAATTTGATATGGTTGATACTTGATGATACAGGTCTGTATAACAAATGAGAAAGAATCATATATTTTACACATTTTGTGTTAGTTTGTTTTTAAAGAAAACTAATTTTAAAGAAATAATTCAGGAATCAATCACTCATTCAGTAATTCTATTACAGATTACTATGTGCCAGATACTAAGCTAAGAGCAGACTTACGACATATCATACATTTTAAAATAAATAATCTATCAAAGTAGAGACTATATTAATATTCCATATTTATATGATAAAAAATATACACAGAAAATTTGAGATTTGAGGTTCTTCCTGAAAATTACACACTAGAAGCTGGGTGTCCATCTTAATAAGCATCCTGTCCCACAGGACTCCACAAATATCTAAAAACTATATTCCTCTAAAATTTTCTTGGTAATTAGAGCTTGATGAAAATTGCTGTTAATATAAACCATCTACCCTTCAAAAGAATGACACATATATGGAGGCTGACCAACCATTCATTGCTTCACTTAGGACAGGCTTAGGTCAAAACTACCATGATTGATAGCTATAGGGTGAGACTGCATGGCTAATGGAAATGTTAAACACAAAGCAACTTCTGTCAACATAAATGATTGGCTCTTTAAATGGCAGAGCAGTTTAAGAATGACATCCTGAATCAATCCTTAACTAATTGGAAAATTAATTAGTGCCTGTCATTTTAACCCTGAGTATTTTAAAGCTTCAGTTTGATTACAGTTAACTAGCTGCCTGCAAGAAGCCAGTTTATAAATCCAACAAACCGTCTGATTTTTTCACAAGATATCACCTTTCATGGTTTTGGTGTCTATTAATATTTAAAAATCCATCAACCCACTAATGCCCATCAATGATTGGCAAATTAGTAAATTGTCTCTTGCTTAATATTATCTCTTTCATTGTATTTATTGCAAATTTAGCTATTGCTACTATTTCCATTAGGCCTATTAACATATTAAAATGATGTTAGCTAATCTAGATAGCATATTGAAAAGCAGAGACATTACTTTGCCAACAAAGGTTCATCTAGTCAAGGCTATGGTTTTTCCTGTGGTCATGTATGGATGTGAGAGTTGGACTGTGAAGAAGGCTGAGTGCCGAAGAATTGATGCTTTTGAACTGTGGTGTTGGAGAAGACTCTTGAGAGTCCCTCGGACTGCAAGGAGATCCAACCAGTCCATTCTGTAGGAGATCAGCCCTGGGATTTCTTTGGAAGGAATGATACTAAAGCTGAAACTCCAGTACTTTGGCCACCTCATGCAAAGAGCTGACTCATTGGAAAAACTCTGATGCTGGGAGGGATTGGGGGCAAGAGGAGAAGGGGATGACAGAGGATGAGACGCTGGATGGCATCACTGACTCGATGGACATGAGTTTGAGTGAACTCTGGGAGTTGGTGATGCACAGGGAGGCCTGGTGTGCTGTGATTCACAGGGTCACAAAGAGTCGGACATGACTGAGCGACTGATCTGATCTGATCTGAACGGTAAAAAAGTCATAAAATATGTCTATTCACTCTTTTCCCAAAGGCTAAATGTTGAGTATTTTAACACTTAGAATATGCTAAAGGACCAAAAAGCCATTAACAGAGGTAAATAAAAGTTAATTATGAATTGCCTAGCATAGTTAAGTCATCTGTTGGTTATTATTATAGTTCCTTTAGTAGTCACAAAAGTAAAGTCCAGGAGAAATTTTATCAGAGAAAAGGAGTTAACAGTTGATGAGTATCTGCTAGTTGTTTTGCTGGGTATTTATGTATTAAGTGCTTAACTTTCAATACATCCTTATGAAGTGGATAAAAGACCCTGATGCTGGGAAAGATTGAAAGCAGGAGAAGGGGACAACAGAGAATAAGATGGTTGCATGGCATCACAGATGCGATGGACAAGAATTTGAATAGGCTCTGAGAGTTGGTGATGGACAGGTGAGTCTGGTGTGCTGCAGTCTATGGGGTCATAAAGAATCGGACATGACTGAGCAACTGAAATGAACTGAACTGAACTGATTTTCATCCTGCAGACAAAGAGACAATCAAAGAATCTAAGTTATTTATTAGAGGCCACCTAGGCAATGGGGTATTAAAGTAAATTCAAGCTTTCTAAGCTTGTGTTATTTTCACAGCACTATACTCCAATCCATGTATGGATGAAATAGGAAAATAGACAATTCACAGATATGAAAACATTCCTTGTCAATTAACATAGGAGTAAATATACATCAGTTCAGTTCAGTTCATTTCAGTCGCTCAGTTGTGTCTGACTCTTTGCAACCCCATGAACCGCAGTACGCCAGGCCTCCCCGTCCATCACCAACTCCTGGAGTCCACCCAAACCCATACCCATTGTGTCGGTGATGACATCCAACCATCTCATCCTCTGTCATCCCCTTCTCCTCATGTCCTCAATCTTTCCCAGCATCAGGGTCTTTCAAATGAGTCAGCTCTCTGCATCAGGTGGCCAAAGTATTGGAGTTTCAGCTTCAACATCAGTCCCTTCAATGAACACCCAGGACTAATCTTTAGGGTGGACTGGTTGGATCTCCTTGCAGTCCAAGGGACTCAAGAGTCTTCTCCAACACCACAGTTCAAAAGCATCAATTCTTTGGTGCTCAGCTTTCTTTATAGTCCAACTCTCACATCCATAATGACTACTGGAAAAACCATAGCCTTGACTAGATGGACCTTTGTTGGCAAAGTAATATCTCTGCTTTTTAATATGCTGTTTAAGTTGGTCATAACTTTCCTTCCAAGGAGCAAGCGTCTTTTAATTTCATGGCTGCAATCGCCATCCGCAGTGATTTTGGAGCCCATAAAAATAAAGTCAGCCCCTGTTTCCACTGTTCCCCCATCTACTTGCCATGAAGTGATTGGACCGGATGCCATGATCTTAGTTTTCTGAATGTTGAGCTTTACATGCATTAGAATAAAAGAAATTGTAAATCTAAATAATCACAATACATCTATGAAAGAAGGGCTGATTTAAAAGGTTAATACCTAATGCTAGTGAAAATACAGAAAATATGTCCACTGTTACTTTGCTTGAGGAACAATAAAGTAGAACTATTTGTTGAAAAGTATTGGGAATTATAAACCACAAGTAAAAACACATTCAGTTAATCTAATTCAATGATCTATTTCTGAGAATATAGACTGAGAAAATAATACAAAATAGTGATTTTGTTTTTATGTAAAGATCTACATCATTACATATGGAAGCAGATATGTAAATAGTTATACGTTAATTAGATAGATTGCATGCAGGACTTTCAATTATTATGAAAGGTATACCATTATTAAGGAAAATATCATAATATAAAGTTTAAAAAATCATATGAAATATTATATAAGAATTGTCATCACAATTGTACAAATACAGAAAAAGGCAAAAAGACTCTATGAAAGTACTCAGAAGTTCTAACAGAACTGGTGCTGCCATGAATTGTATGTTTCCTGTGTCTACTGAATATTTTACCAAAACAGTGCTTAAAGATGGACCACCACAAATCTACACAAATTATAGGAATTTGTATAGAGGAAATTATAATTAGGTATAATCAATTCCTTGAAATAAATGATAAGAGAATGGTGATTATTTTGGAGAAAGTGCATCCTTGACATCCTTTTCTTCTTATGATGAAGTTTGACATGATCAGTCTGGAAGGAATGCTTCTACTAATTAGTTGGTCTTTGTCATTAAGTGCCTACTAACTCAGATCATGTACAGGAAAGTTCTTCACAAGCTTTGTTATGGTATATAGTATGTTATTATTCCTATAATAAAGAGAAGAGTTTTGATATCTAAGGTGAGATAAGTGTAGACATTCTTCCTTTTTAAAAATTAATTTGGGGATCCGTATTTATTCAAGTTTGTGCTCAGGCCTCCTTTCTTTAGTTTTTTGGGTGTTTTTCTTTTTTGTAGTTACCTTAGGTGAACACAGGCCCTTCTGAATGTTTATACCATAAATGTTTTCCTCTGTAAAGTGTTAGTTGCTCAGCCGTGTCCAGCTGTTTGCAACCCCATGGACTATAGCGTACCAGTCTCCTCAGTCCATGGAATTCTCCAGGGAAGAATATGGGAGTAGGTACCCATTCCCTTCTTGAGGAGATCTTCCCAAACTTGAATCCAGGTCTCCTGCATTGCAGGCAGATTCTTTAGCATCTGAGCCACCACGGAAGCCCTATATCTTTCTCTAGAAATAGTCAAACAAAGGAACATGGAAATACAGATTTGTGAAGCTTCCATATATTATGGATAGTGAGAATATGCAAGAAATTGTACAAAATTAGATAGTGGAACAGTAAATATGCATAGTATTATGAAAAATTAATTACTAGTGATAATCACAGGATGTTCATATAGAAGTAAGTTACAACTACAGACAGATCTGCACTTTATTTTTAAATAGTCTTTCCCATATCACTACTGTTTACTGATTCATATCTCTACATTATTCCAGAATGGATGTAAGTCAAAAATTACTTCTTTTTAATTTGGCAAATCTAATACAGTTATGTAAAGTTTAAAAATAAAATAAAATTTAAAAAAATAAATTAAAAAAAAAAATTACTTATTTTTAAACATAAAAATCATTGTTTCAAATGTTTCTGTTGAGGTTCAGGAAACTGACAAATGTTAATGAACAGAAAGCAATAGAATAAATAGCACACCACTCCAATATAATATAAAATAGGGGAGATGTGGCATTTATATTTGCATTTACATCCCACAGTGATTTCAGTTTTTCTTGATCACTTTTCAATCAGATTTATTCAAACTATTCAGGTGAATTAATTTTCTCCTTTAAGTCTACAACCCATCTCTAACATTTCTGGACATTCCACCATCTCTCCCCACCTCAGCCACCTTTAGATACATGGATAAGTAGACTCTTGGAGACACATTTTGTATGTAAAACAGGATTACATGAGATTGTAAGGAAACTGGAAAAAGTGATTTTATTTGGCATATGTTGGTGTTGAAGTAATTTCAAGGTGGATTGAAGAAGGAAATCAATTTCTGCAGAAACATGTAATTCTTCATATAATTTTGAGTTTTCCTATTTTGCACACTTTACACCACTCTTAAATGTGTACATGGTTATTTTTTTATAGCTTTCATTGCTGCTCAAAGTAGCATTCATCATTAACTCAGTAACTAACACCCTTGATAATTATTTAGAGATGCATTGGCTCAGCAGGAATCAGTTACCGTTGGGCAGTAATAAGCACGTAGCAGTCTGAAGCAGAAAACATTAACACAGCAGCTTAGGAAACGCAAGGCAGCCATGACACATAATATTTCTGATTCAAATTATTGATGCATAATGGCCATGAAAATGAAATCTGTGTCCTTGACTATTAAGAACAGACTCTGGAAAACAGCTTGCAAACAAGCATATATATGGAACGAAAACATGCTGCTACTTTTTTTCACACATAAATAAAACAGCGAAAGATGTTTAAGGGGCTAGAAGACAGTGATGCATGGAAATTACATATGTGACTACATGTCCTATTTGTGAAAGGTAAAAGAGGTGTTTAGGTAAACAAAACCCACACCTGAATCAACTAAACATTGGGCTTGGAATATGATTACCCCCTTTCCCAGTACATTCCTATATGTAAAGTCTATAGAACAGTTCTAAGCATGTAGCAAGCAGAAGGCAATGGCACCCCACTCCAGTACTCTTGCCTGGAAAATCCCATGGATGGAGGAGCCTGGTAGGCTGCAGTCCATGGTGTCGCTAAGAGTCGGACACGACTGAGCAATTCACTTTCACTTTTCACTTTCATGCATTGGAGAAGGAAATGGCAACCCACTCCAGTGTTCTTGCCTGGAGAATCCCAGGGACGGGGGAGCCTGGTGGGCTGCCATCTATCAGGTCGCACAGAGTCAGACACGACTGAAGCGACTTAGCAGCAGTAGCAGCAGCAATACTATTGAAGTTTTTGCTGCTGTTACTGCTACTACTACTATTTCTACATTACTGCTACTGGCTATAACCTCAATAAACTTTTTGGAGGAGACTGTGGAACTTTCTCCAACAGGGCAGAGCAACAAAATAATCCACTTTTAAAATAAGGAGATATAAAGTAGGCTTCTGTCTTTATCATTTACTAGGTGCCTGACTTTGCAAAAGTCAAATAATATCTACAACTTCCATTTTTTGTCCTTTAAAAGAAGGTATTAATAATTGATATTTCACAGATTTAACAAAAAGGTATCAAAAAATTAAATGTAATACATAAATACCATCTATCGATTATGATATACAGTGGAAATGAGAAAAGGATTCAAGGGATTAGATCTGATAGAGTGCCTGAAGAACTATGGACTAAGGTTTGTGACATTGTACAGAAAGCAAGGATGAAGACCATCCCCAAGAAAAATAAATGTAAAAAAGCAAAATGGCTGTCAAAGGAGGCCTTACAAATAGCTGTGAAAAGAAGTAAAAAGCAAAAGAGAAAAGGAAAGATATTCATTTGAATGCAAAGTTCCAAAGAATAGCAAGGAGAGATAAGAAAGCCTTCCTCAGTGATCAAGGCAAAGAAATAGAGGAAAACAACAGACTGGGAAAGACTAGAGATCTCTTCAAGAAAATTAGAGGTACCAAGGGAACAGTTCATGTGAAAATGGGCACAATAAGGACAGAAATGGTATGGAGCTAACAGAAGCAGAAGATATTAAAAAGAGGTGGCAGGAATACACAGAAAATCTATACAAAGAAAATCTTCATAACCCAGATAATCACAATGGTATGATCACTACCTTAGAGTTAGACATCCTGGAATGTGAAGTCAAGTGGGTTAGCATCACTACGAACAAAGCTTGTGAAGGTGAAGGAATTCCAGTTAAGCTATTTCAAATCCTAAAAGATGATATTGTGAAAGTGCTGCAGTCAATATGCCAGCAAATTTGGAAAACTCAGCAGTGGCCACAAGACTGGAAAAGGTCAGTTTTCATTCTAATCCCAAAGAAAGGCAAAGCCAAAGAATGCTCAAACTACTGCATAATTGCACTCATCTCATACGCTAGTAATGCTCAAAATTTTCCAAGCCAGGCTTCAACAGTACATCAACTATGAACTTCCAGATGTTCAAGCTGACTCTAGAAAAGGCAGAGGAACAAGAGATCAAATTGCCAACATCTGTTGGATCATTGGAAAAACATGAGAGTTCCAGAAAAACATCTACTTCTGCGTTATTGACTATGCCAAAGCCTTTGACTGTGTGGATCACAATAAACTGTGAAAATTCTGAAAGAGATGGGAATACCAGATCACCTGACCTGCTGCTTGAGAAATCTGTATGCAGATCAGAGAGCAACAGTTAGAACTGGACAGGGAACAACAGACTGGTTCCAAATAGGAAAAGGAGTACATTGAGGCTGTATGTTGTCATCCTGATTATTTAACTAAAATGCAGAGTACATAATGTGAAATGCCAGGCTGGATGAAGCAAAAGCTGGAATCAAGATTGCTGGGAGAAATATCAATAACCTCAGCTAGGCAGATGACACCACCCTTATTGCAGAAAGTAAACAAGAACTAAAGAGCCTCTTGATAAAAGTCAAAGAGGAGAGTGAAAAAGTTGGCTTAAAACTAAAGATCAGAAAACTTAAAACTAAAACTTAGTCTTAAAACTTAAACTTTTAAACTAAAACTTCAGAAAACTAAGATCATGGCATCTGGTCCCACCACTTTATGGCAAATAGATGAGGAAACAATGGAAACAGTGACAGACTTTATTTTTGGGGGCTCCAAAATCAGTGTAGATGGTGACTGCAGCCATGAAATTAAAAGATGCTTGCTCCTTGGAAGAAAAGTTATGACCAAGCTAGACAGCATACTTAAAAGCAGAGATATTATTTTGCCAATAAAGGTCCATCTAGTCAAAGCTATGGAGAAGGAAATGGCAACCCACTCCAGTGTTCTTGCCTGGAGAATCCCAGGGACAGGGGAGCCTGGTGGGCTGCCGTCCATGGGGTCGCACAGAGTCAGACACGACTGAAGTGACTTAGCAGCAGCAGTCAAAGCTATGGTTTTCCCAATAGTCATGTATGGATGTGAGAGTTGGACCATGAAGAAAGTTGAGCTCCAGAGAATTGATTCTTTTGAACTGTGGTGGTGGAGAAAACTCTTGAGAGAGTCCCTTGAACTGCCGGAACATCCAACCAGTCCATCCTAAAAGAAATCAGTCCTGAATATTCATTGGAAGGACTGATGCTGAAGCTGAAACTCTAATATTTTGGCCATCTGATGTGAAGAACTGACTCATTGCAAAAGACGCTGATTCTGGGAAAAATTGAAGGCAGGAGGAGAAAGGGATGACAGAGAATGAGATGATTGGGTGGCATCACCAACTCAATGGACATATATGTGAGTGAAGTCCTGGAGTTGGTGATGGACAGGGAGGCCTGGCATGCTGCAGTCTATGGGGTCTCAAAAGTCGGACATGACTGATCAACTGAACTGAACTGAAGGAAGTCTTTATCTTTCTTTCGAGTTGTCTGCCCTCTTAACTCACCCTGTCTACAATTCTTTATATTGTCTGCTGCTGCTGTTGCTAAGTCGCTTCAGTCATGTCCGACTCTGTGCGACCCCATAGACGGCCTCCTCCCAGGCTCCTCTGTCTCTGGGATTCCAGCCTTTAGATCACACATCCACATTCTTTGAAGTTTTTGTCAATTAATTTATATCCTTTTTTTACTACAACTCCTCGTTGTTTTCAAAATTTAAATAGATTAGGCCTAGCCTAGTAAATATTGAACTTCTTTTACATAAATAACTTGACCTCCACTTCTCTAAACAACATTCTTCTATTGCCCTACACTGGATTGTCATCATCCATACCTGCTTAACTGATTTCCAAAATTCTCAAAATGGAAAAGCATTTAATTTCATGCCATCCTTACAACAACTGTCCCATAAACTTTCCTATTATTTTACCTCTCCAGAACACCCATTAGCAATGAATCTCTTCTTTGACTAGTGAAGACCTCCAGTCCTTTGAACTAGTCCTTCATAAGGCCCTTTGGGATTCAAGTAATGCCTACTTAAACTAGCTCAACCATAAAAGAAAAATTTAATATAAGATGCAGGCATATCTCATAGAATCAAATGAATAGTAGGAATAGAGCCAAGCATCAAAAGATATTAGAATCAAAAACTGCAAAGGTATCAGGATGCCAAGCAGTATTTGGTATTTGTGTTTGTGTTCTGCCTGTTCTCTGTGTGTTTTTTCTTATGCGACACTGGCATTTTTTCCTTTGCCAAGCAGTAGTAGCAAAATCTTACCACAAAGTTCCTATAGTCCTTTACCTCACTGCCAGTCTAACCCAGATTTAATTATTATTTCTGAACTCCAACTTGTGGAAGAAAAAGCTTACTTCTCAATAATCTGATGTTGATTGGTAGGTCAGTGAAAAACCATGAAGGGTTGACTCCTAGGCCAATTAACTATGACTGGGAATGGAATACATAGTCAGATAAATATGGCTAGTAAGTACCAAAGAAAGAAGGTTTGTAAATAAGGACATGATATAAAAGTATTCAGTTCAGTTCAGTTACTCAGTCGTGTTTGACTCTTTGCGACCCCATGAATCACAGCACATGAGGCCTCCCTGTCCATCACCAATTCCCGGAGTTCACTCAGACTCACGTGCATCGAGTCAGTGATGCCACCCAGCCATCTCATCCTCTGTCGTCCCCTTCTCCGCCTGCCCCCAATCCCTCCCAGCATCAGAGTCTTTTCCAATGAGTCAACTCTTTGCATGAGGTGGCCAAAGTACTGGAGTTTCAGCTTTAGCATCATTCCTTCCAAAGAACACCCAGGGTTGATCTCCTTCAGAATGGACTGGTTGGATCTCCTTGCAGTCCAAGGGACTCTCAAGAGTCTTCTCCAACACTACAGTTCAAAAGCATAGGCCTTTTCTACTTTTTCAGTCTAGTAGTGACCTCATAGATTCATTTTTCTCATTTTATACTCAACTTCCTGGTCGCTCTTCAGTGATAATCTAGATTGCTCTATTGTATTCATGCTCTCGATTCCCTGATAATATGTAATACTAGGTCATTCAAAGTAATATCTTTATCTACTGCTATTTATTGAGTATTATATAAGAAACCATAATCCTACAAGTCTGCATATTTAAAGGGAAGTTTTAATGAACTACCTGGTACTGAACACATTCCAACAATCCTTCCATTGACTACCAATAAATTTTACTGAACACATTCCAAAAATTCTTCCATTGATTTCTAAAAAATTATTTCTAAATTCTTACTTTATTTCAAATGTATACTACTTCAAACTATTCTAGCTCCTCTCATGCACAAGCAGAATTTCAGTATCTGACATATCTCCAAATTTTCAGTAGATACAGAGGCCATCATGCAGCAAACCCTCAGCTCCCTCAATTTCCAAAATCAGCCATGAGTTGATTTCTGTTCTTAAGCTAGATGTAATGATCATCAATAGGCTAATTGCCCCTAATTCCATATTCTAGCCTCCTTCCTGAATTCAAGAATAATCCAATCTAATCTACTGTGCAATCTAAACTATCAGTTATCACATCTGCCTCTTGTATCTGATTTATTTTCTTATCCATGTGCTTCCCCCTTATCTACAGCATGTAAATATGATCAATTAACTCCCATCCCCTCAATAAAAAGCTTTTCCTTAATCTCCTTGCATCATGTGCTGCTTGCTTACATCCTCTACACTAGAACCTTCTTTAAGAAAGTGGTTTCCACATCTACTTCCTGACCACCTACTCACTTCCTAGCACACTGAAATGTAGCTCCTGACAGTAAATCCCACAGAAATTTCTGAAGTTAGACTCAACAGTGACGTTCTATTTGTCAGGTTCACCACTGTCTTCTGGTTTCTCCCTATCTCCACATCTACCTAAATGCTGCCTCCTTTACTTCCAAAAGTAATTTTATTTAAGAAGAGCCCAACACACAAAGACAGAAATATAGATCAATGGAACAAAATAGAAAGCCCAGAGATAAATCCACGCACATATGGACACCTTATCTTTGACAAAGGAGGCAAGAATATACAATGGATTAAAGACAATCTCTTTAACAAGTGGTGCTGGGAAAACTGGTCAACCACTTGTAAAAGAATGAAACTAGAACACTTTCTAACACCATACACAAAAATAAACTCAAAATGGATTAAAGATCTCAATGTAAGACCAGAAACTATAAAACTCCTAGAGGAGAACATAGGCAAAACACTCTCTGACATACATCACAGCAGGATTCTCTATGACCCACCTCCCAGAATATTGGAAATAAAAGCAAAAATAAACAAATGGGACCTAATTAACCTTAAAAGCTTCTGCACATCAAAGGAAACTATTAGCAAGGTGAAAAGACAGCCTTCAGAATGGGAGAAGATAATAGCAAATGAAGCAACTGACAAACAACTAATCTCGAGAATATACAAGCAACTCCTACAGCTCAACTCCAGAAAAATAAATGACCCAATCAAAAAATGGGCCAAAGAACTAAATAGACATTTCTCCAAAGAGGACATACAGATGGCTAACAAACACATGAAAAGATGCTCAACATCACTCATTATCAGAGAAATGCAAATCAAAACCACTATGAGGTACCATTTCACACCAGTCAGAATGGCTGTGATCCAAAAGTCTACAAGTAATAAATGCTGGAGAGGGTGTGGAGAAAAGGGAACCCTCTTACACTGTTGGTGGGAATGCAAACTAGTACAGCCACTATGGAGAACAGTGTGGAGATTCCTTAAAAAACTGGAAATAGAACTGCCTGATGATCCAGCAATCCCACTGCTGGGCATACACACTGAGAAAACCAGAAGGGAAAGAGACACGAGTACCCCAATGTTCATGGCAGCACTGTTTATAATAGACAGGACCTGGAAGCAACCTAGATGTCCATCAGCAGATGAATGGATAAGAAAGCAGTGGTACATATACACAATGGAGTATTACTCAGCCATTAAAAATAATACATTTGAATCAGTTCTAATGAGGTGGATGAAACTGGAGCCTATTATACAGAGTGAAGTAAGCCAGAAAGAAAAACACCAATACAGTATACTAACGCATATATATGGAATTTAGAAAGATGGTAACAATAACCCTGTGTACGAGACAGCAAAAGAGACACTGATGTATAGAACAGTCTTATGGACTCTGAGAGAGAGGGGGAGGGTGGGAAGATTTGGGAGAATGGCATTGAAACATGTAAAATATCATGTATGAAACGAGTTGCCAGTCCAGGTTCGATGCACGATACTGGATGCTTGGGGCTGGTGCACTGGGACGACCCAGAGGGAGGGTATGGGGAGGGAGGAGGGAGGAGGGTTCAGGATGGGGAACACATGTATACCTGTGGCGGATTCATTTTGATATTTGGCAAAACTAATACAGTTATGTAAAGTTTAAAAATAAAATTAAATTAAAAAAAAAAAAAAAAGAGGAATCCAACACCACTGACGGCTAGTTAAACAGCCATTTTCTGTCCCCCATTCTTCACTGAAAAATTCCACTGCATGTAACAAAAGCTCAAAATGAGTATGATTCCCTCTCCCAAATTCCCTTGAGAATGTTGATGTCTGTTTGGTAAGTTCTCTCCAATAAGAAGGAAGAAAACTCTTCAAGGATCTTTCTAGAAAAACTTTCCTCACAAATAAAAAAATGAAAGAGTAAAACTCTCATCCTTTCTCTTACTCCTTGCTATATGTAGACTTACTATATAAAACAATAGTAACAGCCTTGGGAGCCACTTTTAAAATTCTTTTTATTTAATTAATGTATTTGGCTGTGCCAGGTCTCAGTTGCAGCATGTGGGATCTAGTTACCTGACCAGGGATTGAACCCAAGTCCCATGAATTCAGAGCATGGAATCTAAGCCATTGGACCACCAGGGAAGTCCGGGGAGCCATTTTTTGACAATAAGTGGAAGGATCTTTGGTACTTGATGATAGCATGAGCCCCTAAATCAATGCTGTGATTAGCAATTCGCTGATTTTCTTGTTCTGTGGGAATAAAAATTCTTTTTCTTAACCTACCTTTAACTTTCTATTACTGGTTATTTTTTTTTAATTTTATTTTATTTTTAAACTTTACATAACTGTATTAGTTTTGCCAAATATCAAAATGAATCCACCACAGGTATACATGTGTTCCCCATCCTGAACCCTCCTCCCTCCTCCCTCCCCATTCCATCCCTCTGGGTCGTCCCAGTGCACCAGCCCCAAGCATCCAGTATCGTGCATCGAACCTGGACTGGCAACTCGTTTCATACATGATATTTTACATGTTTCAATGCCATTCTCCCAAATCTTCCCACCCTCCCCCTCTCTCTCAGAGTCCATAAGACTGTTCTATACATCAGTGTCTCTTTTGCTGTCTCGTACACAGGGTTATTGTTATCATCTTTCTAAATTCCATATATATGCGTTAGTATACTGTATTGGTGTTTTTCTTTCTGGCTTACTTCACTCTGTATAATAGGCTCCAGTTTCATCCACCTCATTAGAACTGATTCAAATGTATTCTTTTTAATGGCTGAATAATACTCCATTGTGTATATGTGCCACAGCTTTCTTATCCATTCATCTGCTGATGGACATCTAGGTTGCTTCCAGGTCCTGGCTATTATAAACAGTGCTGCGATGAACATTGGGGTACACGTGTCTCTTTCCCTTCTGGTTACTGGTTATTTTTAATTCTCACTCATTTAAGTCTCAAAATCATTTAATCATTTGGCTTCAACTATAATATATTACATGGCAATTAAAAAGCACATGGTATCCTGGCATGTAATAGATGAACAATCAACATTTACTGAAATTTGAGCAAATTATTTTGATTCTATTTATCTCCTGGAATACTTTCCTGTTTTCTTCAGGGAAAAATTCAGACTCTTTGGTATCATAGAAAGGCTATTGTTCAAGCTGACCCTACCGTCCTTAACTTTGCGTACCTTTGCCTAAGCAAATACCTTTAAGTTGTTTTTCCTGTCCCTTCCTTTTAGCTTTGTGAAGTCTCATTGTAAGTCATGTACAGCTACTCTGATAACCCTTGTTTTCTGCTGGAGGCACTTAAATCCTCCCTCCTCTATGTTCGTGGCATCTGTTCATACCTTTATTATAGCATTTATCAACTTATATGGCAATGATTTGTTTACCTGTCTCTTCCTACACTGTGAGTGCCATGAAAAGGAGAACTGTTCCTTATCTAAGTGAGCCCAGATCCCAGCTCACTGTCTGGCACAGAGTGGAAACCCAATTAATTATTCTGTTATGAGTAATGACTCTTGCTCATTAGTTTCTCAGGAGCAAAAGTCAGATAATAGCTTGGTTTTTATTTCCTTTGTAAATTCTAAAAAGATGACAGTCTTAAAAAGCATATGTTAGGAGATTAGATAATAACAACAAGAACACTGGCTGAAATCACACCACTTATGCATTTGAAAACACGTAACTTTGCCAATGTTTTAATATATCACCTTAATTAATTATAACACCAACATTTTTACAATGCCAGGAAGGAACATTGCTCATATTTTACTACCTCACTGCAAATATATAAGCTAGAAAAACACCTATTAAAGGATAATTTCAACGTTATCATTAGCTATCTGTGCCCATATAGTTTTACCTTTAATAATTCATATTTTAGACAGAATCCTTAACTTTTTCTGACTAAACCAGAAAGTATCCACTTCCCTGTGATATTACTTTGCTTCATGTCCCTGCAATATGCCACTGGCAAGAAGAGGTGGTTGTCATTTCTTTCTCCCTTGGCCAGTAATAAGATACATCCATCAGTTGTGCACACCCCATTTTTCTGCTCAGATGTCTCCTCTGATGTAGAGCAGAAAAGAGCATGATGGAGGGAAGGATGCTCACTTAGTTCTAGTACTATGTTTTGTGGGTAAAGCGAATTGCAAGCTTTAAGGCTCACATGAGAAAGGCTTCTCAAGCTTCTTTCTGATCCCCAGCAAAATTTCAGTTTTTTGATCTGCACCTTACCTTTGTTTTGAGGTAAGTTTTTGTACTTGCCCAAAGAAGTCAGATGTTTTTTATAAAATCAAATAGCAATCTTTCTCAACTTTGTTGTTTAATATAAAAAAGATACTGATTCTCATAATTGTCACTTCTCAGCATCATTCATTTGGGAAATGTGAGATGCTTCCCAAGCTGTGACTAACCTGTATCTTTTCTAATCACATTTCCAGAATCAGCAGGCAGGAAATGCAGGGTTTTTTTCCTTTTCCATGTGAGATGAAAATGGATTAAATATCTGGTGATAGACTATACTGCAATTTCACTGCAGAACACAGATCTAGAACCAGGTACCATACATAATTACATGAAAACCAAAATGAAACCGCTCTAAGTAAAAATAAATAAATATCTCCATAAACAAAATTTCAACAATATTGCAACAAACCTGAAACATACACAATCAATAAGAGCTTACCGAATGGATGAGCAAGTGAATGTGCTTATCTTTTGGTAAATCTTGGTTAAATCTATAAAGTAAATGGTTTCATCATAAACCTGCTCAATCTTAAGGAAATTTTGACTTGAATATTCAAAACGCATGTATCCAGAATTACACTGAGTAACAATCTGCACATAAAGTTAAACACTGGAGACTTTTATTTCCATCAGTCTCTTTTGCATTAATAACATTAGCCTGAGAAAAGTTCAGATGTACCACATGCTTCATTCCTCATATAAAATTCTGTTGCTTATGCCTAACAGCAATTACATAATGAAACTTTCCCCCCAGCCCCCAACTGTCTGCATGGAATTGTGGAGAAAAAAATCAGTGAGCAAGCCTATCCTTTTGTCTTGCATTCAGATCTACATAAGCATCTCAAAGAACAATAAATAAATAAAATTTAGAGTCTGTTTTTCTCACCTCAAAGGAATCCAAATTTAGTCAGAAGAAAAATCAATTAACATCAGAGAATACTTAGGATGACAATAGTTGGTGGCGTATGGGAACATTTCTCTTCATTATGATTGTGCTAACAAAGACACTTTGCAGAGTGAGACCAAAATCATATAAACTTTTATAATATAATGGATGAAGAGGATTTCTTCTACCATTTATTATTGTCAAAGAAGAAAGTCAGGTTTACCTTTGAAATCTAGCCATGGAAGAAGGGAGATAGTCTCTTAGGTATATGAATTCACTTATGCCCTCTTCTTAAAAAAAAAAAAAAATGCAGACATGCCATTTATCAAGAAAGGGCCAATAAAAGAGAGACTTCAATTTCATAAGCATTTAGACTTTTTTTTTCTGATCTCACCATGGCAACTTGACAAAAATCCTGCCCTGTTTTCAATCATGATTCCTTATTCTGTGAAAGCAAAGTAAGAGGGCTTTAGCAAATCATGTGGAGGCAGCTTCTTTATCTGCAGGGACTGGGATGAAAGACCACCGTAACAGCTCATTTTTATGAACGTATGGTCTTTCAAACAACACACATTTCATTTCTCTGCCTTCCAATTTGGATCATTTCACAGCACTCTAAGAGTTACCTGTGTGAACCTTCCTTTGTCCAGAAATGGCTGCCACCAATGTCATGAATAGGCTACCAGTCTCCCATAGCCTACAACAAACACCCTACTTCTAAGGAAAGATTACTTCCAAGTATGTGCAATGTTTTTTTTTTATTATTCTTTTTTATATTCCTATCATCTGAGTAAAACTGGCCCTTAAAACACTTGATTGTTTGAAGGGAAACCTGAGCTTTCAATCAGTCTAGATGGAGTTTTTTCCAACAGAATTATTTTCTACCAGGGAGAAATATGACTCGAAAGCTCTATCACCATAAAAGAAAAAGAATTTGCTGCCTGCTCTGAGGTAACATTCATATCAAATTTTTTCAAAATGGACTCAGATCTCCCAGAACAGCACCACCTGTAGAAGACCATTATCGTTTCAAGTTAACTGATCAATGATTGTGAGCTTTATATATACATCAGGCTTCCCAGATAGCACTAATGGTAAAGAACACACCTGCCAGTGCAGGAGATGTAAGAGACACAGGTTTGATCCCTGGGTCAGGAAGACCCCCTGGAGAAGGATATGATGACCCACTCCAATATTCCTGCCTGGAGAATCCCATGGACAGAGGAGCCTGGAGGCTACAGTTCACAGGGTCACAAACAGTCAGACCAAACTGAAGCGACTTAGCATGCACACGTGTACATGGCGTGTGATCCATTGAATATTAAAAAGTATTCACTAAGGGTAGTCAATAGCCACCATGCCACTAAAATCACATGTTGAAAACCTGAACAGGAGAGAAGATTCTGGGAAGATGGTAGTGGCAGCCGAGCAGTTTTTTAATCTCATCAAACTCCCATGTAAAAGAACAGAACATTTAAATAACAAAACCAATAAAGCAAGGGCAGCATTTAAAACAAGATAAATAGTTATCCCCATGAACCCCAAAATAAATGGGATAGAGACAAACCACCAACAGCCTTACAATTACATGATACCTGCATCTCCTCTGCAGAGAGAAGAGAAAGAAAGCAACAGAGCAGTGTCATAGGAGCTTGAGAACAGAACAATAAAACTGCCAACAGGTATTCCTTGCAAAGCAAGGACCAATGCAGGAAAAGCAGCGGAAACTGTGAGGAGTTTGTGAGTGCACCTCCTCCCCACAAACAGGACTGAACCACCTGGAGCAGGGAGCATCTATTAACTCCCACAACTGATCCAGCGGGGCTTCCTTCCACTTTCTGTGACAGGAACCCACCCTTAGGAGAAACTACTGGAAGGAAAGTCAAAATTGAACAAGAGAGAAATAACAGAGAGAAAGGAAAAAAAAAAAATGTCCAGATCAATTCCCAGAAAGCACATTACCACATTTTAAAACAACATAAAAATAACAGAAGAGGGAGCTCTGTAAAGTACATAAATTTCCCTAAATCCTACCTTAGGAAAATTCATTTTTTATAAACCTGAGCAACATAAAAGTATCAAGATCATATTCCATAAGGAGTTATCATCATAATAAAAAAGAGGGAAAAAGAATAATAATGGATTGCATACAATAAAGGTATGCCAAAAAATATGTGCACAAAACAAACCTATTACTTCAAAACTAGCAAAGAAACATTAAGAAAACGGCTACAAGACATAAAAGAAACAATGTAAATCAGAACCAGAAAAGTTCAGATATGAGGTCTGGAAATAATTAGAAATGAAAGAAAAAAGAAGTCCAAAAATGCAGGGAACAAAAAAGAAATAGCAATAAGAAATAAACACAATAGATGATAAGTAAAATAAGAGGTGAAAGAGAAAAACTATAAAAATCGAAAAGAATGTAAAGAAAATTCAAGGAAAGTTAAAAATATTGAAGACAGGTAAAATTCTAAGCATAAGGACAGTAGAAGAAGAAAGGATATAAAACCCAACATAAAAAAAAAAACAGAATAAAAGGTAAATCCCGAATTTCCTAAAATTAAAAAAAAAGTAACACTGCATATGAAAAGGCAAACAGTGTCACAGAGAAAATAATCCAGAAGAACATCAACATATTCCAGAAAAATTACATGAGAAAGAAAGAATAAAGAAAGAAAGAAAGAAAGGAGGGTGGGAGGGAGGAAAGGAAGATGTCCTTCAGGTACCTAGAGAATAAAGAGCAAAGAGCATATGATTTATAAGAGAAAAAAATATATTATCATCAAACCTTTTAACAGTAACACTTTATGCCAAAAGAGAATGAGTAACATATTTAAGATACTCAAAGAAAACTCTGAACCAAGAATTATTTTTATTGAGAAAATAGATTTTTCAAGTTCAAAGAACATAGACAAGTTTTTATCAACATGCAATAATTCCAATAACATTGTTTCTTTGAGGCCTTACTAAGAAATCTACTAGAGAATAACATTAAGACAAACAAAATGACCAGAGAGACACCATAAATATATAGTTACCTGAAGCAGTAAGATTAAATGAGGGTCAAGATGGAGAGAATATGGTATAAAATGACTATGTTCTCAGAACATAAGTACAGAATAACTATAATACATATTTGCTATAGTATATTATCTTATATTATCTCCCAATATATAGGAAATAATGGGGAGAAACAAAGGCTAACAGTTTCAGTAATCATATCAGTGGTAGTATTAGTTTTGCTTCCCTAAGACTGCTGTACGTGCAGTATTGGATAGAAAAAAATAAACAATTAGGGGATTTTTCTGTTATTCTGCATGCCCTTGAGAACCACCATTCTCCATGATAAAGAAAATACAGAGGCAAGAAAGAAGAGGTTAAGTAAAAAACCTTGTATTCTTGAATTTGAGTTGGAATTATCAATCTGAATTTCGGTTAGGGGATCATCAGTGTAAAGGGGGAAAATAAAACAAGATCACAATAAAAAATGAAGGAAGCATTACTATTTCAAAAAGGAACTTTCAGGAAGATGATCATTGGAAAAGAACTGATGTGAGGGTGTGAGTATGTCGTATCTAGGGAAAGAGCAAGCTCAGGCAGAGGGGTGGAGGTATAACCACCCAAAGCACAGTGCTGGGCATGTTTGCCTTTGACTGTATTCCTGTTTCCATTTAGCCTACTAGAGAATTATTTCAAACTTTTAAAAATTGGGCTCTATTAGTAAATCAAGACTTGAAATGCAAAAACAAACTTTAGAAATAGGCATCTTTAATCAGAAAAGATTCCTTTTATTAAAAGGTGGTCTGCCACATATATAGAAAAACCTGCCCAACAAGCATGACAATGTTTCCTTCTCATTCTTAATCTTACCCACTTCTACTTCAGGAAAAAAGTTCTAATAGGTATCACACCCTCTTTCCCTGCAGAAAGTCAATATTAAGGGAGATAATATGAAGCAAAGACAATGATGAGCTCTGATTCTAGAGCTCATCTCTCTAGAATGCCACTCTCATTTTTAGAACCTTGGGCAGGATGTGTAGGTCATTGCACCTCAATTTCCTTATCTGTGTAGTACTGAGAATAATAATGTGAACCTCACAGAGTTATTGTAAGGACTACATGAAATACCACAGTGGAGAGCCTAGAATGGCTTAAGTGAGGCGGCAATGAGTATTATCTGTTATTACTACAGTTGATGGATCATCACCAGATAAAGAACTTTCTGTCCCAATGGGACGTGAGTCAGAAGATGCAGGATCACATCCCAGCTCTAAAATGTACCCACATTTGTCCCTCAGTTGAGTTCCTTAACTTTGCAAAAACTCTTCCTTCACTTACAAAATAGGTATAGCCATGGTATCCTAAAACTATTCTGAAGATTCAGTAAATTTTAGTTGAAGTTGGATATTTATCTATATTATGGATGTGAGAGTTGGACTGTGAAGAAAGCTGAGTGCCAAAGAATTGATGCTTTTGAACTGTGGTGTTGGAGAAGACTCTTGAGAGTTCCTTGGACTGCAAGGAGATCCAACCAGTCTATTCTAAAGTAGATACCTCCTGGGTTTTCTTTGGAAGGTCTGATGCTAAAGCTGAAACTCTAATACTTTGGCTACCTCATGCGAAGAGTTGACTCATTGGAAAAGACTCTGATGCTGGGAGGGATTGGGAGCAGGAGGAGAAGGGGACAACAGAGGATGAGATGGCTGGATGGCATCACCGACTCAATGGACATGAGTTTGAGTGAACTCCGGGAGTTGGTGATGGACAGGGAGGCCTGGCATGCTGTGATTCATGGGGTCGCAAAGAGTCAGACATGACTGAGCAACTGAACTGAAATGAAATGCTTCCAAATTCATCATAATAATAAATACGAAGGTATCCTTTCTGCTATGTTCTGAAAAACATTAGATGGTAATTTTCTGACAAAAATTAAAGTTTCAAGAGTGCTTCACTTGGCTGCACATATTGGAATGAAAATTGATACAATTCTGTAAAGGTCATCAGGGCCTTGCACAAGAATGGCATGCAAATTCATTGAGGTTCCCTGTTCTAAAATTCATTGAACTGTGCAATTACAATGAGTAAAACTTTATATTAAAAAAATTATACCTCAACAAACCTGTTTTTAAAAAATGTTTTTGAGTTACTGGAAACTAAGAAAAAACTTTCCTTTGTGTTGACTGGCCAGACAGGGTTTTCCCCTCGGCCTGTCACTTACCCTGCCCAAATGTCCACAGTTTCTCCAGGATGCTATGCATGTTATTGCGCCACATTTTCTTCTTTAAGACTCCACTCTGAGCAGGCTAATGTGGTGAAGATCTGTTTCTGATGCAATGTGCCAGTCTTCTGTTATCCATTCAAGAGCACTACAGATGCAGTTTTCAAGGGCAATTTGACCACCTTGGGGGGAACATGGAAATTGTTCCCTCCTCTCCCCTTTCCTGAGTTGCACATCAATTAGGGAAGCCAGATTCCACCCACCGGCTGCCTTATTGGCATAAGGAAGTTAAAGTAATAGTTTATACTTTAAAATTCACCAAGTTAAAATTATTTCTTACATTCTAAACCCTACTGCTATCATTTTTAAAAATGAGCAGCTGAGCACATTGTCAGGAAGAGATACATTAAACACAGAAGCCTTGGACAAATTTGTTAAACTTAGTCAAGGTAGTCCTTTTTTCTCAAATTTTTCAGTTATTCAAGTTTAATTAAATAACACCAGTCCTCCAATAACACTGTTTGAATTTTAGTTCCCAGTGTATATTAGCTGTGAGTGATTGCATAAAGAACTGTCTGCTACCATCTCCTCAATCCACAAATCACTACATAAATAGCAGGTGCATATCATGATCAGTGACAAATTATGTCATTTACTCCCAAGTCTGTCAGTGATTGGTCATGTACATCTGTTATTCAGGCACAGACAACAAAACACGTAGTGGCAATATCTCCTTATCTTCCAGTGGTAAAGAAATATTATAGGCAACAAGTATCTAACTTGCAAAGCAGTATGACTGGTGGATAATTCTCCAGATCACTCTAATTTCCTTGGGCACTTTAGTGAAAATATGCTTTTTACCATTCAACACAACATCGTTAATCCAGTCCTGGAACGAAAAAGTTAGTTCAGCTCTTAACGCCTATTATCTTAAATGGACTTTTGGATGGGTTATCAATGCTACAGCAGGAGATCATGCCATTTCTTCAGGTGAGTTTGGGAAAAAAGATAATGTAAACTATACAACTGAGAACATGCAAGCATCATAGTAAAAAGTAAAATGTGTGCTGAAGAGTGGAAACTTCTTTTCACTGTGCAAATAATGTGGCAGGATTTGAATCGTAAATGGAGTTTAAGATGAAATAGCTGACAGTGGAAATGTTCATACTGATGCCATCAGAGGGACTCTACAGATTTGAACAGAGAAGCTTAGCAAAAGTGAACTTGCTGACATAATTGTTGAAAGTGCTTGGATGAAAAGGATAAAAGTGTCCCAGAGGAAGTGATGTAAAAAAAAAAAAAAAAACTCACATTAAAGAAACCCTCAAAGATATTTCACAACATTGAAAATGCAAAGAATATTATGTTAGAAGCTGATCCAAACTTAGAAATTTACCACTCTGAAGGGGGGAAAAAATGCTCACTCTTTATCGTAAGTTATATAGCAAAAAGACAAGAAATGTTCAAGCTACTCTTAGTAAGATTTTTATAAAGGAACAAAACACTTAAATTTTCTATTTTTGTAGTTTTTAAATAACAGTCCACTAAATAAATGGTGGTGCTGCTGCTGCTACTGCTGCTAAGTCGCTTCAGTCGTGTCCGACTCTGTGCGACCCCATAGACGGCAGTCCACCAGGCTCCCCCGTCCCTGGGATTCTCCAGGCAAGAACACTGGAGTGGGTTGCCATTTCCTTCTCCAATGCATGAAAGTGAAAAGTGAAAGTGAAGTCACTCAGTCGTGTCCAACCCTCAGTGACCCCATGGACTGCAGCCCACCAGGCTCCCCCATCCCTGGGATTCTCCAGGCAAGAACACTGGAGTGGGTTGCCATTTTCTCCTCCAATGCATGAAAGTGAAAAGTGAAAGTGAAGTCGCTCAGTCGTGTCCGACTCTTAGCGACCCCATGGACTGCAGCCTACCAGGCTCCTCCGTCCATGGGATTTTCCAGGCAAGAGTACTGGAGTGGGGTGCCATTGCCTTCTCCAATAAATGGTACACTAAATAAATAATAAATTCACACTAAATGTTTAGTGCACTAAATAAATAAATAAATGGTGCACTAAATAGTGTACTAAGTAAATTTATAACTAATTAAGAGAGGTTTTTTTTGGAGAAGGAAATGGCAACCCACTCCAGTGCTCTTGCCTGGAGAATCCCAGGGATGGGGGAGCCTGGTGGGCTGCCCTCTATGGGGTCGCACAGAGTTGGACACGACTGAAGCAACTTAGCAGTAGCAGTAGCAAGAGAGTTTTTAAGATTTTGCAAGAAAATCAAAGGTTATGGAATAAACATGATTTTCCCATTGATTATTAGGATCACTTTCTTAGTTTCAGGTTGTACAATCACTTTTTATGGTTCTGAACTGTGATGAGGACTGTCTGTGATCTTTCAAGTATATAATATTCAGAAGTAGATATTTGATTTCAGCATTGATATCATCTACACAAAGCTAACTGATGTATCATCAAGATATTGGCACATTTCTCTTAGTTTTGGAAGCCTAGAAAAACAACTAATAAAAAGTTATGAACTAATATGGAAATAGGGTCCTCTGCTGAAGGAATCCTTGGTATTTGTTCTGAATTTTACCAGATGAGGTCAGCTAAATAAGCTTTCCTAGATTTCAGGGTGCAGCCTTTGATGAAGACTATGATTCCCTGCTATACAGTAAATGTAATAGGTTCTTGCATTTTTTTCTTCTCTACCCAAGGGTTCTAACTTAGATACCATCATGTGCTAGAGTGAATTAATAGTTTCTAAGGCTATTTACCTGTCATATTTATTCCCATGAAATTTATTGAGAACAACCTCTCGAGCAGTATTTCACATTTTCTTTGATATTTAAATTCTAAAATTTCCTTCTGATAAAAATGGTGAGTAGATAGGTTTTAACTACACAGGAACAAAACACTTGAGGTTAACACAGTATAAATCAAATCAGGAGTCTTTTTAAGTAGAGTCAAGGAAGAATTTTAAAACTGCAGTATTTTTTTTAATGAAGAAATTTATGAAAGATATCCCCATAAATGTAAAAGAAACATTTCCCCAAATCTGTTATTTGCTGAACAGTGAGTTTGTATTGATCAACTCAGTACCTGGGTATCATGTTTAGAAATTTATTCTGATATTAAGTGCTGTAAGATAAACTGAAGTATACTAAAATTTTCAAGAATTTATTTGAGAATAAATCAGTTCCAATCAAGTAGCACCAAAGTGAAAGTGTTTAGGGGCATTCCACCTACAGGAGCTAGGAGAGAGGACTTTATAGAGAAGACACAAAAGCAAAGCAAGAAAACAATTTGATTTGCTATAGCTTAAACAGTTGCCTAACTTGGGTAAGCCTAGCTGGCTGTGACTGGTTGTTCTTAAGTTTCATTTTCTCAGATTCAAGTTTATTGACTCTGGCTTAGGTTCTGGTTTGCTTAGGTAGGCTGCCAAGCCATTAGGGCCTCCTTGTTTAGTTACTTTAACAGTTTATACTTCTTAAAGCTAAAAAAACCAATTGTTCAAATGCAATGAATTTAAGATAGAACTAGCAATAAGATTTTACATTTTAATTACCTTTTATAAATCAAGCATTCTTTTTTTATTGTTATATAATTCCTTTACAATGTCAATTTCTGCTGTACAACAATGTGGATCAGCCATATGTATATATATATCCCCTCCCTCAGAAGTCTCCCTCCCAACTCCCCAGTTCACTCCTCTAGGTCATCACAGAGCACTGAGCTTAGCTTCCTGTGCTACACATTTCCTTATTTTAACTGTATACACTTTGCTCATTTCCACAGCTAAACATGAAGAACACTAGAACTAACAAGGATATATTCCCATTCCTTCAAATAGGGGTGAAATCACTTCTTTAATCTCCTTCAGCCACTTAAAACTATAGTCAAGTGAGCACTTTCACCCTTCACAAAGCAGGGCCTGACTGTTCAGAAACTGTGGGTGGATGAAGATTACTTACACAAATCAAGTTAACATAATAAAGTGAAATACAGTATACTTATAGTAAGATGTGTGTGTGTGTGTGTGTGTGTGTGTGTGTGTACATGTTTGTGTTTGGGAAGTATGGTTTTAAACAATTGGTTACATAACTGAATTAGTTGGTGTTTATGTTACTGGGCTGATCTTTTTTGCTGTCCTGTTTTTTGAGGAAGTATCGGAGAGCTGGCTAAATAAAACATTGTTTTCTTTGGTGAAGTGAATGCAAAGGAAAGAAATCCAGATGTATGTGGCTTTGTTCTATAACAGAAAGTGAAAATGATGTATAAGTTCTTAAACTAATTGTGTATATGACCTGACTTGCCTAAATATTGATGCTTTTATTTCCCAACTCAGCTTGCCTCAGTGTTCCTGACTTGGAATCTAAACTCATGCTGCTGCTGCTGCTGCTGCTGCTGCTGCTGCTGCTAAGTCTCGTCAGTCGTGTCCAACTCTGTGCGACCCCATAGACGGCAGCCCACCAGGCTCCTCTGTCCCTGGGATTCTCCAGGCAAGAACACTGGAGTGGGTTGCCATTTCCTTCTCCAATACTTGCATGCATGCTAAGTTGCTTCAGTCGTGTCCAACTCTGTGTGACCCCATGGACAGCAGCCCACCAGGCTCCTCTGTCCACGGAATTCTCTAGGCAAGAATACTGGAGTGGGTTGCCATCTCCTTCTCCCAAACTCATGATAGAGGAGAATTATTGTAATTGTGTATCTATTTATACCCTGTAGATATCCCAAAGGAACTGAGACAAATGATTTTCAATTGATCTCTGTATTAAGATATCACTACAACTTGAATGAGTGTCCAAATGAACCTATTTGAACCAGGTTCAAATAAATATCTGCCATTAGTGAGGTAATAAAAGTACGCCAATGTCTTTCATTAGCATTATCAATAGATTAAATAAGTGAACTCCTGATTCTGAGATCGTATCTACAACAGAATCACTAAAGTAGATGTATTGAGTGAGAATCTCTAGAAATGGGGTCTTTTGTCATATGTACTTTAACAAAACTCTACAGAGCTGATTCTGAAAGATACCATGCTGAATGAAAATGAGCTAAATGACATAGGCTCAATCTTAAGTGGAGAAGGAAATGAAATGGCAACTGACTCCAGTATTCTTGCCTGTGAAATTCCATGGACAGAGAAGCCTGGTGGGCTACAGTCCATGAAGTCACAAGAGTCAGATAACGACTTAGACCTAAACAACAACAGCAGCAACAACCTCAAGACATTTAGAATTTCACATGAGATTTTTAGATATTTCTAAAAATTAAATCAAAGCATATAAATATGCAGTATTCACTCAATAAGAGATAAATCTTAATGCTATTCAAAAAGAACAATATGAAAAATATTTCTTCATAATCATTTGTTTTTGATAACTTTTCCTGACTATTAAAAAATGGTCACTATTGAAGTACATAAATAGATGAAAATAAATAAGCAAATAGCACTGGAAATAATTCCACTCCAGTATTCTTGCCTGGAGAATTCCATGAACAGAAGACTCCGGTGGGCTACAATGGTCCTTGGGGTCGCAAAAGGGTCAGATATGACTTAGCCTGGAAATTAGAAATGTTAATACACTGTCTTTCAGCTCAGTAATTCTATAAATACATATGTGATGAGTTGGTTTGTTGCATTTTTATCTCCCTGAACATCATAGTATTAAGAAAATTTCCTTTGACATTAATTAGACTTCAAAAATACTGTTTGTAAACACTACATTTTTCCATCACATGAAAGAATTGACTAATTGAACAGTTTTTGTATTGTTACTCATTTATGTTTCCAAGTTCTGGTGTTTTAAATAATATAATGATAAATCTTATTCCATGAATACTTGTACTAATCTTATTAGTTCCTTATAATATTTTTGAAGGGAATTGAATCAAAGAGATGAAAATATCAAGGCACTCAATATATGCTGCCAAATTGTCTTTGAAGTATTTTGCCAATCTACACCCACATTAGCAGTGTTTGAGAATGATAACACTGATTATTAACTTCTACATCAGTGACAATTTGAAAGAAGGGAATGGTATTTGATTAATGTTCTAGTTTGCATTTCTTGGTGATGAGGATTAATCTTTTTCTCATGGATTCTTCAGCTAAAAATATGCTTTATTCACTACCAAGAGTAAATTTAAAGGAAAATATTAAGGAAAATCTATCAGTGTGGCAATCTGGCAAAGCTGAAAGCATAGCTAATATGCATAAATTTGCTTTCCTAAATCAAAATCAGATAGAACATAAAATTTTAGGTCATATGCTTGGTATTTTTCAGGTTAAAATAAATGTATACATTAATTTTAATAAAACATAAAAAGTCTTTTCAACTGGCTGAAGAAATATCTTGGAGTTTTAAAATTTATGTGGACCTTATAACAGAGCATTTTAATTAGTCAAGCCTAAGTGACACACAAACATATGGAACTGGCAGTAATCTGGTTGCAGAATGATTGAGCAGTTGTGGGTGAAACAAGTCAAAGAGGATAATCAACATTAACGTTAATTTTTTTTTAGCGTTAATGGCTCCTTAGTTCAAAGCTTCAGAGCTTCCAGGTGTCCATCCAGATGCCACACATTAAAATGGCCTTTGGTGCACACTGAGTCACTCATGCAGGGCACAGAATAGCAACTAGCATGGAAAATTATTTTCAAAATGAAGCCACTAAAGGCACTTGCTTCAATGTGCACATCTTTGACACTCAGGATTAGCTCTGTTTCAATTTAAGAATTTTCTTAAATTTCTAAACCTATTAAGTCTGATCAATTTTTTAAAGCAAAAACATTGTTGCACTTGTATTCCACAATCTTCTTCAAAACTACAGACTGATCCTATGAACACTGCAACAGTCAGGTAGCCCAATATTACACACACCCATATAACAAAGCACACTTTCTTATCACTGAAAATTACAAACATAAAACACGTTAGCCTAAAGCTGGTTGGATTTTAATTCTGTCTTCAATAGACCAGACTTGAAAATAGGAATTCAAATGTAGGTTAAAATGGAAGAATTTTTGTTGACTGGCCTGAACAGCCTGACTGTACAAGAGTTAATGACCCTTCATTATCATGAGAGTGACTATTTCAATGCATTTTTAACACCTTGTGAAATAAGTGTAATCATATGAGGGCATTTTCAAAATTAATGCAGCCACAATGAGCAGCATCGATCTGATGCTTTTGAGCTTAAAAATGTCAACTAATAGAATATACTTTTGTTTCAGTATTTTACCAGTGGTCTCTTTCTGATCAAATTCCAAAGTGATTGTGGTGGTGGTTTAGTCACTAAGTCAAGTCTGACTCTTGTGACCCCATGGACTGTAGCCTGCCAGGCTCCTCTGTCCATGGGGATTCTCTAGGGAAGAATACTGGAGTGGGTTCCCATTTCCTTCTCCAGGGGATCTTCCCGACTCAGAAATCGAAGCCGGGTCTCCTGCATTGCAGGCAGATTCTTTACAAACTGAGCTACAAGGGAAGCCAAAGTGAATGATGAGCAACAAATGGGAACTATAGGTAAAAACACAAAAAATATACTATATAAAAGAAATTCAGACTAAAAGTATATATGTACAAAGAAATGAAATGCCACTCCCAAATTAATGGACTTGTTTATAGATAGTTCTGACAAAGTTGCTCATTAAATATTTGGGAAACACTGGATGGCATAATTTTCTTTTATCATTACATTTTTATCCAATTTATTTTTGACAAGAGTCCCTAAGCCATACCCTGGGGAAAGAGCCATCTTTAAAAAAAAATGTGTGAGCTCATATACAAATCAAAATTTCCATTTTCACTTGAAAAATTGGACATTATCATAGCACTGTATCTGGATTTTTTATCAAGGGAAAAATAGATAAGTAGATGTAACTCTCTTTAAACAAAGTCTGACCTCTCTACTTTGCCAGACTTGCACTCCATCATAATTCACTCATTTCTTTGATCTTTCTGGTCCCTCCTCTGGGTGGTATCATTTTTATTTATACTAATTCTAGTTTACATTTCTTTATGATGAGGATTACTCTTTTTCTCATAGATTCTTCAGCTAAAAATATTCTTTATTCATTACCAGGAGTAAATTTAAAGAAAAATCTATCAATGTTGCAATTTGGCAAGCTTAAAGCATAGCTGATATGCATAGATTTGTTTTCCTGAATCAAAATCAAATAGAACATAAAATTTTAGGTCATATATTTGGTATTTGGGAGGTTAAAAGAAATGTATACATTAATTTTCACAAAACATAAAAAAGCTTCTTTCCTCACTTTATCCCACTGCTCTTATCCCACAATTTCCTTCATCCCACTGCTGTCTTACATTTTCCTACAGTATTTACAATTCTCTGAAATTATCTTTAGTATTTATGTCCCTGGTTATTCCATATTGGATTTTTTATATTCCCACTTAGTTAATAACAATGGTTTTTGTGAGATATTTAACCTGTGTGGGTAATCAATGTGGATACACTGAATCTGGGCTATTTTTAAGATGATAGTATAACCTCTGTTTATAACCCCATAGAATGCATGCCCAGTGGGCTACATTCCACAGAGTCACAAAGAGTTGGATATGACTTAACAACTGAGCACAAGCACAAACAAACGTGCTAGATGGAACTTAAGGAGAATTGTGAGCATGCAGTAGAAAAGATTTTCCAAAGTACTATAAAGCAAAGAGAAATATGCCCATTACCAATCATCTGCCTCCTCTGAATCTTTATTCAAAGAAAAAGAAAAAAAAGTATTATCAATGGAATATGGCCTATTGGAAAGAAGGATAGAAAGGTATTCACAACACAGGTAGAAGCCAGGTTTAGGAAACTAACAAAGACATACTTTTTTAGGGCTGGGAGGGAAAGAAGGAGCAAAAATTATTTGAGAAAGAAGAGGCAAAAATTCTTTAGGACATTCAGGGAGCCAGAGATAGGCATGTGGCTAGAGAGATGACAGGGTAACAGAAGGAGAAGGAACAGAGGAAGTTCAGTTCAGTTCAGTTCAGTTGCTCAACCATGGCGACTCTTCTCGACCCCATGAATGTCTCACTCTTTGTGACCCCATGGACTGTAGCCCACCAGGCTCCTCTGTCCATACGATTCTTTTGATAATACTATTCCCTTTTATGCTGCAAAGGATCTCTTAGAGACATTATCTATATGACAATATTTTCATAAAAAGGTTATACAGGACAAACTAAGTATATTCAATGTAAGTAGATGCATTTTATCTCAAAGAAAGCAGATATTCACATCTGGAGTAAGTATTGTCGGGGATACTTCAGTTCAGTTGAGTCACTCAGTCGTGTCGGACTCTTTGCAACTCCATGAAACACAGCATGCCAGGCCTCCCTGTCCATCACCAACTCCCGGAGTTTACCCAGACTCATGTCCATAGAGTCGGTGATGCCATCTAACCATCTCATCCTCTGTCGTCCCCTTCTCCTCCTGCCCTCAATCTTTTCCAACATCAGGGTCTTCTCAAATGAGTCAGTTCTTTGCATCAGGTGGCCAAAGTATTGGAGTTTCAGCTCCAACATCAGTCCTTCCAATGAACATCCAGGACTGATCTCCTTCAGAATGGACTGGTTGGATCTCCTTGCAGTCCAAGGAACTCTCAAGAGTCTTCAACACCCAGTTCAAATGCATCAATTTTTTGGCACTCAGCTTTCTTCATAGTCCAACTCTCACATCCATACATGACAACTGGAAAAACCATAGCCTTGACTAGATGGACCTTTGTTGGCAAAGTAATGTCTCTGCTTTTTAATATGCTGTCTAGGTTGGTCATAACTTTCCTTCCAAGGATACTTAAATTAGTCCAATTTACAGCCACAAGAACTTCAGCCACAGTCACAGCAGGAAATAGCCAGCATCCAATAGGCTCCTTTATGTTCATCTTATTTAAAGAGATGGCCAAAAGTTCATCTGTTATCCCATTTGTTTCCCAGCATTACACAGCATTGTCCCTATAAAATCTTGAGGGACACTGAGAGATAGAGAGATAAATGGTCCTCCTCAGGTAACATGGTTACTGGAGTGACTGGTCACCAATGATATTGAACTAGAAGCTGGTGCCCTGACTCTTGAACTGGTGGTTTGGACATGCCTATGCTTTGTGGATATATTATTATCCACATATTATCAGCATACTTCATTTATTGCTACAAACACACTGTTTTTGTTAAAACTCAATTTCATTGCAGGAGAGGAACATATTTAAAGGAAAATTGTACAAGATTCTTTTGCTTATGATGCACTTTTTATTATGAGAAATATGTGCCTCAAAACCAAAATATTAAAGACAATGAAGTTCAACTGAATTACTGAATGAAATTAAATTACTTTGCTGTACACCTGAAACTAAGACAAAATTATAAATCAACTATATTGCAATAAAATTTTTTAAAGAAAGAAAACAAACAAAAAAAAATCAATGCCATTTGAGTACTAAATATATATATGTATTTATATAAATTATAAATATATAATACAATCTACATAATGGTAAATAATTACAATCTACATAATGGTAAATAATTTTTCATCTTTAACATTTGACCACCAGAGCAAAGGAAAATATTTTAAATAAAACAAATACTATTTTTTTAACAGCATATAATAGATACATTTAGCATACATTAAACTACGTATTTAAAGTCTACAACTTGACCAGATATACACCTGTGAATTCATCACCATTTTCAAGGGAATTAATGTATCCACCACTCTCAAAATTTATTGTGCCTTTTTGGGGTCTCCTCTCCTGCCATTCCAGATGCCATTCCATTTCCAGTAAACCATTGCCCTGCTTTATGCCTTTACAGATTCGTTTGCATTTTATAGAATTTTATATAAATGAAATAATACAGCACATACTATTTTTTCTGGCTTTTAAAGTTCTGCATAATTATTTTGATGTTCACTCACTTATTTGCATGCATGCAATAACTTATCATTTTTATTGATGAGTAGTATCCCATTGTATGGAAATACCACAATATATTTAAGCATTTATTTGTTGACAGACATTGGGGTTGTTTCAAGATTTGAGGCTGTTACAAATGAAGCTCCTGTGAACATTCATGTACAAGTATTGGGATGGACTTATGCTTTCATTTATCTTGCGGAAATATCTAGGAATTATATTACTGGATCATATGATAGGTCTAACTTTTGGAAAGTGCCAAACTATTTTTGAGTGTCTGTATTATTTTATGTTTCCATCAGCAGTATATGAGAAATACTATCTTTTCACATGCTTTTCTAAAATTGATGTCTTTTTAATTTTAAACATTTTAGTAATTTTTGGAGGTATCAAATGGTGATCATAATCTGTACTTCCCTAATGATGTTAAACATCTCTTCCTGTGCATGTTTACCATCTATCTTCTTCCATGAGGGGTTTATTCAAACCCTTAGCTCACATTTTTGTTGAGCTGCTATCTTATTAAGTTTCAGTTCAGTTCAGTTCAGTCGCTCAGTCATGTCCGACTCTTTGTGACCCCATGAATTGCAGCACACCAGGCCTCCCTGTCCATAACCAACCCCCAGAGTTTACGCAAACTCAGAGTCAGTGATGCCATCCAGCCATCTCATCCTCTGTTGTCCCCTTTTCCTCCTGCCCCCAATCCCTCCCAGCATCAGAGTCTTTTCCAATGAGTCAACTCTTCACATGAGGTGGTCAAAGTACTGGAGTTTCAGCCTCAGCATCATTCCTTCCAAAGAACACCTAGGACTGATCTCCTTTAGAATGGACTGGTTGGATCTCCTTGCAGTCCAAGGGACTCTCAAGAGTCTTCTCCAACACCACAGTTCAAAAGCATCAATTCTTCGGCACTCAGCTTTCTTCACAGTCCAACTCTCACATTCATACATGACCACTGGAAAAACCATAGCCTTGACTAGACGGACCTTTGTTGACAAAGTAATGTCTCTGCTTTTGAATATGCTACCTAGGTTGGTCATAACTTTCCTTCCAAGGAGTGAGCGTCTTTTAATTTCATGGCTGCAGTCACCATCTGCAGTGATTTTGGAGCCCAGAAAAATAAAGTCTGACACTGTTTCCACTGTTTTCCCATCTATTTCCCATGAAGTGATGGGACCAGATGCCATGATCTTCGTTTTCTGAATGTTGAGCTTTAAGCCAACTTTTTGACTCTCCTCTTTCACTTTCATCAAGAGGTTTTTAGTTCTTCTTCACTTTCTGCCATAAGGGTGGTGTCATCTGCATATCTGAGGTTATTGATATTTCTCTCGGCAATCCTGATTCCAGCTTGTGCTTCTTTCAGCCCAGCGCTTCTCATAATGTACTCTGCATATAAGTTAAATAAGCAGGGTGACAATATACAGCCTCGACATACTCCTTTTCCTTTTTGGAACCAGTCTGTTGTTCCATGTCCAGTTCTAACTGTTGCTTCCTGATCTGCATACAGGTTTCTCAAGAGGCAGGTCAGGTGGTCTGGTATTCCCAACTCTTTCAGAATTTTCCACAGTTTATTGTGATCCACACAGTCAAAGGCTTTGGCATAGTCAATAAAGCAGAAATAGATGTTTTTCTGGAACTCTCTTGCTTTTTTGATGATCCAGCAGATGTTGGCAATTTGATCTCTGGTTCCTCTGCCTTTTCTAAAACCAGCTTGAACATCTGGAAGTTTACAGTTCATGTATTGCTTAAGCCTGGCTTGGAGAATTTTGAGCATTACTTTACTAGTATGTGAGATGAGTGCAATTGTGGGGTGGTTTGAGCATTCTTTGGCATTACCTTTCTTTGGGATTGGAATGAAAACTGACCTTTTCCAGACCTGTGGCCACTGCTGAGTTTTCCAAATTTGCTAGCATATTGAGTGCAGCACTTTAACAGCATCATCTTTTAGGATTTGAAATAGCTCAACTGGAATTCCATCACCTCCACTAGTTTTGTTCATAGTGATGCTTTCTAAGGCCCACTTGACCTCACATTCCAGGATGTCTGGCTCTAGGTGAGTGACCATACCATTGTGATTATCTTTGTTGTGAAGATATTTTTTATTAAATTTGCAAACTCTATATAATCTGGATACGTTTTTCAGATATATGACTTGAAAATATGGCCTTTGAGTCTATGGGTTGCCTTTTCATTCTCTTAATGCTGTCTTTCAAGAGCAAACATTTTCAATTTTTATAAAGTTCAATTTATCAATTTTACTGCTATGTATTTTTACATGGTAGCTAAGAAATCTGACTAAACAAAGATTACATAAACTTTTCTCCTAGGTTTTCTCCCAGTACTTTTTAGTTTTAGGTTCCACACCACAGTGTATAACCCAATCTCAGTCAATTTTTGTATATAGTATGAGATATGAAGTGAAATGTTTTGGTTCTGCATATATATGGAAGTGTTTCATTATCATTTTTGAAAACACTAATACTTATCCACTGAATTGCTTTTTTATTTTTGTCAATAATCAGTTGTTCATTTTTGGGGTCTCTTTTCTATTCTATTAATCATCCATCTGTCTTTATGCCAGTCTCAGGCTGTCTTGATTAATACAGCCTTGTAATTAAAAAATGTGTCTTGAAATCAGGAAGTATTATTCCCCCAGCTTTGAGATCTGATTTCAAAGTTGTTTTGGTACTCTATACCCTTTGCATTATTGTATGATTTTAGAATCAACTTATCAATTTTCAACCCCTCAAAAATGTCTTCTGGGATTTTTATCATGATTGTGTTAAATCTAAAGATCAATTTAACCCATGAACAGAGTATGTATCTCCTTTTATTTAGGTCCTTATTTATTTTTCTCAATAATATCTTATAGTTTTCATTGCATATGTATTTTACATATTTTGTCATATTTATACCTGTTTCTTATTTTGATGTTATGGTAAATGGTATTATTTTAGAATTTCTAATTATTCATTGCTAGTATACATAAATGCTATTGATTTTGTATATTAATCTCACATCTTGCAAAATTCCTAAAATCAATTATTATTTCTAGCTTCTTTGTAAATTCCATTAGTTTTTTTAAATATATGTAATCATATAATCTACAAATAAAAATAATTTTTATTTCTTTCTTTCCAGATACCTTTTACTCTTTGACTTGAATCGCTGAACTGACTTGAGCTTCCAGTATAATGTTGAATAGCAATGGTAGATCAGAAATACTTTCTTTTTTTTTTAATTTAAATTTATTTATTTTAATTAGAGGCTAATTACTTTACAATATTGTATTGGTTTTGCCATACATCAACATGAATCCGCCATGGGTGTACACGTGTTCCCAATCCTGAACCCCCGTCACACCTCCCTCCCCATACCATCCCTCTGGGTCATCCCAGTATACCAGCCCCAAGCTTCCTATATCCTGCACCGAATATTGGAGGAAAGCACTTAATCTTTTACCATTAAGTGTGACTTTAATTGTTGGCTTTTCATTTCTGCTTTTTATCAGGTATAAGAGATTTCCATCCAGTCCTAGTTTACTGAAGGCTTCTGTCAGGAATGGATGTTATAGCTTGCTAAATTTTTTTCTGCATTGACTGGAGTGACAAGATGGTATTTCTTTTTTACTGGTTTAAGTTACATTGATTGGTTATTTTAAAAATTAAACTGACCTTGCATTCTAGAGATAAATTCCACTTATTCTTTAGTTAATATCCTTTCATATATTATTGAACTTGATTTCCTAATATTCTCTTTAGAATATTTACATCTGTGTCCTGAGGTTTATTTGTCCTCAGTTACCTTTCCTTGTAAAGCCTTTATATGGTTTTTGTAACAGGACTTCAAGAACAGCACAGCAGCTTGAAGCTGAGATAGTGGGACACGAGCTCATGCACTTTGTGGTACCCCACAAAAATCGGGTACTGTAACTCTAAGAAATTTTTACTCTAAGAAAGATGGGGATCCACTTTGGGGCTTGGAAAAAAAGTACATGATCTCTCTTATGTTTTAAAACATTTATTCTACAGTCTTGAGCGAATATACTATGGAATAAGATGATATATACGGACAGATAAGTAGGGAGGTTACTGAATAATCTGGGTGAGATATGATGGGCCTTGGACTTGGGTAATGACAATGGATGAGTGAGACATAATCAGATTCTGATTGTACACTCAAAGCAGAGCTGACAATATTTGCTTGTGTATAAAGGCAATAAGAAAAACACAGGAGTCAAAGTGGGATTATTGTTTGTAACCTCAGTGCTTTAAATAAAGTAGCTACCGTTAAAGACTCAGGTGTAATCCAAACTCCACATATGAATTTAGCATGTAGGCTGTATTAAAAAAAATATAGGTAGGTGTGAGAACACCTACAGGGAGTATAGAGAAAAGAGGAATTCTAAGGATCTGCCACTGATGTTTACAGGAGTCCAGACACACTGTGAGAGTTTTTCATACGTTATTTTGTGGCCATTAACAGTATTTTACAGCTTTGAGATTGCACTAGCAATTCATTCAAGTTGACTCACAAGATACCAAAGAAACAAGCTGCCACATAACACTTTAGATTTCTATTTGGGGCTTCCCTAGTAAGTCAGTCGGTAAAGAATTGCCCACAGTGCATGAGACCGGGCTTCAGTTCCCAGGTTAGGAAGATCCCCTAGAGAAGGAAATGGTAACCCACTCCAGTATTCTTGTCTGGAGAATCCCATGGACAGAGGAGCCCATGGCATCACAAGAGTTGCTAAGTGATTAAGTGACTGAGCAATAGGACTTAGCCAGTAAACCATAACCAGTCATGCACTGTATTTAGAGTTTTGAACACGGCAGCATTGTTGGATGAATATCAAGAGTGAAGGTTTTTGCTAACTTATGACTCATTAGGATATTTCTTTTTTTAATTTTATTTTATTTTTAAACTTTACAAAATTGCATTAGTTATGCCAAATATCATAATGAATCCGATATTTCTGATTTAATGTGATTTTTTAAGAGGAGGTTTTTTCCTTTCTGCTCCTCCTCCTCCTAAGTCGCTTCAGTCGTGTCCGACTCTGTGCGACCCCATAGACGGAGGCCCACCAGGCTCCCCCGTCCCTAGGATTCTCCAGGAAAGAACACTGGAGTGGGTTGCCATTTCCTTCTCCAATGCATGAAAGTGAAAAATGAAAGCGAAGTCGCTCAGTCGTGTCCGACTCTTCAGGACCCCATGGACTGCAGCCTATCGGGCTCCTCCATTCATGGGATTTTCCAGGCAAGAGTACTGGAGTGGGGTGCCATTGCCTTCTCCGTTCCTTTCTGCTAGTCTGGACTAATAATCATGTATTTCAGGTTTTCATTACCAATGACATAATAGGCCACTGGACAAGATAAATAAATTTGACAGATAAAATGAAAATGGAAGTATCATTCAATTTAAATAAACAGTTTCTCAATTATATACAAGCACAATAGCAATACCTACTATCATGGGCAACTTTCTGTACATCAGAGTGAATAGAGAAAACAGAAAACAGATTTTTCAAGTTTCAAGCAGTCTTCCTGTTCTCAATCAGTTGAAAAGACAAAGCTAACAAACTCCATCACTGTCATTTGCTTCAAACATATCCAACTGAGGAAAGACCTCTATTTTTTTTTAATTCACTTGACTTGAATTTTAAAATTTATAAAAGTAGTGTATAATTTCAGAAAAGCAAAATTCACACTATTGTCTAAGTAACTGAAGACTTACTTAGAAGTAAATAAATAAATGTTTTAAAGTATACAGATACTAATTTTTGACATGGACTGCAAATGCTATTTATTAGATATGACTACAGACAAAAGTATTGGTAGCCACAAGTTCTACTTCACTACCTTTACATTATTTTTATACTTGGTGATTCTCAAAGTGTTGTCTCTTGACTTGAACCATCAACTTCTTAGAAACAGGCAGCGTCAAGCCCACTTCAAACCTACTGAGTCAGTAGCTCTGGGGCAGAGCACCAGGATCTGTGTTTTACCAAGCCCATTAAATGATTTTGATTTAAAGTTAGAGAACCACTGAGCTAGTTTAAACACTCATGGAAGAAGAATAAAATGAAGGAGAAAGAGGAAAAGAAGATCATCCTGTATTAATGACAACCTTATGTGAACTAGATATTACATTAGAGACTTAACATATGTTTTTGGTTTTACAATCGTCTTGCAAGGTAGCTATTGTTATCTCAATTTAACAACAAGTAAAGTCAATCTCATACAGGTTGAAATAAATTTAAAAACCCCATTTCACTTTTCTAAAAATACTGATGTTTTTCTTATTCTATGTTTCATTAACTTTCAGGGGAAAAAAATTATAGAAAACTTCAAATCGCTACAAAATAGGAAAGCAGAAGCATCCACTGATGTAAATACTTTCTCAGGACTTTTCTGGGCTGTTAAATTTTTGTAATCAAGTGTCAACTTAATTCAGTGATATCCCATTGTTAAGGATCCTACTGAAATTAAGAATCAAACTGATATAATCTATAAAAATTAGAAGCCAGTAGTAGTAAGACTTGCTTAACAGATCACCTTTATTCTCAGTGAAAGGGGAAAAAGTTAACTAAGAATACAAACCAAATTTGCAAGTAAAAGGAAAAATTCAAAAGACTTTTAAAGCATATCATTTTTAAAATTATCAGATAAGCATAGTAGGTGCAGGTTAACTTTTCCTTAGAAAAAGTATGTAAAGAAAACATGTAAGGCTTCATTTATGAAACAACATTCACTTGAAATAGAGAAAAATATGGACACTGAATGTCCATTGCATCTAAAAATGCCACAAACATTCAATAATAATTTTTACTCCAACCTATCAATGTCACTTTTGACTTACCTCTCAGGAAAAGTTAGGACATAATCTCTTTCAAAAAGTCAATTCTGTTGTAAATTTTCTGCCCATGATACTTTTCTTGGTAGCCCACAACTAATTGCCCCTTGGATGCAGTAGATGTTCAAGTGTGCTAATCTGCCTATGAATATAACGCTGGGAAGCTCTTTGCAAAAGATAATTCATTTGAGTCATGTCAGCATCAATATATATTTTTCCTTCCTGAGTCATTCTCAATAATAATAACAACAGAAATCATCGTTAGGGGTTTCCCTACTCACCAACTGTTACTAAGCAAATCACAGAACAACCTGGTGTGTAAATACAGGTCATGCATGAGTTGGAGTAGAATGCAGAAATAAAATTCAGGTGAACTGTTGCAGAGGTTGTACACCTAAGGAAAATAAATATTTTGATAGACAAGCCACAGTCTGTTGTGCCAGAAATATTTGGAAACATTCTTCAGTTTTCTGACTTCATGTGTTGGCTTAGAGAAATAACTGGAACCAAATATTAAATACATAAAAATGCTGTGAAGAAACTAACACTTTGTTACAGGTTTAACTTTTTTTTTCTTCTTTATCTCCTGTATTCATTTTTGTGCTCTTAACTTGGAAGAAAATCTCAAGATTCTGAAATAAATCGCTGGAAGAGAAATAAGTGAATGAATTCCTATTAACCTCTTTTCATCAGTTTCTGTCTTTAAAGTAATTGAAGAGGGCAGGGAGGGACAATGAAGCAGATCACAGAGGATTTTGAGGCCAATGTAGCTATTCTGTGTCATATTGCAATGGTGGATACGTGTCATTATATATATTTAACCAAACCAATAGAATGTGCAACCCAATGGGTGAACTCTAAGGTAAACTACTAATTTGAGTAACAATAATGTGCTGATTCAAGTTCATTGATCATAGCAAATGTACCACTGTGGTACATGATGTCCATAGAAGGAGAGTACATGATGTGTGGTGACAGGGGATATATGGGAACTGCATGTTTCACTAAAAAAAAATCTCTAAAAAACAAAACTTATTAATTTAAAGGGGAATACATGGAAAAAAGAAGCATCAGAAAAAAGTATGAAGATAAAATATTTTATATAAAATATGCTTTGATAATATATATACTTTCTAAACTCTGTTTTGTAACTTTTAAAAAAATGTGTATTATATAAATTCAGTAATTCTAAATAACTCATTTAAAAGAAAAAACATGGGTATATGTTCTATGTCAAGTACCATCTAAGGTACTAAAGATTCACTGATTAATCAAATGTGGCCATAGCTACTATGAAGTACATGTATCTGTGGGTATATCAATCAAAAAAATAAAAACAGTGGATAAATGGTGAATCCATTAACTTTTGGTCTCCTGGCTTTTTTTTTTTTTTTGGCCTCACTGTGAAGCTTGTGGGATCTTATTAATAGTTCCTCGATTAGGGATGGAACCTGTGTTCCCTCCAGCGGAAGAGCCTGGAAATCCTTGCTTGCTGCTGCTGCTGCTAAGTCACTTCAGTGGTGTCCGACTCTGTGCGACCCCATAGACGGCAGCCCACCAGGCTCCCCCGTCCCTGGGATTCTCCAGGCAAGAACACTGGAGTGGGTTGCCATTTCCTTCTCCAATGCATGAAAGTGAAGAGCGAAAGTGAAGTCGCTCAGTCATGTCGGACTCTTGGCGACCCCATGGACTGCAGCCTACCAGGCTCCTCCGTCCATGGGATTTTCCAGGCAAGAGTACTGGAGTGGGGTGCCATCGCCTTCTCCCAATCCTTGCTTACCTTGCTTTATTTTAAAATACTTAAGGCATGTCTCCTAGATATATTAATCACATAAAGATAACAGGCATTATTTTACACAGATTTCTTGTTCCTTATATTGTCATTTAAATTGTGGCATTCTACATCTTCTCCTTTGAATTATTTCATTACACTGTATTAGCTTTATCTTAAATGCCAATGACTTTCAGTACAATCTCTCCAGATAAGATCTACCTCACATTAAGGAAAATTTATTGGTGCTTCCAACACCTATATACCCTTGCTTATTTTCTTATTCTTCCTACCAGGATCTGTGACTCTCTGCCTGAGGGCAGAGTTTGTTGGCAGGAGCGTGCTAGAGTCTTGCAGGAAGGTTATACCACAAATGTGATGAGCAAGGTTCGAGGATGAAGCCTCAACCAAGTACAGAGCAGGTAGTGGATAAATATCCCAGCAGCCTTGCCCTTCAGGGGGAGCCACTCTGAGGCATGTTCTACAGTCTGTCATCAGACCCACCCAAGTGGGACAAAACCCTGATTATGCTGCACAGGTAACTTGCTAATAGCATTCTGTTTATTAACTTACTTCTCTTTCCATTCTCACTTGTCCACTCCTCTCAGTGTTTCCTGAGATTAACTGTATACAAAGCCAAGTCTCAGATATCTATCTCTTAGGCCCATATACCTAGATGTCCCATAGGCAGCTAATTTTCAAAATGTACAAAACCAAACTCATCTTCTCCGGATATCTGGACTGAATATTTTAGATATCAATAAACAGTGCCAACATTCACATTGATAAACAACGCTATCATTTTTAGATTCTACTCTTTTCTTTATCTTCCAATTCCTGTCACCAAAACCTTTCAATTCTAACTTTTCAGTATCTCTCAAATCTGCCCATTTTATGCATTAGTGTGACTTACACCTTAGTTCAGGTTCTAATCAATATTGATGGACTGAATCAATTGTTCTTCTTTATAGAAGATCCATTTATCAGTATCCTAACTCCTTCAATTTTATGCCAGTCCCAGTAGCCCCAGTATACACACTATAACATGACACTGATCTTTAGGACAGAAGGAAGGGAAGGAAAAAAGGAAGAAAGGGAATGAGGAAAGAAAGAGGGAGAATAAAAAGAGAGATGAAAGAAAGCTAATTATCAATCTGCTTAAAACCAAACAATGATTGTACATTGCTTTCAGGTTAAAATTCAAGTTCCATGAGCATGGTATACCAGCTATCTGCAGTCTTTCCTGAACAAAAATTTCAGTCCATCCACTTGACACATAACTACACTGAATACTGTACAATTCACAAAAGACTCCATGCTGTCCTTTACCCCAGTGTTTTCAAAGAATTTATCCTAAAATAAGAGAGACTCAGAGACCACACTTTGTTTCTTAAAGCTAATTCATTAATTAAGATTCAATTCTACTGTGACCTGCTTGATGAGATCTTTTCTGATTCACTTCAAATCCAAAGACTGGCTTAGGTGTGCTTTCTGTTTGCTCATATTGTGCCATGTGCAAGACACTGAGTAAAATATTGGGGAAAATATGAAAATAAAATATAGTCCCTGCTTTCACAGAAAACACACTGTAACATACAGTCTATGATACAAATTGAAGAAATTTATTTGAAGTGAGGTGTGAAAAAAATTCACTGAAAAATATGAAATATCAAGATTTCTAACCAAAAATATCCAGAATTTTCAAAGCTGATGTTTTACAAAATGATTTTGGAATTATAACTTGAAATTTCAGTACCCTCAGTAATTATTCATGTAAAATATAAGCTATTTATTTATAACATCCTGCCTAGAAATAAAGAAAGAGAGGGGCATTTAGAAATATAAATGATTTTCAACTGAAGAAAAATATTAATAGTCCTAAATTATTGAATATTGAGGAGTGCTTGCAACATAAATAAGAATTACAAGTATATGAATTAAGGATAGAAATTCATTTCCTGTTTTATATTTATTGAACATTTTAAATGAGAAAATAATAGAACATTAAACAAATATAGCACTGCATTATGAAAAACTGGGAAATGCTTTTAAAAAAAAGACAATCTCTTCAAACTCTAATAGAAGGAATGGTTAGTAAAGGAAAATTTGTGTGTGTAAGGTACTCTGGAGAAATCAACTGATAGAACTGGAACCATAATTCCTCATGTTTCCAATCATCAAATAGGAGTTGACCTTGGTGCCTTCAATCGTCTCTGTCCGAATCTTCCCATTTGAGTTAATAAAGCTCTGTATAAATTTGCCAACACAAGCTGCAGCCCAAAGCCCTGGTGTAATTAGTTGATGTATTAATTTGCCAGCTAGACGTGAATTGAGCATTACTATCATCGATTATAATGCCAAACACTGGCAGTAAAAGCCCTAAAGGAGGTCAAAAAAATATAGGTTATATTCATTCTTGACCTACTCAATGAAATTTTTAGCATAGTAGACAAACAATTTTCTATAAGGAGAATCAAGCCTCCTCTCAGCAGAAAAGCTGGCATCCAGTAGCATAAACAAACATGCTTGAAGAATTAGACATCAGCAACACCATAACTATCACAGAAAAAAAAAGAAGACTGAAAAGAAAAATTCTAACAATAAAACTATCCCGCAGTAATTTAACTCAAATATTCCGTGTGTTACTAACTGATGTATTATTAAAATTCCATTTAGCTAAATGTTAAATCTACAAAGAGAGAATATGTGAACTGTTGCATTTGATTTATGTTTTTTCTTAATTTTTGTATCTTCCCATAATGAAAGTATTATTTTATGTAGATTAGAAAAAATAAATATAGGCATTAATATTAAAAACCATAATTTAGTTAGATAAATGCAAGTCATCAATAACCTCACTGTAAATAAAAAATTGAATTAATCACAAACACAATTTGGAAAATACCTTTAGGAGTCAACTTCATAGGAAAATGGATGAGAAATTCATTAATCTATTTCCTCCCACCCCTCTTTTACTGCCTTGTCTTCAGTACTTCATTTTAATTTTGCACTATGATACGGGCACAAATAACACATACAAGACCACAGCAATATGTCACTGAGAATTGTGCCTCAGACACAGTAGAGACTTAAATATTGTGGAAAGAAGAGTTAAATGAATGAGTATTGAGCTCCATCATTGCCCATAAGAAGCTAATAACATGATACAAATATATAATGAATACCGATGGTTGATCTCATGAATAAGTTGTTTGCACTCATTGCCAAAAAAAGAATTAATGTTCTATTTCAGGCCATAGAATACACATATTTGGGAAGCAGGAGGTAAAACCTACAAGATGCAATGGACAAAAGTCAACAGAAAAATATTCTTCTCACCTCAATGAAAGGACAAAGGCATTAGAAAAGTAAACATTGTTCTAGACAAAGTTTAACCAATGGCTTTAGAATCTACTAATAAAGACACAAAATATCCATAAGAATCAGTTTCAACGTCTATTTTTTTTTTTTCACTGACTTACATTGTTTCCGATTGAGAATATGGTCTGCAGACCCTATTTGATTTCCTAATGCCCAAGAGATCCTTCCCTGGTGGCTCAGATGGTAAAGAGTCTGCCTGCAATGCAGGAGACCGGTGTTCAGTCCCTGGGTTGGGAAGATGCCCTGGAGAAGGAAATGGCAACCCACTCCAGTACTCTTGCCTGGAAAATTCCACAGACTGAGGAGCCTGGTAGGCTACAGTCCATGGGGTCACAAAGAGTCCGAAAGGACTGAGTGACTTCACTCAAGAGATTCTTATCTCCTAACTTTAAAGTAAACAAACAAATGTGGTTTGTAAGACTCAATCTACAGAGGACAACATCTGTACAATATCAATACAGTATCTTGAAAAACTGTAACATAAGTTACCTGGAATCATGCTGCTGCTGCTGCTGCTGCTAAGTCGCTTCAGTCGTGTCCGACTCTGTGCGTTAGGGAAGTGAAATTCTAACCTGCAATCTGTCAACATGTAAGACTCCAGAACCCAAATCATTATTCCAATCTCTTCCCCACACCTAAGTTTCTTATGGTTATATTTATCTCAGTATCTGCATCTACAAACTGTGTTTACCTAGTGCTAACCTAGTTGCAAACCTTAATCTTATCATAGTTACATGGAAATGATCGCCTAACACCAACAATTTCAGAAATTTCATATTTTATTAATGACTTGAGGGGATGCAGCAAAAGGTAAGATAGGACATAGCAATGCATGTATACTGTGTGCTCAGTCATTTCTGACTCTGCAGACCCATGGACTGTAACTTACCAGGATCCTCTGTCCATGGAATTTCCCAGGCAAGAACTCTGAAATGGTTTACCATTTTCTACTCTGGGGGATCTCCCCAACTCAGAACCTGGGTCTCTTGCATGTCCTGCATTGGCAGGTAGATTCTTTACCACTGGGCCACCTGGGAAGCCCAGGACAATGCAATAGTCTTTCACTGTTACATTTATTCTATTCCCTTTTCTCTTTCTCTCCATGGCCCAATTATCACCAAGTATAACAAATAAACTCTCTACTTTATCTTATACTGATTTTCTGTATATTTTGTACTGATTTCCTTATTTTTCCCAAGCCACAAGAAGGCAAACAATAGAATAGACTTTTGCTGATATTTTTTCCCCTACCAAGAAATAGGAGTAAAATAACCCAGTATTCTGGCTATATATAATTTGTCATCCCTGGTCACAAGTCCTTTTTATGAGTATTCCTTCTGATCCTTTCTTTCTTCTTTTGTTAGTCCCCATTATATGTACATTATATATTTCACAGTTGTCTCATAGTTCTTAAATATTCCTTTCTGTTTTTACTTTCAGTCCTTTATCTCCTTGGTTTTTTGTTTTGGTAGTTTCTGTTGAAATATCCTCAAACTCAGACATTCTTTGCTCAGGTATGTCTTATCTATTAACCAGGGGCTTCCCAGGTGGCTCAGATGGTAAAGAATCTGCCTGCAATGCAGGAGACCAGGATTTGATCCTCTGGTCAGGAAGATCCCCTGGAGAAGGAAATGGTTGCTCACTCAAGTATTCTTGCTGAGAGAACTCCATGGACAGAAGAGTCTGGTGGGCTACAGTCCACAGGGTCACAAAGAGTCAGACACGACTGAGCAACTAACACATGACTGAACATCGTTTATTTCTGTCACAATATTTTTATCTCTAGCATCTCTTTTTTATTCTTTCTTATAACTCTCCATCTCACCAAGTATATTACCCACCTCTTCTTGCACGTTGCCTACTTTTTCCATTAGAATCTTTATCATACAAATTATAGTTCTTTTAAATTCCTAGTCTAATCATTTTAACATTCCTTCCGTATAAGAGTCTGGTTGTGTAGCTTGCTCTTTCTTGTCAAAGTATGTTTTTGCCTTTTAATATGCCTTATAATATGTTATTGAAAACTAGGTGAAAGGAACTATAATGAATAGGTGTTTAGTAATGTGGCGGCAAGTTGTGGGGAGAGGGGAGCATTCTGTAGTCCTTGATTAAGTCTCAGCCTTTTAGTGAGCCTGTGCCCCTGAAGTGTGAACTTCACAGCGCTTCTCAGTCCCCTACCCCCCACTCCTTAAAGTAGGACAAGATGGCTACAGAGCACTAGAGTTGAATATTTCTCTTCCCCCAGGTTAGTTAGGCTCTAATCAAACCCCAACAGTTTAAGCTCTAGTAAAATAATTTTCTGTCAAAGGCAGGCTTCATTAAGTATAGCATTTTCTAACATGTTTCAGATGGTTACTTTTCCCCTCCTCCTGCTGGAAGCCCATAAAGATTTTTCTCCAACCTTTATGGTTATAACCTGGCAGATCCTGGAGGTAAAACTCAAGGAAATATGGAAATATCTGCCTTTCTCAAACTTGATGCCCACTGGAGTATTTAACTATGACTTGTCTACAATGAGCCTCCAGCAATTTGTCAGTTAGGGTTTAGGTTTTTGTGCTTTAGTAGTAGTTACCACTGAGGCTTCTGCTCTGGGAAATTGTTATTGTCTATATCTGCCTGTCTTTCCCATGTTTGGAGCAGTGGTTTGCCTTGTGATCTGAACTCTCTGATGGATCAATGAAGAGTTGTTAATTTTCAGTTTGCGCAACTTTTTACCTGTTGCTTGGGTGGAATGATAATTTACATGCTGTACTGGAAACCAGAAGCCACTCAAATCCTTTTTCTAATTTTCTCTCTCTTCATCTGAATTCATTTGAGTGGCTGAACTCTGCAGATTATGTAATGATGGTACTTTACCTCTGCTTAGGTTTGATCAATGAGAGATGCAGGTATCAGAAGATTAAATGAGATAGGCAGGTCTATTTCTTTCCTGGTTTCCCCTCTGTTTCATTGCAATGTTCCTGGCAATAATTCAGCATTCCATCAACAAGCCCTTTCTCCTGAGCAGTTCTCCTCCTCAACAACTCTCTGGGCTAGAATATCACTCCATCTTCTCATCCCAGGAATGCCACGGGTAGCAACTGGCTCCCTTCATTGCATATCTGTGTGTCTCACCATTAATGTGTATCCCTTGCAATAATTTGCTCACTAAATCATCTTCATTTGAACTATTCGGGATGAATTCTACTTCTAACTGCAATCGACTAAATAGAAGTAGGACACAGAACAATAACTCAACTAAGTGTTGGCTATTTCTTGACTCTGCCATTCCACTGAGATGTAACAGAGGGATTGGCGTGGTGTTGTAAGAATCACAATATTTTAACAAAAAAATTAAGAAAAGGTGTATGAGTTTAGAGAAATTGAGCTAAAATCTCATAAGTCACTTATATCTAACTTTCTGGAATCAAATTGGCCATGTTTAAATAAAGTCAATTTAATTTTCAAAAGGTCCGTGGCTCACCCTGGTAATCCCATATGCACACCTGAGGTTACTACTTACTATTATTTTTAGTAAGGAGTTGACTACAACTGAGTTCATAGAACAGTGAAGATACATGGCAGTAAAACAACTCTTGTCAAAGTTACTTTCATGCTACCAAACATTCTTCATCTCACTTGCTCTGTCTAAAGCCAGCTTCAGAGATGGCCACCAGTACTTGAAATAATCTCTTCTCTGGGCATCACTCTCTGCAGGAGTTCCTTCTTCTGAACTGACTGATTTGCAGTAGTAGGTTGTAGCTCAGCCTCATTTGCCCTCTCCTGCTTCTCATGTTCTACTTGCTCCTCTTCTTCTCCTGTTATAGTCCTCCTTTGGTAAGTACATTCAATCACATGTATGTTTGTGTGTGTGTGTGTGAAAATCACTCAGTTGTGTCTGACTCTTTGTGATTTCATCAACTCTACAGTCCATGGAATTCACCACTCCAGAATACTGGAGTAGGTAGCCGTTCCCTTCTCCAAGGTATCTTCCCAAACCAGGGATCAAGCCCAGGTATCCCACATTGCAAGCAGATTCTTTACCAGCTGAGCCATGAGGAAAGCCCTTCAATCACATGACATTGAAATAAACACATACAAAGAGATCCAGATTTGCATATTTGTCTTTTTCCTTGACTTTATACTCAAATGTCTCATATGTCTCAAATATAACCCACACCAAATAGAAGAAACCTTGCTCCTAAAATTTTTCCCAATTGAATAATTCATGTCAAACTTCAACTTCCCAAGCCTGAAATTAAAATCATTCTTAGTTTTTCTTCTCTGATTTCACCCCATTTACATCACACCCAACACATCAATAATTTGGATTTATGATTCTGATTCTAAAACTTATCTCAATTTCATCCTTTTCTCTTTACCTCCAGCGACAGCTTCCTAGTCCAGATACCACTATCCCTGGCCAAGTTTCAGTGAACAACTCTAAACAGAATCAATGCTTCCATTCTTACACTCCTCAAATTAATTTTCCGAAGAGCAGAAAGTATGTTCTTAAAACTTAAATTGAATAATGTCACTTCCCTCAAAGCCTTTGCATTGCACTTAGAAGAAAACCCGAGGCTTCTTCTATGGTCTGTAGGACCTATCTGTTCTGAACATTAACCTGTCTCAGTCATAACTTCCTAGAATATCACATTCTCTTCCCATTGAAGCTACATACATGCTTCTCTCAGTTGCTAAAAGATATAAGCTCTTCCATGCTCAAAATTGTTGAACATGATGTTCTTTCTGCTGAAAACATTCCCCTTTCTCTTTGCCTAACTCGTTCCATTTCATGAGTCAATCTCTGAAATGTCACTGTCAAAGATATATCTTCTTTATCCTTGTTTAAATTTAGGTTAGATTATAAGAAAAGAAGAATAAAAAATTTCTACCCAGTATCATCCATCTCAGTACTATTTTTTTTAACAGCACTTGACTAAAATTTGTAATTCATTATTTCTTATTTCCTTATCTTATTATTTTCTCCCACTAGAATGCAACCCCAAAGGGCCAGAGATCATGTTTACTTATTCACTTTTTGTGCCACATTAGAATGAATAGTCCTAGAGTGTCAAATAAATTATTTTTAAATTAATTTTCAATATTCAGAAACCTATTCTCTCCCTTTGTTTGCATGTGTTTATGTAGTAACCTGCAATCTTATATTTTCATTGCTAAATAATTTATTTTATCTTCTTCAGAAAAATCTTCTGTCACAAACATTATTTTCTACCCTTATATTCACTCAGTATGACTGATGAATAATCTACTTGGTGAAAAAGTTCAGGGCAATTGGCTTTGAGGAGGTTTAAATAGCTCCTTTAAATCATTTATTCTTCTTCCAATAAATTCAGTTCACTGAAATTATCAAATATGTACAAACTACACTCAAATATAAAGTCTGATTCTTATATCTGACCAATAGTTAGTTTTTCTTATATCCTGTTTGTCAAATAGCCCACTTAAAATATCTTAAGAATCTAATAATCAAGGCTATGTTCTTTAGTGCATTCTCTTTACAGATAAAATTGTAAAGAGATAAATTTTATAGAAAAAATAAAATTAGCTTGCTTTTTTAAACAAAATAGGATCTATATCAGTGTGCATGCATGCTGACTCTTTGGGACCATATGAACCATACCCTGTCAGTCTCCTCTGTCCATGGGATTTTCCAGGCAAGGAAATGGAGTGGGTTTTCATGCTCTTCTCCATACTAAAAAGCTACAAACCTGATGGAGTTCTAACAAAATAAAACACACATTTTATCTAGCTTAGTGGCAGGAAATAAAAGAGAGGAAGGGGAATTATAAGTTTCAGAGTATCAGTGACTTTTGTTAGGAATTAGCTACCCACTAAAAGACTCTGTGCTGCATCAGAGGTGTAAAAAGAAGGCATAGCAATGCAGAATTAATCCAAGAAGACTTACTTGATCATTTTTAGCTAAATAAAAATATGAGAAAAAGGAAAATAAAAAGAAACCAGTAATTCCAAGGAAAAGATGAATTGCTAATTAAAAGCATTTCCCCTAAAATAAGGAACAAGACAAGGGTGCCAACTCTCACCACTATTATTCAACATAGTTTTTGAAGTTTTAGCCACAGCAATCAGAGAAGAAAAAGAAATAAAAGGAATCCAGATGGGAAAAGAAGTAAAACTCTCACTGTTTGCAGATGACATGATCCTCTACATAGAAAACCCTAAAGATTCCACCAGAAAATTACTAGAGCTAATCAATGAATATAGTAAAAGTGCAGGATATAAAATTAAAACACAGAAATCCCTTGCATTCCTTCCTATACACTAACAACGAGAAAACAGAAAGAAAAATTAAAGAAACAATTCAATTCACCATTGCAACAAAAAAAATAAAATACTTAGGAATAAATCTACCTAAAGAAACAAAAGACCTATATATAGAAAACTATAAAACACTGATGAAAGAAACCAAAGATGACACAAATAAATGGAGAAATATACCATGTTCATGGATCAAAATAATCAATATAGTGAAAATGAGTATACTACCCAAAGCAATCTATAGATTCAACGCAATCCTTATCAAGCTAGCAACAGTATTTTTCAGAGAAGTAGAAAAAATAATTTCACAATTTGTATGGAAATCCAAAAATCCTTGAATAGCCAAAGAAATCTTGAGAAAGAACAATGGAACTGGGGGAATCAACCTGCCTGACTTCGGATTACAAAGCCACAGTCATCAAGACAGTGTGGTACTGGCACAAAGACAGAAATATAGATCAGTGGAACAAAATAGAAAGCCCAGAAATATATCCACGGACCTATGAATGCCTTATCTTTGACAAAGGAGGCAAGAATATACAGTGGAGAAAAGACAATCTCTTTAATAAGTGGTGCTGGGAAAACTGGTCAACCACTTGTAAAAGAATGAAACTAGAACACTTTCTAACACCATACACAAAATAAACTCAAAATGGATTAAAGATCTACGTGTAACACCAGAAAATATAAAACTCCTAGAGGAAAATATAGGCAAAACACTCTTTGACATAAATCATAGCCAGATCCTCTATGACCCACCTCCCAGAGTAATGGAAATAAAAGTAAAAATAAACAAATGGGACCTAATTAAACTTAAAAGCTTTTGCACAATGAAGGAAACAATAAGCAAGGTGAAAAGACAGACTTCAGAATGAGAGAAAATAATAACAAAGAAACTGACAAAGAATTAATTTCGAAAATATACAAGCAACTCCTACAGCTCAATTCCAGAAAAATAAATGAGCCTTCAAAAAATGGGCCAAAGAACTAAACAGACATTTCTCCAAAGAAGACATACAGATGGCTAACAAACACATGAAAAAATGCTCAACATCACTCATTATCAGCAATGACCCAGCAATCCCATTGCTGGGCATACACACCAAGGAAACCAGAATTGAAAGAGAGACGTGTACCCCAATGTTCACTGCATCACTCTTTACAATAGCCAGGACATGGAAGCAACCTAGATGTCCATCAGCAGATGAATGGATAAGAAAACTGTGGTACATATACACAATGGAATATTACTCAGCCATTAAAAAGAATATACTTGAATCAGTTCAAATGAGGTGGATGAAACTGGAGCCTATTATACAGAGTGAAGTAAGTCAGAAAGAAAAACACCAATTTAGTATACTAATGCATATATGGAGAAGGCAATGGCACCCCACTCCAGTACTCTTGCCTGGAAAATCCCATGGACGGAGGAGCCTGGTAGGCTGCAGTCCATGGGATCGCTAAGAGTCGGACACGACTGGGCGACTTCACTTTCACTTTCATGCATTGGAGAAGGAAATGGCAACCCACTCCAGTGTTCTTGCCTGGAGAATCCCAGGGATGGGGGAGCCTGGTGGGCTGCCGTCTATGGGGTCGCATAGAGTTGGACACGACTGAAGCGACTTAGCAGCAGCAGCAGCAATGCATATATAGGAAAAGGAGTACGTCAAGGCTATATACTGTCACCCTGCTTATTTAACTTATATGCAGAGTACATCATGAGAAACTCTGGACTGGAAGAAGGACAAGTTGGAATCAAGATTGCTGGGAGAAATATCAATAACCTCAGATATGCAGATGACACCACCTTTATGGCAGAGAGTGAAGAGGAACTAAAAACCTCTTGATGAAAGTGAAAGAGGAGAGTGAAAAAGTTGGCTTAAAGCTCAACATTCAGAAAATGAAGATCATGGCATCCGGTCCCATCACTTGATGGGAAATAGATGGGGAAACAGTGGAAACAGTGTCAGACTTCATTTTTTGGGGCTCCAAAATCACTGCAGATGGTGAGTGCAGCCATGAAATTCAAAGACGCTTACTCCTTGGAAGGAAAGTTATGACCAACCTAGATAGCATATTCAAAAGCAGAGACATTACTTTTCCAACAAAGGTCTGTCTAGTCAAGGCTATAGTTTTTCCTGTGGTCATGTATGAATGTGAGAGTTGGACTGTGAAGAAAGCTGAGCACCAAAGAATTGATGCTTTTGAACTGTGGTGTTGAAGAAGACTCTTGAGAGTCCCTTGGACTGCAGGGAGATCCAACCAGTTCATTCTGAAGGAGATCAGCCCTGGGATTTCTTTGGAAGGAAGGATGCTAAAGCTGAAACTCCAGTACTTTGGCCACCTCATGCGAAGAGTTTACTCATTGGAAAAGAACCTGATGTTGGGAGGGATTGGGGGCAGGAGGAGAAGGGGGCGACCGAGGATGAGATGACTGGATGGCATCACTGACTCGATGGACGTGAGTCTGAGTGAACTCCGGGAGTTGATGATGGACAGGGAGGCCTGGCGTGCTGTGATTCATGGGGTCGCAAAGAGTCAGACACAACTGAGCGACTGACCTGAACTGAATGCATATATATGGTATTTAGAAAGGTAGTAACAATGACCTTATATGCGAGACATAAAAGAGACACAGATGTAAAGAACAGTCTTTGGACTCTGTGGGAGAAGGCGAGGGTGGGATGATTTGAGAGAATAGCATTGAAAAATGTATATTATCATATGTGAAACAGATCACCAGTCCAGGTTCAATGCATGAAACAGGGTGCTCAGGGCTGGTGCACTGGGATGACCCTGAGAGATGGGATGGGGAGGGAAATTGGAGGGGAGTTCACAATGGAGAACACATGTACACCCATGGCTGATTCATGTCAATGTATGGCAAAAACCACCACAATATTGTAAAGTAATTAGCCTCCAACTAAAATAAATTAATTAATTTTTTTAAAAAAGATGAATGGCTACTTTTTGTAACAGATATTTCCTCTTAGTAGACTCCAATGTTATTTGTAAAAACTCAACAGTTTTAGTTATCTGAAGAACCCATACCCATATAGTTCATAATAGAAGTAATCTATGCTTCATCATCTTTTTCTATTTCAATTCCTACCTGTAACTCACATACTCAATAGTCAAAAAGTTTAGCAGCTTCAGATTGCCCTGCTCTAAAAGATTATTAAGAATACCAGGGAAATTTTTAAGATCATCATTTATTTTTCATCGAATTATTTGAAAGTTACTTGGTTTAATTCACCACTATAGTTATTATAAGTTACATAGTGCATTCCTGCTGCTGCTGCTGCTGAGTCACTTCAGTCATGTCTGACTCTGTGCAACCCCACAGATGGCACCAGGCTCCCCCATCCCTGGGATTCTTCAACACCCCAAAGTTAAAAAAACACTGAATACTTGATGCTAAAAATATTTGTTAAATTAAGAATTTACAGAGCTTCTAGTTATATTTAAGAAGTAATTACATATGCTACATCATGTGCATTGACTTTTTTAAAATCTCCATCCAAACTTTTTTATAACTTAGATAATCATTATAATGGTACTAGCTATATCCTTCTATACAATGGGCAGTGCTACAACCTCATCACTGTAGTATCAGGTGGTACAGAATAGTTTCATCCCATGTAACCTGTGAATTAATTATTTTAATACATAATTAAAATCATAATGACCAAGGACCTAATCAAACTTATAAGCTTTAGCATAGCAAACTAAACCACAAATAAAATAAAAAGACAATTTATGGATTGGGATAAAATATTTGCAAATGATGCAACCAACAAGGGTCAATTTACAAAACATACAAACAGCTCATACAACTCAAAAACAACAACAAACCGATCAAAATATGGGCAAAAGACCTAAAGAGACATTTCTTCATAGAAGACATATAGATGAACAATAGACACATGAAAAGATGTTGAAAACTGCTAATTATTAGAGAAATGCAAATCAAAACTACAATGATGTATCACCTCACACAGATCAGAATGGCCATCATTAAAAAGTCTATGAACAACAAATGCTGGAGAGGGTGTGGAGTGAAATGAACCCTACACTGGTAGTGAGAATGTAAATTGGTATGGTCACTATGGAAAATAGTGTGGCGGTTCCTCACAAACCTAAAAACAGAGTTGTCATATGATCCAGCAACCCCACTCCTGGCCATATATCTGGAGAAAAGAAAGTGAAGTCGCTCAGTCGTGTCCGACTCTTTGCAACCCCATGGACTGTAGCCTACCAGGCTCCTCCGTCCATGGGATTTTCCAGGCAAGAGTACTGGAGTGGGTTGCTATTTCCTTATCCAAAGGAAAGAAAACTGGAGAAAACTCTAATTCAAAAGGATACATGAACCCCATTTTTCATAGCAGCACTATTTACAATAGCCAAGATATGGAAGCAACCTAAATGTCCATCAATAGTTGAATGGATAAAGAAGATGTGGTACATATATACAGTGGAATATTACTCAGCCATAAGGAAAAATGAAATAATGCCATTTGCAGCAACATGGATGGACTTTAGAGATTATCATACTAAATGAAATAAGTAGACAAAGAAACACAAACATTATGTTGTCATTTATATGTGGAATCTGAAATAGTGACACAAATGAACATATCTATGAAACAGAAATAGATTCACAGACACAGAGAACAGATTTGTGGTTGCCAAAGGGGACGGGGGAGTGGGGGAGGGATGGATTGTGAGTTTGGGATTAGCAGATGCAAGCTATTATATATAGAATGGATAAACAACAAGATCCTACTGTACAGCACAGGGAACTATATTCAAAATCCTGTAATAAACATCAATGGAAAAGAATATATATATATATATATATAAAATTCATATTTTAACAAAAATAAATTTTAAAAAAAGGAAAATAAAAAGTCATTAACCAAAATACTCTTCTCCCAAAGAATCTTTATTATAAAGTCTGACAAAAACCAACTAAATATTATCTGTATTTGAATTATTGGCAAACACTGACATTAAGATAACTATGCACATATGAGTGTCCTTTGTTTAATGGTTCATTATTAACCTAAAATCATTATTCTAAAAAAGGTAACAGGAATGATGCTATTTTTAGGACAAAATTAATTTTATCAAAGGTGGCACAGTGGTCAAGAATCTGCTTGCCAATGCAAAAGACACGGTTTTCATCCCTGGGTCAACAAGTTCCCCTGAAGCAGAAAATAACAACCACTCCAGTATTTTTACCTGGAAAATTCCATGGACAGTGGAGCCTGGTGGGGGTACAGCCCATAGGATCAAAGAGTTGGATGTGAAACACACACACACACACTCAGTTCACATAAGTTCACATCGCACTCTGCATTCATCATTCTAACAACATTTCAGTGTTTTTGAGGTATGCCTTATCCTATAATTTTTTTATTATTTTATATACTGTAAAACTCTAATAAAATGGAATTTTACTCTCTGCATTCCTCCCTTTAATTAAGTGAAAAATATTTTTATCAAATCATTTTTTGAAATAGTAATGTTAAACCAGATGAAGAAAAAAAATTGAATCTTCAAAAGCAAACAGAATTAGGATCAGAAACAGTTATAGCATTTTCTAAGACATTCAATTGCCCTGATTATAAATTGTCTTAGTTAAGTCAATTTTTTAGAGCCTTGCAAAAAATGAAAGAAGCATCCCCCTTATGTGGGATCTGAAAGGAACTCAAGAATTTTCAACAGCTCTGTTTGTTTTTAGTTCCTCTTCCAATTTTAGATGTACCTGCTGGCTCCAATTCCTGAGTATTTCAAGGTGTTTTCAGAAGGAAATGACTCATCCCATTGTGTTGTAATCCTCCACTGCAGGCAGTCAGGTTTCTCCTTTCTCTGGTTCTTTGCTTTCTCTCTTCTGTAATTTTGTCGGCATCTCTTTTCTCTCAGTCACTTTGCTCATATGGATTTATTTTCTCTCTATTACTCTTGGGGAGCATAGATAAATAAATATATGCTATTTAACCAGAGGTCTATGGTTATTTTTTTAAAGTATGAGACTATAAACATCATTTTCAATTTATTTACCCATATAAAATATGCTGTTTAATAAGTTCTGGGAGGGATTGGGGACAGGAGGAGAAGGGGACAACAGAGGATGAGATGGCTGGATGGCATCACCAACTCGATGGACATAAATTTGAGTAAACTTCGGAAGTTGCTGACTGACAGGGAGGCCTGACGTGCTGCGATTTATGGGGTTGCAGAGTCAGACACGACTGAGCGACTGAACTGAAATGAACTGAAATATATTTTTAAAGCATACAGAGGGAAAAAAAATACATGGAAATATACCAAATGTCAACAGTTGCTGTATTGGTATAGTTGTTCATATTCTTTTTTCATTTTTATGTCTGAAGTTTTTGAGAATGGACAAGTTTACTTATAATATTGGGATATAAATTAAACTATTCTTTTAAAGCACAATTTTATTAGAATATTTTATACCTATACTATATGTTCTGAAAGTAGATACTCTTTCATAGGCAATTGAAATATATATATATAAAAGAAGAGAAAAAAGCAGGGGTGAGGTGGTTTGGTGTTTTGAGCTTAGCTTGTTTTTCACCATTCCAGTGGTTTGGCTGTTCACGGCTCTTTCCCCAGTGCATTAGTTCCCCTGTGCTCCCATAACAAACTAACACAAACTAGGTGGTTTAAGAACAGAAATTTGTTGTCTCACAGTTCTAGATGCTAAGTTCAAGATCAAAGTGACAGCAGGGCATGTTCCTTCCGAAGGTACTGGAAAAGGATGTGTTCCAGCCCTCTTTCCTAGTTTCTGGTAGTGCCCAGGATTGTAACAGCATAACTCTAATCTTCACAGGGTATTCTAACAGTGTACATATCTGTTTCTATGTCCTAATTTCCCTTTAAGAAGACACCAGTCATATTGGATTAGGGCCAACACTGATGACCTCACCTTAACTTGAACATCTGTGAGGACTGCATTTCTAAATAAAGTCATATTCACAGATACTGGGGATCCAGTACCTTTTGGGGCAACCCAGCTCAATCCATAACATCTTGTTAGTGTCAGAAGACTCTTAAGAATCCTAAAATTCTATTCACTGCATCTAGCTGGATCTTATGTTGATACTCTAAACCATGTGCTTAGTTATTCAGTCATGTCCAACTCTTTGCAACCCCATGGACGGCAGCTTGCCAGGCTCCTCTGTCCATGGGGATTCTTCAGGCATGGGCTCCTCTAAAATATATCTGTCCTACAGCAATGAAGACACAGACATAGAGAACATGTTTGTGGACACAGCAGGGGAAGGAGAGGATGGGACGAATTGAGAGAGTAGCATGGAAACATATTTATTACCTATACAAAATATCCCAGTGGGAATTTGCTGTACTGCAAACCCATGCTCTGTGACAACTTAGGTGAGTGGGATGGGGTGTGAAGTGGGGTGGGGGGGGGGGTTAAAAAGGAGAGGGACATGTGTATACCTATGAATGTTCTTGTTGATGTATGGCAGAAGCCAACACAAAAGTATAAAGTAATTATCCTTCAATTGAAAATAAATAAATTTTAAAAATAAATTTAAAAAATAAAATGCATCTGCCCTAGAACTGTGAATCCCACACATAGCAGATTATCAGAATCCCTGAGAAGTGTTTACAAAATACATGTACCAGAACCTTCCAACCTCAATTAGAGATTCTAATTAAGTAGTTATGGAGAGAGGGACAGGCCATATAAATTTTTAAAATTTCTCCAGATTATTCTAATGATCAATCAGATATGGGAATCACTAAGCCCTAAAGTATGTGCCTCTGGGTATGAGCAATACTATCTACAGGAATGCAAGGAAAAACATTAGAATTTCTATTTCTATTGATTCCACTGCAGACTTTTAAATGTCTTTTAAATAATTCTTCATAATGTGCCATATGTTACAGTTGTAACAATATATTGCATATATATGTGAGTATATAATTTATAAATTTAAATATATACAAAAGAGGTACACTTTCAAAACCTGATGAGGGACTGTAAGCTAAGGCTTTTGGAGACCATTGCCCTAAAGGGTATTGAGACAGATAATTATCTGGGCTTCTTCATCATGCAGGTACTCCTAAAGATAAACACAGGGACTAAGATGACAAAAATGAGCAGGGCTCCCATTGGACTTTTAATAAAAATATGTTTATAGGATATTATAATAGATAACTTGGTACTTACTATGGAGCCGTTAATTTGCACCACTAAAACATTCTATGTGCCAGCCTCATTATATAATATGGACATTTATTGCTAAACAATGAACAAACTATATGCATAAATCTGCTTATGCATAAATCAGTGTTTTGCTAGTGCATTTTAAAGCAAAAGAAATACACTGAAATGAGGCATTTAAAAATGTTTACTTTGAAAAATAAGTTAAAAGACAGACACCAAAAGTAAAGAACAATAGAAGTTGGGAATCCAGTTACATGATAGGTTTTTATATAGCTTGAAGGAGGAGAGAAGAGAGAAGAATGTAGGAAAGGGACAAAAGAAGATGTTTTTAATGGAAATAACATAGGAAGATTCTAGGTATTAAATTAGAGGGAAAATACCTTCCCTATAAACAACAGAATCCTGCCAACTGCGCTGAGAGAAAATCAGGTGAAATTGATTGTGCCAGAATTAGATAAAGCACTAGCTAAACAAAGAGCTTCTGGCATCCTGTGGAAAGAGCCAGAAAGTACAAAAAAAGATCAGCTCAGTGGCAGTCAGCCATTTGATACCAATGAAGCTAATCCACACCACAGACTTGGGAACACAGTAGATTTTCCTCCTTGTCTGTTCTCACAAATAATCATTAATTTTATGTGCAGCTTCAGCAGGTGCATGGAGAGGGCCTACTGTTTTGACACTGTGCTGGAGAGTTTCCAAGCAGCAAGCTGGTGTAGTCCTTGAGTCCTTTCCACTTCACTGCTTCTCAAATTCACTTATATCTACAGACAGCCTGTCTCCTACCTGTAAGATGCAGGGGCAGACCAGCTATTCTGGCATCCAGAGAGGTTCATTTTCAAAAATCTAGAGCCAAGACATGCATAAACTTAGCAAGTGGCAGCAGGAGTGTCCAGTCATTGATATGAACCATATAGGATGAGTCTTCTTGGCTAAAATGCTTATGGATCATCTACCTGTTAGATCAGGTGCTAGGGACTTAAATGTGACACCTTTATGCTCAAGGAGATGTGGTACGCACTTTGACTGCACTTAAGAAAAATGCAAATAATATATGAATTTATACTAGGCTCAATATAGAGAAAGCATTGATAGGAAAAGGGTTTTAACTTCTCACAGATCTAAACTTTCACCCTATTCATTCCCATTCTACAGTTCTACTATGCTCAAGGTTAACTTGAGCATAGTAGATGTCAACTTACTTTGCTCAACCACTTTGCCTTTACCTCTGTGGGGAGGTAAATAAGAAATGAAAGAAGAGAAGCTAGAAGCTGTTCCACCTGTGTCTTTCCTCCCCTTCCTAAGGCACTGAGTAAATAGAAATTATCCCTGTGAAGAGTATTAGTGAGGGTATCAATGGGTACAATTCATTAAATAAGAGCAGATGTCACAAAGAGATTGCAAAAACCTGAAGAAACATGTCCATACCTTGCATATAGCACTCCCCACCATCCCTGCCCCCTGGGAAGTTTACAGACACTGCCACCTGTCTTGGTGACAGATACACTGTGTCCACTGCAAGCTTTCCAGGTGGTGTGCAAAGATGGAAGCCTCATGTGTAACCATCTGTAACATAAAGACATTTGCCAACTCTCCCCTCAAGATTTGGTAAGAACCAATGACATATGTATAGACCAATTCAATTTCCTTAGAAGGAAGAATCTATGAAATAAGAGCATGTTAATTTTCCCTAGGAGTTAGCAGGTGGTTGATAATCTTACCCACAACATGTGAATATAACTATTGACACATAGATTGGATGGATTGCCCACTAACATGAAAAAATAAATGATAAGGTTAGAAGAAAAAGATACAAAATACTATTGTTTCCTAATTCAAGTAATCAATGCTCTGTTCACTAGAGGAAAGATTTATATGGATGCTACCTAGGCAAGCAAATTTGAGTTCCTTCTCTAAATTTAACATAATAGGAAATAACTGTTATAAAATATACTAGATAAAGATCATCTGGTAAGTGGATAATATATTTTGAAAAAGAAAGGGAACTTGATGTATTAATAGTTAGTGAGAAGTGCAATAACATCTCACATTCAATACATCTATGAGAGAATAAAATAAGCCCAAAATTGATAAAGGAAAACTACTCCAATTTTGGCTTGAACTCAGATTACTTTCTTCTACAAATTTGGAGATTATCATGTTTAACAATAAAGTTACCTTCTTTGAAATGGAAACTTGAGGAATAGTGAATGTAGTTGGACCTCTGAGTTAAAGATATTCATGTCTTGAATTTTAATTCAACTTGTACGGCTTGCAAGCTAATGCCAGAATGGACTTGTTTTCCTATTTAGAAAAGGGAGGAGGCAAGGGAAAACCACACATGGCATCACTGGCAACAATCCAAGTGGCAGAGTGCTAGGGAAGAAATTGGCAGCCACACTATCTGAGAAATCAAACTGGAGACAACTTTCGATGTATTTCAAAAATAAGACATAGCAGAGTATGACAAGTATAAACTTTTTAACAAAAGCACTGAAAAATCGCTTCACTCTTTCCCTTTTTTCCAATTATCATTCTAGCTTTGTAAATGTTCCCACTTGATTTCAGCTACATTGCTATTTTGGTATAAATGTCAAGGAAAACTTAAAGACTATATTTTTCTCATCTTGAAAGATGCCTCAACTTTTTTGGAGAGAACAAAGTTCTAACAAAGGAAATTAGAAGTAACTTCTGCCCGATTAAAAATGGAGAATATCAGAAGGAATCATGGCTAAAGAAAAACAAACTAGTGATTAAAATTGCTAACATTCTACAAAACCCATAATCTAGCCCATGATACCTGAACATAATGGCCTCTATTATGTGAGGCTCTTGGAGCATCTCCAAGGCAGTGATCATCTTTAACCTCCAAACCATTGCTGCAAGATAGAGAAGTGCTGTCCATCAAAACCCCATTTTCCAGGTAGTAAATTCTCAAGTGCAAGAATTTTAAGTTTCACTTAATGATCCAGAGAAAAGGGGGGAAGGAGTGGGACTTGCTGGATCTAAAGTGTCTATCCAGATTGATAGATATGACTTTATCCTTTTACATTGCACAGTCTCATGGAGGGAGGGAACTTATACTACCTTCACCAGGAGGGAGTTGTACGGAAGTAAATACACCTAATAACTCTCTCCCCTCCATCCTCTCATTCACTCTTTCCCTAGAGAAGAAGAATGGCTCATTTTAGAGATGAAATTGAGGGGAAAGCTCTGGGCAGGTGCAGCTCAAACCCCTCTGGGTGCACTCTCCCAACTAACCTCCCTCTGAATACAAACATCCTCCTCTGCTCCAAGTGATAATTCTGTGAGGGTAGGCTCTGCCTATGAAGGATAAAGACCCGGAGTTTATGGTGAGGAGATGGATTCAGCTGGGGAAAGAGCAAGAATCCTGATTTTGGTTGTAGGTTTAAGCAGGCTCCTCTAACCTGGCTTTATTAGTTTTGAAACTTTTGTTTTGGTCCTTTTCTTGGCTATCCTCCAATTGGAAGCCTATTGACAGAGGAGCCTGGCTGGCTACAGTCCATAGAGTCACAAAGAGTCTGACACAACTGAAGCAACTAAGCATGTAAGCAAATATAGAAGTATGAGTGACACCTCAAACACCTCCACCATAGTGTCCTACCAAATAGTTTAAAATGAATCCAAAACAGCTGCTTAGTTCCCAAGATTTAGCATAGTGATGCTGGTGTGACACCATCATGCTGCATGATGACATCATGACAGCATCATGCTTCAAAACAGTGCCAAACACTGTGCTTCCTATAACTGATTTACATGTATTAACTCATGAATTCTCATATAAGTCTATAAGGTAGAAACTATAATTATAGCATCACATGAGAAATTGAGGCAATCCAGGCTTAATAATCTTTCCAAAGTTACAGAAAATGGAGTCTATCCTCTTTACCACCACTCTCATGGTCACTATTAACTTCAGGTATTACCCAACTTCTCATCTTAAGATTATCAGTCATTTTATCATAAATAATATTTGTATTTTAATATATATTTGCTTTGACTAGTTGGAATGATATATTAATATATCTTTTATTTTATGGTGATTTTTTAAACAAAATTAAGAATAATAACAATAGGAATAACACCCAACGTTGTGTGTCAGGAACTGTATTAAGCATTGACCTGATAAAATCATCAAAGTAACCAAATGAGGTGATGGTGTCATCATCCTCATTTTACAGATGAGGTTAGGAACCTTAAGAATACCTACAATAAGCATACTATCAGAGTATTGGACAAGATTAATTCTTATGTATCACACTGATAGCAACCATCTCAATTCTACACCATATAGATGAAATAAGAGAAGAATAAATGATATCAAAACAAGTTTAATCAATGATGTCTGTATGCCCCAGAAGGTTAACTCATACAAAATTTTGAGAAAACATCTTCAGGGTAGACTACTTAAATATAATTAATATGCTTGTTATTTATCTTCATATCTCAAATCATAATCATGATGTGCTTTTTACATATTTAATCATAAGCCTCATAACTCTCCAGTTTTCACATAATTTCGAAAAATTTAAAGTGTGAGGGGACTAAAGTACTTTATTTAAATTTCACAATGCAAAAATCCAAAAGCCAAGCTTATGGCACTTAATCAAAAGTTCTGAGCTCATTCTGAAGAACTTCTGGATGTTTTTGCCTGAAAAAACTATGGTTCTACTCTTTACCATAATAGTTTGGGTTATTTTGACTCTCATTAAAACATCCTCCTGTTTTTTTTCCAGAACATGAAATTGTATATTTAATTATTTTCCTTTATTTTCATCTCTCACTTCTAGATGAACCATTCAGGTTTTTGAACAATTCATTAGCAACACCTACTCATCATTAAATGGTAAGTGGAAATTACCAGTAAAAGGACCCTGGAATGCAGCCACTCAACCTGCAGTGAAACCTCTGTGTGTCCTGCACATAATTGGCAAAGCTCAATAAATACGGACTGTTTTGCTGATCTACAGAGTTAGATAGGTGGGAGGATGGATGTGCAAGAGGATATGCAAGCAGCTTTTGGAAGAGGAACTAAGTAGGGTACCTACAAACAGGAAGATTAGAAGCAAAATGTTTTTAAAGATACCCTGAAGCATAACTTCAAACAGTGTTATGGCTGTAGACCACTGGGAAATCCATGCAGCAGATGGCTCAAGCTAATGCCCAGCTAAAATGAAATGGCTGCTTTCACAAAGATACCAGCCATCCTCCAATGGAAGGAGATTATGTTCAAATGTAGGACAGCCTGCATGGGTGTATGGTAAAGAGAGGGCTGCAACAGACATAAGAAACACTTTTCAGTTCAAATGGCTACAAAAATGGGCAGATTTCCGAAATATCTTCCCCTTCCCCCACTCTCTTTCTTACAAACACTGCATTTCCTTATTGATATAAATGACTTATTGCTCAAGTCAGTAAAAACACCATAGAACAAAAACACATTATAGTATAATAGTTTTAATGACATTAGAAGAAAAAAAAAATTGAAAAGCATACTGTTCCAGAATTCTTTGCTAAATAAATGCGATTCTGGCTCTTTTCAAACTCAGTTCAGTTCAGTTGCTCTGTCGTGTCCGACTCTTTGCAACCCCATGAATCACAGCTCGCCAGGCCTCCCTGTCCATCACCATCTCCAGAGTTCACTCAAACTCACGTCCATCGAGTCGGTGATGCCATCCAGCCATCTCATCCTCTGTCGTCCCCTTCTCCTCCTGCCCCCAATCCCTCCCAGCATCAGAGTCTTTTCCAATGAGTCAACTCTTCGCATGAGGTGGCCAAAGTACTGGAGTTTCAGCTTTAGCATCATTCCTTCCAAAGAACACCCAGGGTTGATCTCCTTCAGAATGGACTGGTTGGATCTCCTTGCAGTCCAAGGGACTCTCAAGAGTCTTCTCCAACACTACAGTTCAAAAACATCAATTCTTTGGCACTCAGCTTTCTTCACAGTTTAACTCCCGCATCCATACATGACCACTGGAAAAAAACATAGCCAAGACTAAGTGGACTTTTGCTGGCAAGGTAATGTCTCTACTTTTCAATATGCTATCTAGGTTGGTCATAACTTTTCTCCCAAAGAGTAAGCGTCTTTTCATTTCATAGCTGCAGTCACCATATGCAGTGATTTTGGAGCCCAAAATGATAAAGTCTGACACTCTTTGCACTGTCTCCCCATCTATTTCCCATAAAGTGATGGGACCAGATGCAATGATCTTCATTTTCTGAATGTTGAGCTTTAAGCCAACTTTTTCACTCTCCTCTTTCACTTTCATCAAGAGGCTTTTTAGTTCCTCTTCACTTTCTGCCATAAGAGTAGTGTCATCTGCATTTCTAAGGTTATTGATATTTCACCCGGCAATCTTGATTCCAGCTTGTGCTTCTTCCAGCCCAGCAGTTCTCATGATGTACTCTGCATAGAAGTTAAATAAACAGGGTGACAATATACAGCCTTGACGAACTCCTTTTCCTATTTGGAACCAGTCTGTTGTTCCATGTCCAGTTCTAACTTGCTTCCTGACCTGCATACGAATTTCTCAAGAGGCAGATCAGGTGGTCTGGTATTCCCATATCTTGAAGAATTTTCCACAGTTTATTGTGATCCACACAGTCAAAGCCTTTGACATAGTCAATAAAGCAGAAATAGATGCTTTTCTGGAACTCTCTTGCTTTTTCCATGATCCAGCGGATGTTGGCAATTTGATCTCTGGTTTCTCTGCCTTTTCTAAAACCAGCTTGAACAACTGGAAGTTCACGGTTCACATATTGCTGAAGCCTGGCTTGGAGAATTTTGAGCATTACTTTACTAGCGTGTGAGATGAGTGCAATTGTGTGGTAGTTTGAGCATTCTTTGGCATTGCCTTTCTTTGGGATTGGAATGGAAATTGACCTTTTCCAGTCCTGTGGCCACTGCTGAGTTTGCTGGCATATTGAGTGCAGCACTTTCACAGCATCATCTTTCAGGATTTGAAATAGCTCCACTGGCATTTCATCACCTCCACTAGCTTTGTTCGTAGTGATGGTTTCTAAGGCCCACTTGACTTCACATTCCAGGATGTCTGGCTCTAGGTCAGTGATCACACCATCGTGATTATCTTGGTCGTGAAGATCTTTTTTGTACAGTTCTTCTGTGTATTCTTGCCATCTCTTCTTAATATCTTCTGCTTCTGTTAGGTCCATACCATTTCTTTCCTTTATTGAGCCCATCTTTGCATGAAATGTTCCTTTGGTATCTCTGATTTTCTTGACGTGATCCCTAGTCTTTCCCATTCTGTTTTTTCCCCCTATTTCTTTGCATTGATCACTGAGGAAGGCTTTCATATCTCTTCTTGCTATTCTTTGGAACTCTGCATTCAGATTATTATATCCTTCCTTTTCTCCTTTGTTTTTTGCTTCTCTTCTTTTCACAGCTATTTGGAAGGCCTCCCCAGACAGCCATTTTGCTTTTTTGCATTTCTTTTCCATGGGGAAGGTCTTGATCCCTGTCTCCTGTGCAATGTCATGAACTTCATTCCATAGTTCATCAGGCACTCTATCTATCAGATCTAGTCCCTTAAATCTATTTCTCTCTTCCACTGTATAATCATCAGGGATTTGATTTAGGTCATACCTGAATGGTCTAGTGGTTTTCCCTACTTTCTTCAATTTAAGTCTGAATTTAGCAATAAGGAGTTCATGATCTGAACCACTGTCAGCTCCTGGTCTTGTTTTGTTGACTGTATAGTGTTTCTCTATCTTTGACTGCAAAGAATATAATCCATCTGATTTTGGTGTTGACCAACTGGTGATGTCCATGTGTAGAGTCTTCTCTTGTGTTGTTGGAAGAGGGTGTTTGTTATGACCAGTGCATTTTCTTGGCAAAACTCTATTAGTCTTTGCCCTGCTTCATTCCGTATTCCAAGGCCAAATTTGCCTGTTCCTCCAGGTGTTTCTTGACTTCCTACTTTTGCATTCCAGTCCCCTATAATGAAAAGGACATCTTTTTGGGTGTTAGTTCTAAAAGGTCTTGGAGGTCTTCATAGAACCTTCAACTTCAGCTTCTTCAGCGTTACTGGTTGGGGCATAGACTTGGATTACTGTGATATTGGATGCTTTGCCTTGCAAACAAACAGAGATCATTCTGTCGTTTTTGAGATTGCATCCAAGTACTGCATTTCGGACTCTTTTGTTGACCATGATGGCCACTCCATTTTTTCTGAGGGATTCCTGCCCGCAGCAGTAGATATAATGGTCATCTGAGTTAAATTCACCCATTCCAGTCCATTTTAGTTCGCTGATTCCTAGAATGTCGACATTCACTCTTGCCGTCTCCTGTTTGACCACTTCCAATTTGCCTTGATTCATGGACCTGACATTCCAGGTTTCTATGCAATATTGCTCTTTACAGCATCGGACCTTGCTTCTATCACCAGTCACATCCACGGCTGGGTATTCTTTTTGCTTTGGTTCCATGCCTTCATTCTTCCTGGAGTTATTTCTCCACGGATCTCCAGTAGCATATTGGGCACCTACTGACCTGGGGAGTTTCTCTTTCAGTAATCTATAATTTTGCTTTTTCATACTGTTCATGGGGTTCTCAAGGCAAGAATACTGAAGTGGTTTGCCATTCCCTTCTCCAGTGGATCACATTCTGTCAGATCTCTCCACCATGACCCACCCGTCTTGGGTTGCCCCACGGGCTTGGCTTAGTTTCATTGAGTTAGACAAGGCTGTGGTCCTAGTGTGATTAGATTGACTTGTTTTCTGTGAGTATGGTTTCAGTGTGTTTGCCCTCTGATGCCCTCTTGCAACACCTACCGTCTTACTTGGGTTTCTCTTACCTTGGGCGTGGGGTATCTCTTCATGGCTGCTCCAGCAAAGCGCAGAAACCTGAATGCTAACTCTGGAAAGGTGGCTTTTGGGACTCTAGTCCACCAGCTTGTTGGCCTGCTGGGTTTCTGAATAAAGTCACTATTCCTTGCCACAACAATACATCTCTGATTTACTGGCCTGTTTTGTGACAAGCATTATGAACTTTGACTTGGTAACAATACTAGGCCACAATAATATCAGTAAGACCTACTCTGCTCTTCCTCTCTCTAACTCTTAAATCCATTTCTCAATAGGTTCTAAAGACAAGAGATAGAGATGTCATTTAATGATCTGATAATAATTTTTAATCTCTAACTACAATCTGACTTCTCCATGATGGGAAGACAAGAATGATTATGATACTCTTCAAATCATATTCCCTAGGTATGAAATTAAATGATGCTTGCTCCTTGGAAGGAAATCTATGACAAACCTAGACAGCATATTAAAAATGCTGAGACATCACTGTGACATTATAGAGACATCACTGTGACAACAGAGTCTGTATAATCAAAACTATGGTTTTTCCAGAAATCATGTATGGATGTGAGAGTAGAACCATAAAGAAGGCTGAGAACCAAAGAATTAATGCTTTTGAATTGTGGTGCTAGTGAAGACTCCTGAGAGTCCCTTGGACTGCAAGGAGATTAAACCAGTCAATCCTAAGGGAAATCAACCCTGAATATTCATTGGAAGGACTGATACTGAAGCTCTAATATTTTGGCTAGTTGATGTGAAGAACCAACTCATAGGAAAAGACCCTGATGCTGGGAAAGGTTGAAGACAAAAGGGGAACAGGGCAGTAGAGGATGAGTTGGTGAGATAGCATCATTGACTCAATAGACATGAATTTTAGCAAGCTCTGGGGGATAGTGGAGGACAGAGGAGCCTGGAGTGCTGCAGTCCAAGGGGTCACAGAGCTGGACACAACTTAGTAACTGAATAGCAACAACAACAAACTAGGCAACTGACTTTAAATGCCTATAAATCAAGTCTTCATTTTATCATATATTTCACATCTGATATTTTGGGTTAGCCAAAAAGACAACCCCATATCACTTGTCTGAATTGTGACATTTTCTATAGGAATTAGAGATGCCCTCATGTTATTCACATTTTGAGTGCAATTTTGTGCTGCCTACTATTTCCCAACCCATAATTTAAGCCCCAGCTAAGGTCCCATCACTTTCATTACATAAACTTCCAATTATTTGTCCATTTTATTTTCCCAATTGATTTATTTTGTGTGCCACACAATTTGTTCCATTTCCTGTTGTGTAATCTAGATATCAGCTGTGGTTTTCTTTCTAATTTAAACTCTAAATAAGATTTTACCTTCTGTGAGCTGCAGAAAGCACAGTGCTGTCCATAAAATTTCTGTCAATTTGTCAGGTTCATAAACTCCAGGTCAGTTTTGGTTTTCTTTTTTTGTCTTTGACTTTTGTGCTGAACTTTTGTTCTCTGCTCTTTCACTCTCTTTGATCTCTATCCAGTATTGACCCAAACTTGAAACACTATTCTTTTATTGTGTTTCCACAAAAACAACTCAAAGAAAACTTTCATGTGCCTAGCATATGTATAAAAGCATTGAGATATAAAGGGTATTTACATAGACGAAATATAAAATAATTATTAAAATTTAGTATTAAATAGTGTTGATCTTAAAAGTCCATATTGTCATTTTTATGTGATGCTTGACCCCCTTTCTCATTTTTTCTTCCCTCGTCTCTTTTTTCTATCTTCTGCTCTTCCAGGAAAGGGAAAAATAAAAACAAAGGGAAGTAAATATTTTTTATAACTCCTTTCCTCATACTCCGGTCAATCCTCCACATACTCAGGTACTCAGCAGAAGCTGTGAAAGTACCACTAATGAGAAGAGTGAAAAGAATTCAGAGTCCTAAATAATGATGGTTTCATCCTTCTGGTTACTTTTGCAATACTTTATTAGAATTTCATGATAACAAATCTTCACTCTCCAATTCATTTACTGAGTCTCCCAGTCAAGGCTAATGTTTGCATTTCAGAAATCCATGGTACCCAGCACAGTGTATGGTGCATAATGTTTTCTTAGGACAACAAGCAAAGTCCTACCTGACTAAGGAAATGCTCAGCTTCAAGCCCAGAACAGGCCAAGGAATAAATAGACCATGTACTTAAAATATCCTACTCCTTCTACTTCCATAGTAGTTAGCTTTGTCTGAATTATTGATTCCTTTTTTAGATCTTTTGTGTTCAGTCACTGTGTCATGTCCAACACTTTGTGGCCTCATGGACTGCAGCCCACCAGGCTCCTTTGCCCATGGAATTTTCCAGGCAAGAATACCAGAGTAGGGTGCTTTTCCTAAGCCAGGGGATCCTCCTGACCCAGGGATCAAACCCATGTCTCATGTCTCCTGCTTTGGCAAGTGGGTTCTTTACCACTAGCAGCTTTGGTCTTTTTGTAATTGGTAATTCTGCTTGAGACTTGGCTCCTGATTTCATTGTCCTTATTCTGAGCCATAATCTCTACCCAGATCAATGCTCATTTAGTACCTTAGCAGAAATGGACAAAGTAATTGAAGAGGGCAGGGAGATTTTTTTTATTTTTGTGAAAAAAATCTGTTTCATTTAACTGTTTTTTTTTTTTTTAACTATGTCACTGTTTATTAAATAGTCCATGGCACAAAGAAATGCTAGAAAGAAGTGACAAACACTGTATCCAAGCTCTAAAAATCTTGAAGGCAGCAGCACAAATATTACATTAGAAACAAATAAAATTATAAATATTACTGGAAATGTTATTTCCTTGAGTAATTCTGGCACCTGAAAAACAAATATCTAAATATATAGTGCTTCTTGATCACCTGATTAATTTCTTAAATCACCTGCAGTATAACTTTAAAATATTAAACTCTAAGTTCACCAAATCAATTTAACATACCATTTGCCTTTTACTTATTTCTTTTTAATTAAGGATGGTTTATTCATTAAATGTTTATTAAGAATATGTTATATCTTGAGCACTTTGCAAGTTGCTAAAATGAAAACATGAGTAGTCTTTGTGTCACACTAATAATAATAATAATAGTTATGGAAGTTGTCAAAATTTTTACTAGTAGTATTTTATCCTTATGCTTACCTAGCAAGAAAATACAAATTTTCTCAACAACTTAAGACTCTCAGACAACTAATAACAAACTATAGGAAGGATCATTATTGGTTTTAGAGCATGTGTATCTGATAAAAGAAATTCTTTTTCAATTTATTGAACACTACAGTTTCCTAAATAAAACAGATGACCTGAGGGAGAGTAGAAAAATATTTATTACTATTACAGCAACTTACCACTGACCATGAAATCCAAGTCCTGAACTAACCAATAGCTAGGCATTTAAACTCTATATTTAAAGTCAGCATTTAAAAACCTAGAAGAAAGATATAACTTTGAAAAAGCTACTATATACTAGAAGAAAATTCCTAAAACTAATTTCTGATTTTGCAAGATATAACAAACTATATGTCAGAGAGAAAATCATGAGAAAAGAACTTGCTTAATTGAGAAGTCAAAAAAAAAAAAAACTAATTTCTGATTTTGCAAGATATAACAAACTATATGTCAGAGAGAAAATCATGAGAAAAGAACTTGCTTAATTGAGAAGTCAAAAAAAAAAAAAGATGAGGATAAAATAGAAATGGATGAAATATAAAAAGACTATAAGGAGGTTAAATATGTGATTAAAGAATATAAACAACCATAACAGAAAAAAATATCAAGCAGAACTGGTGCTGAAAAAATAAAATCTCTAACAAAAACTCATATTACAGGCCATACTCTAAACACAAAGTGATACTAATATCAGATTAATAATTTTTTAAAGACCAGGGAGTTAAAAACTTTATATACATTGGTAAAGAAAAAAATAAAGGCAAAATATAGGCTACTGAGAAATTAATAACAATAGAAAGATTATTCTTCACTAAAACTACAGACAAAGCTACTGTTGCATGCTTTGTACTTAAAGAAGAAAGTAATAAAAACAATTGAGCTAAGCATTTAATATAGTGTGTTAGAAAAAGAACAGTGTGACAATCATATGAAAAGTAAAGAAAGATTATTTATTAAAGATTAGAAATTAACAACTCAAAAAACATGACCCTAGCCTGGAGAATCCCAGGGATGGGGGAGCCTGGTGGGCTGCCATCTATGGGGTTGCACAGAGTTGGACATGACTGAAGCGACTTAGCAGTAGCAGTAGCATAGGGTTCATAAGTAAGAAAGAGAGAATGAAGGAGTAGGGAGGGAGAGATGGAGAGGGTGTGAGAGAGGCAAAAAATGGATGACAGAGAGAGAAGAGATTTTTTTGGAAGGATAAAATTAGAAAAGGTATTAAACCGTTCATTCTGAAATGAAAATGCTTGAGAATAGTTAACATAATCTTTGAAGGTAAAAATAATACAAGAACCACATCATATGATATATTAAAACATATATAAAGAAATAGATAAATGAAGCAAACAAATGCATAAAATAATTCCTTATGTCAGTGAGGAAAGGCAAATTTAAAATAATAAATGTTTTTGAGACCATTGAAAAACATAATTGTAGGTTCTCATATGACACTTCATTCCAAAATAAATTCATTTTAATGGCTGAGTAATACTCCATTGTGTATATGTACCACTGCTTTCTTATCCATTCATCTGCTAATAGACATCTAGGTTACTCCCCTGTCCTGGCTATTATAAACAGTTCTGCAATGAACATTGGGGTACATGTGTCTCTTTCAATTCTGGTTTCCTCGGTGTGTATGCCCAGCAGTGGGATTGCTGGGTCGTATGGCAGTTATATTTCCAGTTTTTTAAGGAATCTCCACACTATTCTCCATAGTGGCTGTACTAGTTTGCATTCCCACCAACAGTGTAAGGAGGGTTCCCTTTTTTCCACATCCTCTCCAGCATTTATTGCTTGTAGACTTTTGGATCGCAGCCATTCTGACTGGCGTGAAATGGTACCTCATAGTGGTTTTGATTTGCATTTCTCTGACAATGAGTGATGTTGAGCATCTTTTCATGTGTTTGTTAGCCACCTGTATGCCTTCTTTGGAGAAACGTCTATTTAGTTCTTTGGCCCATTTTTTTATTGGGTCATTTATTTTTTTGGAATGGAGCTGCAGGAGTAGCTTGTATATTTTTGAGATTAGTTGTTTGTCAGTTGCTATTATTTTCTCCCATTCTGAAGGCTGTCTTTTCACCTTGCTTATAGTTTCTTTTGTTGTTCAGAAGCATTAATTTTAATTAGATCCTATTTGTTTATTTTTGCTTTTATTTCCAATATTCTGGGAGGTGGGTCATAGAGGATCCTGCTGTGATGTATGTCGGAGAGTGTTTTGCCTATGTTCTCCTCTAAGAGTTTTATAGTTTCTGGTCTTATGTTTAGATCTTTAATCCATTTTGAGTTTATTTTTGTATATGGTGTTAGAAAGTGTTCTAGTTTCATTCTTTTACAAGTGGTTGACCAGTTTTCCCAGCACCACTTGTTAAAGAGATTGTCTTTTCTCCATTGTATATTCTTGCCTCCTTTGTCAAAGATAAAGTGTCCATAGGTGCGTGGGTTTATCTCTGGGCTTTCTATTTTGTTCCATTGATCTATATTTCTGTCTTTGTGCCAGTACCATACTGTCTTGATGACTGTGGCTTTGTAGTAGAGCCTAAAGTCAGGCAGGTTGATTCCTCCAGTTCCAATCTTCTTTCTCAAGATTGCTTTGGCTAGTCAAGGTTTTTTGTATTTCCATACAAATTGTGAAATTATTTATTCTAGCTCTGTGAAAAATACCGTTGGTAGCTTGATAGGGATTGCATTGAATCTATAGATTGCTTTGGGTAGTATACTCATTTTCACTATATTGATTCTTCCAATCCATGAACATGGTATATTTCTCCATCTATTTGTATCCTCTTTGATTTCTTTCGTCATTATACAGAGTGAAGTAAGCCAGAAAGAAAAACACCAATACAGTATACTAATGCATATATATGGAATTTAGAAAGATGATAATGACAACCCTGTATGTGAAACAGCAAAAGAGACAGAGATGTATAGAACAGTCTTTTGGACTCTGTGGGAGAGATGGTGGGGGGATGATTTGGGAGAATGGCATTAAAACATGTATAATATCATATAAGAAATGAATCGCCAGTCCAGGTTTGATGCAGGATACAGGAAGCTTGGGGCTGGTGCACTGGGATGACCCAGAGGGATGGTATGGGGAGGGAGGTGGGACGAGGGTTCAGGATGGGTAACATGTGTACACCCATGGCAGATGCATGTCGATGTATGGCAAAACTAATACAATATTATAAAGTAAAAAAAAAATAATAATTATTAAAAATTTTAAAAAATAAATACAAATGTAATAAATATTTGACAAAAAGGAAATCACAAATATATGAGAATAAAAATGCTACTTAACTATTTCAAAGAATAAAACATAAAGTTTGATAGTTTTTTCATATAAAATTTAAGGTATGAGTAAAGCAAAAATATTATTAATAATATGATTAATTAGTATTAATTAATAAGTAATGAATAAAAACAAGCAGCAAACATTGAAAGAAAACACACAACCTATACAGAAATCAAATGTTCAATAGCTTCAATATAAATAAATGTATTCAAGTCAGTAATTGAAAACCATAAGAATATAAAAGATCAATAGACACTTTTTAAAAAAATTCAGCTTAACTATGAAGAAATTCTGATTGAAACAGTAATAAAGGAAGCTTAAACATATGATGACAAAATTTACATAAATGATAATATTTACTATTGTTCTGCAATTCTTATAAAGACTGTTAGATGTGTAACTTGGTAGAGTCTTTTGGAAATATGGATTGTTGTTATTCAGTCACTACGTCATGTCAACTCATTGCAACTCCATGGACAGCAGCACACCAGGCTCCTCTCTCCTCCACTATCTCCCAGAGTTTGCTTACATTCATGTCCATTGAGTCAGCAATGCTATCTAATCATCTCATCCTCTGCCACCCCCTTCTCCTCCTGCCTTTAATCCTTCTCAGCATCAGGGTCTTTTCCAATGAGCCAGCTCTTCACATAAGAGCCCAAAATATTAGAAGCATCAGTCCTTCCAATAAATATTCAAGGTGATTTACTTTAGGATTGGCTGATTTGATTTCCTTGCAGTCCAAGAGACTCTCAAGAGTCTTTTCCAGCACCACAGTTTGAAAGCATCAGTTCTTTGGTGCCCAGCCTTCTCTACAGTCCAACTCTCACATCTGTACCTGATTCCTGGAAAAACCATAGCTTTGACTATATGGACATTTGTCAGCAAAGGAATTTATACTTTTTAATATACTGCCTAGATTTGTCATACCTTTTCTTCCAAGGAACAAGTGTCTTTAAATTTCATGACTCCAGTTACTGTCCACAGTGATTTTGGAGCCCAAGAAAAGAAAATCTGTCACTGCTTCCACTTTTTTCCCTTCTATTTGCCATGAAGTGATGGGATCAGCTGCTATGATCTTAGTTTTGTGAATGTTGAGTTTTAAGCCAATTTTTTCACTCTCTTCTTTCACCCCCATCAAGAGGCTCTTTAGCTCCTCTTCACTTTCTGCCATTAGAATGGTATCATCAGCATATCTGAGTTTGTTGATATTTCTGCCAGCAATCTTGATTCCAGTTTATGATTTATCCAGCACAGCATTTTGCATGATGTATTCTGCACGAAAGTTAAATATACAAGGTGACAATATGGAGCCTTGTTGTACTCCTTTCCCAATTTTGAACCAAATCATTGTTCCATGCCTGGTTCTAACTGCTGCTTCTTGACCTGCATAAAGGTTTCACAGGAGACAGGTAAGGTGGTCTGGTATTCCCATCTCTTAAAGAATTTTTCACAATTTATTGTGATCCACACACATTGACTACAATAGTGTAGTCAATGAAGCAGAAGTAGATATTTTTCTGGAATCCCCTTGCTTTCTTCATGATACAACAAAAATTGGCAATTTGATTCCTGGTTCCTCTACCTTTTCTAAACCCAGCTTGTATATCTGAAAGTTCTTGGTTCACGTACTGCTGAAGCCTAGTTTGAAGGATTTCGAGCATAACCTTGCTAGTATTGGGCTTCCCTTGAGGCTCAGCTGGTAAAGAATCTGCCTGCAGTGTGGGAGACCTGGGTTTGATCCCTAGGTTAGGAAGATGCCCTGGAGAAAGGAAAGGCTACCTACGCCAGTATTCTGGCCTAGAGAATTCCATGGGGTATATAGTCCATGGGGCTGCACTTTAGCAGCATTTTCTTTAGGATTTTAAACAGCTCAGCTGGAATTCCATCATGTCCACTAGCTTTGTTCATGGGTATATACTGCTAAGTCACTTCAGTCGTGTCTGACTCTGTGCGACCCCATAGATGGCAGCCCACCAGGCTCCCCCATCCCTGGGATTCTCCAGGCAAGAACACTGGAGTGGGTTGCCATTCATGGGTATATAGTAGGACTTTAAATGAGATTATTCTGATATCCGAAGAATTGTAGTTGAACACAAAATTGTGAGTAATAAGTATCAAATACAAAACAGCTCTAGTATCCATATTCTGTAATAATCTATATGAGAAAAGAATCTGTAAAAGAATGGAGATATATAGATATATATGTTTATATATATATATGATTTAATTTTCTGTATACTTGTAACTAACATAACATTGTATTTCAACTATACTCCAATACAAAATTTTAAAAGAAGAATAAGGAAATATTATTCTTCATATAAGCCTCACTCTCTTCCTGGTTGATAAACACTGTACAGCAACCAGAGAAAGAGACAGTATCTTGAGTGTTTAGTCTGTGTATAAAGCTAAGTCCTCCTCCCCTAAAGCCAAATAATGAAGATCTGAGACAATCAATTAAAGAAACTGTCACCTTATTCATTAGTTGGGGAACTTACTATGCAGCAAATTAAATGATCTCACATAGGAGTAGGAGAGGAAATGAGAAGTTGAGAGAGAAAATAGGGCAGAATGACGGGCAGGATGGAGCAGTCTAAGCCAATCATTTTTGTCTTGGAGAAAGTGGACATTACAGAAAGTAACAAAGCTTGAAATACCATGTTTGACAGAGCTATCAATGGTGCAGATCTCCCATGTCAAGGCAACTGTGCACTGAGGAGATCACCAACTAGGATCACATAACCACCTCAAGAGAACCAACCTGTCTCTGGAGAAGCACCAGCCAGCAGATGCAAGAGATGGCCTAAACAAAAAGTTTTAAGAAACACGTTTTTTAAGAAAAATATTTTCATACCTTCCTATTCTATTAGCTGGAACAGACGAGAGGCATAACAGGGAAAATAGAAGAGGAAAGGCTACATTAAGAGCATACTTTGTTCCAACTCTACTTCAAGTCCCCCAAGCCCACTGGTACTAGGAAGAGGAAGATATGCAGTAAATCGGACTATGATTGTTAAACTGGACGTGAATGCAGTGGCTTATATATAAATAGCTGAATGTAACAAGAAAGCTAAGGGAATTGTCCAAGATACCTCTAAAGGAATGGAAAAAGGAAATCTGAGAGAACAGAGAAAGGTAATTTGTCCCTACAAGTTCAGACTTCTCCATAGACTAGTTATATGTTCCACAGTTCCTAAAATAGTACATTCCCCTTCATATAGAAATTCCACTTCTGGAATGTATCTGTACTGAAAACAAAGGATTGTATTGTCAAATCCAACTACATAGGTCATAGATTTTACCCAATATCAAGCTTCACCAATTATTTAAACAATACAAGCAAAGAATTCCTTCCCTTGGGTGAGTCCAAGAACCTCTGATACAGCTTTTAATAAAAAAGGACTTTCTTCTCCCACAATAGGGCATCATTTGCCTCCAGGTTAAGAGAGAAGCATTTGAGCAATATATGCAGACAACTCACTCACACAGAGGAAGCTCTATGGGCTATCTTACATTAATTACACAGTTTGGACTCACAGTTAGACTGTGAAGAAAGCTGAGCACCAAAGAATTGATGCTTTTGAACTGTAATGGAGAAGACTCTTGACAGTCCCTTGGACTACAAGGAGATCCAACCAGTCTATTCTAAAGGAGATCAGTCCTGGGTGTTCTTTGGAAGGACTGATGCTGAAGCTGAAACTCCAATACTTTGGCCAACTCATGCAAAGAGTTGACTCATTGGAAAAGACTCTGATGCTGGGAGGGACTGGGGGCAGGAGGAGAAGGGGACGACAGAGGATGAGATGGCTGGATGGCATCACTGACTCGATGGACGTGAGTCTGGGTGAACTCCGGGAGTTGGTGATGGACAGGGAGGCCTGGCATGCTGCGATTCATGGAATCTCAAAGAGTCAGACACGACTGAGTGACTAAACTGAACTGAACTGAACTCTAGCCAGCAATTTCCTGTGAATCTATAAATTACAAGTGTATTTACAATAAGCAACTTCAACAGGATAGTTTTCTTTTTCCTATTTATAGATAAGAAGTTATCATTATCCTTTGCTACTTAACAGCATTAGTGGGTTTTTCAGGTCATTTGTATGTTTACCAGAAGGTCATTAGTGTATTTCCCAGGAGGTCATTAGTATGTTTACCAGGAAAATTAATGCAGATATTCTCTCTCCCTGAATATCTCTAGGAAAGTGTAAATTGGTCACAGTACTGCTGTAAATCCTTAGCTTCCCAAACTCCAGCTGAAATAATTGGATAAAAGTGTATTTTTTAGATACAAATATGTTTCATTCAAATAATTATAAACAATCTAATTATATGATGACTGAAGTTTCTTTAAATAAATTTACCATTTGTTTATATTATGGAATAGTCTACAGTCATGAATTACAATAGGTAGATATCTATGCTTCATTATGAAATTATGTTCACCAGAGGTGGCCTAATGAACAGGCAATTTACAGAATAATTCATACTATATGATACAGTATGATATGAATTTTGTAACACGTATATACACATACAAAAAAAATTACAATGCTTCAGAAAAAATATTAACAAGAGCTATGTACATTTTGTCCTTTTGTCAAATAGATTTGATTCTAACCTTGAGTTTTTAGTAGTTTCTCCAGATTTATGAAGATGTATTACACCAAAAAATAACCTTATACATACTTTACCAAAAGAATTTTTCTTAGTCTTGTAACTTATTGCAAAAATAACCCTGGAAATCATTATACCCCTCTTCCCTTGCTCTGTCATCATTAGATATAAACTCCTTTCTTCTCCAATATTTCTCTGTGTACACATGTATAATAACATATAATGCATATTTACCCTTTAGTTTGACTCTCCTACTAAGCTGTGAAATTTCCCTAGGTAAGGTTTACCTTTATCATCTTTATATCTCTATTATAATACCTGACATGCAGAATCTATTATCAATAATTTTTTTCTAATCTTGACAAGAAGAACAAAGAGAAATGGAGAGAGTCCTTTAGAACACTGTACTAGGTGCTACAGGGAACAAAAACAAAGATATAGTGATTATTTTCATTCTTAAGAATTTAGTTTGGAAAAATAAAATACAATCACAACTTCATTCCCAAATTGTGAGCCAGAGTTTCTCTAGAGGCAGACTAACTTTTACCAGACTCTTTTCCCATCTCTTTCCTTCCTGACTCCAGTAATTCCATGGGAGGGGACTGCATCCTTTAGTTGTATGTTTTCCAAGTAACAGAAAATCCAACAAAGAGTAGTTTAATAGAGATTCATTACTTATATATTACTAGAAGTCTGGAGGTTAAAAATAGCTGCCACTGGTTCCTCTTTTCAGCCAAAACCAAGAAGTTTCCTATTTTTGCTCTTTCATCCTTAGCTCACTGGTTTGGAGCCTCATAGTTGCCAGGTGACTGCTAAACTTCACATATTTACATTTCAGAGAGGAAGAGGTGAAAGAACCAGAGGTAAAGAGGCATGACAGCTGAATATTTTATCAGAAATTTAAAAGCATTCCAGGGAACTCCACTCAGCTGACAGCCACTTTCATCCCACTAGAGAAAATAAATAAATAAATAAATAAAAATAGTCATAAGGCTATGTGTTTATGGAAGAAGCTAGAAAGAAGTGGATTGTATTGGCCAGAAAATGTGGCAGACACATTTAGTAAGATAATAAGTAATTGTGTGGGACATTTCTTGCACTGCAAATATTTGTGGGCAGTATTTTCATGTTTTAAAATTGTACTAATTATGACTTTTAAAACCCATACTAATTTTTGACTCCTACATCTATGTGATAAGCACACTTAGCCAGGAACAGCCTCCTCTAGTTCAGCCATTGCTTGATGCCTTTCCTTACTTCTACTTCCTTTATTTGATGTAGTTATGTAGGTAAGCAAACTTAAGACCTGCACTTTGACATGTCCTACCAGCTGTTCCACCTTCACCTTATTTCTTACACCTAGATAGCCACAGAGAACCAGTTTTAAAATCCCATTAAGGAGGATCAGGGATGCTAGAAGAAATCCCTTAAACTTAAGCATGGTTCTTTTTCTCTTTACCAACATTTTGACTGCAAACAACAGGTACTAAATCATATACAGAAAGTGGTATTTCCATTTTCATTTTATGATTTTGCAAAAATCTATGAACAGCAAATGGAACTTAGGAACTTTCAATTATTTTTATGTGTTCTCTCTTTAATACCAGCAATGTCTCTCATATCCTTGTTTCTAAGAAACCTCTGATGGACATGCAGTGATTGGAACCATGAAGGCATATATATTTGGATTTTCTCAACCAACAGATAATAAAAATATAACTATTACAACATGAAGTGTATTAAGTATGTTCATAATTAAAGAGATTCCTAAAGCAGAACACTTTAAAACATTTTCTTAATTGAGGTAAAAAGATTTTTAAAAAATCAAAGCAGCAAGCACATTTTTATGGTCTGACATTCCACTGCACAATTGCACTCATCTCACACGCTAGTAAAGTAATGCTCAAAATGCTGAAGCCAGGCTTCAGCAATACGTGAACCATGAACTTCCAGTTGTTCAAGCTGGTTTTAGAAAAGGCAGAGGAACCAGAGGCCAAATTGCCAACATCTGCTGGATCATAGAAAAAGCAAGAGAGTTCCAGAAAAACATCTATTTCTGCTTTACTGACTATGCCAAAGCCTTTGACTTGTGGATCACAATAAACTGTGGAAAATTCTGAAAGAGATGGGAGTACCAGACCACCTGACCTGCCTCTTGAGAAATTTGTATACAGGTCAGGAAGCAACAGTTAGAACTGGACATGGAACAGACTGGTTCCAAATAGGAAAAGGAGTACGTCAAGGCTGTATATTGTCACCCTGCTTACTTAACTTATATGCAGGGTACATCATGAGAAACGTTGGGCTGGAAGAAGCACAAGCTGGAATAAAGATTGCTGGGAGACATACCAATAACCTCAGATATGCAGATGACACCACCCTTATGGCAAAAAGTGAAGAGGAACTAAAAAGCTTCTTGATGAAGGTGAAAGAGGAGAGTGCAAAAGTTGGCTTAAAACTCAACATTCAGAAAACTAAGATCATGGCATCCAGTCCCATTACTTGATGGGAAATAGATGGGGAAACAGTGGAAACAGTGTCAGACTTTGTTTTTTGGGCTCCAAAATCACTGCAGATGGTGACTGCAGCCATGGAATTAAAAGACACTTACTCCTTGGAAGGAAAGTTATAACCAACCTAGATAGCATATTCAAAAGCAGAGACATTACTTTGCCAACAAAGGTCCGTCTAGTCAAGGCTATGGTTTTTCCTGTGGTCATGTATGGATGTGAGAGTTGGACTGTGAAGAAAGCTGAGCGCCGAAGAATTGATGCTTTTGAACTGTGGTGTTAGAGAAGACTCTTGAGAGCCCCTTGGACTGCAAGGAGATCCAACCAGTCCATTCTGAAGGAGATCAGCCCTGGGATTTCTTTGGAAGGAATGATGCTAAAGCTGAGATTCCAGTACTTTGGCCATCCAGTACTTTGGCCGTCTCATGCGAAGAGTTGACTCATTGGAAAAGACTCTGATGCTGGGAGGGATTGGGGGCAAGAGGAGAAGGGGACAACAGAGGATGAGATGGCTGGATGGCATCATTGACTCGATGGACGTGAGTCTGAGTGAACTCTGGGAGTTGGTGATGGACAGGGAGTCCTGGCGTGCTGCGACTCATGGTGTCGCAAAGAGTCGGACACGACTGAGCGACTGAACTGAACTGATTCTAAAGTGTTAGAGAATTAGGGGACATATAAGACCAAAACTAACTATGCAGGAGGAGAAGGCGATGACAGAGGATGAGATGGTTGGATTGCATCACCGACTCAATGGACATGAGTTTGAGTAAACTCTGGGAGTTGGTGATGGACAGAGAGACCTGGTGTGCTGCAGTTAATGGGGTCGCTAAGCGACTGAACTGAACTGAACTATGCAAACCAAACCAAACTGGTGAGGCAAAAAAGAAGAAACACAATTATCTGAAAAAAACATGTAGCAAAACATGGAAACATTCAAACTTACAATTTTTAATTAACTTTTGTTAGAGTATAGCTGCTTTTACAATGCTATGTTAGTTTCTGCTGTACAGCAAAATGAAGTAGCTATATGTATAAATATTTGCCCCCCTTATTAATTTCCTTCCCATTTAGGTGACCACAGAGTACTGAGTAGAGTTCACTGTGCTATACAGTAGGTTCTTATCAGCTCAATTCAGTTCACTCATTTATGTCTGACTCCATGCAACGCCATGAACTGCAGCACTCCAGGATTCCCTATCACCAAATCCTGGAATTTGCTCAAACTCATGTCCATCAAGTCAGAGATGCCATCCAACCATCTCATCCTCTGTTGTCCCCTCCTCCTCCTGCCTTCAATCTTTCCCAGCATCAGGGTCTTTTCGAATGACTCAGTTCTTTGCATCTGGTGGCCAAAGTATTGGAGTTTCAGCTTCAGCATTAATCCTTCTGATGAATATTCAGGACTGATTTCCTTTAGGATTGACTGGTTTGATCTCCTTGTAGTCCAAGGGACTCTCAAGAGTCTTCTCCAACACCACAGTACAAAAGCATCAATTCTTCAGTGCTCAGCTTTCTTAATGGTCCAACTCTCACGTACATACATTAGTACTGGAAAAACCATAGCTTTGACTAGATGGCCTTTGTTGGCAAAGTAATGTCTCTGCTTTTTCACTATGCTGTCTAGGTTTGTCATAGATTTTCTTCCATGGAGTAAGTGTCTTTAATCTCATGGCTGCAATCACCACCTGCAGTGATTTTGGAGCCCCCCAAAATAAAGTATTTCACTGTTTCCATTGTTCCCCTATCCATTTGCCACGAAGTGATGGGACTGGATGCCATGATCTTTGTTTTTTGAATGTTGAGTTTTAAGCCAACTTTTTCACTCTCCTCTTTCACTTACATCAAGAGGCTTTTCAGTTCCTCTTTCCTTTCTGTCATAAGAGTGATGCCATCTGCATATCTGAGGTTATTGATATTTCTCCATGCAATCTTGATTCCAGCTTGTGCTTACTATCTATATTACATATAGTAATATGTATATGTCAGTTTCAGTCTCCGTATATGTCAGTAATATGTATATGCTTATTCTACATCTGTGTCTCTATCTGTGTCTCTATTTCTGGTTTGCAAATCAGCTCATCTGTACCATTTTTTCTTGACTCCACATATAAGAAATATTATACAATGTTGTTTTTTCTCTTTCTGACTTACTTCACTCTGTATGACAGACTCTGCTGCTGCTGCTAAGTCGCTTCAGTCATGTCTGACTCTGTGTGACCCCATAGACAGAGGCCCACAAGGCTCCCCCGTCCCTGGGATTCTCCAGGCAAGAACACTGGAGTGGGTTGCCATTTACTTCTCCAATGCATGAAAGTGAAAGGTGAAAGTGAAGTAGCTCAGTCGTGTCCGACTCTTAGCGACCCCATGGACTGCAGCCTGCCAGGCTCCTCCGTCCATGGGATGACAGACTCTAGGTTCATCCATACCTCCGCAAGTGGCACAATTTTGTTCCTGTTTATGGCTGGGTAGCATTCCATTATATATATGTATTACATCTTCTTTATCCATTCTTCTATCGTTGGACTTTTAGGTTGCTTTCATGTCCTGCCTATTGTAAATAGTGCTGCAGTGAATATTGGGGTGCATGTATCTTTTGGAATTATGGTTTTCTACTGGTATTAATATTTGCTCAGGAGTGGGATTGCTGGGTCATATTATAGTTCTGTTTTTAGTTTTTTAAGAAGCCTCCATACTGTTCTCCATAGTGGCTGTACTAATTTAAATCCCAACAAAAGTGTAGGAAGAGTTCCTTTTATCCACACCCTCTCCAGCATTTATTGTTTGTAGATTTTTTGATAATAGCCATTCTGACCACTGTGAGTATCATACTTCATTGTATTAATGATTTGAATTTATTTAATAATTAGTTGTGGGGAAGGGAGGCTTCTCAAGTGGCGCAGTGGTAAAAAAAAAAAAAAAAAAAAAATCTACTTGCAATGCAAGAGATACAAGAGATGTAGGTTCAGTCCCTGGATCAGGAAGATCCCCTGGAGTAGGAAAGGCAACCCGCTCCAGTATTCTTGCCTGGAAAATTCTATGGATGGAGGACCCTTGTGGGATAACAGTCCATGGGGTTACAAAGAGTCACATGAGACTGAGCACAAGCAGTGATTAGTGATGTTGAACATCTTTTCATATGTTGGTTGGCCATGCATGTGTCTTCTTTAGAGAAATGTCTACTTAGCTCTTCTGCCCATTTTTTGGTTGGATTGTTTGTTTGATATTGAGCTGCATGAGCTGTTTGTATATTTTGGAGATTAATCCTTTGTCAGTTGCTTCATTTGCAAATATTGTCTCCCATTCAAAAGAGGGTTGTCTTTTCATCTTCTTTATGATTTCATTTGTTGTGCAGAAGGTTTTAAGTTTAATTAAGTCCCTTTTGCTCATTTTTGTTTTTATTTTCGTTATTCTTGGAGGTAGGGTCAAAAAGATATTGTGGCAATTTATGTCAAAAAGTATGCTGCCTATATTTTCCTCTGAGAGTTTTATAGGGTCTTTTCTTACATTTAGGTATTTCATCTGTTTTGAGTTTACTTTTGTGTATGGTGTTAGGGAGTGTTCGATTTCATTCTTTTATGTGTAGTTGTCCAAGCACCAGTTATTGAAGAGACTGTCTTTTTCCATTGTATATTCTTGCCTACTTTGTCATAGATTAGGTAGCCATAGATTGTGTGTTTATCTCTGGGCTTTCTGTTCCATTTGGTCTATATTTCTGTCTTTTGTGCCAGTATCATACTGTGTCTTAATTACTGTAGCTTTGTAACATAGTCTGAAGTCAAAAAGCCTGAGTCCTCCAGCTCCATTCTTCTTTCTCAAGATTGCTTTGGTTATTCAGGGTTCAAACTTAAATGTTTAAGAGTAATGTATAAAATATGTAAATTTCATGCACACAAATGATGTGTCACATCTGGTATTTATTTTTTATTTTTTTAATTTATTTATTTTAATTGGAAGCTAATTACTTTACAATATTGTATTGGTTTTGCCATACATCAACATGAATCCACCAAGGGTGTACATGTGTTCCCAATCCTGAACCTCCCTCCCACCTCCCTCCCCGTACCATCCCTCTGGGTCATCCCAGTGCACAAAAGTTGACATTTTTGAAATGTGTTATGACCAATATTTTTCAGTTCACATGCTACTATAAAAGAGGATGTGTTTGCTGATTAATGAATAGCTTATTGTTAACAAATATTAAAAGCTACTTACATTCTATTTTATTGCCTTTTTTAACTTCAAGAATACTTGTTGTAATAAGAAGTATAATAAAAACAATAGTAAGAGGGACTTAAAAGCAAAGCATGTGATCATAGAGAATGTTTTAGACTCCCTAAAACATTGCTAGCCTACAAATTGGGTGAAGAAGAAACACATCCTTGAGGAAAAGTTTAAGTATTGCTTCAAGAACCTGTCTTTGAAGATAATGAATCAGTGGGCCTAAGATAAAGACTTTCACAATTTTGACAAGTTTGTTGTTCCATGTCCAGTTCTAACTGTTGTTTCTTGAACTGCATACACATTTCTCAGGAAGCAGGTAAGGTGATGTGGTATTCCCATCTCTTTAAGAAAGTTCCACAGTTTGTTGTGATCCACGAAGTCAAAGGCTTGAATGTAATCAATGAAGATTACATTAGAAGTAGATGTTTTTCTGGAATTCTCTTGCTTTACCTATGATCCAAGATTATTGGCAACTTGATTTCTGGTTCCTTTTTCTTTTCTAAATCCAGCTTGCACATCTTGAAGTTCTCAGTTCATGTACTGTTGAAGCTTGAATGCTTTTGAGTATTACCTTGCTAGTATATGAAATGAGCAAAGTTGCTTATTTAACTTATATGCAGAGTACATCATGTGAAATGCTAGGCTGGATGAAACACAAGCTAGAATCAAGACTGCCGGGAGAAGTATCAACAATCTCAGATATGCAGATGAGACTACCCTAATGGCAGTAAGTGGAGAGGAGCTAAACAGCCTTTTGATGAACATGAAGGAGGAGAGTGAAAAAGTTGGCTTAAAACTCAACATTCCAAAAACAAAGATCATGGCATCCAGTCCCATCACTTCATGGCAAATACATGGGGTAAAAATGGAAACAGTAGCAGATTTTATTTTCTTGGGCTCCAAAATCACTGGGGACAGTGTCTGCAGCCTTGAAATTAAAAGACACTTACTCCTTGGAAGAAAAGTTATGACAATCCTAGACAGTATAGTAAAAAAAAAAAGAGAGATCACTTTGCCAACAAAGGTCTCTATAGTAAAAACTCGTTTTTCCAGTAGTCATGTATGGATGTGAAAGTTGGATCATAAAGAAGGCTGAGTGCTAAAGAATTGATGCTTTTGAACTGTGGTGCTAGAGAGGACTCTTGAGAGTCTCTTGGTCAGCAAAGAAATCAAACCAGCCAATCCTAAAGGAAATCAGACCTGAATATTCATTGGAAGGACTGATGCTAAAGCTGAAGCTCCAATACTTTGGTCTCCTGATGTGAAAAGCCAACTCATTGGAAAAGACTCTGATGCTGGGAAAGATTGAAGACAGGAGGAGAAGGGAGCAATAGAGAATGAGATGGTTGGATGGCATCACCGACTCGATGGACATGAGTTTGAGCAAACTCGGGGAGATAATGAAGTAATCCATTGCTTCAAAGAGTCAGGCATGACTTAGTGACTGAGGAGTTACAACAACACAAGGTAGAGTCTAGAATTCTACATATTTTTTAAAATTCCATGAATGATTTTAGTGTTCAGCAAGATGGAAGTACTCCCAAAAGAAATCTAGTCTCATAAACTAAATGACTATAGTCCCTAGAGACTGAAGGAAAACAAAACAAAACCTCTCTGTGATCTTTGAAGATTCTTGAAAACAGTGAAAGTGTTAAAAAACTGGAAATGAATAGGGATGTTCAAGGCAGAAAAAATAAATTCAAAGGTCCAGAGGAAAGAAGGAGTTTTTCATCATCAAAGAACAGCAAAAAGGCCATAGGAGCTAGAAAGATGTGAGCAAGAATGAGAACAGCAGAAAATGAGGGAGCAAAGGTGAATAGGGACCAGTATATGTAGGAATAAACATGTCAGTTATAATGAAGACATTGCATTTATTCTGAATATGTTGATAAGTCATTTAAAGAACATAAGCAAAAGATTTGTTTTAATTACAATTTTTAAAGATAAGTTTTGTTATTGGTAGAAATAAGTGGAATAGATAAAATATGTTGTCCACTTCATAAATTACTGTTAGCTGAACATGTATTTCTTAGGAGAATAACAGTAAAGATAGAGTGTAACAAATCTGGATATATATATATATATTTTTTTTAACTTTTTATTTTTTATTATTTTATTTTATTTTAAATTTTATTTTATTTTTAAACTTTACAATATTGTATTAGCTCTGCCAAACATCGAAATGAATCCGCCACAGGTACACCTGTGCCCCCCATCCTGAACCCCCCTCCCTCCCCCCTCCCCACACTCTCCCCCTGGGTCATTCCAGTGCACCAGCCCCAAGCATCCAGTATCGTGCATCGAACCTGGACTGGCCACTCGTTTCATACATGATATTATACATGTTTCAATGCCATTCTCCCAAATCTCTCCATCCTCTCCCTCTCCCGCAGAGTCCGTAAGACTGATCTATACATCAGTGTCTCTTTTGCTGTCTCGTATGATATATTTTAAAAATATATCTGAAAGGATTTTGAATGAATAGGCAATGGAAGATGAGTAAAGAGAGAACTCAAGAAAGTTTCCTAAATATTTTCCCCTGAGTAAATGATGGTGCTATTTTCTAAAATGCAGAAATCTGAGAAAATAGCATGTGAGAGTGGGGATGGTGAGGAAAGCAGTGATATAATTTTATTTTGGATATACTGAAGTTGATGTGCTTATTTGATGACCAAGTGAAGATGTCAAGGAGGAAATCAAACATGTAAGTCTACAGCACAAAGAAAGTTTAAGTCTGGGACTGAAAATTGGAAGGTCATCATTGAGAGATATAATTTGAAATCAGGGGACTGGAGAAGATAATCTAGGCTGTGGGTCTAGATGAGAACCAGAAGAGGGCTGAGGAATAAATCTAGGTGCATCCCAACATTAAAAGAGCAGGAAAGCGAAGGAGAGGAATAGGAACCATCAGAAAAATAGAAGAAAAATGGGAACCATCAGAAAACTCAGAAACAGTAAATCTTAGGAAAACATAAAAAGCAAGTACTCCAAGAAGAGGAGGGAGTAGTCAAATGTATCAAATGAGAATTAACCACTAGATTTGAAAAACAAATGGATTACTTAGTCAAGAATATTTTAGTTAGGAAGGAGAGATAAAATCTGATTCTAGTGAAGGAGCAAATGGAATGATAGGCGATGGAAAATTTTTGAAAACTTTTACAATAGAAGAGAGTAAAGGTGTTTAGGTGGGGGGCATAGGGACATAAGGATTTCTTCCTTCTCTTTAATGAGTAGTTTTGCCATACATATGTATGTGGATGGTAATACTTAAGTAACAAAGAAATTATTCACTAACCTATGAGGCAGATTTATCTTCCAAAATGACTACAACAGTATTCCCCATCCCACAACTATTCTGCAATGTGAGCTTAACACACCTCTTATCAAAAAGTGGGTTTATGTCCCTGTTTCTCAAGTCTGTATTTTATGTCTGGCTTAAAATCAAAAGGAAATGGCAACCCACTCCAGTATTCTTGCCTGGAGAATTCCATGGACCAAGGAGCCTGATAGGCTACAGTCCATGGGGTCGCAAAGAGTCGGACACAACTGAGCAACTTAACTTTCACTTCACTAAAATCAAAAGGATCAGCAGAATAGTTGATGTGTGATGCATCTTGCTGTTCTAAGGCTAGGACAGAAAAGGAAATGAAAAGTATTCCTCAACCAGTGAAACACTCCCACCATAGCCCTAAACTTCCAGGTAAGGGTTTGATTGCCCCAAAGACTACAGACCCATGAGGGACCCTTGGCCAAAATCGCCCAGCTCATCAATTACTGAAATCTCATCCACAACCTGTAAGAGTTCACAAAATGCTTCTTTTTTAAGACAGTATGAAGTGATTTGTTATGCACCAACAGTATTTAAAAGAGAAAAGGAAAGGAGAAAATTATGACTTAATTGTATCAAGTATGTTAGAAGGACAAAAATCCAATGTGGAAACACAGTGATCATCTATAGTAAAAGGCTGGTAGGCAGTAACTAAATGCCCAGATGCATGGTATGAGTAGATTTCGTGGTAAGAAAATGAGACACTTGTCTTCTGATTATTTATATTTTCTTTAGTGCTTTAAGAGGAGAGTCATCAACTCAGAATGAGAAAGCGAAAGAGATATTGAAACTCTAAGGAAAGAAGGAAAGACATGAAATAATATTTTCAAAGAATGAGGTGAATTAATTAAGGAAATGGAGTATGAGAGCTAAGTGTTCCTAAGAAAGCACACAAGGCTTGTTATTATGATTTTAAAATGAAATAGAGAGGCTATTTTTATTTTTCTTCCTATGTTTGGCTGCTATTATACATGTATGCCTGAAAAAGGGAGTTACCCAGTGTTGGCATCTACCAGGCAATGTAAAAAGATAAGAGACAAGAAAGTTGAAGTGAATTCAAGAGACTCCTGTGATGATAAATATAAACAGTGGCAATGTAATCTGGATAAGAAGAGAAGTGGAGATGTGTGAGGTTATACTGATAGATTTAAAAGCTGGCATGTTAGAAGTACTTATGGGGTAAAAATAACTGCAGGAGGCATGATGAATAAGTAAGCTGGAAATTTTTGACTGCCATGGAGTGGAATTCCTAAAATCAAGATTTTGTGGAAATTGAAGTTTTTTGTAATGACATGTTTGGGATATGATGAAGAGAGGGTGTTTGAGGATAAGTGGAAGATGCAATCCCTGGATGAGATGGTTGGATGGCATCACTAACTCTATGGACATGAGTTTGAGTAAGTTCCAGGAGTTGAAGATAAAGCAGTCAAGGAACTGACGGTTGTTATACAGAGTGTTGTTACATAGGGTGTTATACAGAGCGCTTATCTGGATGTTTAAGATACAAAGAAAAATGACAAAGTGAAATCAATTACTAAAATCTCTACAGATGAGAAAGTATAACTGATAGTTTTACAGATGAATGTTCACAAAGTGTAGAGGATGCTAGTCATACACTTAAACTGACAGTTTTGACAAAAAAGATATGGTCAGGGGTCTGAAAGAGACAATGAGAAATGAGAACATCCGTTCTACCTCTGACTCCCAGGAATATGGATGAAAAAGATGCCACCAGAGAGCTGTTTTCTAAGGGGATATCTGGACTTCATTTAAATGAAAAGGTGATGAATTGGTAAGAGCAAAAGATGTAACGAATTTGGTAGAGGGTAAAGTGGAACAGTGTGGACAAATGGGAAAGGGAGAGAGATTCATTCAGATTAGGGGTAAGACAGAGCCCCATGGAGCCAAAATCATGATGGCTTGGACTTTGCATTTGTGCCCAAGGTGGGTGATGATGAAGGAATCAACTTGCTATTTCTTGGGAATGGTCTCCTCAACACCATGTAACACTAAGAAAGGAGGTGTGGCAGGTTATGGGGATAGAGGGTGAGTCTTCCCCAAAGTATGTGGCACTTTGGGGCTTCCTAAATTCATGGTCTGGCCAGTGTTGAATCAAACACATGGTAAGAAACAAAGTCTTACCAGAAACACAAGGGTTTCTTTGCAATTCCCTTAAATCCTGCTATAAGTGGCATGGTGACAGTTTGAGGGGTAATCTTAGAACAGCCAAGTAGAGATTCAGGGCCTAAAGGAGTTTAGAAAGGACAGAGTCAAGACCATGGATGGAGGATAACAGCCTTGAATAGGAAAGTTATTTCTATTTCTAATAGAGGAAATAAGTAAATAGTTTAAAATGTGTGGAAATGTTAACATTAAGAACTGAGGTCTCTAACTGAGAATCAATCTTAGAAAAGCAGTGGTCAGTAATGCCTATCACTGTGCAGGAATTGAATATAAATTTTAGAGATTAAATAACTATCTAGGAACTATTGTGGGATCTGCTAAAGAAAGAAGAACAGAGATTCAGAGACAGAGAGAAAGATTTTCAGGACAAATTTTTAATGAACTCAGATTATTGCATCCTCCCTTTCTTAAAAAAGCACTAAATCCATTAACTAAGATAAGTATGTTTTTTCCAGGAGTCATATATGGATGTGAGAGTTGGACTATAAAGAAAGCTGCTGCTGCTGCTGCTGCTGCTGCTAAGTCACTTCAGTCGTGTCCAACTCTGTGTGACCCCATAGATGGCAGCCCACCAGGCTCCCCCATCCCTGGATTCTCCAGGCAAGAACACTGGAGTGGGTTATAAAGAAAGCTGAGCACCGAAGAACTGATGCTCTTGAACTGTGGTGTTGGAGAAGACTCTTGAGAGTCCCTTGAACTGCAAGGAGATTCAACCAGTCCATCCTAAAGGAAATCAACCCTGAATATTCATGGGAAGGACTGATGCTGAAGCTGAAGCTCCAATACTTTGGCCACCTGATGCGAAGAACTGACTCATTGGAAAAGACCCTGATGCTGGGAGGGATTGGGGGCAGAAGGAGAAGGGAATGACAGAGGATGAGATGGTTGGATGGCATCACCAACTCTATGGACCTGAGTTTGAGTAAGCTCCGTAAGTTGGTGATGGATAGGGAAGCCTGGTGTGCTGCAGTCTCCGGGGTCGCAAAGAGTCAGACATGACTGGGCATTTGAACTGAAGATATCTATTCCTTATGACTAGCAGTAACCTTCTAGTGAGACGTATGCTTGGTTGAATGTCCCCACTTCACCAAAATCATATAAAAAGTGATCTCCATCCTTACCTTTTCAGAACAGTTTCTCAGAACAAACTGAGAGGCTGTCTCCTGGGCTATAGTCTTCAGTAAGACACTGAATAAACAACTCAGTTTTTATGCTGTATGTGTGTGTTTTAAATTGACAACTAATTGTTGTTGTTAAGTCACTAAGTCATGTCCAACTCTTTTGCGGCCCCAGGGACTATAGCTTTCCAGGTTCCACTGTTCATGGGATATCCCAGGCAAGAATACTGGAGTGGGCTGCCATTTCCTTCTCCAGGTGATCTTCCCCACCCAGGGATTGAACCCACATCTCCTGCATTGCCAGGTGGATTCTTTACTACCGAGCCACCTGGGAAGTCCTAAAAACTAATAAGTATGCACAAATATTGAATAACAATATAACTGTACATATTTAAGACACCTTCTAGAAGAATAATGTATGTTTATGCCTTTTAAAATAGACTAAGACAAGCTTTTCTGTTTTTATGTTATTAAGATTCTATGTTATATGTATTATATAGTATAATACATACAACAATACATAACACATATAACAATATAATACACATTGTTATATGTGTATATTATATACTATATAACATGATATAAGTTAGTGAAAAATCTCATCTAACTGCCCACCTAAGACCAGGGCTGATAATTATTGCTTGCATGGTCATCCACCATAGACTATAAATGGCAAGAAACTAATGTAAAGCAAAGTGGTATTTCTGGTGATCTTTAAAAATAAAAACCTATTGCACTGTGAAATTTTAACACCCAGGTGTTACCTAATGTGCTGTAAATAAGTGCAGCAGACAATGCCAGAACAAGCTATTTCATTTCCATGGTAACGTCAGGGCTACAATGGAGGGTGCTGGTTAAAAATGGATTCTTTTCATTAAGACCACATGATAGGAGCGGACAATTAACAGACTGAATAGAAGGTCTAGTGAATTTAGCAAAAATACAATAAACCCATTTCTTTTTACTGTAAACATTTAGGAAACAGAAAACAAATAAAATGCTTTGTTTGATACATTCCATCCTATTTCAAGAGACAGTTCTATGACTCTCAAGTTTCAAGTGTGGCATTAAATATTTTACAAAGTCCTGACTAGACTAAGTAGGAAAAGAAAGAATGGGTAAAACTAAGTTTTATTTTAATTGTTGAGATTACTTAAATTCCATCTAATAAACAGCACTGTGAACTTTAATCACTAGTCAGTGGAAGAATAGTAGAAAATCCAAAAGGACCAATTAAAATTTAAATAAACACAATATAAGATTAATACATTGAACCACAAAAAAATTTTCTCAATCAACTGTCTCTGCTATTGTTCAAGATTGAAAGAATTCTTTTTAAAGTGGCACATTTATTTCCCTGATACTCTGCCACTGTTGGGGACCAAAGAATGCAAGTTAAAGTGAAAACTGTATTAGTCATTCAGAGGTTTTGTCTACACAAGGCTAAACATCTGTGTACTTGGATGAACACCTGGCTTTCAAATTCACTAGCTGAGAGAAGACGCACCATGAGTTGCTATCCTCAGCTTCAAGAATGATAATTTAGTATGCACATCAGACACCAGTTAGCTTCTTGTTTGAGGTACATCTTATCATCTAAGATAAAGTTGATTTATTTCAATTATACCCACAAATAAAGGATAATGGTACTGCTATTTGATAGGAAAGAATCCATTCTTAGGGAAATCTACTAAGATGAAATTAACTCTCTGGATGACCTTGACCTTCAGGATACAGGAGAGAAATGCTAAAATCAAGAAGCCTGTATCAAACCTCTCTCACAAAATAGCCGTGTCACTTCTGTCATGTCATTTAGAGGATTCATGCTTTCCTTACTTATGTGTAATATAGGCTTGAAAATTCTTGACTCACATATCTCTAAATACAGTAATAAGGTTATTGACTGGTGATTGATTAGTGGTTAAGAGTTCAAGCTCTATGGACTCAGTCTGAATCCCAATTATCACTAACATGTTATAAATGTAGGCAAACCAGTTTTGCTCACCCACAAATTGTTGGCCATCACTGTATCTGGGTGTTAAGTGAGAAGATGAATCTTGAATGCTTAGCACAGTGCTGAGAACAATATAGTGAAGTGAGTGAAGTCGCTTAGTTGTGTCTGACTCTTTGCGACCCCATGGACTGTAGCCTACCAGGCTCCTCTGTCCGTGGGATTTTCCAGGCAATAGTACTGGAGTGGATTGCCATTTCCTTCTCCAGGGGATCTTCCCAACCCAGGGATCGAACCCAGATTTCCCACATTGTAGACATACGCTTAACCATCTGAGCAACCAATAAATATGCATTTGGGGAGAATCAAGGAGAAAATATGGGCTTCCCTGGTGGTTCAGATGATAAAGAATCTTCTTGTAATGCAGGAGACCCAGGTTTGGTTCCTGGGCGGAGAAGACCCCATGGAGAAGGGAATGGCAACCCACTCCAGTATTTTTGCCTGGAGAATCCCAGGGACAGAGAAGCCTAGTGAGCTACAGCCCATGGGGTTGCAAAGAGTCAGACATGACTGAGCAACTAGCACACACACACACAAAGAAAAAACTTGTTCAAAGTGCTTGGGAAATGATGGCCAGAAACATCACTATTCTTCAAATTTGAGATGCTATTTGTTGTTGTTCAGTCACTCAGTCTTTGTGACCCCATGGACTGCAACATGCCAGGCTTCCCTGTCCTTCACTATCTCCTGGAGTTTGCTCAAATTCATGTCCATTGAGTCAATGATACCCTGCAAACATCTCATCCTCTGTCACCCCTTTCTCCTCCTGCCTGCAATTTTTCCCAGCATCAAGGCCTTTTCCAATGAGTCAGCTCTTCACATCAGGGCCAAAGTATTGGAGCTTCAGCTTCAGCATCAGTCCTTCCAATGAATATTCAGGGTTGATTTCCTTTAGGATTGACTGGTTTGATCTCCTTGCAATCCAAGAGACTCTCAAGAGTCTTCTCCAGCACCACAGCATGTTACATTTTCTAAACTCCCAAAGGTTAAAATGAAGAAACTATCGTTAACACCAGCACAAATCACATACAAAATTTAATTCAAAAAGAATATGTATGTTCCTTCCTGTCTCTATTTATCTTCATGTTCCTCTCTTCAACTATTTAACACCTGTCCGGAGATAGCCCCAGAGACCTCACCAAACAATCTACCCTTCTACACCAAAGGGATCAAACTGGAGGTCAGACCTGACCTAGAGCTTCCTCTAGTGTCACAGTGCATAAAATTATCCAAAAGTGAAAACTGGAAGTTTTCAAATAAAACCAAGACTCCTGGTTGAATTTAATTATAATTATAAAACCTGGTAGCCCTCAGCACACATACCCACGTGGCACCAAACAGAAATATTAAAGCATATGCCCCCTGTAGAAAGGCAAGGCCCCTATAGTTCTCAGGGTCTTTATCTCTCATTAATTTATCTTGATACAGTGGACAAGTACCAGTCACCATTTATGGTCATAATGTACAAAATTATTTTTCTTATGGCAAGAAAACTGTTTTCTGTACTCATGCCTCTATCAAATGCCAGAATAAGAAAGTTAGACCTTTAAGCCACAAGTTGAAAAAGAAAAAAAAAAAAAAAAAAAAAAACTGACACACATTTTTGCAAATTTGAAGACTTATTGGGACATATTTCTTAAACTATGTATTGAAGTAGAATATATAAACTGAAAAAGACACAAATCATAAGTATACAGCTCAGTGAACATTTATAAATTGAATTAATCTATATAGGCAGTATTATCAACACCCCAGGAGCTCCCTTGTGCCTCCTCCCCATCATTATTGCCCCAAGGAAACTATCTTAACTTCTTATGCCACAGATTTGCTTCATCTTTTTGAACTTTATAGAAAGAGAATCATTTAAAATACATGCTTAAATACTGCCTTATTCATGTTTTCTTTTGCTTAAATCTTTGTGAGATTCAGTCATATGGTTACATGAAGTTATAATTCTGCTGTTGCATTTTAGGGAGAAACAAAGCTTGTCCATACCCTACTTATATTACCCACTTAGTGGTGGCAATTGAGTTTGACACCATAATCTAGACACAAATCTTAAAGAAATCTTTCCTCTTACAATTCTCTTAACACTTCAAAATCCACTGGCCTTTCCCAAACCATTTAACTCCCTGCCTGGTAATTAAATTTTCAGATAGTTCTCGTGCTCATACACAAAGTTACAATAGTCACTTACTGATTTGACCCTCTTATCCATCACCAACTCGCTTCCCTGAAATACCTTGAACTGCCAAAAAGAAAAGTATGATTTTCTGTTACCTGCCTGCTGTGATGTTGTTTTGTATGTCTTTGACAAAGAGGAAGTGGTTTCATATACCACAGTTCCTTTGTAAAACAGCCTAGAATTAGTGCTTGGTGAGAAAAAATATATATTAAAATAACTCTTCTGGTCAATTTTAAATGATAAAATATTTTTCATCTAACATATAGTCACATTCAGTTACTGATATCAAATTACTAATTATCTAAGACATTTTAGAAGAAGAATAAAACCAGAGATTCCTAATCACAAACTTACAATCTGCACAGACATGTAATAGCTGTTGAAACATCTTATGATATCCACACATGGTATATGTGTACTTTTAAGTGCCCTTTTGGCAAAATTAATGTGTTATGATTCAAAACATAATTTAAACAACACAGAGGAAAGGATGGCATTTGCTAACAACCAAGAATAATTTCACTAGAAGTCTTCTACTTCATATTTTCTCTTGAGGTTCTTAGTAGGCTTTTAAAGCAGATGCTGAGCTGGAAACTAATCTAAGAAATAAAGAAAGCCAAGGGGAAAAAATATAATAATGGACAGTTGTACTTGATTGTTTCCATGGTCAGGGCATCCTCTTGAGTGACAGATAATTCATCTTTTGTCAGTTTCCATTGCCTAGAGATCATCCTGAGCATTGTTATCAGCAAAATCTCCACAAAGTGAAGAATTTTCAAACAGGAAACCAGATGTGATGAGGTCAGGCCCTGCATGTGACAGGGATATTTGGGTTAATGATGATTGATGCCATATCACATTTCATAAAGTACATACTTGCCAAATCAGATGTTTTTTCTGTCACGTAGGAGCCATTGCTGAATGCCTTTACAGCAAAGCATCAAGGTCAAAGACAAAGAAGTATATGTAAAAGAGCTCACTGCCCTTAGAAGGGTGGCACAATAAATTTGGGACAATCATATTGCATATGGCATAGGATTTGCCTGACATTTCTTTCAAAATATCTGGTATTTATGTGGGAAATCAAAAACATTTTAAATTCCCTATGCCTATTACATGTACATTGTTGTTTGGTTTGGGGGATTAGATTTTTTACTTTCTCTAAATTACTATGTTAAGTAAAATGTTAATGTCATTACTTCATCAAAAACAATTATTCAAATGGTGAACTTTTAATTTTTTCATAACACATTTGGTGATTTGGGATAAAAAAAGTCACATAAAATACAAATATATACCCAAATACTACCCTCTTTGTTTGATGGTACATACAAAGACAGTGATTTGTTACCACTATTCCTTTAGTAAAAAGATAGGTTTTCCTTTGATTTGTATGATATATCAATATGGACACATAGTTACAAACTACAAAGGAATAATTTCCAAACATGCTCAAGGGGAGAAGAGCCCTCACCACTTAATCTTGGAAATAAATCTTTGTAAAACCATTATGCTCTTGTTTCAGAGCTTGATGCTTTCAAAGAAAGGATAATGAGTGCTGCAACCATCCTAAAATAGTCCTGAGAAAACTTAATAGTTATTATTAAGTTGATGTATTTACAAGGCTCTTAAAACATTCTTGGTTTTCTACAGCTATTGGTATAATATCAACTTTTCCAAAACAGACATAGTATTGTAAAGAAGCTTACAGTCAAGGCTGGTATAGAAGCCTTCATGGTTGACTCTACAGCTTCTTTTCAACAACTGGATATTTTGCTGAAGAGATTTCTAAGCAAAGTGTTGACAGAATGACTTGGTTTCTCCTGTCAGTTTATGGTAAAATTTAAGAGAGAAATGAATAAGGAGTTATTAACAAAAGGAACAAGAACTTAAAGATTTGAAAAATTCTCAGCCTGTCCATGTTGCAAAGAATAAGGAAGTGTGTTCAGAAGAGAATAACAAAGGCATGGCTGACAGATCATTTGACAGAGAAATTAATGTGAGTGTGAACCATGGATTTAAACAGCCAACACAAAAAAGCAAGGAATTGGGATACGATTACAACAACATTAACATCAGCTTTTAGGATTACAGGAAACAAAAAATATGGTGGAATGAAGAAATGCTACAAACATTTGCTATCCTTCAAGAAAAGGACTCCAAAGGTGATTCAGAGATTATTAGGGCTACTATTCCCCCAGAGAGCAAGACTGTATCCACCTTTGTCTCAAAGGACAGGACTGCTACCCAGCAGAGGCATCTCAGCAGGTCCACATGGGCAGGGCTCCACTGGGTCAGAGATGGAGTGCCCCATTAAGTCATGGGGTTGATGCCACTACCCCAGTGGGTTAAGGTGGGATTGCTGTGCAATGGGTCTGGAGAGCAAAGCATCAAACCAACGAGGACCATTCTCAAGGCTTAGTATCTAATGGCATTTTCCCTGTTTTGAACTTAATCAGAACACATGTCCCCTTTCTTCTTTCCTATTTGTCCCTTTTGGAATGAGGATATCTGTCCCATACCTAACCCACTAGTAATTAGGAAAGCAGATAGCTTATCTAGTTGAAGCATATCTCTAGTCTCATCTGCATCTGATTTAGTGATATTTACATGAGACTTTGGAGTTGATGCTGGAACAAGTTAAGACCTCGGGGGCTGCTGGGATGGATGTGATAATTTTTACATGTGAGAAGAAATTAATCTGGGGGTTCAGGAGTAGAATTCTACAGATTGAAAGTTTGAATCCTCTTAAAATTCATATGTTGAAGCCCTAACCCCATAATGTGATGATATTTGTAGGTGGAGCTTGTAGGAAATAATTAGGTTTAGATGAGGCCATAAGGATGTGGTTGCCATAATAGATGAGTGTCCTTTTAAGATGAGTGCTTGCTTGCTCTTGTGCTATCTCTCTCTCCCTCTATCTCCTATGTTAGGTCACAGCAAGAAGAGAGCCGTCTATGCATCAGGAAACAGGTTCTCCCCAGACATCAAATCTGCTGGTCCTTGATCTTAGACTGCTCTGTATCTAGAACTGTGAGAAATAAAGTTCTGTTATTTATAAGCTTATGGAATTTGTTATAGCATCCTGAATGGGTGAAGACCCAGCCCAGCTAAGCCAAAAGGAAGCTCCCACAGAGAACTTTGATAGCAAGTAGGGTTTATTAACCACCTCCCAGGTGACTAGAATATGCAAGGAGAATTGAAATCATAGGAGACTCATGAGATCACAAAGATTAAATGTTAAAATTGTCAAAGTTCTTTGAGGTATCAGCCTTGGGTCCTTCCTTATACCCTTAAAAGAATAATATTTAAATATTTAATGTTTTTGAGTTCTTCAAGCCAAGGATTCCAGGTAAACCCAGAGAGGAATTGCAACCAGAAGTGTAAGTGAAACAGATAAGTATTGTTCACAACTACTTGTGAGAACTTCAGGTAAGGGTCTGTGAATTTTTCTCTTGGTAGTCTTGTTTTGCATGTATATTAATTAATAAAAGCACATATACCTATCATTATCTTGGTTCAGGAAAGTGCCTAACCAATGACCCTGCCTAATAAAATATAAACAGAACTTGTTTCCTCTTTAGGGTACTGACAGTCAAATTATATCTTAATCATATCCTGCACAAAGATATATCAATGATATTTTTAAGGGAATATCTACACACCTAAGTACTAGAAGTACAGAAAGTCTTTCAAATACACTCTCACAAATCTCAGATAGACAGAAATCCAAAGAACAAAAGCAGCAAAGAGAAGTGTTCATGGTCTTTTGCCAGAAGCATGGGGTAGGAGGGGGTGGGGAATGAGACTTTTACTTTCTCATCACTAGGGGTAAAATTGCTCCAACCTGAACATAACATGAAAAATGGAGAGGGAGTTAGCATAGAACAGTAACCTTGAGAACCATTCCCTCTTGAAGCATTCTCTTTTCACAGTGACATCTTGGCTGGAATAAAACTGGCAAGCCTGATAGACAACACCACTAGCCACATTTGCTGCAGATCTGAGGTTTTTTCCCTTTCCTTCTGGTGTTTTCAAAGACATTAGCCCTTCTGAACAAAAAGGGGTTCTGTATAACTGTGTGTAAAACCTAATAATAGTCTGGTATTTTGAGTCTAAATCTAATCTAAAATATATATTGTGCCACTATATGTGTTCAGCATTTTCCAGGAAGTGTACATGATGGGCTGTGGGAAAGGCAATCTTTCAGTGTTTTCAATAATAAATCCACTCTAACATAAAAGGGAACTACAGATGAAGAGCTTCACAATTCAGAGGAAGGAGGAGCAAGAACAGAAAGGTATTCTATTTGCATACCTTTATACCATTCACACAAGCATACCAAAACCTCTCAACAATGTTCCAGAGAAAGGACAAACACATATAGGAAGTAAAAAATGAAAAACAAGAAAGCTTGTACATATTATGCAAATACACAAGTTCCATATAAAAAATCTCAATCAGATATATCTAAAAGCAATTCATTTCAAAAGTTGTTGTTTAATAAAAGCATTATGATGCTTTTAACTTTGGGTTTTATTTCTAATCTAAAACAAACAAAAAAAAGATTAAGTTCCTACACACACAGATAAAAATCAAACTATGCTAAAGGACCTGTGATTAAAATGATTTTCTTCTTTCCTTCCTTCCCCCATCCTAAGCTTAATTTTACTGCTCATAGCAATTTTAACAATGTTCATTATTACTGGCTTCTGTTTTTCATATGATTCATATTTATAAATAATGCACCCATGCAACGATTTGATTTTTTTTTTGACTTATCAGATTTAGACTTTATCCATTGCCTTCCTATTCATAACTCATTGTTGTTGTTCAGTTGCTAAGTCATGTCCAAATCTTTGCAACCCCATGCAGCACACCAGGCTCCTCTATCCTCCACTATCTCCCAGAGTTTGCTCAAATTCATATCCATTGAGTCGGTGGTGCTATCTAACTATCTCATCCTTTGCCACTCCCTACTCCTATTGCCTTCAATCTTTGCCATCATCAAGGTCTTTCCCAATGAGTTGGCTCTTCACATCAGGAGGCCAAATTATTGGAGCTCCAGCTTCATCATCAGTCTTTCCAATGAATATTTAGGGTTGATGCCATTTACGATTGACTGCTTTGATCTCCTTGCAATCCAAGGGACTCTCAAGAGTCTTCTCCAGCACCACAATTTGAAAGCATCAATTTTTCAGTGCTCAGCCTTCTTTATGATCCAACTCACATTCTGACATGACTACTGGAAAAACTATGCTTTGACCATTCTATAACTCATACATAACTCATTTATATCTTGCTCATTACCTCTTACCTTTCCCTCCCTAATATGGTAATATTATTAGTTCTACTCTGGTTAAAAATAATCTGCTTATAGGGCTTACCAGGTGGTGCAAGTGGTAAGGAACACACCTACCAATGCAGGAGACTCTGGAGACACTAGTTTGATCCCTGCATCAGGAAGATCTCCCGGAGGAGGGCATGGCAACCCACTCAAGTATTCTTGCCTGGGGAATTCCATGGAGAGAGAAACCTGGCAGGCTACAGTCCATGGAGTGGCAAAGAGTCAGACATGATTGAGCGACTTAGCACACACACACAATCTGCTTATAACCTTATTTATAACCTTATTTCATATTCCAAAAAATAGAGACTTCTTTTGCACAAAATTGTGAGTGTCTCTACCCTACCCTTAACTTATCCTTTCCTACTTTCCAGCTTCTAATTTTGATAGCCTCTACTTTTATCTGTCTCAAGTTGATACTATTTACAGTTTGTTCTCAAATCACTTCTGCATTGTTCTAAGTCTGAAAATCAATAAAGAGTGGTTAGTGCTGTTCATTGTACTGGGTTATATTTTTCTCTCATATAGATTTTTTTGTGATTCTACTTTTTCCTAGGGTTATCAAATGCCGTTTTATTTGTGTATATATTGTCTTTACCACCTCCTTAAATTGTTCTAGAATTTTAAGAAAACATATCAAATCTTTGGAATCCAATTTTTCACTATCTACCTTCCACTAGATTATAACTTTAAGTAACACTCTAATAAAAAGTGAAGGAGAAGTTTTTTTCTGAGTCCTTGAATTCCAAAAGTAAAATTTTTCCTGATACAAAATTCTAGGATAAAATAATTTTTCTTTAGATATTTGAAGCATTTCCTGGTACCAGAATGATTCCTGTTTCATTTTAATCTGTTTTTTTTTTTTTTTTATCTACACAAGCTTTTAAGATCATTCCTTTACTCTCAGTTTTCTAAAATAACACAGTGTCCTATGATTCTTTTTACTCATCTCACTGTACACTTCAGCAAGACTTCAGCTCATATACCATTTCCAGCTCCTTTTTTTAGAACATTCTATTCTTGTTTTAGACTGAAACACAGTATCAAATCTATTAACTAAAAATATCTTTCAGCTTTTCTTTTGTTCCCCAAATCATCTATTTCTCCTCATTTTTTTAATAATTTATACTTGTGTCTTACATATCAAAAATATTAGTTTATTATTTTTTTTAATTTTATTTTATTTTTAAACTTTACATAATTGTATTAGTTTTGCCAAATATCAAAATGAATCCACCACAGGTTAATAATATTCTATCCAAAAAAGTTAGAATATCCACCAGTATTAGTTGTGTTGCTTGTTTTTTGTTTATCCACTGAACAAAGGGTGCCTCTTTAATTTTCAACTCATTTTGAGGATAATTTATTTTTTTCAATCTCTAACATATCTCATGACATTAACTATCATCTGTATACAAACAATGACCCTTCAATTTATATCTCCAGTCAGGATGCCTCTTCTTAACTCCAGCATCAGAATAAATTGCTTATGCAAATCATTACTTGATTTCTAATTAACATTTCCTTCTAATCTGTCCAACAATAAATTCCTGATCCCATATCACTATACTACTGATTTTTCTTCTCCCACATTTTTCTCATTCTTCAGAGCTTAGCACAAAATTTCTGGGATTTTCTGAATACTTTTATATCTATCATCCAACCAGCCAGAAAATTATCTCAGTTCTGGAGAAGGGTATGGCAACACGCTCCTGTATTCTTGCCTGGAGAATCCCATGGATGGAGGAGTCTAGTGGCCTATCCCCTTGGGGTCGCAGAGTAGGACAAGACTGAGTGACTAACACACTGGTTCCTAACTCTTTTCAGAATCCAGCTATTTCTCACTATTTCCACTGCTGCCCATCTGACTCAGGGTCCTAGCATTTCAATTCTGGATTATTCTTGTAGCTTCCTCTCTGGTGCAGTAATATTTCTGTCAGCCCTATGTTCTGCAAAGCACTGAGTAACAACTTAACACATAATCAGATCATGTCATACTTTTGCTAAAAAATTCTACAAATACGTGAAAGTTCAAAAACTCCTACATTATTTGTTGGTCTGAATTCATACACATAGATTTCCCTCTCTCTTTACATCTCCAGCCAATTGTCTCTCTCACTCATTCACTCATAATCACTCACTCACTCTCTCAACCTGTTTTAGCCACACTGGCCTCCTTGCTGTTACACAAACATCTCAAGACCTGTCTGACCTAAGAGCATTTCTATTTGCTGTTCTCTTTGTTTGGACACTCTTTTACCAGATAGTCCCACGGATCACTATGGTGTTTTCTTGGAGTGAATCCTCACACATAACCTTATTAGAGAAATTTAAACATTCCATGCTATAAAATAGTTACCTCCTCCTACTCTTTCAGCCAGGCTTAGTGTTCTCCAATAGCACTTACCAACACCTGACACACTCTACACATGTTTACTTTTTCTTCCTCACAACCCTACACCTGGAATGTAAGATCCTTACCAGCAATTATTTTTTTTTTCATGTTAACTGCTATTATCTCTAGCAGTCACAAAACTTTCTCACACACAGTAGGAACTAACATAGCATTTGTTGAATAAGTGAATTAAAGGATAAAAAATGAATAATGAGACAATAGTACATATGGTCATAAATGATCTCAACCAAAGTGAGTTAAGGAAAAATGGACATATTTAAACCCAATAGAAGTCCAAGGAGGCCAGGCCAAATGAACAAGAAGAATTAAAAAAAAGAAAAGAAAAGGCCTTGGGATGACAATGATGACTTAAGTGCAGGCTGATCACCCTAGAACTTGGATGACATGTGAAGAATTTTTTATGTTATTTTATTATTTTTTTATGTTATTTTAAAGGAACTGCCAAGTCATTAAAAGGTTTAAGCAAAGGAGTAACATGTTCTTTTTTCTCCCAAATTTTTATTTGATCTATTGAGTAAAATATAAAGTAGAGCCAAGAGAAGAAGAGAGGCTATCAATAAGGCCATTGCCAGAGTTTGGGTAAGACAGGATGCCTCTTGGACAAGAATGGTGACAGTTGGAGAGTAAAGATAAATTTGGAATATATTAATATTTTGTAAGTAGAAATGATGAGACTTACCAATTATTCGCATGTATTAAGTGAGGGAGAGGAATTTTGGGATAATTTGGACTGTGGTGCTCAAGATCAAAATGGGAAAAACTAGAGCAAAAAAGGTTTTTGTGAGCAGAAATCGAGAATTTGGTTTGGATGTATTAAGTGTGAGGCACTTTGCATGGTTTAAGAGTCTCTCCATGGAGAGTGTGTGGAGAAAAGAGAACCCTCTTACACTGTTGGTGGGAATGCAAACTAGTACAGCCACTATGGAGAAGAGTGTGGAGATTCCTTAAAAAGCTGGAAACAGAACTGCCATATGACCCAGCAATCCCACTGCTGGGCATACACACCAAGGAAACCAGAATTGAAAGAGAGATGTGTATCCCAATGTTCATCACAGCACTGTTTACAATAGCCAGGACATGGAAGCAACCAAGATGTCTACTGGCAGACAAATGGATAAGAAAGCTGTGGAACACATACACAATGGAATATTACTCAGCTGTTAAAAAAATATTTGAATCCGTTCTAATGAGATGGATGAAACTGGAGCAGAACCTATTATACAGAGTGAAGTAAGTCAGAAAGAAAAACACCAATACAGCATGCTAACGCATATATATGGAATTTAGAAAGATGGCAATGACGACCCTATATGTGAGACAGCAAAAGAGACACAGGTGTATAGAACAGTCTTTTAGACTCTGTGGGAGAAGGCAAGGGTGGGATGATTTGAGAGAATAGCATACTATCATATGTGAAACTGATTGCCAGTCCATGTTTGATGCATGAGACAGGGTGCTCAGAGCTGGAGCACTGGTATGACCCTAAGGGATGGGATGGGGAGGGAGGTGCGGGGTGGGGCAGGGTTCAAGATGGGGAACTCATGTACACTCATGGCTGATTCATGTCAATGTATGGCAAAAACCACTACAATATTATAAAGTAATTAGCCTCCAATTAAAATTTAAATTAAAAAAAAAAGACTGTCTCCATCCATGGAAACTTGCTTCATTATTCTCCTCTGTAAAAGTAAACACGACCTCAGAAAACTTTGTAGGCACCCTACTCTCTGCCAAGCAACTTACAAGGAATGAAGCACAAGATCTCTAAGTTTTAGGATTTTTCAGGCTGCCCTTATTTGAAGATTCTAGAACCCAATACAACAGGAATTCAATACAGTCTTATGTAGACTTTGTAACTGAATTCAAATGTGAAGCAGCTCTCCCTGACTTAGCCCTCATCCCTCCTTTGACAGGAGGTGATGTCCTAGCAGGAATTATGGCCTGAAACCAAAAGACTGTCATGAAATTCATATATATTGCCTCCCCTATGTCAAATAGCCTTCAAAGGCCACTAAGAAATTGCATTCCCCCTTTTAATATAGAGGGGAAATGATGAAAGTGCATAGAATAGCCACAATTAGGCAGATGAGGGTCTGTTCATTAGTTACAAAGTAGAAAGTTCTCAATCTCCAGTCTTTTTACTCTAACCCTCAAATTGCCAGCTGTAAGCTGTCTGAGGTTCCAAAAAACTGGTTTGGGCTTGAGAAATAAATTTGAAAATTATGAACTCAAAGAAAGCATTTATGGCCTGGGAAGAAATCAATTGCATAGAAAGGATATGTATAAAGGAGAAAGGCTCACAGAGAGAGCTCTGGACTGCATGGTACATGGGATCTGGGTAAAAAAAAGAATTCTGTTAGACTGAGAAGGAAAAGTTGAACAAAAAATGAAAATCAGAATAGTGTGATGGATACTAAGAGAAGCTAATATTTTTTAATAAAGAGGAAGTAGGCCTTTATACCAATTTTGCTGAGAGATTAGATAAAAGGATAGAATTGTCTGTGGCAATTTTAGAGATCATGGAACGTACAGAGGTAGTGACATGGTGGGTGTGGGTAGGGATTACAATGGCTTGAAAAAGGAAAACAGTTCTAGAAAAACATATATTTCTGCTTTAGTGACTATGCCAAAGCCTTTGACTGTGTGGATCACAATAAACTATGGAAAATTCTTCAAAAGATGGGAATACCAGACCACCTGACCTGTTTCTTCAGAAACCTGTATGCAGGTCAGGAAGCAACAGTTAGAACTGGACATGGAACAACAGACTGGTTCCAAATAGGAAAAGGAGTACTTCAAGGCTGTATACTGTCACCCTGCTTATTTAACTTATATGCAGACTACACCATGAGAAACACTGGGCTGTAGGAAGCACAAGCTGGAATCAAGATTGCTGGGAGAAATATCAATAACCTCAGATATGCAGATGACACCACCCTTATGGCAGAAAGTGAAGAGGAGCTAAAAACCTCTTGATGAAAGTGAAAGTGGAGAGTGAAAAACTTGGCTTAAACTCAACATTCAGAAAACGAAGATCATGGCATCTGGTCCCATCACTTCATGGCAAATAGATGGGGAAACAGTGGAAACAGCGCTGTCTTTATTTTGGGGGGGTTCCAAAATCACTGCGGATGGTGATTGTAGTCATGAAATTAAAAGACACTTACTCCTTGGAAGGAAAGTTATGACCAACCTAGATAGCATATTAAAAGCAGAGACATTACTTTGCCAACAAAGGTCCGTCTAGTCAAGGCTATAGTTTTTCCAGTAGTCATGTATGGATGTGAGAGTTGGACCATAAAGAAAGCTGAGCAAGAATTGATGCTTTTGAACTGTGGTGTTGGAGAAGACTCTTGAGAGTTCCTTGGACTGCAAGGAGATCCAACCAGTCCACCCTAATGGAGATCAGTCCTGGGTGTTCATTGGAAGGACTGATGTTGAAGCTAAAACCAATATTTTGGCCACCTGATGCGAAGAGCTGACTCATTTGAAAAGACCCTGAAGCTGGGAAAGATTGAGGGCAGGAGGAGAAAGGGACAACAGAGGATGAGATGATTGGATGGCATCACTGACTCAATGGACATGAGTTTGGGTAGGCTCCAGGAGTTGGTGATGGACGGGGAGGCCTGGTGTGCTGCAGTTCATGGAGTCGCAAAGAGTCAGACACGACTGAGCGACTGAAGTGAACTGAACTGAACTAGTGAGTGATTAGGTAATGAGAGTAAAGATACCTTATATGGAAGATGCCTGCCAAAAATTTGGATGTTCAAATGAGCAGAGAAATGCAGCAGTAGCTGAAAGGATGTGGAAGTCAAGGAAGTGATTTAAAGTAATTTACCACAAGGTGAGCAGAGAATACACAGCAGTGACCAGCAAACTGAACTGACCCTATTAGTCAGTGCTGGCCAAGCAAATACAAGCACACTGTGGAGCCATGGCCAGAAGAAACAATAAGTTAAATCCACTGGCAGAAGACAGCATTACAGCCTTCAGGGTTCTGGGCTGGGAAAATATCCTCTCGTAACCCAAGGTAACTTTGTGTCATATTCTTTGTTTTTCTTCAGTCGCCCAGTCGTGTCCAGCTCTTTGTGACCCCATGGACTGCAGCATGCCAGGCCCCATATTCTTTGGGGGCAGTCAAATATTGTGTGAAACATTATGGAACTTTGAGAGATGAGAGAACTATGTGTAAGACCTGCACTTACTACAGTATTTCTGCTGACATTTGCTAATGTTACTACTTTGCTACTAATTTGCTTATTGTTACTACTATTATTATTACTGTCATCTTTAAACTTCTTTATCTGATACTATTTGCACAGTCTCACCAGGTGCCTGACACTGTGCTAAGTAATTTACAAATATTACTTAATATTTGTCATTATTTGTAATATTACAAATATTAATATTTGTAAATATTAATTCATTTAATCTTCACTAGAAGGGGAAGAGGGCATCAGAGAATGAGATGCTGTATGGCATCACCAAATCAATGGACATGAACTTGGGAAAACTTCAGAAGATGGTGAGGGACAGGGAGGCTTAGTGTGCTGCAGCCCACAGGGTCCCAATGAGTCAGAAATGACTTGGCAACTGAAAAACAACATACTCTCATAAGGTGCATAGTATTATTATCTTTATTCTACAAACTGAGACACAGAGAATTTGGTAAGGAAAGCAGTCTGCTTTGTGAGGTCTTGACTTTAAATTCTGCATTAAGTTTCTGTTTCATTTAAGCACTTATTTGCAAATGAGGGCTGTTATACTGCTATGTGGAAAGCACTTCACCCAACTTCTGGATGAGAGATTCAAGCCAAGTGAAGAACAACTCTCCGACTAATTAATGTAGGCCCTCTTTGGGACTTTGGGTATTTCCCACATAAAGGGTCTACAAGCAAGCTGAACTGGCAGTGTGTTTTTCATTATTCCTTTTCTTTAAACTTCATTCGCTATAAGCACCTAGTCAAAAAAATTAATTTTTTAACTAATAGGTATGACTAGTTAAGAATTAATTACTATCTTTTGTTTAAATTTAGAGGACAGGATTCCTATCTAGTACCCTGATTCCTTTGCACAGTTCTCCTCTAAAAAGTCCAGAAAACAGCATCTGAAAATTGTTGCACCTCAGCATCCCATGTCTGACAAGCCAATTCTTTCTCTCAGTCCCACTAAACATGTTCTTTGACCTCAAAATATCTTGATTCCCTTGACTCTTCTTTTTTGCCCTACCCATCACCTTATTTCCAATCTTATCTCCTTACCTGTCCATCCTAAGTCTGTCAGTATCAATTTAATGATCCTCTTACCAGTACCCTCAATTTCTCTACATTTGAGTGTTTCAGGTTCAACATCCTAGAAAATGATCACTAAAAATAAATCCAAACATCTGGATCTTCTCCTCCAGTCAGACTTCTGAAGCCCCAGCCATGTAAATAGGACAATTATATGGACTGATGATGCTATAAGCATCAGTCTTTTTAAACGGATCAGATTTGCTCCCTTTATCCTTACCTTTTCTCATTAAGACATGAACTAGACCCTGTATGATTCAATGTCAACCTCACATGACAAGAGAGGAGTGAAGGACTTCATCCGCTTCCTTACCACCCTATCATCTCCATCTCCATTTCAGAGGCAAGAACACTGCCTCTATTTTCCAAGGCATTCTTTTCATAAATGCTTTATATGTCATCCTCTCTTGCTCAGTACAGAATTTTGCTCCAACTATTATCAAAGTTTTCTGTATGGGCAATGTTTTTCATTCTAATGGGAACTAATGGTTCCTTCTTGTATATATTAGCCAAAATAGAGCCAAGCATTGAGGCATAAATAACAATAAATCAACAGAACACCTCCTATATATCCCTATTTTCTTTCATCTGTCATTTAACTCTACACATCACATCTACCCTTCACAAGATATTAATGTTTGTACTCTCTGTGTTAGGTTCTGAGAACTTTACATGTGTTAACTCACATAATCCTCAAAACAACCCTATAGATAAGCATTTTCATTGTCCTCATTTTATAAAAGAAAATTTTAGTCACAACAAGTTCAAGTGTACTGTCCAGAGTCATACAAATGTATTTCCTATTAAGACTTTGACTTACTAATAAAGTTTACAAAAATCAAAAGGGGCAATCAGTTGCTGACTTTTTATCAAATGACTAGGCATAAAAAATTTAAGCAAGCAGATCATCTCACCTCTTTGGGGAACTTTTAAAATGTCTTTTCCATTTTTTTCTTTTTTTTTTTTTTTTTTTTTGATAGGTAAGAAGTGGATTTATTTAGAGAGAAACATATTCCACAGACAGAGTGTAGGCCATCTCAGATGGTGACAGTGGCCTTGAAACATGGCCTGGTTGGTGTTTATGGGCTGGGTAATTTCAGAGGCTAATGAGTGGGAGGATTTATCCAACTGTTTGGGGTAAGGGGTGGAGATTTCCAGGAATTGGGCCACTGCCCACTTTTTGGTTTTTTTTGTGTGTGTTTTTTTTTTTTAAATTTTATTTTATTTTTAAACTTAACATAACTGTATTAGATTTGCCAAATATCAAAATGAATCCGCCACAGGTATACATGTGTTCCCCATCCTGAACCCTCCTCCCTCCTCCCTCCCCATTCCATCCCTCTGGGTCGTCCCAGTGCACCAGCCCCAAGCATCCAGTATCGTGCATCGAACCTGGACTGGCAACTCATTTCATACATGATATTTTACATGTTTCAATGCCATTCGACTGCTTTCTCTCCCTTTGGACTCTCCATTTTCTCCACCAGGTCACCTGCATCTCCTCCCTAACCCCTCTCTACTCTACCCAACTCTGTGAATTTCTGTGTGTTCCAGATGGTGGAGAACACTTAAGGAACTGATTACTGGCTGGATCTGTCTCCCTCCTTTTCATTTCCCCCTTTTATCCTTCTGGCCACCTCTGTCTCCTGCCTCCTTCTTCTCTTCCCTGTATAACTCCGTGAACATCTCTGAGCGGTCCAGTTGTGGAGTGCACATAAGGAAGTGACTACTGGCTAGCCCACTCTCTCCAGTATTGATTCCACCTCATCTCATTTGGGTCACCTCTAACTCCCTCCTCCCTCTTCTCTTCTCCATGTAACGCTGTGAACCTCTCTGAGTGACCCTCACAGTAGAGAAACTTTTCATCTTTAACGTAGATGTTTTATCAGTGGTGCTGTATAGAAGGAGAAGTTTTGAAACTACTGTAAAATTAAGACTGATAACTGGAAGTAGGAGGCTTAAGTCCAAACCCTGACTCCAGGGAACTCCTGACAATACATTTGAATCAGTTCTAATGAGGTGGATGAAACTGGAGCCTATTATACAGAGTGAAGTAAGCCAGAAAGAAAAACACCAATACAGTATACTAACGCATATATATGGAATTTAGAAAGATGGTAACATTTTTTTCTTTTTAGATCTTTCTGAGCACTAATATCATATTTTCTATCACAATCTCAATCGTACATGCTCAGTTGCTAAGTTGTGTCCGACTCTTTGAGACCCCATGGACTCTAGCCTGCCAGGGTCTTCTGTCTATGGGATTTCCTAGACAAGAATACTGGAGTGGGTTGCCATTTCCTTCTCCAGGGGATCTTCCCGAACCACAATTGAACCCATGTCTCTTGCATTGGCAGGCAGATTCTTTACCACTGAGCCCCTTGGGTAGTCCCATCTCAATTTGTATTCATTCTCAATTACTTAACATTGTTAAAAAAATAAACTGTAATTAAATTCAAAGTATATAAAATATAAATATATTTTTACTCAATATAAAAAATAAAAAGTATTAGTTTCAATCTGTTATCCCCAAAGATATTTTTAATATTTAAGATGAACTATTAAAAAGTAAATAGTAAAGTTTAAAAATAAAATAAAATTAAAAAAAAAGAAAAAAGTAAATAGTAATATCAATTTTAAAATAATATATTTAAATAAATCTGAATTTTTAAGTATTTTATAAAACTATAACTTACCACAATCTTACATTTAATATCTGTCTAGTTGCCAAAGTATGCATCAGCAATCATGCTGCATGAGAATTATATCTAAACCCAGGTAAATACAAATTTTAAAGAAATATGAATCATTTAGTGTTATAAAATATTTTAAGCTCTGTACCATATTGTAAATATCTGCTATTTGTAAGTATCTTTGGAAAAACAATTTGGAACATGAAGAATGCTACATACAAGAAAAGAGATGCTCATCACTACTGAGAAATGATGCTATATTTTTCAAAAATCTATTGTGTTCATGCTATTTGAGAAATAGTATTTGACAGTTCAATTAATCTATCTTTTATCTAAAACCTTTTCCTGTTCTAATCCTCCCTTCACTCAGAAGCAACACCAATCTCCAATGTCAACAGTAGCACAGCCCATAGCTTTCGCAGCATTTGGACACACTTGCCTTTGTGAGATGAAGAAAAATAGTACTTTGGGATGACAGTGATATTCACCAGGAGAGCTGATGTTTGGGATTGTAGGTATGTAAGCACTGAGTGCTAGATTCCACATGATAGAAAAACCTATACATTCTTTAAAACTAGGGGGTACATGTATTTAAGATATTTAAGTTCTTCTGGAGTACAGGGCTCTGAGCAAGAGCCACCCTGGCCTGGATCCCAGGCAGTCTTGCCCAAAATAGAAATGAAGTTCAGCTGAAGAAAATGAGGAGAGATATGTTTTGTGCATACCAAAATTCATGGCCTGAAAATATGTCCAGTATATACTGCTATAAATTTCACAGACTTTATAAACCTTTATTGACAAATATGCTTTCTTTTATTTTTTTAATTTATTTTATTTTTAAATTTTACATAATTGTATTAGTTTTGCCAAATATCAAAATGAATCCGCCACAGGTATACATGTGTTCCCCATCCTGAACCCTCCTCACTCCTCCCTCCCCATACCATCCCTCTGAGTTGTCCCAGTGCACCAGCCCCAAGCATCCAGTATTGTGCATCGAACCTGGACCGGCAACTCGTTTCATACATGATATTTTACATGTTTCAATGCCATTCTCCCAAATCTTCCCACCCTCTCCCTCTCTCACAGAGTCCATAAGACTGTTCTATACATCAGTGTCTCTTTTGCTGTCTCGTACACAGAGTTATTGTTACCATCTTTCTAAATTCCATATATATGCGTTAGTATACTGTATTGGTGTTTTTCTTTCTGGCTTACTTCACTCTGTATAATAGGCTCCAGTTTCATCCACCTCATTAGAACTGATTCAAATGTATTCTTTTTAATGGCTGAGTAATACTCCATTGTGTATATGTGCCACTGCTTTCTTATCCATTCATCTGCTGATGGACATCTAGGTTGCTTCCATGTCCTGGCTATTATAAACAGTGCTGCGATGAACATTGGGGTACACGTGTCTCTTTCCCTTCTGGTTTCCTCAGTGTGTATGCCCAGCAGTGGGATTGCTGGATCATAAGGCAGTTCTATTTCCAGTTTTTTAAGGAATCTCCACACTGTTCTCCATAGTGGCTGTACTAGTTTGCATTCCCACCAACAGTGGAAGAGGGTTCCCTTTTCTCCACACCCTCTCCAGCATTTATTACTTGTAGACTTGGATCGCAGCCATTCTGACTGGTGTGAAATGGTACCTCATAGTGGTTTTGATTTGCATTTTTCTGATGAGTGATGTTGAGCAACTTTTCATGTGTTTGTTAGCCATCTGTATGTCTTCTTTGGAGAAATGTCTATTTAGTTCTTTGGCCCATTTTTTGATTGGGTCATTTATTTTTCTGGAGTTGAGCTGTAGGAGTTGCTTGTATATTCTCGAGATTATTTGTTTGTCAGTTGCTTCATTTGCTATTATCTTCTCCCATTCTGAAGGCTGTCTTTTCACCTTGCTAATAGTTTCCTTTGATGTGCAGAAGCTTTTAAGGTTAATTAGGTCCCATTTGTTTATTTTTGCTTTTATTTCCAATATTCTGGGAGGTGGGTCATAGAGGATCCTGCTGTGATGTATGTCAGAGAGTGTTTTGCGCTTTCTTACTAAATTGGAAGCTCACTAAAAACTGGAATTAGATCTCAATTGATTACTGTGGTCTTAAAAATGAGCCTAACTTCTGATACATACTAGGAAACACTACTGTAAATGGTTCATTGTTTCTCAGAAGGTTACACTCGGATCAAGCATATGTATGCGATGGGTAAGCTGAGGGCCAAAATGCCCCCAAGGGATTTAAATGAGAGTATTTCAAAAGATAATCAGATACAAATAGCAAATGCAATGGTTACTCATGAAATATATATGTTTTTCTCTTTTTCTTCATTTTTTTCTTTTTTGAGTGAACAATTCCCAATAGTAAACATAGAAAGCTAAGAACTCTTTAACCATTAAATTTTCTGATGGTTTTACTTGTATACAGTTGATATATAAGGAAAAATGTTGCTATTAAGCTAAATTTTAAGTAAAAGCACATTATAGTAGAAATAAGACCCTCCAGAGAATAATTTTATGAGGCCATTATTGCACGGTAGCTTGGGCAGTTGAACTCACATGAAACAAATGGCCCTATAAAACAAGTCCCAAAGTGGCCTATTGCTTAATTAAATTCATATACAAAGCATCCCTCTGCCTTGACATGTGTACATACATATATTAGATATATTTTAAAGCTCAGTTTGAAAAATATGACCTCATAAAGATGCAAAGGTTTAGACACCACTTCAAAGCCAAAGAACTTCTTGAAGCAATATTTTACATGGAACTGTGACTTTTAAAATAATTGCCTTTTTTCCCCTTAAGATAGTAAGAACAGTCAGTTTGATATATACAATATATTTGAGCTTTCCACCTATAAAAATATGCCATAGTCTGTATGAAATGCTTGCGCTGAATGCAAGCACTGCTAATTCTCTCTTCCCCTATTTCACCAAAAGGGAAGCATTTCTAGAGGAGTCTGGGTGTGCATAGGAAGAAACATTGACAAGATCCACAGCCCAATCCTTCAACTGAAATGTGTCACCTTAGGAAAATGCTAATTTAATGAATTCAAGTAAATTAAGACATGCTTTTTCCCTTGAATATAAAATTGTTTTACCACAATGTATTACTCTACTCTTCTGTTTCATGAACCACCTACAATGTGAGTAACAGCCCTCCAGAAACAGACTGTGGTCCAGGCTGCTTGACAGCCTAAAAATATCCTAAAGCCATCTGGTATTAAATGTGTTCAAGAAAGAGGGAAGCAAGAGAGTAAAATGAAGAGACATTATTCAAAACACGTTACTAATTGATTTAAGATTTTGTGTCCCTAAATGTTCTTTCAGTTTCAAATTTCACATGAAATCATCTTGAATGAACAATTTTCAGTTCAGTTCAGTCGCTCAGTCGTGTCCGACTCTTTGCGACCCCATGAACCGCAGCACACCAGGCCTCCCTGTGCATCATCAACTCCTGTAGTCCACCCAAACCCATGTCCATTGAGTCGGTGATGCCATCCAACCATCTTATCCTCTGTCGTTCCCTTCTCCTCTTGCCCTCAATCTTTCCCAGCATTAGGGTCTTTTCCAAAGCCTTTCAATTTTCCCCTACTTTTTTGGAGAACTCCTTAATAACACCTAATTAATTAGTATCCTAAATGACTGAGCAACTGAACTGAACTGAACTGAGCTGAACTGTTTGTGTTAGGCAGGATCATTTTAGGTCCAAATGTTAATGGTTTGAGTTGCTAAGTCACATCTGACTCATTGCAATCTCCTGGGCTGTAGCTCACCAGGCTTCTCTGCTGATGGAATTTCCCAGGCAAGAATTCTAGAGTGGGTTGCCATTTCCTTCTGTATTGGATCTTCCCAACCCAGGGATTGAACCAGGGTCTCCTGCATTGCAGGTGGATTCTTTACTGACTGCGCCACCAGAGAAGCCCAAATGATAAAACTCAATGCAAAGTCATTTAATCAAAATTTCAAATTTATCAACACAAAATTGGAAAGACTAGAACTGGCTTGAAATAAGATTTGATCTTGTCTTCAACACCCAGCACTAGAAGGAATACTCAACAAAATCAGGGATATTTGTCTGTTTTGTTTAATGATGTATCCCAAGTTCCTATATCAGTGCTTGTCATATAGTAAATCCTCAACAAATACTTGTTGAGTAAATGAATGATCAATCTCTCTCTCTCTTAGATGAACTTTCTTATCTGATGATATGACAGGCAGAATAATCACTTCCAAATATATTCTTACCCTGGTCCTCATGATCTGTGAATATATTTCCTGACTTGGCCAAAAAGAAAAAGAACAAGGTTTACAGATATGCTTGCAGTTATTAACAGGACCTTGAGATGGGGAGATTATCCAGATGGGCCAATTGGAGTCACATATATTACTATCATAAAACTTTTCTCAATTAGAGTCAGAGAGAAATTAGCAATGAAAAAGGGGTCAGAGAGGTGTGACATGAGGGCAAGATCTGGCATTGCTAGCTTCAAATATTTATGCTTAGGGAGACAGAGTCATGAAATTGAAAGGCCATCCAGAGGAAGAGGAATGGTTTACAAAGGGAGTTGTAGGTTATGTTACCAGTAAAAAGGGACACCTTCAAGACTCTTGCTATCTTATGGGGAAGACAGAATTTACATACGAAATAAAAGAGAATGCAATTAAAGGCCAAAATACCTGTTATAATCTTAGCTGAATACCTGAAATAATCTTAGTTCAAAATGCTACTGAAACAGGCAGAGAAAGAAGATGGATTTTGAAGATTATGGAAGAATAGCATAGAATGAAAATATGGAGAGGAACTGTTAGAAATCACAATGAGAACATGGCTGTTGAAGAAACCATGAAAAGATACAGCTACTTTGAATGGGATGGAGACTTTATTATGACAAAAATCTTCAAAAGGTTAAGAAGAATAAATGAAAAACAGAAAGAAGGCATTAAGGCAATTGAACTTTCAAAAATTGTCTACAAATGTGTAAGAGAAGAATATATTATAAGGTTTAAAAAATAATGAATTCTATAACTTCATATGAAAGAGAATATTTATGACTTCTGATTTTGTTCATCCTTTAAAATTTTCACCAAAACTCTCTTCTCCCATTAATGTACATATACCAAACAAACAGCAACAACATGTGCTATTTTGTGTGGATCCAATATGATGACCACCGAAATTCAAAGAAGCAAATTTTGCTAGAGAAACCACTGTAGAAAGTTCTGAAAAACTTAAGGGAATTAGTGTAATTAAGGGACATATTGATATTAAACCTATAAAGCATATGAATCATCCTTTGCTTCCTAGGGTGATTCTTCAAGTCATCTGATAATTAATCTTTCTTTTCTTATTCAGAAAGAAAAATGTAGCTGAAGCATCAGCTTCCTATTTGCTGCCAGCAAAATTATCAGCATTTTCCTACCAACAATTCACTATTAATTCCACCCTCTGTCCTACTCATTTCCCTCCAGCATTTTAAGGCATTCAGCTCTCTAATTTTATTTATAAAACAAAATGAAGTTAAATCTTGTCTGAGTCCCCCTCTCCCGACTGTCTAGTTCCTCTTCTTCCTTCCTCAGGCAAGCATTTTTAAAAGTAATGCTCACTTCCCATTTAGCCCTGCATTTGCTGCACTGTGACTTTTTCATTTGCTTCCAAAGAAACTGTTCTTGGCAAAGGTGCAGTAACCTCAGTTCCTTCCATTAGTTTTCACTTACCTCAGTCTCCGCTTGAAATAACCTCCTCACAGAGGCCTCCCTTGTTTTACTCATTCTGTTCCCTTATACTACTTTGTCACTGTTGTCAGTCACTGAGTTGTGTCCGACTCTTTGTGACCCCATGAACTGCAGCACGACAGGCTTCCCTGTCCTTCATTATCTCCCGGAGTTTGCTCAAACTCATGTCCATTCATGAGTGATGCCATCCAACCACCTCATTCTCTGTCATCCCCTTCCCTTCTTGCCCTCAATCTTTATCAGTCTTTTCCAATGAGTTGGCTCTTCACATCAGGTGGCCAAAGTACTGGGGCTTCAGCTTCAGCATCAGTCCTTCCAGTGAATATTTATGGAAAGTAACTATGCTACTTAAATCTTCCTCAAAGACCATCCCCCAATATTATACAATTGGTTACTTCGGCTTCCCTTGTGGCTCGGCTGCTAAAAAATCAGTCTGCAATGCAGGAAACCTGGTTTGATCCCTGGGTTGGGATGATCCCCTGGAGAAGGGAAAGGCTACCAACTCCAGTATTCTGGCCTGGAGAATTCCATGGACTGTAGAGTCCATGGGGTTGCAAAGAGTTGGACACAGTTGAATGACTTTCACTTCACTTTCACTACTTGGTAGTCTGGCTCCCTACCAGAATTTTACATCCAAGGAGAGCAGGTACTTTGCTGCTCCTATGTGTATCCCAAGCTGCAGAGCTATACGTGGACCAGCAGAGGCTCACCAAATATTTGCTGAATTATTTTTACTATCCAGTTAAAACTCTACAGTTTTTACATACTTTGCTACAAATAACCCACTTTTTAAAATGTGCTTCTCCCATAATTTCAGTTATATTCTACTTTAATGCTTTTTCTCCTTCAACTCTGCCTCACTCTTCCCATCTCAGTGCAAAGAAGTCTCTTTTTTAATAGTCCTCAGTACAATTTGGACCCAGTCCTATTACTTATTGACTTTCTTTACCTTGTTACTATGTTCCTACTATGTAGTCTCCTTTGCTTCCTTGACTTCAGTTTCTGCATGTTCCAGGACAACTTCAAAGTGTATGTATTCATTCAGACCCCTCTCCTGAATTTCAACAAATGTCTCAAGTGGTTACTGATGCCTCCTCATGACAAACTCTGAAACTAAACGATGCATCTTCTCCTCCTCTCCCAGGTATGCCCTGTGCCTTTAATTTATACTTACTAATTCCTATTCCATACTGCCACCCACTCCTTTACTCCTGCTTGAACTTCAGGCATTCTGTGTTTTCAATTCTACCTCCACAGATCAGATCAGTCGTGTCCGACTCTTTGCGACCCCATGAATCGCAGCACGCCAGGCCTCCCTGCCCATCATCAACTCCCAGAGTTCACTCAGACTCTCGTCCATCGAGTCAGTGATGCCATCCAGCCATCTCATCCTCTGTTGTCCCCTTCTCCTCCTGCCCCCAATCCCTCCCAGCATCAGAGTCTTTTCCAATGAGTTAACTCTTCACATGAGGTGGCCCAAGTACTGGAGTTTCAGCTTTAGCATCATTCCTTCCAAAGAATCACCAAAGGCTGATCTCCTTCAGAATGGACTGGTTGGATCTCCTTGCAGTCCAAGGAACTCTCATGAGTCTTCTCCAACACCACAGTTCAAAAGCATCAATTCTTCGGTGCTCAGCTTTCTTCACAGTCCAACTCTCACATCCATACGTGACCACAGGAAAAACCATAGCCTTTACTAGATGAACCTTTATTGGCAAAGTAATGTCTCTGCTTTTGAATATGCTATCTAGGTAGGTCATAACTTTTCTTCCAAGGAGTAAGCGTCTTTTAATTTCATGGCTGCAGTCACCATCTGTAGTGATTTTGGAGCCCAGAAAAATAAAGTCTGACACTGTTTCCACTGTTTCCCTATCTATTTCCCATGAAGTGGTGGGACCGGATGCCATGATCTTCGTTTTCTGAAAGTTGAGCTTTAAGCCAACTTTTTCACTCTCCTCTTTCATTTTCTTCAAGAGGCTTTTTAGTTCTTCTTCACTTTCTGCCATAAGGGTGGTGTCATTTGCATATCTGAGGTTATTGATATTTCTCCCAGTAATCTTGATTCCAGCTTGTGTTTCTTCCAGTCCAGTGTTTCTCATGATGTACTCTGCATAGAAGTAAAATAAACAGGGTGACAATATACAGCCTTGACATACTCCTTTTCCTATTTGGAACCAGTCTGTTGTTCCATGTCCAGTTCTAACTGTTGCTTCCTGACCTGCATACAAATTTCTCAAGAGGCAGATCAGGTGGTCTGGTATTCCCATCTCTTTCAGAATTTTCCACAGTTTATTGTGATCTACACAGTCAGAGGCTTTGTTTGTCTGTATCCCTACTGAAGTGGCTAGAGTCAGGCTCTCATTATTTCTCACCTGGATTCTTGCCACAGACTTCTAATGGGCCTCTTTGCCTGTAGTCATGCCTGAACTCCTAATCAACTTGCCATATTGGTTAGTAGAGTGACAATTTAAAAATTCAAAATAGTATAATATAAAAAGCCTACAATTATATGTTCCTTATGCTTCACCTGAATTGATGTTGAGTGATATCCAGTGCTTTCATCCATCTTTGTGCCTTTACATGGTAGCTTCTACTCTTTCTGTTTTCTCCCATCATTTTCTGTTATCTGCCACTTATCCCCAACACCCACAACTACCTTAGGTGGCACTCCAGTGTTTCCACAGTTTCCTTCTCTTCATAGCATAGATCCTTTGTACTCAAATTAGCACAATTATGATTTCCTTGCCTGTCATTTGATATCAGTAAGGTAATGCTAGTTGCCAAGACAAACTAGCTCATAATTTTAACACAATAAAGGTTTATTTCTTACTCATAAAATTTCTGTCAAAGACAAAGTATAGGACAAAGTTAACAATGACTGTTTATACATAAATTTGACAAGTGACACCATCTGCTGTTACTTTCATTTCCTTAGAGGACCAAAGGTGTTAGAAAGAAAAGTAAGTTTTAAACAGTATAAAGAATACTGAGAAAATCTGATTGGCAAGCATTCTGTTAAAATCACTTCTTTGGAAGTAGGGGAGCATCTCTAATTGGTCTCCAGATATATTTGGCACCCTATGGATGGCTGGAGGGGAAAAAGAGTAGTTCTTGAGTATTTCAAAAGAGAAATGGTTATTCAGTGTTAAACCTGATGAGGTTTTGTGTCTGGCCACTCCTAGTAACAAGTAGAGGTTGATGGGGTGTTTTTTTGTGGTGATACTCTTACCATGGTCCTCAGTGGGATGGCCACCCTGGTAGGAAGGTTTTCAGTCCAAGTACAGTTTGTCTGGTGAAAGTGAAGTCACTCAGTCATGCCTGACCCTTTGCACCAAGCTCCTCCATCCATGGGATTTTCAAGGCAAGAGTATTGGAGTGGGTTGCCATTTCCTTCTCCAGGGAAAGAAACTTCCATTTCCTTCTGCAGTTTGTCTAGTAGTTGGTGACTTTCTTCTATGTGGTGACCTCAGGATTTAGGCTCCTTTCTTTAATGGCCCTGCCCTGCCATCCTCAAGGATCAGTGAGCAGATGAGGAAAATGGAACTACACTTCTTACATCTCCCTACCAGAAACTAATAATCATAGCTTCTGTTCATGTTTCATAGGCAAAAATCTAGTTGTTCCAGTACTCCTTCATACTATGGAAAGAGAATACAAATTTTGGATGAACAACTTCTAGCTACCATCTTCACCACACATCCTCACAAGAGTTTGAGTTGTGAAAGGAGATACCACGTGTTTCCACTGCTTTGCAAAGTAGTAATGCTACATATCAGCTGCTCCAAAAAAATTAAAAACAATGGTTGAATGATTATATCGATATATGTTTGAATGGCTCTATTATCTGAAAACTCAGAATCACTAAAACTGTTCCTTTCTATTCCTGAAAATTTTCTCAAGCAAATTATTGTTTAAAATTAAATAAAAACATATAACCTGTGGATATAAGGCTTCATTCTAAAGGCTAATATTGAATATCTCTCTCCTTGCAAAAAAAAAAAAAAAAAAAGGAAAATGAATCTAAGTAGCACTCTGAATAGTAAATATTAAATAAACTAACAGCAATATTTTAAACAGTAAAAATCAATACCATAAAATAAATTAGAGGAAAAAGTACTTGCCAAAGAAATCTCCCTAATATTTTGTAAAGAGAATTCAGAAAGGTTATAAATCTGATCTTAATAATCAACTAAAAGCAGATTTTTATTTAGAATTTTGAGCTAATTTTGAGGCAGTAAGATCATTCTTAACAACCTTTTTGTTTGTCACTAGAATATATTTCTAAAATAAAATTGTCAAAAATAAAGCATGAAATAAATAGCAGCACATCACCCAGTGAAAATATAATAAACAACTTTCCAATTAGTTTTAGAGGTATTCAGGAATGAATTATCCTCTGCTTTCAGATTTTCATGAATAATTCAAATTCTGCTGTCAGTAGATCTAATTAGTAATTATCCAAACTATTTCTAAATTATCTGGTTTGAAGTTACCTGTGTTGCAACTAGATTTATTTCTGATATAATTATTAACCCCATCCGTGTTAGCCTTAGCTCTTTCTCTATTGCCAGTAATGGAACAGGCACCTCCAGATAGCAGGGAAGCCTGCAGATTCAGTTTATTAATATAGCATTACCAATTAGTCCCTCTAGTGCTAAGAAACTGACAGCATAATACCACATAAGCAGTTATTTTCAAGGCCTGTAGGAATGCTTGTTCTACATTCTAATGATTTAACCATGTAACCACTGGAAGTAAAAGTTAACCTTAAAGGGAAAGAATAAAATCTAGGGTAGGCATGATGGAAGGATAGTGAGGCAAAGAACAGACTCAGGGGTGGGGTGAGACATATTCAAGTGGTTGTAGAGGGCCCACACATAAGGAATGGTTCCCTGTGTGATCTGTGAGAGTAACTGAACACACTCAGAAGCAACATGGTACAAAAAGGAAAACTCATTAATTTCAAATTTAGTGCTAGATCATAATGCTAGAGATAGCTTCTTTGTGTTTTAAACTGAAGTATATCTCACTGTGTCTATATATTCCTCAACCACACTATTTGAATTTACAAACATCACCTCTACACACACACACATACACACACACATTTACAAAATAAATTTTCATGTCTTTACCCTCAACAAAATCTGAATCCTAAAAATTCTTAACAAGCCTTGGGATGAAACCAAACATAACTGTGATGCAAAACATACTTAACTGATAGTTCCAAGTGCATCATAAATTCTGGGAAGAAAAATTTAATTGATAATACACATTTTCCTTGATTTCATTCTTATTGTTCCTAGAGAGGGAATTCAGGTAAAATGGCATTACTTTTCTCTTCTTCTTAAATATATGTATGTATATATGTGTGTGTGTATGTGTATGTATATATATATATATATATATATATATATTACTGTAAGCTTTTAGGAATTATAACACTCTCTGCAATTCTTTCAAACTGTTCAAAAGCATTTAGCTTTAACCTGCAGGAGTACATCACAAAATTTTATTTTACAACCACCATTTTTCCTCAACAATAGCTTTGCCTATTATAGTCATTAATAGCTTCCACCATTTTCATACACATGCAAAAAAAATAAATAAAACTTCATTTCCTTTTTTATTCTTTTTTATCCAGATTTCACTGACAACTGAGAAGAACAAAAGATGAGATACGCTTGTGAACATTTCTTGGGTCTTAGCCTGCTCAACATTTCTACTTTACAGTGTTCTCCTCTCTGTTTTGTTCTTTCTCTTGGATGTATTTATAGAAACTTTTCTTATTTTCTCTGAGTCCCCTGCCTACATTATTTCACTTTGCTTTCTTGCCTCTCTTATTGTGTGCCTGCATTTCTTAACGACTAGCTTATATCTATTCCTTTCAATCTCCCCTCTTTTCCATTTCCTATACAATTCTATTTTGTATTTTGGTGCTGAGAGAAACCCACCCTCACCCACGGGTATTTTTTAATCTTCTCTGTATTTTTAACCTATCTTGGGACAGCTTTTATGCTTTCCATGCTGAGCTCACCTTAAAACTCATTTTTTCCCTTTTTCCCTGACTCTAGCAGTCTATCACTGACTTGATTTTGATCTGATTATTTGACTCAATATCTTAATAACAAACTCTTCAAGTTTAGTCATTATTCACTCTACTAGTGACACTGACTGGATATTTAATAAGTTTAAGGGACTTATTGGTATGAAAACAAAATGCGACATTTTAAACATATCTCTATGGTGTTGAACAAATATGTGAATGGTGGGTGGTCAGTATTGTTGTATACTAAGTCCTTCTGAGTCATCGATCTAGGACTGACTTCCCTGAGCTAGGACAAGAGGAAGTCTAGATGACCTCTCTGTGGACAACTACTACTGGTCAGCTGATGGATCTAATGAACAAAACTGTGACAACTGACATTATTGCCAAGGCTAATCTCAAGTTCACTTATCCTGGAACTTCTCTGTAAGCAATTCCTCCTCGGACTCAGCAAATTTCTTAAAGTAATCTTGGCAACAAAGTATAGTTCTGAACCCTCAAGTTGTGTATCATATTTGTAAATATGACATTGTTTTATAGGAGTCCAGGTCTATAAGAACAGCTTAGCCTAACTACAGACATATACTTTCAGACTCAGAACTCTGGAAAGTTTGGTTAACCAAAATCTACTTCTAGACATCAGACCAGCTCTAGCCTAGATTTAATGATTTAAATTTCAGTGTATGATGTCATTCCAATAATTCATCCTGTGCACTTGAAGAAGAGAACTAAATCCAAGGAAATTAAACTGAAACTTTGCCTATCAAAACAAAAGAAACATTGAGAAGATATAAAAGACATGAAAACTACAAATTGTCTGTTAACCATCATGGTGGAACATTTATGTTCAAAGATATATATTACTCAATTTAACTAACTCATTTCATTTGACTAACACCAGCTGAAAAACAGAAATTAAATATTAATTTCAGTCTGGCTGTTATATATCTATTTGAATCTTTCATTTAACAATATCAGCGTCACTAAGTCAGATTATTTTAAAACAGATTGATATTCATTGGCTTCCCAGGTGGCACAGTGGTAAAGAATCCATCTGCCAAAGCAGAAGCACAGGAGATGTGGGTTCAATCCCTGGATCAGGAAGACTCCCTAGTGGAGGAAATGGCAACCCACTCCAGTATTCTTGCCTGAATAGTTCCACAGACAGAGGATCCTGGAGGCCTCCCGTCCGTGGGATCACAAAGACTTGGATATAACTGAGTGACCGAGCACGCACATAATATCCATTAGCAAATGATGATTTCTCCCAGTCATTCTGAATGGTTGTTTTCAAAATAAGAAAATTATTATATTATAGACATTGTAGCAGAGAAGGCAATGGCACCCCCACTCCAGTACTCTCATCTGGAAAAAGAAAATCCCATGGAAGGAGGAGCCTGGTAGGCTGCAGTCCATGGGGTCGCTAAGAGTCAGACACGACTGAGCAACTTCACTTTCACTTTCATGCATTGGAGAAGGAAATGGCAACCCACTCCAGTTTTCTTGCCTGGAGAATCCCAGGGATGGTAGAGCCTGGTGGGCTGCCATGTATGGGGTCACACAGAGTCGGACATGACTGAAGTGACTTAGCAGCAGCAGCAGCAGACACTGTGGAAAATATAAAATAAATATTAAAATGAATTTCTACCCTTTTCTCAAGATACTTTCAAATTAATAAGAATCTGGGTAAAAATACCTGTTTTTTACAAGTTTTAACCCTTCTAAATTCATTACAATGTATATATATATTCCTTATTATTTATAGATTTTTATGGAGAATATTAATATATATTATATAATATATATCATGTAGATTCTTTATATTCCTGTATACATAGGACCACAAGCATCTGGATAGCTGAAAAGCAAAGGATCAAGCACAAAAATCAAGCCACCTCTCAACAGGAGCTAGAGGAAGAAAAATCAACTTTTCAAACCTGAAACCAAGACTGTCTGCTAAAGGATCAGCCTCTCTCTTCTCCCTTCAAGTAGAAAGCAGGGAGTTCTCCACACACATCTGTAAATAAATGACATATAAACTTGGTTATGAATAAAAAAGAGGACAACTTTTCTACCATGAAGAAAGGGTAAAAGTAAAATACCATCAGCATTAAGTGGATTTTTTTTTCCTTTTTATAGATTTTACATTTTAAACACATATGTCATGACATTTTAATGTAGCAGTTCTGAAATGGAGAAATAGCACATTGATTTTGTGCCCTAGAGAAAAATAAACAATAGCACTTTCAAAAAAGGCTTTGGCCTGAGATTCCCTTAAGCCATATAAAGGACATTTATCCCCAAACTGAATGACATTGGTAATGACTGCAGTTCCTCGACTACTCTTTCCATCTCAATATTCTGGTTTGATACTATCAATGAGGTCACCATGATACCCAGGCTGTAATATAATGTGCTGATGAAAAACCGCTATGAATTCAGGTTGACATAAAGAATACCACCACAATCAGAATAAACTGCATCAATACAGGATTAATAAGGAAAGATTGATATTCTTCATGTATCTAGCTATCAAAGCAGCTCTAAAGTTAGAGAAAACTTTACTGTGAGGCATAAAAAATAAAAATGTATATCAAAGTAGCAAATGTGCTAAATATTTTTCCTATCTGAAATTCTTTTCCTTTCTATTTTTAGTTTGTTTGAGATACATCTCTATTCTTATTATTCTTCTGTTCTATTCTTGTGATTATTCTTAGTAGTCCTAAAGTGAAATGGAAGAAAATACTTTTGTGAGTATCAAACTAGATGTTAAAGGGGTTTTTAAAATGTATATTCTATTTTTGACGCAGGTAAAGTCTATTAATAATGATAAGCTACATTTGGCCACAGAGGAATCACTGAATTTATCATAGCTTTAAGTATTGTCATTTGGGAATTGTTTTTCACACATATTATCTGAGGCCTTAATCCTGAATATTCATTGGAAGGACTGATGCTGAAGTTCCTGTAATTTGGCCACCTGATGCAAAGAGCTGACTCATTGGAAAAGACCCTGATGCTAGGAAAGATTGAGGGCAAGAGGAGAAGAGAGCAGCAGAGGATGAAATGGTTGGATACCATCACCAATTCAATGGACAGGAAGTTGGGCAAACTCCAGGAGATAGTGAAGGACAGGGAGGCCTGGTTGCAAAGAATCAAAAAAGACTTAGTGACAGAATAATAACAGCAACAATCTGAACCATAGACAAAGTAAAATAATATTTGCATATCTTTTTATCATATGGAAAACACTAAAGCCACTAAAAGATATACGCTGTATTCTCATTAAAGTACCCTAATTAGGATGTATTCTGCAAGTCATCCTGAAAGATGATACTGTGAAAGTGCTACACTTAATATGCCAGCAAATTTGGAAAACTCAGCAGTGGCCACAGGACTGGAAAAAGAGTTTTCATTCCAATCCCAAAGAAAGGCAATGCCAAGGAATGCTCAAACTACCGCACAATTACACTCATCTCACACACTAGTAAAGTAATGCTCAAAATTCTCCAAGCAGGCTTCAGCAATATGTAAACCGTGAACTTCCAGATGTTCAAGGCGGTTTTAGGAAAGGCAGAGGAACCATAGATCACATTGCCAACATCCACTGGGTCATGGAAAAAATAAGAGAGTTCCAGAAAAACATCTATTTCTGCTTTATTGACTATGCCAAAGCCTTTGACTGTGTGGATCACAATAAACTGGAAAATTCTGAAAGAGATGAGAATACCAGACCACCTGACCTGCCTCTTGAGAAACCTACATGTAGGTCAGGAAGCAACAGTTAGAACTGGACATGGAACAACAGACTGGTTCCAAATAGGAAAAGGAGTACGTCAAGGCTGTATACTGTCACCCTGCTTATTTAACTTATATGCAGAGTACATGATGAGAAACGCTGGGCTGGAGGAAACACAAGCTGGAATCAAGATTGCCGGGAGAAATATTAATAACCTTAGATATGCAAATGACACCACCCTTATGGCAGAAAGTGAAGAGGAACTAAAAAGCTTCTTGATGAAAATGAAAGAGGAGAGTGAAAAAGTTGGCTTAAAGCTCAACATTCAGAAAACAAAGATCATGGCACCTGGTCCCATCACTTCATGGGAAATAGATGGGGAAACAGTAGAAACAGTGGCAGACTTTATTTTTTGGGGCTCCAAAATCACTGCAGATGGTGACTGCAGCCATGAGATTAAAAAACGCTTACTCCTTGGAAGGAAAGTTATGACCAACCAAGATAGCATATTCAAAAGCAGAGACATTACTTTGCCAACAAAAGTTCGTCTAGTCAAGGCTATGGTTTTTCCTGTGGTCATGTATGGATGTGAGAGTTGGACTGTGAAGAAAGCTGAGTGCTGAAGAATTGATGCTTTTGAAGTGTGGTGTTGGAGAAGACTCTTGAGAGTCCCTTGGACTGCAAGGAGATCCAACCAGTCCATCCTAAAGGAGATCAGTCCTGGGTGTTCTTTGGAAGGAATGATGCTAAAGCTGAAACTCCAGTATTTTGGCCACCTCATGCGAAGAGTTGACTCATTGGAAAAGACCCTGATGCTGGAAGGGATTGGGGGCATGAGGAGAAGGGAACGACAGAGGATGAGATGGCTGGATGGCATCACCGACTCGATTGACGTGAGTCTGAGTAAACTCCAGGAGTTGGTGATGGACAGGGAGGCCTTTCGTGCTGCAATTCATGGGGTCGCAAAGAGTCGGACACAACTGAGTGATGGAACTGATGCAAGTCTAATCTTTAGATGAAATTATATCATGCCAGTATTTCTGATAATACTTATACAATTTATAAGTATTAAATACTTAAAATTTATAATACTTATGAAATTTCTTCAGTATTGTTCCCATTCAGGTCAGTTCCGTCACTCAGTTGTGTCCGACTCTTTGCGACCCCATGAATTACAGCACACCAGGCCTCCCTGTCCATCACCAACTCCCGGAGTTCACTCAAACTCACATCCATCGAGTTGGTGATGCCATCCAGCCATCTCATCCTCTGTCTTCCCTTCTCCTCCTGCCCCCCAATCCCTGCCAGCATCAGAGTCTTTTCCAATGAGTAAACTCTTCACATGAGGTGGCCAAAGTACTGGAGTTTCAGCTTTAGCATCATTCCTTCCAAAGAACACCCAGGACTGATCTCCTTTAGAATGGACTGGTTGGATCTCCTTGCAGTCCAAGGGACTCTCAAGAGTCTTCTCCCATTGCATGAAGCTAAATTCACAGAATGGAGTGTAATATTTGGTGATAGCATGTACTAACAAATTGGTTCACTTAGAAAAATTATAAATCCAAATGCCACTGTGACAATGGGAAACTGTCATTTACCTCTTTATAAAAATTAGAAATAAATGAAGTCTTCTTCACTCACTTCCATCTTTTCTCTCTGAACACAGTAGAAACTCCAAGTGAAGAGCTTTAAAGAAGCACCCCAGGTTTATGCATTCTCTTTATCTCCTAGAAAACATGGAAGTCTCCATGGCCAGATCCTACCTGACACAGGAAGAGAAGGGCCAAATAAAAGGAAGAGAACTCCTTTCAAAGATACAAAGATTATATCTTCATTCTTCCACATCCAAAAGTACATGTGTGCAATGCTTTAAAAGATGGAAACAAAGCTTCATGGGCCTGCCTGCAATTCCAAAGCCATCATGTGCTCTGTACTCTATCCATTTTTACTGAGTGTATACTCTACAGGAAGTGAAAAAAAAATGAAAATGAAACTGTTAGTCACTCAGTCGAGTCTCACTCTTTGTGACCCCATGGACTGTAGCCTGCCAGGCTCCTCTGTCCATGGCAACAATACTGGAGTGGATAGCCATTCCCTTCATCAGGGGATCTTCCTGAACTAGGGATTGAACCCTGTTTCCCTGCATTGCAGACAGATCCTTACCATCTGAGTCACCAGGGAAGACCCATGATCTAGTCAGTCATTTCTTAACAGTACTATGCCATAGTTTGATTCCACTGAGCCTCCAAAAGCACTATGTATTTTAATTTCCATTTTCATAAGACTATTTGGGCAAGCTCAAGTAGTAGTGTAGCATTTCTTATTATAGGATGCTTCAGAGTTTCTGATTTAAGACAATGACAACTTAATTCAGTTGGCATTGGAGCTATCTAATTTTTTTTTTTAATCCACAGGCTTTTTTGCAAACAAACTAGTTGGCTCGAATTTGTTAGTCTCATACTCCTGCTGAGGCTCATTTTATACTTCACATGCAAGAATCTGAACATCTCAAAAATGTCAGTACAAATCACACACTCAGCCTTGTCAAATTCTTTTTCAGTATAGTCTTCTCTCAAAAACCCAGTAATCTGGTATAAATACTCTTCCTTGAAAACTGGAAACAAACTAAACTTTGGTATTTTCATTAAAACATTTGTTTATGGTAATAAAATAGCTGAAATACTGTTTTTTGTTCTTTCATGATTCAGATGGTCAAAAAAGTAAGAACAAGCCCCAAATTAATTATATTTGTCAACACTTTGTCATTAGCACATGCTCTATTGGAACTGACTTTGTAAAGGTTTCCAGATAAAATTATACATTAAGTGCTCATTTAAGCCTATTAAAATGACAGGGAGAAAAGGGAAGAAGAAGAAGAAAGGAATAAGTCCAAGAGGACTAAGGAACAGAAGCAGTTATACATACAATGGCCAAAAAATATCAACAAGATTTGGAAAGATGAAAACCAGGTGGATGAGAGGTAAGTAATTATTAAAACAGGAGAAAAAAAAAAAGCTAGGAAAAGAGAAAATGCAAGAGAGACTGTCCATAGGAATTTGCCAATTTATGCATTAGAAACCCAGAAAGACTTAGAAATTGGAAACACCAGATATATCAGAATGTAGAGATCATGGTAAGAATAAAAATAAAAGGAATATTTGAAAATCAGTTTAAAGGAGCAGTTAGATCTCCCAATTTCCTTCCTAATGCTAATCATTCACAAGACTACTACTGTCAAATTTGGTATAATATTTGGAGAACTTAAAAAAATTAGGCTCTGGACACAAGGATAAATACCACCCTAACAGCTGGGGCTAGGACATAATTTAATGATGAAGAACTGAAGACTCTTTATAAATACAAGTTTATGATTTCTCCTATACAATTTAGGACTCTGGCAGCCAGATTATACTCCCCAGAGCTGCAACTTAAGGATTTTTCTTGGACAAATAACTCATCCCAAAAGGAAATACATAATGAAAGTGAAATTTGGACATCCTCAACAAATTGATGATTCTGCCAGATCATCTTACAGTGAAGTCCAACAGCCAACATGTTCTTCTCAAACACCAGAGACTCCAGTTTTTAGGGCTTCAATTTTAAATATGAACAGATTGTCAAAGATCATCAAACTGAGGAAAGCTTTAAATATAACTGTTAGAAAAATTTTTTAAAAAACAGAAAACTAATGCAGAGAAATGGGCATAGTACAAGAATCAATATCAAAATGTGTTTATATAGTTAATATCCTCAAAGATATTTCTCTGTGAAAAAAGGACAGAATGTTATTTTTTATAATTACAGAAAAAAGAGACCTTTTAGATATAGACATACAACAGTTAAACCTTCATTTGAAATTTTGGAAGATAAAGATGAAGAAATCTTTCAAAAACTAGTATGGAAGAAAAAAAATTAAAGACAGATAATTAGACAATCTAGGAATTTCAACTGCTGATCAAGAAAGGTTCCAGGGAGAAAAGATAAAAAACTAAAATGAAACAGAAATGTGTTATAAACATTAAATAGGGATCTCTCTGGAGGTCCAGTGGCTAAGAAGTCTGCCTTGCAATGCAGGGGACATGGGTTCCATCTGTTATCTGGAAACTAAGATCCCACATGCTATGGAGCAACTAAGCCTATACAGCACAACTAGAGGTTCTGTGCATTGGAAGGAAGATACATGTGCCACAACTAAAACTTGACATAGGCAACAAATAAATAAATACTATACATGTGTTACATCAATTAATTCTCACAACAAAATCTTTGAGAATTTCTATATACAATAAATGTGGATATAATAAAAATAAATAAAATGACATTTCTCTAAACTGAAAGACATGTGTTAGTTATCACCGTAACTAGTGAAAAATGACTTGCATCAGAGCACATCAACTTTAGGTTTCTGAGCTCTAGAGATAAAGATACCCTAAAAGCTTCCAAGGATAATGATGCTGAGAGGAGGAAGAAAGGAGAATAAGGACAAGGGGGAAAAAGATAAAGTTTCAAGAAAGATATAGGACTAAGGTTAGTATTGATTTTCTCAGAAGTTCTCCATTTTAACATTGTTATTTTGTGGTACAGTCATGTCCAATTTTGTGACCCCATGGACTGTAGCCCACCAGGCTCCTCTGTCCATGGGATTTTCCAGGCAAGAATACTATGGTGGGTTACCATTTCCTCTTCCAGCAGATCTTCCTGACCCAAGGATCAAACCTGTGTCTCAGGTATTGCACACAGTTTCTTTATCTCTAAAGTGAAAGTGAAGTCACTCAGGCATGTCCAACTCTTTGCAAGCCCAGGGACTATAGCCCACCAGGCTCCTCTGTCCATGGGATTTTCCAAGCAAGAGTGCTGGAGTGGCTTGCCATTTCCTTCTCCAGGCAGGGATCAAACTGGGGTCTCGACCCGCATTGCAGCCAGACACTTTACCATCTGAGCCACCAGGGAAATGCTTTGTACTAAACTATTCCAAAAATGGTGGTTGGAAGCATATGAAAAAGGACATGAAAAGCATAAAATAATGATTATATCTTATGGAGAGTAAAGGGAATACCCAGGATGATAGGAGGAGGGAAATGCCATGTTTAAGACTCTAGGAAAGATCAAGACAGCAAGCATCTTCCATTGGGCCAGAGACATGAAGGGCACCAGAAAAATGTCTCTAAATGAAAGGAAAAAGCTACTGGTAGATTGCCTAATATGTCTGTCCTCAGTGAGACCCTTTTTTTTTTTTTTACTAACTTTATATTATATTTAGGAATAATTTTGAATTGACAGAAAAATTTGCCAACATAGTACATAGATTTCCTATATATCTCTAACTTAGTTTCCCTATGGTTAATATCTCAAATTGCCATGGTATATTTGCTAAAACTAAGAAAATGACATTAGTTCTTTACAAAAAAAATGAAATCAAGACTTTACTAGATTTCACCAATTTTTCTTTTAGTATCTCCTAACTATATCCAGGATCCAGTCCAGGCTACCACACTGCATGGAAGTGTTATGCCTCCCTAGTCTCTGCATGATTTTCACGGTTTCTCTGACTTCGTTTTTTGTGTGACAGTTTTGAAGAGTGCTAGCCAGGTATCTGGATTTCTCTTATGTTCTTCTCATCATTAAACCAAAGTTAAACTTCATCTCCTGAAGGGGGTAATATCTACGTATGTTATTTGAATTTTTATATAAAGACAATGTTTCACTTCTCTCCCACTTATTTATTTATTTAATAATTTATATCAGCCTATAAATTTAGTTATATTTATATTTTTCTTTAGATTATGATCCAGTACTACTCAAAGTGCTCCAGCTTTGGCCATTAGATGATACTTTGGGTAGTCTCCCCTGTCTCTCTGACACTACATCCTTCCACTTTCAAAGTACTTCTCTACTTTTGAGTCCTACAAGATGCTTCTGGCTAAACTAACATTTGCCCTGAGGATCATTTCTATAGAAATAAAAATCTGTCTCCGGGAAAAATTCCTTTGTTACAGAATATCAATATAAAATGAGGCAAGAGAAGACTGAATATCATGTACAAGGTGTGAATTTAGATAGATCCCTTTATACCACTAGAGATAGAGTTAATAAAAGAAAAAATGAAAGATTTAAAATATTCACATGTCTATATTTATGTGTATGAACTAATTTGGCTACTTCTGCTTGTTTTAATAGGAAAATACCTAGAAATGTCAGATTTCTGCAAACCTGATAGAAAATGTTACCTTCTTTTAACCTATTTCACAAATTGGAGAAATTCTCAACTAGGAAGAAACTGAAGAGTTCTTAAAGCTCACGTTGTATTCATTCTCAAATGTCTTCAGGTCCCAGGCAATGCTGCTTCTACCTACTAGAAAGGACTTTCAAAGGTACACAAAGCAAAATGAGGAAGAAGTTAGATTAACACCCTAGGTTTATCTAACTGAATACTCAGACAGAACACATTACCTAGAGATGGTAATAGCATATGCCTGGGACACACACCTTAGTTCTCTAAAAGCCCCATTTTCTTAGCAATAAAATGTTCATAATAATAGCACCTACCTCATAAAAATACAGGAAATTAAGAAAGACATTAAGTATAAAATACTTAAAATCCTGCTTAGAAAATAATAAGACATTCATAAATTTAATATTTTTATTTGCATTTATGTACACACTGGTATCATTTAACTCATTTCTATTATTGCTCTTTAAGTCAAGAAAACTTACTTAAATGTTAGATGCAGAGAAGTAAAGCCATCATGGGTACCTGGACTGTGCATTGTCTAGGCAGTGGGAAAAGTAAGAGCCAGGTAGGCCCAGTGCCTCCAATTATTTCCTATGCTGCATGCTAAGTTATTTCAATTGTGTCCAACTCTTTGTGACCCTATGAACTGTAGCCCGCCAGGCTCCTCTGATCATGGGATTCTCCAGGCAAGAATACTAGAGTGGATTGCCATTTCCTTCTCCGGGGATCTTCCTGACTTAGTGATTGAATCAGGGTTTCTTATGTCTCCTGCATTAGCAGGCAGGTTCTTTACCACTAGCACCACTGTACAACCCCCTCCAGTCCCCCTCCAGTCTATATTTCAGGTCACCTGTCCAAATGTAGCACATTCTGAAATATGAATATGTATCATGATGAAGCTTAGATGATAGTTGCTTAAACACTGATGAGATCAGAAGCTAGAGAACTAGAATCTGTAAAAGATATTTTTTTAAATTTAAGATCAATTTATCATAATTTAGCTTAACCAAGTCTAAAGAGTCTGTTTCCTGTGGCCTAGGAATGTTCTGGTTTGTCTGAAGACTGATTATTTATCCTTTAAAGTTAACTATAGGGAAATGTCTCCTTGGAAACACTCTTCAGGAAATGATTATTTTTTGGAATTTGACTTGAGACATTTTATGTATAGAAAATAGATAACTGCACAATTTGCCATTTTCTTTCAAAGAGTTGAAGCTAGTTAAGGCCATCAGCTAAATCATAAGCATTAAAATCAATATCTCCAACTGGTTAGATACCAACTTGTGTTCTCAGATATTATGATAAAACTAGTGTCCAACTGTTCTTAATGAAGTAAGCCAGAAAGAAAAACACCAATACAGTATACTAATGCATAAATATGGAATTTAGAAAGATGGTAACAATAACCCTGTATACGAGACAGCAAAAGAGACACTGATGTATAGAACAGTCTTTTGGACTCTGTGGGAGAGGGAAAGGGTGGGATGATTTGGGAGAATGGCATTGAAACATGTATAGTATCATATATGAAATGAGTCGTCAGCCCAGGTTCGATGCAGGATACTGGATGCTTGGGGCTGGTGCACTGGGACGACCCAGAGGGATGGTATGGGGAGAGAGGAGGGAGGAGGGTTCAGGATGGGGAACACGTGTATACTATGGTGGATTCATTTTGATATATGGCAAAACCAATACAATATTGTAAAGTTAAAAAATAAAATTAAAAAAAAGTAAAAAAAAAAAAGAATTAAAATTTTGTCTCATGAAACAAATACGTGCAATGTATTTTTGACACAGAATCATTATGGATTGTGGGTAAAACTCACTTTTGAGTTGGGATCTTGAGAAGCTGTGTAATACTTCTAAGCTCTGTAGAACTTAGCTATCTGTTGTATACATATATTAAGATAATGTTTTTTAAAGCACTTAATATAGGTCTTATTCAACAGATTATTAGTTGCATAATTATCATTTTAAAGGTAAAGTCCTGGACTTCCCTGGTGGTTCAGAGGTAAAGAATCCGCAGGTCCATGCAAGAGACACATGTTCGATCCCTGATGGGGAAAGATCCCACCTGCTGAAGAGCAACTAAACCCCTGTGACACAATCATTGAGCTTGTGCTCCAGAGCCTGCGAACCACACCTCCTGAAGTCCGTGTGCCCTAAGGCCCATAATCCGCAGCAAGAGAAGCCACCACAATGAGAAGCATGCACACCGCAACTAGAGAGGAGCCACCATTTGCCCCAGATAGAGAAAAGCCAACACAGCAACAAAGACACAGCACTGCCAAAAATAAATAAATAAAAATTTTAAAAATATAAAAGCATATTTCTAAAGAGAAAGGTAAAGTCACCCAGTCATATTGACTCTTTGCTATCCCCAGGACTGCAGCATGCCAGACTTCCCTGTCAATCATCAACTCTTGGGGCTTACTCAACTCATATGGATGGAGTCAATGATGACATCCAGCCATCTCATCCTCTGTCGTCCCCTTCTCCTCCTGCATTTAATCTTTCCCAGCATCAGGATTTTTTCCAATGAGTTGGCTCTTTGTGTCAGGCGGCCAAAGCATTGGAGTTTCAGCTTCAGCATCAGTCCTTCCAGTGAATATTCAGGACTGATTTCCTTTAGGATGGATTGGTTGGATCTCCTTGAAGTCCAAGGGACTCTCAAGAGTCTTCTCCAACACCACAGTTCAAAAGCATCATTCTTTAGCACTCAGCTTTCTTTATAGTCCAACTCTCACATCCATACATGACTACTGGAAAAACCATAGCTTTGACTAGATGGACCTCTCTTGGTAAACTAATATTTCTGCTTTTTAATATGCTGTCTAGGTTGGTCATAGCTTTTCCTCCAAGGAGCAAGCATCTTTTAATTTCATGGCTGGAGTTGACATCTGCAGTGACTTCAGAGCCCCAAAAAATAAAGTTTATGTTTCCATTATTTCCCCATCTATTTGCCATGAAGTGATGGGACCAGATGCCATGATCTTAGTTTTCTGAATGTTGAGTTTTAAGCCAACTTTTTCACTCCCATCTTTCATTTTCATCAAGAGGCTCTTTAGCTCTTCTTCTCTTTCTTCCATAAGGGTGGTGTCATCTGTGTATCTGAGGTTATTGATATTTCTCCAATCAATCTTGATTCCAGCTGTGCTTCATCCAGCACTGTCAAAAATAAATAAAAATTTTAAAAATACTAAAACATATTTCTAAATAGAAAGGTAAAGTCAGTTCAGTCGCTCAGTCATGCCCGACTCTTTGCAACCCCATGGATGCAGCATGCAGCACCCCATGGACTCCAGCACACAGGCCATCAGCTAAATCATATGCAGATGATATGTTCATCCATTTCACATGATGTACTCTGCATAAGAGTTAAATAAGCAGGGTGACAGTATACAGCCTTGATGTACTCCTTTCCTGATTTGGAAACAGTCTGTTGTTCCCTGTCCAGTTATAACTGCTGCTTCTTGACCTGCATACAGATTTCTCAGGAGGCAGGTCACATGGTCTGGTATTCCCATCTCTTGAAGAACTTTCCACAGTTTATTGCAACCTACACAGTCAAAGGCTTTGGCGTAGTCAATAAGCAAAAGTAGAAGTTTTCCTGGAACTCTTGCTTTTTCAATGATCGAACGGATGTTGGCAATTTGATCTCTGGTTGTCTTTTCTAAATCCAGCCAGATCATCTGGAAGTTCATGGTTCACGTACTATTGAAGCCTGGCTTGGAGAATTTTGAGCATTACTTACCTAGCATGTGAGATGACTGCAATTGTGTGGTAGTTTGAACATTCTTTGGCATTGCCTTTCTTTGGGATTGGAATGAAAACTGACCTTTTCCAGTCCTGTGGCCACTGCTGACTTTTTCAAATTTGCTGGCATATTGAGTGCAGCACTTTCACAGAATCATTTTTTAGGATTTAATAGCTCTACTGGAATTCCATCACCTCCACTAGCTTTGTTCATAGTGATGCTTCCTAAGGCTCACATGACTTCATGTTCCAGGATGTCTGGCTCTAGGTGAGTGATCACAACATTGTGGTTATGAGCCATGAAGATCTTTTTTGTACAGTTCTTCAGTGTATTCTTGCCACCTCATCTTAACATCTTCTGCTTCTGTTAGATCCATACCATTTTTGTCCTTTATTATGCCCATCTTTGCATTACATTTTCGCTTGGTATCTCTAATTTTCTTGAAGAGGTCTCTAGTCTTTCCCATTCTCTCCTTTCCCTCTATTTCTTTTCATTGTTCACTGAGGAAGGCTTTCTTATCTCTCCTTGCTATTCTTTGGAACTCTGCATTCAAATGGGTATATCTTTCCTTTTCTCCTTTGCCTTTTGAATCCTTTCTTTTCACAACTATTTGTAAGGACTCCTCAGACAACCATTTTGCCTTTTTGCATTTATTTTTCTTTGGAATGGTCTTCATTACCACCTCCTGCATAACATCACGAACTTCCATCCATAGTTCTTCAGGCTCTCTATCATATCTAATCCATTGAATCTTTTTGTCACTTCCACTGTGTAATCGTAAGGGATTTGATTTAGGTCATACCTGATTGGTCTAGTGGTTTTCCCTACTTTCTTCAATTTAAGTCTGAATTAGGCATTAAGGAGTTCATGATCTGAGCCACAATCAGCTCCAGGTCTTGTTCTTGCTGACTGTATAGAGCTTCTTCATCTTTGGTTGCAAAGAATATAATCAATCTGATTTTAGTATTGACCATCTGGTGATGTCATGTGTAGAGTCTTCTTGTGTGTTGTTGGAAGTAGGTGTTTGCTATGACCAGTGTGTTCTCTTGGCAAAACTCTGTTAGCCTTTCATCTGCTTTGTTTTGTACTCCAAGGCCAAATTTGCCTGTTACTCCAGGTATCTCTTGACTTCCTATTTTTGTATTCCAGTCCCCTATAATGAAAAGGACACCTTCTGGGGATGTTACTTCTAGAAGGTCTTGTAGGTCTTCATAGAACTGTTCAACTTCAACTTCTTCAGCATTACTGGTTGGGGCATAGACTTGGATTATCATGATACTGAATGGTTTACCTTGGAAATGAACAGAAATCATTCTGCCATTTTTGACATTGCATCCAAGTACTGCATTTCAGACTCCTTTGTTTACTATGATGGCTACTCCATTTCTTCTAAGGGATTCCTGCCCACAGTAGTAGATATAATGGTCATCTGAGTTAAATTCACCCATTCAAGTCCATTTCAGTTCGCTGATACCTAGATGTTGATGTTCACTCTTGACTTCTGCTGTTTGACCACTTCCAACTTGCCTTGATTCATGGACCTAACATTGCAGATTCCTATGCAATATTGCTCTTTACACCATTGGACTTTACTTCCATCACCAGTCACATCCACAACTGGGTGTTGTTTTTGCTTTGGCTCTATCTCTTCATTCTTTCTGGAGTTACTTCTAAACTGACCTCTAGTAGCATATTCAGTCAGTTCAGTCCAGTTCAGTCCCTCAGTCATGTCTGACTCTTTGCAACCCCATGAATCGCAGCATGCCAGGCCTCCCTGTCCATCACCAACTCCCGGAGTTCACTCAAACTCGCGTCCATCGAGTCGGTGATGCCATCCAGCCATCTCATCCTCTGTCGTCCCCTTCTCCTCTTGCCCCCAATCCCTCCCAGCATCAGAACCTTTTCCAATGAGTCAACTCTTCGCATGAGATGGCCAAAGTATTGGAGTTTCAGCTTTAGCATCAGTCCCTCCAAAGAACACCCAGGGCTGATCTCCTTCAGAATGGACTGGTTTGATCTCCTTGCAGTCCAAGGGACTCTCAAGAGTCTTCTCCAACACCACAGTTCAAAAGCATCAATTCTTCGGCGCTCAGCTTTCTTCATAGTCCAACTCTCACATCCATACGTGACCACTGGAAAAACCATAGCCTTGACTAGATGGACCTTTGTTGGCAAAGTAATGTCTCTGCTTTTCAATATGTTATCTAGGTTGGTCATAACTTTTTTTCCAAGGAATAAGTGTCTTTTAATTTCATGGCTGTAGTCATCATCTGCATATTAGACACTGACTGACCTGAGGAGTTCATCTTTCAGTGTCCTATCTTTTTGCCTTTCCATACTGTTCATGGGGCTTTCATGGCAAGAGTAGTTAAGTGGTTTGTCACCCTAAGATAGCAGAATAGAAGAACGTGCACTCATCTTCCCTCGAGAACACCAAAATGACAGCTCACTGCTGAACAACCATTGACCTGAGAATATTGAAAGATACCCCACCTCCGAGGGCAAAGGAGAAGCCCTAGCAAGATGGTAGAAGGGGCAAAATTGCATTTAAAATCAAACCCCATACCTGCCAGAGATGCTGAGAGGGCTCAAACAAGCCTTGTGCACACCAGGACCCAGAGACCCTGCAGAGACTGAGACAGAACTGTGTCTGAGTGTCTGCTGCAGAGGTACAGGTCAGCAGTGGACTGCTGCAGGGGCAGGGGCTCTGGGTGCAGTAGACCTGGGTATGGCAAAAGCCCTCTTGGAGGAGGTCACCATTAACTCCACCATAGAGCTGCCAGAACTTACACAGTACAGGGAAAGAAGACTTTTGAAGGATATAAACAAACCTTGTGTGCGCCAGGATCCAGGAGAAAAGGGCAGTGACCCCACAAGAGACTGACCCAGACTTGCCTGTCGGTGTCCAGGGGTCTCTGGTGGCCTGCTGCAGGGTTCGGGGCATGCAGAAGAGCATGCATGGGACCTTTTGAAAAAGATTGCCATTATCTGCATTACCTCCACCATACTTTGGCCTCAGGTCAAACAACAGAGAAGGAACATAGCCCTGCCATTCAACAGAAAATTGGATTAAAGTTTTACTGACTATGGCCCCGCCCATCATTACAAGACCCAGTTTCCCTCTCAGTCAGTCTCTCCCATCAGGAAGTATCCATAAGCCTCTTATCTTTCTCCATCAGAGGGCAGACAGAATGAAAACCACAATCACAGAAAACGTACCAATCTGATCACATGGACCCCAGCCTTGTCTAACTCAATGAAACTGTGAGCCATGCCATGTAGGGCCACCCAAGACAGATGGTTCATGGTGGAGTGTTCTGACAAAATGTGGTCCACTGGAGAAGGGAATGGCAAATCACTTCAGTATTCTTGCCACAAGAACCCCATGAAAGGCAAAGTATCAAGGCTATTTTCCCAAAATCACATAGTTAATAAGAAAATTAATTACTAAAATTTTATTTAATTCTTTTTCTTAATTTTAAACTTTTTAGTTTTTATTGACATATAGCCAATTAACAATGTTGTGATAGTTTCAGTTGAACAGTGAAGGGACTCAGACATATATATACATGTATCCATTCTCCTCCAGACTCCCCTCCCATCCAGGATGCCACACAACATTGAACAGAGGATTTTACTTTATTCTTCACATTTACTTTTCCAGCCCCCAAGAACTTATTTTTTTTCTATTGGCAACACTTTAAGTGGCAGAACTGAAGTCTGGTCCCAGCAATTCCAACTCATCCTACAAAACCTTACCTTCATCTCTCACAATAAATTGCTAAAGGATTATTTGTTAAGACATAAATTTATCCCTTTCTCTTTCCTTTCCTCTCTTCCTCTTCTCTCCCTTCCTTCCTTCCTTTTGTCTTAGTTATCAATGAACAGTTTTTATAGCTAGGGGAATGAAAAGAAAAAAATGTTTATTCAGTTCCAAAAGTGTGTCAAACATCCAGAACATGCTCACATTGAAAGATTCCCTTTTTTTATAGTCACTAATGGGAAAACCACAATAAGAACCTATGACTTGCCCTAGGGCAACAATATTTTACAGCCTGTCAATTGATTGAAGCCCCAAAGTTGCCTCAAAATTTGAATAGTGAAAATAAAAAGAAAAGAGGATTTTATGATGGGTCAAGGGAAATGGGACCATGTAGTGGCCTGAAGCTAGGCCAAGGGCACAGCCTTCAACAGAGTAAGAAATTATTCTAACAGTCTCAAAAATGTTGAAATTTAGTATCAGTCAGTTCAGTTCAGTTGCTCAGTCATGTTTGACTTTTTGCAGCCCCATGGACTGCAACATGCCAGGATTTCCTGTCTATCACCAAAACCCAGAGCTTGCTCAAACTCATGTCTATAGAACAGGTGATGCCATCAAACCATCTCATCCTCAGTCATCCCCTTCTCCTCCTGCCTTCAATCTTTCCCAGCCTCTTGGTCTTTTCCAATGAGTCAGTTCTTCTCATCAGGTGGCCAAAGTATTGGAGTTTCAGCTTCAACATCAGTCCTTCCAGTGAACACCCAGGACTGATCTCCTTCAGAATGGACTGTTTGGATCTCCTTGAAGTCCAAGGGACTCTCAAGAGTCTTCTCCATCAAAGTTCAAAAGCATCAATTCTTCAGCACTCAGCTTTCTATACAGTCCAAATCTCACATCCATACATGACTATGGAAAAACCATAATTTTAACTTAGTTCAGTTCAGTCACTCAGTTGTGTCTGACTCTTTGCAACCCCATGGACTGCAGCAAGCCAAGCTTCCCGGTCCATCACCAACTATTGGAGCCTACTCAAACTCATGTCCATCACATCAGTGATTCCATCCAACCATCTCATCCTCTGTCATCCCCTTCTTTTCCCACCTTCAATCTTTCCCAGCACCAGGGTCTTTTCCAATGAGTTGGTTCTTTGCATCAGGTGGCCAAAGTATTGGAATTTCTGCTTCAGCATCAGTTCTTCCAATGAATATTTAGAACTGATTTCCTTTAGGATTGACTGGTTGGATCTTTCTGCAGTCTAAGAGACTCTTAAGAGTCCTCTCCAACACCACAGTTCAAAAGCATCAATTCTTTGGTGTTCAGCTTTCTTTATAGTTCAACTCTCACATCCATACATGACCTTTGGAAAAAAACATAGCTTTGATTAGATGGACTTTTGTTGGCAAAGTAATGTCTCTGCTTCTTAATAAGCTGTCTAGGTTGGTCCTAGCTTTTTTTCCAAGGAGCAAGCATCTTTTAATTTTATGGCTGGAGTCGACATCTGCAGTGACTTTAGGGCCCCAAAAAATAAAGTCTCTGTTAGCATTATTTCCCCATCTATTTTCCATGAAGTGATGGGACCGGATGCCATGATCTTAGTTTTCTGAATGTTGAGTTTTAAGACAATATTTTCACTCTCCTCTTCCACTTTCGTCAAGAGGTTTTAGTTCTTCCTCTCTTTCTACCATAAGGGTGGTGTCATCTGCATATCTGAGGTTATTGATATTTCTCCCAGCAATCTTGATTCCAGCTTGTGCTTCATCCAGCCCAGGGTTTCTCATGATGTATTCTGCATATAAGTTAAATAAGCAGGGTGACAATATACAGCCTTGATGTACTCCTTTTCCTATTTGGAACTAGCCTGTTGATCCATGTACAGTTCTAACTGTTGCTTCTGACCTGCATACAGATTTCTCAGGATGCAGGTCAGGTGGTCTGGTATTCCCATCCCTTGAAGAATTTTCCAGTTTGTTGTGATCCACACAGTCAAAGGCTTTGCCATTGTCAATAAAGCAGAAATAGATGTTTTTCTGGAACTCTGGCTTTTTCGATGTTGGCAATTTGATCTCTGGTTCCTCTGCCTTTTCTAAAACCAGCTTGAACATCTAGAAGTCATGTACACAGCTCATGTACTGTTGAAGCCTGGCTTGGATAATTTTAAGCATTACTTTGCTAGCATTTGAGTTGAGTGCAATTGTGTGGCAGCTTGAGCATTCTTTTGCTTTGCCTTTTTTGGGGGTTGGAATGAAAACTGAGCTTTTCCAGTCCTGTGGCCACTGCTGAGGTTTCCAAATTTGCTGGCATATTGAGTGCTGTAGTTTCACAGCATCATCTTTCAGGATTTGAAATAGCTCAGCTGGAATTCCATCACCTCCACTAGCTTTTTTCATAGTGATGCTTCTTAAGGCCCACTGGACTTTGCATTCCAGGTTGTCTGGCTCTAGGTGAGTGACCACGCTGTCCTGGTAGGTTAATCTCAAGCAGTAGGTTTATCTCAAGATGGAAGAGTAGGATGTGCTTCATCTTCTCCTGCGAGAACTCCAAAATTACAACATGCTGTTGAACAACCATCGACAGGAGAATGTAGGATTCCACCAAAAAAAGATACCCCACATCCATGAGCAAAGGAGAAGCCCCAGCAAGACAGTGGGAGGGGCAAAATCACATTTAGAATCAAACCCTATATCCACCAGAGACACTTGGAGCGCTCAAACAAAACCTTATGGACACCAGGAGACCCCAAAGAGATGGAGTCAGACCTGTCTTTGAGTGTTTGAGTATCCCCTGCAGAGGTAGGAAATTTAGTATGGTTTTGGTTATTTTATACTATACTCAAATACATTTTTCAAAAATAATATAATCTTTTCATAAGAATGCATATGCTATTTCTTAACAAATCAATCTTTTGTATAAAATAGACCCAGCAAGTTTGTTAAATTATAGCTCATAAAAGATACATAGGCTTTGAGAACCAAACAATACTCAGACTTTCCTAACTTGACTGGTCAGAGAATTATTTCTAGGATGCATTTTTCCCAAGAGGAAATTCCATAACTAACCAAGCTTGGAAATCATTTGGTTAAATAAAGTTCAGCAACATTTTTCTTTTTGTCTGTCTTTCTCTTTATTGTTTAAACTTCAGCATATCTTGGAACCTTTAGTATGCTAGAGTATATTGTAAATTTCAAGGAAGAAAAAACCAAATACTTTATTTTCCAAGCTTTTGCGACCAGATTTTTTTTTTTCTAACAGTATACATATCAAATGATTTTACTAAAGAAGGTTTAGGAAAAAATGCTAACACAATCTACAGGATTATACATAGGACAAAATTTAGGCTAAAAAATAAATTGCTTTTCTCAAGAAAAACCAACTAATTAGTAATGTACTAGAAATTACTGGTCTCCTGATTCCTAGTCGAGGATACTGTCTATATCACCATTCTAAATATTAAAGACCTTTCCTGAGACAGAAATGTAGCTTGCATCTAGAAAAATGGCCTGCATTATGTTAAATCAAGTTATATGTCAAATATCTAATACTTGATGGTAGGAATGGAAATATCCTGTACAAAAAGTTGGGGACTCTTAAGAACAGTTGTGACCTCTGTTAACTCCAGTGCCTTCATTTCATTCTCAGGAAATGGAGATCATCTTTCCTTAGCCACATCATAAGAGCATTAAAAAGATAAAACAGTAGGCTTAAAAATGAAGCCATAAAATAATACACAAAAAAAGTGCATTGTTACTGGTAATAAATATCATTCCTGTTTTCTATGTTTTCAGAACTTACTTTGGGCAACTACTGCATTTCCCTTTCTAATGTGTTGTCTCAAAAAAATATCCAGTAAAAGGCTGTCATTAGTCCTCAAAAAAAAAAAAAAAAAAAAAAAATCAATCGTCCGATACCATTTAACCCCAAAGCAAGAAAAAGAACCCTTGATGATATGTAAAGCAGATAATGGACCAAGAAATTATTGGAATGTCAGGCATTGTGAATGAAAAACCATCATTTCCAAACACTGCAATATTCTAATAGAATGTATAAGTAAGACAGTATATGCTTAAGAATTTACTGGTGAAATTCTCTGATAGAATAACATGAGTTTCAATCTAAGCCCAGGTTTTTATACATTTAGTGCACAAATGTAAAAGAAAGAGAACATTTTAGAAATAACCAACTGGAAAAATATCCACAGAGGATTCATTCTGTTATTTCACTGAAGGACAGTCTTTCTGTCTATTCATTTATTCAGTCAACAAGTAAATAATGGCAAATAAGACTGAGTGAGGAATTATTTCACCTCCAGGGGGTACACTGGTAAAGAAATGAGACAGACTAATGTTCTCATTAATTTCGCATTCATACAAGTAAAATGAACAATAAAGAAAAAAAAAAACAGATCATTGCAAGAAAGCATTTTGAAGATAATAAAAATGGGCTAATAAGATGAAGAGAAGGGAAAGGGAATCCCTGAGCAGGGAGGAAAATACTTAGATAGGATAGGTAAGGAAGGCCTGCCTGAGGAAGTGAGATGACATCTAAGACAGGAGAACACATGTAAGTGCCATTTGAAAATCTGAGGGAAAGGGCTATTTTTGAGAAGGAGTTATTCTGTCCTACAGAAGTCACAAGACCATGATTTAAAATTTCATACAGTATGATAATGAAGGATCATGCCAAAAACAAAAATGAAGAAGAAATGGAGAAGTATGACAATCAAAGAGATCATAACAAACACTGCAGCTAGAGTGCTGAGTATAGGCAAAATAGCAACGGTAAAAACCTGTCCTTCCAAAGACATAGGGGCCTCTCCAAAAATAGAAAAGAAGCCCTGAGTTCTTTCTTCAAGCTGCATTTGTCAGAAGATAACTCAGAGATTAGAAAGGGTATAAAAAGAACAACATCACTTCATAGCAAATAGATGGGGAAACAGTGGCTGACTTTATTTTTCTGGGCTCCAAAATTACCACAGATGGTGATTGCAGCCATGAAATTAAAAGACGCTTACTCCTTGGAAGGAAAGTTATGACCAACCTAGACAGCATGTTAAAAAGCAGAGACATTATTTTGCCAACAAAGGTCTGTCTAGTCGAGGCTATGGTTTTTCCAGTGTTCATGTATGGATGTGAGAGTTGGACTGTGAAGAAAGCTGAGCGCCGAAGAATTGATGCTTTTGAACTGTGGTGTTGGAGAAGACTCTTGAGAGTCCCTTGGACTGCAAGGAGATCAAGCCAGTCTATCCTAAAGGAAATTAGTCTTGGATGTTCACTGGAAGGACTGATGTTGAAGCTGAAACTCCAATACTTTGGCCACCTCATGCAAAGAGCTAACTCATTGAAAAAGACTCTGATGCTAGGAAAGATTGAGGGCAGGAGGAGAAGGGGACGACAGAGGATGAGATGGTTGGATGGCATCACTGGCTCAATGGACATGGATTTGGGTGGACTCTGGGAGTTGGTGATGGACAGAGAGGCCTGGCGTGCTGTGGGGTCGCAAAGAGTCTGACGTGACTGAGTGTCTGAACAGAACTGAAAAAGAGCAACACAGACGTACAAATGAAATACCAGTTAGCTCAGTTCAGCTCAGCAATGCGTGTTACAGGAAAACAAAGCCCAAGAAAACTGAACACTACCTTCCAAACGTAAAGAACAGGCTCTATAAAAGGATAAAAGTACTTCCTGCTCACAATGATGAAGATGGAAATGGATGAATAAAAGAAGACATTAAGGCAGTACAGCTAAATTTTCAAAATTAACAGAAATGGTTTCTGAATTAGATTTAGGATTTGATAAAAGAGCCTGAGGCATTTCAAGGATTAGAATGCTTCTAGAGAAACTGTATCCAAGTATCATTCCAGAGAAAATAATTGAAAATCCAAAAAGATAATAATCTATAAAACAGGATCCACCCTAACCATTTGACTTCTAAGTTACTAGAGTTATTCCTCATTTGGGAAGTATGTACTATATGAGATTCACATTCAATATACACGTTATGGCACGCATCTTTTTATTCTTTCCATATCTCTGCCTTCTACCTCACGTTTAGCACAACTTGATAGAAAGAGTTGGCCTATTTTCAGTGTAAAGTGCAAGGACTCTGGAAATGAATCTGGTACCTTAATTTCTTGGACCTGTAATTAAATGGTACTGGCCTCTCTTAAAGAGAAATTTTAAATAAAATATCTTTTCCCCTTTATACTTATTCACTCTCTTAGTCTTCCCCAAGTATATGTCAAAATCCAAGTAGTATTTTAATTCACCATCAAGGCTATGTTGTTATCAGTTTATCTAAGTTTGAGGACACCATTCAGGTCAAATTTACTAGGAGGGTAGATATTTGTAACAAGGTATATTAGCTTTCTCAATCTGTCATAACAAAATAGCATAGACTGAGTTGCTTAAACAGAAATTTATTTTCTTACAGTTCTGGAGGCTAGAAGGCCAAGACCAAGGCCTTTTTAAGAGTAGATTTCTGGTGAGACCTCTCCTCTTAGATTATAGATGGCTTCCTTCTTGCTGTGTCCTCACATGGTCTCTTCTGTGTGTGTGTGTGTGTGTGTGTGTAAAGAGAAAAATACTTTCCTTACAGAGACACCAGGATTAGGGCCCCACCACTATGACCTCATTTATCTTTTTAAAGGCCCTTTCTCTAAACATAGTTTCGTTCAATCACTCATTCATGTCAGACTCTTTGCGACCCCATGAATCGCAGCATGCCAGGCCTCCCTGTCCATCACCAACTCCTGGAGTTCACTCAAACTCATGTCCATCAAGTCAGTGATGCCATCCAGTCATCTCATCCTCTGTCGTCCCCTTCTCCTCCTGCCTCCAATCTCTCCCAGCATCAGAGTGTTTTCCAATGAGTCAACTCTTTGCATCAGGTGGCCAAAGTATTGGAGTTTCAGCTTTAGCATCAGTCCTTCTAATGAACACCCAGGACTAATCTCCTTTAGAATGGATTGGTTTGATCTCCTTACAGTCCAAGGGACTCTCAAGAGTCTTCTCCAACACCAGTTTAAAAGCATCAATTCTTCGGTGTTCAGCTTTCCTCACAGTCCAACTCTCACATCCATACATGACCACTGGAAAAACCATAGCTTGACTAGATAGACCTTTGTTGGCAAAGTAATGTCTCTGCTTTTGAATATGCTATCTAGGTTGGTCATAACTTTCCTTCCAAGGAGTAAGCGTCTTTTAATTTCATGGCTGCAGTCACCATCTGCAGTGATTTTGGAGCCCCCCAGAATAAAGTCTGACACTGTTTCCACTGTTTCCCCATCTATTTGCCATGAAGTGATGGGACCAGATGCCATGATCTTAGTTTAGGTTAGCATTTCAACATAGGAATTTTAAGGAAACACAATTCACTCCATTACACAGGATTTCTAAAAAGAAAAAAAGAATTTGCCAGACAAATTGCTTCTGTATTTCTTATATCTTCCTTTGCTTCTTAATTGTGTCTGTGTCAGCCACTGCCAAAAATTGCTGTGTTGTAAGCCTCCTCTACATACAGTGACTTGAAACAAGAATCCTCTATCCTCACAGATCTATGAGCAGACTGATGTTGATGTAGGTCTGGCTCAAATCCCTGATGCTTTCACCTGGTTATATTCCATACCTGGGGGATTCTGGATGGAGATCTACTTGGGCTGTGACTGATCTGCTCTGTTCCATGTAACCCTCCCCCTGGAGCAAGCAGGTGGGCCCTGCCTTGTTCATCTCATAACAAAGGTGAAAGCTCAAGACAGCACACCTAAGTACACTCAGGGCCTTGCTTGTGTCAAATCTGTCAACATCCTATTGGCCAAAGAAGTTATTTGGCTACACCCACAACCAAGGTAGAGAAATTACACTGTCCCATGGAAGTAGAGATTGAAGACAAATGGAGAAGAGGGAGGCAGAGGATGAGATGGTTAGATAGCATCACTGACTCAATGGACATGAATCTGAGCAAACTCAGGGCGATAGTGAAGGACAGGGAACCCTGGTGTGCTGCATTCGATGGGGTCACAAAGAGTTGGACATGATTTAGCAAGTGAACAACAACATGTGGAAATGGAGAAAGAGAGTGAATAATTTTTAAAGTGTATGCAATTGAGCATTGTATATGCAACTTTTAACCACATCCAAATGTTGAAAGCCAAGACTGGTATAAAGTTTGAAGTAGAAATAAAAAAAGAACATTGGGTATACAAGTAAATTGGTTTTAGAGCTTAGAAATGAAGTCTCAGTGAATTACAGTTCAATTAATTAAAATTCTACATTTAGATTTGGGGTCCCCAGCAAGTAATAACTCATCTTGCCTAACTGATTATGCAGGCATACCCTTCAAACAGCCCTGCAATCTATACTAACCTTTTTTTAAAAGATGATTTTAAGAATTCAGTGAGATAATCTGTGAATGCCTTAAGTACAATGCCTGACATAAAGTAGATGCTCATGATAGTTTTCATCTAGTTTCTGCCTACCTGTTATACAAATATATTCCAAATTGGTCACACATAGCACTATTGCTTCTTCTTAATGCCTTATCTTCCAACATTTCAAGTTGTGGATTCCTTTCAGGATTTTAAGGGAAACATCTGGATATAGTTGAACTGACAATTTGATCTTCATTTTGGTACCTAGACAGGACAATAAGTCTGAGTTTGCCAACCACCAATTCCCCAGAACTCTATTTTAAAACTAGTACCCTTTGAGATCATCTTTCAATAGGGGGAGGCCAAGCCACAGTCAGTTTAATCTAACACATGCCTTAGACATATAACACGCACAAGGGATATGTCGAAAGACCTTTGAAAATTCCCAAATGTGTAAATGTCACTATAGCATACACTTTCTCACATAAACCTATTAAATGTAATGATGCATTCAAATAACCCCTTCAGACCTCTAATGAGGGCTTCTGCATATCTGATGACAAGCTAAGAACAACAGAGTCACACCAACAGTGAAACAGAGGGTAAGGAGGCTCACTCATAGTCTCATGGCTTTTATCCCCCCTCAGATTGGTCTCATGGACACACGATTCAATCATGAGCCACACATGCTTACAAGTATGTAAGTCATGAACATTCCAGGTTTTGTATGTTTGTATACATTCTACTTAGCCTTCACATGATCAGGTAAGATATGCAAAAACTGACTACAAACAGAAACCAATAACCTGAATAGCAAGTTCTGCCATAAGAAATAAATATCCCCCTGCTCCCATTATGCAACATGCATCCATTAGCACATAACCTTCCACTTATAAGTACACATGGGAACCCTGCCAATAGGACATTACATGCTGATGATTAAATCAGCATTACAGAGAAAAGAGCATAAAAAGAGAACTTCTAAACAATTTCATTACAATCGCCACATTTACTGGAAGACAGAGTTTGAAATCTCTTATCACCAACTATTTGTAAGATGAAATTTCAGGCCAGTAGGAGAAAAATAACACCAGATGCTCTTTATTACCAACTCTTTTGTTCTGTTACAAATGTCCTTCCTCTTTCACGTTGGTTGGATTGCTCACACAAATACTAAATTCTATTAAGTGGCAGTGATGATGATGATAGTGGCTGACATTTTTTGAATGCCTTCTACCTACCAGGCTCTGTTCTATGTATTAAAAATAAATTATGAGATTTAACCATTGCAATAAGTCTATAAGATATATTTATTGTTTTCCCCACTTTATAAGAAGGAAAAAAAATGCACAGAACTAGTAAGCATAACAGTAAAGACAGAACTCGAAATAAGATGGTTTGGCTCCAGAATCTGAGCTCTTTACTAAAATAGTTTTTAAACTGCAGTGCAGAAGAGTGATTAATAGCATTGACTGTAATTCAAATCTTACCTCTTTGGCTTACCTGCTATGCAACTTTGGACAACTCACATAAAAACTCTAAATACTAGTTTTTCATTTTTAAAATGAATATGAATAAACATATAAAATACCTATTAAGCTCTTATAAGGCTTATAGGAGAATAAACACACACGTCATACAACATAGTTTAAAGAACAAAGATTTCTTTGCTCTTATTAAGAAGTCTATTAGCTCTTACTCTGTTAAAAGGAACTTTGTCATATGCCACTCTAATTCCTAAGCAATGATTCATTAATTCTAACATTTAGCTTTATTTAAATATATCATAAACCATATATTCGTATAAAAATACATAATAATTCTTATTAAAAAGTACAATTTCATGCATTTTAACGTGAAAACTGAGAAATATACATGATGTTATATTTTGAGCTTCCCTGGTGGCTCAGACAGTAAAGAATCTGCCTGAAATACAGGAGACCCAAGTGTGATCCCTGGGTTAGGAAGATCCCTTGGAGAAGGGAATGGCTACACTGTGATATTTAAGATAATGGCTATAGAATGTATAGCCATTAACTATCCAAACTTGATGCACATTTTTACATTTCTTTTTTCTCAGTTCTATTTAAAAGGTTGAAATTCTAGGTGTGCTCACCTCATATAATGACAGGGAATTTAAAGAAAAATTGTTCCATACCTTTAAAGACTTTCTTCAAGAAAACTCTGAAAAAACTAACAGCTTGGAATTGTGAAAATATTATATCAACTAGCTCCTGATATAAGGCAAACAAGCACACAATCTCAATGATATGCCATGGTATGTATTGATCCTGACTGATCTGCAGGTCCATCAGCCAGGACAGCCCTTCCTCAGGCTTTGACAGGCACGAGGCTCTGCTTCCTTTTGCAGGTCTGAGGTGGGGTGGGTTGCCTTGGCATCATATAAATTCCCTCTGGTACAGGGGCAACACACTCAGACAGGGTTCTTCTCATAGTCATGGCAGAGGTAGAACAAGCAAAACACATAAAGCATCTGAAGGTCTAGGGTTGAAACTAATAATGTGTCACTTCTACCTCATTCTTATTGGTGAAAACAAGTCATGTGGCAAAGCTCAAGTTTGAGAAGTAAATACACACTGGCCAGGATGAGACCATAGTATGGTGTGGATGAGAGGATGTGTGAGGAATCAGGGCTAATAATTCAGTCTACAAAACATCAGAACCTCATTTTAGAGGCAAAATAAAGTTAAAAAGCAATCATGTGTTTGAGACAGACAAGCCTCACTTTATTAGCATTCTATTCAGATCCCCATTTAGATCCTGATCCTTTTGCAGAGTCCTCTCCCCTGGACAAAATTGGTTTGTGGAAGTGACTTGCAACAGCATCTGCAAGTGGAGAAAACAAAGCTAAGGAAAAAAACTGGAGAGTTACACTGGCAGAGTAGAGTGGAGGTCAGGGGAAAAGAAACAATAGAGGCTTTGACCTCAGAGAGGCTTCCTCTTTTTGGTTATCTCTGGCTACATGGCTGAGATGGGCACCACTAATTACATCTTCTCATGGACACACACAGCAGTATAACTCCCCATCACTGTCACTGTGATTCTAGCTATTATAACTTGCCCTCACATTATAATGGTGTTGACAGGAGTCTTCTTTTCAAAATGTTTATGTGGTATAGATTTTCTCCAGTTCCCTCTTTAAATCTTTGAGTTTCTAGCTGTAAAATCATTCAAGAAATAGGGGTACAGAGTCAAATTTGGACTCTGACAAATTATGGTCAGATGTTTTACTTTACTCTTTGGAGAAGGCCATGGGAAAAGTACAGAGGGATCTTTGGGAAATTTCGTATGGAAAGCAGAAGTGCACAGTAACATTCCATAGCATTCTGAGACATTTATCTCTTTCAAGATGCCTTCTCCCTTACACCTTACACCTCTGTGAAGCTAGCTCAAACTCACAGACTTGCTAGTAGACAGGTACATAATATGAGAGGTCATTTGACCCATGTCCTATCTAATACAAAGCCATTTTTACATGATCCTTGACAGATGGTCTTCATCTCACCACTTGGAGGAATAGGCAGCCCTATACTCTGACCTCTCCACCTCACACTGATGGACATCTCTGAACAGTTCTAACTGAGATACAAAAGACATATTACATCAGTTTCAAGAGAACAATATGATCATTTGATATATACATATATCTCTGGTACTTTTGCTTTCCCATTATACTAAGTGACCATTTCACCAAATTCTTAGTATAATCCAACTGTATATTTTGTGAATTTTAAGTTTTTTTTTCAAAATTTAAAAATCTCTTAACTTCTAACATTGCTATTAGACATGTAACAAATTATGTCATTGCATATCTATACTATAATTACAAAAATATCACTATCAAATATTGCACAATCAGTGCCAATATCTTGAAAGAAAATGCCAGAATCAATAGTTAAGCATTCTTTAACCTCTATAAGATAAACCACTGTGGGACTGGCTGAAGCAAGTGGTGAATCAGAGGTATTTAACAACTTTTCAAATATTAGCTCTACAAAATTTCAAAGTCAATTAAGACTACATGTTTTAGTTTTTATTGAATATTCTGCTTTGATTTGTTTTATTGTATTTTAGATTTTTTCAATACTGTGTCACCAATACTTTATATTGCACAAAGAACAGTACTGTTTTAAAACAGCACAAACGTCAATAACCATGAATGAGAAGTGATTTAGAAGAATGAGACTCTAAACGTGAACTTCTAAGAATACTTTAACTCACTTTCTCACTTTATTTTATTTATATACAGGAGTGTCATATGATAAAATGTATGTCTAAAAATAAAAGGGAATTAAAATATACAACAAATAAAATTAGTTGGAAAATGTCATATTGCCACTGAATTAGTAGGTTTTTTCTTTTTCAGTGCAATAAATTATGCATCTTCCATATGCATTTTATTTTTTATTGCAGTAGAGTTGATTTACAATATTGGTTTCAGGTATACAACATCCTGATCCAATATTTCTATAGATTAAACTCCCATTTAAAGTTATTATAAAATAATTGCTATATTTCCCTGTGCTCTATAATATATCCTTGTTGCTTATTTATCTTATATATAGTAATTTGTGCTTCTTAATCTCATACCTGCATCTCACGCCTCCCCTCTTATACTAACCACTAGCTTGTTCTCTATATCTGTTAGTCCATTTCTATCTTTTTACAAACATCCATCTATTTTTTATGTTTCATCCATAAGTGATAACATAGAGGATTTGCCTTTCTCTGACTTATTTCACTGAATATAATACTCTGTAGGTCCATTCACATTGGTGCGAATGGCAGAATTTAATTCTTTATTATGGTTAATATTCGATTATATATATACATTATATAATATACAGAGGTATACACATATATATACATATGTATGTGTATATATATGTATATATATACACACACACATAGATATGGGCTTCCCTGGTGACTCACCAGTAAAGAATCCAACTACAGTGCAGGAGACACAGTAGGAGAAGTAGGTTAGATCCCTGGTTCAGGAAGATCCCCTGGAGAAGAAAATGCTAATCCATTCCAGTATTCTTATGCAGAGTACATCATGAGAAACGCTGGGCTGGATGAAGCACAAGCTGGAATCAAGATTGCTGGGAGAAATATCAATAACCTCAGATATGCAGATGACACCACCCTTATGGCAGAAAGTGAAGAAGAACTAAAGAGCCTCTTGATGAAAGTGAAAGAGGAGAGTGAAAAGTTGGCTTAAAGCTCAACTTTCAGAAAACGAAGATCATGGCATCCGGTCCCATCACTTCATGGAAAATAGACGGGGAAACAGTGGCTGACTTTCTTTTTAGGGGCTCCAAAATCACTGCAGATAGTGATTTCAGCCATGAAATTAAAAGATGCTTACTCCTTGAAAGGAAAGTTATGACCAACCTAAACAGCATGTTAAAAAGCAGAGACATTATTTATCAACAAAGGCCCATCTAGTCAAGGTTATGGTTTTTCCAATAGTCATGTATGGATGTGAGAGTTGGACCATAAAGACAGCTGAGCACCAAAGAATTGATGCTTTTGAACTATGGTGTTGGAGAAGACTCTTGAGAGTCCCTTGGACTGCAAGGAGATCAAACCAGTCCATCCTAAAGGAGATCAGTCCTGGGTGTTCATTGGAAGGACTGATGTTGAAGCTGAAACTAAAATACTTTGGCCACCTCATACGAAGAGCGGACTCATTTGAAAAGACCCTGATGCTGGGAAAGATTGAGGGCAAGAGGAGAAGGGGAAAACAGAGGATGAGATGGTTGGACGGCATCACCGACTCAATGGACATGGGTTTGGGTGGACTCTGGGAGTTGGTGATGGACAGGGAGGCCCGGCGTGCTGTGGTTCATGGTGTCGCAAGGAGTTGGACAGAACTGAGTGACTGAACTGAAGTGATTCTTGACTGAAAAATACCAAGACCAGAGGAACCTGATGGATTACAGTCTATGGGGTCACATAAGTCCGATATGAGTTAGCTGCTAAACAACAACATATATGTTATATAACCTAGAGGTTTTCAAATATATTTATATAACATCTTTTTTATCCATTCAACCTGGTGATGGACACAGTTTGCTTCCATAATTTGGCTATTGTAAGTAATGCTGATAGGAACGTTGGGATACAAGTATCTTTTTGAGTTACTGTTTTCATTTTGGGGTATATACCCAGAGTGGAATTGCTGGATCATATGGTAGTTTTATTTTTAGTTGTACAAAGAATCTCCATACTGTCTGGTATTCCCATCTCTTAAATGATCTTCCACAGTTTGTTGTGATCCACACAGTCAAAGGCTTCAGTGTAATCAATGAAGCAGAAGTAGATATTTTTCTGGAATTCTCTTGCTTTTTCTATGATTCAATGGATGTTGGCAATTTGATCTCCGGTTCCTCTGCCTTTTTTAAATCCAGCTTCTATATCTGGAATTTCTTTGTTCAAGTACTGTTGAAGCCTAGCTTGAAGGACTTTGATCATTACCTTGCTAGCACGTGAAAAGAGTGCAACTGTTCAGTGTATACCATTCTTTGGCATTGTCCTTCTTTGGAATTGAGATGAAACTGACCTTTTCCAGTCCTGTGGCCACTGCTGAGTTTTCCAGATTTTCTGACATATTGAGTGCAGCACTTTCATAGCATCATCTTTTAGGATTTGAAATAGCTCAACTGGAATTCCATCACCTCCACTAGCTTTGTTCATAGTGATGCTTCCTAAGGCCCACTTGACTTCTCATTCCAGGATGTCTGGCTCTAGGTGAGTGATCACACCATGGTAGTTATCTGGTTCATGAAGATATTTTTTGTATAGTTCTTCTGTGTATTCTTACCACCTGTTCTTAATATCTTCTGCTTCTGTTAGGTCCATACCATTTCTTTCCTTTATTGTGCCATCTTTGTATGAAATGTTGCCTTGGTATCTATAATTTTCTTGAAGAGATCTCTAGTCTTTTCCATTCTATTGTTTTCCTCTATTTCTTTGCATTGATCTCTTAGGAAGTCTTCCTTATCTCTCCTTGCTATTCTTTGGAAATCTGCATTCGGGGGGGTATATCCTTCCTTTTCTCTTCTGCTTTTCACTTCTCTTGTTTTCTCAGCTGTTTGTAAGGCCTCCACAGACAACCATTTTGCCTTTTTGCATTTCTTTTTCTCAGGGATGGCTTTGCTCACCACCTCCTGTACAATGTTACACACCTCCATTCATACTTCTTAAGGCACTCTGTCTATCAGAGCTAATCCCTTGAATATAATTCCTTGTCACTTCCACTGTATAATCGTAAGGCATTTGATTTAGGTCGTACCTGAATGATCTTTGAGTGCAGCACTTAGGTCAATGATTTAGGTCATACCTGAGTAACCTCAGATATGCAGATGATACCACCCTTATGGCAGAAAGTAAAGAAGAACTAAAGAACCTCTTGATGAAAGTGAAAGAAGAGCGTGAAAAAGTTGGCTTAAAGCTCAACATTCAGAAAACCAAGATCATGGCATCTGGTCCTATCACTTCATGGCAAATAAATGGGGAAACAGTGGAAACAGACCCTGATGCTGGGAAAGATTGAGGGCAGGAGGAGAAGGGGACAACAGATGATGAGATGGTTGGATGGCATCACCGACTCAATGGACATAGGTTTGGGTTGACTCCGGGAGTTGGTGATGGAGAGGGAGGCCTGGCATGCTGAAGTTCATGGGGTCGCAAAGAGTCAGCATGACTGAGCTACTGAACTGAACTGAATGATCTAGTGGTTTTCCCTACTTTTTACAATTTAAGTCTTAATTTGCAATAAGGAGTTCATGATCTGAGCCACAGCTTCTGGTCTTACTTTTGCTGCCTATATAGAGCTTCTCCATCTTTGGCTGCAAAGAATATAATTAATCTGATTTTGGTATTGATCATCTCATTTTCTATAGATAGAAATATAAAAATATACCCAATAGCTCAGTGGGTGAAGAATCTGCTGGCAACACAGGAGACAGGGGCTCAATCCTTGGGTAGAAAGATCCCCTGAAGAAGGAAAATGGCAACCCATTCCAGTATTCTTGCCTGAAAAATCCCATGGACTAGGAAACCTGGTGGGTTACAGACCAAAGGGTCACAAAGAGTCAGACATGACTGAGTGACTAAGCATGGCAAGAGATACATTAATACTAGAGTTCTATATATAGTATCATGTCATCTGCAAATAGAGACCATTTTACTTCTTTCCTTCAATTTGGATGCCTTTCTTTCTTTCTTTTTCTTGTCTGGTTGCTATGGCTAGGACTTTAAATAATATGTTGAACAGAACAAGTGAAATAGGGCAACTTTGTCTTATTCCTAATTTTAGAGAAAATTTTTTAGATTTTCACCACTGAGATAAGGTTAGCTGTAGATTTGTCATAAATGTCATTTATTATGTTGAGATATGTTCCCTCTATATCAACTTTGATCAACTTTTTTTTATAAATGGATGCTTAATTTTGTCAAATATTTTTTGTGCATCAATTGAGATGATCATGTGATTTTTATCCTTCCTTTTGTTAATGTAATGCATTACATTGGTTGGTTTGTGAATACTGAACCATCTTTGCATCTCTGGAATAAATCTCACTTGATAATGATGTGTAATCCTTTTCATATACAGTTGAATTTGATTTGCTAATATTTTGTTAAGTACTTTTGTATCTATATTCATCAAGATACTGGGCTGCAATTTTCTTTTTGTGAGGTGTCTTTGTCTGGGTTTAATATTAGGCTAATGCTGGTCTTGTTTGCATATATGTTTTAAAGAAAGGAAAGCTTCTTTACTGAAAAATTCTCATAGTTTTCACTATATGTTGAAGGTCCTAAATGTGTATGGTAAACAGAATAATGTTCCCCAATGATATCTGTGTTTTAATCTCCAGAACCTGTTAATATATTACTTTCCATGGCAAAAAGGATTATGTAAATGTGGTCAAAGAGCCTGAAATAAGAAATTCCTCCTGAATTATCTGGGTGGATCTGGATGCTAAACTACAGGTTTTGAAGACAGATGAAGAGTCCAGGACCCAATGAATGTAAGAAGCCTCTAGAACTGACAAAGGCAAGAAAACAAATTTTCACTTCAGCCTCTGGAAAGAATACAGTCCTACTCATACCTTGATTTGAGGACTTCTAATCAGAAGAACACTAAGAAAATAAATTTGCATGTTTTAATCACTACTGTTGTTGTTGCTTAGTTGCTAAATCATGTCCAAATTTTTTGTAACCCTATGGACTGTAGATTGCCAGGCTCCTCTGTCCATGGGATTTCCAGGAAAGAATACTGGAGTGGGTTGCCATTTCCCTCTCCAGGCGATCTTCACAACCCAGGAATCAAACCCGCATCTCCTGCACTGCAGGTGGATTCTCTGCCTCTACTGAGCCACCTGGGAAGCCCTTTAATCACTAAATTGGAGGCAACTGTTACAGCAGCAACAGAAAATAATACAAAGTTTATATGGTCTTAAATACTTGCTAAACTACTTTGGATACAGAGGTTTTATCACAGTGCCCATGATAGAATATTTCGAGGAATGACCTCTGGGAAAGGCTGCTGTAGCATGACAAGGAAATCCACCCTGAATATTCATTGGAAGGACTGATGTTGAAGCTGAAGCTCCAATACTTTGACCACCTGATGTGAAGAGGAAGACTCACTGGAAAAGCCCCTGAAGCTGGAAAAGATTGAGAGCAAGAGGAGAAGGGGACAACAGAGGATGAGATGGTTGGATGACCTCACTGACTCAATGGACATGAGTTTCAGCAAAGTGAGAGATAGTGAGAGGGAGATAGTGAATGACAGGGAAGCCTGGAGTGCTATAGTTCATGGGTTCGCAAAGTGTCAGGCACGACTTAGCAACTGAACAACAGGAAGCAGAGCTGAGGTTAAGAGGCAAGGCTCCTGAACCAGACTAACTGAGTCCAAATCCTGGCTTTTCTGCTTGCTAACTGATTCTTTTAAATCTCTTTGATGTTTCAAATACCTTGTTTGTAAAGTGGGGATAATGATAGTACCTACATCAAAGAATTGTTAACCAAAATGAAAAGAATTAATGTGTTTTAAGAGCTTAGAACAGTGAACACCACAGTGTAAAGACTATCAGTTTGCTTACAAAAGATTGTGAAACCACAGGAAGTTACTGAGGGATTAGGTAAAAATAAAATAAAATATGGCTTTACTCTCATATTGGAGAAGTATTCAAGTTAAGGACTTGCTTTTAAGAGAATAACAGACTAATATGGCAATATTAGTTCCAGAAAAACATCTACATATATTTTATTGACTATGCCAAAGCTTTTGACTGTGTAGGTCACAACAAACTGGAAAATTCTTCAAGAGATGGGAATACCAGACCACCTGACCTGCCTCCTGAGAAATCTGTATGCACAAGAAGCAACAGCTAGAATTGTTCCAACATGGAACAATAGTCTGGTTCCAAATCAGGAAAGGAGTACATCAAGGCTGTAAATTGACACTCTGCTTATTTAACTTATATGCAGAATACATCATGAGAAATGCCAGACTGGATGAAGCACAAGCTGGAATCAAGATTTCTGGGAGAAATATCAATAACCTCAGATATGCTGATGATACCACCCTTATGGCAGAAAGCAAAGAACTAAAGAGCCTTTTGATGAAAGTGAAATAGGAGAGTGAAAAAGTTGGTTTAAAACTCAACATTCAGAAAAATTATGGCATCTGGTCCCACCACTTCATGGCAAATAGATGGGGAAATAATGGAAACAATGAGAGACTTTATTTTCTTGGGCTCCAAAATCACTGTAGATGGTGACTGCCGCCATGAAATTAAAAGACGCTTGCTCCTTGGAAGAAAAGCTATGACCAACCTAGACAGCATATTAAAAAGCAGAGACACTACTTTACCAACAGAGGTCTGTCAAATCAAAGCTATGGTTTTTCCAGTATGTATGGATGTGAGAGTTGGACAATAAAGAAAACTGAGTGCAAAAGAATTGATGCTTTTGAACTGTGGTGTTGGAAAAAACTCTTGAGAGTCTCCTAGACTACAAGGAGATCCAACGAGTCAATCCTAAAGGATATGAACCTGAAAATTCATTGGAAGGACTGATGCTGAAGCTGAAACTCCAATACTTTGGCCACCCAATGTGAAGAACTGACTCACTGGAAAAGATCCTGATGCTGGGAAAGATTGAAGGTGGGAGGAGAAGGGGATGACAGAGGATGAGATGGTTGGATGTCATCACCAACTCGATGGACATGAGTTTGAGTAAGCTCTAAGAGTTGGTGATGGACAGGGAAGCCTGGCGTGCTCCAGTCCCTGGGGTCACAAAGATTCGGATATGACTGAGTGACTGAACTGAACTGAACTGATGGTTATATAGCTTTAGGGATAGTTAAACAGTTCCACACGAATTAAGCACAGCAAAATAAAAATTATTCTCAAGACCTTAATCTAAAAAAAAACTATTTACTGACTTTATCAGTTCACATTATCCACAGACCCCCAAAGCAAACTCTCATTTTACAAAACAACCCTACCTTTGCCTACTTATCAGTTACATCTAAACCTCATATAACTACTTTCTTTCCCCTTATCATTCCAATTAACTAGAAATTGTTTTCTGCCAATTAATATTATCGCTTCATCTTTTCTATGTTCCCATAATAAATCATTTTAATATAATGCCACTTTATTCAGTCAAATTCAATAAATATTTAAATTTTTAATGGATATCAGACATGTTGGTACATGCTTGGGACAAAAAAAATGAATACACTTGGTCTTTAGTCTCTTTTAGATTTTAAACTAGACTGGAAAGACTTTAGTGAAAGAAAAATTAGCAGACATTTATCTTAAATTCATAAATCCTTCAGAAAATTCAAAATGCTCTAATATGTATCAAATATTGTAATGCTCAGATCTCCAAAAATCTATTCTAAAAATGATATTATTGACCTTAACATAGGCTTTCCACTTTGTCTTTCTTACTATTTATGCCACAAGTAGTTATTGAAAGAAAGGACAAAGCAACTAGCACAGCTACAGAATTACATAGTCATTCTTCTCCTTTTATTATTTTTAAATTTTATTTAATTATTTATGGTTGTGCTGGGTCTTTGTTGCTGCATGGGGGCTTCTCCCTAATTTCAGTGAGCTGGGGCTACCTGAGTTTCTGTGCACAGGCTTCTGCAGTGGCTTCTCTTGCGGCACCACACAGGCTCTAGGGTGCATGGGTTTCAGTAGCTGCAACATGCAAGCTCAGTAGTTGTGGCTCATGGCTTTAGCTCCTCTGTGGCTTATGGAATCTTCCCAGATCAAAAATTGAACCTGTGTCCCCTGTATTGGCAGGTGGATTCTTAACCACTGGACCACCAGAGAAGTTCCTCCTCTTTTCTTAATCTTTCTTATTCTCATCCTCTTCCTTTTAACTTTTTTATTTTTATCTAAAACTTATTAAATTATTGGTCATATTTGTCATTATTATCATCATCACCATCATAATTTTAGTCCTCATTATCGATCAGCATCCATCATCACCTATGTGTGTTAGTCATTCAATCGTGTCCAACTTTTTGCAACCCCATGGTCTATAGCCTGTCAGGCACCACTGTCCATGGGATTTTTCCAGCAAGAATACTGGAGTGGGTTGTCATTTCCTTCTCCAGGGGATCTTCCTGAACCAGAGATCAAACCCAGGTTTCCTGCATTGCAGTCAGATTCTTTACCATCTGAGCCACCAGGGATTTGCTAACAATAGGATCTGGATGGAAAGCCAGCAGGAAATGCTGCAAGGACATTGGTAAAAGCAATTCAGAAGAATTTAGAGGAGGGACACCCATGACCCTTTTAAGTCACCTCATTTTTCCCTCACCTTTTTATGTGACAAATATATATAGCATAAAATTTGCTATTGCTGAGGAGGAAGAAACTTTCCTTTACTCTTCTTCTGGTTGGTCTAATAATTAAGTTGACATGAAACAGAATAACAGGAGAAAATCAAACAAACATTTAATAACATGTATACAAGGCAAAGACTTAGAAAAACTGAGTAATCTACCAAATGAAACTGTTACCTTAAATAACATCTTCAACATCCGAAAGAAGATGTTGGAAGCAGTAGTTTGGGACCTCAAAGGGGAGGAAGGCAATTGACATGGAAATGGAAAAGCAAATGTTTGATAAATGTTTGCTGGGCCTGCAAAGACAATGGGACACAGACAGAAATTTTAACAAATTCTCAGTACTATGATTATTTGTAGTGATAGCTTTCTTCCTGACACAGGTCTACTAGCTACATTCTTCAGGCAGTCGAAGGAAAGGTCAAAATTTCTTCCTGAGTCTTTTGGGCCTTGACTGTTTTCATCTCAAAAAAAATGATATGCCAAGGAGACATTTGAGGGTGGCAAGTTTTCTTTCCCTACACTGGGTTAATCAATTTTAGGTATACAGTTCAGTGGTATTCAGCATCAGTTCAGTCTTTCAGTCGTGTCCAACTCTGTGACCCCATGAACTGCAGCACGCCAGGCCTCCCTATCCATCACCAACTCCCAAGTCCACCAAACTCATGTCCATTGAGTTGGTGATGCCATCCAACCATCTCATCCTCTGTCATCCCCTTCTCCTCCTGCCCTCAATCTTTTCCAGCATCAGGGTCTTTTCCAATGAGTCAGCTCTTCAGATCAGGTGGCCAAAGTATTGGAGTTTCAGCTTCAACATCAGTCCTTCCAATGAACACCCAGGACTGATCTCCTTTAGAATGGACTGGTTGGATCTCCTTACAGTCCAAAGGACTCTCAAGAGTCTTCTCCAACATCACAGTTCAAAAGCATCAATTCTTCAGCACTCAGTTTTAAATACATTCATATGGACATGAGTTTGAGCAAGCTCTGGGAGTTGGTGACAAACAGGGAAGCCTGGCATCCCACAGTCCCTGGGGTCACAGAGTCAGACATGACTGAGCAACTGAATTGAACTGACTGTTGTGTAACCATCATCAACATCCATCTCCAGAACTCTTTCATCTTGCAAAACTGAAATTCTGTACCCATTAAATAATCACTCACCATGACCCCTTTCCCCTTGGCAACCACCATTCTGCTTTATATATATATATATATTGTAATCTCCTCTTTTCCAAAAGCCCCAGACTCTTATAATCAAACTTCTAGTATGTTTTTGTAAGTTAAGCTTTGTTATTTGTTTCTCTTTTTAGATTTCATACGTAAGTGATATCATAAAACATTTGCCTTCTTTGTCCAGACCTTTTTACTTAGTATTAATAAAATGTCTTCAGGTTCACCCATGTTGTCTCAAATATGTGCATATACATGTGTATGTATATATAATACATCTTATAAACATATATCTTAAACACATGCATGTATACATATACATGTACATACACACAAGAAATAGACACATAGCTCTAGAACTAAACCTTTTAATTAATTTCAAACAAAAATGTGACTTTAGCTAATCAAACCTATTGAATAGAATATGAATGTTTTAACATTTCTACTGGAATTGATATCTACAACTTAACCTAGAAATAAAATCTGCTTAAATGATTTAAGAATTTCTGTGTATAAGGGCAAAGGGAAAAATCAATAATTTCTTACTAAGGGGAAAAGAAAACCCCACAACAATCCTGATATGAGTAAGAATTGGATCTGATAGTGAAGATCAAATTGCTTTTAAATTCTGTGTCCAAAAAATGTAAGATAAACTACCAGAAGACCAAGTATCATATTAGCATGAACTATGGAGAAAACAGTTGTGAAGACAAGTGTAGAATCAGTGTGCCATAAGTTTACCCACTTTTTTCTTTTAAAAAGTTATCTCTACTCACACAAAATGCTCAGCTATATGAAGTATATATGGAGTACAATGCTAGCTCACTGGACAATGGCCATTTATTATCGTCCAGCAGTATTTATTCATTTATTACATATTTACTTCTCAACTGCAATATGACAAACACTTTACTATGCACTGGAAATGTAAACATGGACAAAATGTTTCCCTACTCTGAAGAAGTTCATATGCCAGCAAATAAAATGAAGCAATTATAAAAAGTGTTATGGTAGAAATTTGTGCAGAAATTATAGAAACCCAAGGAAGATGTAAACAAAGGCAAAGAAAAGTACAATGGGTCATAGAAATGTCATGTTGGACAGATCTTTAAGAACATAAGATGACTTTATAAGATTATTAGAAATGTCTTTCATTTTTCCCCTGCTTAATAGACAGGAAGGACTGATGCTGAAGCTGAAACTCCAATATTTGGGCCACCTGATGTGAAGAACTGACTTTCTTAGAAAAGACCCTGATGCTGGGAACGATTGAAGGCGGGAGAAGGGAACAACAGAGGATGAGATGGTTATATGTCATCACTGACTCGATGGACATGAGTTTGAGCAAGCTCCAGGAGTTGGTTGTGGACAGGGAGGCTTGGCATGCTGCAGTCCATGGGGTCACAAAGAGTCAGACATGACTGAGTGACTCAAATGACTGAATAGACAGGAAAGCCTTCCTGTCTATAGGATATTGGAAGAGAAAAAATATCTGATCAAAGCTGGGCTAATTATCCTCTCTCTGCTGTCTCTCAAGAATTTAAACTGAGAGATATAGAATGACACTGAATTAAACTAATCATGAAGAGGCAGTATGAATTTCCAGGAAGCCTTACCCCTGGAAGGGATTATTGTTGCCTTCTTAAAAGACTTCTTGTCAACTGTGCCAGAATTTTCTGTGAGAAAATTTTGTTAATTTTCAGAAACCAGAAAATTAACATTCTTTTATTAGATATTCTGGATCCTTTCAACCAAATAAGGAGAAAGGTAATTCAAGCAGAATTATATATGACAAAACCTGACATGACAAAAGAAATTATATCTGTATTGTTAAATTAATTAAACAAGGAGGCCATTAGACCAAGGTGGTTCTAAACTGTGGTAGCCTATGTAAGTAAACCAAACAAGTCCATAAATGGCTCAAAGTTACAAATCTACAACCTAAGGACAGCCAATAACAGCCATCTACACTTTAAGTTGTAGTGAATCACTCCAACTCCAAGCTCCTTCTGGTGGTTCACTCTCAGCCACTTTGATTTGGTGCTGCCAAATTCGAACTGATTTTTGCTCAAGTAAACTCCTAAAATTTTAATAAGCTCCAATTTATATTTCATAATTCATACAAAATATTATAATACTTAAAATATATAAACACATATACACATCATATGTATGTGATTGCCAATAACATGGGATAAAGACAAAACAAAACATTTCTGTATTGCAAAGAAAACTCTGTAGTTTTATTTTTCTCTTTCTGTTTTCTTTTTACTTTTCTCCTTTGGAAATTCATGTTAGAGTTACATGTCTAAGCTTAGCTTATTGTCCAAGCACCAACAGCATTAAATTCAGCATTTTGATTTTTCATTTAAAATCTAATTTCTGAGTTTTTGTAATTATATTCATTTTTCATAATGCAAACATATAATAAAATTATCACCAATGTTTATTAAACATTTTCAAAAATTTTGATGGTTGTAATGTAACTTGGATTAATATAAAATGATTCTTTATCAAAAGTGGACATATTAAATAATAAGAGAAATAGAAAATAACTCAAGATTTAGCCATAAGAATAGCTGCAGAGAAAAAGGGAGGGCAGGAGAGGGAAATAATGATTTTTGTGTGTGCTTTTTAAAATTCATCTCTTCAGTCCCAGAATAACAGAATTAAGGCTATATCAATGAATTTGTTCATTCAATAACATATTAAACATTAACAATTGTGAAAATGATTGAGAAGGGTTCAATAATAGATTCTAATGTGGCAGCCTTTAAAAACTTACTATCAAATGGAGGAACTATCCACCATGCTAAAATTTCCCATTAGCTAATTTTAACATGAAGTTAAAAATTCTAAGAGCTATCTTGGCATAAAGACAGATATATAAGCCAGTAAAACAGAATAGAGAATTTAGAAATAACCCACACAAATACAGTTAAATGATCTTCTATAAGGTTGCAAAGGCTACACAATAGTAAAATGATAGTCTTTTCGACAAATAGTGCTTAGAAAATTGGATATCTACATGCTAAAGAACCCCATTGGAACTTCATCATGTACTATACACAAATAGTCCACTCTAATGGATTAAAAACTTAAACATAGGACCTGAAACTGTAAAATTCCTAGGAGAAAACATAACATTGGCCTTTGTAATGATTTCTTGGATATGACACCAAAAGTAGGCAACAAAAGTAAAAAAACAAACAAACAAAAAACTGGATTGTATCTAATTAAAAATCTGCACAGCAAAGAAAGCAGTCAACAGAGGTAACCTACAGAATGAGAGCAAATATTTGCAAATCATAATCTGAAAAGAAGTTCATGTTCAATACATATAAGAAATTCATACAGTTCAATAGCAAAAAAAAAAAGAAAAGAAAAGAAAGAAAGTGCTGGAAAAATGTGTAAAAGATTTGAGCAGACATTTTTCCAAAGAGGACATACAAGTAGACCACAGATGTATGAATATATGCTCAACATCACTATTGATTAGGGAAATGTAAATCAAAACCATGATGAGATATCACCTCATACCTGTTAGGATAGGATATACATCATCAAAACAACAAAAATCCAAACAAAAATAACATCAATGAAAACGAAAAACAAAAAAACAGAGAATACCAAGTACTGGCCAGGATGTACACTGTTAGTGGGACTATAAAGTACTGCAGCTATGGAAAACAGTATGGAGCTTCCTCAAAAACTTAAAAATAAAAGTATCATATTATTCTTCTTGCCTGCAGAATTCCATGGATAGAGGAGCCTGGAGGGTTACAATCCATGGGGTCACAAAGAGTTGGACACGACTAAGTGACTAACACTTTCACTTTTACCATGTTATTCAGTAATGCCACTTCTAGGAATTTATTCAAAAGAACTGAAATCAAAATCTCAAAGAGATGTCTGTACTCCCACATTCATTGCAGCATCATTTACAATAGCTAAGAAGTGGAAACAACCTAATCGTTCATCAACAGATGAAGGGATAAAGAAAAATGTTCCCGTACACATGTGTGTGCCCCCTCATACACACATACACTGGAATTTTATTCAGCCTTAAGAAAAGAGGAAATCTTGTCGTATGCAACAACACAGATGAACCTTGAAGATGTTACACTAAGTGACATAAGCCAGTCACAGAAGGACAAATATTGTATGATTCCAATTTATGAGGTCTCTAAAGTAGCCAAATGCATGAAAGTAGAAAGATAGTTGTAAGAGCCTGGGGGTAGAGGGAGATGGCAATTTGCTGTTTAATGGGAATAGAGACGAAGTCATGCAAAATGAAAAAGTTTTCAAGACCTACTATATAGCAAAGTACATATAATAAACAATATTGAACACTTAAAAATGTGTTAAGAGGACAGATTTCATGTTACCTGCTTTTATAACCAGAGTAAAAAAAAAAAAGAAAAAATTAAAAAGATCAAATAAAATGGCAAATAGATGATACCCAAATTCAGAGGAGGAAAAGACTATTATGAGTTAAAGTTATCAGAAAAAGCTTGGACATAGGGATTGAATAAGTGACAAGCCTTGAAAGATAGGTAGGATTTGGACATTTGGAGATTATTTACAAGACTGACCCAGGCCAAAGGAAGAGCACAAGCAGTAACATGGAAGAAAGGAGCTTAGAGTATTCAGGAAAGAGTTTATCTGGATTTGAGCAGAGTGTGTGAGAAATAAAAAAAAGTAGGAGAAATGGAAAGCAGGGTTAGAATGATTAAGTTCCAACTATGGAATACCTTAGAAAGCAGGCAAAGAAAGCAATGAGATTTCACATTTCTGTATTATATGAAGAACTGAATATTTGAAACCCTTAATGAATGGCAGGAATAAAATTTAAAACCCTTAGGATATTATACTTACAGTTCACAGAAACTTTGGCAATAGTGGACCTTTACAATGCAAAAAGTTACATATGTTCATAATATTTAATTTTTTCTTATTTTTATAGATTCATTGAAGATAATAATTATGAATTTCAAATATTTACTGTACTTATTAAAAATGTGCTGGATGCTAGGAAAATATGAAAGGAGCATAAAATACTGCCCTTGCCTTAAACTACTCCTTTATTTAGTCAAGAATACAAACCTAAGAATGCATACAAAGCAATTAGAAATGATCAAATAATTCATGTAAGAACCAAATGAATATGTCATTTAAGTGAAGGGAAACCAGTAGGGACTGGCTGAAGGAAGGTCAGTCAAAGTTAGTGGACTACTGATTAAGGAAACATTCTGGAATTAGAATGGGCTGTGCTCAAATCCCTACTATGTAATTCGTGATCTTGAGCAAATAACTTAACTGCTTGGAATGTTTCTTACTCTCTAAAATTATGAAGACGCTAGGAAAATATTTATAAAGCCTTAAAATTAGACCTATTACACAGAAGGAACTCAACACAGAGTAATTTCTTTCCCTTCCCTTCAGGATAAATCAGAAAAAAAATCAGAAATAAAGTATCAGAAAATATACTATACATTTTGGCTAAAAATAAGAAATGAATTTTAGGAATTTTTAAAAGGAAATACAAAAAAATCAATATAATAAAAAAGATCACCTGTAATTCCACCTCACAAAATAAATTTAGATTGCGTTCCTTGTGAGAGACAGAGAAAAAAGAGGGAGATTCTAATTTAACACCTGATAATAGAAAGTCTGTTTTTCCACATGTTAGTAAACATTTTCTATTGTACTATTGTTAATAATTGTCCATTTGTCCATAATAAAGATTCAACATACATCCGTTTAACAAGTACTCTGAGCACTCAAAATTGAGCAGTTGACAAAATGAAATCCTTGGTAACAGTTTACAGTAGTTTAAAATCATGAATACTTCCAATTTTTCATTATTGTAAACCAATATAGCAACAAATGTCTGTGCACAGAAAGTTTTGTGAACATCTGTTCATTTCCTCAAGAAAAAGTTCTGTAAATAGTAATAAAAATATAAACTTTGGAAAGACTCCTGAAACACAGTAAACATGATTTCTAGACAAGCGACACTTTTGTTACCCTATACTTTGAAGTTACCTGAACATCTCTATTCTTTGAAAATTGAAATGAACTAAAACAATAACAACCCCTCAGATATGCAGATGACACCACTCTTATGGCAGAAAGTGAAGAGGAACTAAAAAGCCTCTTGATGAAAGTGAAAGAGGAGAGGGAAAAAGTTGGCTTAAAGCTCAACATTCAGAAAATGAAGATCATGGCATCTGATCCCCTCACTTCATGGGAAATAGATGGGGAAACAGTGGAAACAGTGACAGACTTTATTTTTTTGAGCTCCAAAATCACTGCAGATGGTGAGTGCAGCCATGAAATTAAAAGACGCTTACTCCTTGGAAGGAAAGTTATGACCAACCTAGATAGCATATTCAAAAGCAGAGACATTATTTTGCCAAAAAACGTCTGTCTAGTCCAGGCTATAGTTTTTCCAGTGGTCATGTATGGCTGTGAGAGTTGGACTGTGAAGAAAGTTGAGCACTGAAGAATTGATGCTTTTGAACTGTGGTGTTGGAGAAGACTCTTGAGAGTCCCTTGGACTGCAAGGAGATCCAACCAGACCATTCTAAAGGAGATCAGCCGTGGGTGTTCACTGGAAGGACTGATGCTGAGGCTGAAACTCCAATACTTTGGCCACCTCATGCAAAGAGTTGACTCATTGGAAAAGACCCTGATGCTGGGAGGGATTGGGGGCAGGAGGAGAAGAGGGCGACAGAGGATGAGATGGCTAAATGGCATCACCGACTTGATGGACATGAGTTTGTGTGAACTCCGGGAGTTGGTGATGGACAGGGAGGCCTGGCGTGCTGCAATTGATGGGGTCACAAAGAGTTGGACATGACTGAGCAACTGAACAGAACTGAAAACAACAATACTTTGATATTTATAAAATATTTTATCCTAGTCTCATCTAAATTCTCCAAAAGTCCATACAATGTTCAGAGCAACTAATACTCTCTGTTTTAAAATTTCAGTTTATAGATAGGACTAAGACAATTCCTTCCATCAGGTTTTCAGATTCTTAGTCATCTTTTTTTTTTTTTTTTTTTTCAGAAAAATCCATTAAGAAATACTAAAATAGAAAGATATCATACTAACCAATGGGTGCTCACACACAAAAACACAAAGATACAACTCCTGCCATCAATAAGCTCACAGTTTCATTGGGGAGGCAAATAAACACAAGTTATGGTACAGTTAATTGCAATGATACTTATGTGCATAGGATTTTAATTACAGGGGAGATGACTCAAATCCAAATTTCAATGAATGACAGTGAATATCCAGGTTCAGTTGGTGAACAGTTAGGAAAAAAAGTGAAATGGAAGCCAAGGAAAAATGAACAACTAGATAGAAAAAGCTCCATGAAGGAGAGATAACAGTATCTGGCCCATCAAAGGTGATCAGTCAATTTCAGTTTATAGATGAAATGAGTTAGTAATAACTCCAGAACTTATTACTGAAACATGAGTTGCTTTAGCCAAGTAGATACAGAGACAGGTTATTTTTAGAGAAATAAAGAGATTATGGAATCTCCCAGAAACGTGGTCCACTGGAGAAGGGAACAGCAAACCACTTCAGTATTCTTGCCTTGGGAACCCCATGAACAGTAGGAAAAGGCAAAAAGATAGGACTCTGAAAGATCAACTCCCCAGGATGGTAGGTGCCCAATGTACTGCTGGAGAAGAGTGGAGAGAGAACTCAAGAAAGAATTAAGAGACAGAGCTAAAGGAAAAACAACACCCAGTTGTGAATGTGACTGGTGATGGAAGTCCAGTGCTGTAAAGACCAATATTGCATAAGAACCTGGAATGTTAGGTCCATCAGTCAGTTCAGTTACTCAGTCGTGTCTGACTCTTTGCAACCCCATGAATCACAGCATGCCAGGCCTCCCTGTCCATCACCAACTCCTGGAATTCACTCAAACTCATGTCTATCGAGTTGGTGATGCCATCCAGCCATCTCATCCTCTGTCATCCCCTTCTCCTCCTGCCCCCAATCCCTCCCAGCATCAGAGTCTTTTCCTATGAGTCAACTCTTTGCATGAGGTGGCCAAAGTATTGGAGTTTCAGCTTTAGCATCAGTCCTTCCAATGAACACCCATGGCTGATCTCCTTTAGAATGGTCTGGTTGGATCTCCTTGCAGTCCAAGGGACTCTCAAGAGTCTTCTCCAACACCATAGTTCAAAAGCATCAATTCTTCAGTGCTCAACTTTCTTCACAGTCCGACTCTCACATCCATACATGACCACTGGGAAAACCATAGCCTTGATTAGACAGACCTCTGTTGGCAAAGTAATGTTTCTGCTTTTGAATATGCTATCTAGGTTGGTCATAACTTTCCTTCCAAGGAGTAAGCGTCTTTTAATTTCATGGCTGCAGTCACCATCTGCAGTGATTTTGGAGCCCAGAAAAATAAAGTCTGACACTGTTTCCACTGTTTCCCCATCTATTTGCCATGAAGTGATGGGACCAGATGCCATGATCTTAGTTTTCTGAATGTTGAGCTTTAAGCCAACTTTTTCCCTCTCCTCTTTCACTTTCATCAAGAGGCTTTTTACCTCCTCTTCACTTTCTACCATAAGGGTGGTGTCATCTGTATATCTCAAGGCAAATTAGAAGTGATCAAACAGGAGACAGAAAGAGTGAACGTCAACATTTTAGGAATCAATGAACTGAAATGGACTGGAATGGGTGAATTTAACTCAGATGACCATTATATCTACTACTATGGGTATGAATCCCTTAGAAGATATGGAGTAGCCCTCATAGTCAACAATAGAGTCTGGAATGCAGTGAAAGTGAAGTTGCTCAGTGTGTCCAAACCTTGTGACCCCATGTCAGTGGGAAGACATAGGGTCTGAATACATCTTCAGGCAAGAATACTGGAGTGGGTTGCCATTTCCTTCTCCAGAGGATCTTCCTGTCACAGGGATTGAACCCAGGTCTCCTGTACTGCAGGCAGACTCTTTCCTGTCTGAGCCACCTGGAATGCAGTATCTGGGTGCAATCTCAAAAAAATGACAGAATGATCTCTGTTCATTTCCAAGGCAAACCATTCAATATCACAGTAATCCAAGTCTATGGCCCAACCAGTAATGCTGTAGAAGCTGAAGTTAAATGGTTCTATGGTGACCTACAAGACCTTCCAGAACTAACACCAAAAAAAAAGATGTCCTCTTCAGCACAGAGGACTGGAATGCAAAAGTAGGAAGTCAAGAGATACCTGGAGTAACAGGCAACTTTGGCCTAGGAGTACAAAATGAAGCAGGTCAAAGGCTAACAGAGTTTTTCCAAGAGAATGGACTGGTCATAGAAAACACCCTCCTCCAAAAAGACAAGAGATAACTCTACACATGGACGTCACCAGATGGTCAATATCAAAATCGGACCGTTTATATTCTTTGCAGATGAAGATGGAGAAACTCTATACAGTCAGCAAAAATAAGACTGGGAGCTGACTGTGGCTCAGATCATGAACTCCTTATTGCCTAATTCAGACTTAAATTGAAGAAAGAGTAGCGAAAACCACTAGACCATTCAGGTATGACCTAACTCAAATCCCTTATACAGTGGAAGTGACAAATAGATTCGAGGGATTAGTTTTGATAGACAGAGTGCCTAAAGAACTATGGAGAGGTTTGTGACACTGCAAAGGAAGTGGTGAACAAGACTACCCTCAAGAAAAAGAAATGCAAAAAGGCAAAATGATTGTCTGAGGAGGCCTTACAAATAGCTGAGAAAACAGAGAAGCTAAAGGCAAAGGAGAAAGGGAAAGATATATCCATCTGAATGCAGAGGTCCAAAGAATAGCAAGGTGAGGTAAGAAACTCTTACTAAGTGATCAATGCAAAGAAATAGAGGAAAACAGTAGAATAGGAAAGACTAGAGATCTCTTTAAGAAAATTAGAGATACCAAGGGAATATTCATGCAAAAGATGGGCACAATAAAGGACAGAAGCGGTATGGACCTAACAGAAGCAGAAAATACTAAGAAGGTGACAAGAATACACAGAAGAACTATACAAAAAAGATCTTAATGACCCAGATCACCAAAATGGTGTGATCACTCACCTAGAGCCAGATATCCTGGAATGCAAAGTCAAGTGGAACTTAAGAAACATCAGTGCAAACAAAGCTAGTGGAGGTGATGGAATTCCAGAGGAGCTATTTCAAATCCTAAAAGATGATTCTGTTACACTGTTGGTGGGAATGCAAACTAGTACAGCCACTATGGAGAACAGTGTGGAGATTCCTTAAAAAACTGGAAATAGAACTGCCATACGACCCAGCAATCCCACTGCTGGGCATACACACTGAGGAAACCAAAATTGAAAGAGACACATGTACCCCAATGTTCATCACAGCACTGTTTATAATAGCCAGGACATGGAAGCAACCTAGATGTCCATCAGCAGATGAATGGATAAGAAAGCTGAGGTACATATACACAATGGAGTATTACTCAGCCATTAAAAAGAATACATTTGAATCAGTTCTAATGAGGTGGATGAAACTGGAGCCTATAATACAGAGTGAAGTAAGCCAGAAAGAAAAACACCAATACGGTATATTAACACATATATATGGAATTTAGAAAGATGGTAACAATAACCCTGTATACGAGACAGCAAAAGAGACACTCATGTATAGACCAGTCTTTTGGGCTCTGCGGGAGAGGGCGAGGGTAGGATGATTTGGGAGAATGGCATTGAAACATGTATAATATCATATATGAAACGAGTTGCCAGTCCAAGTTCAATGCACGATACTGGATGCTTGGGGCTGGTGCACTGGGACAACTCAGAGGGATGGTATGGGGAGGGAGGAGGGAGGAGGGTTCAGGATGGGGAACACATGTATACCTGTGGCATATTCATTTTAATATATGGCAAAACCAATACAATATTGTAAAGTTAAAAAATAAAAATAAATAAATAAAATGAAGCTCCACTTTTCCTAATAAATGGTGAAATTCAGATATTATTGTGCCTGTGAGACCTAACGTGATTAAGACATAAAATTTCACTAGACAGTTTTAAGCAGTAAGAAAAGAAGGCAGAGTATCCTTATTTTGCATTAAAGCATTTAAACTAGTGTTCTATATTATACTACTGCATATGAAGAGTGCACAGAAGCTCTATTTTCTATGAATAAAATCAAATAATCAGGAGAAAAAAAAAAAAAAAGATGATTCTGTGAAAGGGCTGCACTCAATAACCCAGCAAATTTGGAAAACTCATCAGTGGCCCCAGGACTTGAAAAGGTCAGCTTTCATTACAAAGAATGACAGTGCTAAAAAATTGTTCAAACCATCACACAATTGCACTCATCTCACATGTTAGCAAAGTAATGCTGAAAATTCTCCAAGCCAGGCTTCAATAGTACATGAACCGAGAACTTCCAAATGTTCAAGCTGGATTTAGAAAAGCCAGAGGAACCAGAGATCAAATTGCTAACATGCATTGGATTGGATCATAGAAAAAGCAAGAGAGTTCCAGAAAAACATCTATTTCTGCTTCATTGACTATGCCAAAGCCTTTGACTGTATGGATCACAACAAACTCTGGAAAATTCTTCAAGAGATGGGAATATAAGAGCACCTCACCTGCCTCCTGAGAAATCTGTATCCAGGTCAAGAAGTAACCGTTAAAACCAGACATGGAACTACAGACTGATTCCAGATTGGCAAAGAAGTCAAGGCTGTATATTGTCACCCTGTTTATTAATTTATATGCAGAGTACATCAGACAAAATGCCAGGCTGGATGAAACACAAGTTGGAATTAAGATTGCAGGGAAAAATATCAATAACCTTGTATATGCACATGACACCACCCTTATGGCAGATAGCAAAGAGGAACTAAATATCCTCTTGATGAAGGTGAAAGAGGAGAGTGAAAAAGCTGGCTTAAAACTCAACATTCAAAAAACTAAGATCATGGCATCTGGCCCCATCACTTCATGGCAAATAGATGGGGAAACAATGGAAACAGTGACAGATTTTATTTTCTTGGGATCCAAAATCACCACAGATGGTAACTGCAGCCATGAAATTAAAAGACACTTGCTCCTTGGAACTAAATGTCAAATGTACTAAAAAGCAGAGATATTACTTTGCCAACAAAGGTCCCTCTAGTCAAAGCTATGGTTTTCCCAGTAGTCATATATGGATGTGAGATTTGGACTATAAATAAAGCTGAGCACCAAAGAACTGATGCTTTTGAACTGTGGTGTTGGAGAAGACTCTTGAGAGTCCCTTGGACTTCAGAGAGATCAAACTAGTCAATCCTAAAGGAAGTCAGTCCTAAATATTTATTGGAAGGACTAATGCTGAAGCTGAAGCTACAATGTTTTGGCCACCTGATGGGAAGAACTGACTCATTAGAAAAGACTTTAATGCTGAGAAAGATTGAAGGCAGGAAGAGGAGACAAGAGAGGATGAGATGGTTGGATGGACATGAGTTTGAGGATGCTCCAGGAGTTGGTAAAGAACAGGGAAGCTTCATGTGAGTCAGTCCATGGAGTCACAGAGTCAGACACAACAGAGGGACTGAAATGAACTAAAGAGGAGGGATGGAGTATGTATCAGAATTTGAATACTGAGAGGCAGTCAGATGTTAAATCATGCAGGGATTTTTTTTTTAAACACTGTTTAAAGAAATTTGGTCCTTATTCTGTGGTCCCTGAAAAGCAAGAAGAGTAGTTATACAACCACATTTTTACTTTAGAAATATGTTCCTAGTTGTCACATGAAAAATGGATGGGAGAAGAAACAAATAGAGCAAGTAGAAAAAAGGAAGCTCTCACTGCAGCCAAGGAATAAGTCATTTGGGTTAAAAAGAAAACAAGGAGGATCAAACAGTAAGAGGGCACAAATCAAAAAAAGAAATTCAACAATTTATTTGCTCAGGAGTTAATCATCAATAATATGTACAGAGTGATGGATAAAGGGGTGATAAATTGATTTTCAGATCATTTTTGGCACTTTCAGGTGCCACTGACCAAATATTAAATACAAAAAAAAAAAAAAAAGCAGATTAAGAAGAAGCTGAGAAAAAGAAGGAAAACAAGAAGATAGTAGTGTCTGGGGCTGAGAGAATTTAAAGAAAGAGGGAATGACCACAATGGCAAATGGCAAAGTAATGTCAAAGAAAATAAGGACCAACATGCGTCTATGAGATTCAGCCATTAGAGTACTGGTGGCCTGTGCAACAGCTGTTTCAGTAGAATAGTGAAGACAGATGGCAGAGAGCAGCTGGAGGAAGGAGTGAGAATGGGAAACAAGGGAAGGAAACCAAAAGCTCAGAGACTTTTTCCTTACACCTTGTTAACAGTATCTTGCAAAAGTTATCCATACTAGGAAAATATTAGAGCTTTCAAGATTAAGCTAGTCATTTAGGGGTCATTTAGTTACAGAGCAAACTATGCAGCATATAATTAGAATCCTTCACTGAATGAAGTGCATTACATTTTCAGTGTGAATCATCTCTGCTAGTCTATAAATTCCAAAACATCAGGAGTTGTGCCTGTCTTGTTTCCCATGGTACCAAGGTCTGGCAATTGTTAAGGATGCACTAAGGTCCTTTCTCATTTCTATTATAGTTCCCTTATCATGACAGTAGAAATTTTCCACCTATTCTTCAAGATTCATAGAATAAAATGCCACCTCCTACATGAAGTCTTTTCCAATCCCTATGTATCCCTTCTCCCTCCCCCTCCCCTGCTCTCTCTCTCTCCCCCTGCCCCCTCCTCCCGCCACTGTTCCACATGCACACACTTTCCTGTGTTTCTAATATCATATATGCGATGTGTTATATCTGTGTATACTAACTTATAGTACCTCTTATATACATCTATCTTTTGTATCTTTCTGAATAGAGTATCTATCAGTCTCCTTCCATCAGAGTAGTGGAACTCCATAAGCGTTTATTTAGAGATTTATTCATTTCAGGTTCATATGTTTCCCCTACACATAGTGTCTGGCCTCAAATACACTGGAACAATGATCAGTAAGGGAATATAAATATGAATGGGGCACAGAAAGGATAAAGGAGTCCATGAGGATGAGCTTTAACCATAAGGATAACAAACCCACATCTATCTCTCACCAGAATCTGCCCTGGTACTATACCTCCTCCAAGTTTATAGTCCCCAACTTCAGTGACGCTGGTTTCCTACAGACCTAGTGCACTTCACCAGAGAGCTGTGTAGGAAGCTTTATCAGGATTTGAAGAAGTTAAAGGAGGAGATATAGAAAGACCTGGGGTTAAGCCTGCAGGTCCATAACAATGCTCCTGAGATGCAAACGAACTATGCCTATACCACCCTTCTCAGTGTAAGCATGGTTGCTGATTCTCTTCTGCTTTCCAGCTCTCAAATAAATTTCTTTTGTGGACAACGACAGTTCAGAACCATGGAGGGAAAAGAATTCTGGAACAGTTCCTGTATTAGTCAAAGGAACACATTAGAAAGTCATTATGGTCCACCTGTAATTAACTTGGCATCATACACATCTCTTTTAATCTTACTTATTTTTCAGATAAAGCAATAGCAAAACCATGTATTCACTTAACATGAAGCCACTATCTATTGTATAACCAAATTTTTGCTAACCCTCTTCCCAAGATAGTATGCTAAGTCACTGTAGTCATCTTTGGATAATGTTCATCTATCATCTAAATCATGCTTCTCCTTGATATCCTGTAACTTAAACACCAAGATATTAGGTTAGCTATTAGCATCACATTATGTTAGATAATAGGAGAATGAGATGAGGAAGAAGAAGAGTTAAAATATATACACTTATATCAAAATAAGGAATAAAGATTTGTGATTACTATAGTCCTCATTTCTGCACCTGGGTACATGATGGGAGCTAGTATTCATGATATCTTTCACTACTCATTCCATGTATGCTTTGCCCACAGCAGGCACCATGGTGCACAGTAATCCAGATATTCATTCCTAGAGGGTGAGGGCCATTAGTCATCCTGTCTGTATGTGATTGTTGTATTCTATTCCACTGAATTTAATCACATAAACTGACAGCATTAATAAGTGTTCTAAAAATCTCATACATTCTAGAGACTCCTTCTTAATCTAGCAGGCAGTAGTAGACCAATGGGAGTGAAAAAGCTGGCTTAAAACTCAACATTAAAAAAAAAAAAAAAACAAGATCATGGATCTAGTCCCATCACTTCACAGCAAAAGAAGGGGAAAAAGTAAAAGCAGTGACAGATTTTCTTTTCTTGGGCTCCAAAATCACTGCAGATGGTGACTGAGGCCATAAAATTAGAAGACAATTGTTTCTTGAAAGGAAAGCTATGACAAACCTAGACAGCATATTAAAAAGCAGAGACATTACTTTGCTGACAAAGGTCCGTCTAGTCAAAGCTATGATATTTCCAACAGTCATGTGTGGATGTGAGAGTTAGACCATAAAAAAAGTTCAGTGCAGAAGACTTGATGATTTCAAATCTTGGTGCTGGAGAAGACTTTGAGAGCCCCTCTGACTTCAAGAAGATCAAACCAGTCAATACTACATCTCTGAATATTCATTGGAAGGACTAATGTTAAAGCTGAAGCTCCAATACTTGGGCCACCTAATGCAAAGAGCTACTCATTACAAAAGACCCTGATGCTGGGAAAGATTGAAGGCAAAAGGAGAAAAGGGCAGCAGAGGATGAGATGGTTAGATAGCATCACTGACTCAATGGGCATGAACTTTAGCAAACTCCAGGAGATAGTGGAGGACTGGGAAGGCTGGTGTGCTACAGTCCATGGGGTCACAAAAAGTCAGACACAGCCTACCAACAAACAACAACAGACCAATTGTGATTGGATACCCAGTACAGTAACTCTTACTTTCCTGTTGGTACACTGGTATGAGAAGCCCAGAGGTAAGTATCAACTTCCAGTTTAAGAGAACCATTCCTGTGTGCCTGGCAGAAGCATTTCTCTCTTGAGAACTAGATTCTCTAGACCACAGGGCCCAAAATTAAGGATAGCAAAGGAAAAATTTCACTAACAGATCACTGGAAGTAATATAACGGGAACTCATTCATTTCCACACCTGATTCCTGTGCTCATGAATCCTGCTATGGGAAAACACCACCACATAATGATGGCTGATTTAGAGTAAATATCACACCATTCCAGCCATTATCCCAGCTTACAAGGTGTTGCCCAAACTGAGTCTTCAAAATGCCATTCTACACATCTACCAAATCAGATTTTTCATGGCAATAGAGAGCAGGGTGAGACCAGAGAATTTCACAGTCATAAGACCATTGCCATATTTTGTTTGATAAGCCCCTTGCTCACAAAAAAAAAAAAAAAAAACAAACAAACCACTGTGGGAATGCCGAGACAGTGACTAAGTCATCCATGGGTCCACATCTGGTGGATTTAGAAGAACAATCAAGGAGAGGGAAGGCAAATCCGTACCCAGAGTAATATCTATTCGAACGAGAACAAATTGTGGCCCTCTCTGTGAAGGAAGTGATCCAATATAGTCAAGCTGCCACAGCTGGCTGCCTGATCACTATGCAGTGTAGCGCCGTACTGGGGGCAGAGTGCTGGTCTCCATTCTGACAGACTAGGCACACAGCAGTGGCTGTAGTCAATCATTCGTGGTTACTGGAAGTCCATTTGTTGAGTCTATATATAACTTCCATTGTCACCATCATAGAGAATTTGTGAGCCCATCAAGCAAGGACAAGAAAAGTTAGAGATAGAATCTATTATCTTGTGAATCTTATTAGTAAAATTGAATTTGCTGATTCAATCAGCTGAGGTTGCTCACCCTCCTCAGCTGAGGTTGCTCTCTGGGGAGTATTTACGGGGGAGACAAAGGACTTCCCACTCTGTAGCCATCAGTATTGCATCAGGATATGTCTACCCCTAGCACTTTGTCGCCAACTTTCTAACTGTGTTCCTTCTAAGTTCCTTACTACCCAATCTAACCAACAGCCACTGATGAAACAGTCCTCTCACTATTTCTCCTTCAAAGTTCTGCTGATTGAGGTTTCCTTTCACCCATTGTCCCTCAGAGCCACCCCAGAATGGAATTGTAGTACTACAACTGTCTACTTTTGGGTAGGGTTAACAGATTGTTCAGAGTCAGAATTGAACTTTTTTCAAATCCCCTTAAGGCTGATACCACAACATCCAACGTGGCATCTTGTTTGTGGAAATCACTCAACAAGTAATATGAATATTAACTTAATAGGCTTAATTATAACTAACAATTTTGGTTGCCTCTTGTTAGGATAAAATAAAATAAAGCAGCTAGGGGGAAATGAATGGGACAGTAAGTTTTCCCATTTTGCTCAGTTTAATTTTAATCCATTTTAATCATTTTAATTTTAATATACTGCTTATTTGAAATTATTTTAAATTAGGGACGATAAGCTCAAAAACTGCTGATTTTCTCAAAAGAATGATCCTACTCTTCATAATTTAAATTTTTAATGTACTTTATTTGTATTTCAACTGCTTTGTATTAGAATTTTTATATTCAATATTGATAGAATGGAGGCTTACTTTTTTTATTTCTGAGAGAAAATTTGTACAGCCTTAACGTAAGCCATGCTTACATAATACAAGCATTAACCTTTTGAAAAAAAAATGTCATTATGCATGCATGTTCACATAGTTCCAGTGAATATCAGATGTTACTCAAATCCAGTCTACCATTCCAAATCACGTCAAACAAACCTCTTCTGGCTTCTCACTCAAAAATGTGTCTTATAGAAACTCCCACTATGACTTCAGGAAAGAGCTATACTGCAAAAGTTTGAGATAGTAGCTTTCTTCCTTTTTACCAAAGAAAATTCCAGAAAATGTGCTGGTCAATTCTCCCACCGACTGTAGGGATGGATATTACCTCCACTGTCCACTTATGTCACTTTTTACATCAGACTTCTCTCATAGTGCAGGAACATTCATGAATACACATGTATTCTGATATTGATTGTGAGATTCCCATTTATTTCCTGTTCCATATATGTTTTCCTCAAATTGGATTTAGAGTTCCCATGCCAGTATTTCTCATTTCTCAAGCACACTCTTAGACTGACTGAAGGAGGTTTCATTTAAAAATTATGATCAAGCCTCAGCTCTCATCATGACATTAACAGCATTTAACCAATTTGATCACTTCCTCCTTGGAACAATTTTTTTTCTCCTCTCTTTGGGTACTTTATCTACGTTACTGCTCACTTCTTCCCATGCTCCTTTGTTAAATTCTCATCTCCATAACCTCTAAATGTTGAGGTCTCCAAATCTTCGCCTTTTCTTCTTTATTCATTTTGATTTCTAGATGATCTCCTACCTGATTTTAAGTGCTATAAACACACAAATTCCCCAATTTATACCATCCCAAAACTCTACCCTGAATTTTAGGCCCATATTTAATTACTAAATCAGCATAACCACTTGGATGTCTGATAGATAACTGAAACTTAACATATCAAAATTCAACTCCTGATTCCCACTCACCCCTAAAATTCACTGGTCCTATAATTTTAAAATCTTTATAAGTGACTACTCTATCCACATATTTAATCAAGCCAAAATCTGTGACATCTTTTTTTCACATCCACAGCACTTATCCATCACCAACATATCAGTAGATTCTATCAACTAACCTCTCTAACCTCTTCCACAATGAGATGAGATGATTTAAACCAACATCACATCTCACATGGATCATTACAAAAGCTGGTCTTTATCTTACATCTTAGCACACACACAGTTTCCAGAGTGATCATTTACAATTAGATCCTGTCACTCAGTCCTCAAAATTCTCCAGTGGGACTAATAATATTGCCATTACTGTTATCATTATTAAAATGACAAGATTCTTTGACTTAATGAATCCATAATGCAACATAAAATGGGGTATGGGAGAGATTAAATAAGTTGTCAATTACTGTTGTGGTAAAAAAGAAAAGAATGATTCTAAGAGGAAGAGGGAGCAGGAAAGATATTAAATAAGGGTGATGCTCAATCTAGATCTTAAATATGGATAGCAGATGGCTCTTGAAGCAGACCTAAAAGGGAAGAGCATAAGAGGAAAACACCCTATTTCAGAAATTATAAGACATTTTGGGGGGTTGGGCCTCTGGCTTCAAGGTAAAAGAATAAATAAATAAATAAATGCAAAGAGACAATATACAGGTAAGAGATGGGGAAAAGATTGAACCAAGAGAATGGTTCGGAAAAAATTTGGAGGTCATAAATATATGATGTCCATTAAAACAATGAATATAAGTGAGTACTATCCCTGAAATTTGGAGATCATAAATATATGACTCCATGGAAACAATGCTTCCTAGGGAGAACATGTAGCAGGACACAGGAGTAGATCCAAAATCCTATTCACATTTAAGGATCAGATGCAGGAAAAGAAATTTAAGAAGAGTGGAAACAACAGTCAAGGAGTCAGAAGAATCAGGAATGTAAAGTACTAAAGAAGTAAAGAAGGAAAATCAAGGGCTTCCCTGGTGGTCCAGTGGTTCAGAATCCACCCTGTAATAGGAAACACTGGCTCAATTCCTGGTCCAAGAAGATCCCACATATCATGGAGCAACTAAGCCCACACACCACAAATATTGATCCTGTGCTTTAGAGCCTGTGCTCTGCACCGAGAGGCCACCGCAATGAGAGGCCTATGCACCACTAGAGTAGCCCCCACTCACTGCTATTACAGAAAAGCCTGAGCAGCAATGAAGACCCAGTACAGCCATAAATAAATAAATAAACAATAAAATAGATGCTTTTGGACAAAACCCTTTTCCTTTATCATTGAAAGTCTTTGGTCTCGAGGATTAGTTGAGCTTTTGCCCATTTCTCTTTGTCAGTGCGTTCACCCTGCAACTCAACAAACATCTCATTTTCAAACACTAATTTTAATAATCATTAATTGGACATTATGTATTGTTCTTCAAACAGCCTTTCATCTTTTCTATAGAAATGGCAGCACCTTTATGTTTTACTTTGCAACCTTCATCAAAAAGACTTAGACTTTATAGAAGCTTCCATTGGCCACTGTCTGAGTCGTGGCCTTTACCCCGCCTTTCTTGCAGCTTACTCATTTTATAAGCCAAAGAGAAAGCATAAGATGAAAGTGAGCAAGATAAAAGAGGATAATAAAAGAAGTGAAGCTGAAAAAAGGTGGCTTCTAGCACTCCTATGAACAATAAGAGGACCTCATTCATAATAAGGAGGCACTTTGCTGGAAGCATTCTTTCAAGAATGTAGTAAGGGGCATAGCCTTGGAAAGATAAGGTGAAGTCAAACTGCTATAGAGAACAGTTATTTTCCTCCAACCCCAGTATACAAGACAAACTTTTCTCCCTCTTTTGCAGTACCCAGTGATAACATATGTTCTGAACTAATGCAAAATTTCCATTATAAAATAGGAAAGGATGCAATCTTAATAAAAAAGAAGGAAATTAACTAAGGAGCATGGTTGTAAACTAGGTTGAGATTAGCAGGATACTCAATTCCTTTTAAAAAGGTGAGAACAGCACAACAGCCTTCAGTGACAACCCCAACCACGTTGTCCTCCTCACACAGAACATCTGGCAACTTTCAGCCGCAAATTCCCGAAGGATTTCACACTTATTAAATTCTTATTAAAATTAATAGCAGGCCTGCAAGGCATGGCAATATAAGAATGGTCCTTTATCAAGAAAATAAAATCAACTGAGATAATAAAGCTACTTTCTACTCTAAGAAAATCAAGGCCAAATATTATATTCAGGAAATTAGTGAAATTTATTCCTGAAGAATGTTATTCCTTTCCACACCACATTCATACATTGATTATTTACTCATAATGCAATGTCACAGATATTAAAGAGCAATACCTCTGTGTGACTATAATATATATTCTCACAAGTCCCAAATTCCAATTATTTTCTTTCATTTATTTTCTTATTCTATAATTAAATGGCTTAAGTGACTGAAATAGTGTTTTACTTATTGTCATTGCTACAGCTTAATAAATATCACCTTAAAAAAGGTCACCTTTCGTAAAGCTAAGTCTCCTTTTGGGACATGTCAATCCAGTCTATTGTGTGACTTATTTGCAAATTGAGGTTCTTGCTTATCTTCATGATTTTTCCATATAATCTTCTGTACTCCCACTTCAACTCTAATGCCTATCTTTTTCTTTCCATCTCTGTGTATCTGTCTGTGACTATGTGTCTCTCTTGCTCTCTGTGTATGTTTGTATAGATAAGTTTTTCTTCTGTGTTTATTGTATGTAGTTACTGTATTTATGAATTTCTCTTTATAATGTTTGTATGTGTGTTGGGGGTGGAGTTAAAACTTTTTCTCTCTTTTTTTGTGAGATAAAAATTTATATAGCAAAAAAAAATTATATAGCATAAAATTTGCCATTTTGACCATTTTAATGCAGGAGTTTTTAGTATATTCACAATTTTATGCAACTGTTATCACTAAATCCAGAACATTTTCAATATTCCAAAAAGAAAGACAGTACCCATTCAGCAAGCACTCCGCATTTTTCCCTCCTATAAGCTTGTGGCCACTGCTAATCTTCTGTCTCTGTGAATTTGCCTCTTCTGGACATTCATATAAATGGAATCATACACTAAGTGGTCTTTTGTGTCTGGCTTCTTTCATTTAGCATAATATTTTCAAAGTTTATCAGTGTTTTAGCATACATCAATACTTCATTGCTTTTCATTTTAAACAATTACTTTTTTTTTAATTTTATTTTATTTTTAAACTTTACATAATTGTATTAGTTTTGCCAAATATCAAAATGAATCCGCCACAGGTATACATGTGTTCCCCATCCTGAACCCTCCTCCCTCCTCCCTCCCCATTCCATCCCTCTGGGTCATCCCAGTGCACCAGCCCCAAGCATCTAGGTTCTTTGTATTTCCCACTGTATGTATCCAAGTACATGTGTATTCCTCTCTGTAGGTGTCTTTGTAGGTCTATCTCTCATTCTCTGTACATGTTTGTAGTGTCTCCTTACATCTCTATTAAATAAACACTGGCTAGGCTCATCATTTCTGAATGTATCTGAGTGTAAGTGTATCTTGCACAGACACGCATATTCACAAACATACACTGCACTAAAGATTCAAACAACTTATTTATCTTTAGTGTATTCAGAGAAGGCGATGGCACCCCACTCCAGTACTCTTGCCTGGAAAATCCCATGGACGGAGGGGCCTGATGGGCTGCAGTCCATGGGGTCACTAGGAGTCAGACACGACTGAGCGACTTCACTTTATTTTTTCACTTTCATGCTTTGGAGAAGGAAATGGCAACCCACTCCAGTGTTCTTGCCTGGAGAATCCCAGGGACCGGGGAGCCTGGTGGGCTGCCATCTATGGGGTCGCACAGAGTCAGACACGACTGACGTGACTTAGCAGCAGCAGCAGCAGTGTATTTGGAGGGAGATTGTCTTCAATAGCCATTGGTTCTTTTGGGGTTTGTCTGAAAAATTTGATTGGCTATCAAGGAGAACTGAAGATCCTCCAAAGTGGTTAGTCCTAGAACAGGAATCACCCCTCATACCTAGATCCCATCTTTCATGGACAGTCTTATGTTACTAGACAAAGGGTCTGCCCATTAACACAACATCACCTGGGCGGGGAACTATAAAATTAAAATAATGCTACATGTTAGTTCAGTTCAGTTCAGTTGCTCAGTTGTGTCTGACTCTTTGCGACCCCAAGAATCACAGCATGCCAGGCCTCCCTGTTCATCACCAACTCCCGGAGTTCACTCAACTCATGTCCATCGAGTCGGTGATGCCATCCAGCCATCTCATCCTCTGTTTTCCCCTTCTCCTCCTGCCCTCAATACCTTCCAGCATCAGAGTCTTTTCCAATGAGTCAATTTTTTGCATGAGGTGGCCAAAGTACTGGAGTTTCAGCTTTAGCATCATTCCTTCCAAAGAACACCCACGGCTGATCTCCTTTAGAATGGTCTGGTTGGATCTCCTTGCAGTCCAAGGGACTCTCAAGAGTCTTCTCCAACACCACAGTTCAAAAGCATCAATTCTTTGGTGCTCAACTTTCTTCACAGTCCAACTCTCACATCCATACATGACCATTGGGAAAACCATAGCCTTGACTAGACAGACCTCTGTTGGCAAAGTAATGTTTCTGCTTTTGAATATGCTATCTAGGTTGGTCATAACTTTCCTTCCAAGGAGTAAGCGTCTTTTAATTTCATGGCTGCAGTCACCATCTGCAGTGATTTTGGAGCCCAAAAAAAATAAAGTCTGCCACTGTTTCCACTGTTTCCCCATCTATTTCCCATGAAGTGATGGGACCAGATGCCATGATCTTAGTTTTCTGAATGTTGAGCTTTAAGCCAACTTTTTCCCTCTCCTCTTTCACTTTCATCAAGAGGCTGAAAAGGTAGAATTAAAACGGCATATTTGAAAATGTCCAAAATGTACAAATTAAACTATTTTCTACATATTACATCAAACTGTTCTTCACACTCTTCAAAATCAGTTTTAAGTCAAGGTCATATCATGAGATCATCTTCACAAATCTCTTTTTGTTCCCAATAGACTACCAAAAAATGACAAACTCCTTACCCTGGCTTACCAGCAGATACATAACTATTGCTTACAGCAGATACATAGTCTATCCACAGTTTACAGCTTTAAGATCATCGATTCTTTTCTTCCACTCTGCCCTAGCCTCTACTTAACTCACCTTGAACACATCAAACTTCCTGCTGGTGCTAGTTCCTCTACTTGGAGAATTTTTCCATTTCTGGTCTGCATGACTTCTTTTAAATATCAGATCAAACCTAACCACCATGTTGTGGTTTTTCCCTATACTCTCACTGCCTAATGAAATTAATCTCACTGATTGATACACCCACATTTTTAAAGCAACTCTATCATGGCACTAATTATATTTTTATTATGGTTATATATTTATTATTCTATAGCAATCCTTTCTAAAGTATCAGATTCTTGAGTATTTTACTTAGTTGTGCATATCTAGTGTTTAACACAATGCCTAATACATACAAGAATCTGAATAAATTTTGGTGGAATTTGATAATTTTAAATTTTTTTAAGGTAATGTGAAATTCAACACTGCTTTATGAGAGCTGAAACTGAGAGGAAGAAAAAGAGGAAATAAAACAATCTAAGTAAGAACATGCTTCCTAAACCTAACCATAGAGAAAGAATGCCTGGACCCTGGCCCATCCATCATCTCTGTGACTGGTGAGCCAAGCAAAGAACTCCTGTGTGTTCAGTTGGCGAACGACACCACATTAGTGATGACAGTAGATGGGCACTTGGGGAAACTTGCTGAGTAACATGGACCACTGAAGCAGCAATGCTTCTCAAATCAATTTCAGTTTCTCAAATGCTGAGTATGTAGTGATGTTTCAAAGCAATCTCCAGAGATGCACTCAAGCAGCAGCAGGAGATCCTAAGCTATTGTTTCACTTGCTCAGATGATCCAGACCCAAAGGTGAATACTGAAGCATTAGGTGTTTTTCTTTTTTTTTTTATGATGTTTTAAAAAGAGAACAAGACACAGAAGCTTCGGAGAAAGCATAAATCAAGATTTTTTTTGGTTAAGTACAATATTCTTCCTGTCCTTTTTGAGCCCTCCACAACTTATCACCCCCAATATTCAATTATGAACACCCAAGTGAATCCACTAAGTGTGCCTGATTATGAGACATTTTGGGTTAACTGTACTTAATATTTCTGTGCTTATGGATTAAATAGATATAGATATTTTTTAGATAAGCAAGGAATGTCTTTTTTCCCTAGGCTGAGATAAAAAAAATAAGTGTTAAGTTGCATTCTTAATCTTTTCTGTTGTCAAAGATCTCAGATATTTATGTAAGCTGGAAAAACAGGAACTGTGTCTCATCCAGTGAAATCTAAATATTAAAAACATGGAAGTCTAAGGTAGTCAAGGAAAAGAGAGACTAAAGTAGTAGAAGAGAAGGAAGATGTAGAGGAGGAAGAGCGAAAAAACAAAGCTTCCAGGGAGATAGACAAAGAGAGCCTGCACCAAAAATTCCATTCTGTCCAATATAATAGCAAAGGATTAAGCACTTAAAATGTGACAACTCAAACTGAGGCGTTCTGTAAGTATAAAACTGCTAGATATCAAAAATATAAGTATGAAAAAGGAACATAAAATAGCCTGTTAAATAAGTTTATATCACCTACATGTTGAAATGATATTTTGAATATATTGAGTTAAAAAATTGATTATTAAAATTAATTTCACCTGCTTATTTTACTGTTTTCCATGTCCTACTAGAAAATTTTAAATTACATATGTGGCTGGCATTACATTTTGACTGGACATGTCAAACTGTTTTCTAAAAATCCAGATTTGGATAAGAGAATTTATTTGAAAGAACTGCTATTATAAAGGAAAAGGAAAGTAATATTGCAATAAGGCAAATGAAACTATTGCAACAGGGAGGAAGCTCTGACCACAAGACCTGAAAACATCTCAAGGATTAGGCAGAAAGGAATTTTCTTTTGTACAGAAAAGTAAACAAGACTAGGAACAATTGAGTGTGGGGAGCTGGGTGGCATGATCAACCAGTTGATTACTGAATGTATTTCCTTGCATTCAGCTGACTCTAGGGAGAAGTAGGTGAGGAAGGCTTGTCCACTGGTTCAGGTTGAGGGCAAGTCAGAGATCAGAGGCCCAGGGGAATGGCAGATGTTTAACTAAATTTGGTCAAATCAATGAATAAGCACTTTGTTCCAATTGATCAATTGGGACAAACAGTTCAAGCTTATCTTGAACTCATCAAAGAAATGGGACTCTGGAAGGTATATGTCTAGCCTTGGCATAGACAAACAAGGACATCCATGAGTCATAACAGAATCATATGAGGAAAGGTAGTTCTTTGTGGTAAACCAATTTCTGGAAACAAAAGGTGGCAATTTCTTCAACTGTCCCTGTTATACAGAATCACAGGGCTGTAGTCAAGTTCAACTTTGTTGAATAGCACAGGTCTAGAACCTCAATTTTGTGCTATTTCTGAACTGGTGGCAAATTTATTTGTACTATTTCTAGGTCATTGGCAAGAGGAAGCTGGAGGCATATTGACCAGATGCAGAGCATCTGCTGCCATTTGTTGGAGAAGCATGTTTTCTTCCTTTTGTTGGTCTTGAGTTGGAAGTTTGGGAGATTATGAAGTTATGGAATAGGGAAGCTAGATGTCATTGATCAAATGCTGGTCTTTCTGGGCTGATTACTGCAGAGATAGAAATTTGGTTTCCCAGTGTGATTGCTGCGGAGGATGTGGGTTAGAGAATTTTATTGTCATATCAGGTTTGACTATGTCAACTCATATATTCAGTCTCTCATGATGAAACCGTACATGTAAAGGGCTTAGCAAATGACTTGGCCCATAGAAAGGTTCAGCCTTAATTCAGCTCACTTCTTTTTTTAGTAGGTAATATACAACTACTTACTCTTAGGCCAGCTTTCTTAAGTGTAATAGGAAGTAATTTACCATAGGGCAAAACCTGGTTCCCCAAACATTATTAACATTACCTGTTGATAAGACAAAGCTGAGTTATTGTTTACCAAATACAAGGGGAGATATCACTTTGCAAAGCTTTTATGGTATTTCAAAGAGGGAAGAACCATCAGAATTTATTGAGAATTGGAAGTCGGGCTTAAGGTGAGTCCTTAAATTTGGGGTCATGATTAGGACTGAGTAGGAATCATAGCACAACCATCAAAGGCTAGGATTTTGAGGGATTCAAAGACTGTCTTAGCAGAAAATGTCTGTTGATATTGTGCACTGAACGGGTGATTAGTACTTTGAGAAGTTCCTATAATAAAAACAATCACACAATCTTCTTAAGCAGGACAGCCCTAGAAGAGTAAAGAAGTGCTAATGAATGGTAAAGGCATGTTAATATAGACAGTAAATTATGATTTCAGTTTTCAGTGCCCAGACTGAGCATGGGGGAGGAAGGTTCTGGTCCTCACATAGATGGTACCTAATTATGTCTATGAATTTTAAAGATAGTTACAGAAAGCTTGAGCTAGTTTAGAAAATTTTAATCTCTCATGGAGGTCCTTTTTCTCCAAATGATTCTCTAATTCTTTCTAAAGAACCCTCATTTCTTCAAAATACGAAAAGGAAAAAGATGCTATGGTTGAATGAGGCTGGCAAGTTCTTCAGAGCTTCTACGTGTTAATATACAGTGCCCTTGAACACAACAAAATATGAGAAGTACAACATTTAAGACTCCTCTTTAACTCTGTTTAACTCGGCAGCTTCGAGGTTAGGAATTGATCCTAAGAAGCACCATTAGAGTGGTGGAGAAAATTAAGAAAAGGAAGGGGGGGAAAAGCCAATGACCAGTGTTCTACTGCAGACCCTGGAGTTCAGTCCTGCTGGAAACCCTGGAAGAGAGTATGATAGGAGCTTCAGAGTTGTCCCATCTAAGAGGCTTATAATCTACAGGTATCTATGCATACATTTTCATTCCTCATTGGCTGAGAGCTATTCTTAGAAACAGCTATCCTAGCACTTCTAGTTTGCCTAGGACAAGGGCTAATTTAAAGCCCTCAGGTAGAGAGCTATAAGATTTTTAAACAAATCACCATCAACATATTCTTATACAGGAACAATGAGTGCTACTCCAACAGTGACTTCTGAGGGTGACATGCTTGGGGCCCCAATAACATCTGCTGAAGACTGCCACTTGCCAGGCACAGGTTCACTCATCTCGATGGTCATAACAACTTCTAAAAAACAAATAAGACTCACAATGAGAAGGTTAATGGGAACTTAACACAGGAAATATAATGGGGTAAGCTACAGTCCTCACTACTACAGCTGACATATAGGTTATAATTGACATTTTACATATCCTGACACCACTTGCTATATTCACTCTACCTTAGCCAATACTTCTGCTTGTCCCTGAGAAGTTCAAGCCTTACATCTTTGTGTTCTTAGGAAAACCTCCAGAAGATTCCTAGAGAATTTATGGATTTCATATATACTCCTCTCTATAGCAGCCACCTCATCTCCTTGTTTTCATGAGAGTTAATTACTTGTCAGTACAGTATCTCCCTTCCTTCCCTGTGAATCTAATAGAACAATGAACTCCAACTGACGTGGCAATGGCTATTATTAGTGGGATCATTACTGTGTCCAATGGTAGAAATGTCCAATCTCTCCCTCAGAGAACAGACCTCTAATCCAGCAGAGGACACAGGAAGTAAAATTCCCCCAAGGTCATGGGAATAGTGACAAAGGTCTCTCCAAACTTCACCCCTGTTCCCGGATCCATGTGTTCTGTCACAAATACATCAACATATAGTTGCCATTGGCTGAAAATTATAACACACCTTAAAGGCTAATACCACAATTCTACAAGGCTGCACTTCACTTTTAAAAGGCTATCCCACAGTTCCATTAGGCCAGCTACTTTAAGGTTAAGAGATACAATGGCACCCCACTCCAGTACTCTTGCCTGGAAAATCCCATGGATGGAGGAGCCTGGTAGGCTGCAGTCCATGGGGTCGCTAAGAGTCGGACACGACTGAGCGACTTCCTTTTCACTTTTCATTTTCATGCATTGGAGAAGGAAATGGCAACCCACTCCAGTGTTTTTGCCTGGAGAATCCCAGGGACAGCAGAGCCTGGTGGGCTTCCATCTATGGGGTCGCACAGAGTTGGACAAAACTGAAGCGACTTAGCAGCAGCAGCATGGTTGGACCAGTGAATTTCATGATCATGTGCCTTCATTGACAAAAAGAAAAAGAAATGTATTTCTTGGTCCAAAGCAATATTATATGTGATGTCATCTCTGAGAGTACTCAGATAATGGTGCCCATCGAGAATGTGGCAAAGGACTTCCCCGGTGGTCTGTGGTTAAGAATCTACCTGTCAATACAGGAGTCGTGGGTTCAATCCCTGGTCTGGGAAGATCCCACGTGCCACAGGGCAACTAAGCCCATGTGCCACAACTACTAAGCCTATGTTCTGCACTGCGACTGCTGAAGCCTGTGCATCCTAGAGCCCGCTTTCTGCAACAAGAGAAACCAGTGCAATAAGAAGCCCACACATGCAACTAGAGAGTAGCCCCACTCACCACAACTAAAGTTAGTCCACATGCAGCAACAAAGACCCAGCAGAGCCAAAATTAAATACATAACTTTTTAAAAAATGTGGCAGAAATAAATACATAAAGTTCATCTCTATAATTTTAGCCCAGGGTTCTAACCAATAGATCATGTTGCCTCTTTTTTAGAATTTCTCAATGCTAAGAAATTATTTTTCAGTCATTTTCAAAACAGTGAACCCAGCATGAAACTCAAGCCAATACCATATGGAACACAGAATAAAATGAATTAGCATATTATTAATTGCATACCATTAATTTTCAAGGACAATTGCAAATTAGACCAACTCATTCATTTCTAAAATATAGTTTATGCATGGGGAATATCTTCATGTCTCAGACAGGTTACCCATTTATTAAAATTATTATATTTTTTTTCAATGTCAGTTCTCTAAAGGGTGTCATAAAAGCGGGACAGATGTTGAATTGGAAGAGTGAGGGTTTGTGAGCCATAAGCTGAGCAGCATAAATCTCAGAGGAAAAAAAAAATAACAGGCAAGAAGCAGAAAGGACCAAGAGAAGCCCTTTTGCAGTAGCCCAAACATCCAGGCCAGACACGCAGAAAAGGAGAAAAAATTTGAATATTAGTCAAAAGAAACAAAGAACCTTACACCAAGATTCTATTTCTGTCTCTGTGTTTCTGCCTTCATTATTTAGCTGATGTCAGTAATGCAAGACTGCAAGGTTTTACACTTAATCCTTTGCAACACACTGATAGTATACTCTGCTCTGTATTGACTTGGAAGAGGACTCGGTCTCTGCTCTGGGATCTTACAATCTGGTTAAAGCAGTCACAGCAATTCAAACATAAAAATGCCAGCTAGAAGGGGATTAAATCTCAAGAGGTGCAAGGGTGTGTGCAACATTATTAGCCATAACACCACATAGATGATAATTAAGCAAACAGCACTTTCATTTTGCCACCCTCAGCAGCCCACATCAAAAGGCCACTATTTAAGTCAACCTATGACCTTGATGTGACTTATGATTTGCCAAACTCATAACGCTGCACATCAGTGATTCAAAAAATTTAAATAATCAGAGTTGTAAGCTGCAGGTTTACGTGATGTAAATTTACAGATTTATATATTTTAGAACGAAAACACATGGTGATTTGATAGACTCTGAAACCATCTATCAAGTCATCCCAACAGGAATATAAGCAGTGTAGAGACTAGATTGGATTCACTCATTTGACATGATTGTCAGCTAAGTCTCACTCCAATGGGTAAATTTATGAAGACTGCCTCAGTAAATGAACAATATATTCATGATATTAATATTATGTAACTGTAGCAGACTCAGTCTATGCTTTCACATCAGTGAAGCTGGTTCTACTCTGCCCAAGTGAAATAAAATCAGTATGAATTATTATTTAACTGAATTATATTCCATATCATACAGCATTGTGATTAATCAAGTAGTCAGAATGATCTCTTGGCTCATAATGTCCTCAAGCTGGCTCCATTACTCTGCATATACATGTTATGCTAAAAGCCTATTTCAGTCCCGTGAAGCTGGTATTTCTTGAGATGATGTGAGGCTAATTCTCATTTCCAAAATCTTTGTCCCCCAGTCCTTTCTCAACTTTCTATAACATAAATGAAAATTAGGGTGTTAATTTTCAAGATTATGCCCAGAAACATTCTGAGGATTTTTTGAGTAAAGGGGATATTTACAGAGGTTTAAGTAAATGTAAAGGAATCTTAAGCAAGCAATAATGGAACATCCAGGAACTAACAACAGAAAGCCATTGAAATTCCTGGAATTTAAGGAACCAGGGGAAGGAAACATATTAGTGAAGCCCAGAGAGGTCTTAATCTGTGAAAGGGAGTTTCAGCACTTGACAGAAGCTGTAACTGTGACCGGTCATTGACAGAAGCACAGCAAGGCAGGGAGGAGGATAGGGAATGGGGGTAAGTACTCTGACCACTCTCTCCTCCTGCCATCTAATCTCCTACTTGTGCTTCCCATTAGCTGAAATCAGTCACAAAGCAAGACAATCAGGGTGATGGAAACCACAATTGTCAACTTCCTGGGGTGTAAGCAGGGTAGAAAAGAATGAAGAATATATGACTCAATGATTAAATATAGATACAGTAATTTTGTTTTGCATATTACCAATAAATGTGTATATGTGTGTGTGCAGTCATGCACAATTCTTTGCAACTGTAACCCACCAAGCTCCTCAGTCCTTGGAATTTTCCAGGCAAGAATACTGAAATGGGTTGCCATTTCCTACTCCAGGGGATCTTTCCAACCCAGGAATCAAACCCACCTCTCTTGGGTCTCCTGCCTTGGCAGGAGGATTCTGTACCACCATGCCACCCAGCAGGCCCAGACTGACATGGTTATAATTAATAACATCTGTTTAACAAGTTAATGTTTTCATTATGTAGCATTAAATGTGTGATTCGATATGTACCATTTTCAAGAAATACATACTCAAATGAAATATTCTCATATTTAAAAGGGACTATTACCAATGTACCCAAAATATCACCTCTAATCCTTGACAAAGAAAAACATTCCAAAAGGGGTATTGAGAGTGGAGAGAGAAAGTGAGCCCACCATGAAGTATGTAGATTAATAAGAACAAAGAGGAGTAAGGAAACTGTAGACAGAGGAGGAGTGGCAGAGTCTAGATCTCAGATTTAAGGCGTGCCTTCTAATGACTAAGTTCATACTGGCGTTTTGTAGAGGTGGAGTAAAATGGAGGTTAGTGCTTCAAGGAAGGAGAAAAACTATTCAATTGAGAGATTTAATGAACCATCACCAAGAATAAAAGTGGGAGTGAGTTACAAAGGGAAACACATAATTCATGCTTGTAGACACTTCTGCTATTTTTTTCTCAATTAACGTCAAACTATTGACCATACACATTCATTGGGATGCCTTTTTGTTTTGTTTCAACATATACTTAAATGTTTGTAGGTATGTTAATTAATCCACTTATGTAAGTCCACCAAACTGTAATCAGAAATGTTTCTGTAACTGGCCAACTGATCAATCCCAAACATGATAAAAATTTTCATAATTTCTTAAAATTATTAGAAATGTTCAGTCTACTTGATTTGGCACAATAAACACAATTCTACCCAAATGGAAATAACTCATACCTACTCTATTCTTCTACATGTTTTTGAATAAAGTTAGACTCCAGCACCCTTGTTATTTCTGACAACATTGTTTTTCTCTTCTTGAATATTTATACTGTTTCCCAAACTAAAAGAAATAGTTAAAACACTAAACTAAACTAGAAGCACTAGACTTGTGATTCCTGAGAGGATATAGCTCACAGTGCAGAGCAAGTTGCTGAATCACAACACATTTTTGTTGAATTGAAATTAATTCATTTTCCTACCTAGCAATTTTCACAACTAAAAGACTCATGCCTTTTATTTTCTTCTCTAACTTTACAACTAATGCCCTAAAGCAGAGTGCATTCTAAATGCATGTTGTCTATTCACTCTGCCATAAAATTTCTGGAATTCAGTCATTCAAATCAAAGTTATTTTTAATCCACTTAAATGCATCTACATGAAGTGTAAATATAAACTGAAATTTTCTTATAAACATGAAAATAAAATCTAACAAATGACAAGCTATTGTAAATTATTTTGATCACTATTCTTTGGGCTTTTAAGTCTTTCAAACAGGCTTTAAAGTACTTCTAAAGCCATAATTTCATTTTGTATTGGTTTTATGAACATAATATGGGTTTATCATCATTTTTGTTTCTTAACATAAAATAAAACCTCACCATATGTTTTCACCATGTCAGAACTATTCTTCTTATGCATATTGATATATAATAAAACATTTTTCTAAGATCATAAAAAGCCAAACCTAAAGAAAATAACCTTTTCCACTACAGTTGTAACAGGGTTGTTCTAACTTAAAAACTTCCTTGATAAACTACATATTTGTTCAAAGACAGCACAAATTCAAAGAATCAAATTTGGGGATTAGGCAAGATATTAAAACACTTAAACATATTCACATCTGCTATACACCCTTCTCAGAATGGGCCAGAATTCAATAATCATAGATAATAGATGAGGATTTAATATAGATTTAAGTCTTCTAGAGAAAGAGATTTTAAAACTATATAATATGTCTTTAGCATTTTTTCTATTAGATTTATATATTTGTTATATATCAAGCCTCTACATCTGAGCCCCTTTTATTCTCTTTTGAATTCCATAAACATGTAACACATATTTTGGAGAACATGTCTTCATATAGTGTTAGTTCTAATTCCAATGTTTTAAACCAGAATAGGAAAGAGTCTTAACATCACTTACATAAATGACCTCCCAAAGTGTCTTTCATGACCTCCTTGATATGACTGCCTTCCTTTGCTTGAACACTCTGAGTGACAGGGAGCATACAGCTAGTGAAGATACCTCTGTGGGCAAGTCTTTTCTGCACTAGGTTAATTATCTTCTTCATTCTACTATTTACCCTTGGCCATAGTTTCAGCTTTTCAACAATTTAAAGGCAGTCATTGTGCTTTTCTCAGGATATTCTTTTCTAAAATAAACATCTGATATTCTATCATGGGATGAAATTTAAGATATTCATCCCCAAGAAAGGAAATATCTGTGTCAAAAAGGAAACATCTATATCTAAGAACACATAAATCTGAATATCCCCCAGGTCCCAGGCCTCTCACAGAATGTTCTGACTCTGGCAGAAAATTCAAAAGATTCTCTGTAAGAAAGAATAGGAATATCCCCTTCAAATCAACTTCAAAAACAAACATAAATGTATACTCTATACTCACCAACATTTGTTTAATGATTATATTTACCATCACAAAATTTAGGACACCTTTGGCATCACCAAATGAATGGACATGAGTTTGAACAAGCTCTGAGAGTTGGTGATGGACAGGGAAGCCTGGCATGCTGCAGTCCATGGGGTCACAAAGAGTCAGACATGACTGAGCAACTGAACTGACTGACTTTGAACTTGTATTCCAATCTCAATCTTCTTTGGCAGTAACAAACAATCTAAGTCTATTGTTACTCATAATAATAAAGAACTTCTTTTTACTAATCATAAATTTAATCATATTATACCTTGAATTAGCTTCCTAGTTCTAGTTTTCCAGAATATAGTGAACAATTCAGCTTTGTAGACTATTTTTCTATCCCTACCTTCCAATATTATTACTCCTAACCTCCTAACCCTTCTTGTCTGCTCTCATATACCTCTTTACAATCTTTTTTCCCTACTCCTTTATCCTAGCTTTTTCTAATTACCAATTTGGAGCATGTTCTAATTTGCTTTTTCTTAAGGAATAGTGCTAAAATGTCACACATAAAGTTTTAATGTATATAGAGTAAATGTTTTAGTTTGTGACTCATTTGGGTTTTCAGAGAAGTTAAAAGTATAAAGTGTTGCTGAGGAGTAAGATTTGTGAAGTGAAAAGACAGGAAGCAGGACTGAGTAGGGGAGGAATTAGTCTGAATTGCAGATTTGACAACATCTTGTATAAGCCAAAAGGAGTTCCAAAGGGAAGACTGTCTATAACGGAGTTCTGCACTGGGCATAAAAGGCTAGATGTTTGTATTAGAGTCTTTCCCGGTCATTGTCTGGAGGCAGGCATAGCTATCTTCACTCAAAATTGGCAGTGGACCTGAAGATTTTAACCTCTAGAGGTTGCAGGCTAAGCACAGTTTTCACAGCAGGGCAATGAGCCCTGTCTTGAGGAGCAATCTGAGAACTGTATCACTATGTCTGCCACTGTCCACCCACCACACCTTGTGGATCCACTTCATATACGCCCAGTGAGTTCTAAGACTTTGAACCCTCTTCCAAAGGGAAAACTTAAAAAAGTGATCATGGCTGTTTCCGAGGCTGAAATCATCTTCATCCTCCCCTTTCACTCTAAAGTTTCCTTGCCTTCAGCTATCACCTTTGGTGGTTACAATGGCTCACTTGGAAATCTGACCTAAATCATCACTTCTCAGAGATCTGAGCCCTGATAAAAATACCTGTCTTACAAAAGTGTTTCTGAACTTGTCCATTTACAATCATAGTTGCTCAAGTGATTACCAATAGGCACCTAAGTGGGTGCAGAGTTTCACATGTATTATTATTCTTTGTCCCTGTAGTTACAGCACCCCTACCTCTTCTAATGATCAGATCAATTATCCCTACCAATACCTTGATTCAACTTTTTGACTCCTGATTCCTAGACATAAACAGTCCAAAGTGTTCAGGTATTAATAGTAACTGCAGCTTAAAATTCAAATAAATCCTTGTTGCATCCCGACAAGAGTGAAGTTCCTTCAGGAACCAACCCCTGGTGGCTCAGTTGGTTTCACTAGTAGCTCAGTGGCAAAGAATCTACCTGCCAATGCTGGGGAAGCAAGTAACTCAGGTTCAATTCTTGGATCAGGAAGATCCCCTGGAGAAGAAAATGGCAACCCACTCCAGTATTCTTGCCTGGGAAATTGCAAGGACAGAGAAGCCTAGAGGGCTACAATCCATGGGGTCACAAAGAGTCAGACCTGGCTGAGCAACTAAACAACAACTACCTTTAACTTACAGAGCTCAGAGGTGCAGTGACAGCAAACAGTTCCTCAATGGGCCCTGGGAATGATGGTAAATGGAGGCATTCCTGTTTCTTGGAGAAGACTCTTGAGAGTTCCTTGGACTGCAAGGAGATCAAACCAGTCAATCCTAAAGGAAATCAGTCCTGAATATTTATTGGAAGGACTGATGCTGAAGCTGAAGCTCCAATCCTTTGGTCACCTGATGTGAAAAAACTGATTCACTGGAAAAGACCCTGATGCTGGGAAAGATTGAAGGCAGGAGGAGGAGACGACAGAGGCTGAGATGATTGGATGACATCACCAAAATCAATGCATATGAATTTGAGCAAGCTCTGGAAGTTGGTGATGGACAGGGAAGCCTGGCATGCTGCAGTCCATGGGGTCGCAAAGTTGGACACATCTGAGCAACTGAACTGAACCTGTTTCCAACCTTTTGTACCTGGACTAATTCATTCTCCCTATTGGGCTCAGAGAATTATACAGGTTCTTTAATTCAATGTGTATACTACAGCCTGGAGTAAGGTCCCTCATTCTCACAAACTATTACTTTTGCTCTAATGCTTCAGCTGTGCCTTCAGTAGACCACTGCAGTGATCTACCAGCCTGGCTGGTCTGGATGATACAGTATATAGTTCAGCCAATGAATTCTATGGTCATGAGCCTACCTTCCCACCTCCTTCACTAAGTGGGCCCCTGGTCAGGTGCCATATTGTAGGGATTCAAAGCTCAGAAGACCAAACATTCTTTAAACCCTGGATTATGATTTTGCCTGAACCTCTGCAGGAAGGCAATGGCACCCCACTCCAGTACTCTTGCCTGGAAAATCCCATGGATGGAGGAGCCTGGTGGGGTACAGTCCACGGGGTCACTAAGAGTCAGACACGACTGAGCGACTTCACTTGCACTTTTCACTTTCCTGCATTGGAGAAGGAAATGGCAACCCACTCCAGTGTTCTTGCCTGGAGAATCCCAGGGACGGGGGAGCCTGGTGGGCTGCCGTCACACAGAGTCGGACACGACTGAGGCGACTTAGCAGCAGCAGCTGCTGCAGGAAGGAAAAAAAGTATTCAGCATAAGTGACTACTCCTGTGAGAAGGAACTGCTTGTGTTTCCAGAACAGATGAGGCCCATGATGAGGGACCCAAGGAGTCAGAAAAATGTATAGAGCAAAAATCTGGCAGAGTACCCTGCAAGTTGTGCCAGGGTGCCAGTTTTCCAAGCAGTGTGCTGACTTTGGCTTAATACTCCTGTCTTGGCTGAGCTTTCAATCATCTTTGCAGTTTGGTAATTGTTAAGTCCTGAGTTTAGTCATCAGCATTTTGTACTTTCCCACTATGTCTCCTTTCTTAGAAAACCCTCCAGTCACTACCAGTGAAAATATTAGCACATAGGCCACTGCCTTGTGCCAAGAATAAGGTATTTTGCCAACAGTACTACCTGGGGTAGGATCCTCATTGCCAGCCAGATGGTGAGCAATCCAGACCACAAATTCCACCTTACTGGCTAGTTTATTAGACCTCTGCCAGTACCACTGTCCCTGGCAGCTCAGCTGGTAAAGAACCCACCTGCAGGAGACCTCCGTTGGATTCATGAGTCAGGAAGATTCCACAGAGAAGAGATAGGCTACCCACTACAGCATTCTTGGGCTTCCCTGATGGCTCAGTTGGTAAAGAATCTGCCTCCAATGCAGGAGACCTGGGTTTAATCCCTGAGTTAGGAGATTCCCTGAAGGAAGCAAGGCAACCCACTCCAGTATTCTTTCCTGGAGAATCCCATGGACAGAGGATCCTAGCAGGCTACAATCCATGCGGTCACAAAGAGTTGGATACGACTGAGCGACTAAGCACAGCACAGTACTTGAAGGAGATGAAGGAGTACCATGGTGTCAACTGAGTTCTCCAGGAAGCAGATCCTGACACAGAGCTAAGGTACAGAAGTTTTATTGGCATTCAATACCCATGAAAGGCAAAAAGGAAAAACAGAACTGAGCAAGAGGTTATGACAAAATGGCTATCAGCCAGTGAGAAGCTCTGATGTAAACTTGCCTATTAGAGTAGTCCCACATTGGGTGGAAGCACCTGCTCTTCAGAGCACAGTCTGGATTAGTCATCGACTATGGCCACCCTAAGAAGCATGGGATCTTGATTCAAAGGCTAAGGTAGAAATGAGAGAGTTAATAGCCAGAGGCTGTCTACTCCCTATACTAGTCCAAAGGTACATATCATTGTGTCACAGTTTTACTTCCAAGACCTTGTCAAAAACTTTGAATTTTGGACACTCTAGGACATTGACCTGAAGCCTATGAGTAACAACATTACTAAAATAACCTCTGTTGAAGGTCAAATCCTTAGCTAAAATAAAAATGTAATTCTTGACCAATCTGGTCCTCTATTACAGATAGTGAACAAGTAAGTATGACAGGTCTTTTACTTTAGTCAAGTGTGGTGATTGTTCCTTAGAAATTTGCTCTCGCGAAAATGTTTGCAAATTGATTTTCTTATAGTTGTTCTTGATGCTTCTTTTGCAGCAAGTCTTATCTGAGTTAATCTATTACCTTCTATATCACTCTGACCATAACTCAGATAAAACATAACACATTTTCATTCTGTCACTCCATTATTTTTGCAGTAAGTCAATATAATCTGAGGTGAAGCATGCCTTGCTCAGCATTTATTGATCTGTTGGTTCACCCATTGTTTACATCAAAACACCACTTGTCAGTTCTGGACCTATTACAATTATCTTCTCATAGGGGAAATGACAGCTTCAAAGCCCAAATATGAGTCAATTTCCAAGGTGAGTTACTCTCAAGATGCTGGTACAGAATGTGTACCCCACTTCCTCCCTCTAGGCATGAATGATGGATAACTTTCATTTTCTAGCTCAAAAAGAGAGAAGGATATATCTATACTAACACAATACCACTTTTTCCAATACAAGATAAAGTTATTGTCATTTGTATCACAGTGTATGAACACACAGTAGATATTCAACAAATAATAATAACAATAGCTCAAACAACTGAATATGTCTGGTCATTAGCAGGAATTAATTTTGGTGAGGTGGGATGAAGGATAATAAGGCTGGGTGGAGCAAACTTTCTAACACCCACGGAAATTAAATCAGTCTGTCAAACTTCTCACTAGGCAGAAAACAAAATATGCTAAGCTTGATTTCTCAGATACCTAAGCTTGTTCCTCTTTATTTTAGAAATATTCTGCAACCCCATTAACTCTCTAAAACCACGGAAATATTAGAACTTCATTAACATTTTTACTAGCTACCTTACTACACTAATATTTTCTAAATTTTTATTTTAAATCTACTCTTATTTCTAAAAAGTAGTTTAATCACTAACTCAATCAGTAACTCTATGGACCCAAGCATACATTTTGCACATTCCTAACCATAAAGACTTTTGCTTCCAAAATCCCCTTTAATAAAAATGTCCTTAGCCTTTCCCCTTGCAGGTTAAAGTTATATTAAGCCATTCCTGGGCCCAGCTAAAAACCTCCTTTCTTCATGAGTTCTCATGTATAAGGACTGCCTACCTATATCTCTGTTATCTCCTATAACTTTTTTTTTTTTCACAGGTTTTCATACTTGAAAGAGAATGAAATACTTTTCATGTGACTTCCATGCACTGAATCTCTTTTATAACACACATTGCAGCCTATCAGACTAACAGAGTTTGTATGATTTTTGGTAAGTCCCTCTGCCTCTCTGAGCCTTGATTTAGAAATACTAAAGCCATTGCCAGTCTACAATTTTGCCATTTTATAAGTTGGCTTAAATTCTTACCCTGGTATTATGTTCTAAGCAATTTTTATTATCCTCTCCTCATCCACCAAAGTAGTCAACTTAGTACACATAGGAGCTTAATAAGTACATGCTGAATCAATGATGAATTCATTAATTTAATGCTTCACTGACTTAGAAAGTGTACTTTGGGTAGAGAAATGTAGTTGTAATCTCCACTGATTGTTTATGCTATTGAAAACCTTAGCCATTATTCCACTTAGATTTAAAAGTGACTTACCGAGTTTTTCTAGACAATAGGATCACAGATATACACGCACAAACCTGAATGACAGATTTGAGTTGAACAATCACTTTGATAGGCAATAATTTTTTAATAAATTGATCATTTATATTTTTTATTTTTAATATTATTTTCAGTCAAATTGTTGGAAAGGCAACATAATAATTATGCTCACTTTGATAGGCAATAATTTTATAATAAATTGATCACATATTTTTTCTTTTTAATATTCTTTTCAGTCAAATTATTGGCAAGGCAACTTATAATAATTATGTTCAAAACCATGAAAAAAGCTAAAGAAGCTTAAAATACACACATGTGTATATGTGTGCTAAGTCACTTCAGTCGTGTCCAACTCTTTACAACCCTATGGACTGCAGCCAGCCAGGCTCCTCTGTCCGTGGGATTCTCCAGGCACAAATACTGGAGGGAGTTGTCATGCCCTCCTCCAAGGATCTTCCCAACCCAGGGATCGAACCCGCATCTCTTAAGTCTACTGCATAGGCAGGTGAGTGCTTTACCACTAGTGCCACCTGGGAAGCTATATGTATATAAGTTATTGAAAATGACTGAAAAAGGAAAAAGTAATCGCATAAATCTATCTAAATTTTTTAATTGTGCCAAAACTATTGCCACTCTTTCAAGTTTGTTTAGAAAAATAGAAGTGAAATTAGGTTAATGATAAGGACATTAAGTGTGATTAAAATCCAGCAGCATATGGTGTTTACTCTTATTCTATGAGGATAGAGATGAGATGATTTTGATTACCTCTTACTCACCCTGCTGGTGAAAAAGCTATCTCTCATCACTGGACATGTGATATTGAGAGGAATTTGAATCACATACACATATATCTGAGGGAAAGAGGCCACTACACACCATGCAACACAACACAGCAGTTGCATTCAGGAGCAGTGAACCAACACTGGATGTGGGTGGAAAGTCTGGAGTAAAAAGACAGTGAGGTGCCCCTTGCTCCTGCTGTAGGATGTGACTGGCTTGTTGCACAATTTTATGGGCTTGTAGGGAAGTGTAATCCATTAGGCTGAAGACAAGCTAGAGCAAAGCTAGTCCAGTTGACAGGGGAACTAGCTGGGTGGGGAGACTTTCCTGCCAGGATAAAGTGTATTTGACAAAGGCAGAAGAACTCACAGGCCCTGTGAGGATCCAAGATGTCATGCAGCCCTTGAAGTTTTAGGCCATACATTACTTGAGACCAAGATCAGTTTATATAAAATGAGAGGGGATTGTTAGACATTTATAATTTTTAAAAAAGTTTTATCATGAATTAGTCTTAAACTGAAAAAAGTAGGGAAAACCACTAGACCATTCAGGTATGACCTAAATCAAATCCCTCATGATTATACAGTGGAAGTGAGAAATAGATTTAAGGGATTAGATCTGATAGATAGAGTGCCTGATGAACTATGGACTGAGGTTCGTGACACTGTTCAGGAGACAGGAATCAAAACCATCCCCAAGGAAAAGAAATGCAAAAAAGCAAAATGGCTATCTGGGGAGGCCTTACAAATATCTGCAAAAAGAAGAGAAGCAAAAAGCAAAGGAGAAAAGGAAAGATATAAGCATCTGAATGCAGAGTTCTAAAGAATACCAAGAAGAGATAAGAAAGCTTTCCTCAGCGATCAAAGCAAAGAAATAGAGGAAAACAACAGAATGGGAAAGACTAGAAATCTCTTCAAGAAAATTAGAGATACCAAGGGAATATTTCATGCAAAGATGGGCTCAATAAAGGACAGAAATGGTATGGACCTAGCAGAAGATATTAAGAAGAGGTGGCAAGAATCACGATGGTGTGATCACTGACCTAGAGCCAGACATTCTGGAATGTGAAGTCAAGTGGGCCTTAGAAAGCATCACTACGAACAAAGCTAGTGGAGGTGATGGAATTCCAGTTGAGCTATTTCAAATCCTGAAAGATGATGCTGTGAAAGTGCTGCACTCAATATGCCAGCAAATTTGGAAAACTCAGCAGTGGCCACAGGACTGGAAAAGGTCAATGAAATGGATTTTCATTCCAATCCCAAAAAAAGGCAATGCCAAAGAATGCTCAAACTACCGTTGGCTGCAGTCCATGGGGTCGCTAAGAGTCGGCCCGACTGAGCAACTTCACTTTCACTTTTCACTTTCATGCATTGTAGAAGGAAATGGCAACCCACTCCAGTGTTCTTGCCTGGAGAATCCCAGGGATGGGAGAGCCTAGTGGGCTGCCGTCTATGGGGTAGCACAGAATCGGACACGACAGAAGCAACTTAGCAGCAGCAGTACATGTTCACTCATATGTACATGCAACAAGGGATACTATCTGAATGGGTGTGACACCTGAAAGTGATTGAATGTTTGACTTCAATGGATGTATAATGCTGTAATTTTATTAATTTATGGAGTAATGGAGTCTGAAAGATTATTTATACTGAAAAATAATTTAGCTCAATGTGTAAGTCAGAAAAGAACAAATAGGATAAGAGGAGTAAGAAGCAAAAAAAAAAAAAAAAAAAAAGGAAAGAAAGATGATAAGAGGTAGAAAAGAAGAAGAAGGAATAGGAAAGATCACTTATTTATCCTTCCTGCTACTACACCCTCAAGTGGAATACAGAGATCTCACTTGAGTTTCTCAAGACAGAAATCCCCAAAAATATAACTTCAGTTTAAATTAACAAGATCAAATTACAATTTATACAGTGAAAATACAAGTATTAAAAACCCACACTATTTGGCATGAATATATCTACCAAATGGTCAGAACCACAGAATAGCTTTTACCGTGACTTTCCACAGTAAGTACTTCAGAGACTATGAACATCAAGCTTTCCCCCAGGAATTACATTTGCCATTCAATAAGCCCTGTGGAAAATGTTTCAGACATACTGGCTATGTCCCTGTCAACATTAGACAAGTCCAGGTACAAATCCTAACCATTACCATGCATCTTATAAAACATTCCTATATTCTTTGAGGAAATAAATAATTTAATGCTCATCCATTTTTATCATGATGTGTGCAATACTACTTATTCCCTAGGAAATAAATTATAGCCACACTTTCCCCCAAAAGCTTGCAATGTCTTATCCATCTGTCCTCAAAGCAAAGAGTGCTGTAAGCTGTTAAGGAGATTCTGGAAATGCTTTTGGATGGAAAGATCAGGAGGTTCTGATGCTTAGAGGTACAGAGCAGGGCAGGACACGCATAAATGAATATCATTAGTAAAGCTTTGCTTAAAGGATCAATCACTCTGACTCACAAGAATGACAAATCTCCAAAACCACCTAGATTTTGACCTGGGTATCCTAAAGGAAAATAATTTTATAAATTCAAGTAGAATGGAATTACCCTATAAATCTGAATGAAGCAGATGGAAACCAAATGGAATTTTTTTAAGCAAATTTAGTTTTTTCAGACTAAGGGTTTACATGAGAATGTATGAAATCTTTCTATTCTAAAATGGAGTTATAAAATTGAGCTGAAGATTGGTTCCAAAATATGAATATTTTTAAAAGACAGTTACCTTTGTTTAGAATTGCAAATTCTCCCAGCCCTGGATATGCACCCCATCTGCTTCTTCTCCCTGTTGAAGTACAGGTCTTGCAGATTCTAAGATACCCCCTGTCTCTCTCCTTCCCCTTCTCAAAGACTATGCTCCAGCCATTCTCTCTCTCTTGTATCTTTTAGCCTTATTCCTCTCTACTGACTCATCTATTTCAATGTTTTAATATGCTTTAATTCCATCTGTATCTTTAAAAAACAAAACCTTGAATTCATATCCCTCACCCTGAGCATCCGCACTGTCCTTGCATCACAGTATAAAGATTCTTCACAGTTTGGATTACCTCCCAAATACTCATTTCTCATTCCCTCTTCACCTAATTTCACACTGGTATCTACTCCTACCATATTTTTTATAATACTATGGAATGTTATCAAATACATATATTGCTAAATTGAAGGTCTTCTTTTCTGCTTGAAACATCTGGCTTATCATTCGAAATAGACTAGATTTTCCCTTTGGTAACAGAAGACTTAAACAACAACAACAGTGATTACAATGGCTGAATTTTCATTTAGTTACATGACCATCACAGATCAGCTATGGCTATGCTCCACCTTCAGCTCAGTCATAATGGACTTTTTCTGACACCATGGACTGCAGCACGCCAGGTCTCCCTGTCCATCGCCATCTCCTGGACTTTACTCACACTTATGTCCACTGAGTCAGTGATGCCATCCAATCATCTCAGCCTCTGAGATTAAACAAGACATTTCTAAATAACCAACAGGTTACTGAAGAAATCAAAAGAGATTACAAAAAATGTCTAGAAACAAATGACAATGAAAACACGACAACTCAAAACCTATGGGATTCAGCAAAAGCAGTTCTAAGAGGGAAGTTTATAGCAATACAATCCTACCTCAAGAAACAAGTAAAACATCAAATAGACAACCTAATTTTATACCTAAAACAACTGGATAAAGAAGAACAGCAACAACAACAACAACAAAAAAAATTAGCAGAAGGAAAGAAATCATAAAGATCAGAGCAGAAATAAAAAGAAATTAAAAAAACAATAGCAAAGATTAATAAAACTAAAAGCTTTAGGTTCTTTGAGACAATAAAGAAAATTGATAAACCTTTAGCCAGACTCATCAAGAAAAAAAGACAGAAGAATCAAATCAACAAAATTAAAGTGAAAAAGGAGAGGTTACAACAGACAATGCAGTAATACAAAGGATTATAAGAGACTGCTATGAACAACTAGATGGCAATAAAATGGGTAACCTGGAAGAAATGGACAGATTCTGAGAAAAGTTCAATATTCCAAGAATGAACCAGGAAGAAATAGAAATTATGAACAACACAATTGCCAGCACTGAAATTGAAGCTGTAATCAAAAATCTCTCAGAAAACAAAAGCCCAGGACCAGATGGCTTTACAGGAAAATTCTATCAAATATTTAGCGAAGAGCTAATGCCTATCCTTCTAAAACTCTTTCAAAAAATTGCAGAGGAAGGAACACTTCCAAACTCATTCCACAAGGTCATCAGCACCCTAATATCAAAACTAGACAAAGACAACACAAAAAAAGAAAACTACAGGCCAATATCACTGATGAACATAGAAGCAAAAATCCTCAACAAAATTTTAGCAAACAGAAGTCAACAACACATTAAAAAGCTCATACACAGTGATCAAGTTGGGTTTATTCCAGGAATGCAAGAATTCTTCAATATATGCAAATCAATCAATGTGATGCACCATATTAATGAATTGAAAGATAAAAACCATATGATAATCTCAATAGATGCAGAAAAAGCCTTGACAAAATTCAGCACACATTTATGATTAAAACTCTTCAAAAAATGGGCATAGCAGGAACCTACCTCAACATAATAAACACCATAGATGATAAGCCTACAGCAAACATTATTATCAATGGTAAATAACTGAAACTATCCCCGCTAAGATCAGAAATAAGACAAGGGTCTCCACTATTATTCAACATAGTTTTGAAAGTCCTAGCTATAGCAATCATGTAAGAAAAAGAAATAAAAGGAATCCAGATCAGAAAAGAAGAAATAAAGCTCTCACTGTTTGCAGATGAGATGATACTCTACATAGAAAACCCTAAAGATACTATCAGAAAATTACTAGAGCTAATCAGTGAATTTAGCAAAGTCACAGGATACAAAATCAATACACAGAAATCACTTGCATTTCTATACACTAACAATGAAAAATCAGAAAGAAAAATTAAGGAATCAATCCCATTCACCATTGCAACAAAAATAATTAAATATACAGGAATAAACTTACCTCAGGAGACAAAAGAACTGTACACAGAAAATTATAAGACACTGATGAAAGAAATCAAAGATGACATAAACAGATGGAGAGATATTCCATGTTCCTAGGTAGGAAGAATCAATATTGTGAAAATGACTATACTACCAAATGCAATCTACAGATTCAATGCGATCCATATCAAATTACCAATGGTATTTTTCACAGAACTAGAACAAAAAATTTCACAATTCATATGGAAACACAAAAGACCCCGAATAGTGAAAGCAGTCTTAAGAAAGAAGAATGGAGCTGGAGGAATCAATCTTCCTGAATTTAGATCATAATACAAAGCTACAGTCATCAAGACAGTATGGTACTGGCACAAAAACAGAAATATAGACCAATGAAACAAGATAGAAAGGCCAGAAATAAACCCACGCACCTATGGATACCTTATTTTTGACAAAGGAGGCAAGAACATACAATAGGGCAAAGTCAGCCTCTTCAATAAATGGTGCCGGTGAAACTGGACAGCTACATGTAAAAGAATGAAATTAGAACACTTCCTAACACCATACACAAAGATAAACTCAAAATGGATTAAAGACCTAAATGTAAGACCAGAAACTATAAAACTCTTAGAGGAAAACATAGGCAGAGCACTCAATGACATAAATCAAAGCAAGATCCTCTATGACCTACCTCCCAGTGTAATGGAAATAAAAATAAAAGTAAACAGGTGGGACTTGATTAAACTTAAAAGCTTTTGCAAAGCAAAGGAAACTATGAGCAAGGTGAAAAGAGAACCCTCAGAATGGGAGAAAATAATAGCAAATGAAACAACTGACAATGGATTCGGAGAAGGCAATGGCACCCTACTCCAGTACTCTTGCCTGGAAAATCCCACGGACGGAGGGGCCTGGTGGGCTGCAGTCCATTTTCCAAAATATAGAAGCAGCTCATACAACTCAATACCAGAAAAACAAACAACCCAATCAAAAAATGGAAAAAAGACCTAAACAGACATTTTTCCAAAGAAGACATAAAGATGGCTAACAAACACATGAAAATATACTCAACTTTGCTCATTATTAGAGAAATGTAAATCAAAATCACAATGAGATATCACCTCATACCAGTCAGAATGGCCATCATCAAAAAGTCTACAAACAATAAATGCTTAAGAGGGTGTGGAGAAAAGGGAACACTCTTGCACTGTTGGTGGGAATGTAAATTGATACAGCAACTATGGAAGATGGTATGCAGATTCCTTAAAAAACTAGGAATAAAACCACCATATGACCCAGCAGTTCCACTCCTAGGAATATACCCTGAGGAAACCAAAACTAGAAAAGACATATGTATCCCATTGTTCACTGCAGCACTATTTACAACAGCTAAAAGATGGAAGCAACCTAGATGTCCATTAACAGATGACTGGATAAAGAAATTGTGGTACATATACACAATGGAATATTTCTCAGCCATAAAAAGGAATGCATCTGAGTCAGTTCTAATGAGGTGGATGAACCTAAGAGCCTATTATACACAGTGAAGTAAGTCAGAAAGAGAAAAATAAATATTGTATACTAATGCATATGTACAGAATATAGAAAAATGGTACTGAAGAATTTATTTGCAGGGCAGAAATGGAGAAACAGACATAGAGAATAGAATTATGGACATGGGGAGAGGGGAGGAGAGGGTGAGATGCATGGAAAGAGTAACATGGAAACTTATATTACCATATGTAAAATAGATAGCCAATGGGAATTTGCTCTATGTCTCAGGAAACTCAAACAGGGGCTCTATATCAACCTAGAGGGGTAGGATGGGGAGGGAGATGGAAGAGAAGTTCAAAAGGGAGGGGATATATGTATATCTATGGCTAATTCATGTTGAGGTTTGATAGAAAACAACAAAACTCTGTAAAGCAATTATCCTTCAATTAATAAATAAATAACTTAAAAAAAAATTTCCCTAATTTTCCTTGTGCTTTTTTTCGATTCGTGGGTTTTTATAAATATGTAAAGAAATTTTCTTCTCATTATTAAAAAATTTTAATTTTACATTCTTTGTGCTCAAAAACATACTATGTATATATGTATGTCATATATAAGTGTATTAATATTCCTATTATGCATAGTATATGATTTTAGCGAATGTTCCATATGCACCTTAAAAAGTGTATTCTGTCAAAGGTGCAGAATTCATAATTGTCAATTTAGTAGGGTGTTTTGATAGTATGGTTCAAATACTCTATCTCCTTAGTAATTTTCTGTCTTCCTGTTCTATTGATTACTCATAGAACAGTACTGAAATATCCAATTATAATTGAAAATTTGTCTATTTATTTCACACATTTAGTTTTTGATTCATATATTTCAAAATTTTGCTATAAGCTGCATATACTTTTAAAATTCTTAAAATCTTCCTGTCTTCCTGATAAATTGACATTTTCATTGCTATAAGATTAGAAATACTTTTGTGCTTAAAGTCTATTTAATCTATTATTAATATACATTTCAGTTTTCTTATGATGAAGGTTTGCACAATGTAACTTTTCCATTATTTACTTTGACTTATCTGTGTAGCTGATATAGAGTGCATTTTTTTGGTAAAAAGCATAGGGTGTTTTTGGACTTCCCAGGTGCTACTAGTGGTAAAGAACCTGCCTGCCAATGCAAGAGACATAAGAGACTCAGGTTTGCTCCCTGGGTTGGGAAGATTCCCTGGAAGAGGGCATGGCAACCCTCTCCAGTATCTTTGTCTGGAGAATCCCATGAACAGAGGAGCCTGGCAGGCTACAGTCCATGGGGTGACAAAGAGTCAGACATGACTGAAGCAACTTACCACAGCACACCTTATAGGTTTTTAATCCAATTTAATCATCTCTGACTTATGGAGTATTTACACTATTTATGTTTAATACAATTTTCAATATAGTTGAGTTTAAGTCCACCATCTTCCTGTGTTTTCTGTTTATGCTATCTGTTCTTTATTCCCTTTTTGTCATTCCCTGCCTTCACTGTATTAATTGAGGTTTCTTTATATATTTTATCTTCACTGCGGTATTATTATTTATACCATTTTATTTTATATGTTTAATGGTTGCTCCAGGGTGTACATATGCATCATAAACTTATCACAATCTACTTTCAAATAATACTGTATCATTTTGAATAACATAAAAACTCAGTATACTCTCATTGCTCCCTCTCGTAGTCCTTTGTGCCACTGGATTGTAAAATTTTACTTCTGTAACTTATTTTACCTCTTTCTCCTTCTGTACTTATACCTCTCTATCAAGATTCATTTATTTAATTGAAGATAATTCAGAAAAATTGAAAGATATCCCATTCTTAAGTAATCTACAGATTTAATGTGATCCCTGTCAAACTACTCATAGCGTTTTTCACAGAACTAGAACAAACAATCCTAGGATTTATATGGAATTACAAAAGACCCAAAATTTCCAAAGCAACCCTGAGGGGAAAGAACAAAGCAGGAGGCATAACCCTCCAAGATTTCAGACTATACTACAAAGCTACCATAATCAAGATAGCACAATATTGGTACAAAAAATAGACATATGGACCAATGGAAGGGAATAGAGAGCCAGAAATAAACCTACACACCTATGGTCACTTAATCTCTGATGAAGGGGGCAAGAAAATACAATGGGGAAAAGACAGTCTCTTCAGCAAGTGGTATTGGGAATGTTGGACAGCCACATGTAAATCAATGAAGTTAGAACACACCTTCATATCACATGCAAAAATAAATTCAAAAATGGCTTAAAGACTTGAATATAAGACATGAAGCCATCATCTTCCTAGAAGAGAACATAGGCAAAACATTCTCTGAAAAAAAAATTGTACCAATGTTTTCTTAGGTCAGTCTGCCTTAACAAAATTTTAAAAATGGGGCCAAATTAAACTCAAAAGCTTTTGCATAACAAAGGAAACTATAAACAAAAACAAAAAGGCAACCTATAGAATGGGCTACAATATCTGCAAACAATGTGACTGACAAGGTATTAGTTTCTAAAATGTACAAACTGTTCAAACAGCTCAATATTAAAAAAAAAAATGGGCAGAAGACCTAAAGAGATATTTTTTTAAAGAACATATACATATGGTTGATAGGCACATGAAAAGATGCTCAACATCACTAATTATAAGAGAATGCAAATCAAAACAATGAAGCACCACCTCACACTGGTCAGAATGGCCCTCATTAAACAGTCTACAAATAACAATCCTGGAGATGGTGTGGAGAAAAGGGAACGCTCCTACACTGTTGGTGGAGATATCAATTGGTGCAGCCACTAAATAAAACAGTATAAAAATTCCTCAAAAACTAAAAAAAAAACTATGATCCAGAAATCCCACTCCTATGCCTATATCCAGATAAAATAATAACTGGAAAAAATACATGCACCCCTATGTTCACAGGGGCACTATTTACAATAGCCAAGACATGAAAACAACCTAAATATTCATTGACAGATGGAGGGATTAAGAAGATATATATACATGGACATACACACACACACATATGCACACATGCACACACATATATACACAAAATGAAATACTACTCAATCATAAAAAAGAATGAAATAATGTCATTTGCAGCAACATGAATGGACCTAGAGATTATCATACTAAATGAAGTCAGAAAGTGAAAGACAAATATCATATGACATCACTTATATGTAGACTCTAGGATGCCACAAACGAACTTACCTACAAAACAAACAGACTCACAGACATATATATATATATATATGTATATGTGTATGCACATGCACACACACACACACACATATATACACACAAATATATATATATGTATATATATATATATAACTGAATCACTTTGCTGTATACCAGAAACTAACACAACATTGTAAATCAACAATAGGCTTCCCTGGTGGCTCAGACAGTAAAGAATCTGGCTACAATGCAGGAGACCCAGGTTGGGCTTTTAACCCAGTTCATGGGCTTATAAAGAGCCAGACAAAATTGAGTGACTAACACTTTCAACTATGTGTGTGTGTGTGTTAGTGGCTCAGTTGTGTCTCAAAGAGAGACCCCATGGGCTGTAGTCCTCCAGGCTCCTCTGTCCATGGAATTCTCCAGGCAAGAATACTGGAGTGGGTAGCCATTCCGTTCTCCAGGGAATTTTTTAAAAAGCTGCTGGTTAATAAAACCACTCAGTAAGCCACCTGGGACTCCCTGGTGGCTCAGTTGGTAAAGAATCTTCCTGCAAAGCAGGAGACCTGGGTTTGACCCCTGGGTCAGGAAGATCCTCTAGAGAAGCAAATGGCAGCCCACTCCAGTATTCTTGCCTGGAGAATTCCATGAACCAAGGAGTCTGATGGGTTACAGTGCACAGAATCACAAAGAGTCAGACACGACTGAGCGACTAACACTTTCAGTTTCTTTATCATCTGACCCACCAGGGAAGCCAACACTTTCAACTGTACTCCAATAACACACATTTTTAAAATAAAAAAATAAATATGAGAAGATCTTTTTTAAAAAGATTCATTCCTCTTTACCAATATCTTTTTCAAATGATAATTGCTCAGTAACATTCCCTAGGAATAACTACCTTAGAGATTCACCTCCAAAGCTTACTATAGGAAACTCAGAGTTCCTGGGATAAAATAATATGCTCAAGAAAAACACTATAATCTTTAAAAGGAACCGCACATGAGGCCTTCGTGTTTCCATGAGTATTTTCACAAGTAACATAAGCAGTCCTTAGTAGAAACATAATAAAGCATCTATCGAAGTTCAAAACATTAAAGTGTTTAAAATATGAATGGGCATGAATGCAATTCAGGCCAAGCTAGTATTTATTTTTGTGCCTTCTGTAAAATAGAATTTGATAAGCAAAGAATACTATAAATATGGCAAATACTTAGCATACTTAACTGTGAAAGGCAGCAAACAACTTTTAAAGCACCACAGTTTCAGTAGCTTTATATTAAAAGAATTAATACAGGTAAAATCTGTTTGAAAAGCAAAAATGGACACATATGAATGCTCTGTTCCATCCTCCCCTTCTCAGTCAGTGGTTATTCATATAGCCCAAAGTTGTAAAGCTATATTTCTTCTGAAATATACTATAATTCAGATTTTACACCCAGTTGTTGTGACCTTCCTTTCAGTTACTGTGAGTTAGTGAGGTTTTAAACTATTCTTTATCACATAAATATTGTAAACAGTATTTGGACCTACAACTATCCCTCCACACTAGAGAACTGGGTGCTGGAGGGGTCTAGAAAGGGAAGAGGTAGTTTCACTACATCATCTTTGCACTGCTTGAATTTTTTCTATGAATATAAATGACTTTTCCAATTTTTTAAAAAAACTGCTGGTTAATAAAACCATTAAGTAATCTAATTTCATAATTTTATTGTACATAGTCCATTACGGATTACAAACTGCAGTAAGCATGCACACCTAGCTTGTATTAGCATTATATCTGAAAAGGTATTTGTTGTACATAACTGACTACCATTTATTACACTTTATGACTATAAATGCAAAGCATTTGTATACTAAATACAAATAGTGATTAATAAAAGCATTTCTTCTTGACAGTGTTAAATAGCTAATAAACATCAAAACTTCATTGATTTCCATTAAAATTAAAATTCATTTAATGGACTCATGGTTAAGACCACTACACAGTTGTTTCAATGGGTCTTTGGAAGTCAGATAAGGATGCATGAATTCTTTCAAATGCCATATGTCCCATATATTTTCTGCAGAATGTTAAAAACGGCAAACAGTGGTGTAATGAAGTGTAACCTCCCATTATTTCAGCGTGGTTCATCATTATATCACTGAAGCAAGGACACTGCCTTATAAAATCTACTAGCTCCCTCCAATTTACATTTAGAGTTACAGAAAATTAAATAAGAGATGTAATTAGGTTGTTCTTGTGAAAAAAAAAATCTAAGAAGCACTGTCTTTTCAAGGCCTCCCTTTGCAAACATTAATGCTTTATCCTTCAAATATGCTGTCCCTGTCAACACTGGATTGGGAGCTGGGAGAATCTGACAAATTGGCACTAAAGTAGACATTTCAGAAATGAGATCAGCTCTGAGAACCTGGCAAACTATAGAGAAAATTCCATTTTCTTCTTACCTATTTCTTTCCATTTAAATTTGGAGACTATTCTAGAATACCAATTCTTATAAAACAGCTAAGGAGAAAATTATTCATATCCTATACAGGTTCTTGTCATGCCTGAAGAGTAGGTCTGTCTTCAATAAGGATTTCTGTAAATGGAAGAGAGTTGTGTGTCAGTTGATTATTGATATATAGGTTTAAAGCAATTCCTATCAAAATCCCCACAAGGCTTTCTATAGGTATAGACAAGGTTATTCCAAAAATTATACAGAAAAGCAAAGAAACTAAAATAACTAAAATAATTTTGAAGAAGAAGAAAGTGGGAAGAATCAGGTTATCCCATTTTGAGACTTTTAGCTACAGTCTAGCTTGTGGTAGAGGGATAGACACGTAGATCATTACAATAAATGAAGACATGATTGATAAACAGGGTCAGAAATTGGAGCATCAGCTCAGAGGCCAGACCCCACAGAGGTACGAGGCACATGGAGGCTGGCACAGGGGCAGCAGCTGGGGTGGAGGGTGGCAGGACCAGCCCGAGGAGGAGGGCTGGTTGGCACACCCATTTGGAGCCTTGACAGACAACACTAGCCTCACACCAAGACCTCAGTCCCCAAGGTTTACAAAATCTTCCTCAAATATTGTTTCTGACTCACACTTTGAAGAGGATGAAAGTTTCACAAGAAGAGTTTGCCTGGGGCCACAGCCACAGAGAGAAAAAGAGCCAAGCCAAGATGGTGACTACAAATTGAGAATCCTCAGCTGTGGGCAGATTCCATACTGAGGGTGGGAAAATCTTGCTTGCATTTAGGTTTGCAGGTGCATGTCTGAGTGTATTTTGGGGGTAGATGAAGTGAATTACTTGAGTGGTGATTATATTTTCTGTTAAAATTATTCATAAATTGAAAAATGTATCCTCTAGATATTTTGTTTAAGCTTAAACTCTCAGATATTCAAAACAAGTTAGTTGTCAAGAAGTGAAATACTGTTAGTGAAATTCAATTTATACCAATTGGAATAAAAAATTGCAAACAAGAGTCCCAAAGCTATACAATGCATATGTCTCTCTGTATCTTACACCTTAAGTGATAAAGAAAGTCTAAGTTTCTCAAGGTAACCAGCTCTCCGCTTCCCTATCAGAAGGGTGTGATATATCAGTTCCCTATCAGTTGTATTTAGAACAACTGACTTGGATTCAGCAGCATCAACAGGTGCAACCCTCTCTAAGTCTGTCCATTGGTAGATTCTTTTTTTTTTTTTAATAAATCAACCTAAAATTTATAACAGTTGCTCTGGAAACAGATAACACAGTTTTTTTTACAATGAAGAACTATCTAGCTCTAAACATACTATACATGGCAATTAGAAGTTGTCATGGTAAGAAAAATACACAGCCCACTTTCTGCAACCAACACAGAAACAGTAAGGGAAATGTAAGAACAAAGGTGGGGTTTGTTTTTATTATAAAATTTAAAAAAAAAAAACTCCTCAGGAATCTTAACAAAAGAAGGGAATATTTCTCAGTCAGAGAACAGACACCAAGATACAAAATTATAACTGTTTGGACTCCAGACCTATCTCATCTCCTCCAGAGCAGAGATGGGGAGGAGATAGCTGAAACAAACAAGTAATTTTATAAATCAAAGACTTAGAAACCCTACAAATATGATAAAAATATAAACTTCTGCTTTGATTTTTTAAAAAATAAATTTTTAATATATCAAAAGGCCTGCTTTAGTGACATGCTAGCTCCACCAGAAAATAACTCCATTACTCCCTTGTCAGTAACATGCTCAAGTTGACCAGTCAACTCATATTTCCAAATCCCTGTGTGTACAAGTACGTGTGTGTCTTTTAAACCAAAGCCCTGGGGCTCAGGTGATGGCTGCTGTTATCATGGGCTTCCACCTGTTAACCAACAAATGTCAGCCTCCCCAAAAGGGTAAGCAAGTCACAGAGAAGCCCTGAAGGGGTAGTGAGGGAATAAGTCCCAAACAGCCAACTTTTCCAGCATGGCCTCCCCCACCCACACCCCCACTCAAAAGGAGATCCTTATTTCTAACCAGACTACTCAGCTCAAATTTGGACTGCCTGTAACCAGAATGGCTTTTTCTGCCTAAAGAGGAAACACACATTTATCTGCACACCCATCCATATATATATTTTTTGTTGTTGTTTTTACATCTAAATATAAAATACTACTCTGCTTTGTGTTATAAATGGAGGACCACACAATGAGAACTTTTTCTTTTAAGGTAGGGCTATCCGTCCATTTATGCTGAGGCTGTCAGGGTGTTGAGCCCCAGACAAGTAAAGCACCACACCAGAAGATCTAGAGCGTTTTCCTAACTGACTTCCCATCTTTCCTTCTCCCTTAATTCTCAGCTTTAATAGAAAATCGGTTACAACCTTTTAAGTAATGGAACTTCCCAATCAGTAGATTCCTTAGGCATCTCTTAAGGTTGTTTGTTTCTCAGACAACTTAAGTTGCTCTATATTGGCTCTAAAATTCAAAGAAAACCCCTAGCCTCAAGTTTGAAGGCGTACCACAATAGACACATCACCAACTTACATTTTAGTTATAGATTCCTATTCATTCTATCACACCACATCCCTCATCTTTGATCTTTGGGACAGGATTCATCTTCTACAGGCTTTACACAATCTCTAACCATTCTGCTATTTAACAATACTTAAAACCTGTCACTATAGATACATAGATATCAAAGTAGGTTTTACTACTACTACTACAGATACTGCTGCTGCTGCTAAGTCGCTTCAGTCGTGTCTGACCTGTGCAACCCCATAGACGGCAGCCCTCGGCCATAAAAAGATGAAATTTTACCATCTGCAACTATATAATTGCACCTTGAAAGTATCAAGCTAAGTGAAATAAGTCAGATGGAGAAAGAAAAACACTGTATGATTTCACTCATGTGTGGAATATAAAAAATAAGCAAACAAAACAAACAAAATAAATGGAGAAACCAAACAAAAAGACACACACAGACGCAGAGAACAGAGTAGTGATTATCAGAGGGGAAGGGGGAGTTGGGAGAAATGGGTAAAGGGGGTCAATTCTATGATGATGAACAGAAACATAACTTTTGGAGCATGCACACTGTAGTGTATACAGAAGTCAAAATATAAAGCTGTACACATGGGGGGAAAAACCCTTTCAGAGCTGCCCACTAATTTTAGAATAAAGGACAAATCTTGATTATGATCTTCAATACCATAAATTGTATCTGGCTTCCAATTCCTTCTTTAGTCTCAATTCCCCACTAGTTTCTTCCTTGCTCTAGACGTGCCAACTAGATGGGATTTCTTTCCGTTTCTTGAGTATACCACTGGTTTCTATTGTCTCTAGATTTCCCATCTGCTCTGAGCTCTGTCTTAAAAGTTTTCCCTCTCCTTTTGAACTTAATCTTCATTTCCTCAGAAAGGCCTTTCCTGATGCCTTTATGGTCAGATGGCCAACTTGAGAAATAATACAAATAGCAATACCAATAGCAGTGATAGCAGCCACAACCACAATAATAACACATAACATTTATTGGATATTCCTGTCCAGCAGACTCTGTTCTCAACATTCTGTACATACTTATCAATTCATCTTTAAAATAGCCTAAAGAAATAGATACCATTATTGTCCCATTTTACAGATAAGGACTCTGGAGTTGATGTAAAATTCAATAGAGGGCTCATGGCTAGGAATTGAAGAGCTGAGCTTCAAATCACAGAAGCCTGATCCAGGTCCCATGCTCTTAACCAATGGCACACCATTGATACCTCATCTTTCTAAGAAAATATAGCAATTATTTTTATTTCAGTAAGATGGAAATTCCAGGATATTAAGAGATAAAGATTCCTCAGATTTCTTAAGTCCTTACTCCTGTTAAACAATATCAAATCCAATACTATTTTTGTTGCTTACAGCCTCCTATATGAAAGTGAGTCTCTAATTATCCAGTTTCACATGTTCCCACAGGAGGTGTGATTCACTGGTTCCAAGGGTGTGTCACAGAAGGGTTCCCCATCCTGAAAAGTACAAGTTACAACACTTCTAAAAAGGGTCAAGGGGTACTGTGACCACATTATTACTTTCCTTGGAGCAGAAATTATGAGCCAAAGTTGAAATCTAATTTAAAAAGTTCATGGTCCTATTTGAGATTCAGAAGAACAAGTTTCTTTCAAGTCATACATATCGTAAAAAGCAAGAATGCAGGATTTTATACAAGCTTTAACTAGGTCATTTGCAGAGACATGGATGGACCTAAAGACTGTTATACAGAGTAAGGTAAGTGAGAAAGAGAAAAATAAATATTGTGCATTAATGCATATGTGTAGAATCTTAAAAAAAAATCTGGTATAGATGATCTTACTTACAAAGCAAAAGCAGGAGGGAGGAGCCAAGATGGCGGAGGAGTAGGACGGGGAGAACACTTTCTCCCCCACAAATGCATCAAAAGAGCATTTAAACATCGAGTAAATTCCACAAAACAACTTCCGAATGCCGGCAGAGGACATCAGGCACCCAGAAAAGCAGCCCAACTCTTCGAAAGGAGGTAGGAAAAAATATAAAAGACAAAAAAAGAGACAAAAGAGGGAGGGACGGAGTTCCGTCCCGGGAAGGGAGTCTTAAAAAGAGAGAAGTTTCCAAACACCAGGAAACCCTCTCACTGCCGAATCTGTGCCGAGCTTTGGAAGCACAGAGGGCAACATAAAAGGGAGGGGAAAAAAAAAATAAACAATTAAAAATCGCGGATTGTGAGCCCTACGGGAACTCCCCCAGCGGAGAAGCAGCGCAGACGCCTGCACACGGCATTAGCAAGCGGGGGCTGGGCAGGGAAGTGCGGCACGGGCTGTGTCCCTTAGAGTAAGAATCGGGCCGAATGTCCTGAGCGCTATCTGAGCGAAATAATTTGGGCTAGCAAACCAGACTGTGGGATATCTACCACGCGAAAAGCCAGCCCTAACCTAAGACACCGCCAGGCCCGCGCACAGAACAAAGGACTGAACAGAGATAGCCGGCTGCAGACCTCCCCCTCCGGTGACAGGCAACCAGAGCCGGAAGGGGGCAATCGCAGCCCCAGAGAGACACTATCTATAAAACTGTAAGCAGGCTTCTTTGCTAACTAAAACTTCTTGGGGGTCTGGACGGTCAACATCTGCCTGAGAAGGTGCGCCGGTTTTACACCCAGATAACCGAGTGGCGGGGAGGCGATAAGTCGCAGCATTGGCGCCCGCCAAGCACCTCATCGCCTGAGCTGCTCGACCTGGGAAGAACACAAAACGCAGGCCCAACCGAGTCTGCGCCTCTGAGGACTACCCGAGTGCCTGAACCTGAGCGGCTTGGACCTGGGAGCTCAGTCCAGGGCCGGCCTCTGATTGTTCCCGGCGGAACAACCTAGAGCCCAAGCAGTGTGGGCAGGGAGGTTACACGCGCCGTGAGCGGGGGCAGACCCAGTGTGGCCGAGGCACTTCGAGCGCACGCCAGTGTTATCTGTTTGCAGCATCCCTCCCTCCCTCCCCACAGCGCGGCTGAACAAGTGAGCCTAAATTAAAAAAAAAAAAAAAAAAAAAAATAGGGTCCTCCACCGTCCCCTTTGTGTCAGGGCGGGAACCAGACACTGAAGAGACCAGCAAACAGAAGAAGCTCTAACAGAGGGAAACGCCTTGGAAGCTACAGGCCATAGATTAAAACCCTGTGGTTACTACGGATTACATAGGAAGGGGCCTATAGATCTTGAGAAATATAAGTCGGACTAAGGAACTGCCAAAAATGAACTGAACCCACAATACTCACAACAAAACCAGAGAAAGACCTAGATATATTTTTACTATTTTTACGATCAATCTTTCTTTCTTTTTTTTTTAATTAAAAAAAATTTTTTTAAGTCCTCTATTGTCCTTTAATTTTCACTTTTATAACTATTACTTTGCAAAAAAAAAAAAAAGACCCTATTTTTTTTTTTTTTCTTCTTCAGCAAACTTCATATATATATTTTATAATTTTTTGACCGTGGTTTTTTTTTTTTTTTTTCTTTTTCTTCTTTTCTTTAACATTGCATTTTTGAAATTCCAAACTCTACTCTAGATTTTTAATTTTAGCCTTTTGATATATGTTATCAATTTTGTACCTATAGTTTTTTTCATAATTGCTGTGACTTTTTTTTTTTTCCTCTGTTTCTTTCTCTTCTTCTTTTATATAACATCGTATATCTGCAATTCCAAACTCTACTCAAGATTTTTAATTTATGCTTTTTGGTATTTGATATCAATTTTGTACCTGTATTTTCTTTATAATTTTTGCGACATTGTTTTTGTTGGTTTGTTTGTTTTCTCTCTTTATTTTTCTTCTTCTTCTTTTTTTTTTTTTTTTTTTTTTAACGTTGTATTTTTGAAATTCCAAACTCTACTCTGGATTTTTAATTTTTGCTGTTTGGTATTAGTTATCAATTTTGTACCTGTAGTTTCTTTATTACTTTCACGACCTTGTTTGTTTTTCTTTGTTCGTTTTTTCTCTCTTTCTTTTCCTTCTCCTTTTCATTAACATCGCATTTTTGAAATTCCAAACTCTACTCTAATTTCTAATTTTTGTTTTTATGTATTTGTTACCAATTTTGTACCTTTAAGAACCCAATCTTCAGGACCCATTTTTCACTAGTGTACGAGATTACTGGCTTGACTGCTCTCTCTCCCTTTGGACTCTCCATTTTCTCCACCAGGTCACCTGTATCTCCTCCCTAACCCCTCTCTACTCTACCCAACTCTGTGAATTTCTGTGTGTTCCAGACGGTGGAGAACACTTAAGGAACTGATTACTGGCTGGATCTGTCTCCCGCCTTTTCATTTCCCCCTTTTATCCTTCTGGCCACCTCTGTCTCCTGCCTCCTTCTTCTCTTCCCTGTATAACTCCGTGAACATCTCTGAGTGGTCCAGTTGTGGAGTGCACATAAGGAAGTGACTACTGGCTAGCCCACTCTCTCCACTATTGATTCCACCTCATCTCATTTGGGTCACCTCTAACTCCCTCCTCCCTCTTCTCTTCTCCATGTAACGCTGTGAACCTCTCTGAGTGACCCTCACAGTAGAGAAACTTTTCATCTTTAACGTAGATGTTTTATCAGTGGTGCTGTATAGAAGGAGAAGTTTTGAAACTACTGTAAAATTAAGACCGATAACTGGAAGTAGGAGGCTTAAGTCCAATCCCTGACTCCAGGGAACTCCTGACTCCAAGGAACATTAATTGACAGGAGCTCATCAAACGCCTCCATACCGACACTGAAACCAAGCACCACACAAGGGCCAACAAGTTCCAGGGAAAGACATAACAAGCAAATTCTCCAGCAACAAAGGAACACAGCCCTGAGCTTCAAGATACAGGCTGCCCAAAGTCACCCCAAAACCATAGACATCTCATAACTCATTACTGGACATTTCATTACACTCCAGAGAGAAGAAATACAGCTCCATCCACCAGAACATCGACAAAAGCTTCCCTAACCAGGAAACCTTGACAAGCCACCTGTACAAACCCACACACAGCGAGGAAACGCCACAATAAAGAGAACTCCACAAACTGCCAGAATACAGAAAGGACACCCCAAACTCAGCAATTTAAACAAGATGAAGAGACAGAGGAATAGCCAGCAGATAAAGGAACAGGATAAATGCCCACCAAACCAAACCAAAGAGGAAGAGATAGGGAATCTACCTGATAAAGAATTCCGAATAATGATAGTGAAATTGATCCAAAATCTTGAAATTAAAATGGAATCACAGATAAATAGCCTGGAGGCAAGGATTGAGAAGATGCAAGAAAGGTTTAACAAGGACTTAGAAGAAATAAAAAAGAGTCAATATATAATGAATAATGCAATAAGTGAAATTAAAAACACTCTGGAGGCAACAAATAGTAGAATAACAGAGGCAGAAGATAGGATTAGTGAATTAGAAGATAGAATGGTAGAAATAAATGAATCAGAGAGGATAAAAGAAAAACGAATTAAAAGAAATGAGGACAATCTCAGAGACCTCCAGGACAATATTAAACGCTACAACATTCGAATCATAGGGGTCCCAGAAGAAGAAGACAAAAAGAAAGACCATGAGAAAATACTTGAGGAGATAATAGTTGAAAACTTCCCTAAAATGGGGAAGGAAATAATCACCCAAGTCCAAGAAACCCAGAGAGTCCCAAATAGGATAAACCCAAGGCGAAACACCCCAAGACACATAGTAATCAAATTAACAAAGATCAAACACAAAGAACAAATATTAAAAGCAGTAAGGGAAAAACAACAAATAACACACAAGGGAATTCCCATAAGGATAACAGCTGATCTTTCAATAGAAACTCTTCAAGCCAGGAGGGAATGGCAAGACATACTTAAAATGATGAAAGAAAATAATCTACAGCCAAGATTATTGTACCCAGCAAGGATCTCATTCAAGTATGAAGGAGAAATCAAAAGCTTTTCAGACAAGCAAAAGCTGAGAGAATTCTGCACCACCAAACCAGCTCTCCAACAAATACTAAAGGATATTCTCTAGACAGGAAACACAAAAATTGTGTATAAATTCGAACCCAAAACAATAAAGTAAATGGCAACGGGGTCATACTTATCAGTAATTACCTTAAACGTAAATGGGTTGAATGCCCCAACCAAAAGACAAAGACTGGCTGAATGGATACAAAAACAAGACCCCTGCATATGTTGTCTACAAGAGACCCACCTCAAAACAGGGGACACATACAGACTGAAAGTGAAGGGCTGGAAAAAGATTTTCCATGCGAATAGGGACCAAAAGAAAGCAGGAGTAGCAATACTCATATCAGATAAAATAGACTTTAAAACAAAGACTGTGAAAAGAGACAAAGATGGTCACTACATAATGATCAAAGGATCAATCCAAGAAGAAGATATAACAATTATAAATATATATGCACCCAACACGGGAGCACCGCAGTATGTAAGACAAATGCTAACAAGTATGAAAGAAGAAATTAACAATAACACAATAATAGTGGGAGACTTTAATACCCCACTCACACCTATGGATAGATCAACTAAACAGAAAATTAACAAGGAAACACAAACTTTAAACGATACAATAGACCAGTTAGACCTAATTGATATCTATAGGACATTTCATCCCAAAACAATGAATTTCACCTTCTTCTCAAGTGCACATGGAACCTTCTCCAGGATAGATCACATCCTGGGCCATAAAGCTAGCCTTGGTAAATTCAAAAAAATAGAAATCATTCCAAGCATCTTTTCTGACCACAATGCAGTAAGATTAGATCTCAATTACAGGAGAAAAACTATTAAAAAATCCAACATATGGAGGCTGAACAACACGCTGCTGAATAACCAACAAATCACAGAAGAAATCAAAAAAGAAATCAAAATTTGCATAGAAACGAATGAAAATGAAAACACAACAACCCAAAACCTGTGGGACACGGTAAAAGCAGTCCTAAGGGGAAAGTTCATAGCAATACAGGCACACCTCAAGAAACAAGAAAAAAGTCAAATAAACAACCTAACTCTACACCTAAAGCAACTAGAAAAGGAAGAAATGAAGAACCCCAGGGTTAGTAGAAGGAAAGAAATCTTAAAAATTAGAGCAGAAATAAATGCAAAAGAAACAAAAGAGACCATAGCAAAAATCAACAAAACCAAAAGCTGGTTCTTTGAAAGGATAAATAAAATTGACAAACCATTAGCCAGACTCATCAAGAAACAAAGGGAGAAAAATCAAATCAATAAAATTAGAAATGAAAATGGAGAGATCACAACAGACAACACAGAAATACAAAGGATCATAAGAGACTACTATCAACAATTATATGCCAATAAAATGGACAACGTGGAAGAAATGGACAAATTCTTAGAAAAGTACAACTTTCCAAAACTCGATCAGGAAGAAATAGAAAATCTTAACAGACCCATCACAAGCACGGAAATTGAAACTGTAATCAAAAATCTTCCAGCAAACAAAAGCCCAGGTCCAGACGGCTTCACAGCTGAATTCTACCAAAAATTTAGAGAAGAGCTAACACCTATCCTGCTCAACCTCTTCCAGAAAATTGCAGAGGATGGTAAACTTCCAAACTCATTCTATGAGGCCACCATCACCCTAATACCAAAACCTGACAAAGATCCCACAAAAAAAGAAAACTACAGGCCAATATCACTGATGAACATAGATGCAAAAATCCTTAACAAAATTCTAGCAATCAGAATCCAACAACACATTAAAAAGATCATACACCATGACCAAGTGGGCTTTATCCCAGGGATGCAAGGATTCTTCAATATCCGCAAATCAATCAATGTAATACACCACATTAACAAATTGAAAAATAAAAACCATATGATTATCTCAATAGATGCAGAGAAAGCCTTTGACAAAATTCAACATCCATTTATGATCAAAACTCTCCAGAAAGCAGGAATAGAAGGAACCTACCTCAACATAATCAAAGCTATATATGACAAACCCACAGCAAACATTATCCTCAATGGTGAAAAATTGAAAGCATTTCCTCTAAAGTCAGGAACAAGACAAGGGTGCCCACTTTCACCATTACTATTCAACATAGTTTTGGAAGTTTTGGCCACAGCAATCAGAGCAGAAAAAGAAATAAAAGGAATCCAAATTGGAAAAGAAGAAGTAAAGCTCTCACTGTTTGCAGATGACATGATCCTCTACATAGAAAACCCTAAAGACTCCACCAGAAAATTACTAGAACTAATCAATGACTATAGTAAAGTTGCAGGATATAAAATCAACACACAGAAATCCCTTGCATTCCTATACACTAATAATGAGAAAACAGAAAGAGAAATTAAGGAAACAATTCCATTCACCATTGCAACGGAAAGAATAAAATACTTAGGAATATATCTACCTAAAGAATCTAAAGACCTATATATAGAAAACTATAAAACACTGGTGAAAGAAATCAAAGAGGACACTAACAGATGGAGAAATATACCATGTTCATGGATTGGAAGAATCAATGTAGTGAAAATGAGTATACTACCCAAAGCAATCTATAGATTCAATGCAATCCCTATCAAGCTACCAACAGCATTCTTCACAGAGCTAGAACAAATAATTTCACAATTTGTATGGAAAAACAAAAAACCTCGAATAGCCAAAGCGATCTTGAGAAAGAAGAATGGAACTGGAGGAATCAACCTACCTGACTTCAGGCTCTACTACAAAGCCACAGTTATCAAGACAGTATGGTACTGGCACAAAGACAGAAATATAGATCAATGGAACAAAATAGAAAGCCCAGAGATAAATCCACGCACATATGGACACCTTATCTTCGACAAAGGAGGCAAGAATATACAATGGATTAAAGACAATCTCTTTAACAAGTGGTGCTGGGAACTCTGGTCAACCACTTGTAAAAGAATGAAACTAGAACACTTTCTAACACCATACACAAAAATAAACTCAAAATGGATTAAAGATCTAAACGTAAGACCAGAAACTATAAAACTCCTAGAGGAGAACATAGGCAAAACACTCTCTGACATACATCACAGCAGGATCCTCTATGACCCACCTCCCAGAATATTGGAAATAAAAGCAAAAATAAACAAATGGGACCTAATTAACCTTAAAAGCTTCTGCACATCAAAGGAAACTATTAGCAAGGTGAAAAGACAGCCTTCAGAATGGGAGAAGATAATAGCAAATGAAGCAACTGACAAACAACTAATCTCGAGAATATACAAGCAACTCCTACAGCTCAACTCCAGAAAAATAAATGACCCAATCAAAAAATGGGCCAAAGAACTAAATAGACATTTCTCCAAAGAAGACATAAAGATGGCTAACAAACACATGAAAAGATGCTCAACATCACTCATTATCAGAGAAATGCAAATCAAAACCACTATGAGGTACCATTTCACGCCAGTCAGAATGGCTGCAATCCAAAAGTCTACAAGTAATAAATGCTGGAGAGGGTGTGGAGAAAAGGGAACCCTCTTACACTGTTGGTGGGAATGCAAACTAGTGCAGCCACTATGGAGAACAGTGTGGAGATTCCTTAAAAAACTGGAAATAGACATGCCTTATGATCCAGCAATCCCACTGCTGGGCATACACACTGAGAAAACCAGAAGGGAAAGAGACACGAGTACCCCAATGTTCATCGCAGCACTGTTTATAATAGCCAGGACATGGAAGCAACCTAGATGTCCATCAGCAGATGAATGGATAAGAAAGCTGTGGTACATATACACAATGGAGTATTATTCAGCCATTAAAAAGAATACATTTGAATCAGTTCTAATGAGGTGGATGAAACTGGAGCCTATTATACAGAGTGAAGTAAGCCAGAAAGAAAAACACCAATACAGTATACTAACACATATATATGGAATTTAGAAAGATGGTAACAATAACCCTGTGTACGAGACAGCAAAAGAGACACTGATGTATAGAACAGTCTTATGGACTCTGTGGGAGAGGGAGAGGGTGGGAAGATTTGGGAGAATGGCATTGAAACATGTAAATATCATGTATGAAATGAGTTGCCAGTCCAGGTTCGATGCACGATACTGGATGCTTGGGGCTGGTGCACTGGGACGACCCAGAGGGATGGAATGGGGAGGGAGGAGGGAGGAGGGTTCAGGATGGGGAACACATGTATACCTGTGGCGGATTCATTTTGATATTTGGCAAATCTAATACAGTTATGTAAAGTTTAAAAATAAAATAAAATTTAAAAAAAAAAAAAAAAAAACAAAGCAAAAGCAGAGACACAGATGTATAAAAATAGCTACCAAGAGGGAAACGGAGTGGAGGTGGGAAAAACTGGGAGGTTGGCATCAACATATATACACTACTATGCATAAAAGGAGAAGGAGAAGAGGGTGAGATGGTTGGATGGCATCACTGATTCAATGGACACGAAATTGGGCACTCTAGGAGATGGTGAGGGACAGGGAAGCCTGGCAAGCTGCAGTCCATGGGGTCGTAAAGAGTAGGATATGACTTGGCGACTGAACAACAACAAATGCATAAAACAGATAATTAATAAGAACCAACTGTATAGCACAGGAAACTCTACTCAATGTGATGATCTAAATGAAAAGGAAATCCAAAAACACGGGGACATATGTATACATCCCTGTATATACATATAACTGATTTACTGTGCTATACAATAGAAATTAACACAATAAAGCAACTATACTCCAATAATTTTTTTAAATACAAATTTTATACAAATTGGCTTTAAGCAGAGTACAGAAGAGTGCAGATGCTACTTTTCAGTGTAAATTACCATAAGTTGTAGCAATATGCATAATATTATAAAATTATGATAGTTGTACATTAGTCAATTTAACCTCTTAAGAAGGAAAAATATTACTACAGCTTTGCCTATTGTTTCAGATCCATTCAGGGAATTTTCCTAAGAATGCACCCATCTCCCCTACACTTTATGAGGGCGTTTCCCCATCCTCTTTTTTTTCACTATCCTCTCTTGTTTTACCCAGCATTTCCCTTTTTCTTCAATACTCTTTACTCTTGTCTTTCTTTCTTTTCTTCCTCATAGACCCATGAAAGCACAGACCATTTCAGTCTGGTTTACACTTTGTGTGCTGGCCCTGAAAGTTTGTTGACTGATGATCATCTACATCGTGATTCAGTTCAGTTCAGTCGCTCAGTCGTGTCTGACTGTTTGCGGTCACATGGACTGCAACACACCAGGCTACCCTGTCCATCACCAATTCCCAGAATTTACTCAAACTCATGTCCATTGAGTCGGTGATGCCATCCAAACATCTCATCCTCTGTCATAATAAATAACTAGTAATAAATTAATTAATTAAAATAATAAATTAATTACCAGTAATAAATAACTTCAATTTATTCTTTCAACAAACAACCTCTAACATAGAGAAGGACATAATAATTGACAAGACATAGATCTTGTCAAGAGTTTTACAATCTAATGAAGAAAGCAAGTGAGGTCACAGGTCATTTCAGTAGTTGTATGCTTCAAAATGTATAAGCATAGGATGCTATCAGAACACTCAGGAAGGAGACCCACAGTTTTGAAGGATTGAAAGATATCACCCAGAGGAAGAGTCACTTCTTTTGACAACTGAAGGAAGATTTGATGCAATTCTTGAAGGGAGAAGGTGCTCCCATGAAAAGGCCACGAGGTAAAAAACATGGTGGTTCATGGACCAGTGAATGTGAACCCCAGACTGGGAAAGATGAATCTTTGAGGTAAGCAGAGGTCAAACAATAGAGGAGTTAGACTGGAACATGACGATATTGAATGTCATTCTGAGAGCAACAGAGAGACAGTAAAGAATTCAAGGGAAAAAGTGACACGATCAAATGTGCACTTTAGAAAAGCTCCTCCAAAATATACACACTACCATATATAAAATAGATAACCAACAAGGACCTACTGTATAGCCCAGGGAACTATATTCAATATCTTGTAATAACCTATAATGGAAGAGAATGTTAAAAAAAAAGTATATGTGTATACATAAATATGTATGACTGAATCACTTTGCTGTATGCCTGAGACTAACACATTACAACTCAACTATATTTCAACAAAAATTTTAAAAACTTCTCCCCCCAAATGCAATGTGCAGAAGGGGTTGGAGGAAGGGTTGTTAGTTACCAGGAGTGGGGAGATTATTACAGTGATCCCAGAAAGCAGAGTTGGCACTGCAATCTAAAAGAACTCCCGTAAGACTACAGAGACATAGAAATGAATTCTATAACTACTGAAGGAAAAGAATCAAGAAAACTTCAGGAGTGATTAGATGTGACTCCAAGATTTCTGGCAGAGGCAGGTCACTGCCTGCATAGATGTACATACAGGATTTAGATGGTGTGTGTACATATGCACAGGATCATTACACATGCCCTTTTTCTAAGTCCCTTTTGTTTAACTTTTTATAATTAGATATTAAGACGTTCAAAGCCAGAATTTTTCCCTTTTGGAACTCTAATAATACCCAGTAGAAAGGTCTCTACCGAAGGATTCATTCAATATATACTGCCTTTCTTCCTCAAGGTTGCACAGTAAGTTCCTATCAGAATCTTGGGCCTCCTTGCTGAGTTCTGACCCTTAGGAAACTTCCAAGGGAAAGTTCAGTTCAGTACTTTTTAATGATCTAGTTACAAAGCTTGGATTTGGCCTTTCTCCTGAACTTGCTTCCTGTGCTTTTTAGTGACTTCCAATACCTCACCTTCATCTTTTGGAAGATGGAATGAATCCCAACATCACTGGTCCATATCATCTGAAAATATAATTCAAGCATAAAAAGCAGTCCTCTGAAATTAAACTGATTTCAAAAAATAACAATCTTTCCCTGTGCTATCAACAGTTAATACTACTTTCAGAAAAAGATTCTACCTTGCTTCCCTATTATTTTGGTATTCCACTATTTTTTGAAAATAATAGCCAGACGTTCAATATACTGTATGGCCACAGGGGGAATTTAGCTAGAATTCAGACTTTCATGCATGAGCACCAAAGAAAGCATGAGGGGTTTCAGCAGAGTGAAGGCCAGTCCTTTCCAAATTAAGGAGCATAAATCAAGATTAGGTAAAATAAGTTTCCACTAGCCCCATGAATAGTATTGCTATGCCCTGTAACATTCAGATCGCTGAACACTGAAAGGAACAGAGCCCTGAATTATTACTGATGAAATGGTTATAAAAAGGAATTGCCCAGTGGGATCTATATTTTAGTTCCTGTCTCTCTATGCTCTGCACAATTTCCATAATGAGAGCTCTCAAATGCAAGGACCAAAAGCCCAATCTGATGAGGAAACAGCTTCTGATTCCCCCACCACACCATTTTCCCTGATTTCTCTGATAGGCAGTTGATTTCCACATATACAGCTTTTTTCTAGATGCTCCTTTCACAGAATAATGAATCACACACCATGCTTCTAGTATGATATTAATAGTTTTGTAGAAATCCATGCACCAGTCATTGTTTTCTTAAACATATTCTAGGTTCAACTATGATGATTGGCAAGAGGGCCTCTTAATCATAAGTGTCTTTAATTACAGTAAAGTGAATGCTCTCCTACAGACCAGGGCATTTCACCATGTAGCATTGCAGTATGTCACTCTATCAGTTCAGTTCAGTCGCTCAGTCATGTCCGACTCTTTGCGACCCCATGAATCGCAGCACGCCAGGCCTCCCTGTCCATCACCAACTCCCGGAGTTCACTCAGACTCACGTCCATCGAGTCAGTGATGCCATCCAGCCATCTCATGTCACTCTATAGTCCATAATAAAAGGAATTTCTGTCAGATTGTGTTACACTTTAGGGCATATGGTAAAGACATTTATTTTATGAAAGATTTGGCAATAATGTACTCCTACTGTGTCTAAATAAATTCAGTCTAATATTTTGAAAAACCTCTTTATCTTAAGTAGGGCTACCAGAGTGTTCCCAAATGTAACATTTAAATAGTTTGAGTATAGTTAGCAGTCCAAGGATATAGATGCTACAAAAACATCTCAATTTTTAAGAATTTGTATTAATTTTTAGAATTGTTTTTATCTTAAATGTTCTCTTTTATTATATGATTTCTCTTCTGTGGTTGGAAACTTTTAAAATATTTTATTACATATGATATAAATGGCAGGAAAGTTGAATACAGTCTACACAATATTGGAAATGAAATGTTAATGATTCATATCATGAATTATCTTTAAGATCCAAGGATACACTGAATTGATGCAACCAAGAGAGTAACATTAATGGGTTAATCTGGAAATGTTATGATGGAGACCCAACTTCTATGGCAGAAAGTGGAAGAATAATTTTTTAATTTTTTTTAACATGAAAACCTCAATTAGGAAGCTACTCATTCCCTCCAAGAAGTATTTTAAATACCCTTCCATTTGTTGTAACACAGCAGAGAATAAAGGAACTGGACATATAGGCCAATAATAATGCAGCTTACTTTAAATAACAGAGCTGAAGCCTAAAAAAGAATTCACAAACAAAGTAAAATAGTGAAACAGCAGCAGTTTTGTGGGAAGCCATTCTCCTTATTAATACAACTGATAAATACCTCACTTAAGGGAAACACTGAGCATATGGAAAAGTAGATGAAACTGCAGTAAGGGTTGCAATCTACACTGTAACAGATCAGCACAGGCCAGTTTTATATAAGAGCCATTTAAAAAGTCAGCAGAACTTGGAAATTTTTCAATAATTAAAAACATAAATAATCAAAGAAATAAAAGTTATCATATATTGAGTATTTACCATTTTCAAGACACCATGCTAAGTATTTTAAATATACTGCATGGTTTAATCCACAAAATAAACCTATGGAGCAACTGCTGATATAATGCCCAATTTATAAATGAAGAAATTGATGTTTAGAATGTCAAAGAATTTGCCAAGGATAACTAAGTGGTAAAAATAAGATTTTGACCCAATTAGAATGATTCCTGTTATCAGGCTCTTTATCATCGATCTAAGGAGAAACCAGTTCATTCTAAAGGAGATCAGTCCTGGGTGTTCTTTGGAAGGACTGATGCTAAAGCTGAAACTCCAATACTTTGGCCACCTCATGTCAAGAGTTGACTCATTGGAAAAGACTCTGATGCTGGGAGGGATTGGGGGCAGGAGGAGAAGGGGACGACAGAGGATGAGATGGTTGGATGGCATCACTGACTCGATGGACATGAGTTTGAGTGAACTCCAAGAGTTGGTGATGGACAGGGAGGCTGGCGTGCTGCGATTCATGGGGTTGCAAAGAGTCGGACACGACTGAGAGACTGAACTGAAATGAAGAAGAAACAGTGTCCAGTAAAGCAGATTGTTCTCCTATGGTTTTCACCAACTTCTTAATAAGAGTGAGTTTAATTAATGATTCCAGCTTACACTGCAGTCTCAGTAAATAATGTTCATAATTTTTGTATAACCTTATGCTTAACTTTCTAGAATATGTGTCTAGTCTAATTATGGAGTAAGAATGTGGTAATTCTCAAACATTCTGTTTTCTTAGTAAAAAATGAAGTGTTAATTTCACTCTCAGACCCCATGTAAATACAGCCATGTAAATAAAGAGTAATTTTACAAGATATAATTCAATCTGAGAGTATTCAATGTTACAGAAATACTGACCACAGCTACAACTGATGTCATTTTTATTGGTGGCAAAGTTGCATGAGTTTTATAGCAATTTTTACTAATAATTTATTTTATATCTAGGTATTTGTGCTTTCCTTATGTATGATGATCATTTTTTCCATCTAAATATTTATACAAAAGACTTACTTGTTTGCCTATGCAGAAACACACACACCCACACTTCCATGTTTGCTTCAGATATGTAAACAAGAACACAGAGCTACCAGGTTTGTGTGTGTGTGTGTAATTTCAAGGCTACTGTGGTTGAACAGCTACTTTGATAGCTTAGCAGTTATATTTATGTAGTGTCAGCAACTGCCCAAGCTATGATGATATAAGGGCACTAATGATATTATATTCACTGAACTGCCATAATAAGTTTCCAGAGAAAGATAACTTAATGGGCAGCCTATTATCAGAGTACATATATAGGTGCTTTGGAGTTTGGAATGTGCTCATTGAAGAGAAGGTAATTGAAGCACCAGGTGATTTGAGCAACTGTGATTAGAATCATCTGTGTGCAATGTGCAGCCAGTAAGAACATGTATAGAAAAGAATCCTTTTTATGAGACATTTAACTGTTGAGACCTCTGAATAATCTTGCTATTCTTTTACCTTGCTCACTTCATCTAAGTGCAAGTTGGAAATAATTTAGACAAATATTCCTGAGATTAATTTTTCTAACATTCCCCAGACAGCATCGTTAAAAAAAATACTTAATTTATTGTTATACATTTACTTAATACATATTCTCATAAGTGTATATTTATACTCAGCCAGCAGTCTATACCACAGTTAATGGGATCACAAATTATTTTTACCATGTTTTAAAACATAACATGATGATAGTTTCTGAGAGAATCCAGACAGAATTCTAGCTTTTGTTAAAGTTGAAATACATATATATATATATATCGATATAAAGTCTGTGAAGTACATAAAAATTCATAAATAACTGAATGAATAACCAAAAACAACTTCCTGAAAGTGAAAGTTGCTCAGTCGTATCCAACTATTTGCAACCTTATGGACTGTATAGAATTCTCCAGGCAAGAATACTGGAGTGGGTAGCCTTTCCCTTCTCCAGGGGAATCTTCCCAACCGAGGGATCAAACCAGGTCTCCTGCATTGCAGGCAGACTGTTTACCAGCTGAGTCACAAGGGAAACCCAAGAATACTGGAATGGGTAGCCACTCCCTTCTCCAGCAGATCTTCCCGACCCAGGAATCAAACCAGGGTCTCCTGCATTGCAGGTGAACTCTTTACCAGGGTAAAGTACTTCTTTATCAGGGAAGTACTTCCTACTTATTAATAAAAAATCCTGATTATAAATATTAAAGAACACATCCATTTATTCTGGATTAAATTGTCTAAATTCAAGTTTTTATTAGGCCTGGGGTACCTAATATTGGTGGGAAAAATATAATATACAAAGATAACCTAAATCCTTAGGATTTGCTGCATAAACTATTAGTAAAAATTATTATTCTAAATAGAAAACCCAAATACAAAATTCTATTCAATGTCTTTTATTGTCTAATAAGTGCTGACAGATATTTGTTGAATGATGTGTATTTGGTAATCTGATTATGGGGTTGTATTCCTTTGGAATCATTTTCCATAACCACATTTATCACAAAACAGTACTGAATTTTAAATACTATGTCACATACTAACAAAACTACAAAACATGTTATTCCAACTGGTAAATTTTAATAAATGAGAGTTAGTGTGACCGTGACTATATTGACCACTTATATAAATAATAACTCCCCAAAATGTAGGAAAACAGGGAAAATTAGCACTACATATGAATGAAATGCTAACAAAGCCTTGGGAATGGCCATGACTACATCTTAAATAGACAATAGAGAGATGCATCAGAATGGACTCTATGGCAGATCACTAGAAACCTGCAGACCCCCTCTCTTTCTGGATCCCACAGAATCTAGGTCATAGCCCTGCCTATGGCCTTTCTCTATTATTTTTCTCTTTTAAAAAAATGAATTGTGTGAGTAACCTTAATCTTGAATAAAATAGGCTTGGTCAAAAAGTAGCATTACCTACTTGCTAATGAAAGATTTCAACTTGGAGACAACCTTTCATTTCCTTTAAGTCAAGTCTCTAGTTTTCCTATGTCAGAGTTTAGCACAACCACTTTATATTTAACAAAAAAAAGTTCATGCTGTTAGAGTCTAATTAGGTAATGACATTATGGGTAAACTCCAAAGAACAGATGCTTGGAAAAGTAGAGCAAGAGGTCATGTCTGCCGACCACATCTCAGTGCAATAAAACTCCTAATGTACCCTAATAACTGGCATCAGAATAACCTGCCTAATAGGTTAATTAATGCTGTCAATAGAGAAAGAAAAACAAAATTGTTACCTAACATGACTTCTTTCAACTAATATTTTCTATAATAGGTCTGATAAAAAGAGGTTAGAAGTTACAAGGCAGACACTGATTACACAAAAAAGCTTTCCAAGAGTCGTCTAACTTACTGAAGAAAGGAATCATTAATAACCTATAAAGCTTTTATTATTTTAATGAAGAGGTCTAATGGCTAAGATTTATCTCATAGCCAGCTTAAAGTCCCTTTATAATTTTCTCCACATTAGCATTATTTTTAACCATCTTCCCTGAACAATGAACTCACTTTCCTGATTCCCCTATTTCTGTCAAGATTACAATCATCCTTCTAATCACCAAGAAAAATCTAGACATAATATCTAGATCCTTTCAGTCATCAAATTGTATCATTGCTTCCCTTGGGATATTTCTCAGATCCAGCCTCTGCCTTTGAATTTGTGACAGTCAACAGCAGCAGGTTAGATCCAGGAATTCCTGGTACCCAGAAGACCAGACAACACATTGATGAACAAGATAAAGTGAAGTCTCTCAGTTGTGTCCAACTCTTTGCAACCCCATGGACAGTAGCTGCCAGGCCCCTTCATCCATGGAATTTTCCAGGCAAGAGTACTAGAGTGGGTTGCCATTTCCTTCTCCTGGGGATCTTCCTGATCCAGGGAAGATAAAACAAGGTAAAAGTTCTAAGAAAATCTGTTGTGTCCATTTGTCTTTCTTCTAGTATTATCTTCTTTCACAGTGAATATATTCTTGAGGGCCTCAGAGCTTGTTGGATTGCATCTTGCTAAGGAAATCTAATCTGAAGTTGAGCTATGAAATATGACTAGGCAAAAAAAAAAAAAAGAACTAAAGAAGAGAAAGAAGGGTGATCCAGGCTGAGGAAAGATCATGTTCAATATGAGGTGATGGTCAAGACAAGACAAGACTTGAATACAAGTCTCACGCTATTCCTTCAGAGAGAAATGGGAGAGATAGTCACATGAACAAGCCTGGAATGGAAGGGAGGGACAAAACTGTGAAGTCCTGTGGGCCATATTTGCCTACTAACGCATATATATGGAATTTAGATACTAATGCATATATATGGAATTTAGAAAGATGGTAACAATAACCCTGTATATGAGACAGCAAAAGAGACACTGATATACAGAACAGTCTTATGGACTCTGTGGGAGAGGGAGAGGGTGGGATGATTTAGGAGAATGGCATTGAAACATGTATAATATCATGTATGAAATGAGTCGCCAGTCCAGGTTCGATGCACGATACTGGATGCTTGGGGCTGGTGCACTGGGACGACCCAGAGGGATAGTATGGGGAGGGAGGAGGGAGGAGGGCTCAGGATGGGGAACACATGTATACCTGTGGCGGATTTGTTTCGATGTTTGGCAAAACCAATACAATATTGTAAAGTTTAAAACTATAATAAAATTTAAAAAAATAAATAAAATAAAAAAATAAAGAATTTTGCCTTTATCCAAAACTCCCTGGATATTCAGTGAAACTGCAAATGCAGAGTGTTGCAAAAAGATACTGTCTTCACCTTGGGCTCTGATTTCTCCTTCCTTATTTATCTTTTCATGAATAATGTCATCTATCCAGAGTCTAAAACAGGAACATAGTAACTTCCATCTTTTACCACATTCAATTGGTCACTGTGGTCAGTAAATTCTACCTCCTATACATACCGCAATGTTCTATTATTGCTGTTTGAGACCTCTTCATTTGTTCATGACTTATATCATTAGAATTCTCCCTATTCTCTTAGCTCAACCTCCTTTAATCCATCCTCCTCACTGTTCCCAGTGTAACTTTTAGCATGATTAATATAATCACATCAATCCCCTGCTTAGAATCCTTTATAGTAATGCTGACTTTGGGCTCAGATTTCTTAGTTCACTGCACAAGCCACTACCAAAATCTTTATTCTCCTTCTTGCAACCTCATTAAATGCCTTCTTGATTTTGATACTGAGCTTCTTATAACATGAATGAGACATATTGTTTCATGCCTACATGCCTTTGAGCATGATGTTCTCTTAATTTGGACTCCCTTCTCTGGCCTTATCAAAATAACACCTTAACTTTAAGACTCAACTGAAGCATCATCTCTTCGAGGGAGACTCTGACTCACTTACTCCTCTTGTGCCTCTGTCGACTTTTAACAGAGTACCTATAAAAAGTTCAGTAATCATTGGTTTTAATGCTTCTTGTCTCAATCAAATTATAACAGAATTGATTGCAGGTCTATCCTGTCCTATAGTTAGCTCCAGTACCTAGAACAGGGCTTGAATCTCAAGTAACTGAATAACTTTTTGTCAAAACTAGATTTTACATGACAATTCATTTAATTTGTACAATAATATTGTGCAATAAACAATTTTAAAGCTATTAAAGTTGAAACTATGAAGCATAAAATGTAAGCATCTTGCTCAAGCAACAGTTCTTCAATTGATAAGTGAATCTCTGCTCCTTGCAAAGAGAAGCTAATATTTACTGTAAAGATAGCTCTTTAATTTCTTGGACATGTTTAGTTTCACTGTTCATGGACCATTAACATTAAATGTAACTCAGTGAAAAGACTCCAACTGAGGACTTCACTGGGAAGAGCCCCTATATATAATATATGTGATATATTTTATTACAATTGCAATAGTCTAAAAGCAATAATAGGAAGCTTCCCAGGTGGCCCTAGTGGTCAAGAACCTGGCTCCCAATGCAGAAGATTAAGAGACATGGGTCTGATCCTTGGATCAGGAAGATCCCCTGGAAGAGGGCATGGCAATCCATTCTAGTATTCTTGCCTGGAGAATCCTGTGGACAGAGGAGCCTGGCAGACTTCAGTCTATGGGGTTGCAAAGAGTCACACATGACTGAAGCAACTTAGTACACATGCACGAAAGAGTAATAATAATGACAGTAACAATCTAAGAAATTACAATTTCAAAAATAATCTTTCTATAATATAATAATCTTTCTATAATATAGACACCTACTCCTAACATCATTGAATGATTTTGTGACGTTTGAGATGAAAGCGAGAAGTGTAACTTTGGCAATCCCTTGAGTTTAGAGAGTTGTAAGGGAAAAGGGAGTTCAGGGTTTTGTATCAAGCTAGGGAAGATCTCACTGAAAGAGGAACATTAGCACAAATATCTGAAAAAGTGAAGCTCATTTAGTAGCCTAAAAAAAGAGAAATCAGACCAGCAGAGATTGTCATTCCAAGAGAAACTGAGAGCCACACAGGTCAAGGGAGAAGAGAATTTGAGGAAGGAAGGAAGATGTACAGTGACAAATGCTACAAAGTCATCATGCAAGGTCAAGACTGAGGAACACATGATGGTTTCCAAGATTTTTATAGCAATTTCAGGAGAAATGTAAGGCCAAAAAAAAGAGGAAAAACCAGAAATGAAACAAAAACCTCAAAATGCAGCAAGTGGGAAAGTGATTAGAGGTAAGAAGGAAATACAGCACACATAAAACACTTTTTTTTTTTTTCCAGGAAAATAGCCCTTGCACCTTCCACACTAAAGCCATCAAGAAACCATGTTTGTCCTCCCTTGAAAATATATCCACATTTACCACTATTCCTCCTCTCTAGTACTGTCTCTCTAAACTAAGCCTCCACTGACTCTTTTCTGGACAGTTAGTATAGCCTCCCAACTGGCCGTTTCACGTACACTCTTGTCTCTCTAGAGTCTATATGCTACAGAACAGCAAGCATATTCTAATTAAAATATTACTTCTCAATCAAAACTCACCTTTCAATCAGCAATAGTATGCTTAGGTCTAGGGCCTCCTGGAATAGTCACCAGAACCTACATGGATCTATCCACTGCTACCACTTCACTACCCTCAAATTCTACAACTGCCCAATTCCCTCACTCAGCTTCAGCCATACTAGCCTCATTATGTTCCTCAAATAAGTCAGATACTGTTTCTTGCCCCAGGGCTATTGTGCATGCTGTTTTTGTTGCTTGAAATACTGCCGCCCTCAGGTATGTCTGTAACTTATTCCTTCCTTTCCTTCAGGTATTCCTTCAGGTATTTCCTTCAGGCACAATAGTATTCCTCAGTAAGGTCTTCCCTAAGCATCTGTCATGTTATAAAATTGTAAAGTCTTCCTCCAGACCTCTCTCTACATGTCTTCCCTGATTTTCTGTTTTTTCCATAGCATTTATTATAACACTCTACCTATTTTATTTACTCCTTAGTCTACCCTATATCTCCACACACTTTACCATTAGCTTCGTCTGAGCAGGGATTTGTATCTTATTTATGAACCACAATATCTACAGTGCTTAGAACATGCCAGTCACATAAAAGGTACTGATTAATATTTGTAGAATAAATGAAAGCATGGATGTCCAAGAGAAAGAAAGAGATTAGATATAGGAAGTAAAGGTTCATGGAAGGATTTTATAAATATGGACTATATGAGGACCTGTGTATATACTGATGAAAAAGAGACAAAAAAAAAGTAAAACACTGAAGACATAAAAAAATAAGGAAATTATTGACAGCACAATGTTCCTGAAGCAGCAAAAAAGCACATGAGTTTTAGCACAGTACAGAATTAGAAGTGGTTAGAATGGTGCCTGATCCATGTTCCCTGTGATTTGCTGTTTGTTCCTTTTAACTGTCCTCAGAAATCATTCAAATGCAAAAATGGAGGTTAAAACAACTCATGGTATGTCAAAAATAAGATGTTTTCCATTTTATTTTCATTAAATGAAATAGTGCCATACAAAATAATATTATGCATGATTCTTAAGAACTATAATAATCATTACTGGTATCCCTGTGACTTTTTTAAATATGCAGTACGGCTTCTATAAAAATACATTTTATTCATGATTTTAAGAAAGCCTACCAAAGAATTTATATCACCATCAAATCATATCCAAATCATTGAGCCATAAAGAAAGCCAAACTGCTGGACATGATCAACATATTTTTAAAGATATTCTAGGTTAATGGGAGACCAAAAGAGAACAATTGTTTTTTTCCACCTGGAGCCAGCATTGCACAAATTAACATAAAATCCAAAAATAAAAGTGATTTTCTTTCTTTTTTTTACTATCAAGGAAATTAAATCAAAGAACTCAAATATCACATCAAACAAAGTATCCTTAAAACAATTTCACATGTCTAGCAGGCCTGATTGGTTTTGACAGAGTGTAAAGAAAGGACTTGTTGAAGGGTTCAGACACTTGGCATCAGATTTGGCTCTTTTGCCTCTTTTGTCTATTTCCAATTTCCAACCATACTTCCAAGAACTTTACAGTCCTCCTGCAAAAATATATCCCATCTTCTTTAATGTCATGCCACTGTTTTATATCAAGCTCTAATCACCTCTCTCAGGGACCACCATAGCGGCCTCCTTACCAAACCCTCACTTTTGGTGAGAACTTAGGACCAAGTGGTTGCCTACAAGTGTCTAAGCGGTCACACAACTAATTTTTTTTTTTTTTTTTCCTGTAACAACAGCGCCACAAGCCGGTCAAACCCCACAAGTGTCATGCAATATCACAAACTAACCTTTAAGTTAGCTCTAGATAAAATATCCTGTAGAGAAACTCTTGGATTAATTAAAATAACTTTAAGCCATAAATCAGTCATTTGGTTAGATATTTTCTATAAGATAACACTATTCCAGAAAGTATAATTGTGACATCTTTTCCACCAAAACTATTTTGGTTCAGTACTTCCATACAGTATAACAATGCATTAGACTGACTAATAAGAAATCTGAAAATTATGTTCCTTAAGATGATATTGGCTGAAACTAATAGAAATCTTGAATAAAAAACTGGCTTACACAATATATGTATTTCACATAACACCTCTCTTTGGCACTAACTCCTCTTCTCTAGCATTCTTGGAATTGTCTTCCTTCACATGTTGGCTTCATCCCCAGACTCACAGAAAGGTGGTGGTAACAAGTTCAAGAATTACTTCCATACATGACAATATCCAGGAAAGGAAAAGGGACTATGTCTCCTGCTTCTCTTACTGAAGAGGGGGAAAAAATTTTCAGAAACCCCTTAGTGTATTTTGAATTGTGTTCCCTGTCACTGGGATCTTTTTAGAAATGAGGTCTTGGCAGATGTAATTGGTTAAACTGGTGTCATGTTCGATCCATGATGAACAAAATATCAATATTTTAATTAAAGCCAGCCTCTTACTGACTTCAAAGACAATATTACTGATTAGTACAAGACCAAATCGAATGACTGGTGTTCTCATAAAACCATTATGTAAACACACAAAAAAACAGAGATGACACGCAGTAGAGAAGGTCATGTGAAGACAGAGACGGAAACTGGCGCAATTTGGCTGCAAGCCAATGACTGCGGGCAACAACCAGAAGCTAAGACAGAGGCATGGAACAGATCCTCCCTTGCAGCATCCAGAAGAAACTAACCCTAAGGACACTTTGATTTTATACTCTAGCCTCTAGACTGTGAAAGAATACATTTCTACTGTTTTAAGCCACACCTTTTGTGGCAATTTGTTACAGCAGCCTTAGGAAATGAATACAATCCTGAAGCAGACTTTCCTATGGGTCATATTTCCAGGATGGAGTCACAAGTCCATTCCTAAGCAAATCACTGGCAGGGAGAATGGATTAGGACCACTGGTTTAGACCAGTTGTTTCTGGTGAAATTGATTGTGGACACTCAGCCTCAATGATCACTACTATCATCTTTTACTTCCTCTTCCTTACCACCCTCACATTTAATCACCAAGTTCTGTAGACTGTGGTTTGAGAATATCTTGTGTGCATGCCTTTCTTTTATATTATGTTTTATCTTTTGACTCCTAAAAGCATTCACATGGTTCAAAAATCAAAATTATACTACAAAACTAAAAACACACACCCAGAAGATTCCTTCTCACCTATGTCCTATTCATTCCATTCCCTAACCACCACCTGAGAGTAGCTAATCACTTTATTAGTTTCTTATATACCTTCCCAGTTTTTCCATGTGCAAATACGAAAAAAAGCAAAAAATATATTGCCCTTAGACAAAAGGTAGCTTTTTTTTTTTTTTACACTATACTCTGGAGATCTTTTCGCTAAAAAATTTAAATATCCTTCTATATTTTCTATCCCTTTCAGCACTCTTTCACATTAAATCACAAAATACCCCTCTGAAGGGACTACAACTATCTCTAAGTGCTAATGGTGCATTCAGTGTTGGCCTAGACCAACAACAACAATAGTTATCTTTGTAAACTTTAATCTGTTCCTGTCACTTCACTTGAGAGGCCCTAAAGTCTACCTAAGATCAGCTAAATAATTTTTAGGTCACAGCACGAAGAGAAAACATGGGACTCTGTTCAAAATTTATTAAGAATGTCAATCAGAGAAAATGGAGCATGGAAACAAGCATGCTGCTGCTGCTGCTGCTAAATCACTTCAGTAGTGTCCAACTCTGTGCGACCCCATAGAGGGCAGCCCACCAGCCTCCCCCATCCCTGGGATTCTCCAGGCAAGAACACTGGAGTGGGTTGCCATTTCCTTCTCCAATGCATGAATGTGAAAAGTGAAAGTGAAGTTGCTCAGTCGTGTCTGACTCTTAGCAACCCCATGGACTGCAGCCTACCAGGCTCCTTTGTCCATGGGGTTTTCCAGGCAAGAGTACTGAAGTGGGATGCCATTGCCTTCTCCGGAAACAAGCATGGGATTCTTCTAAACAATAAGCCCTTTACAACTGCACAAGTCTCACAAACATGAAGCCATCTCTGAATCTGCATGTTATTTGTAAAATTCCATTAATCTGGTGCTTAATACTCTTTCTAATCCTATATTCAAGTTTCTCTGACATTCTGTGCCATCACCATACTAGATTATGTCAACTTCTGTGTCCCAGATTTTTTTCTCTCAATCACTTTCACACACTTTTCTCTCCTTATCTTTCCCGCTTCTTCACCTGTTAAACTTTGTATATCTTCCAGATCATGGCTAATGTTTCACTTCCTCTGGGACACCTCTTGTGAATCATTATACCAGGTAAGAATCCCCCTACTCTATGTTCACAGAGCCCCTGTAATCAGACTCATAACCCATCATTAATGAAAATAACTTGTGTCTGTTTGATCTAATATTAAATTATACCTAATATTTCTTGACTGCTTATTATGTAACCTCCAGGAGGAGACAAAGGTGAGGTAAGTAAGGCACTCACCTTGAGAAAAAAACTTAAGGGGGTACAAAAATTATGTAATTAAATTCCATAATATTTTAATGTGATATTTTTAAAAATCAAAATTGATGCAAAAAAATCCATGATGAACAAAATACTAACATTTCAGTTAAAGACAAGCTCTGCTCTCTCTACAACTATAGACATACTACTGATCTTTCTTTTTGCCTCAGGCTATGATATGGCTCTATACTGGTACCCAGCATTGTGCTAAGCCCTCTCCCTACTTCAGCTAATAATTCTCAAAGCAGTCTATTGCAAAGAGGTCATCATTATCCTCCTTTATCATTATCCTCATCTCCAAGGACAACATGTCCTTGGGCATAAAGAAGTTAACCAATTCTGCTTAGTGCCACAGCTAAGGAGTGGTGCTGAGATTCACATTCTAGCCAGCCTGCCCCCACAGTCCCTGTTCAAAATTATTGTTAAATTACTTCCCTGGATAATGGGAAAATTTGCAATATACTTTTTTATTTTAAATACATGTTTCAGTTCAGTTCAGTCGCTCAGTCATGTCCGACTCTTTGTGACCCCATGAAATGCAGCATGCCAGGCCTCCCTGTCCATCACCAACTCCCAGAGTTCACTCAAACTCATGTCCATCAAGTCGGTGATGCCATCCAGCCATCTCATCCTCTGTCGTCCCCTTCTCCTCCTGCCCCCAATCCCTCCCAGCATCAGGGTCTTTTCCAATGAGTCAACTCTTTGCATGAGGTGGCCAAAGTATTGGAGTTTCAGCTTTAGCATCAGTCCTTCCAGTGAACACCCAGGACTGATCTCCTTTAGAATGGACTGGTTGGATCTCCTTTCAATCCAAGGGACTCTCAAGAGTCTTCTCCAACACCACAGTTCAAAAGCATCAATTCTTCAGCGCTCAGCTTTCTTCACAGTCTAACTCTCACATCCATACATGACCACTGGAAAAACCATAGCCTTGACTAGACGGACGTTTGTTGGCAAAGTAATATCTCTGCTTCTTAATATGTTATCTGGGTTGGTCATAACTTTCCTTCCAAGGAGTTCAGTTCAGTTCAGTCACTCAGTCACGTCCAACTCATTGTGACCCCATGAACTGCCTGTCCATCATCAACTCCCAGAGTTTACTCAAACTCATGTCCATCAAGTCGGTGATGCCATCCAGCCATCTCATCCTCTGTCATCCGCTTCTCCTCCTGCCCCAAATCCCTCCCACCATCAGAGTCTTTTCCAATGAGTCAACTCTTCGCATGAGGTGGCCAAAGTACTGGAGTTTCAGCTTTAGCATCTTTCCTTCCAAAGAACACCCAGGACTGATCTCCTTTAGAATGGACTGGTTGGATCTCCTTGCAGTCCAAGGGACTCTCAAGAGTCTTCTCCAACACCACAGTTCAAAAGCATCAATTCTTTGGCACTCAGCTTTCTTCACAGTCCAACTCTCCAAGGAGTAAGCGTCTTTTAATTTCATGGCTGCAGTCACCATCTGCAGTGATTTTGGAACCCAAAAAAATAAAGTCTGACACTGTTTCCACTGTTTTCCCATCTATTTCCCATGGAGGGATGGAACCAGATTCCATGATTTTAGTTTTCTGAATGTTGAGCTTTAAGCCAACTTTTTCACTCTCCTCTTTCACTTTTATCAAGAGGCTTTTTAGTTCCTCTTCACTTTCTGCCATAAGGATGGTGTCATCTGCATATCTGAGGTTATTGATATCTCTCCCAGCAATCTTGATTCCAGCTTGTGCTTCTTCCAGCCCAGCATTTCTCATGTTTAGACAGAGAATAAATTATCTGACCCAAAAACATCTTGAGGAGGAGGGGAGAAATAACAAGAGAGTAGGTTTATAAATAAAAAACATAAAAACAGTTGGCTACTTAATAGGCATCAAAGACTAGTAAATTTAGTCATTTGCTAAATTTCAAATACTTGTCTATTCTTACAGCATTATTTTTTTAATCTTAAAAATTTTTATGTAGGAAGTACTCAATAAAGATGTCTAGTAGAAAAATATATCCATTCCAGTTAACATATTAATCAAATCATATCCATATGCTAATTTGCCCTTGGGGGCTAAAATTATGTTAAATAGGGTTTTTTCCTATACTGTATGTGTGATAATCCTTCTTTTAGAATCAGTAATATGATTTTGTGAAAAGAGATAATAAAATGAGATTTTTGCAACATTGACAATAAACAGTGTTGCAAAAAAAGTTTTTCTTTCTCACTCCTTGTCAGGTAACTGTATTCTTCTTCATTTCTGTTGTTTTCTTAATGTTTCAAAATAAAGACAAGAATAACAATAATTTTATCTATGATGCACTTCAAAGTATTTTAAAAAATGACTCTTTTGGTTATGTTTCAAAAATCATTATGCAATAGGGAAAGAACAAATGTTCTCATTTGCATTTTACACTTGAGGAAACAGGGATGCAAACAGGCTCAGGGACTTACCATAGAGAACTCAGAAATTAACATTCACTTTATTTGAATATGATGACCTGATTCTGAAACTTAAGTGAAGAAGAGGTAAGGGTTTCTGATTAACAGAATACAGAAAATGTGACAAATTGGGGGTGAGAGGAGACAGGGTAAACCCCCAGGTTTACAGCAGAATTACATTTAGAATTATTAATTAATTAATAATAATAGTCAATAATTAGTTAATAATTAAATTATTAATTTAGATTCTAAATTACACTTAGAATCATGTAAATTCTATAAACAAAGCCATAGTTGACTCTTGAAAAATACGGGGGCTGAGGGTTCCAAGATACTAGCTGTTGAAAAATCCATGTATAACTTTACAGTTGTCCCTTTTTATCTAATGCTTCATATCCATGGATTGAACCAAACCATAGATGATATGATACTGTTCAGTTCAGTCACTCAGTCGTGTCCGACTCTTTGCGACACCATGAATCGCAGCACACCAGACCTCCCTGTCCATCACCAACGCCTGGAGTTCACCCAGACTCATGTCCATCTAGTCAGTGATGCCATCCAACCATCTCATCCTCTGTCGTCCTCTTCTCCTTCTGTCCCCAATCCCTTCCAGCATCAGAGTCTTTTCCAATGAGTCAACTCTTCACATGAGGTGGCCAAAGTACTGGAGTTTCAGCTTTAGCATCATTCCCTCCAAAGAAAACCCAGGGCTGATCTCCTTCAGAATGGACTGGTTGGATCTCCTTGCAGTCCAAGGGACTCTCAGGAGTCTTCTCCAACACCACAGTTCAAAAGCATCAATTCTTTGGCGCTCAGCCTTCTTCACAGTCCAACTCTTACATCCATGCATGACCACAGGAAAAACCATAGCCTTGACTAGACGGAGCTTTGTTGGCAAAGTAATGTCTCTGCTTTTGAACATGCTATCTAGGTTGGTCATAACTTTCCTTCCAAGGAATAAGCGTCTTTTGATTTCATGGCTGCAGTCACCATCTGCAGTGATTTTGGAGCCCAGAAAAATAAAGTCTGACACTGTTTCCACTGTTTCCCCATCTATTTCCCATGAAGTGATGGGACCGGATGCCATGATCTTCGTTTTCTGAATGTTGAGCTTTAAGCCAACTTTTTCACTCTCCACTTTCACTTTCATCAAGAGGCTTTTGAGTTCCTCTTCACTTTCTGCAATAAGGGTGGTGTCATCTGCATATCTGAGGTTATTGAGATTTCTCCCAGCAATCTTGATTCCAGCTTGTGTTTCTTCCAGTCCAGCGTTTCTCATGATGTACTCTGCATATAAGTTAAATAAGCAGGGTGATAATATACAGCCTTGACGTACTCCTTTTCCTATTTGGAACCAGTCTGTTGTTCCATGTCCAGTTCTAACTGTTGCTTCCTGACCTGCATATAGGTTTCTAAAGAGGCAGGTCAAGTGGTCTGGTATTCCCATCTCTTTCAAAATTTTCCACAGTTTTTTGTGATCCACACAGTCAAAGGCTTTGGCATAGTCAATAAAGCAGAAATAGATGTTTTTCAGGAACTCTCTTGGCTTTTTCCATGATCCAGCGGATGTTGGCAATTTGATCTCTGGTTCCTCTGCCTTTTCTAAAACCAGATGTTCCAGTTCACAGTTCACGTATGCTGAAGCCTGGCTTGGAGAATTTTGAGCATTACTTTACTAGCATGTGAGATGAGTGCAATTGTGTGGTAGTGTGAGCATTCTTTGGCATTGCCTTTCTTTGGAATCGGAATGAAAACTGACCTTTTCCAGTCCTGTGGCCACTGCTGAGTTTTCCAAGTTTGCTGGCATATTGAGTGCAGCACTTTCACAGCATCATCTTTCAGGATTTGAAAGAGCTCAACTGGAATTCCATCACCTCCACTAGCTTTGTTCATAGTGATGCTTTCTAAAGCCCACTTGACTTCACATTCCAGGATGTCTGGCTCTAGGTCAGTGATCACACCATCATGATTATCTGGGTCGTGAAGATCTTTTTTGTACAGTTCTTCTGTGTATTCTTGCCACCTCTTCTTAATATCTTCTGCTTCTGTTAGGTCCATACCATTTCTGTCCTTTATCGAGCCCATCTTTTCATGAAATGTTCCTTTGGTATCTCTGATTTTCTTGAAGAGATCTCTAGTCTTTCCCATTCTGTTGTTTTCCTCTATTTCTTTGCATTGATCGCTGAGGAAGGCTTTCTTATCTCTTCTTGCTATTCTTTGGAACTCTGCATTCAGATGCTTATATCTTTCCTTTTCTCCTTTGCTTTTCACTTCTCTTCTTTTCACAGCTATTTGTAAGGCCTCCCCACACAGCCATTTTGCTTTTTTGCATTTCTTTTCCAAGGGGATGGTCTTGATCTCTGTCTTCTGTACCATGTCATGAACCTCATTCCATAGCTCATCAGGCACTCTATCAGATCTAGGCCCTTAAATCTATTTCTCACTTCCACTGTATAATCACAAGGGATTTGATTTAGGTCATACCTGAATGGTCTAGTGGTTTTCCCTACTTTCTTCAGTTTAAGTCTGAATTTGGTAATAAGGAGTTCATGATCTGAGCCACAGTCAGCTCCCGGTTTTGTTTTTGCTGACTGTAGAGAGCTTCTCCATCTTTGGCTGCAAAGAATATAATCAATCTGATTTCAGTGTCGACTGTCTGGTGATGTCCATGTGTAAAGTCTCCTCTTGTGTTGGAAGAGGATGTTTGCTATGACCAGTGCATTTTCTTGGCAAAACTCTATTAGTCTTTGCCCTGCTTCATTCCGTATTCCAAGGCCAAATTTGCCTGTTACTCCAGGCGTTTCTTGACTTCCTACTTTTGCATTCCAGTCCCCTATAATGAAAAGGACATCTGTTTTGGGTGTTACTTCTAAAAAGGTCTTGTAGGTCTTCATAGAACCGTTCAACTTCAGCTTCTTCAGTGTTACTGGTTGGGGCATAGACTTGGATTACTGTGATATTGAATGGTTTGCCTTGGAAACGAACAGAGATCATTCTGTCGTTTTTGAGATTGCATCCAAGTACTGCATTTCGGATTCTTTCATTGACCATGATGGCTACTCCATTTCTTCTAAGGGATTCCTGCCCGCAGTAGTAGGTATAATGGTCATCTGAGTTAAATTCACCCATTCCAGTACATTTTAGCTGATTCCTAGAATGTCGACTTTCACTCTTGCCATCTCTTGTTTGACCACTTCCAATTTGCCTTGATTCATGGACCTGACATTCCAGGTTCCTATGCAATATTGCTCTTTACAGCATCGGACCTTGCTTCTATCACCAGTCACATCCACAGCTGGGTATTCTTTTTGCTTTGGCTCCATCCCTTCATTCTTTCTGGAATTATATCTCCACTGATCTCCAGTAGCATACTGGGCCCCTACTGACCTGGGGAGTTCCTCTTTCAGTGTCCTATCATTTTGCCTTTTCATACTGTTCATGGGGTTCTCAAGGCAAGAATATTGAAGTGGTTTGCCATTCCCTTCTCCAGTGGATCACATTTGTCAGATCTCTCCACCATGACCCGCCTGTCTTGGGTTGCCCCATGGGCAGGGCTTAGTTTCATTGAGTTAGACAAGGCTGTGGTCCTAGTGTGATTAGATTGACTAGTTTTCTGTGAGTATGGTTTCAGTGTGTCTGCCCTCTGATGCCCTCTTGCAACACCTACCATCTTACTTGGGTTTCTCTTACCTTGGGCATTGGGTATCTCTTCACGGCTGCTCCAGCAAAGCGCAGCTGCTGATCCTTACCTTGGATGAGGGGTATCTCTTCACTGCCGCCCTTCCTGACCTTCAACGTAGGATAGCTCCTCTAGGCCCTCCTGTGCCTGAGCAGCCACTGCTCCTTGAACGTGGGGTTTGTCCTCCCAGCTGCCACCCCTGGCCTCGGGCATGGGGTTGGCCCTCCTAGCCGCCGCCCCTGGCCTCGGGTATAGGGTAGCTCCTCCCGGCCACTGCCCCTGACCTCGTTCGCGGGGTGTCTCCTCTCAGCCACCGCCCTTGACCTAGTATGTATTTATTGAAAAAACCTGCAAATAAAGTGGATCCATTCAGTTCACAACCATGTCATTCAAGGTTCAGCTGAATTTTCATAGTAATATACATGCAATGGGTTCATATTTTCTATTTTTTGCTACCATATACTTAGATAGGCAATACACATAGGAAAAAACTGAAAATCAATGTCATACAATTAACAAATAATGAAACTGGAATTTATATCCATGTCTTTTGACCCCAAGATTCTTTTCTTTTTAATAGCCTAAAACTAAAGAAAGAATTATTCACAGAGTTTCTTGGAAATTAATAGAATCTCTAGATACTGCAAATCAACTTACCTAAATTTATTTTTAAATCATTCAGATATTAAAAATGAATGTAATGCTTAAATTTTAATAGAAGTACATGTATTAAAATTTAGCTTTAAGATACTTAAATTTGAAAGTTAGGTAAGTGTAACTTATTAAGCAAATGTGATTACTCTAATTTTTTGTTACTTTTTTGACATCGGAATGCTTACCAATCAATAAAGTAGCCCATGAAGCATAACTCTAAGGAAAACAAAGACCAAAAGTTAAAAGCTTTAAATGCTTCTTCATTCAAAAATAGCTATAAAATAGAGATTGGAGAAAACATTAAGTATTAGTGCTTAATTGAGTGCTGGTTCATTGGGTGGGATGGCAATACAGGGCAGTGAGAATGAGGGAAGGTGGAGTTAAACATGAAGAATGGAAAGCAATGTAAAGTGATGATTATTGGGCTAGCCACTGCTTCATGAGGAGATATGAACAGACACAACTGGTCATTCAGCAGATGCATCCACACAGCATGAAGAATATCTCTGGAGAATTGAAAGAGACACATATACCCCAATATTCATGGCAGCACTTTTTACAATAGCTAGGACATGGAAGCAACCTAGATGTCCATCGGCAGACCAATGGATAAGAAAGCTGTGGTACATATACACAATGGAATATTACTCTGCCACTGAAAACAATGCATTTGAATCAGTTCTAATGAAGTGGATGAAACTGGAGCCTATTATACAGAGTGAAGTAAGTCAGAAAGAAAAACACCAATACAGTATATTAACATATATATATATATAGAATTTAGAAAGATGGTAATGATGGCCCTATATGTGAGATAGCAAAACATACACAGATATAAAGAACAGACTTTTGGACTCTGTGGGAGAAGGTGAGGGTGGAATGATTTGAGAGAATATCACTGAAACATGTATATTATCATAGGTAAAATAGATCACCAGCCCAGGTTTGATGCATGAAACAGGGTGCTCAGGGCTAGAGCACTGGGATGACCCTGAGGGATGGGATGGGGAGGGAGGTGGGAGGGGGTTCAGGATGGGGAATACATATACACCCATGGCTGATTCATGTCAATGTATTGCAAAAACCACTACAATATTGTAGAGAAATTAGTCCCCAATTAAAATAAATTAATTAATTTTAAAAAATAAACATATTACATATTCAGTCATGGGAAACTTCCAATCAATATGGTAGACTGAGGTGACACAGAGGAAACCTCCATTCCACCACAAACAAATAAAAATGCTAATAAAAATAAATACCAATCATAACAAAAGAAAATAAAACTGAGTGAAAACAGGAAAGAGAAACTTCTATATACCAGAAAAAAGAGACAACTCAAAACCAGAAAGATGAGCTGAAAGCAAATAACCACACATGGAAAGACTCAGATAGGGACCCAACAAGTCTGGGTTTAATATACTCTGGGAGGCAAAACATAAAAATTCAGGCCCCCAAAAAATGAGGGGATTGAACTTGGTCTTCTGAATAAAGCTGGGAACATAAAAGGCTGCCCCAACAATATGCAAGATAAGGAATGAAAAATGCTTCTGACCACTAGCCTGGGTTCACTTTAAGATCCCTACAAAGGAGAGAGTGGGGTGATTTGAGAGAATAGTATTGAAACATATTCTTTACCATATGTAAAAAAGATGACCAGAGAAGTTTGATGTATGACACCAGGCACCCAAAGCCAGTGCTCTGTGACAACCTAGAGGAAGGGAATGGGGAGGGATGGAGAGAATACATGTATGCCTATTCATATTGATGTATGGCAAAACCCATCACAGTATTGTAATTATACTCCAAGTTAAATAAATGAATAATTTTAAAAAAGAATATTTCTGGAAAGTTTTAAGAAAAAAAAAATATATATATATATATATATATGCCTCAGAACAGTCTGAAGAAAAATAACAGAAAGTATGAATCTTCACAGGTCCTGCCCATCTCCTTTATCCCTTTATTTGAAGCTGTCCCACTAGCGCTTAACTTCTTGCACATCTGGGTTGCATCTTATCTTTAACAACCTCTTGAGAAGCACTGTCCCATGCCCCCAGTATAGCTAGTAGGCCCCAGGCAGCTGAACCATGCAAGTGAACATATAGAAAAATCAACCATGAAAATGGCTGAAGAGGAGTTAAAGTTCCTTAAGCGATCTTCAGTCTTTTTCATTCTTTTTTCTTTTTGCTCCTCTGATTGAATGAATTCTGCCACTTTGTCTTAGAGTTTCTCAATCCTTTCTTCTACTTAATCTAGTCTGATGCCAAAGAATTGATGCTTTTGAACTGTGGTGTTGGAGAAGATTCTTGAGAGTCCCTTGGACTGCAAGGAGATCCAACCAGTCCATTCTAAAGGAGATCAGCCCTGGGTGTTCTTTGGAAGGAATGATGCTAAAGCTGAAACTCCAGTACTTTGGCCACCTCATGCGAAGAGTTGACTCATTGGAAAAGACTCTGATGCTGGGAAGGATTGGGGGCTGGAGGAGAAGGGGATGACAGAGAATGAGATGGCTGGATGGCATCACTGACTCGATGGATGTGAGTTTGAGTGAACTCCGGGAGTTGGTGATGGACAGGGAGTCCTGGTAGGCTGTGATTCATGGGGTCGCAAAGAGTAGGACATGACTGAGCGACTGAACGGAACTGAACTGATATTGAATCTCTTTATTAATTTTTCAGTTCAATTATTGTATTCTTTGACTCTGTGACTTCTGTTTGGTACTTTTTAATGTATGTTTTCTATCTCTTTGTGAAAATTTTCACTTTGCTTATATATTGCTCTTCTCATCTCAGTAGGTATCTTTATGATTGATGTTTTGAACATTCTATCAAGTAAACCATTTATTTCTATTTCTTTAAGATTGGTTTATGAAGATTTATCTTGTTCTTTTGTTTGGAACATATTTAGTTATTTCCTCATTGTTCTTGTTTCTCTGTGTTTGTTTCTGCTCATTAAATAAAACAGCCACCTTCCCAGTCGTGACAGACTGGTCTCATGTAGGAGATGAGCCTTATCAGTCAGCTTTTCAAGCTCCTGATATCTTCTCTGTGTGATTGTCCAAGTCACTGTCTTTGTTATCAGTGGGTTCTGAATAGTTGATACTGTGCCAACATCTATTAGGGTCTCAAAGTAAAGAGTTTCACTCAGCACCTAGATTCTGGCAAACTGGAAATCCTACTTTTAGGCAGTGGCTTGTAAACTATACAGTCAAACAACTTAAAGGTAAAGACCTAAAGAGATAGGTACTTTGTCTGCTCCTTCTGCACTGATTCTCTGGCAAGGATAGCCATGGTGAGCGCTAGTGCACCCATTAAGAACTGCATTTTGAAAAAAAAAAAAGAACTTCATTTTGTCTTCTATTTTCCTATAGGTATGGTGTCATGGGCACAAGTCTCATTGGCTTTTAGAAGTAGGTGTTTTAGGGGTCCATCACTCAGGTAGGAGTCTTAAAACTTGAGATCCTAAATGTACAGGTCAAATTCTTTGCTTCTTAGGAAGCAATTGGGATTTCAGGGTTCCCTCCTGAATATCCGGCCTTGTGTCAGGGTGAGATTTATGGCAAGATATATCTCAGTCTTTCCTACCTGTTTCAGTTTGGGTACTTTCTCATTCACTCAATGTATAAGGAATCATTCAGCTTGTTTCTAGATTTCTCTCAGAGGGAAATGCACAATGTGTAGCTATACATTTGGTGTGAACACAGGAAGAGGGAAATTCAGGGAGTTTCCTATGTTGTCATCTTAGCCTGAAGTCTAATTAGTCTGTTATAATTTGAATTATCTTAGTATATCTGTTTTGGAGAAGGCAATGGCACCCCACTCCAGTACTCTTGCCTGGAAAATCCCATGGACAGAAGAGCCTGTTAGGCTGCAGTCCTTGGGGTCGCTAAGAGTCGGACACGACTGAGCGACTTCACTTTCACGCATTGGAGAAGGAAATGGCAACCCACTCCAGTGTTCTTGCCTGGAGAATCCCAGGGATGGGGGAGCCTGGTGCGCTTCTGTCTATGGGGTCGCACAGAGTTGGACACGACTGTAGTGACTTAGCAGCAGCAGCAATATATCTGTTTATATTGTATCTAATTTTTGTAATAATTTTATAGGGATTTGAACTTATAGTTGCACATATTTATGTTGTTGTTGTTCAGTTGCTCAGCTGTGTCCAACTCTCTATGACCCTGGACTGCAGCACACCAGGCTTCCCTGTCCTTCATTATCTCCTGGAGTTTGCTCCAACTCATACCCAACCATCTCATCCTCTATCACTCACTTCTTTTCATGCCCTCAGTCTTTCCGAGCATCAGGGCCTTTCCCAATGAGTCATCCCTTCACATCAGATGGCCAAAGTATTGGAGCTTCAGCTTCAACATCAGTCATTCTAATGAATATTCAGGATTGATTTCCTTTAAGATTGACTGGTTTGATTTCCCTGCAGTCCAAGGGACTCTCAAGAGTCTTCTCCAAAACCACAGTTCAAAAACATCGATTCTTCAGCCCTTAGCCTTCTTTATGTTTCAACAGTCACATCTACACATGACTACTGGAAAAACCATAGCTTTTACTAAGCAGACTTTGGTGGTTGAATCACACTTGTAATGCAAGAGAATTGCAGCAGTTTCTTTAAAAATGTTCCATACATTGGGTCATCCCAGTGCACCAGCCCCAAGCATCCAGTATCATGCATCGAACCTGGACTATTTCAGCTTAAGATGTACTACAATATGCCATTGCCACATTAATTTTCCTGACACAGCTTACACCTATACCATTCCCTGAAACAAAATCTTTATGAGTTTCTCATTGTCTACAAAATTAAGTTCAAATTTATGAAACTGGCTTTCCCATATATATGTTCCCTTCCATTGTACAAGGACTAATCTTTGTTTCCTTAACTTCACCTCACCACACATACATATATACATAAGACACCCATCCTCTCTTCATTCATCTTTTTGCAATAATCTCATCGTGGCCAATCCCACCCATGTATTAAGATCTATGACACACCTTGCCTGATCCTTTAAACACTTGAGTTTAACACTTCACTAGATTCTGTGATGTTTTGTACATACCATTTTCATGGCATTTAGCACATCTCTTTTGTATTATGATTGCTTGTGCATACCTTAACAAAGTCATCTTTCTCTTCATCTGGGTATCCTTTAATAAGCCTCAGTTCAGTTCAGTTCAGTCGCTCAGTCATGTCCGACTCTTTGCAACCCCATGAATTGCAGCACGCCAGGCCTCCCTGTCCATCACCAACTCCCAGAGTTCACTCAAACTCACGTCCATCGAGTTGGTGATGCCATTCAGCCATCTCATCCTCTGTTGTACCCTTCTCCTCATGCCCCCAATCCCTCCCAGCATCAGAGTCCTTTCCAATGAGTCAACTCTTCGCATGAGGTGGCCAAAGTACTGGAGTTTCAGCTTTAGCATCAGTCCTTCCAATGAACACCCAGGACTGATCTCCTTTAGAATGGACTAGTTGGATCTCCTTGCAGTCCAAGGGACTCTCAAGAGTCTTCTCCAACACCACAGTTCAAAAGCATCAATTTTTCAGTGCTCAGCTTTCTTCACAGTCCAACTCTCACATTCATACATGAACACTGGAAAAACCATAGCCTTGACTAGATAGACCTTTGTAAGCAATGTAATGTCTCTGCTTTTCAATATGCTATCTAGGTTGGTCATAAATTTTATTCCAAGGAGTAAATGTCTTTTAATTTCATGGCTGCAATCACCATCTGCAGTGATTTTGGAACCCAAAAAAAATAAAGTTTGATACTGTTTCCACTGTTTCCCCATCTATTTGCCATGAAGTGATGGGACCAAATGCCATGATCTTAGTTTTCTGAATGTTGAGCTTTAAGTCAACTTTTTCACTCTCCTCTTTCACTTTCATCAAGAAGCTTTTTAGTTCCTCCTCATTTCCTGCCATAAGGTGGTGTCATCTGCATATTCTCCCGGCAATCTTGATTCCAGCTTGTGCTTCTTCCAGTCCAGCATTTCTCATGATGTACTCTGCATATAAGTTAAATAAGCAGGGTGACAATATACAGCCTTGACGTACTCCTTTTCTTATTTGGAGCCAGTCTGTTATTCCATGTCCAGATTGGTATTTTGTATAGGACATTTGTTCAATAAATATTTGTAAAGCTAATGTGAGACCCAAGCAAAATTAGTTGCTCACTTTTGAAAATGCCTATGTATTGTGAAAGTAATCACCATGAAATTATTGATAGCTGAATATTGAGGCAAGTAGGGAAAGCTCCAGAGAAGTGAATTTATGTATAATTGGTTGAACACCTAGGACATAATGATTCAAAATGAAGCATTTGTACAAGGTAACAGCAAGCACTGGAATCTAGAATTGTGTGTTGGTATTGATTAAGATCACTAATGAAGAATAGCAAACAAAGGCCTAAATAGTTCTTTGTTGGATACCAATTAACTGCCAATCTGTCTGCTCTAATAGGCCACTATTAGAGGAAATAATCAAATTAGCTACACTCATTAGAAACATTTATTGCCTACATATTACTTTTGCCCTAAAATCAGTCCAATTCAGCAAACGTGTTCATCAAAACTGCCCACCAAAACAGCTTTTAAAATAACAGAAGTGCTTGATCTAAGTTGCTTGAAATATAAGTCTTTTTTACTATAATAACATCCTAAATATTTAAAATAGTAAGAAAATTTGTTTCTTAAAATAACTTTAGAATACTCCTATTTTTTTTTTTTTTTAACTTCTGAATTGCTTTCTGCATCTATAAAGCTATCTAAATCCCTGCTGATTTATCCTTGCACTTTCAGTAGGATTTCCTTGCTCCTGGGCAGCAGACAGTCTTGTTAATAATGGCAAATCCTTTCAGTCCCTGATTGGTACAGTTGAGGCTTTGACTGACAAGGTAATAAAAGTGTTAATGAGACAGAGAGTCAAAGTCAGAGATCAATAGTTGCCAATTAAAAAAAAAATGTTGATGCTTAATTTTATAGAATTTCCTTAAACCAGTTATAAATATTTTGCATCAAAATGGAGACTTTCCATTTATTAATTGATGATTTTTTTAAGTCTCTGGCAAACCTGTCATACATATTGCATTAAAGCATAACCATGCTGTTGGATGGATATCATTCATATAATCATGCCTGAATTCTTTAACTTGCCATTCACAATCTGGTAGTCTTCAGACAGTGTGTTTTCTCAAAAGACTACGCAAAAGACTTTATAAACAACACCCTTGCAAAACACTCATGAGGGCTGCTGCTGCTGCATCACTTCAGTCGTGTCTGACTCTGTGTGATCCCATAGATGGAAGCCAACCAGGCTCCCCCATCCCTGGGATTCTCCAGACAATAGTACTGGAGAGGGCTGTCATTTCCTTCTTCTTATGAGGGCTAAATGATATGACATATATAAAAACATAAATAGAGTGTTTGGCATATAGAAGACATATCAGAAATGATAAGCATTATTATTTCAAGCACATATAAAATTTTATCTCAGTTAAGACAGGTTTAGAACTCAAAGATATGTTTTTTGTCTTTTTCCTTCATCTTAGATGTTATAATGTTGAATTAATAGGACCAAAATTGGATTCAAGAGGTATAAATAATATCTTTCATTTATAAAAGTTTACTTATATTTTATATAAATTATTTATATTTATATAAATAAAATATAAAAGGATATATTTTATTTATAAAAAAATTATTTTATTTTATTCAAGTGTTGATCTGGCCCCAACACTTCATGGCAAATAGATGGGAAAACAATGGAAACAGTGACAGATTTTATTTTGGGGGGCTCCAAAATCACTGCAAATGGTGACTTCAGCCAATTATTTAAGTTGTGAATGATGGAGTCAGTTTGTTGTGAAGCCAATACTAGTTGATACAAAGGGATGGAAAATTAAATCAAAATAGAGCAAACATCAACTGAAAGCAGAGGACCACAAAATAATTGTAGATATTCATTTCAGTTCAGTTCAGTGGCTCAGTCATGTCTGACTCTTTGTGACCCCATGGACTGCAGCACACCGGGGTTTCCTGTCCGTCATCAGCTCCTGGAGCTTGCTCAAACTCATGTCTCTTGAGTCGGTGGTGCCATCCAACCATGTCATGCTCTGTTGTCCCCTTCTCTTCCAGCCTTCAATCTTTCCTAGCATCAGGGTCTTTTCCAATGAGTCGGTCCTTTGCATCAGGTGGCCAAAGTTGGAGCTTCAGCATCAGTCCTTCCAATAAATATTCAGGACTGATTTCCTGAATTAAAAGAAGCTTGCACCTTGGAAGAAAAGCTATGACCAACTAGACAGCATGTTAAAAAGCAGAGACATTACTTTGCCAACAAAGATCCCACTAGTTAAAGCTATGGTTTTTCCAACAGTTATGTATGGATATGAGAGTTGGAGTATACAGAAAGCTGAGCAGTGGAGAATTCATGCTTTTGAACTGTGGTTTTGGAAAAGACTCTTAAGAGTCCCTTGGACTGCAAGGATATCAAACCAGTCAATCCTAAGGGAAATCAGACCTGAATGTTCATTGGAAGGACTGATGCTTAAGCTCCAACTTTGGCCACCTGATGCAAAGAACTGAACATTGGAAAAGACCCTAATGCTAGGAAAGATTGAAGGCAGGAGGAGAAGGGACAACAGAGGGTGAGATGGTTGGATGGCATCACCAACTAGATGGACATGAGTTTGAGCAAGCTCCAGGGGTTGGTGACAGACAGGGAAGCCTGACGTGCTGCAGTCCAGTTCAGTTCATTGGCTCAGTCGTGTCCGACTCTTTGCAACCCCATGAACCACAGCAGGCCAGGCCCTCCTGTCCATCACCAACTCCCGGAGTTCACCCAAACCCATGTCCACTGAGTCGGTGATGCCATCCAACCATCTCATCCTCTGTCGTCCCCTTCTCCTCCTGCCTTCAATCTTTCCCAGCATCAAGGACTTTTCAAATATGAGTCAGCTCTTCGTATCAGGTGGCCAAAGTATTGGACTTTCAGCTTCAAAATAAGTCCTACTAATGAACACCCAGGACTGATCTCCTTTAGGATGGGCTGGTTGGATCTTCTTGCAGTCCAATGGACTCTCAAGAGTCTTCTCCAACACCACAGTCCAAAAGCATCAATTCTTCAGAGCTCAGCTTTGTTTATAGTCCAATTCTCACATCCATACATGACCACTGGAAAAACCATAGCCTTGACTACATCGACCTTTGTTGGCAAAGTAATGTTTCTGCTTTTGAATATGCTGTCTAGATTGGTCATAACTTTCCTTCCAAGGAGTAAGTGTCTTTTAATTTTATGGCTGCAATCACCATCTGCAGTGATTTTGAAGCCCAAAAAATTTAAGTCTGACATGTTTCCAGTGATTCCCATCTATTTCCCATGAAGTGATGGGACCAGATGCCATGATCTTCGTTTTCTGAATGCTGAGCTTTAAGCCAACTTTTTTCAGTCTCCTATTTCACTTTCATCAGGAGGCTCTTTAGTTCTCCTTCACTTTCTGCCATAAGGGTGGTGTCATCTGCATATCTGAGGTTGTTGATATCTCTCCCAGTAATCTTGATTCCAGCTTGCGCTTCCTCCAGCCCAGCGTTTCTCGTGATGTACTCTGCATAGAAGTTAAATAAACAGGGTGACAATATACAGTCTTGATGTACTCCTTTTCCTATTTGGAACCAGTTTGTTGTTCCATGTCCAGTTTTAACTATTGCTTCCTGACCTGCATACAGGTTTCTCAAGAGGCAGGTCAGGTGATCTGGTATTCCCATCTCTTGAAGAATTTCCCACAGTTTATTGTGATCCACACAGTCAAAGGCTTTGGCATAGTCAATAAAGCAGAAATAGATGTTTTTCAGGAACTCTCTTGCTTTTTCAATGATCCAGAAGATGTTGGCAATTTGAACTCTTGTTCCTCTGCCTTTTCTAAAACCAGCTTGAACATCTGGAAGTTCACAGTTCACATATTGCTGAAGTCTGGCTTGGAGAATTTTGAGCATTACTTTACTAGCGTGTGAGATGAGTGCAATTGTGTGGTAGTTTGAGCATTCTTTGGCATTGCCTTTCTTTGGGATTGGAATGAAAACTGACTTTTTCCAGTCCTGTGGCCACTGCTGAGTTTTCCAGATTTTCTGGCGTATTGAGTGCAGCACTTCCACAGCATCATCTTTCAGGAATTGAAATAGCTCAACTGGGATTCCATCACCTCCATTAGCTTTGTTCATAGTGATGCTTCCTAAGGCCCACTTGACTTCACATTCCAGGATGTCTGGCTCTAGGTCAGTGATCACACCATCGTGATTATCTAGGTCGTGAAGATCTTTTTTATATAGTTCTTCTGTGTATTCTTGCCACCTCTTCTTAATATCTTCTGTTTCTGTTAGGTCCATACCATTTCTGTCCTTTATTGAGCCCATCTTTGCATGAAATGTTCCCTTGGTATCTCTAATTTTCTTGAAGAGATCTCTAGCCTTTCCCATTCTATTGTTTTCCTCTATTTCTTTGCATTGATCACTGAAGAAGGCTTTCTTATCTCTCCTTGCTATTCTTTGGAACTTTTCATTCAAATGGGTATATCTTTCCTTTTCTCTTTTGCTTTTCGCTTCCCTTCTTTTCACAGCTATTTATAAGGCCTCCTCAGACAGCCATTTTGCTTTTTTGCATTTCTTTTTCTTGGGGATGTTCTTGATCCCTGTCTCCTGTACAATGTCATGAACCTCCATCCATAGTTCATCAGGCACTTAGTCTGTCAGATCTAGTCCCTTAAATCTATTTCTCACATCCACTGTGTAGTCATAAGGGATTTTATTTAGGTCATACCTGAATGGTGTAGTGGTTTTCTCCACTTTCTTCAATTTCAGTCTGAATTTGGCAATAAGGAGTTCATGATCTGAGCCACAGTCAGCTCCCGGTTTTGTTTTTGCTGACTGTAGAGAGCTTCTCCATCTTTGGCTGCAAAGAATACAATCAGTCTGATTTCAGTGTTGACTATCTGGTGATGTCCATGTGTAAAGTCTTCTCTTGTGTTGTTGGAAGAGGGTATTTTCTATGACCAGTATGTTCTCTTGGCAGAACTCTATTAGACTTTTCCCTGCTTCATTCTGTACTCCAAGGCCAAATCTGCCTGTTACTTCAGGCGTTTCTTGACTTCCTACTTTTGCATTCCAGTCCCCTATAATGAAAAGGACATCTGTTTTGGGTGTTAGTTTTAGAAGGTCTTGTAGGTCTTCATAGAATCGTTCAACTTCAGCTTCTTCAGCGTTATTGGTCAGGGCATAGACTTGGATTACCATGATATTGGATAGTTTGCTTTGGAAATGAACAGAGATCATTTTGCCATTTTTGAGATTGCATCCAAGTACTACATTCCTGACTCTTTTGTTGACCATGATAGCTACTCCATTTCTTCTAAGTGATTCCTGTCCACAGTAGTAGATATAATGGTCATCTGAGTTAAATTCACCCATTGCAGTCCATCTTAGTTCGCTGATTCCTAGAATGCCGATATTCACTCTTGCCATCTCCTGTTTGACCACTTCCAATTTGCCTTGATTCATGGACCTAACGTTCCAGGTTCCTATGCAATATTGCTCTTTACAGCATCAAACCTTTCTTCTATCACCAGTCCCATCCACAACTGGGTGTTGTTTTTGCTTTGGCTCCATCCCTTCATTCTGGAGTTATTTCTCCACTGATCACCAGTAGCATATGGGGCATCTACCGACCTGAGGAGTTCATCTTTCAGTGTCCTATCTTTTTGCCTTTTCATGCTGTTCATGGGATCCTCAAGGCAAGAATACTGAAGTGGTTTGCCATTCCCTTCTCCAGTGGACCACATTCTATCTGACCTCTCCACCGTGACCCGTCCATCTTGGGTGGCCCCACATGGCATGGCTTAGTTTCATTGAGTTAGACAAGGCTGTGGTCCATGTGATCAGATTGACTAGTTGTCTGTGATTGTGGTTTCCATCTGTCTGCCCTGTGATGCCCTTCTAAGTGCCTACCGTCTTACTTGGGTTTCTCTTACCTTGGACATGGCGTATCTCTTCATGGCTGCTCCAGCAGAGCGCAGCTGCTGCTCCTTACCTTGGACGTGGGGTAGCTCCTCTCCACCGCGCTTCTGCACCATCCATGGGTGCTGCAGTCCATGGAGTTGCAAAGAGTCGGACATGACTGAGCCACTGAACTGAAATTAATATCTACAATTATTTTGTGGTCCTCTGTTTTCACTTGATGTTTGCTCTATTTTTATTTCATTTTCCATCCCTTTTTATCAATTAGTATTGGCTTCACAACAAACTAACTTTATTATTCCCAATTTAAATAATTAACAATTTTTATTTGTCACAATTCTATAAGTCAGCTAGCTGTACTTCTGGCCTCGGTCATCCCAGGTGGCATAGAATGGTTTCTGCTGCTGCTGCTAAGTCGCTTCAGTCATGTCCGACTCTGTGCAACCCCATAGATGGCAGCCCACCAGGCTCCCCCGTCCCTGGGATTCTCCAGGCAAGAATACTGGAGTGGGCTGCCATTTCCTCCTCCAATGCATGAAAGTGAAAAGTGAAAGTGAAGTCTCTCAGTCGTGTCCGACTCTTAGCGACCCCATGGACTGCAGCCTACCAGGCTCCTCCATCCATGGGATTCTCCAGGCAAGAGTACTGGAGTGGGGTGCCATTGCTTTCTCCGAGGATGGCTTAGGATGACCTCTTTCTTGTCAAGTAGTTGGTCTGATGTCATAGAAGCCACAGAAGTGATCTGGGCTCATGTGTCTCATCACTTATAAGGCTAGCTCAGGTGTGCACACATGCTGTAGTCACAGGAGTCCCAAGAGTAGCAAGGGAGGGAAAGCCCAGGGACTTTCAAGTCAGCTTCTGTCACATCTGCTATGATCTTTTTGATCAAAGCAAGTCACACCGTCAAGCCCAGAGTAAGAGTTGCTGCTGCTGCTAAGTTGCTTCAGTTGTGTCTGACTCTGTGCGACCCCACCAGGCTCCCCATCCCTGAGATCCTCCAGGCAAGAACACTGGGGTGGGTTGCCATTTCCTTCTCCAATGCATGAAAGTGAAAAGTGAAAGTGAAGTTGCTCAGTCATGTCGACTCCTAGAGACCCCATGGACTGCAGCCTACCAGGCTCCTCCTTCCATGGGATTTTCCAGGCAAGAGTACTGGAGTGGGGTGCCATTGCCTTCTCCAGAGTAAGAGTGTGAAGGACTAATTCCAAGCTTGCAATATAGAGACGTGAATTACTGAGCACATTTCTACAACAAACTACCACACTCTCACACTCTTCTTAGTTGAATGTCCTTAAGAGCTTATAGATTTCCCTACAGATACAATATGATCAGGGTTAAATACATCAAAAGCTCTTAATAACTCTTGTATTTTTATATTCCCACTGCATGTCTGATTAGCCTTTAATTACACATAGTGCTGAGAAACAGATTTGAAGAAAATATATACTGCTTGTATTATATGATCTTTTTGTTGGAACTTTTTGACCTATGGGGGGAAGTGTTTTTATTTTTATCTCTCCAATTTAAAAGCACAGCTTTCACTTTGCTTTATTTTTTCCTTAAAAATATTACTCTGGGATAAATTATGTTTTTCAGTTTAAGGAAGGAACCAATGGGACTTAGAATCTGAGTTGCTCATATATCTTTGTGTGTTCCTTGTTTTTCTTTACAGTTTTATTCTATATGATATGGCTTCATGAAGAAAATGTATCTCATCTGAAAAATGACCAAAAGGACAGGGGAACTGTATCAGTTTATGCAGGCTGTCATAAAAAGTATCACAGACTGGGTGACTTCAACAATAGAAATCTATATTCTCATGATTCTAGATGCTACAAGTTCAAGATCAAGATGCCAGCTATTTCAGTTCCTAGTAAGAGGTCTCTTCTTGGCTTGCAGACAGCTGACTTTCTGCTGTATCCTCATTTGGTAGAGGTGGGGTGGGGGCAGGAAGTAGGTCTCTGGTATCACTTTTCAAAAGGACTCTAATTATATCATTTCAGAGCCTTATCATTATGACTTCATTTAACTTTTGTCATTTCTTTACAGGATCTATCTCCAAACACAGTCATATTGGGGGTTGGAGCTTTATCACATGAATTTGGGGCAGGGATACAATTTGGTCTATAGCAGAAATATTGAAAAATAGTGAAAGCCAAAAACTTAAATCTTTACAAATGTCACCAACATAAGCTAAGTTTGAACTATACAGTGTGCGGTGGTTACAAAATCTTCTATGACTCTCTCTACACAGCATTGACTAATCACAATATAGTAGGAAAAAACAAACCTAAAATTTGATCAAGAAAGATTCACCTGAGCATATGTAACTGAATGTAAAATTTTGCAGGCATGGCTTTATGCAGCACCTAGGATATCCTGTGGAAAATAGCCTGAATAATCATGAAAATATAAATCTTCTTTCAATTAAAATATAAATAACTTTGTAAAACTGTTTTCTATAATATCTTTTTTCACATATTCTTGATTTTTTGATGTGTACCTGGTGTCAGCAGAATTTGGTTTGGAAGTATTTAATGTGACTGGAAAGTAAATGTAAAACTGAACTACTTAAATAATTTTTCCCAAGAGTAAGTAATTGTTTTAAAGCCTGAAAAGTATAAATTTTATAAGTAAATGACCCTGAAACACAGAACAGATAAACTTAGAGAGTTAAAAGTATTTAAAGCATTTTTTTAATGCCTTTACACATTCTTGGCGCAATGCTAAGTAAAAATTTAGCTACAAAATTCTCTAGGGTATTATATCACTAATTGCCTTTATGAACTATAAAATTGCCTATCTCCATTATTTTTCCTGTTCAATATTCTATCACTACAGATGAGTCCAGGGTGTGCTTGTTTTACCAGGGACAGTTGGAAACTGTTATGTGTGGGGGATAGTGCTAAACTAGAAAAGGCTAATTCTCAATGTCAAATTTTCCTATTAGGACTTGAAAACTGATGGTCCTTATATCATTACTTAGGTCACAGTTCTCCAAACCATCAATTATTATATATACCTGTTGATTTCTGAAAGGGTATAGCATAGATCCTACTTCAAGGATCATTCCTGAGAGGAGATGAGAGAATTCATTAGTGCTAGGGTATGGAACCTGCAGTTCAGCTATCTTACCTGGCAGAAAGCAAGAAAGATTCATCTATTTCTGTCTTCTTCCCATCCCTTCCTTCCAACTTCATGTCCTCAACACAACATAAAATATGAAACAAAGGGCAGATAATGAATTTTTTCTATTTCCTTTGTATTTATTCAGTTATTACTTTATTCAATGAAGATTTATTAAGTGTTCACCAGTGTCAGATGGTTGTTATAAAGTCAGGATAAAAATAGCATTAATTTGTTCCTTTAGTAAATATTTATCAAACACCTACTGCTGCTGCTGCTGCTGCTGCTGCTAAGTCGTTTCAGTCATGTCCGACTCTGTGCAACCCCATAGACAGCAGCCCACCAGGCTCCCCCATCCCTGGGATTCTCCAGGCAAGAACACTGGAGTGGGTTGCCATTTCCTTCTCCAATGCATGAAAATGAAAAGTGAAAATGAAGTCGCTCAGTCATGTCCGACTCTTAGCGACCCCACGGACTGCAGCCTACCAGGCTCCTCTATCCATGGGATTTTCCAGGCAAGAATACTGGAGTTGGGTGCCATTGCCTTCTCCCAAACACCTATTATGTGCCAGCAACTATTCTAGGCATCTGTGAATAAAGTAGAAAAAGTTTCCTTCCCTCCTGAAGTTTATATTCTAAGGGGGAAAAACAATAAACAATCAGTTTTTAAATTATATAGCATGTTAGAAGTTGATAGGTGCCAATAATTATTACAACATGATAAGAAAGTAGGAAGTGAGTAAAATAGAGTTAGTGACAAGAATAGAGTGATCCTGGTCGGCCTCATTCAAAGTCTAAAATCTGATCAAAGACCCAAAGAAGACGAGAATGTTAGCTAGGCAGATGTCTAGGGATAGATCATCCAAAATAGAGGGGAAAAGAGCAAAACCTTTAAGGCTGTCATGTGCTTGGTGGCCCCTGGGTTTGAAGCAGAGTAAGCAAAAGAAAGAATTTAGAAGTGAAGGGTCAGGTCACATAAGACTTTGTAAGCCACTGTAAAGCATTGGCGTTAACTCTCTAAAATTGGAGAGGCATCTCAGGGTTCTAAAAAATGGAATGGCGTGTTCAGAGTTATTTAAGTGTTGTTTTTCAGATGTATGTCTTATAAACAGAATGTAACTGTATTTTGTTTTTTAACTCAGTCTGATCATCAATCTTTAGGTGAAAAGTTTATTCCATTCACATGGATTATAAATTTAGATTTATTGCTACCATCTTATTTTGTATTCTATACCCTAACTCTTATTCTATTTTTATATTTGTTTTCATTCTTCCTTTTTCCCAGATTGATCTAGTTTTACCATCATTTGATTTTTTTTCCCTATTTAAAAAATATATTATTATAATTTTATTCTTTTAGTTGTTTCTCCAGAAATTTTAGCTTGCTTATTTAACCTCATCCATTCTAAACATATAATATCTTTATTTTCCTTCTAAGTAATGCAATGACTTTAGAATGCTTGACCCTGATACTACATTCTTTACTTGTTTATAAACAAATTATTGGGTGATATTTTATTTCTGTCTTGAGATCTTTACCATCACAAACCATTGTTTAGATTTTCCCATGTATTTGCCATTGTAACAAACGTCCATCTAGTCAAGGCTATGGTTTTTCCTGTGCTCATGTATGGATGTGAGAGTTGGACTGTGAAGAAAGCTGAGCACCAAATAATTGATGCTTTTGAACTGTGGTGTTGGAGAAGACTCTTGAGAGTCCCTTGGACTGCAAGGAGATCCAACCAGTCCATTCTAAAGAAGATCAGCCCTGGGTGTTCTTTGGAAGGAATGATGCTAAAGCTGAAACTCCAGTACTTTGGCCACCTCATGCGAAGAGTTGACTCATTGGAAAAGACTCTGATGCTGGGAGGGATTAGGGGCAGGAGGAGAAGGGGATGACAGAGAATGAGATGGCTGGATGGCATCACCAACTCGATGGACGTGAGTTTGGGTGAACTCCGGGAGTTGGTGATGGACAGAGAGGCCTGGCGTGCTGTGATTCGTGGGGTCCTAAAGAGTCAGACACGACTGAGTGACTGAACTGAACTGAACTGAACTGTCTACTAAATATTCTTCAATTTCATATCTTTCCCCAATGATCATTTTTTCTGTTGAAGATCTTTTAAACATCTTTTTAGTTACAATGTATTGCTAGCAAAATCTCAGTTTTTGTTTGCCTGAAAAAGTAATTTCACTCTTGGTTTACAAAAATAAGAGTTTGCTCAGTACAGAATCCTAGATTAACAAATATATCCCTGCCTATTTGGGTTATACCTTTCTACTATCATCTGACTTCCGTTGCTATTATTGACAACTCTGTCATTTAAGTTGTCATTTTATTGTATATAATGAAATTATTTTGCCTTGGATGCTTTTAAGAAATTACTATTGTTCATGAGTTACATTCAAAAATTTCCTAATGAAATCAATGCATTGCTGGAATAACACTGCATGCCATGATTCTAATAGTACATTGTTGGATACTATTTCCAAATAATGTATGTAGGACTTTTGCTTCATATTCAGATTTGCATTTGCTTTACTCTTCACATGGAGTTTCTGCAATGCCCTTGACTGGCTTTTTCTTATCAGTCAGAATTCAACATAAGTGTAGCTTTCCCTACTAGATCTTCCTTTTCCAAGCAATCTAAAAAGAAACCTCCTTTACCCTCTATAACTCTACGCTGCTTACATTTTTTCATAACACTAACTAAAATTATCCTACTGATATGCTTGCTAAAGTTTCTGTTTCTATACACTTTCATACCCTCTTCTCAAAATACAGGAAGTTCCCAGTGGATTCTCTTTATTCCTTACAGAAAAGAGCAACTGTGTCCAAATTTCCTTTGCCCTGGCATTTCAGACAAAGTCTTTTAAGTCATATGATTACTGACTTTTATCACTTATTTTGACCCAGAGTGTGAAGAGAATGCTTAGAAGTTCAAGTCACCAAGCTGCCTGGGTCATGGCTCCCTATTTTGCCACAGTTATATTAAAAAATAAAATATCATTAATGAGGCATATCTATACATATTAACTTAGAACACTGTCTATTTCACATGTTAAATAAAACATAATAATTTTAAAATATTAAATGTTGAATAAAGCATAATAATTTTAAAAGGATGATACTTTTTCATTAAAAATAAATATTTTCATATTTGGATGTATATTTTCATTCACATTTATATAAAGGAGCTTGAATATAGCATTATAATGGTGGAGAGGGGAAATTTCAGCTTATTATAATTTCTCCCCAAAAGTTTTAGGCATATAAGGTAATTCCACTACCTTTTTTGTCTTAGTAAATTTATAAAATAATAAAAGACAGGGAAAAAAAGTGAGACATTCACCAAGGATTTCATTAACCAAACTCTGATTCATTAGTTTAAAAATAAATAAATATAAAATTTGTTACTGAAAAAAATCTCTGCTTTCTTTCTTACTCTATTCTTAGAAATACATATTTAGTTTATGATACTTAGTTTCCAGCTTTTATTAAACATTTCCCAAATTCTATTCATGTCTCTAAAATACAATCTCCTATCTGCAATTCATGTTTGTTATAAATGCTTTGCCACTTCATTAACTGACAAGTACCAGAAACAAGGAAAGCTCTATTCGCACATTCAGATGAAAGAGTTGGTGTAACTTTTCTTCAGGATCCTCAAGCCATCATATCTAGATAAATGAGTAAGCACTGTTCTAGTCTTCCATCAGTTTGATACCAAAACAATGAAATGTATAGCACAAAAAGAGCTTAACTCTGCACATTTGATCTCAACAAGGCCATAAAGAAAGAGTGCCCATAAAAGGAGGTCTATATAACTGAATTTCATGGAGGAACAAGAATATATTCTTTTTTATGGGAAATTCTTATGCCTTGGAGTCCAATTGCAAGGGACTGCATTTCAACTCTTATTACTGGGGAAAAAAATAAAAGATGGATTACTCTCTGATCTAACAAAACTCAAATGGCTAGCAGATTGAGCTCTGATACCTTTGCTCCATTTTTCTGAAATATTTGCAATGCAAATAACTGTTCAAGATTCCTTTGGCTACACTAACATTTATGTGTGTCATGCCAAATAAAATAGCTATTTATGTGTTTAAAGGAGAGCATTGCTTGTTCTGTATGTACACACCTGGGCTCACTTCCCTTGAGAAGATGCCTCAACAGCGATAGTATAACAAGACAATAACAGCAGAATAATAGAGATTTATAGTGATTGCCCAGAAGTCAACAGGGGATGGCTCACACAGTGAGCGTAACCATAACAAGTGTCAGTTTTTTCAAGTAGAAAACAAAAGCAGAGCCATTTGATGCAATCTACCGTTTCAGCTACAAAAGCCACACTGAATCTGCAGGCTAATCGTAGCATACTCTTGTTCCCAGAATGAAAAAGAAGAGGGGAAAATCACAAAACATTAAACTGTAAACCCTCCAACCAAAACTGGATGTAAAACTTTAATTTTTTTCTGATAATATCACAGACTTTCATTGCTAAAGATCCAAACTAGGTCACAGACGTGTTTTGCTTAAACTACACAGTAACAAGGAAATCAAGACATTTCCACATATAAAAGTCTTTGATTATCAGCGGATTTAACAAATTCAGAATGGCATTCCTGCACAGTGACAATCAGACCAGCTGAGTAACAGCTGCCCCTTTTGTGAGCCATTTCTTTTCCAGTTGAGCACATCCCTGCCACCCGCCCCCCCCCCACCCCCCACCCCCCACCCCACCACCCCGGGCTTGTCTTTCATTTCTACTCCTTTACTAACTTATAAAGTCATTACTTGTCTGGTACTTCTTGGCATTTGAGTTTGCATTCTCCAGTGCAAATAAATCCTTCTCTATTATTGCTCCAGAGTTAGATTTTATCATCAAGGACCTTACATCCCAAGAGAAGCTCTAAGATAGATATTATGGTCAAAGACAGATATTATGGTGTAAAAGAATTTGAAATGCACAAAGTTGTGGCTTAGAAGTTCTAAAAGGACATACCTATGCAAATAAGAAATACATTTTCAGGGTTATTCCAAAGAAAGGGGATAAATGAGGTTCACTCTTCATAAGAAGAATTTAGAAGAGCATGCATAGTGGTGTAATGGAAGAATCCACAGTCCCATGATACCTCTTGACTCTGTTTTAGGCAGATTATCTTACTTATCTCTGTCAGTTTCCTCATCCCTAAGGTGAAGAAATTGTGTCCAATGATAAGAAGGGCCCCTTCCAACTCCTGGTTTCTGTATGACTGCCAAATTAAGAGAAGGATTCTCTTTTAATCCTTTATGGCTCCAGAGAATAGGGTAGAAAGAGGGAGCATGTTTATGTCTACTTTCTAATTGTTGGTAGTTTTTATGAAGGGAAAACTATATCTGATTAGTGTTTTCCAATAAAATGAAATAATTTCTCCTTTGTTTTACTCATCTTGAATCCTCTAGTATAAGATAACATGCAATAAAACATGTTAAAGATCTGAAAGACTGCTCCAAAATGTCTAGATTTCTGGGAATATCCTGATGATTACAGATATTCCAACTATGATTTTCAAAAGCTATGGTGATAGCCACATTTTCTTCTAGGGTTTCTGACAGGCACTTCATATGATTATCTTATTTAATTCAGATCTCTATTTTACTAACACAGAGCCATTCATTCCTAAGAATTCCAATATGTTCCCTCTCAAATGACATTTTCAGTGCCATGCTATGGAAGTTAAATCACTGAGGTTCAGAAATAGGAACACATAAATCCAGAACAGGACAAGAAGACTTCCTACTGCACAGAGTAACTAACCATGAAGTCTTAGTGAGGAGTTATGGATTTAAGAGATCACATCTGTCCATTCCATCTCCACTTTATTTCTTACATCTTTCAGATGTTTCTCTTTCTGTCAATATATAATTCTTTTTACTTGCATAGACACATACCCTCACATACACACACACAGTACTTATAAATTCTAATGGTTAAAATTTGTTTAAAAAGTAAACAGCTTTCATATCACCAACCATCTCTCTATGTATATTAATATTTAACTGATACTTCATTAGAAAATTGTTGAGAATGTAAAAAAAATCAGTTCCCAGTGAAATTATCATTTTAATGAACCTAATGTTTCTGAAGAAATCACTTAAAAATGTGAAGCCTCATTTTCATCAGCTATAACAGTGATTGGCAAACTGTTTTCTCTAAAGAGCCAGATAGTAAATATTTGGCCCTTACGTACTGTCTGGTCTCTATTGCAAATACTAATTCTTCCATTGCAGCATAAAATTAGTCTGAGATTTTAAAAAGTGAATGAATGTAGCTATGTTCCCAAAATACTTTATTTATGGAAATTTTCATTTCATATAATTTGAACATGTCATGAAATATTGATCTTAAAGGCCACATATGACAAACCTACAGAAAACATCATATTCAATTGTGAAAAGCTAAAAGCATTTTCTCTAAGATCAGGAACAAGATAAGGATGTCCACTCTCACCATGTTTATTCAACATAGTTTTGGAAGTCCTAGCCACGACAATCAGAGAAGAAAAATAAATAAAAGGAATTCAAATTAGTAAAGAAGAAGTTAAACTATCACTCTTTGCAGATAACATAACCTTTCCTTCTCCAGGGGATCCTCCCAACCCAGGGATCGAAACCAGGTCTCTGACATTGCAGGCAGATTCTTTACCAGATGAGCCATAAGAGAAGCCCAATACTATGCATTAAAAATCCTAAAGATGTAGCAAGAAAAGTATAAGACAACACAAACAGAGGGAAAGATATATACCATGTTCTTGGACCAGAAGAAACAATATTGTCAAAATGACTAAATTACCTAAGGTTATCTACAGATTCAATGCAATCATTACCAAATTACCAAAGGTATTTTTCAAAAACTAGAATAAAAAAAATCTTAAAATTTGTATGAAAGTGAAAGTCACTCAGTCATGTCCAACTCATTTCAACCCCATGGGCTGTAGTCTATGGAATTCTCCAGCCCAGAATTCTGGAGTGGGTAGCCGTTCCCTTCTCCAAGGGATCTTCCCAACCCAGGATCGAACCCAGGTCTCCCACACAATAGATGGATTCTTTACCAGCTGAGCCATGGAGACACATAAAACCCCAAATAGCCAAAGCAATCTGGAGAAAGAAAAACAGAACTGGAGGAACCAGGCTCCTTGACTTCAGATTATACTGCAAAATTAGAGTCATCAAAATAGTATGGTATTGGGACCAAAACAGAAATATAGATCAATACAACAGGATAGAAAGCACAGAAATAAACATATGCACCAATAATCAATCAATCTATAACAAAGGAGTCAACACTATACAAGAGAGGAAAAAACATCTTTTCAATAAATGGTGCTGAGAAAACTGGACAGCTACATGTAAAAAAATATGAAATTAGAACATTCTTTAACACCATTCACAAAAATAAACTCAAAATGATTTAAAGACCTAAATGTAAAACCCTTAGAGGAAAACACAGGCAAAATTCTGACATAAATCCCAGCAATATCTTTTTCAAGCCATCTCCTAAAAAGTAATGAAAATAAAAACAAATGGACCCTAACTAAATTTGAAAGCCTTTGCACAGCAAAGGAAACCATAAACAAAATGAAAATGCAACCCCATATTTGCAAATGATGCAACCAACACGGGATTAGTCTCCAAAATTTACAAACAGCTCATGCAGTTCAGTATTGAAAAATGAAAAACCCAATCAAAAAATGAGCAGAAGACCTAAATAGGCATTTCTCCAAAGAAGACATGCAGATGGCCCAGAGGCATGAAAAGATGTTCAACAACACTCATTATGAGAGAAATGCAAATAAAAACTACAATGAGATTTTATCTCACACCAATCAAAATGTCCATCATCAAAAAATTTACAAACAATAAATGCTGGAGAGGGTATGGAGAAAAGAGAACCCTTCTACACTGTTGGTAAGAATGTAAATTAGTATAGTCACCATGCAGAACATTATGGAGATTACTTTAAAAACTAAAAATACAGCTACCACATGATCCAGAAACTCCACTCCTGGGCATATATCTGGAGAAAACCATAATCTTAAAGGATCCATGTACTCCAAATGCTCACAGCAGCACTGTTTACAACAGCCAAGACATGCAAGCAACCTAAATGTCCATCAATGCAATGAATAGATACAGAAGATGTGGTACATATATACAATGGAATATTACTCAGCCATAAAAAAAGAATACAATGCCATTTATAGCAACATGGATTGACATGAAGATTACCATACTATGTGAAGTCAGACAGAGAAAGATAAATATTGTATGATATCACTTACATGCAGAATCTTTTAAAAAATGATATAAATGAACTTATTACAAAAGAAAAAGAGACTCACAAACTTAGAGGATGAACTTATGGTATCAATGGGAAGGAATAGTTTGGGAGTGTAGAGTTGACATGTAAAGTGAAGTGAAGTTGCTCAGTCATGTCTGACTCTTTGCGACCCCATGGAGTGTAGACTACATGGTTCCTCCATCCATGGGATTCTCCAGGCAAAAAGAATACTGGAGTGGGTTGCCGTTTCCTTTTCTAGAGAGTTGACATGTACACACTGCTATTTTTTTTTTTAAATACATAATTAACAAGGAACTGTTGCACAGCACAAGGAGCTCTGTCTAATATTCTGTAGTAACTAAATGGGAAAAAAATTGAAAAAGAACAGATACATGTATATGTATAGCTGAATCACTTTGCTATACACCTGAAACTAACATAGCATTGTTAATCAATTATACTTCTATATAAAATAAAAATATTAAAATATTTAATTTAAAATATAAATTTAAAATATTAACTTATGCAAAGTACTTTATGTAGTATCCATAATATACCCTCAAGAATTATTTATAATAAAAATTGCTACTGATAGCTAAGATTATTTCTATTATTTCATCCATGCCCCTTTTAAAAAACTTAATTATAGGTAAGCATTAGGTTAGGATTTCTAATTTTAATAGGATTAGGAAAATAAAATCCAAGATGTTTCATTATTGCTTATTATAATAAAAATTTTGTTAGTGGGCTTATTTTTTAGTTTCAGTTTAGACAGTCATCAATTTTTACATTGGGTCTGTGCAATTTACTTCCTAAATATCTTCAGTTAGTAATAGAACTTTCCTAAGTCACCATGGATTGTCACAGGAAAGAGAAAGAGAACCTCAGTTTCACAGATAGTTAAAGTTCCAAAAGGTGTATCATAATCCATGGCTATCCAAGTATCATATTTAAAAGGAGGGTTACAGTAAGCCAAGTCCCATTATATTCTATTAATAATACACATATATTGTACTCAACAATTCAGTCTATTGAAGAATATCTGAGACATCCTTGTGTTAAACCAGAGAGAGCTGAGACACAGTGTTAATGTTCACTTTCTAAGCACCATCAGCAATGATTGGTAGAAGCTTCTTAGTAAAGAACCATTTCTAGCAAGTCAACCTCATAGTCTTCAAAATGAAGAAAGTTCATTGTTCATACACTTGTAAGAATACACACAATTCTGTTGTTGCTGTTAAATTTGTAGATGATCCAAAGCTGGTGGTAAGAGGCAATATATTAGATGGCATAATCAAGATAAAAAAATTTACATGATGTCATTTGCAACTGAATAGAATGTAAAAATTTAAAAAAGATGCAGCTTGCATGGGAGAAAAGATTGCTCTGCTCAAACCTTTCCTGAGAGTTGCATTCAACACTTGGCAAGGGGTTCTATAAATCTAGAGACAATGGACTATAACCAGATGAACATAGAGCAAAGCAGTTTTTATGATAAAAGGACTTATAGTCATAGCACAGGAAGGATAGGTAAGAGAAGTGAGAATGTTTATTAAAAAAGAGAGAGAGAGAGACCTAGATGGAATAGGATAACTGTCTTCAAATAGTTGGAGAACTCTCACAGGCAATAGTTCTCTTTAATCTAAATATAGAAAGAGAGAGGATAAGTCCAGTCCAGAGACTGGATGCTACAAGGAGACTGATTTCTACCAGTTTAAGAAAAAGTATTGAACAGAGTCATTGAAAGATGGAATGGGCTACCTTTGGAGGTGAAGGCTGCCTTTCTGCAAGTGTGCAGCTTGGGATGGATGGCCACTTGGTGGGAATGTTGTAAAGAATTCCACTTTTCAAATACCACTTTGATGATATGGACAAAACACTTACAAAAACAGTTTATGTTTCCATTTCTAAAAAGATCTTCAGATGGTGCAATGCCCACACTGATGGTTTGGAAACAACTTACATTCCTTAGATAATTTTCCAATTTAGGAACACGATTATTATTGGATTGAAGAAAATTAGACAATATTTTATCAACCTGCAAAAACACAGAGATGACAGAATTCTTCCATAATCAAAATGTTTAGTGAAAACAGCCCAATAAAATATAACACAAATTTTAATCTAGAGTCTTCTTTTTCAAAGTGTATCCTCCAAATTTAATAATTAATATGTTTTCCTTCTATAAAACAAACTTGCCTCAAATTATTTTAACTACGTTTTATTTCCTTGGAAGTGTAGTATAGAATTGGCTAGTGACAGCTGTTACCAACTGAATGATTAGGGAAGTTCTTTGCTGTGATAGTTTCCTGACTTATGTACCTTTTGTCTCTGTGATTGGTCTTCTACAATCAACTATAAATATGTAGGGAAAGACACAACTCTAAGAAGACTAAGCTGGGGGGCAACTGTTGAGTGGTGTGCAATCCACGTACAGTTCAGCCACCAAGAGCACCTTCAAACAGCCATAATTCTTGATGTGTTAACGTGGAAAATAAATGTAGAACTGAAATCTCCACAGAGGGAAAAGCAAGTTGTCCCTGGGGAGAACAAGATGCTAATCTTCTGCAAACTTTCAACAACTGATTCATATTTCTCCACTGAGTATCAAAGGGGTCATATTTGTACTCATTGTGTGTGTGTTAATCACTCAGTCATATCCAACTCTTTGCAATCCCATGGACTATAGCCCAACAGGCTCCTCTGTCCATGGAGTTCTCCAGGCAAGAATATTGAAAGTGGGTAGCCATTCCCTTCTTCAGGGGATCTGCCCAACCCAGGGAATGAATTCAGGTCTCCTGCTTTGTAGGCAGATTGTCTACCATCTGAGCCACCAGGAAAGCCCTTGTAGTAACTGATTTATAAGGAAAAAACTTTTGGCAGGACAATTAACTTAAAAGTGTGAGGAAAAAGAAGAACAATATACTGCATGTCTCAGATTTCCCTAAATTTGGACACCATGGGAAATAGATGGGGAAACAGTGGAAACAGTGTCAGACTTTATTTTTTTGGGCTCCAAAATCACTGCAGATGGTGACTGCAGCCATGAAATTAAAATACACTTACTCCTTGGAAGGAAAGTCATGACCAACCTAGATAGCATATTCAAAAACAGAGACATTACTTTGCCAACAAAGGTTCGTCTAGTCAAGGCTATGGTTTTTCCTGTGGTCATGTATGGATGTGAGAGTTGGACTGTGAAGAAGGCTGAGCACTGAAGAATTGATGCTTTTGAACTGTGGTGTTGGAGAAGACTCTTGAGAGTCCCTTGGACTGCAAGGAGATCCAACCAGTCCATTCTGAAGGAGATCAGCCCTGTGTTTTCTTTGGAGGGAATGATGCTAAAGCTGAAACTCCAGTACTTTGGCCACTTCATGCGAAGAGTTGACTCATTGGAAAAGACTCTGATGCTGGGAGGGATTGGGGGCAGGAGGAGAAGGGGACGACAGAGGATGAGATGTCTGGATAGCATCACTGACTCAATGGACGTGAGTCTGAGTGAACTCCGGGAGTTGGTGATGGACAGGGAGGCCTGGCGTGCTGCAATTCATGGGGTTGCAAAGAGTCGGACACGACTGAGCGACTGAACTGAAGTGTAATATGGACTTCCCTGGTAGCTCAGCTGGTATAGAATTGGCCTGCAATGCAGGAGACCTGAGTTCGATCCCTGGGTTGGGAATAGTCCCTGGAGAAGGGCATGGCAACCCACTCCAGTATTCTTGCCTGGAGACTATCATGATTTTTAAGTTCTGTTGCAAAAGTTCTAGGGCACCTACCATAGTTTAGTCTCAGGCCAAACTACAGGGAGGGAACAAAGCGCCTCCCATCAGCAAAGGATTGAATTAAAATTTACTGAGCATGGTCCCTGCCAACCAGAGCAAGATTCAGTTTTCTCCATAGTCAGTCACTCCCATCAGGAAGCTTCCACAAGCCTCTTATCCTCATCCATCAGAGGGCAGAAAGAATGAAAGCCATAATGACAGAAAACTAAACAAACTGATCACATGGACCACAGCCTTGTCTAACTCAATGAAACTATCAGTCATGCCATGTAGGGCCATCCAAGACAGATGGGTCATGGTGGAGAGTTTTGAAAAATGTGGTCCACTGGAGAAGGGAATGGCAAACCACTTCAGCATTCATGCCTTGAGAATCCCATGAACAGTAGGAAAAGGCAAAAAGATATGACATTGAAAGATGAACTCCCCGGGTTGGTAGGCGCCCAATATGCTACTGGAGAAGAGCAGAGAAATAGGTGCATGATTCAAGGTAAATTTGAAGTGGTCAAGAGATGGCAACACTGAACATCGACATTTTAATAATCAGTGAACTAAATGGACTTGAATGGGCAATTTTAATTCAGATGAACATTATATCTACTACTGTGGGCAAGAATCCCTTAGAAGAAATGGAGTAGCACTCATAGGCAACTGAAGAGTCCAAAATGCAGTACTTGGGTACAAGCTCAAAAATGACAGAATGATCTCTGTTAATTTCCAAAGCTAACAATTCAATATCACAGTAATTCAATTCTATGCCCCAGCCACTAATGCCAAAGAAGAGGAAGTTGAACAGTTCTCTGAAGCCCTACAAGACCTTCTAGAACTAACACCAAAAAAAAAAAAAGATGTCCTTTTCATCATAGGGGACTGGAATGCAAAAATAGGAAGCCAAGAGATACCTGGATAAACAGGCAAGTTTGGCCTTGGGAGTACAAAATGAACCAGAGCAAATGCTAACAGAGTTTTGCCAACAGAATGCACTGGTCATAGCAAACACCCTCCTCCAACAACACAAGAGATGACTCTACACATGGACATCACCAAGTGGTCAATACTGAAATCAGATTGATTATATTCTTTGCAGGTGAAGATAGAGAAGCTCTAAACAGTCAGCACAACAACACTGGGAGCTGACTATGGCTCAGATCATGAACTCCTTATTGCCATATTCAGACTTAAATTGAAGAAAGTAGGGAAAACCACTAGACTATTCAGGTATGACCTAAATCTAACTTCTTATGATTATACAGTGGAAGTGACAAGTATATTCAAAGGATTAGATCTGATAGAGTGCCTGAAGAATTATGGACGGAGGTTAGTGACACTGTACAAGAGGTGGTGATCAAAACCATCCCCAAGAAAAAGAAATGCAAAAAGGCAAAATAGTGTTCTGAGTAGACCTTACAAATAGCTGAGAAAAGAAAAGAATTGAAAGGCAAAGGAGAAAAATAAAGATATACCCATCTGAATGCAGAGTTCCTAAGAATAGCAAGGAGAGATAAGAAAGCCTTCCTCAGTGATAAATGCAAAGAAATAGAGTAAAACAATAGAATGGGAAATACTAGAGATCTCTTTAAGAAAAATTACAGCTAGCAAGGGATGATTTCATGCAAAGATGGGCACCATAAAGGACAGAATTGGTATGGACCTAATAGAAGCAGATGATATTAAGAAAAGGTGGTAAGAATACACAGAACTATACAAAAAAAGATCTTCATGACCCAGATGATCATGATGGTGTGATCACTCACCTAGAGCCAGACATTCTGGAATGTGAAGTCAAGTGGGCTTCAGGAAGCATCAAAACAAACAAAGCTAGTGGAGGTGATGGAATTCCAGTTGAACTATTTCAAATCCTAAAAGATGATGCTGTGAAAGTGCTGCACTCAATATGCCAGCAAATTTGGAAGACTCACCAGTGGCCCCGGGACTGGAAAAAAGTCAGTTTTCATTCTAAATCCCAAAGAAATGCAATGACAAAGAATTTCACATTCTAGCAAAGTAATGCTCAAAATTCTCCAAGCTAGGTTTCAATAGTATGTGAACTGAGAACTTCCAGATGTTCAAGTTGGATTTAGAAAAGGCAGAGGAACCAGAGATCAAATTGCTAACATCTGCTGGATCATAAAAAAGCAACTGAATTCCAGGAAAATATCTACTTCTGTTACATTGACTATGACAAAGCCTTTGACTGTATGGATCACAACAAACTGGAAAATTCTTAAAGAGAAAAGAATACCAGACCACTTTACCTGCCTCCTGAGAAACCTATATACAAGTTAAGAAGTAATAGTTAGAATCAGACATGGAACCACAGACTGGTTTAAACTGGGAAAGGAGTGTGTCAAGGCTATATATTTCACCCTAATTATTTAACTTCTATGCAGAGTACATCATGCAAAATGCTGGGCTAAATGAAGCACAAGCTGGTATCAAGATTGCTGGTAGAGATATCAGTAACCTCAGATATTCAGATGACACCACCCTTATGGCAGAAAGTGAAGAAGAACTAAAGAGCCTCTTCATGAAAGTGAAAGAGGAGAGTGAAAAAACTGGCTTAAAACAACATTCAAAAAGCTAAGATAATGGCATCTGGTCCCATCACTTCATGGCAAATAGATGGGGAAACAACAGAAACAGTGACAGACTTTATTTTCTTAGGCTCCAAAATCACTGCAAATGGTGACTGCTGCCATGAAATTAAAAGACACTTGCTCCTTGGAAGAAAAGCTATGACAAACCTAAACAGCATATTAAAAAGCAGAGACATTACTTGGCAAACAAAGGTCCTAGTCAAAGCTATAGTTTTTCCAGTAGTTATATATGGATGTGAGAATTGTACCATAAAGAAGGCTGAGCACCGAAGGATTGATGCTTTCAAACTTTGGTGCTGGAGAAGATACTTGAAAGACCCTTGGACTAGAAGGAGATCCAACCAGTCAATCCTAAAGGAAATCAGTCCTGAATGTTCATTAGAAGGACGGATACTGAAGCAGAAGCTCCAGTAGTTTGGCCTCCTGAAGCAAAGAGCCGACTCATTAGAAAGTCCCTGATGCTAAGAAAGATTGAAGGCAGGAGGGGAAGGGGACAACAGAGGACGAGATGGTTGGATGGCATCACCAACTCAATGGACATGAGTTGGCGCACACTCTGGGAGATGGTGAAGGACAGGGAAGCCTGGTGTGCTGCAGTCCATGGAGTCACAAAGAATCTGACATGACTGAATGACTGAACAACAACAAAGTGTAACATTTCTTCCATAGCCAGTCTAGGATATTTTTTTCCTTCCCTCACTTTTTACAACGAGTATTCTGATAAATACAGTTAATTTTCAAGAGACAAGAAAAACACTACTTAAGTGGCTTTATATCTACAGTGCCTCTTTCCCGGCCAGCATCCACACCTGTCATTCTGACCTACAACAGTGTAACACTGTAATGTACATGTCTGTCTTCCCTCACTAGACTTTGAAATCCATGAAAGAAATAATCAGACCCAATAGACCCTAGACAAACCACTGTGCATAATGTGTCCCAAACTATAATTGAGAATGGATACACAAATGTACAAATTCCTAAATATGAAAATATAAGATCTTAGATGGAAATAATCAGACCCAATAGACCCTAGACAAACCACTGTGCATAGTAAGTGTGCCCAACTATAATTGAGAATGGATACACAAATGTACAAACTCCTAAATATGAAAATATAAGATCTTAGATGGCAGAAACTATCTTACTTATCTTTTTCACACATGCCGTATCCACACACAGTACCTAAAACTGAAGCTTCTTTCCTGTACTGCTAACAGTAAGAAAAATCTCTGTTCCTAAAGGGAAAACACCTTTGCAGGACTCCTTTCTCAAATGAAAGAGAAAATTCTTTTGAACCTTCTGGCAAAAAAAAAGAAAGAAAGAAAAAATTTAATATTTGTATAATACAGAGAACTCTTTAGAAAAATGAGAGGGAAGACATCATTTAACTTAGAGAAAGAACTTTCCTCACTGTATTTGGAACCCACACTCTGGCAGATATCTTCACTCTAGTTGTAACTCAGTGTTGAGCGTATGGTATCCTAGCACTTGCTAAGCATCTGTGATTACACTTAAGTAGTGGGCCAGTCAAGTCTCTAAATTTCCAGGTATAGATTAAATTCTACATTGGACTAATGGTAAACACTTTCACTACTCTGCCAAACAATGTGATTAACTTTGATGGAAACAATGAATGTTCAACCCTGGAGCAGTGTCCACTTTCTACTCTTTCTATGAGAATTATTGGAATGAAGGAAAACAAATGGCCCAGGAGCCTTTTAAGCGTCCTTATTTTTCTCTGTCACATCATTAAAGGTTCAATGAATCTCCAATTAAGTCTCGCCGGCTGCTGTCACCAATGTGATTGATAGATGTCCTTGGTGCACCCTCCACGGGACATGCCGGTGCTCCAGACCCCCACCTGCCACCATCAATTATCGCTCTCTTGTCATCAGTGCCCTCACTTGTCAATTTATTTGCCGCAAATCCAGTGACGCTCTCTAATCAGGGAGCAAAAAGAAAAGCTATTCTTTACTTTTAATGCTGGGACAGAAGAAAGTCTTAACAAACCACACACTATTTAATCTTAGAGGAAACTTTGCTTTAGGCTTTTCCATTTTCTTTCTTTCACCATTCACCAAACTGAAGTAGAAATGGCATCACTGGGGATCAGGGCTGACTTATGAATGTGTTAACATCCAGTTAATGAAAGGTAAGGGGAAAACAGGAGAATTTTTAAAATATGCTTATAACAAAGAAATGTAGACTTTTGACCCTTTAAGAATCTACCAAGTAATTTCCAGGAAGAAAAAGAAAAACAAAATCATTCAATTTCTTCGAAAAACTGATAGCAAGAAACCCAGATTAGAACTGATTAAAAGGATAAAGCAGTTCTTTGGTTGTTTTTGGCAAACCTAGTAAACATGATAAATGTTAGTTGTCTCCTGCCCCACCTGTTTAATGTTTAAATGTGAACTGATCGTTGTGCTTGATAACTGATTACCTGTCTAGGACACTGCAATCTTCTGTCTATCGACAGAAAAATATAGCCTCCCCTGGAGTGCAGATATCCATTCCTGCCTTTGACCATGAACTGCTGTGCATGAACCCCCAGGAGGCTCAGGTGCTTCTGACAGGATCTATGAAGAAGAGATTGATTCCATCTGGATGCCTGTTAGAGAATGACCTTTGACCTCTGTACCCAAAGCGACAACAAAAAATGCCAACTTTTATTCACCTCATGTCCCACAAAATACAATTATTTTTCTAAAAACAGTTCAGAGGATTTTGCGAGGTTTGTTTTTTTTTCTTTTTCTTCCTATTGGACAGAGAGGAGAATAGAAAAGAGAAAAAAGCAAGAGGACATTTTATGGGATAAGGAAAGTGAAGTCTCTTCTTACGGGGAGCATAGGAAATTATTTTTCTGGTCTAAAAATCTCCCAGGGATGACTGATCTTCTCCCTAGTTTATTTTACCACGTTGCAAGTGCATTACTTACATTTTATTAAATATATATTCTAAAAAGATGGGTCTTACTCAAGAAAGCATGAAATGAGCAGAAGAGAGGGGAGAGTATCTCTTTATTCTCTATTTAAAATTGTCCCCTCTTGTTGCGGTCAAATCACAAAATATGAACAGGCACCTATAGTGTCAAAATATTTGTGATGTAGGTCTAAGGGTCTACATGAGTAAGTAGATATTGAGTCAGTGCTTAAAGGACTATAGATTGCTGCTGCTGCTGCCGCTGCTGCTAAGTCGCTTCAATCGTGTCCGACTCCGCGAGACCCCATAGACAGCAGCCCACTAGGCTTCTCTGTCCCTGGGATTCTCCAGGCAAGAACACCAGAGCAGGTCGCCATTTCCTTCTCCAGTGCATGAAAGTGAAAAGTCAAAGTGAAGTCATTCAGTCTTGCCCGACTCTTGGCGACCCCATGGACTGGAGCCTACCAGGCTCCTCCATCCATGGGATTTTCCAGGCAAGAGTACTGGAATGGGGTGCCATTGCCTTCTCCAATAGATTGCTACTATTTGATGAATATTGTACTCTGCAGTGTCATTGTATCAGTTCTTCTTAGGTCAACCTTTCCCAAGAAAAAGTGACAGTGGCCAATAGCTCTAATATTTTGGCTTTTGTTTTTAATCTAAATTTTTCTTTACCTATTTCTTTAGAATTTTTCTTTACATATTTCTTTAGAAATGCAGTACTTAGGTGCAATCTCAAAAATGACAGATGATCTCTGTTCATTTCCAAGGCTAACAATTCAGTATCACAGTAATTTAAGTCTATGCCTCAGCCACTAACGCAAAAAAAAAAAAAAAAAACAGGAAGTTGAATAGTTCTCTGAAGCCCTACAAGATCTTCTAGAACTAATACCCAAAAAAGATGTCCTTTTCATCATAGGAGACTGGAATGCAAAACTAGGAAGTCAAGAGATATCTGGAATAACAGTAAGTTTGGCCTAGGAGTACAAAATGAAGCAGAGAAAAGGCTAACAGAGTTTAGCCAAGAGACTGCACTAGTCATACCAAACACCCTCATCCAACAACACAAGAGACAACTCTACACATGGACATCACCAGATAGTCAATACTGAAATCAGATTGATTATATTATTTGCAGTTAAAGATGAAGAAACTCTATACAGTCAGCAAAAAATGTTTGAGCAAGCTCCCGGAGCTGGTGATGGACAGGGAATCCTGGCATGCTGCAGTCCATGAGGTCACAAAGTGTTGGAACTGACTCAGTGACTCAACAGACTGATTTCTTTAGAAAACAAAGTTTCTTTTTACCTATTAATGACCTGTCTAGGGACTTACTTTTCAATATTTTAAAACATTTGTTGGATTAATAGCCACTGCTGAAAATGGACTACACCTAAAAAAGGAGTTTACAAAAAGCAAAATTACCTACAAACGAAACCAAATTGTAAATAGCTTTAAATATTTATCGCTGAATTTTGCACAGCGGCCAGTGTTCCACCCCTTCTTGCTAAATCGTGGAATTAGATTCAATACAGATGACTGTGAAAATGTTTGGGCTTAGTGATTACAGGCCTGATTTTAGAAGCCTGTATTTCATTTCTCACATAGGCATTTCCAGCACAAGAGAGGGCAAATCAATCAGTATTTCAGTTGAAGCTTAATCCAGGTAATTTGGTGGCATGGTCACCAATAATAGTGTTGCCCACTTTATACAACCTGAGCAGTTTGAAAATGGAAAAAAATTTCCATATCAGGATATATTTAGTTCACCCCAAGGTATCCAAAGCAACTGATTTTCCAGTTCATATTTGAATAATTCCAAGAAGTTCTCCTACTTCCCTTGGGGGACTCTGACATTTGATTTTTCTTAGATCTGAATGTTAATAGAGATATTTGTCTTTGGTGATACAAATACCCTAGACCACATTATTCATTCTCATTACATATTATATTTCAAAACTTTTTTGATTTATTGTCTCCGAAAGTCTTCTTCATTTTTTTCTCTATTATATTAGGGGGAAGAAATGAACTATAAAAATAGCTCTCCTTTATCAACATAAAGGGGGCTTCCCTCATGGCTCAGATGGTAAAGAATCTGCCTGCAATGCAGAAGATCTAGTTTGATCCCTGGGTTTGGAATGGCAACCCACTCTAGTATTCTTGCCTGGAGAATTCCAGGGACAGAGCAGCCTGGCAGGCTACCGCCCATGGCCTCACAAAGAGTTGGATACAACTGAGCAGCTAATACTTTAACTTTCATCAACATAAATGCTATGATTCCATTATGCCCTTACTCTATACCCTTTATTAAGCTTTTAACTACACAGACACTCCTATCATCTCAGATTTTCCTATACATAGCATGCATTACTTTCTGAATAGTCCACAGTAGAAAAGAAAGTTTTTTGTGTTTTTTTAATTTTAAAAACAATCATTCAAGTGACTGTCCTCATGATTCTCTGAAACTGTTGTCAATTCTGTCCTGATATTTTCTTTGTTTAGACAGTTAATGCTTCAGGTCCTTAAACAACAGCCATCTTAATATTTATGGGTTCATTATTTGCCCCTGAACTACTTCAAGGACCATCCATTTTTGATAAGTGTACTTTCTGACTTTTTAGCCACAAGAGAAACCCTCCTATGTAAGTAAGCAGTTCTGAGCCTGTATATGAGCTACAGTTTCTAGCAAGCAGTAATTTCTTGGAATAATGCTTCTGGAACTTAAGGTATACACGAATCACCAGGGTATCTCGTTATAATCCAGTCCTTGAGGGTGGGACCTGAGAACCTGCATTTCTAGTAAGCTCCTAGATGACACTGATACACTGATCAGTGGACCACACTTCAGATGCAACATATTAGAACATGCCCAGGAGACTTTTTTCTGCTATTTTGCAAGATGACCAGTACACCCTGACCTATGTGATTGGTTTGCTGAATTTTCTAGATTAACCTAATCAAGACATTGAATACTCAGACTTCAGACCCCTTTTTAACTCTAACAACACATAGTAAAATTATTTTTAATAATAAATATAAGGTTTACAATTTAAAACTAGAATCTCTAAGAAACAAAACAAGCAGAGTAGTTACTAAATCTCTGACAAAAAATTTTTTTTTTCCTGTTCCCCATAACAGTCATTTTTTTTTTTTTTGGCCACACATCTTGCAGCATCTTCGTTTCCTGACCAGGGATCAAACAATCCAGGCCTCAGCAGTGACTGTACTGAGTCCTAACCACTGGAAAGCAAGGATTTCCCAATAGTGCTTCTCAAATATCCATATGTACAAGAATCTCCAGAGGAGTTTATTAAAGAGTTAAAGGGGAAAATTTTTTAAATCCAAATCTCCAAGACTGACATAGTAGGATGGAGGAGAACCTGAGAACCTGGATTTTTAACAAGCACCTCAAGGTGATCCCTGGACAGGAAGTGAGCAGACCACACTGAGAAACACAGCCATATGATGATGAAACACTTTTGAACCACCTGAAAGGCATTTTAATTTGGGTTTAATATAGACTACATCATAACATTGACTCGTTAAGATCTGAGACCGAGACATTATCTGTCCTAGGTAAATACCTACTAAGTTGTAATGAATCCTTTTGTTAGCATGCATAAAATAAGTCATTGCTGCTGCTGCTGCTAAGTCGCTTTAGTCGTGTCCAACTCTGTGCGACCCCATAGACGGCAGCCCACCAGGCTTCCCCGTCCCTGGGATTCTCCAGGCAAGAACACTGGAGTGGGTTGCCATTTCCTTCTCCAATGCACGAAAATGAAAACTGAAAGTGAAGTCGCTCAGTCGTGTCCGACTCTTAGCGTGCCCCATGGACTGCAGCCTACCAGGCTCCTCCATCCATGGATTTTCCAGGCAAGAGAACTGGAGTGGGGTGCCATTGCCTTCTTCAAAATAAGTTATTAATGTGCATTTAATGGTTGTGGGTTGGAAAATACAATGCTCCTTTTTAAAGACAGCAGAGCTGCTTGAGGGTAGAATAAATATTTCATCTGGCCTCATAGCTAAACCTTAAAACTTTAGTTATTCAACCTCAGCTTTTATTAAGATACTATAAAATAAGCTCATGAGAACCAATGAGCTGAAGGCATCAGAGGATTCTTTTGGAAGACATGTTTTAATTAGAAGATGCCAGTCAAATACTATGCTGAAAGGTAAGTAGCATTTCCATCTAGAAAAGATTGTTTCCAACTTGTAATTTCTCTTAATTTGATTTCAGGAGAAAAAAGACACATAAAAGAGAAACCATCATTCACAGAACACAAATAATACCAGGCAAAATCTAAGACATTACTCAATTTGTTTGATGGGCCTGGGAATAGGACAAAGCCAATGACTTTCTACTGTGCGTGATAATCTAAGAGAGAGACAAAAGAAAAGAAGTGTTTGTGCTACACTTGAAACTTGGGGAAAATCACAGAAATAGAACAAGGAAAATGCTGTGAAAATAACTTATATTAGTAACTAACTTCTCCATTAGTAATAAACTTCTCATTTAACCTAATATTTCAAATATCCCAAATACAGTCACAGACCCAAAGTAGTAAAAAGAGGTCTCTGAATGTCAAAATACCTGATAGAGCCAACTGGTATCATTTATCGTTTGTATTTGAGAGTGAAGACCTTACATCCTGACTCGAAGCTTATTTACTCTAATTTTAGGGACAATCTAACAAGCTATTGGGAGAAGGCAATGGCACCCCACTCCAGTACTCTTGCCTGGAAAATCCCATGGACAGAGGAGCCTGGTAGGCTGCAGTCCATGGGGTTGCTAAGAGTTGGACACCACTGAGCAACTTCACTTTCACTTTTCACTTTCATGCATTGGAGGAGGAAATGGCAACCCCCTCCAGTGTTCTTGCCTGGAGAATCCCAGGGACGGCAGGGCCTGGTGGGCTGCCGTCTATGGGGTCGCACAGAGTCGGACACGACTGAAGCGACTTAGCAGCAGCAGCAGCAACAAGCTATTGGGTTTTCTCAAACTTGCACATCAGCATTTTCCATTGAAAATATTCTTTCTAATAAATTGGACAGCCTAATGCACCTCATCTACTTACTATCACAGACCAAGACTAGAAAGATGCTGAATGAATAAAGAGATGTACACAAATAGATATATGCACACATGGTTCAATTCAGTTCAGTCACTCAGTCGTGTCCAACTCTTTGCGACCACATGAATCACAGGACGCCAGGCCTCCCTGTCCATCACCAACTCCCAGAGTTCACTCAGACTCACGTCCATGGAGTCAGTGATGCCATCCAGCCATCTCATCCTCTGTCGTCCCCTTCTCCTCCTGCCCCCAATCCCTCCCAGCATCAGAGTCTTTTCCAATGAGTCAACTCTTCACATGAGGTGGCCAAAGTACTGGAGTTTCAGCTTTAGCATCATTCCTTCCAAAGAAATCCCAGGGCTGATCTCCTTCAAAATGGACTGGTTGGATCTCCTTGCAGTCCAAGGGACTCTCAAGAGTCTTCTCCAACACCACAGAGCAAAAGCATCAATTCTTCAGCGCTCAGCCTTCTTCACAGTCCAACTCTCACATCCATACATGACCACAGGAAAAACCATAGCCTTGACTAGACGAACCTTTGTTGGCAAAGTAATGTCTCTGCTTTTGAATATGCTATCTAGGTTGGTCATGACTTTCCTTCCAAGGAGTAAGTGTATTTTAATTTCATGGCTGCAGTCACCATGGTTACATATGTATAATATTAAAACTGAGATTGTATATCACTTGCAGCTTCTGAAAGGGTATTTGAGAAAATTAATCGACAATTTTTAAAAGAGTTTGGAATTTTACCTGGCTTACTATTGCTGTTATCATCATTATTGTTATTACATGGCAATAAAGAGTTGACCTTTAGTCATGTAACTGGATTCATATTTGGATTCCAAGCTTTGCTTAGTGTTTCACCTTGGACAACTGGCTTAACCACTTTAATTCTCAGTTTCTTCCTCTGTACCATCACAGTGTTCACTTCATAGGGTTGTGATAAAGTTTAAGTATCAAAATACAAAGTTCTTGGCCCTGCGCCTGGCACAGAAGTACACAATAATAGTTAGCTGTTATTACTGCTAGATGTGTGGTTAGAAAGGAAGCATTAAAATCCCCTTTTGCAGATGAGAAAACCAAAGCTCAAAGATGTTCAGTAATGTGTTCAAACTTACAGATATTAACCGAATGAATCAGAAGTCAAGTGCAAGCCTCTCAGAAAACAAGAGTCACATTCTTTTCTCTGTGCCAGGCTCCCCTCTTATCAGTCTCAACTGCACTTTGAAGATGTATATTCAGCAATTACCAGTTTTTAAAGTGTATAATGTACTCAATAAATATTTATAGACTGGTCTTCACCAGTAGAATCATACTTGGAAGTCAGCAATAGAAAAGTAACATTTCCAAGACACCAAGAAATTCCCTTCTCCACAGATAAATAAAAATTCACCCTTCACCTGTACATTATTGCCTGGCATTCCACAATTAGTGATTCTCTTCTTTGTTTCTCTAAATACATAAGTATTTGATATCAATCATTTACTTTAATATGTACTTTAATGTGTAATGGGTTTATCATATTTGTTTTTCATTTCATTTATTGCTACTATTGTTGTTGATTTCTGTTGAATCTAAAAGCAAATTTTGAGTAAGTTACCTTACTAATAAAAGTAGAGAAAAGGCTAACAGGTTGAGCCTAAACTCTTTAATATGATTTCTAAGACTTGACATAACCTAGCTTATGCTTATTTCTAAAACTTCTTCTTCTGCTACTCCCTTCCTCTCACTTTATATGGTAGAATATATTATTGTTCCCAATTAGTCTCTGCCCTTCCATTAAGAGGAATATAACTTCTCTGTCCATCACCATGGGACTTGCAGTACTCCCTAGGAGAGGGGAATATTTCCCTGCTCCTCTCCATATCAGTTTGGCCAAATGTTTGCTTAACCAATGGAATATGAGTTGATGGGAGTGTGACTTCATCATTCCTATCTTTTCCCTCAATCATGAGTATGTCAAGTCCAATTAGGAACTGTCCCTCCAGACTTGGTCCTGAAGTGAACTCAGTGAGTAGCACCACCATTCAATAGCAGATCATCTGCAAACAAGTGTGACCAATTAAACTTTGTTGTAACAACCAACTGAGATGGTCGGGTTGTTACTAAACCATAATTGTGAAAACTGAGCAAGTCAACACTTCATCTACACTAAGCTGCTTTTAAGTCCCTAATTATGTTACACTTTCCCACATTTCTTGGCATTTGTATTATAATTTTCTTTTGCTTAGTTATACTTGTTCTCCATTTTTTGACTGTGTATTTCATTTGGTCCTTATGTCTCAGCTGGTAAACCTTTTCTGATCCTCCTAGACTATGTTAAATACCCTCCTATATGCTCCATATTACTTGGGCCTTCCCTATCATAACACACCATGCTGAACTGCAAATGCCTGTTTAATTGATCTATACTTCTCTCGCGACTTTGAGCTTCAAGAAAGGGATAGCATCTGTTGGGTCTTGATTGTTCCCTCACTGACAAGACTAGCTCCTGATTCATAATCAACTCATAGTACTGAATGAATAAATGAGTGAATGAACAAGTAAGAGAGTAAGATGGAGTATCGCGAAAACATTAAACATGGAGTCTTTAGACAGCTTGGATTCAAATAGAAGCTCTTTCACCTCTTAGCAGAACTAGCTACATAATTTATGGAGCCCAAAGCAAAATAAAAATGTGAGGCCCCATGTTCAAAAATGACTGAGAATTTCAATGGCAACAGCAGACCATTAAACCAAGCATAAGGCCCTTCTAAACATGGACCCTGTGTAACTGCACAGGTCACACACTCATGAAACCAACCCAACCACTGCCTAGCTGTGTAAACATGGGCAGCAAACCTCTGTAATGGTTCAGTTTCTTTGCATGTAAAAAGATTAAAATGGGATTGCTATGAGAATGGAATAAATTAATATAACAAAGTCCTTATAATGGTGAATCATAGAGAAGTACTGTTAAAATAGATGGAAGAAACTATGAATGTTAAAGCAAATTTTGATTATTTCCAATTTTGCCTAAGGTTTTCTACAAGCTACAGGAGAATGTCCAGGCTGACCAAGTAATCAGAGGTCTCAACTGGAGGCGATTCTGATCCCTAGGGGACAACTGACAATGTCTGAAGATAATTTCAGTTGTCACAACTGGGAAGTGATTCTGGCATCTAGTGCAGAGACCAGAGATGATGCTTAAATCCTGCAAAGCCCAAGACAGTTTTCACAGCAAAGCATTATCTAGTCAAAAATGTCCAGAGTGACAAGGCTGAGAAACCCTGATTTGGAGATTGCTTTCTGGGCTTCTAAGGAAAAATTACTGAATTTTTCAGTCTCTCAGTTTCTTCATCCATGAAAGACCACCAATAAAACCTGAGCCTACCCACTTTGCAAAGATGTTGTAAAGATAAATTTAAGAGCAAAGAACCTAGCTCTCAGAAGGGAAAAGGTACTATTACAGCCCAAGGTGTTATTATCAAGCTGTGCAGCCACTTGCACTCTCAGGAAGCCAAATGTTCTACTTGGAAATGATAATTTCCCTCCACTAAATGAGCATTTTACTTCCCATAGGGAGTAATTTTATTCACCTTTTGCCATCATTGGATGGGGCCCATTACAGCTGTTGTTCTCCCATTATTTGAAATTTTGTAACACACATAACAACAGAACCTTTCCTGGAGGAATGCACAGCCCTGCAGTAACAGGCTACACACACATGCCCACATGTAAACAATCTGCTAACCCAACCGGCCGTGGGTGTTTATAAACACCGTCCTCATATCTGAAAGCATTTCAATGAGCATATTCAGTAAGAAGACAAAATAATGTTCTTTGGAGTCATCCTTCACACTAGCCCCTCTTCCAAATTCCAGTGTAAGTTAGCAGATAAATGGTAAAGCACAATGCTGAGTTTCTATTTATTAAATGACTACCTTAGACACTATTTGGAATGGCAATAGGTGATGGGGTGGTGAAGGAACAAGGAAAAGTTTAGGCAGAGAAAATAAAGAAGAAAATCCTCAGGAACCACAAATGCACTTGGCTGATGCTCTCAAATGCCTGAAATGTATAACTAATCAATAGTTTGTGCTTAAAGATTGCACCACTTGCATGAAATCAGAATGAAACCACATCATAACAATTAGAAGGGGCTAATGTCAGTTCATGAGCCCCAGATGTTCAGATCAATCGTTTCTAACAAAATCTGTGTTCACAAAATAATCCCAGGATAGAAAGCACTAGCTGGGGAAAGATTTACCTAATATGAGTATTGTGTCAGCATCCTGCTTTTTTCCTCCTTCTTTGTCTGACAGCAGATTAGCAGAGCTGCCACAGGCATGCTGTGCAGACCATTGAAGGTGAGAGTTGAGAAGAAGAGAGCTGCTGAGAGCTCCAGAGCATGAATCAACTTATCAAGCTCTGTCAATGACTGCACGGGGGAATCCATAGATACGAGAACACCTATGGCTTCCTCTGTGACCAGCACAGGTAGAGTGGGCAGGAAACAGTAGGGATGACAGCAAGCACTGTGAAAGGTTTCAGGTGCTCTGGGATCAAGAGAAAGGTCTTAGCTTTCCACATCTCCAGTGTTGGCCCTACTCCTGTTGGATGTTACAAGGACAGGCCCCTGGGGTGCAATGGAGGTGGAACAGGACGGGGGCCAATACCTGGCTTCCAACATTCAACCATCTCCAGACATTTACCCCAGATACTGAATTATCTGAGACTCAATTTCCTCCTCTGTAAAAGGAGGCTAATAACTCTTATCTGATAGAGCTACTACAAAGATTAAAAGAGTTTGTGAGTAGAAAAATTTCCTAATGCTTAACATGTAGCTGTCACTCAAGAGATGCTTATATATTCATTTATAGAAAACCTTTTTTTTTTTTCCTACTTAGGATTAGCAACCTTCCTATGAACCCAATTTAAAACTTACTCCTTTCCTCAGACTTATAGATAAAGAAATCAGGCTTGTGGTTGCTGGGGCAGGGGGTGGGAATATACTGGGAGTTTGGGTTGGTAGATGCAAACTATTACATTTAGAATGGATAAACAACAAGCTCCTAATGTACAGCATAAGGAACTATATTCAATAGCCTATGATAAGACAAAATGGAAAAGAATGTTTTAAAAGAATATTAAAGAAAAAAAAAAATTACTCCTTTTCTGAAACTATCCTTGACCAGCATTCCTTGATTCAGCATTCAAGACTCTCTTCTGCATCACATTCCATTATTCATCAGGTACTCTGTTGGCACTACTGTACTTTTCTCCAGTTGCTGATACATCTATCTGTGAGGCCCATCATTCAGCATTTGCACATGCACTAGCTAGGCCACAAGCAATGCTGAATTTTGTTGACTGTAACTGACTTTAGTGTGTCCTGGAGTTGTAAATAGGAAGATCTAAGAAATGGCTGTCAGTTGGGTAAACCTCTACGTGACCACATTACTTGGTTCAGTTGAGGAAAAAACAAGACTGAATTGATTCCATCTCACCACAGTCTGCACACAGAACCTGAGGCCATGTTGGAGTCAAGTTAGAAGGAACAGAGAGTAAAGAAAGCGGAAGGATTCTGCCGATTTAGACTCCCTTCCCCCTATCTATGTAAAGCATGTTGATGTCTCTACCACACAACTTTTTCTCGTTTCCTATAAATTTAATGTTTTGAAAATCCACTTTTAGGTACGTGTTACGATGAACACTGACTCAATTACAGTGAAGTGAAGTGAATTGAAGTCGCTCAGTTGTGTCTAACTCTTTGCGATCCCATGGACTACAGCCTACCAGATTCTTACGTCCATGGGATTTTCCAGGCAAGAATACTGGAGTGGGTTGCCATCTCCTTCTCCAGGAGATCTTCCCAACTCAGGGATTGAACCCGGGTTTTCTGCACTGTAGGCAGCTTTACCATCTGAGCCACCAGGGAAGTTTGATTCACTAATTAATGATACTTAATTTTGCATAAACTATTTCCCCTGCACTTGATATGCAGAGTAAAGTGAATAAACAATCCAAAAAAGGGGAACATTTATCATATTACCAAACAATCAAGACTTACTACTTCTGTCAAATAAATAAGTTAAACTACCATGTGGCATTCAAAACCTAAATTGCTGAACACATGATATTGAGACCCTGATTTGCCAACAGGGTCTTTTTAACACCACTCAGAACCAGCTGAGAAGTCCTTTTTCTAGCCTCTTTATTCTTTTCTTTTCTTTTATTTCACATCTATTTGCTAGAGAAGTAATTCTTAGACATTCTACTCAAAGAAGTCATATCAACTTCTTTCAGATGTTGACAACTGAACGTTGTTGCTGCTTTTACTAACTCATTTTGTTAAGAACCAGAATCTTTAAAATATATATACAAAATAAAGGCAAAAGAAAGAACAAATTTTCAGTCTTACATTTGAGCTATGATTAGCTGTTTTGTTGGAGTCTTACTTTTCCAGAGCCTCCCTATGTATCCCTTCCCCAGTGTTCAGATAGAGAACCGGATAGAACTGCTCCCCCACCCCAAAAGCAGCTGCATAATTAATAGCAATTAACCCTGAGTGCAGCTCAACAAAGGCAACACAATACTCAATTTTGCCCCCTATTCCCAACAATTCAGTCAGAATTCTAACTCGGTAATGTCAAGAGATACTAAAAATAGGGACTACTGTCAGCACTGACAGAGAACATTAACAGTAAGCTTAGATTCAATTCAAGGCTTAGGCTGGCTGTTGTTCCAAAGATGCTTCATCCATTGCTAATAAAAGCAATGCTTCAGTGACTAGATTATCTGTCTAATGACAGGATTAAAAGTCAAAGATTATAGCTTTATAAAAAAGAGTTGTTTTGTTTTTTTAATCTATCCACCATGCCATGTGACATAAGTGACCAACCCATCTGTGACTAATGCAGGACAGCAGACAATCAGGGCCAAGCATGTCCTGCTGCTATCAGGCAGAGTTTACAGTTCACCTGGCTCCCCCAAGAGATAGCAGCAGTCAGATGCTGTCCAGCTGCCCGCTTCCAGCTTCTACCTCTCACACTCAGCACCAAAAGAGTAAGGTTGCTAGAAAAGCTCCCAGCCAATCAGCAGAGTCCAGGCCAGATGGCAAGTTTTGCTGCAGGGGAAGCTAATGGCCTCGACAGTGAGATCATCCTCCAGTCTTTCTGGAGAGGAGACTGCGTTATTGAATTAGCATTGCAAAGGATCCTCTTTCAGTTTAATCAACATTTGCAGAAGAAGGAATTAGATTGTACAGTCTGTGAATGCAGCTAACCACCTTGCACAGTCAGACACTGCTGCTCCTGATCACTATGGAGAGTGCACTTTATTTGTACAGTCAGGTCAGGTCCAAGTGCATATTTATCATCAGTGATGATGGTTTATTTCAAAGTCAACATAAAACAGCCTTCTAAGTCCAGGCTCAGAGTAACAGCTAAAAGACAAAGACAGTTGCTTCCTGGTTGACCTTGAAATTTTGGATTGTTAAAATATGTAGAATCCATTGAAATTTGTGAAATCTGTTGAGTCTGTTCCTCTTCTAATCAAGAAGCATCTTCTTTACAAAGTCTGAGATTGTGTAGCTCAGGTGGCTAGAATACAGTCCTAAGAGCAATTGCCTTTGTCCTATCCTATCGCCATGACTTTCACCCCTATAGCTAGCCAAGGAGATTCCTATTCCTGTTCACAAGTAGTTTGGATGAAATAGTTCAAACCTGTAGTTATCCTTGGGAGAGGAAAAAAAAAAAAAAAAAGGCAATACTAAATAACCATTCTGCCACAGGCAGCAGCTTTGTGTGTTGTGTAGGTTGAAGGATCTTACTATTCTAAATAGAAAGAGATCCATTTGAGACCTCTGAAAGACTGATTTTACACTGTCTTCAGTGAATTCTGATCTTCAAGGGCAGATATCTGTACACAGTAAGCACTTAATAAATGCATGTTAAGTAAATGAGTAAAAAAAAATTATCACTTCTGTTCAATATCATGGGAAGAGAGGAGGCACATTGTGTTATAACTATCATATAAATCTAGCACAACTCAAATATCTGAACTATTTAAGGGAAATTAATTTCAAAGAGAAGTATACTAGTCTTCTATACAGCAGTATTTATCTCCTTGCAAAGCACAGTAATCAACTCTTGCTAACAGAAATTTGAAGTCTGAATCAAAATCACATTTTTTATTTCCTCTTTCCAGTAGTTCATTTCCACAAATTGCAGCCTGGGGAGCAGGAAAGACCACAGGCAGGCCCAGAGAGCACCATTTAGAGCATCACCTCCACCGCCAGCCGTCTGCCCTACTCTGAATGTTCTCCCTCACCTTGTTTAAATGAACAGGGGCAAATGAACACGAACAGTCAAGCACAGGCTGAAAATTTAGAGAAGTCACTGGACTGGGGATTAAGAAAATTCCAAATCCCAGAAAGCATAAATTGGGTTAAATAGCAGTTGAAAGCCTTTTAACAAGATGGGAGGGATTTCATTCCAGTAAAATTCAGGATACCTGATTCCTTCCTAATCTCTGCAGTATACAAATATAAATATTCACCAGATATAAATGAGCAAAATATGTAAACAGGAAACACAAAGAATTCCAAATTAAGTCTGAAACATAGCTCACATTTTAAATAAAAATTTGTTATCTCTAAAGTGAAAATCAAATTAAAATGAAATGACTTTTTCATATTAACATTTTTACTCAAAAGACAAAATTTCAAAAACTTATTACTGTCTTATTTAAAATCTAAATCAGTACACATTATAAGAAAGTGGCTAGTTTAAGATATTTTTAGGCCCAAACTGTTTATTTCAAATAAAAGAATATATACTGTAAAGTTTCTCTCTAATTTTATTGAATAGGCATAATTCTGATATTTTATATATATTCACTAATTAGTCACATTTACTTATCTTTATTTACAACTGAAGATGCACAATAAGATCACATAATCAGTCATCTCTATCACCATAGACATTATTAATCATCACCATCATCACAAAAAGCCAATATTTATTGAACATTTTCAAAGTGCCAAGAACATTTACAAAATTCCTATAAATTAGAGATTATTTTTATTGTAACTGACCCAAAGTCACAGAGTTTGCTCGTATAGAACAGGGATTTAATTCAAGTCCATCTTACTCTAAAGTCCATGCTTGTGCTGATAACTAAACATGCAACACACTTTAAAGAGCAAGAAAATATAATGTGAAATGCAAAGGGAAAATATATTCTTTACACAAAATAGCAATAGAATAAAGCCAGCTATTCACTGGGAATATAATTGGTTCTTTTTCCTATTTGTGTATATACTGAAGTTGGATAATTAGAAACAATATCTGTCATTTATGTTTAAATAAATAAAATCCATTCCCCGTTAAGAGCTGATTGATAATGGTCAAACAGTCCTTGTTGAAAGTAAGCGAAAGCATTAGTTGCTCAGCCCTGTCTGACTTTTTGCAACCCATGGAATCAACCAATCTCCTCTCTCCACGGAATTCTCCAGGCTAGAATAAGGGAGTGGTTTGCCATTCGCTTTTCCAGGGGATCTTACTGACCCAGGGATCAAACCTCGGTCTCTCGAATTGTAGGCAGATTACCTGAGTCACCAGGGAAGCCCACAGTCCTTGTTAGTGGTTCTTACATTTTATAATAACTCACTGAGACCCCTAACTGTTGATGACAGATTTGCTGCTGGGTTAGCACCTCCCTCCCTTAGCAAAATACCTGAGTATGCCACATAGGTAAAAGGAAAGTATGAAGATCTGAAAAACCAAAGATCCTGAGGAATCATTGGGGAGATAAAAGGTTATTGCAACATGTTGCTGAGAGAAAAATAAAGTCTGGGGTGGATGGGGGCTGATTACCACAGGAGAAGGATGAGTGCCTTCACACAAAAACAACAAAGTGAGCAATTTAACCTGAGATCAAAGTAAATATAAATGTAGCATATATGAAAAATATAAAATAAAAATAATCATATTTTAAAGATTTAACAAATAAGGTTAACTTGAAGTAACAGAAAGTGTTCTTTAAAAAAAGAGCAAAGTGAAACTACAGATAGAAAAACAGTTATCTACGGGAAAAGGAGGAAATGGTGAAGTGATCATGGATAGAAAGTAAAGCAAAACATATTTTATTGTATAGATTAATTTTGACATGATGTACATAATTATAAAACAAAACTAAATAAATAAAAAAGCAATCTAAAATTTTAAGGCAAAATTAAACAAATGAACCTAAAGATATACTCAGTTTGTGCATAATCAGAAAGAGAGAAATCCTTCCTAATGACATTAGGACAAAGAAAATTAGCAATACATCCTTGGAGTAATGTATCCTAAGGGCAGAAAGAATAGAAAACAAAAGAAAACAATTTTTAGTAATTATAGGATAGGTGGTAGTATTGATACTCCTATGACTATGGCAGCAGTATTTTAGAATAAAGCAAATAAAAAACTGCCTAAGTATAGAGATCCTGGAATTAGGAACATGGGAAAAGAAGAAATCAATGTAAATGGATGAGTTAAAGAAAAAATCTTATAGTCCTAAATTTGAATTGGGAGTACCAATATGAATTCATAATATATTTGATCCTAAAAATATATGTATGTATTTCCTAGCTCTAATAAAGAGCAACCACAGGCTCCCTTGGTGCCCATTCTGTAGTCTCTAAATACCACTTTTTACTAAAAGGAACCATAGCTCGTTAAAGAAATATATGACATGAGATCTGGACTAATAAATATATAAAAAATGAACTTGAAATATCTTGCTGTACCAATCATTAAACAAGGACATTATTACAGACTTCTGAGAGTGAGCCAAAAGCACTTAAGAATCAACTGAAGAGGCCAAAGATAGAGCAATATGAACAACAAGAAAAATAATTACAGTGCATTTAAAGATATAAAATATATTTAAATCTATTAATATTTGCATAAAATATTTAGTATGAAACAAAATAAAAACAACCTCACTTGTCACCTTTGGAAGATACCAGGTATTAGAATTAGGAATGTGGGAAAAGAAGAAATCAATGGCATAAACAGAAAGAAACGAGCAAATATTCCTTTCCTATATTAATTAACTTCAGAAGAGGGAAGGTTTCTCATTATTGAATATTAGTTTCCTAGAGCTGCTATTAAAAAAACATTGTGACAAACTGGGTGGCTTGAAACATAAGAAATTATTCTCCAAATGTTCTGGAGGCCACAAGTCCAAAATCAAGATACTGGCAGGGCCATACCTCCTCCAGAGCTCCTTGTCTCTTCCAGCTTCTGGTAGCACCAGGAATTCTCTGACTTCAGGCAGCATAACTTAATCTCTGCTTCTGGCTTCATATGGTCATCTTTGCTCCATGTCTGCATCTAAGTTAGTATCCAAATTTCCCTCTTCTTATAAAAACACCAGTCATACTACATTAATCACCCACTCCAATGACATCATTTTAACTTGATTACATATGCAAAGACCCTACTTTTGAATAATATCACGTTAAGAGTATTTTTTCTTTTCTGGAACCCCTGAGTTTCCAAATGAATTTTAAGATCAATTTGTCAGTTTCTGATCACAATTGCATTGAATCTATAGATCAATTTGGGAATATTTTCATTTTAAGAAGATAACTCTTCCAATCCATGAACATGAAATGGCTTTCCATTTGTTTAGATCTTCTTTCATTTCATTCAGCAATATCTTATCACTTTCAGAGAATAAAGTTTCATTTATCTATTAATTTATAATGATTTAACTCTTTTGTATCCTATTTTAAATGAAATCATTTTCTTAATTTCATTTTTTGATTGGGCATTGCTAGTGTAGAGAAATAGTTGGTTTTTGTATATTGATCTTGTATCCTATAACCTTGATGAATTAGTTCTAAAAGTTTTTAATGGGTTCTTCATATGCAAGATCATGTCATCTATGAATAGAGGTAATTTTGTTTTTTCCTTTTCAACTTGAGTGCCTGTCATTTCATTTTCTTGCCTAAAATTTTCCTGGTTAAAACTTCTAGTAATACATTGAAAAGAAACTACATCTATGTCTTGTTCCTGATCTTAGGGGGAATATTTTCCATTTTTTGTCATTCGGTATTATGTTAGCTGTGGGTTTTTCATAGATAGCCTTTATCAGGCTGAGGAAGCTACCTTGTACTCCTAGTCTGTCAAATGTTCTTACCATGAAACAGTGTTGAATTTTATTAAATGCTTTTCCTGCACCTATTGATATGATCATTTTTTTTTATTCTTTGTCTATTGATATGGTACACTATGAGTGAAAGTCGCTCAGTCGTGTATGACTCTTTGTGACCCGATGGACTATACAGTCCATGGAATTCTCCAGGCCAGAATAATGGAGTGGGTAACCTTTGCTTTTTCCAGAGGATACTCCCAACCCAGAGATTGAACCCAGGTCTCCTTCATTGCAGGTGGATATATTCTGGTGTTAAACCAATTTTGTTTTCCTGGGACAAATCTCATTTGGTCTTAGTGTATAATTCTTTTTCTATGCTACAAGATACATTTCCTAGGATTTTGTGGAGCATTTTTGCATTTATTTTCAAGAGAGATAGTAATCTGTAGGTTTTTTCCTTGTTATGTCTAGTTGTCTTGTCTGGTTTTCTTGTTATGTCTGGTTTTCCTTGTTAGGTCTGGTTTTCTTGTCTGCTTTTCTTGTTATGTCTGGTTTTCCTTGTTACGTCTGGTTTGCCTGGTTTTCTTACCAGAACAATTTATATTCTTAATATAAAAATTAGATGCCTTCCTATTAAGATCAAGAAATCACCATATGCCCACAAATACCATTTCAACTTAATGTAATAGTGGAGGGCCTTGCCAATTCTTTAATATGACAAAAAGGTAAAAGAGTTTTAACTATTGAAAGGGGATAAATTAAACTTTCATTATTTGCAGATGTTATAATTATTTACATAGACACTGAGATACATCAATATGCAACTGTTAACAAAATAATATGAATACTTAACAATATTGCAAGGTAAAAGTTCAACTTAAAAAATGAGTGCTATTCATCTATACCAGTAATGATTAACTGGAAAATCTTGTGCAATCTGATATATCATCCAAAATAATAGCACAAAATGTAAATAATCTAAGAATTATCAAATAATATTATAAATCAATTAAAATTCTATTAAAGCATATGAAATTAATTACATATTTTGTATTATAAGGCATAAAGAAAGATTTGAGAAACTAGAACTATATATCCTATTTGTGGATATCATGAGTTAACACATATTAGGTCAATTATTTCAGATTAATCCAAATATTTAACACAATTCTGATCAACATTATAGTCATATGATTTTCACATTTATATGGGAGAGTAAACAACATGGAATAACTAAATCAACTTAGAAAAATTACAGTGGTAAATCATTTTACCAAATATTAAGGCATACTACAAAACCCATAATGAAAAATACATATGATGCTTACTCAGGAAAAAAAAAATGGTACAAAATAATGTTTAGAAGTAGAATCACAATTTTTCCTCTTACATTCAGATCTTTAATCAAATTGAAAGACTATATTCATGGTGCCAGGTAGGCATTCAGTTTTATTTTTCTGCATTTATTGAGAAAGCTATCCCTACACCATCCATCAAACAATCTGTCCTTCCTCCTGTATCATGTATCATATTTTTACATATACATGGAATATTAATGTATATGAATTTGTAAATTTAGGGAAATGGAAATATTTGTAAAATAATAATTTTCTAGTATTTTATATTTTTATTTCAAGGGCCCAATCTCTATAAAATTGCTATTAAAATGTTCAGGTATGCATTATTTGGGCAGAAGAACTAGGCAGACATTTTTTCAAAGGAGACAAAGAGCTAACAGATATGGCAAAAAGTGCTTAACATCACTAATCAACACAGAAATGAAATCAAAACCACAATGAGATGTCACCTCACACATGTGAGAATGATTAACATCAAAAAAGACAATAGATAACAAATGTTGACAAGGATGTGGAGAAAAGGAAACTCTGGTAAACTGCTGATTGGCATGTAAATTGGTGCAACCACTATGAAGACCAGTATGCAGTTTCCTCAAAAAATTAAAAATAGAACTACCATACATTCCAAAAATTCCACTTCTGGATATATACTGAAAGGAAATGAAAGCAAGATCTCTAAGAGATATCTGCACTCCCACAGTCATTGAAGCATTATTCATAATAGACACAATATGGCAACAACCTAAGTGTCCATCAATGGATGAATAGATAGTGTGATGTGTCTATATATACAATGGATTACTACCCAGACATGAGAAAAGAAGAAATACTGCCATCTATGATGACATGGATAGACTAAAGGGCATATTCTAACTGAAATAAGCCAGACAGAGATAGCCGAATAATACATGGTATCACTTACATGTAGAATCTTAAAATAAACAAAAAGAAAATGTCACACTTTTAGAACAGCAGTTGTCAAGGACTAGTAGGCAAGAGAAACAGATACTTTGGTAAATGGGTACAGACTTTCAGCTATAAGATTAATGAAGTCTGAGGATATAATGTAAAATATGGTGACTATAGTTGATAACACTGTTCTATCAGTGAAATTAGCTAAGATAGTAGAACTTAAATATTCTCACTCAAAAAAAGATGAATATGTGAGGTGATAGATGTGTTAATGAACTAGATGGTGGAAATCTTTTCACAATGTATTCAAATATCAAATCACTATGGTGGAAACAATAAATATCTTACAATTTTGACAATTACATGACAATAAACTTGAAAAATAATGTCCACGTACATATACCATTAAGATGATACCAAAAAAAAATCTTTGAATAAAACCAAGTACACTGATACCTGAAACTCCTAGTATTGTCAAGAGTATTTCTAATTCATTTATTTCATTATTCAAAAGTTGTTGTTAAAGAAAACTATACATACACTAATTATAAACTATACATTTAGAAAAAAAATCTTATGTTTTAAAAAAAGACCTTGAACTAGATAAAAGTTAAAGAAATTTCTTGTGTTGAAACATCTAAACCCTGATTTAGCATCTACCACCTTAGGAGAACATTTGTTCCCTGTTTTCAGTAGATATGTTGAGTATTTCCATGTGTTGGGTAATGGTGGTACAAAGTGGTCCTCCCCGAGTTCAGAGGCCATTGTAAAACAGCTCTTACTCACTGTTTTACTATATATTAGTATTAGCACTGTCTTATTAGCATTAGTATTAGCACTGTATGTGTTAGGATAGCATTAAGCATAGAGATCTCTGAAAGCACCAAGGAGATCATCTAATGTTGCCTGGCATTGATGGTCAAACTGCAGAAGTAAGAAGAGTTAGTCCTATGAAGTAATTAGAGAAGGATATCCCAGGCAAAGGCAATATAAGCACAAAAACAGAAATGAGAGCCAGCATGGATACTATGAGAACAGAAAGTAGATAGGTATGGCCTAGAGGTGAGTATGATATGTTCAACTTTTACATGATGCAAGTATCCATTTTATATTTAGAAGTCAACATGGCTGAAGAAAATGCCTTTCACTGCATATAGTGCAACTGTAGAACTGTTTAGCTTGAAATGTCTGCCTTGGATCTCTATTTACCAAAATAATAAAGGGATACTGAAATGGGACCTTGAGGCTGATGAAACGTACACTAATTACACTAATTCAGTGCCACACTTTTATACATTGCTAGATCATTCACCCAGAGCCAGACATCCTGGATGTGAAGTCAAGTGGGCCTTAGAAAGCATCACTACAAACAAAGCTAGTGGAGGTGATGGAATTCCAGTTGAGCTGTGAAAGATGATGCTCTGAAAGTGATGCCGTCAATGTGCTAGCAAATTTGGAAAACTCAGCAGTGGCCACAGGACTGGAAAAGGTCAGTTTTCATTCCAATCCCAAAGAAAGGCAATGCCAAAGAATGCTCAAACTATCGCACAATTGCATTCATCTCACAAGGCAATGGCACCCCACTCTAGTACTCTTGCCTGGAAAATCCCATGGACGGAGGAGCCTTGTAGGCTGCAGTCCATGGGGTCGCTAAGAGTTGGACACGACTGAGGGACTTCACTTTCACTTTTCACTTTCATTCATTGGAGAAGGAAATGGCAACCCACTCCAGTGTTCTTGCCTGGAGAATCCCAGGGATGGCGGAGCCTGGTGGGCTGCCATCTATGGGGTAGCACAGAGTCGGACATGACTGAAGTGACTTAGCAGCACACGCTAGTAAAATAATGCTCAAAATTCTCCAAGCCTAGCTTCAGCAATAAATGAACCTCCAGATATTCAAGCTGGTTTTAGAAAAGGCAGAAGAACCAGAGATCAAATTGCCAACATCTGCTGGATGAGTGAAAAAGCAAGAGAGTTCCAGAAAAACATGTTTCTGCTTTATTGACTATGCCAAAGCCTTTGACTGTGTGGATCACAATAAACTGTGGAAAATTCGGAAAGAGATGGGAATACCAGACCACCTGACCTGCCTCTTGAGAAACCTGTATGCAGGTCAGGAAGCAACAATTAGAACTGGACATGGAACAATAGACTGGTTGCAAATAGGAAAAGGAATACATCAAGGCTGTATATTGTCACCCTGTTTATTTAACTTACATGCAGAGTACATCATGAGAAACGCTGGGCTGGAAGAAGCACAAACTGGAATCAAGATTGCGGGAGAAATATCAATAACCTCAGACATGCAGATGACACCATCCTTATGCCAGAAAGTGAAGAGGAACTCAAAAGCCTCTTGAAGAAAATGAAAGAAGAGAGTGAAAAAGTTGGCTTAAAGCTCAACATTCAGAAAACGAAGATCATGGCATCTGGTCCCACCACTTCATGGGAAATAGTTGGGGAAACAGTGGAAACAGTGCCAGACTTTATTTTTCTGGGCTCCAAATCACTGCAGATGGTAATTGCAGCCATGAAATTAAAAGATGCTTACTCCTTGGAAGGAAAGTTATGACCAACCTAGACAGCATATTTAAAAGCAGAGACATTACTTTGCCAACAAAGGTCCGTCTAGTCAAGGCTATGGTTTTTCCAGTGTTCATGTATGGATGTGAGAGTTGGATGGTGAAGAAAGCTGAGCACTGAAAAATTGATGTTTTTGAATTGTGGTGTCAGAGAAGACTCTTGAGAGTCCCTTGGACTACAAGGAGATCCAACCAGTCCATTCTGAAGGAGATCAGCCCTGGGATTTCTTTGGAAGGAATGATGCTAAAGCTGAAACTCCAGTACTTTGACCACCTCATGCGAAGAGTTGACTCATTGGAAAAGACTCTGATGCTGGGAGGGATTGGGGACATGAGAAGAAGGGATGATAGAGGATGAGATGGCTGGATGGCATCACCGACTCGATGGACATGAGTTTGAGTGAACTCCAAGAGATGGTGATGGACAGGGAGGACTGGCGTGCTGTGATTCATGGGGTCGCAAGGAGTTGGACATGACTGAGTGACTGAACTGAAGATCATTTTCCTTGGAATAGCTTGAGAATCAAGGATTAAATAGCAATGCCCTAACTTAAATGTATTCAGCTCTAAAAGATACTGGAATCTTAACAACAAGATGGTAGAAAAAGGTAAGGAAGCTACAAATGGATGGGACTAATACAAGACCACTGATATGCATGAAGGACTGAACTTCAGAAGAGGTACAAATTAGAACAATTCAGCACATCCAATATAGTGGGTGGGAAGCCCGGGAGATTTTCAAAATATAGCAATACTTAAGGTTAGGCAAGTGATTCTCAATTTAATGTGGATTTGACATTAATAGTGATAAAAGGACCCAGGCACCATGGAAAAGGAACAAATGGTGGCAAGGGATATCTATATTGTTTCATAGCCCTAAACTAGAATAATGAGTTCCCACTAGGAGAACTAAAGAAAAAAATAAGGAAGTCAAACCAAATACCTAGTCACATAAATTTGGAAAACACATGAGGATTTCAAAGGTCTGTCTCTCAAGTAACATTGGAGCCCAGGATTAACTTCGTATGCTATGAACACCAGGCTTAGAACAGCATGGCAAACAAGAACTTCCACCTGTGGCTGACCATGGGCTTCCTGAAGTCTGACTGCCCTCAGTGGTAGAGGACTGATGCAGGAACTGACAACACTAAGTCTGTAAGTCAAAAATCAGGACCTGTGAAGGCTAGGAAAAGCAGAACTAGTTAACAAGGTAAAAAAAAAAAAAAAACACTAACTGTATGCCAAGGAAATTTTTGGCTATCCATATATTTATTCTACCTCAATAAGCACATAGAATAAATCTGAAATGTTCATTAGTTCAAGTCATAGGTTTCCATATATATATGTATATATATATAGTATAAAGTTGACTAGTAGCCAGATAATAGGCTGAGCCTTCACTGTTGGTCTAGACATCTTATGCTATGGTAAAGTAACTGCTGAAATTATGCTACCTAATTATGACTCCGCTCTGCAAACTGTGTCACAGCCAAATAATTTGAAAGTGCTTCCCTCAGAGATGAAAAACAGGTTACCAAGGAAGGAACAGAACTGAAATACCATTTATTCATGAAAATTCATTTTACATTAGCTTACAATGTTTTGTGCTACAACAATCATTTTTTATATTAACTCTGGGAAAAAAAATTCAGTGTTACAGGATTTTTTTTAATAAATGTATAACCTATCAAAAGTCATTCTTATGTAAATCAGCATTAACTGTCTCTCAAACTTTTACCTACTTAAAAATTCTGCTTCAAGTCCAATTTACAACTCTATAGCAGGACACTCATAATTTGGAAATGATAAAACCCCCCACCAGAAAAAAATTTTTTTTGAATACTTGTTCCACACACAAGCTGCTGCTTATTGAGTTAGAAAAAGAAGCCTAGGAGTACAATTACCTTGACTTCCAGAGAAGGAGATTCTTAGGCTTTTGAGCAGGTACTAAGTTTCATTGAATGTAAGTGAATTTCTCTTTATCTCTGTGATAAAGAGACTTATTAATATTGTAAAAATAGGAATCATGGAAAATATTTTGGGAATGAGATAGGAAGAAAAACTATTATCTACTTTCTTTTAAAAGGAGGTCTTGATAAGAACATAAATACAGATTTAGAGAACTATTAAAACTCTAACTACAAAGGAAATGAAAAATTTGAATTGTCTGTATTCCTGTCATCTCCTCATCCATCCATCTTATAATAGCCTTATTGCAACCAGGCATGTGGTGATGAATGCAGAAATGTCAGACAAAAAGGAATATGTAAAGATAAAAGGCTACAGGGTGTAAAAAAAAAAAAAAATGTTAAATAAAAAACCCACACAACAAAGAAGGGACTGCATGTTTCTTTGTTATCACTTTGTTTCCAAAAGCTGCCTTCCTGCTAACTAAAAGTCAGAATTCCATAAAGATAGAAGCAATCCACAAAAGGACACTGATGTTTCTGAAAAAAAATGGATAAATCTGCAACCAAAAGACTCTTTCTTTAAAGCTCTAAACTCACACACTGAACACCTTTTATTTAAGGATCTCAAAGCACTTTACCAGCAAGTAATTACCCCACCATTTCCTACTATCAGTTGAAGGTTTGGAAACTTTTGAGAATCAAGTTCAGCATGAGCTTTCAAGTCCTATTATGCAGAAATATAGAATGCAAGTTACCTACGTAAGGCCCACAACCATAAACTAGAGACCCACTGTTGCTTCCTTCTGTTTTAACCACTCTTTTTCCCCAAAATTGCTTATTTGCAATATGCCGTAGACAGGAAACTATCTCACATGAAGAGTCTTTTCTCTGTCTAGGCATTAATGGTACATGCCAAATATGCATCATCACTTCTTCTATAGAATACATTTTAGTTAAACCAAATTGCATACAGAAGAATTTCTCATTGTTAAAGAAAAAAAAAATCATCAGTTTGTAAGAACTCTGTTTACTCCAACATTCCATTTATCCCCGATACTAATACTTATAGACTTTCTTCTCCAATTGTCCTCCTCCTCATTGCACATGAAAATTAGCATGTATAATGAAAATAAGACCATTCCATTATTTTCCCATGTGTACCTTGATCCTCTTAAAGAGGTTTTTTTGGGGAAAGTTTTCACTAATTTGTGATAAGAATGGAGCGTCTTCTACCAAGAAAGTGAGTATTGTTAGCTGAAGTAAAGGTTCAAGAGTAAGGAGATGTATCTCTGCACAGTAGAGAAGTCTTTGGAGCTTCTGAAGAATATCTAGGTCTGAAAGAGTGAGCAGTGGAAAGGGAGAGGGTAGAGGCAGAAAAAAAAACAGACTAATGACAACAGTCTGTGGATTATGAACTGTTACCCATTCCTATAATCCCACCCTACAGAATAAATTAAATTAAATTATCTACTCTAGAATATGACATCAAAGGGATAGTCCATGAAAAAAAAAATTCATAAGCTATACTTCATTTAAATTAAAAGCTTCAGTTCTGTTAAGGACACTGTAAAGAGAATGAAAAGACAAACCACAGACTAAAAGAAAATATTTGCAAGACACATCTGACAAAGGACTGTTATCCAAATATACAAAGAACTCTTAAAACTCAACAATAAGAAAATTAACAATCCAATTTTACAGTTCAGTTTTACAATGGACCAAACACTTTGACATCTCACCAAAGAAGATATACAGATGGCAAATGAGCATATAAAAATAAGCTTCACATATGTCACCAGGAAAATGCAAATTAAAACAAAATGCCACCGCACACTTATTAGAATGGCCAAAATCTGAAATACAGATAATACCAAACACTGGTGAGAATGCAGAGCAATGGGAATTCTCGATCACTGCTGGTGGAATGCAAAATGACACACTCACTGTGCAAGGCTGTTAGGCTCTTTCTTAAAACACCAAACACACTTTTACCATATGACCTTCTGGCAATTTTGCCCTTTGCTATTTACCCAAAATTTATGTATACTTGAAAACATGCTCATGAATATCTGAGTAGCCTTATTCATAATTGCCAAAACTGAGAAGCAACCAAGATGTTCTTCAGTAGGTGAACAGATAAACTGTGGCATATTATTCAGCACTAAAGAGAAATGAACTATCAAGCCATGAAAACACATGAGGAAAGATTAATGCACACTTAGTTCAGTTCAGTTCAGTTGCTCAGTCATGTTCGACTCTACGACCTCATGGACTGCAGCATGCAGGCCTCCCTGTTCATCACCAACTCCTGGAGTTTACTCAAGCTCATCTCCATTGAGTTGGTGATGCCATCCAACCATCTCATCCTCTGTCATCCCCTTCTCATCCCACCTTCGATCTTTCCCAGGATCAGGGTCTTGGAGTTTCAGCTTCAGCATCAGTCCTTCCAATGAATATTCAGGACTGATTTCCTTTAGGATGGACTGGATGGATCATCTTGCAGTCCAAGGGACTCTCAAGAGTCTTCTCCAACACCACAATTCAAAAGCATCAATTCTTCAGTGCTCAGCTTTCTTTATAGTCCAACTCTCACATCCACACATGACTACTAGCCTTGACTAGATGGACCTTTGTTGGTAAAGTAATATCTCTTCTTTTAATATGCTGCTTAGGTTGGTCATAACTTTTCTTCCAAGGAGCAAGTGTCTTTTAATTTCATGGCTACAGTCACCATCTGCAGTGATTTTGAAGCCCAAAAAAATAAAGTCTGCCACTGTTTCCATTGATTCCCCATTCTATTTGCCATGAAATGATGGGACCAGATCCCATGATCTTCGTTTTCTGAATGTTGAGCTTTAAGCCAACTTTTGCACTCTCCTCTTTCACTTTCATCAGGAGGCTCTTTAGTTCTTCACTTTCTGCCATAAGGGTGGTGTGTCATCTACATATCTGAGTTTATTGATATTTCTCCCAGCAATCTTGATTCCAGCTTGTGCTTCTTCCAGCCCAGCATTTCTCATGATGTACTCTGCATATAGTTAAATAAACAGGGTGACAATATACAGCCTTGATGTACTCCTTTCCTAATTTGGAACCAGTCTGTTGTTCCATGTCCATTTCTAACTGTTGCTTCCTGACCTGCATACAAGTTTCTCAAGAGGCAGGTCAGGTGGTCTGCTATTCCCATCTCTTTCAGAATTTTCCACAGTTTATTGTGATCCACACAAAGGCTTTGGCATAGTCAGTAAAGCAGAAGTAGATGTTTTTCTGGAACCCTCTTGCTTTTTCACTGATCCAGTGGATGTTGCCAACTTGATCTCTGGTTCCTCTGCCTTTTCTAAAACCAACTTGAGCATCTGGAAGTTCACGGTTCACATACTGTTGAAGCCTAGCTTGGAGAATTTGGGCATTACTTTACTAGCGTGTGAGATGAGTGCAACTGTGCAGTAGTTTGAGCATTCTTTGGCATTGCCTTTCTTTAGGATCAGAATGAAAACTGACCTTTTCCAGTCCTGTGGCCACTGCTAAGTTTTCCAAATTTGCTGGCATATTGAGTGCAGCACTTTCACAGCATCATCTTTTAGGATTTGAAATAGCTCCACTGGAATCCCATCACCTCCACTAGCTTTGTTTGCTTTGATGCTTCCTAAGGCCCACTTGACTTCACGTTCCAGAATGTGTGGCTCTAGGTGAGTGATGACACTTACATGGTTATCTGGGTCATGAAGATCTTTTTGTATAGTTCTTCTGGGAATTCTTGCCATTTTTTCTTAATATCTTCTGCTTCTGTTAGGTCCATACCATTTCTGTTCTTTATAGTGCCCATCTTTTCATGAAATATTACTTAGTGAAAAAGCTAACCTCAACATGCTGTATGATTCAACCATCTGGCCATTCTGAAAAAAACAAAACTGAACACAGTGAAAAGACCAGGGGTTGATGGTGCGAGGGGTGAGTAGGCACAGCACAGAGAATTTCAGGGAAGTGAAAATACTCTGGACGATCCCATAATGATGGATATATGTCCTTATACCTTTGTCAAAACCCACAGTAATTATAAAACCAAGAGTGAATCATAGCAGTAAACTACAGACCTTGGGTGATAATGATGTATCAATGTAGGTTCATCAGTTCTAGTAAATTCTACAAATGTTATCCCTCTGGTGAACCCTGAGGTCCCAGTCCTCATTGACACCACCAGGATTCCCAGGAAAAGGTCAGTTTTCATTCCGATCCTAAAGAAAGGCAATGCCAAAGAATGCTCAAACTACCGTACAGTTGCCCTCATCTCACATGCTAGTAAAGTAATGCTCAAAATTCTCCAAGCCAGGCTTCAACAGTATGTGAACAGTCAGAATCACAGTGGCCCAGCCAGGTGTGGGGGACCAAGCTCCCAGCCCAAAGGCTGTGCAGGGACAGGACAGCCCAAGGTCAAAACTGGGGATGAAGGGTGAACTGTGCATCCTTGGCAGCAAGTCTTTCAGGAAACCACTGGCCCAGAATAGCAACTCAGGTTTCTTACACGGAACCCGGGAACCCCAATCCCACATCTGCCAAAATCCAAAGTCAACAGCAACTCAAATGCACAGTTCCATTCCAAAACCGGAGAATAAGGTGTGTCAGGCCACCAGAGGGCCTGAACGGGAGCTCACCTGATAATATCCGGTGCTGTTAGCTGTGTCAGCCTTCCATTACCAGTCTCCGGCGGTCCTCCTCCTTTCCGTCTTCCTGCAGAGCTGAGCACCGCGCACTCCAGACACAGCTTGTCTCCACATCCACGCAAACCACCCACAGGTCGAGGCCGGCTGGGACCTGGTCTGCGTGGGTGGAGTATGGAGTTTTCCAGGAAGGCAAACTGGTGCAGTTGGAGGCCTCAGGGTGTGCTTTTGTGGCTTTCGGTGGGTGAGGGGAGGTAAGTGTGGGTCCTGATAGAGGCACAGGGAGAAGACGAGCTCGGAAGTCCTGAGAATCTGGGATAGCTCAGAAAGCAGTGGAACCAGGCCGAAGGGTTGCGGCTACCAGTATTCTGAGGAAGCGTGATGTCACAGGGTCTCTGGAGATTTCTGTAGAAAACAGCAGGGGAATCCTGGATGAGAAACACCTGAGTGCCCCAGGTGCTGGCGACATCCCAGGCTCATTCTTAAGGAGTCTCGCACTTGCCATTCATCAAACACACCTCAATCTTTATCTATGTCTCTAGGATAACCTAGTCAGGGCCACAATGAGGTACTGCCTCTCCCCAGGGGCCCAGCCGGGGCGGAAACTTCTGCCCAAAGGCTCTGCAGGTGCAGGGCTGCCATAGGTCAGACTGCGGGAGTGAACTTGAAAAGCAAGTCTCTCTCACCTTCCAGGAAACCGAAGACCCCAAACAAAAATTCAGGGTTCTGGCCGCCAACCCTGGAACCCCACTACCACCTCTGCCAAGATCCAAGGCCACAGGAACCTGAACTGCACAGTTTCAATCTGAAATCAGAAAATAAGGTTGTCAGGTTAGCAGAGGCCTTGAACTGAAGGAGAGCTCACTTGATACTACCCGGTGCTGTCAGATTTGGCTGCCTTCCACTGCCAGTCTCCAGCCATCCTTATCTTCCTCCTCTTTCTGCACACCTGAGTAGTCTGCCCTCCAAACACCATTTGCCTCTAAGGACTCACCTGCCTAATGCCTCCAATAGCTACCACAATGTGAAAAAATTAGAAATCAAAAGGATTTTAAAAAATACCATATAACTGAAAACTAATTATCCTATGTCCAAAAATCAACGAGTCAAAGGCTCAAATTATGAAATACAGTTAGAAGATCATGAAAGTACTGCATATCATAATTTTGGAGGTAAATTGATAAACATAGTCAAATTTATATATGTAGAAGCAACCGAAAATGAGGATAATTTAAAGCAAATTAGTTGAGGCTTCAACTCAAAAATTAGAAAATCTAGGAAAATGAGAAAATTTTTTAAATGAAATACTTTTCTAAAACTATGTAAGAAGGCAATAATTAACATGAGGAAAAATCAGTGAAATAGAAAAAGAAGTAGAACATTAACAAAACTCAATCTATGTTTAAAAGACAACTAATATAGGCAATTTTCCAGTAAGATTCATCGAGAAAAAAATTTAAAATAAATAAGCAAAATTCAGAGTAAAAGAGAGAAAGCCACTACTTAAAGAGCAGCGATTCTTAGAATTGTAACTGAATCTTTTGATTACTAAAATTAGCCAGTAAGAAATAGAAAACGGGACTAGCTCTATAACCATTAAAAATAATCAGATATAGATGAAAACGTCTCTCTAAAAGAAGTCACCCAGATAGTCTACTTAACCAGTATCAAGAAACATATAATAACCTACAGCCTCTATAGTTTGTCCTTGAAAACCGAAATAGAGACAAAGCTGCCGCTAATTTTTATAAGACTAAATATAACATTTATGACAAGAAATTAACATTGTTTAAGTCATTCTCATTTGTGAATGTAGTCACAAAAATTCTAGGTGAAGATTAACTAAATGAGCCCAATGATAATTTGTAGAAACATGTAAGTTGTATTGTTTTTGCAAATTGTATTAATTTCCCTAATTGAAAGAAGTTTCAAAATTAGGTAACTCTACCTAACTACACTAATTGATTAAAAAGGAAACACTATGTCACTATAAATCATATAAAAATAAAAGCATTCAATAAAATTTAACTTCTACTTACTTTTTCCTAAACCCTTAGCAAAGTGGACAGAGGGAATCTTATATGAATGTATTATATAGTAGTGAAAGTGTTAGTGATTCTATTGTGCCCAGCTCTTTGCAACCCCATGGACTGTAACCCACTAGGCTTCTGTGTCCATGGAATTCTCTAGACAAGAAAACTGGAGTGAGTAGCCATTCCCTTCTCCAGGGTATTTTCCTGACCCAGAGAGCAAACCTGGGGTTCCTTCATTGCAGGCTGATTCTTTACCATTTGAGCCACCAGATAAGCCTATATTACATAGTAGTGTTGTGTTAGTCACTCAGTTGTGTTTGACTCCTTGCGATCCCATGGACTATAGCCCACCAGGCTCCTTTGTTCATGGAATTCTCCAGGCAAGAATACTGGAGTGGGCTGCCATGCCCTTTTGAAGAGATCTTCCCAACCCAGGTATCAAACCTGGGTCTCCAGAACTGCAGGCAGATTCTTTACTGTCTGAGCCACCAAGGAGGCCCTTAGGATATAGTAAATGACCAGCAAAAACATACTATAAATATCATGCATACTTCATGGAGGTTCTGCTCAATGCAGCAAGACAAAATAACCAAAAGACTTAAATATTCAATAAAGAGTTAAAATGTCATTTGAAAAATATATGATCATGTGCACAGAAAAAAAGACAGTATATAAAGGTCTAAAATTAATTACACTGTAGCAATATATGAACCTCATCCCCCAAATTCAACAAAGTTTACCTATACCAGTAATTATCTTTTAAATAACATCTGTAGAGTATCTAGGAAATAACCTAACAAAATCTTTACAAAATCATTCTGAAAAACAAGTAAATATCATTAAATGACATTTAGTAAGACACACAAATATACCAAAATGGGTAAAGAAATACTCTGTGTGCTTAGTCATTCAGTCATGTCTGACACTTTGTGACCCTATGAACAGTAGCCCACCAGGTTCCTCTGTCCATGGAATTCTCCAGGCAAGAATACGGGAGTGGGTTGCCATTTCCTTCTCTAAGAAATACCCTATACATATGATAAATGAGTGGACTGGTCAGATCAGTCACTCAGTCATGTCTAGCTCTTTGCGACCCCATGAATCGCAGCACGCCAGACCTCCCTGTCCAACACCAACTCCCGGAATTCACTCAGACTTACATCCATCGAGTCAGTGATACCATCCAGCCATCTCATCCTCTGTTGTCCCCTTCTCCTCTTGCCCACAATCCCTCCCAGCATCAGAGTCTTTTCCAATGAGTCAACTCTTCGCATGAGGTGCCCAAAATACTAGAGTTTCAGCTTTAGCATCATTCGTGCCAAAGAAATCCCAGGGCTGATCTCCTTCAGAATGGACTGGTTGGATCTCCTTGCAGTCCAAGGGACTCTCAAGAGTCTTCTCCAACACCACAGTCCAAAAGCATCAATTCTTTGGCGCTCAGCCTTCTTCACAGTCCAACTCTCACATCCATACATGAGCACAGGAAAAACCATAGCCTTGACTAGACGGACCTTTGTTGGCAAAGTAATGTCTCTGCTTTTGAATATGCTATCTAGGTTGGTCATAACTTTCCTTCCAAGGAGTAAGTGTCTTTTAATTTCATGGCTGCAGTCACCATCTGCAGTGATTTTGGAGCCCAGAAAAATAAAGTCTGACTCTGTTTCCACTGTTTCCCCATCTATTTCCCATGAAGTGGTGGGACCAGATGCCATAATCTTCATTTTCTGAATGTTGAGCTTTAAGCCAACTTTTTCACTCTCCACTTTCACTTTCATCAAGAGGCTTTTGAGTTCCTCTTCACTTTCTGCCATAAGGGTGGTGTCATCTGCATATCTGAGGTTATTGATATTTCTCCCAGCAATCTTGATTCCAGCTTGTGTTTCTTCCAGTCCAGCGTTTCTCATGATGTACTCTGCATATAAGTTAAATAAACAGGGTGACAATATACAGCCTTGATGAACTCCTTTTCCTATTTGGAACCAGTCTGTTGTTCCATGTCCAGTTCTAACTGTTGCTTCCTGACCTGCATACAAATTCTCAAGAGGCAGGTCAGGTGGTCTGGTATTCCCAGCTCTTTCAGAATTTCCCACAGTTTATTGTGATCCACACAGTCAAAGGCTTTAGCATAGTCAATAAAGCAGAAATAGATGCTTTTCTGGAACTCTCTTGCTTTTTCAATGATCCAGCAGATGTTGGCAATTTGATCTCTGGTTCTTCTGACTTTTCTAAAACCAGCTTGAACATCAGGGAAGTTCACGGTTCACATATTGCTGAAGCCTGGCTTGGAGAATTTTGAGCGTTACTTTACTAGCGTGTGAGATGAGTGCAATTGTGCGGTAGTTTGAGCATTCTGTGGCATTGCCTTTCTTTGGGATTGGAATGAAAACTGACCTTTTCCAGTCCTGTGGCCACTGCTGAGTTTTCCAAGTTTGCTGGCATATTGAGTGCAGCACTTTCACAGCATTATCTTTCAGGATTTGGAATAGCTCAACTGGAATTCCATCACCTCCACTAGCTTTGTTCATAGTGATGCTTTCTAAGGCCCACTTGACTTCACATTCCAGGATGTCTGGCTCTAGGTCAGTGATCACACCATCGTGATTATCTGGGTCGTGAAGATCTTTTTTATACAGTTCTGCTGTGTATTCTTGCCACCTCTTCTTAATATCTTCTGCTTCTGTTAGGTCCATACCATTTCTGTCCTTTATCGAGCCCATCTTTCAATGAAATGTTCCTTTGGTATCTCTGATTTTCTTGAAGAGATCTCTAGTCTTTCCCATTCTGTTGTTTTCCTCTATTTCTTTGCATTGATCGCTGAGGAAGGCTTTCTTATCTCTTCTTGCTATTCTTTGGAACTCTGCATTCAGATGTTTATATCTTTCCTTTTCTCCTTTGCTTTTCACTTCTCTTCTTTTCACAGCTATTTGTAAGGCCTCCCCACACAGCCATTTTGCTTTTTTGCATTTCTTTTCCGTGGGGATGGTCTTGATCCCTGTCTCCTGTACAATGTCACGAACCTCATTCCATTGTTCATCAGGCACTCTATCTATCAGATCTAGGCCCTTAAATCTATTTCTCACTTCCACTGTATAATCATAAGGGATTTGATTTAGGTCATACCTGAATGGTCTAGTGGTTTTCCCTACTTTCTTCAATGTAAGTCTGAATTTGGCAATAAGGAGTTCATGATCTGAGCCACAGTTAGCTCCTGGTCTTGTTTTTGCTGACTGTATAGAGCTTCTCCATCTTTGGCTGCAAAGAACATAATCAGTCTGATTTCGGTGTTGACCATCTGGTGATGTCCATGTATAGAGTCTTCACTTGTGTTGTTGGAAGAGGGTGTTTGCTATGACCAGTGCGTTCTCTTGGCAAAACTCTATTAGTCTTTGCCCTGCTTCATTGCGTATTCCAAGGCCAAATTTGCCTGTTCCTCCAGGTGTTTCTTAACTTCCTACTTTTGCATTCCAGTCCCCTATAATGAAAAGGACATCTTTTTTGCGTGTTAGTTCTAAAAGGTCTTGTAGGTCTTCATAGAACCGTTCAACTTCAGCTTCTTCAGTGTTACTGGTTGAGGCATAGACTTGGATTACTGTGATATTGAATGGTTTGCCTTGGAAACGAACAGAGATCATTCTGTCGTTTTTGAGATTGCATCCAAGTATTGCATTTCGGACTCTTTTGTTGACCATGATGGCTACTCCATTTCTTCTAAGGGATTCCTGCCCACAGTAGTAGATATAATGGTCATCTGAATTAAATTCACCCATTCCAGTCCACTTCAGTTCTCTGATTCCTAGAATGTCAACATTCACTCTTGCCATCTCTTGTTTGACCACTTCCAATTTGCCTTGATTCATGGACCTGACATTCCAGGTTCCTATGCAATATTGCTCTTTACAGCATCGGACCTTGCTTCTATCACCAGTCACATCCTCAACTGGGTATTCTTTTTGCTTTGGCTCCATCCCTTCATTCTTTTTGGAGTTATTTCTCCACTGATCTCCAGTAGCATATCGGGCCCCTACTGACCTGGGGAGCTTCTCTTTCACTATCCTATCATTTTGTCTTTTCATACTGTTCATGGGGTTCTCAAGGCAAGAATACTGAAGTGGTTTGCCATTCCCTTCTCCAGTGGACCACATTCTGTCAGATCTCTCCACCATGACCCGCCCATCTTGGGTTGCCCCATGGGCATGGCTTAGTTTCATTGAGTTAGACAAGGCTGTGGAGTGGACTGGTAGAAAATGTTATTCATTCAGCAATTTATTGAATTCCTGTTGTGTCAAACACTCACCTAAGTAATAGGGTTAAAGCAGTGATAAAGAAAGCAAACTACATATCCTTATAGAGTATACATAAGTATGTAATTACACAAAGCCTGTGACAACATTATAAATATGCCAATATCTGCCAAATTAGCTTACACATTCAATGGTAGTTGCAGTAAAAATATTTTAAGAGTTTAAAGGAATTTATCACAAGAATACATTGTTGCAGTTTATATTTTACATGAATGGTGCCCTTGGGATTTGTGCAGTGGGACAATTCTAATTTGAAAAATTTTAAATTAATACAGAAGAATATAAGTTTTAAAATAACTATGGTAATCCAGAAAAATCAGAGCAAATAGAACTTAATTTAACAAGTTATTAGGATATTTTACAAAGCTATAGTAATTAAGGCAGTGTTGTAATAACAGAAAAAAAGCCAGATCAAAAACCAGATCCACAAATTTGGATCAGAGATTCATTATATATAACATATTCACTTTATACAAATGTGACTGAAATATAATAATTCAGACAACATGAAATATTGGAAAAGATTGTATGATTATGAATCAGTGGAGGCATTTTAGGTTACATTTCAGTTCAATTCAGTTAAGTCTCTCAGTCGTGTCTTACTCTTTGCGACCCCATGGACTGCAACACACCAGGCCTGCCTGTCCATTGCCATCTATCTGCCATGAAGTGATGGGAGTAGATGGCATGATCTTAGTTTTGTGAATGTTGAGTTTTAAAGTGAAAATTTTCATTCTCCTCTTTCACTGTCATCAAGAAGCTCTTTAGTTTTTCTTTACTTTCTGCCATAAAGTTGGTGTCATCAGCATATCTGAAGTTATTGATATTTCTCCTGGCCATCTTGATTCCAGGTTGTGCTTCAATAGCCGAGCATTTTTCATGACGAACTCTGCATAGATGTTAAATAAGCAGAGTGACAATATACAGCCTTGACATCCTTTCCCAATTTGGAACCAGTCTGTTGTTCCATGTCCAGTTCTAACTGTTGCTTCTTGACCTGCATACAGATTTCTCAGGAGGCAGGTCAGGTGGTCTGGTATTCCCATCTCTTTCAGAATTTTCCACAGTTTATTGTGATCCACACAGTCAAAAGCTTTGGCATAGTCAATAAAGCAGAAATAGATGTTTTTTTGAAACTCTCCAGCTTTTTTGATGATCCAACAGATGTTGGTAACTTGTTCTCCATTCCTCTGCCTTTTCTAAAACCAGCTTGAACTTCTGGAAGTTCACGGTTCACATACTGTTGAAGCCTGGCTTGGAGAATTTTGAGCATTACTCAATTGTGCAGTACTTTGAGCATTCTTTGGCATTGCCTTTCTTTAGGATTGTAATAAAAACTGATTTTTTCCAGTCCTGTGGCCACTGCTGAGTTTTCCAAATTTGCTAGCATATTGAGAGCAGCACTTTCACAGCATCACTTTTAGGATTTGAAATAGCTCAACTGGAATTCCATCACCTCCACTAGCTTTGTTCGTAGTGATGCTTTCTAAGGCCCACTTGACTTCACATTCCAGCATGTCTGCTCTAGGTCAGTGATCACACCAATGTGGTTATCTGGGTCATGAAGATTTTTTTGTATAGTTCTTCTGTGTATTCTTGCCTTCTCTTCTTAATATCTTCTGCTTCTGTTAGGTCCATACCATTTCTGTCCTTTATCGAGCCCATCTTTGCATGAAATGTTCCCTTAGTATCTCTAATTTTCTTTAAGACCTCTCTAGTCTTTCCTATTCTATTAATTTCCTCTATTTCTTTGCACTGATCCCTGAGGAAGACTTTCTTAGCTTTCCTTGCTATTCTTTGGAACTGTGCATTCAAATGGATATATCTTTCCTTTTCTCCTTTGCATTTCTCATCTTTTCTTTTCTCAGCTATTTGTAAGGCCTCCTCAGACAGCCATTTTTGCCTTTTTGCATTTCTTTTTCACGGGGATGGTCTTGATACCTGCTTCCTGTACAGTGTCATAAACCTCCATCCATTTTTCTTCAGGCACTCTCTCTATAAGATCTAATCCCTTGAATATATTTGTCACTTCCACTGTATAATCAAAAGGGATTTGATTTAGGTCATACCTGAATGGTCTAGTGGCTTTCCCTACTTTCTTCAATTCAAGTCTGAAATTGACAATAAGGAGTTCATGATCTGAGCCACACAGTCTTGTTTTTGCTGACTATATAGAGCTTCTCCATCTTTGGCTGCAAAGAATATAATCAATCTGATTTCAGTATTGACCATCTGGTGATGTCCATATGTAGAGTCTTCTCTTTTTTTGTTGGAAGAGGGTATTTGCTATGACCAATGCATTCTCTTGGCAAAACTCTGCCCTGCTTCATTCTGTACTCCAAGGCAAATTTGCCTGTTACTCCAGGTATCTCTTGACTTCCTAGTTTTGCATTCCAGTCCCCTATAATGAAAAGGATATCTTCTTTTTAATGTAATCTGTAGAATGTCTAAAATAGCCTCACACATGCAAAGTACCCATCATGTTCAGAGAAATTAAATAAGTTGCCCAATAACACACTTAGTAAATGGACAGAAAACAAGAAATTGAAATACCAAAAGCTCTATGCAATTTAGATATATGCTAAGAATAAGATCAGAAGAATAAAGTCTTTGTCCTACTCTGCTTGACAACAAAAGCAGATAATACAATATTAAGTATGGAAGTGTATGTACTGAATGATGTGAAAAATATGGGAATATGATATTGGATGGGGACAAAAGACAGAAGTAGGTCACTATAGAGGTAAAGACTATAAATTATGGGAATAACACATGTACACTAGAATAACTAGTTTTTTCTACCTCTAATGTAAATGGTTTGACCTCATTGGCTGCCTTGCTTATATTCAACCTATCATCACTTGGGCGGTTTTTCAACACAGAGCCTGAAATCAGCATGGTCTTTTCTACATCAGACAGCGCCACCACACTTGTATTATGATCCACAGCTTTGAGGTCACTGTGGTGGACTTGTTTGGGTAGTATGAATTATATTACCAGTGTTAGCAATAATTAGTCAATTAATCATGTAATTGTTAAGTGATCCAGGTCAGGATAAATAGTAACATGTAATGTTATTTTTCAACTTTCCACCAGAACTATAGAAACCATGAGTTATTGGTGAGTAGGTGAGCACCATTTGAGAATGAACAGTAGTTCTAGCTTTCAGCATGGGCAGCCTCTGAGGCAGCATTTCCATCCTTTGGATAGGAAATAGAAAATTTTATTCTCCTTGCCAGCTCTGCCAGGGCCACAAGCAGAAATGTGAAGATTATTAATCTCAAGAAAGAGTCGTGAATATAATCACAGGCCAACAACACCATTAGTCACCCATTCAATACTCCAGTAATGATTGATGTGAAAAGGGAAGTTTTAGTCTCCTGGGATTGTCCAGAGTGGCTCATGACAACAGCATTATTGCAGTCACTCAAGAGTCATTAATGTTACGGCACTTCCCTTAAGAAACTCTCTTTTCATTGCCATAAGGGTTTACACAGAAAGTCTACGTTGCATATTTAACATTGGCATTTTCTTTCAGTCACTGAAAGGGGTTGTATTCGAATAGAAATTAAATGTTTACTTTAACTACCTTATCCATAAAAGGAGGTGGCTTGTTTGATGTCCTCAAAGTGTTTCATTATTCTAAGTAAGGATTTTTTTATTATTTACTCAAAGGATTTTTATTCACTTCCTTTTCTATATTTGACTTCTTATCTTAGTGCTCTGTGGCCCAAATTAAAAGGAAAGTTTACTTTTTTTTTATTTTTTTTTTTAACTTTACAATATTGTATTGGTTTTGCCATACATCAACATGCATCCGCCACGGGTGTACACATGTTCCCCATCCTGAACCCCCCTCCCCATACCATTCCTCTGGGTCATCCCAATGCACCAGCCCCAAGCTTCCTGTATCCTACATCGAATCTGAACTGGCAATTCGTTTCTTATATGATATTATACATGTTTAATGCCATTCTCCCTAATCATCCCCCCTTTCCCTCTCTCACAGAGTCCAAAAGACTGTTCTATACATCTGTGTCTCTTTTGCTGTCTCTCATACAGGGTTGTCATTACCATCTTTCTAAATTCCATATATATGCGTTAGTATACTGTATTGGTGTTTTTCTTTCTGGCTTACTTCACTCTGTATAATCAGCTCCAGTTTCATCCACGTCATTAGAACTGATTCAAATGTATTCTTTTTAATGGCTAAGTAATACTCCATTGTGTATATGTACCTCAGCTTTCTTATCCATTCGTCTGCTGATGGGCATCTAGGTTGCTTCCATGTCCTGGCTATTATAAACAGTGCTGTGATGAACATTGGGGTACATGTGTCTCTTTCCCTTCTGGTTTCCTCAGTGTGTATGCCCAGCAGTGGGATTGCTGGGTCGTATGGCAGTTATATTTCCAGTTTTTTAAGGAATCTCCACACTGTTCTCCATAGTGGCTGTACTAGTTTGCATTCCCACCAACAGTGTAAGAGGGTTCCCTTTCCTCCACGTCCTCTCCAGCATTTATTGCTTGTAGATTTTTGGATCGCAGCCATTCTGACTGGTATGAAATGGTACCTCATTGTGGTTTTGATTTGCATTTCTCTGATAATGAGTGATGTTGAGCATCTTTTCATGTGTTTGTTAGCCATCTGTATGTCTTCTTTGGAGAAATGTCTGTTTATTTCTTTGGCCCATTTTTTGATTGGGTCATTTATTTTTCTGGAATTGAGCTGCAGGAGTTGCTTGTATATTTTTGAGATTAGTTGACAAAGGAGGCAAGAATATACAGTGGAGAAAAGACAATCTCTTTAACAAGTGATCCTGGGAAAACTGGTCAACCACTTGTAAAAGAATGAAACTAGAACACTTTCTAACACCATACACAAAAATAAACTCAAAATGGATTAAAGATCTAAACATAAGACCAGAAACTATAAAGTCTTAGAGGAGAACATAGGCAAAACACTCTCTGACATACATCACAGCAGGATCCTCTATGACCCACCTCCCAGAATATTGGAAATAAAAGCAAAAATAAACAAATTGGATCTAATTAAAATTAAAAGCTTCTGCACAGCAAAAGAAACTATAAATAAGGTGAAAAGACAGCCTTCAGAATGGGAGAAAATAACAGCAAATGAAGCAACTGAAAGTTTACTTCTAAAGAATGTGTTTGTGATATATGGGATCTGAAGTAGACAGAGTGTAGGGTACTTTCCTTAAAAGGAATAACGTTTTAAATGAAAAAAAAAAAAAAGTAAAAACCTTTGTAATATCAGAGGTGAGGAGTATGATAATTTGTGAGTAGTAAACACAGATTTCTGCCCACCCCCTCCTCCCTGCCACAGATGATCAATACAAAGGTAATAGGAAAAGGGATGGCCTCATGGATGGTAATTTTGAGGTTGCTTGTTCTGAGGAACAAGAAAAAATCTAATGACTTGATGGAGTGCCTAAAGTTCATACTCTATTAAATTGGAGACTCATAGAATAAAAAGAGACACCTAGTTCAAGAAGTCGGAGAAGGCAATGGCACCCCACTCCAGTACTCTTACCTGGAAAATCCCATGGGCGGAGGAGCCTGGTAGGCTGCAGGGGGCCTACCATGGGGTCCCCTTCCCATGGGGTCGTGAAGAGTCGGACACGACTGAGCGACTTCACTTTCACTTTTCACTTTCATGCATTGGAGGAGGAAATGGCAACCCACTCCAGTGTTCTTGCCTGGAGAATCCCAGGGACGGGGGAGCCTGGTGAGCTGCAGTCTATGGGGTTGCATAGAGTCGGATAAGACTGAAGTGAATTAGCAGCAGCAGCAGCAGCAGTTCAGGAAGTAAAGAATAAATGAATTGGCTTCTTCCCCGCCACCGCCCCACCCCCCACAAATCCCACTGAAATGGCAGCGAACATAACAAAAATTAATATCTATGGTCTTTAAAAAATGATTACCCAAACAAGAAATTATGAGAACTTATTGGAAAAGAAAGGCAGAGCACATGCCATCAGCCAAATGGAGAAATAAAAGCCCAGAAAATATAAGCCAAAGACACAGAAAAGATCAGGAGAAACTAAGCACTATTCTATATGACAGAATTCCTAACTTCACAGAGTCTCATACAGAAGGTGGAAACTGATTATGGGTAATTAGTAATTGTACCAGTGGAAATTTTGAAATAGTAATCCTACTGCTTTTGTATGGGAGATAGATGGAGATGTGACCTGCAGTTTGGCCCTAGACAAATAAAGTTGATAGAAGAACAGTTATTTCATAGTATCAATATATATATTAATACATACACACATACACAAAATATGTACTCATATAGCTATAAAAGAGGAGTTTGTCATTCTCTGTCTTATAAAATGGAAGCATATTATATAAAATGTTCTAAGGCATTGAAATAAAAAGTAATTTTAAGACCATAAGCTTGCCTGTCATGTGCCAAATCTCAGAATATATGATAGAACTTCTAAAGAATAGAAGAGATTGCTGTGATTAATCCATGTGCAATGAAGGATTATTATTCTAACCATTACAGCTATTTAACAAGACTCACTGGTTGATATTCAAGAGAAACTAAATAGTTGCAACATGCAATTCAACTAAGAAAAAATTAAAGCTTTCAAGTTTAACAAAACAGGAAACCTTGAGATTACTATTAATAGACATGAGCTGATAGATAATTATAAAATGTAATTACAAGTGTATTACAAAGATGAAGATTGCAATCATGAATTGAAAAAAGCCTGGGGCCAGTGACCCACACATTCATTATGATGGTTGAAGAAAAACATAGTCTGAAAATACATGGTTAAATCTATGATATATCATTTAATTTTCATTTAGGCACACACACTTAACAGCAGGCTAAGTGATAGAGACATTTTATTATATTACATAACAAGTAACCTTCATGTAAGCAGTTCAAGGGCTCCTAGAGAAGCTCAGTGACTTGAGATGACAATTTTTGATACAAATTTATACTATAACTTAAATGTGTGGTGATACTGTTGTATAAAAGTAACTGAGGGGATCATCAAATGAATAAATATCTTCAATACATTGCTGAGATTTACATCAACTTAGCTCTATATCATAACTTACTCAGGCAGTTTGCAGATTTATCATGCTTTCTTATTTTAATTGTATTGTGCATAACAATTCCTGGATTTCAAAATTTGATATAATCTGACCTTATAAATAAAACATACATGAATAAATACAGTACATTATAGCTTAATTCAAAATAACATTTTCAGATATTCAAGAAACCAGAAGTTCATCATTCATACACTCATTCTAAAAAAAAAAAGTTTTCTTAGACAAACTCCAGTAAATAAAAATTTCAAAAGACAAACGTGGGACTCAAGAAGGGGTGAAATCAGTCTGCTTTGGCTGCCAGAACAAAATACCATAGAATGGGTGCCTTAAACAACAGAAACGTATTTTGTCACAGTTTTGGGGCTGGAAATCTAAGATTAGGATACCAGCATGGTTGGTTTCTGATAAGTTTTCCCTTCCTGACTTTTAGACAGCTGCTATGTTACAGTATGTTCACGTGACCTCTTCATGCACACATGGAGACAGAAAAAGTGAGCACTTTTTTTTTGTCTCTCACAAGGACACTAATTCTACCAGATTAAGGCTGCACCCTTAAGACCCCATTTAACCATAATTACATCTCCTTAAGGCTCTATTTCCAAAACAGTCATATTTGAGAATTAGGGCGTCAACATAGAATTTTGGGAGGACATGATTCAGTGCAAAGCACCTAAAGTAAACAATTAAAACAAATATCCATATGAAAGCTGTGCCATCAGTTCAAAAAACTACTGCTTCAAATTAGAACTGGAAGTCTGAGAACTTTGTTGGAAAATGTCTTAAAATTTAGACTAAATATTATTATGAAATTTTACAAGTAAGAATGTAAAATTAAATTATAAAATGCTGCTAATAAGACAGTATTCCTCTTCTTACCAACAAGAAATTAAGTTTCTATAGAAAGAGATTCACAGGCATAAAGAACAGACTTGTAGTTGCCAAGGGGAAGGGGGGGGGTTGGAGTAAAAGTTTGGGGTTAGCAGCTTTAAGCTAATATGTACAGAATGGATAAACAATGAGATCCTGCTGTATATAGCACAGGGAAGCATATTCAATAGCCTGTGATAAATCATAATGGAAAAGAATATAGAAAGGAATGCACATATATATGTATAACTAAATTGCTTTGCTGTACTGCAGAAAATAACACAACATTGTAAATCAACTAAACTTCAATAAAATAGTTTCTAATAGAAACAAAAATAAAGTTATAATCTAAACAAAGCCATATATGAAGTCATTTTGAGCACATGAAAATAATAAAGCTTTCTGAAACAACTAAGCCAAACATTTAGTTATATAATTCAGAAGGACAAATCAGACTAACTAGTATTCCTAATTCATAGTATGTGTAAAAGTGTAATTTGTCATTTACCATACATTGTGCTTACAGATAAGTCTTTCCAAATTAATTTCTCTTAGAGAGTAGTTTCTAAAAGTGGGCTTGAACTTCAAATAGTTTTTGAAGTTAATGAAAGGTGAACTGATTTTTATGAGATAGTACTTAATTTTACCATCTGGAAACTCAACTCTATGCTCTCTAAGAAATCTGCAGTTTCAAAGTCACAATAACAATTATCACAACAATAAAACATATCTGAAATCTTTTCATTTTTTTCTTAATTCTTTATTTTAACTTTTACAGGAACTTCTAGCAATGAATTCATATTTTTAAAATGAACTAAGTTTAGTATCCCCTTCAGTTACACTTTAGTATTCTTCCTTCTGTCAAATATAAATAGTTAAACAGTGTTTTTACTTTAAAATATCAACCTTCATTCTTTAGATAATGTGAATACAAGTGATTTCAAGTTTACCCTTATCTTTTTCTATATTTTCCAAAATTCCCAGCACAAACATATTATTGCTTTTAAAATGAGAATAGACTCATGAATACTATTTTTAATTGAAATGTCAAAAAATATTGTTATTAAAGATGAAATAGCTAAGGGGGACCATAACCCAGTCATAGCTCTAAATTCTCTCTGAACTAGAGACAAGAGAGAATTAAAAGAAAGGAAAAAAAAGAGAGCACTAGACTAAATGTTTTCCAGAGTTGGAAATGACTGAGTAGACTAGAATTCAACCAAAAAACTGTATGGATGTTAGCCATGTTAGTAAGTAAAACATATTTATCTTCAGTTCAGTTCAGTCGTTCAGTCATGTCCGACTCTTTGCGACCCCATGAATCGCAGCACACCAGGCCTCCCTGTCCATCACCAACTCCTGGAGTTCACTGAGAGTCACGTCCATCAAGTCAGTGGTGCCATCCAGCCATCTCATCCTCTGTCGTCCCCTTCTTCTCCTGCCCCCAATCCCTCCCAGCATCAGAGTCTTGTCCAATGAGTCAACTCTTCGCATGAGGTGGCCAAAGTACTGGAGTTTCAGCTCTAGCATCAGTCCTTCCAAAGAAATCCCGGGGCTGATCTCCTTGCAGTCCAAGGGACTCTCAAGAGTCTTCTCCAGCACCACAGTTCAAAAGCATCAATTCTTCAGCGCTCAGCTTTCTTCACAGTCCAACTCTCACATCCATACATGACCACTGGAGAAACCATACATGCTCTTAATACTTCAGAAGACCTTTCCTCCTATTAGTTTTATCTGTTTTTGTTTTCCTTGATATTTTTTGGAATCAACTTGGATTATTTATTGCAAAAAGCATGGGTAAAGAGATTAGCCAGAGTCAATCACTGAGTTTTACCTTAATTAAATGATAAATAATAATAACAACTGACATTTGCTAAATGCTCTGTGACAGGGACTATTTTAAGCACATTATATTCATTACCTCATATTATTCTCTTAACACTGCCTAGAGGTAAGTATAACCACCCTCACCTTACAGGTAAGAAAACCCAAACTTAAAAAGCTTAAGTCATAACCAGCAAGGACCTACTGTATAGCACAGGGAACTATATTCAATATTTTTAAATAACTTACAAGAGAAAAGAATCTGCAAAGAAATATATGACTGAATCACTGTGCTGCACACCTGAAACTAACATAATATTGTAAGTCAACTATACTTCAATAAAATAAAATACATTTAAGTCAGTTTCCCCAGGTCACTGACAACAAGTGGGGGCTCATTGCTAATCCAGTCTGAGGCCAGCTCTAAACTACTGCACTAAACTGTTCCTAATTGAACAAAAAAATTATGATTAACATTTGTTTTCAGATGAATGGAGAACCATGTGAGAGTAAGAGAGACTTCCTTTTTGATTTCTAACTTGGTTTACTAAAAGGACACTAAGTTTCTATGTGTGACAACTTGCTACAACTGGAGTTAAATTAACATTAGAAAAATATTTGACAGTTACAAAGCACTATTACATGTTAGAACTCATCTGGGACTGAGCCAAGATGGCGGAGGAGTAGGACGGGGAGAACACTTTCTCCCCCACAAATTCATCAAAAGAGCATTTAAACATCGAGTAAATTCCACAAAACAACTTCTGAATGCCGGCAGAGGACATCAGGCATCCAGAAAAGCAACCCAAGTCTTCGAAAGGAAGTAGGAAAAAATATAAAAGACAAAAAAAGAGACAAAAGAGGGAGAGACAGAGTTCCGTCTTGGGAAGGGAGTCTTAAAAAGAGAGAAGTTTCCAAACACCAGGAAACCTTCTCACTGCCAAATCTGTGATGAGCTTTGGAAGCACAGGGGGCAACATAAGAGGGAAAAAAAATAAATAAACAATTAAAACTCGCAGATTGCGAGCCCTACGGTAACTCCCCCAGCGGAGAAGCAGTGCAGACGCCTGCACACGCCATTAGCAAGCGAGGGCTGGGCGGGGAGGCGCGGCGCGGGCTGCATTGCTTAGAGTAAGAACCTGGCCTGAATACCCTGAGCGCTATCTAAGTGAAATAATTTGGGCTAGCAAACCAGACTGTGGGATATCTACCACGTGAAAAGCCAGCCCTAACCTAAGACACCGCCAGGCCTGCGCATGGAACAAAGGACTGAACAGAGATAGCCGGCTGCAGACCTTCCCCCTCCGGTGACAGGCAGCCAGAGCCAGAAGGGGGCAATCGCAGCCCCAGAGAGACATTATCTATAAAACTGTAAGCAGGCTTCTTTGCTAACTAAAACTTCTTGGGGGTCTGGACAGTCAACATCTGCCTGAGAAGGTGTGCCAGTTGTACACCCAGATAACAAAGTGGCGGGGCAGCGATAAGTCGCAGCAATGGTGCTCGCCAAACACCTCATCACCTGAGCTGCTCGGACCTGGGAAGAGCACAAAACGCAGGACCAACCGAGTCTGCACCTCTGAGGACTATCTGAGTGCCTGAACCTGAGTGGCTTGGACCTGGGAGGTGCATGCGGCCCAGGGCCAGCCTCGGATGGTTCCCGGCGGAACAACCTAGAGCCCAAGCAGTGTGGGCAGGGAGGCTACACGCGCCGTGAGCGGGGGCAGACCCAGTGTGGCTGAGGCACTACGAGTGCACGCCAGTGTTATTTGTTTGCAGCATCCCTCCCTCCCTCCCCACAGCACGGCTGAACAAGTGAGCCTAAAAAAAAAAAAAAAAGTGTCCTCCACCATCCCCTTTGTGTCAGGGTGGAAACCAGACACTGAAGAGACCAGCAAACAGAAGAAGCTATAACAGAGGGAAACACCTTGGAAGCTACAGGCAATAGATTAAAACCCTGTGGTTACTACAGACTACATAGGAAGGGGCCTATAGATCTTGAGAAATATAAGTCAGACCAAGGAACTAGCCAAAAATGAACTGAATAATACTTACAATAACCCACAATACTCACAACAAAACCAGAGAAAGTCCTAGATATATTTTTACTATTTTTACGATCATTTTTTCTTTTTTTTTTTTTAATTTTAAGTCCTCTATTGGTCCTCTAATTTACACTTTTATAACCTATTACTTTGCAAAAAAAAAAAAACACTATTTTTTTCTTCTTCAGCAAACTTCATATATATATATATATATATATATATATATATATATATTTTATAATTTTTTGACCTTGGTTTTTTTTGGGTTTTTTTTTTTCCTCTTTTCTTTAACATTGTATTTTTGAAATTCCAAACTCTACTCTAGATTTTTAATTTTAGCTTTTTGGTATAAGTTATCAATTTTGTACCTATAGTTTTTTTTTTATAATTTCTGTGACTTTTTTTTTCCTCTGTTTCTTTCTCTTCTTCTTTTATATAACATTGTATATCTGAAATTCCAAACTCTACTCTAGATTTTTAATTTATGCTTTTTGGTATTTGATATCAATTTTGTACCTGTATATTCTTTATAATTTTTATGACATTGTTTGTTTTTGTTTGTTCGTTTTCTCTGTTTATTTTTCTTCTGCTTTTTTTTTTAACATTGTATTTATGAAATTCCAAACTCTACTCTAGATTTTTAACTTTTGCTTTTTGGTATTAGTTATCAATTTTGTACCTGTAGTTTCTTTATAATTTTCGTGACCTTGTTTGTTTTTCTTTGTTCGTTTTTTCTCTCTTTCTTTCCCTTCTTCTTTTCTTCAACATAGTACTTTTGAAATTCCAAACTCTACTCTAGATCTTTAATTTTTGCTTTTATGTATTTGTTACCAATTTTGTACCTTTAAGAACCCAATCTTTAGTACCCATTTTTCACTAGGGAGCGAGATTACTGGCTTGACTGCTGTCTCTCCCTTTGGACTCTCCGTTTTCTCCACCAGGTCGCCTGTGTCTTCTCCCTAACCCCTCTCTACTCTACCCAACTCTGTGAATTTCTGTGCGTTCCAGACGGTGGAGAACACTTAGGGAACTGATTACTGGCTGGATCTGTCTCCCTCCTTTTCATTCCCCCCTTCTATCCTTCTGGCCACCTCTGTATTCCTTCCTCCTTCTTCTTTTCTCTGTATAACTCTGTGAACATCTCTGAGCAATCCAGTTGTGGAGTGCACATAAGGAAGTGACTACTGGCTAGCCCACTCTCTCCACTATTGATTCCACCTCATCTCATTTGGGTCACCTCTAACTCCCTCCTCCCTCTTCTCTTCTCCATGTAATGCTGTGAACCTCTCTGAGTGACCCTCATGGTAGAGAAACTTTTCATCTTTAATGTAGATGTTTTATCAGTGGTGCAGTATAGAAGGAGAAGTTTTGAAACTACTGTAAAAATAAGACCAATAACTGGAAGCAGGAGGCTTAAATCCAAACCCTGACTCCAGGGAACTCCTGACTCCAAGGAATATTAATTGACAGGAGCTCATCAAACGCCTCCATACTGACACTGAAACCAAGCACCACACAAGGGCCAACAAGTTCCAGGGCAAGACATACCAAGCAAATTCTCCAGCAACAAAGGAACACAGCCCTGAGCTTCAAGATACAGGCTGCCCAAAGTCACCCCAAAACCATAGACACCTCATAACTCATTACTGGACATTTCATTGCACTCCAGAGAGAAGAAATACAGCTCCACCCACCAGAACACCGACATCAAGCTTCCCTAACCAGGAAACCTTGACAAGCCACCTGTACAAACCCACACACAGCAAGGAAACGCCACAATAAAGAGAACTCCACAAACTGCCAGAATACAGAAAGGACACCCCCAAACTCAGCAATTTAAACAAGATGAAGAGACAGAGGAATAGCCAGCAGATAAAGGAACAGGATAAATGCCCACCAAACCAAATCTAAGAGGAAGAGATAGGGAATCTACCTGATAAAGAATTCCGAATAATGATAGTGAAATTGATCCAAAATCTTGAAATTAAAATGGAATCACAGATAATAGCCTGGAGACAAGGATTGAGAAGATGCAAGAAAGGTTTAACAAGGACCTAGAAGAAATAAAAAAAGAGTCAATATATAATGAATAATGCAATAAGTGAAATTAAAAACACTCTGGAGGCAACAAATAGTAGAATAACAGAGGCAGAAGATAGGATTAGTGAATTAGAAGATAGAATGGTAGAAATAAATGAATCAGAGAGGATAAAAGAAAAACGAATTAAAAGAAATGAGGACAATCTCACAGACCTCCAGGACAATATTAAACGCTACAACATTTGAATCATAGGGGTCCCAGAAGAAGAAGACAGAAAGACCATGAGAAAATACTTGAGGAGATAATAGTTGAAAACTTCCCTAAAATGGGGAAGGAAATAATCACCCAAGTCCAAGAAACCCAGAGAGTCCCAAACAGGATAAACCCAAGGTGAAACACCCCAAGACACATAGTAATCAAATTAACAAAGATCAAACACAAAGAACAAATATTAAAAGCAGCAAGGGAAAAACAACAAATAACACACAAGGGAATTCTCATAGGATAACAGCTGATCTTTCAATAGAAACTCTTCAAGCCAGGAGGGAATGGCAAGACATACTTAAAATGATGAAAGAAAATAACCTACAGCCCAGATTATTGCACCCAGCAAGGATCTCATTCAAGTATGAAGGAGAGATCAAAAGCTTTTCAGACAAGTAAAAGCTGAGAGAATTCTGCACCACCAAACCAGCTCTCCAACAAATACTAAAGGATATTCTTTAGACAGGAAACACAAAAACGGTGTATAAATTCGAACCCAAAACAATAAAGTAAATGGCAATGGGATCATACTTATCAGTAATTACCTTAAACGTAAATGAGTTGAATGCCCCAACCAAAAGACAAAGACTGGCTGAATGGATACAAAAACAAGACCCCTACATATGTTGTCTACAAGAGACCCACCTCAAAACAGGGGACACATACGGACTGAAAGTGAAGGGCTGGAAGAAGATTTTCCATGCAAATAGGGACCAAAAGAAAGCAGGAGTAGCAATACTCATATCAGATAAAATAGACTTTAAAACAAAGGCTGTGAAAAGAGACAAAGAAGGTCACTACATAATGATCAAAGGATCAATCCAAGAAGAAGATATAACAATTATAAATATATATGCACCCAACACGGGAGCACCGCAGTATGTAAGACAAATGCTAACAAGTATGAAAGGAGAAATTAACAATAACACAATAATAGTGGGAGACTTTAATACCCCACTCACACCTATGGATAGATCAACTAAACAGAAAATTAACAAGGAAACACAAACTTTAAACGATACAATAGACCAGTTAGACCTAATTGATATCTATAGGACATTTCATCCCAAAACAATGAATTTCACCTTTTTCTCAAGCACACATGGAACCTTCTCCAGGATAGATCACATCCTGGGCCATAAAGCTAGCCTTGGTAAATTCAAAAAAATAGAAATCATTCCAAGCATCTTTTCTGACCACAATGCAGTAAGATTAGATCTCAATTACAGGAGAAAAACTATTAAAAACTCCAACATATGGAGGCTGAACAACACGCTGCTGAATAACCAACAAATCACAGAAGAAATCAAAAAAGAAATCAAAATTTGCATAGAAATGAATGAAAATGAAAACACAACAACCCAAAACCTGTGGGACATGGTAAAAGCAGTCCTAAGGGGAAAGTTCATAGCAATACAGGCATACCTCAAGAAACAAGAAAAAAGTCAAATAAATAACCTAACTCTATACCTAAAGCAACTAGAAAAGGAAGAAATGAAGAACCCCAGGGTTAGTAGAAGGAAAGAAATCTTAAAAATTAGAGCAGAAATAAATGCAAAAGAAACAAAAGAGACCATAGCAAAAATCAACGAAGCCAAAAGCTGGTTCCTTGAAAGGATAAATAAAATTGACAAACCATTAGCCAGACTCATCAAGACACAAAGGGAGAAAAATCAAATCAATAAAATTAGAAATGAAAATGGAGAGATCACAACAGACAACACAGAAATACAAAGGATCATAAGAGACTACTATCAACAATTAAATGCCAATAAAATGGACAACGTGGAAGAAATGGACAAATTCTTAGAAAACTACAACTTTCCAAAACTCGACCAGGAAGAAATAGAAAATCTTAACAGACCCATCACAAGCACAGAAATTGAAACTGTAATCAAAAATCTTCCAGCAAACAAAAGCCCAGGTCCAGATGGCTTCACAGCTGAATTCTACCAAAAATTTAGAGAAGAGCTAACACCTACCTGCTCAAACTCTTCCAGAAAATTGCAGAGGATGGTAAACTTCCAAACTCATTCTATGAGGCCACCATCACCCTAATACCAAAACCTGACAAAAATCCCACAAAAAAAGAAAACTACAGGCCAATATCACTGATGAACATAGATGCAAAAATCCTTAACAAAATTCTAGCAATCAGAATCCAACAACACATTAAAAAGATCATACACCATTACCAAGTGGGCTTTCTCCCAGGGATGCAAGGATTCTTCAATATCCGCAAATCAATCAATGTAATACACCACATTAACAAATTGAAAAATAAAAACCATATGATTATCTCAATAGATGCAGAGAAAGCCTTTGACAAAATTCAACATCCATTTATGATAAAAACTCTCCAGAAAGCAAGAATAGAAGGAACATACCTCAACATAATAAAATCTATATATGACAAACCCACAGCAAACATTATCCTCAATGGTGAAAAATTGAAAGCATTTCCTCTAAAGTCAGGAACAAGACAAGGGTGCCCACTTTCACCATTACTATTCAACATAGTTTTGGAAGTTTTGGCCACAGCAATCAGAGCAGAAAAAGAAATAAAAGGAATCCAAATTGGAAAAGAAGTAAACTCTCACTGTTTGCAGATGACATGCTCCTCTGCATAGAAAACCCCAGGGTTAGTAGAAGGAAAGAAATCTAAAAAATTAGAGCTAATCAATGACTATAGTAAAGTTGCAGGATATAAAATCAACACACAATAATCCCTTGCATTCCTATACACTAAAATGAGAAAACAGAAAGAGAAATTAAGGAAACAATTTCATTCACCATTGCAATGGAAAGAATAAAATACTTAGGAATATATCTACCTAAAGAAATGAAAGACCTATATATAGAAAACTATAAAGCACTGGTGAAAGAAATCAAAGAGGACACTAATAGATGGAGAAATATACCATGTTCATGGATTGGAAGAATCAATATAGTGAAAATGAGTATACTACCCAAAGCAATTTATAGATTCAATGCAATCCCTATCAAGCTACCAACAGCATTCTTCACAGAGCTCGAACAAATAATTTCACAATTTGTATGGAAATACAAAAAACCTCGAATAGCCAAAGCGATCTTGAGAAAGAAGAATGGAACTGGAGGAATCAACCTACCTGACTTCAGGCTCTACTACAAAGCCACAGTTATCAAGACAGTATGGTACTGGCACAAAGACAGAAATATAGATCAGTGGAACAAAATAGAAAGCCCAGAGGTAAATCCACGCACATATGGACACCTTATCTTTGACAAAGGAGGCAAGAATATACAATGGATTAAAGACAATCTCTTTAACAAGTGGTGCTGGGAAATCTGGTCAACCACTTGTAAAAGAATGAAACTAGAACACTTTCTAACACCATACACAAAAATAAACTCCAAATGGATTAAAGATCTAAACGTAAGACCAGAAACTATAAAACTCCTAGAGGAGAACATAGGCAAAACACTCTCTGACATACATCACAGCAGGATCCTCTATGACCCACCTCCCAGAATATTGGAAATAAAAACAAAAATAAACAAATGGGACCTAATTAACCTTAAAAGCTCCTGCACATCAAAGGAAACTATTAGCAAGGTGAAAAGACAGCCTTCAGAATGGGAGAAGATAATAGCAAATGAAGCAACTGACAAACAACTAATCTCAAAAATATACAAGCAACTCCTACAGCTCAACTCCAGAAAAATAAATGACCCAATCAAAAAATGGGCCAAAGAACTAAATAGACATTTCTCCAAAGAAGACATACAGATGGCTAACAAACACATGAAAAGATGCTCAACATCACTCATTATCAGAGAAATGCAAATCAAAACCACTATGAGGTACCATTTCACACCAGTCAGAATGGCTGCGATCCAAAAGTCTACAAGTAATAAATGCTGTAGAGGGTGTGGAGAAAAGGGAACCCTCTTACACTGTTGGTGGAAATGCAAACTAGTACAGCCACTATGGAGAACAGTGTGGAGATTCCTTAAAAAACTGGAAATAGAACTGCCTTATGATCCAGCAATCCCACTGCTGGGCATACACACTGAGGAAACCAGAAGGGAAAGAGACACGTGTACCCCAATGTTCATCACAGCACTGTTTATAATAGCCAGGACATGGAAGCAACCTAGATGTCCATCAGCAGATGAATGGATAAGAAAGCAGTGGTACATATACACAATGGAATATTACTCAGCCATTAAAAAGAATACATTTGAATCAGTTCTAATGAGGTGGATGAAACTGGGGCCTATTATACAGAGTGAAGTAAGCCAGAAAGAAAAACACCAATACAGGATACTAACGCATATATATGGAATTTAGAAAGAGGGTAACAATAACCCTGTGTACGAGACAGCAAAAGAGACACTGATGTATAGAACAGTCTTATGGACTCTGTGAGAGAGGGGGAGGGTGGGAAGATTTGGGAGAATGGCATTGAAACATGTAAAATATCATGTATGAAACGAGTTGCCAGTCCAGGTTCGATGCACGATACTGGATGCTTGGGGCTAGTGCACTGGGATGACCCAGAGGGATGGTATGGGGAGGGAGGAAGGAGGAGGGTTCAGGATAGGGAACACATGTATACCTGTGGCGGATTCATTTTGATATTTGGCAAAACTAATACAATTTTGTAAAGTTTAAAAATAAAATTAAATATATATATATATATTAAAAAAAAAAAAAAAGAACTCATCTGATTGACCTCAAAATGTGAAAAGATCAGTAGTATCATTATTTTGTAGCTAAGGAATATGAGCATGGGGGCAGTGATGGCTCATCTAGTCAGAATGATCAAAACAAAACTGTTTTCTAATCTGGATCCTATACTCGTTTCATTACTATTTCCAAGATAAATGCCTATAAAACATTAAAATGAAATAAATCTTTAAAGTCTACCTTTGTTTGAGAAATGCTGGAAAGAAATATGGAATTCTCTATTAGATGCTATATGTTTTCCCCTTTATCCTTACTCTCCACTCCAGTTCCCATCACTCACACCCCCTTCCCTCAAGTACCTGCTCTGTTTCAACATATATTTTTAAATTGCTACTGCTAAGTCGCGTCTGTTGTGTCCGACTCTGTGCAACCCCATAGACAGCAGCTCACCAGGCTCCCCCATCCCTGGGATTCTCCAGGCAAGATCACTGGAGTGGGTTGCCATTTCCTTCTCCAATGCATGAAAGTTAAAAGTGAAAGTGAAGTTGCTCAGTCGTGTCCGACTCTTCGAGACCCCATGGACTGCGGCCCACCAGGCTCCTCCGTCTGTGGGATTTTCCAGGCAAGAGTACTAGAGTGGGGTGCCATTGCCTTCCACTCCTGGATATATATGCAAAATTAAAAACACTAATACAAAAAGATACATGCACTGCAAAGTTCATAGTAGCATTATTTACAATAGCCAAGATGTGGAAGCAATATAAATGTCCAACAACAGATGAATGGATAAAGAAGATGCAGTATGTATATGCAATGGAATATTACTCAGTCATAAAAAGAATGAAATTTTGCCATTTTCAGCAGTATGGTTGGACTTGGAAGGCATTACACTGGCATTTATTGAAATAAATCAGACTTAAATGATAAATACTGTATGATATCGCTTAAATGTGGAACCTAAAACACCCAACAAACTAGTCAGTATAACAAACCAGAAGCAGACTCACATATAGAGAACTAACTAGTGGTTATTAGTGGGGAGAGGGAGGAGGGGGCAACAAAGCCATTAGAGGTACAAACTTTTAGGAATAAAATAAGTTACAAGGATATATAGCCAATATTTTATAGTAACTATAAATGGAACCTTTAAAAATTGTGAATCCTTATATTGTACATCTTTTAGTTATATATTTTTCAACTATATAGACTTCAATTCAGTTCTGTTCAGTTCAGTCGCTCAGTTGTGTCCGACTCTGCGACCCCATGGAATGCAGCATGCTAGGCTTCCCTGCCCATCACCAACTTCCAGAGCTTACTCAAACTCAAGTCCATCAAGTTGGTGATGCCATCCAACCATCTCATCCTCTGTCATCCCCTTCTCCTCCCACCTTCAATCTTTCCTAACATCAGGGTCTTTTCCATTGAATCAGCTCTTAACGTCAGGTGGAGAAACATGAGCATTTTTCAGTATGCCATTTTATAAACCTACATGCTAATTTAAAGAAATTATTATTATTATATTAAATCAGATAAGATCAGTCGCTCAGTCGTGTCTGACTCTTTGCCACCCCATTAACTGCAGCACGCCAGGCCTCCCTGTCCATCACCAACTCCCGGAGTTCACTCAGACTCATGTCCATCCAGTAAGTGATGCCATCCAGCCATCTCATCCTCTGTCGTCTCCTTCTCTTCTTGCCCCCAATCCCTCCCAGCATCAGAGTCTTTTCCAATGAGTCAACTCTTCGCATGAGGTGGACAAAGTACTGGAGTTTCAGCTTTAGCATCATTCCCTCCAAAGAAATCCCAGGGCTGATCTCCTTCAGAATGGACTGGTTGGATCTCCTTGCAGTCCAAGGGACTCTCAAGAGTCTTCACCAACACCACAGTTCAAAAGCATCAATTCTTCAGCACTCAGCCTTCTTCACAGTCCAGCTCTCACATCCATACATGACCACAGGAAAAACCATTGCCTTGACTAGCCGGACCTTTGTTGGCAAAGTAATGTCTCTGCTTTTGAATATGCTATCTAGACAGGTCATAACTTTCCTTCCAAGGAGTAAGCGTCTTTTAATTTCATGGCTGTAGTCACCACCTGCAGTGATTTTGGAGCCCAAAAAAATAAAGTCTGACACTGTTTCCACTGTTTCCCCATCTATTTCCCATGAAGTGACAAGACCGGATGCCATGATCTTCGTTTTCTGAATGTTGAGCTTTAAGCCAACTTTTTCACTCTCCCCTTTCACTTTCATCAAGAGGCTTTTGAGTTCCTCTTCACTTTCTGCCATAAGGGTGGTGTCATCTGCATATCTGAGGTTATTGATATTTCTCCCAGCAATCTTGATTCCAGCTTGTGTTTCTTCCAGTCCAGCGTTTCTCATGATGTACTCTGCATATAAGTTAAATAAACAGGGTGACAATATACAGCCTTGACGAACTCCTTTTCCTATTTGGAACCAGTCTGTTGTTCCATGTCCAGTTCTAACTGTTGCTTCCTGACCTGCATACAAATTTCTCAAGAGGCAGATCAGGTGTTCTGGTATCCCCATCTCTTTCAGAATTTTCCACAGTTTATTGTGATCCACACAGTCAAAGGCTTTGTCATAGTCAATAAAGCAGAAATAGATGTTTTTCTGGAACTCTCTTGCTTTTTCTCTGATCCAGCGGATGTTGGCAATTTGATCTCTGGTTCCTCTGCCTTTTCTAAAACCAGCTTGAACATCAGGAAGTTCACGGTTCACATATTGCTGAAGCCTGCTTGGAGAATCTTAAGCATTACTTTACTAGCATGTGAGATGAGTGCAATTGTGCGGTAGTTTGAGCATTCTTTGGCATTGCCTTTCTTTGGGATTGGAATGAAAACTGACCTTTTCCAGTCCTGTGGCCACTGCTGAGTTTTCCAAATTTGCTGGCATATTGAGAGCAGCACTTTCACAGCATCATCTTTCAGGATTTGGAATAGCTCAACTGAAATTCTATCACCTCCACTAGCTTTGTTCGTAGTGATGGTTTCTAAGGCCCACTTGACTTCACATTCCAGCATGTCTGGCTCTAGGTCAGTGATCACACTATCATGATTATCTGGGTCGTGAAGATCTTTTTGTACAGTTCTGTGTATTCTTGCCTTCTCTTCTTAATATCTTCTGTTTCTGTTAGGTCCATACCATTTCTGTCCTTTATCGAGCCCATCTTTCAATGAAATGTTCCTTTGGTATCTCTGATTTTCTTGAAGAGATCTCTAGTCTTTCGCATTCTGTTATTTTCCTCTATTTCTTTGCATTGATCGCTGAAGGCTTTCTTATCTCTTCTTGCTATTCTTTGGAACTCTGCATTCAGATGGGAATATCTTTCCTTTTCTCCTTTGCTTTTCACTTCTCTTCTTTTCACAGCTATTTGGAAGGCCTCCCCAGACAGCCATTTTGCTTTTTTGCATTTCTTTTCCATGGGGATGGTCTTGATCCCTGTCTCCTGTACAATGTCACGAACCTCATTCCATAGCTCATCAGGCACTCTATCTATCAAATCTAGGCCCTTAAATCTATTTCTCACTTCTACTGTATAATCATAAGGGATTTGATTTAGGTCATACCTGAATGGTCTAGTGGTTTTCCAAAGCACAGGCGGCATTATATTAAATAATGTTATACTATTTAATATTATATTAATTATATATTAATATCAACATATAAAATAATAATTTTTTTAATTAGCATGTAAATACTGAAAAACGCTAATGTTTCTCCTCTACTACTCACAATACTTCTGGCCACCAAATGTATAGGGGTTTTCTCCCACGCTGACTAGTTTTCTGATACCAGCTCAGTGTCCTACAATTCAGTAGATAACTGATGCCTCTTCCCATAAAACTGTCCCTACCTTAGAGGCCAATCATAAGTCTAGGTTGTCACCCGTGCTTTTGATCAACTGACTATAAATTGTTTTATAGCCCATGACCCCCTCCCCTACTTCGATAATTTGCTAGGATGTTTCACTGAACTCAAGGGATCACTTATTTACATTTACAGGTTTTACAGTATAATAAAGAACATGATAAAGGATATAGACAAATAGCCAGATAATGAGAGGCATAAGGCAAGGTCCAGAGCAGGAGCTTCTGTTTCTGTGGAGTTGGGGTGCACCACCTCCCTACATATATCCCAACATGGATAAATGCTCACCAACCTAGAAGTTCTCCAAATCCTATAGTTCAGAGGTCTTTATGGAGGGTTCATTACACAGGGATGACTAATTATTGACTCAGTCTCCAACCTTTCTTTCCTCCCCAGAGGATCAGGTATGGGGATTTAAAGTTCCGAGCTTCTAATCATGGTTTGGTTTTTCTGCTGATCAGCCTCCAACCTGAAGCCATAAAGGAGCCCATCAAGAGTAACCCCATTAGAACAAAAGACACTCCTATCACCTAGGAACTTCCAAGTGATTTAGACGCCCTGCATCAGGAACCAGGGTCAAAGATCAAATATTCAAACAAAAGATGTTCCCATCACTTGTATTACTTTAGGAAATTACAAAGATTTTAGAAACTCTGGCCAGGAGCTGAAGACAAAGACCACATACATATTTCCTATAGGGTCACACAGAGTCGGACATGAATGAGGCGACTTAGCTTGCATGCATGCATAATATCTCAAATGGGTTTGTATCTCATGCACTAATTTACACAAATGGCATTATGCTGTGACCATTCTCTTTAGAACTTAGGACTAGCTCCTTTAGTGGTTTGGGGGCAACAGAAGCACAGTGAATTACATGCTATCCATGCTTGGCAGCATAGAGAATCCTGGATAACAAAGGAATATCTCTGCATATGTTAACTGACTACTTTCACCACCCTCTGTTTCATTTCCATTCTCTTAGCTGAAACAAATTATTAGTCTGAATCAAACATATATATATATATATATATATATATATATATATACATAAATGTAATAGAAATAAAAATTTTATTGAAAATATATAAAATTTATCTTTGCTGTATCAATATTGTGTTTGAGACTGGTATTTATATCTAGTTCACTGTTTCTAATTGTGTGATTTTTCCTTACTATGCAACCCCCATAGCATATTTTGTACTCTCCTAATGATAGAAGTGGTCATGCATGGATGTGAGAGTTGGACTCTGAAGAAAGCTGAGCGCCAAAGAATTGATGCTTTTGAACTGTGGTGTTGGAGAAGACTCTTGAGAGTCCCTTGGACTGCAAGGAGATCCAATCAGTCCATTCTGAAGGAGATCAGCCCTGGGATTTCTTTGGAAGGATTGATGCTAAAGCTGAAACTCCAGTACTTTGGCCACTTCATGCGAAGAGTTGACTCATTGGAAAAGACTGATACTGGGAGGGATTGGGGGAAGGAGGAGAAGGGGACAAAAGAGGATGAGATGGCTGGATGGCATCACCGACTAGATGGATGTGAGTCTGAGTGAACTCCGGGAGACGGTGATGGACAGGGAGGCCTGGTGTGCTGTGATTCATGGAGTTGCAAAGAGTCGGACACGACTGAGCTTCGACTGAACTGAACTGAACTGAACAGAACTGAAGTAGAAGCCTACTCTGCCCTCATTTCCCCTCTCCCTCAGTGGCTGACATAAACCCTAAAAATGTTTCCTTAGTGACTGTGAAAAAATTTCCTGGCTAATGGCAAGTTACCATGTATACCTAATGTCTAATCTGGATAGTTGGTAGAAGTATATCCTGACCATTTGGTTATGATTAAAAAGCAATGAATTCCTCAAAGCAGATGAATGTGAAAATCTGAACATGGAAAGTAATATAAAATATGATAAGAAGAAGCAAGCAAGAAAAAAAGGACTGCCTGGCATATATATCCATGGGGGTGGAAGGTCATAAAGCTGGCACAGTATTACTCTCACTAAAGACTGACTCCTAGAAAGAAAAAATGTACCATTTACATTCTCACAGAGCATAAACATTAGAGCCACCCACATCCTCTCACTTAGTAGAATGCTTCTTTCTAATCATGATTAATTTGATGTATATAAAATCATATTTCAGACGTAAATTCATTTCCATTTCCTGAATTACTACTTTACATTGGCAAACCAGGCTTCCCCTCATCTAAATTATCAACCCATATCTTTTGTACATTTATCCATTTGATTTTTGACCTTTTTCTTGGTTTTAATCCTAGAAATTAACCACTTCTTGATTTTGCAAAATTCAAATATTGTCTCCAACAGTCATTTATCACCTTATTTGTCTTTAGCATCCTTTATTGAGCAAAAACCTTTCATTTCAATGTAACTCCACATCTAGCCATGTACCATTTTAGAATTTGAGCTTTTGTGTTTTTTTTTTCTTGCTGTCGTTTTGTTTTGTTTTTAGAATTGAAAACAGCCTTTTTTAATTTATTTTTTAATTGAAGGATAACTGCTTTACAGAATTTTGTTGTTTTCTGTCAAACATCAACAAGAATCAGCCATAGGTATACATATGTCCCCTCCCTCTTGAAATTCCCTCCCATCTCCCTCCCTATTCCACCCTTCTAGTGAGCTTTTGGATCCTCATTTAAAGTTTACCTTCTCCCTTAAGTGACAACACATTCTCCATTTTTTTCTACCAGTCTTACTTAACCTTTCATAGTAATGTCTTTAATGCATCAAATCTACTATTGGACTGCTAAAACAGGGATCAGCTTTACTTTTCCCCCATGTGGGAAATCAGGGTTTTCTAACATCATTGCTAAACCATCCCTTCCCCTTGCTTTGTGGTCACTTTTATTATGCCTCATATTCCCAGAATACAAACAGATTTCACAGGAGGACCTCATAACAGTGAAAGATTTTCACCAATACACTAGCTGTGATTATTGAGTAAAGGAAATCAATTAGCCTACAGTCATTCCATTTTCATTGTTTGGGGTTCAACCTTTACTTAAGTTATAAAAATTGCATTTTATCATGTAGTGTGTAATTAGTAGCTAACTGTTTCATTCTTCAAATTTGCTCACTTTTTCAAACCTCCAGACTTCTTTGTAACACTTCCCCTTAGTAAACACTGGTTTGTCCAGCCTCTGCAGCAGAGTTTTTTAAAGCCTATACATTTCTTCACAAAGCTCTTCATTAACTTGCTCTGTTGATGCAAAACATCAGTCTTCCTGAGCTAAATAGTGTGACTTATTTTTTAAGAAGAGCTTCATGAAGTGACAGTCAAAAATACTATGCAGTATGCATAATAATATATGGGTAATCAAATATCATGCTTCAAGAAATAAAGTAATTACTGCAGGAATTAGAAACCAGAGCCTACCTCTTCCATAAATAGCATTGTCCAAATCACTTGAGGCTTTGTGTATAAATGTGTGTGTGTTTAAGTATTAGTGTTTACGTGTGTTTATGTGAGGGAAAGAGACAAATCATGTATATTAATAAAGGCCATGAAGTGAGACACAATATGCTTCTTCCTCCTAAACTTCTGAAATCAGCCAGTAGAAGAAATGAGAGCCTAGAACGCATAAGGTTATATTCTTTATGAGCATAATAAATCCCAGATTTTCACAATTCACCCATTGCACATTGCTCACTAGAGAATAATCTCCCCTGAGGCTCTGCCTAGGTCAAAAATGCCAACTGGCATTTATAAAAGAGACTGCTTTGAGAATTCCTCTTGCAAAACAGTCATTTCTCCCTCTTGTGGTTTGGGTACATTTGACAGTTTGGGAGTGAATCTAACATTTCAACTGTACCACTACTGTGTAAAATACTATAAAAACCAAATAAAACCACTTTTGCCAAGATATTCTGTATAATGCAAACCTACTTCATTTAATGCTAATTCAACTATGTGTGTGTGTGTGTGTGTTTGTGTATACATGAACCACTTATATGACAAAGTCCTTTTGATAGAATTATTGTTTTGAATTCTAATTCTAACAGGATCAAGGCTTTTCACCATCAGTGTGGGCTAGTAATAACCCACTCAGAAGCAGACATGAAGATTATTGACCTAATTTCAAAAAGATTAATAAAAATCATATTTATCTAATAAAAGGTTATAGAACAGCTTAAAACTTAAATGGGTTTTGTTTTTGGATTATATGAACTCAGTGTACATTATATCTTCCCCACTAGACTACAAACTCCTTGAAGGCCAGGACTGTACTTTCTTAACCCTTATATTCTCAGTGCCTGACATGTTACAGACAATCAAAGTTACTCAATCTGACTATTAATATTGATCAAAAGCTCTGATTGGCAATTTGATATTTTACTGATGACAAAACTATGAAGACTACAAATTAATGATTATTTATAAAGATAGTTTGTCTGAGAGATAGAGTCCACAGAAGAAGGGTATTAACTTTTTAAAGTTAGGAATCATGAAATTATACTAATCACTGATTCTCCCCAACTTTGGATTTCCCCAGTGTCAGAGATGAATCCTGAATTCCACAGAACATAAAATGGACTTAAAAGTATAACAAACATGGTTTCTTAAAAATGTGGTCTTGTTTGCTTGATAGTTGACCTTTAATGTAGTTGTGAGGATTTGTGTAGAAATTGGAAAATGATGAAATAGTAAGAAAATTCCATGATCTGAGTCCTATGGGCCCCTTAAATTCCAACACATTTGCTCCTAAGACTGTGTTCTTTTAGGGTCCAGTTCACCATTTACTTTAAATGACACCCATATATCCAGTGTTGGAAAGTTGATTATTCCTCCCCAGAGTTGAAATTATTTGCTTCTTCTCTGGCACTATCATCACACAAAGTTTAAAATGTTACAGCATTTTTCAAATCAAAACTATAATGAGGTACCACCTCATACCAGTTAGAATGGCCATCATCAAAAAGTCTACAAATAACAAATGCTTAAGAGGGTATGGAGAAAAGGAAACCCTCCTACACTGTTGGTGGGAATATAAGTTGGAACCACTATGGAAAACAGTATGGAGGTTCCTCCAAAAACTAAAAGTATAAGTACTCCTGGGCATGTGCTGTGCTGTGCTTAGTTGCTCAGTTGTTTTCAACTCTTTGCAACCCCATGGCTGCAGTCTGCCAGGCTTCTCTGTCCAAGAGGAGTCTCCAGGCAAGAATACTGGAATGGATTGCCATGCCCTCATCCAGGGGATCTTCCCAACCTGGGAGTGAACCCAGGTATCCCATATTACAGGTGGATTCTTTACCCTCTGAGCCACTAGGGAAGCCCAGAAACACTGGAGTGGGTAGCCTATCCCTCCTCCAGGGGATCTTCCCAACTCAGGATTCAAACCAGGGTCTCCTGCATTTCAGGCAGATTCTTTACAACCTGAGTTACCAGGGAAATCGTACTCCTGAGCATATATCCACACAAAACTCTTAATTCAAAAAGATGCATGCATGCCCATGTTCATAGCAGCACTACTTATGATAGCCAAGGCATGGAAACAACCTAAATGTCCATCAATAGATGGACAGGTAAAGAAGATGTGGTACATATACACAATGGAATATTACTCAGACATAAGAAATAATGAAGTAATGGTATTTTCAGCTATATGGATGGACCTAGAGATTATCATACTAAGTGAAGTAAGTCAGAAAGAGAAAGACAAGTACCTTATAATATCACTTATATGTAGAATCTAGAACATGACACAAATAAACTTATCTACCAAACAGAAACAGATTCACAAACATTGAGAACAGGCTTGTGGTTGCCATGGGGTTGGGTGGTGGGTGAGGGATGGACTGGGAGTTTGGGATTAGCAGATGCAAACTAGTATATATAGAATGGATAAACAACAAGGCCCTACTGCATAGCACAGTGTTTAATATTTAAATATTAATATTTATCAATATTTAATAACCTGAGGAAAACTACAATGGAAAAGAATATGAAAAATCATATATATGTGTATGTATATATGAATCACTCTGCTGTACACTAGAAACTAATACAACACTATAAATCAACTATACTTATTTCCATTTTTTTAAAAGGTATTGCATTTAAAAAAATAATAGTAATAATATTCAGTACTAGGGGTAACTAGGGAGAAGGCAATGGCAACCCACTCCAGTACTCTTGCCTGGAAAATCCCATGGGTGGTGGAGCCTGATAGGCTGCAGTCCATGGGGTCGCTATAAGTCGGACAGGACTGAGCGACTTCACTTTCACTTTTCACTTTCGTGCATTGGAGAAGGAAATGGCAACCCACTCCAGTGTTCTTGCCTGGAGAATCCCAGGGACGGGGGAGCCTGGTGGACTGCCGTCTATGGGGTCGCACAGAGTCGGACACGACTGAAGTGACTTAGCTTAGCTAGGGGTAACTAATTATACCCAGAAATACTTCACTAGAAATTAAATCTGTTTTACACCATCACCAATAGCCTGCTAAACTTTTTAATTGCTATCAAAAAGTCAAATATATTCAGGGAATGTACCAGGCAGTCCAGGTGGGATGGCAACAAGAGAATGAAAATGAAAGTCGCTCAGTCGTGTCTGACTCTTGGTGACCACACATGGAATTCTCCAGGCCAGAATACTGGAGTGAGTAGCCTTTCCCTTATCCAGGGGATCTTCCCAACTCAGGGATCAGGAGTCTTTACCAACTGAGCTATCAGAGAAGCCAACAAGAGGATATGCTAGGGTAAACATCATAAGTTACTTGTTGTTCAGTCACTCAGTCATGTCCAACTCTTTGCAACCCCATACTGCAGCATGCCAAGTTTCCCTGTCCTTCACTATCTTCCAAGTTTTCTCAAACTCAAGTCCACTGAGTCAGTGACACCATCTAATCTTCTCATTCACTGTCACCCTCTTCCCCTCCTGCTCTCAGTCTTTCCCACTATCAGGGTCTTTTCCAATGAGTCGGCTCTTCAGATCAGGGGACCAAAGTATTGGAGCTTCAGCTTCAGCATCAGTCCTTCTAATTGATATTCAGGGTTGATTTCCTTTAGGATAGACGAGTTTGATCTCCTTGCAATCCAAGGGACTCTCAAGAGTCTTCAACACCACAGTTCAAAAGCATCAATTCTTCGGTGCTCAGCTTTCTTCACAGTCCAACTCTCACATCCATACATGACTACTGGAAAAACCATAGCTTTGACTAGATGACTCTTTATTGGCAAAGTAATGTTTCTGCTTTTTAATATGCTGTCTAGGTTGGTCATGCTTTTTAATATGCTGTCTAGGTTTCCAAGGAGAAAGTGTCTTTTAATTTCATGGCTGGAGTCACCATCTGCAGTGATTTTGGAGCCCCAAAAAATAAAGTCTCTCACTGTTTCCATTGTTTCTCCATCTATTTAACATGAGGTAATGGTAACAGATGCCATGATGTTAGTTTTCTGAATGTTGAGCTTTAAGCCAACTTTTCCACTCTCCTCTTTTGATACATCAAGAGGCTCTTTAATTCTTCTTCACTTTCTGCCATAAGGGTGGTGTCATCTGCATATCTGAGGTTATTGATATTTCTCCCAGAAATCTTGATTTCAGCTTTTGCTTCATCCAGCCCAGCGTTTCTCATGATGTATTCTGCATATAAGTTAAATAAGCAGGGTGACAATAATCAGCCTTGACATTCTCTTTTCCCTATTTGGAACCAATGTCTTGTTCCATTGTCCAGTTCTAACCATTGCTTCATGACCTGCACAGATTTCTCTAGAGGAAGGTCAGGTGGTCTGGTATTCCCCTGTCTTTCAGAATTTTCCACAGTTTATTGTGATCCACACAGTCAAAGGCTTTGGCATAGTAAATAAAGCAGAAGTAGATATTTTTCTGGAACTCTCTTGCTTTTTTGATGATCCAGCAGATGTTGGCAACTTGTTCTCTGATTCCTCTGCATTTTCTAAAACCAGCTTTAACATCTGGAAGTTCAAAGTTCACATATTGTTGAAGCCTGGCTTGGAGGATTTTGAGCATTACTTTACTAGTGTGTGACATGAGTGCAATTTGGAAGATTTTGAGCATTACTTTACTAGTGTGTGATATGAGTGCAATTGTGCGGTAGTTTGAGCACTCTTTGGCATTACCTTTCTTTGGGATTGGAATGAAAACTGACCTTTTCCAGTCTGTGGCCACTGTTGAGTTTTCCAAATTTGCTAGCATACTGAGTGCAGCACTTTAGCAGCATCACCTTTTAGGATTTGAAATAGCTCAACTGGAATTCCATAACTTCCACTAGCTTTGTTTGTAGTGATGCTTCGTAAGGCCCACTTGACTTCGCATTCCAGGATGTTTGACTTTAGGGGAGTGATTATACCACTGTGATTCTCTGGGTCATGAAGATCTTTTTTGTATAGTTCTTCTGTGTATTCTTGCCATCTCTTCTTAATATCTTCTGCTTCTGTTAGGTCCATACCATCTCTGCCCTTTATTGAGCCCATCTTTGCATGAAATGTTCCCTTGGTATCTCTAATTTTCTTGAAAATATCTCTAGTCTTTCCCATTCTGTTGTTTTCCTCTATTTCTTTTCATTGATCATTGAGGAAGGCTTTCTTAGCTCTTCTTGCATTTTTTGGAACTCTGCATTCAAATGAGTATATCTTTTCTCCTTTGCCTTTCACCTCTCTTCTTTACACAGCTATTTGTAAGGCCTCCTCAGGAAACCATTTTGCCTTTTTGCCTTTCTTTTTCTTGGGGATGGTCTTGATACCTGCCCCCTGTTAATGTTACAAACCTAATCCATAGTTCTTTAAGCACTCTGTCTATCAGATCTAATCCCTCGAATATATTTGTAACTTCTGCTGTATAATGATAAGGTATTTGATTTAAGTCATACCTGAATGGTCTAGTGGTTTTCCCCACTTTCTTCAATTTAAGTCTGAATTTGGCAATAAGGAGTTCATGATCTGAGCCACAGTCAGCTCCCAGTCTTCTTTTTGCTGACTGTATATAGCTTCTCCATCTTTGGCTGCAAAAAATATGATTAATCTGTTTTCAGTGTTGACCATCTGGTGATGTCCATGTGTAGAGTCTTCTCTTGTGTTGTTGGAAGAGGGTGTTTGCTATGACAAGTGCGTTCTCTTGGCAAAACTCTGCCCTGCTTCATTCTGTACTCCAAGGCCAAATTTACCTGTTATTCCAGGTATCTCTTGACTTCCTACTTTTGCATTCCAGTCTGCTATAATGAAAAAGACATCTTTTTTGGGTGTTAAGTCTAGAAGGTCTTGTAGATCTTCATAGAACCATTCAACTTCAGCTTCTTCAGCATTACTGGTCAGGGCATAGACTTGGATTACTCTGATATTGAATGGTTTGCCTTGGAAATGAACAGAGATCATTCAGTCGTTTTTGAGATTGCATCCAAGTATTGCATTTTGGACTCTTTTGTTGGTTTTGATGGGTACTCCATTTCTTCTAAGGGATTCTTGCCCACAGTAGTAGATATTATGGTCATCCTAACTAAATTCACCCATTCCAGTCCATTTTAGTTTGCTGATTCCTAAAATGTCAACGTTCACTCTTGCCATCTCCTGTTTGACCACTTCCAATTTGCCTTGATTCATGGACCTAACATTCCAGGTTCCTATGCATTATTGCTCTTTACAGCATCGGACTTTACGACCATCCCGTCACATCCACAACTGGGTGTTGTTTTTGCTTTGGCTCCCTCTCTTCATTCTTTTTGGAGTTATTTCTCCACTGATCTCCAGTACCATATTGGGTACCTACTGACCTGGGGAGTTTACCTTTCAGTGTCCTATCTTTTTGCCTTTTCATACTGTTCATGGGGTTCTCAAGGCAAGAATACTGAAGTGGTTTGCCATTTCCTTCTCCAATAGACCACATTTTGTCAGAACTCTCCACCACGACCTATCCATCTTTGGATACAACATGGCTCATAGTTTCATTTGAGTTAGACAAGGCTGTGGTCCATGTGATCAGATTGACTAGTTTTCTGTGATTATGGTTTTCAGTCTGTCTGCCCTCTGATGGAGAAGGATAAGTGGCTTAGGGAAACTTCCTGATGGGAGAGACTGACTGAGGGGGAAACTGGATCTTGTTCTGATGGGTGGGGCCATGCTAGTAAATCTTTAATCCAGTTTTCTGATGATGGTCAGGGCTGCGTTTGTTGTTTGACCTAAGGCCAAACTATGGTGGAGGTAATGAAGATAATGGCGACCTCCTTCAAAAGGTCCCCTGCAGTCCTTTTGCACTCAGTGCCCCTAGCCCTGCAGCAGGCCCACTGACCCACGCCTCTGCTGGAGACCCCTGGACTCTCATGGGCAAGTCTGGGTCAGTCTCTTGTCGGGTCACTGCTCTTTTCTCCTGGGTCCTGGTGCACACAAAGTTCTGTTTGTGCCCTCTAAGAGTCTATCACCCCAGTCCTGTGTAAGTTCTGGCAGCTCTATAGTGGGGTTAATGGCAACCTCCTCCAAGAGGGCTTATGCCATACCCAAGTCTGCTGCATCCAGAGCCCCTGTCCCTGTGGCTGTCCACTGCTGACCATCCTGCCTGACCATCTTGTCATCTTGCTGACCATCAGTGCCTACCATTTTGCTGGGGCTTCTCTGTCCTTGGACACTGGGTATCTCCTCACAGTCGCTCCAGTGACTCCAGCAGCAGCTGCGTGCTGCTGGAGTGGCAGCTGTGTGGCTCTGGAGCGACTGTCTGAGAGTGAAAGAGAAAGTGAAAGTGAAGTCACTCAGTCCTGTCTGACTCTTTGCGACCCCATGGACTGTAGCCTACCCAGCTGCTCGGTCCATGGAATTTTCCAAGCAAGAGTACTGGAGTGGGTTGCCATTTCCTTCTCCAGCGGATCTTTCCAACCCAGGGATCGAACCCAGATCTCCCACACTGCAGGCAGATGCTTTACTGTCTGAGCCACCAGGGAGCAACTGTCTAGGTTTAAGTAAATTAATTCACAAAAAATGCAGTGTAACATGTGGTCAAAATATTACTCCACAGAAGAGAATATCATAGATAGGACTGGAAAAAAATATGTTAATTTTCCAGTCTCAGCTGCCAGGCATTAAAAAATGTAGAACATTTCTATCATCTTGGAAGTAGTCTTCTTCACAAATTGTCCTCAAAAAGAACACAACTACTGGCACATGGAAGCAGTTCAACAAAAGTTTATTAAAGACATAAGATCAAAGTTGGCCAAGTTCTCATCTGTTAACAGTGTGTCTTCCATTTACCTGGAGTCCTAAAAATAAAACCCTGTTTGCTCAATAGAGAACAAAGTCATGGCAGGGGTGGGAGGCAGAAATGAGTAGAAGGATAGAGATCCCTATTCCCCAAACCACAACTAATCTCTACACTTTTCTACCTTCTCTCAGTAAATTCCACTGAGAAAGAGTTTCTTCTATGCTTAGACTTTTTGATATTTGCACTTCATTGACTAAATAATTCTCTCTTGATATCAGATTAAAAAATCTGATGAAATGAGGGACAATAAGCATGATTATTATTAGACTCTTCATATAAAAAATTATAGAAAAATGCTGAATATGGGTTTTTTAATGACTCTGACTCTGTTAAAAAAAAAAAAAAAAGGGCGTGGGGGAGAGAGAATGTAAATTGAATAATACTCTCTTTCAAAATTTTCTTACTGGTTTGTTTGTTTTTTTTGTATTTTGGGGGTTTTTTGTAAAATCATTTTTGAGATAACTGTTAAAATATGGACTATCAAGTCATAGACTGTTCAGCTCATATCTTAATCTCTTTATTCTAGGAACTTGGAACTGACTCCGTGGCCAAGAAATGAATTATAGTCTGCAAATACAATAAAAATTAACAGAATTAATTATTGGAAGGATGGAAAACTGGGTCACACCAACATACAGCATTTTAAAGGCCTAATTCAAGATAGTTATATACAAAACTTATTCTTTTATTAGCGTTTTTCAATTTTTTTTTTAAATTGAAGTGCAGTTGATTTACAATGCTGTGTTAATTTCTGCTGTATAGCAAAGTGATTCAGTTATATACATTCTTTTTTATGTTATTTTCCATTATAGTTTATTACAGAATATAAAATTTATTTTATATTGCTAAAAACATACTCACTGGCTGAAGTAAGACATTCACAACCTACAAGTAGGTGAATTTTCTTAAGTTTTCAAATTCATGCCTTACTCAGGCAGACTACATTTTGCTTGTAAACCAAATCAGTATACACTTGATTCATGAATTTTGTACAGCTTTGTGATGGCACAGGAAGTACAGCAAATGTTATTTGGATGCTTAGGACATTTCAGTGACTCATGAAACTGCTAGGAAAAATTGGGACAGCTCTTGAAAGCCTGGGATATACAATCTCCATAACCATGGAAATTACAGAGTTAGAGGTCAAGGCAAGGAGAAGGAAAAGAAAAAAGGAAATTCAAGAGTCAGACTGCCTAGGAAAATGGTATTATTTTAAATATAAAGTTTTGGAACACCAAGATTTAGATATGGAAAGTCTTCTAATGTACTGAATATGTACAATGAAATAATAATGTACTGAAAATGCCTTGTGAAAATTACAATAAGCTAAGTCAATTAGCAAAATATAACAAATGGGCAAGGAGGTTTTTAACTAGGAACACTAATGTATTTTTATGGATAAAATGTTTGCCTAGTCAGGCAAATTCACTAAAGCAAGGCTATGTCACCTAGAGAAGAAAAGAAAGTGGCTAATGACAGAAAATGTAAATTAGCTAAAACAGGGCATAAAATGGTATTTGCACATTCCCAAAGCAATAAACTTTCTCTTCCTGCTTTGTTCCCTGCAAAAAATAAACAATTAGGAAATAAATTATTTAAAAGAGTTGCCTTAATCAGCTTGCCTCTGTGTGTGAGCATTCTAAGAGCTACTGGCCATCAATGTCATTTCAGTCATGCTGCCAATATATGCTTTTTTTACCTTGCACTGATTGGAAGGGTTTTCTAATTTCAGTCACCAGTTAGTCTGCTCATTCAGGCATCCTCCTTCCATACGTGAATTCTTCCTTATTACAAGGTCACTTTCACCTTACATCTCTGCTTTCTATTTGGCTGTGAAATATCCAGGTGTTCTGGATTATTAAAATACACGCACAGCTTACACTGCTTGAGAAAGATTATATTCATTTTTCATGGGGTTTTACATCTCATAATAAGCTACGTGTGTGATGATCCATTTTCATTTTTAATTAGGATGTCCTCTGAATTCCCTTTTTGCTCCTACAGACAAAAAAAAAAATTAATCAAGAAATATCATTGTGAGCTCAGAAACAATTAAAATGCAATTCTTATAGGGGTGTTATCAAATCAAGAAAATCTGAAATGAGTTGTTTGGTGTTATCATAATCAAAGCCAAACTCTCACTCTACATGTAATGCATGTCTGATAAGCCTTATTACATAAAGTTAAAATAGTTTTTTTAAGAAAGAAAATGGACCCCTGAATCTGGTTACCGGGAGCTAGTATCAACTTAACAGGGTGTCTATTATCAACTAATGATTATGATAAGTGCTATCTCGGAAGGGAGCAAATCCTGAGAAGTAATTGGATTTTCTAAATCCAGACTGGCTTTGGCTTTGGCTCTTGCACCTGCAATAAAAAAGGGACAGCTGTTCTGGACACCCACCCAGTAAATACTATTAAGCTCATTAACACAAACCTTTTGGCTATGATCAAGTGAAGTATCAGTTTAATCCATTATACCTTGTCTGTCAAGGGACTCACTCCATCTTGCCCTGCTACTTAAGAGAGGTTGTGGGGTGGGATTTGGCAAGCCAACAAAACCTTTTCCATCTTTAACAGCTATGGGTTTTATTTATGACCCAAGTGAAATGGCATGATAATAATGATAATAATACCTCGGATGAATAAACACCTCAGTCCTAAGGAGTTCAGAGAGCTCTGCTGATACTTATCTAATTAATCCTCACCACATGCTTGGTGAGTAGGCATGTGGCATTATCCCTGGTTTACAAATGAAGAAAACAGAGCCAAAGTGACTAGCCTGGTATCACTAAGTAAGCTTAGTGGAGAAAATAATACAGCCAAGAATTCTTATCTCCCAATACAATCCTGTGATTAAAATAGTAATTGTTGCAATTCTAAGGCTTCTGGTAAGAACTATATATATAACTGTGAAATATTACTACCTGGTAATTGCCTGAGATTGTTCAAGGAGCATTAATCAATTAGGATCAACTAATAAACAAGATAATGGGGAAAGGGGAAGTATTATATCCTCAAATGATCCATAAATTCCTTTTTATCCACATAAGTTGACCATTGTTTTTAGACCAGCTTCCAACTGAATTCAAAGGGAGAAATGGGGCAATAATTTATGAAAACTTTTGAACATCATCCCAAAACAACTGAAAGATGGCAGATAAATCTATACATCCTATGACTTGTTTCATGCTTTTTCTTTATGCCTCAGAATTTTATCACTTTAAAACTAGATGGAGAGGCTTGCCAGTGGTCTATAGGTAAAGGATCTGCCTGCCAGTGCAGAGAACATGGTCTAGGAAGATTCCACTTGCCTCAGACAACTGAGCCCATGGCTCACAACTACTGAAGCCCATGTGCCTGGAGCCTGAGTTCCGCCAGAAGTCACCACAATGAGAAGCTCTCGCACTGCAAGATCCTGCTTGCTGTAAGTAGAGAAAACCTGTGCACAGCACCAAAGACCCAGCACAGCTAAAAATAAAATAAATCTTTGTAAAATATAAAACTACAGGGAATAAAACAATGATTTTATCCATGTTATTAAAAGATTATCATAATAAACAAAACAATCTGGCAGATGCTACCTGAAGCTTAGATTTTTTTTTTTAATCTCAGCTTAAGAAAAGATGATCACACATATTTAGCTCTGAGAATCAGATACAGAAAGTGTCATCAACCTTTCCTTAGCCTTATATGGTCAATTGAGCAATCAGTAACCACCACTGGAGCTAGTCAACTGAATGGTAACATGATTCTGACAGCCTTCAAAGCAGTTAGATTTGCCCAATTGCAAATAAGAAACCTATGCATATTTTTCTGGAGCTATTTGTTCTCTCTTTTTGCAGCAATGAGGATATTTCAGTTTTTACTTTGTACAGCTAGTGAAAGTTGTTCAGTAGTGTCAGACTCTTTGTGACCCCATGGACTATAGCTTGCCAGACTCCTCTGTCCATGGAATTCTCCAGACCAGAATACTGGAGGGGGTAGTCATTCCCTTCTCCAGAGGATCTTCTCAACCCAAGGATCAAACCCAGATCTCCTGCACTGCAGGCAGAATCTTAACCATCTGAGCCACCAGGGAAGCCAGTACATCTCTCAAACAATACCATAAAATAAGCAGCAATAGCAGAATTAGGTCGGAGTTCAGAAAGAGGATTTTTTTCACAGTCCAAAAGCCAGATGAACCACAATTTAACTTTGTTTGGGGCCTCTGTTCCTGAAAGAGAATCTTGAAGAAAATATGGAATGAATAGAAAATAGACATTCTTCTGTAACAGAAAATGTATCTAACATAGAGCTAGTGGGGCTTCCCTGGTGGCTCAACGGTAAAGAATCCACCTGCAATGCAGGAGACTCAGGTTCAATCCCTGTGTTGGGAAGATCCCCTGGAGCAGGACATGGCAACCCACTCCAATATTCTCACTTGGTGAATCCCATGTGCAGAGAAGCCAGGTGGCCTACAGTCCATAGGGTCAAAAAGAGTCAGACATAACTGAAGTGACTTAGTATGCACAGCATAGGGCTAGTGGCTGATTCTTCTTTTAGAAGAGTATTTTAGTTTTGAAACTCTGAAGTCCTGGAGTCTCTGGACTGTCCATTTCAGGTACATTTCAATCAAAGAATATGACCTTTAATAAGACAATTATTAGTTAAATGTTGGGCTTTTGTTTCTGCTATCACCATGCAAATACTGTTTGGGATGTTATCTGAGTGTCACTTCTGAGTGCCTAATAATTATAAGTGGGAGAACAAGTGACATGAAATTTCATAAAGACATAACTAAGTCTCAAAAAAGGAGTTCAATTAATACCTTACTTTCTATCTCCTCCATTCCTTTTAAAAATCAAGATTTTGCACAGTGAATATGATCTTAGAGAACAAAGATGATGACATTTATCCCCAGATAAATGATATGCATTTGCCTCCATGACCATTAGAACATCACTGAAACGCCTCACACCTCCTCCTGTCTGCAGGTAAGTGTCCAGAAAACGTAACTGTTTTTTACATCTGAAATCCAGAGGAGGCTGGTAAACCAAACAACTATTTTTTTTAAAGTCACTTCAATGAATGCATAGAAAAGAACCACAGACATAGGAAGAAGGAAGATCTGAGATAGTGAATGAGGGATCTTTGTCTTTTGTTTTGTTTTAAATTACTGTCACTGGATAACTCTTTCAGAAATGGTTTTTGAAAAGCCAAAGGCAAAAATGTTTGAACAAAAGACAGGTAAGCTCCATACCTAAACTCAACACAGAATATTTAACCTTTAATGTGCCTACTTATTTTATCAATATAACATATGCAAGCAATTCCAAATGCAAACTTCAAAATATTTGCATTTTACTAATGAAGTACTTGTGCTTCCCTGGTGGTTCAGCCATAAAGAATCCACCTGCAATGCAGAAGCCACAGGAGTCACGGGAAGTTCCTGAGTCAGGAAGATCCCCTGGAGGAGAGGATAGCAACCCACTCCAGTATTCTTGTCTGCAAAATCCAATGGACAGAGGAGCCTGGCAGGCTACAGTCCATGGGGTTGCAAAGAGACAAACATGACTAAAACAATTTAATATGCACAGCCCAAAGAAGTACTTGAAAAATACACAGATTTCACAATTATATTGAACTTAAAGAGATAAACTGTTTAATTAAAATATTTTAATTACAAAAATATGATGGTCTACTTTTACATAGTTACAGAACTACTATATAGAACCATTAAATATCATCATTATAATTTAAGTAGAAATATTAACAATTGAACACATATGTTTGTAAAAATTTGATATGCAAATAATGAGAACTCAGAATTTGTTCAACTGTTAATAATTCTGTATGCATTATAATTGGTCTTCCCAGGTCTCGCAGTGGTAAAGAATCTGCCTGTCACTCCAGGAGACGCATGAGACCAGGGTTTGATCCCTGGGTCAGGAAGATCCCCTGGAGGAAAGCATGGCAACCCACTCCAATATTCTTGGCTGGAGAATCCTATAGACAGCGGAGTCTGGTGGTCTATGGTCTGTAGGGTCTAAAAGAGTCCAACATGACTGAAGCAACTTAACAATGCATGCACACAACTGAATGAGCTCACCTAAAAGAAGGTCTGGAGAAAGAAGAGAGCAAAAACTAAACTCTGCCATTGCACATTTAGAGACTGGTACCAGGATGAATAGTCAATGAGGAGATTGAGGAAAGGCTGGCAGAGCTGCAGGAAAAAAAAAAAAAAAACCCAGAGAGTGTGGCTCTGTGTATTCAATAAAAGAAACATATTTTAAGTAGGACAAGGACAGAAAATAGATCACTGACAACCAGATGGAAACTGACTGTTACATTCATTTTTAGTGGAGTTTCAGTAGAGACTAGTTGGAATGGGTTAAACAGAGAATTGGAAATGGAAAAAATGAAGAAAGCAAGTAGAGAACTCTTTGAGCCTTGCTTTCAAAGAGATACGGCAACAGCTGAAGGACAATGGGTCAAGGGAGGATAATCACAAATTTGTATGCTATCAGAATTATTCAGGAGAGGAATAACTGGTTAAGGAGAGAGAGGGAGAATAACCACTAGAGCAGAGCCCTTAAGTAGGCAGAAGCTGATGAAATGCTGTGCCTGGCCAGAGAGATTGCCCACATACAATGACAGAGAGAAGCCGTTGAACCCAACATGAGGAATGTCAAGGTGTGGGTTCACATCCAGGTATGTTTTGGAAATTTGTTGGAGAAGAGATTGGTTAGTTTTCTTTCTGAATAAAAGAAGAGGAGATGGAATTTGAGGTTTGAAGAGAGAGTGAGGGTGAGGTCATTGCCACAGCGAATGAGAAAGTAAAATTTTATTTTATGATATAATAAAAATGAGGTTCTCTTGGAACTTAATTCCCATTTGCAACATTTTTGTATGGCTAATTATTTCAAATAATGACATTTGCAATAAAGCCCAGATTTCCAGGAAATACAACCTTGGTGTTATTCAAATAAGTGGAGTATTCCCTTCTCACAAAACTAATAATACTACACTAATGAAATTTTGCTAACAAAGTCTACCATGTTGCTCATTATCTCCTATTAAGAGAGATATTATTGTATCTAATACCCTCTTTTTTATTAAGTAACTAAAATCCTATTAAATCATATAGTTTCCATTTTGAATTTTAAAAGTTCTAATTTTTCAAGCAAAAAACAATTTCTTCATATAAAGTAAGTTGGCAATGAAAGATTTAAATATGGTGAAAAACATTTCACTGTGTTCTAATACAGCAAGAAGAGGGAAAGAGAGCAAGCTTTTTTTATCTCTTTTTATCACTGTATTTTCTGGAAAACATATTCAGTGTAAATGTCAGGGAGCAAAATACCCAGGACAGAATTCCCTGTAAGTGTTAATAAAAGATTCAAATATACACATGAAAAGTTCAACTTATGTTTTAAAAGTTACTACTCTTTTGTTATTATAATAATAGAATTTTATAAACACATAAACCAGAATAAATTCAACACAGAACTACTTCATAGATGTATTTGTTCTGTAAAAAATACTATTTTATAATCTCATTTACTTAGAAACCATCATTTATAGCTCTAGTTTGACTCATCTCATATACATGTTAGTGTTCTGTCCTCTTCCTACAATCACCATGGAATTATTTCAACCACAGAATATTGTTCAACTCTCTAGATTATATGCACATTCCGAATGTGCAAAATCTAGAGTAATCCACACATTTAATTAGGACTCCTAAGTGTAAACAGTTGCAGTTGCTCAGGTTTCCTGGAGAGTAGGCTCCAAGACAGGATTTGCTGGGAGTGCTCTAGATATTAACACTTGGAGGGGAAGGAAAGGAAGAGGCTGGGTTACAGTACATTCTCAACCAAAGCCTCATGGAAGCTCTAAAGCTAAGATGGCCCTTAGAAATCATCCCCAGTGGGGAGAGGGAGTGAGGCCTTTGCTCTTTCTAGAACTTGATGTGGATATAAGTTGCCCCTGTGAAGGGGGGTCATTTATTTGATCAAGGCAGCTCTCTTTAGCTGAGGACCATTCCCAGCAGAGATCTATCAGAAAGCAGCACTCCCAGAAGCTGAAGAAAAAGTCCTTCAGTCCTGAAGGAGGATCAGGGTACAATATATGGCCCCCCACAAGATCAAAGATAATCTTTGCACCAATTAAGACGAGACACTATAGTTTTAAGTGACCATTTCAAGGTAAGGATAAGCATCTAAAGGTCAGCACAGGGCATTAACTACAGCTTCAAAGATGGTCAGGCTAATAGCCCTGCTGGCTCAGCAAGATTTAATAACCTGGTGTTTCCCCTCCCCTCAGGAACTGAGAGCATTGAGGATTATAGGGTAACACTCCTCTATTGAGGATCTGGAGGATGTAGAGAATAGTAATAGTGATACCACACAAACAGTAACAATAGCTAGAGTGGTGGGGTTAGTAAAACCACTTTTCAAATAACATACTTTCTACATGCCAGGCATTGTATTAGAGATACTAACTGAATTACAAAAAGTAAAATAATTTCCAAGACTCCCTGCTAATAAGTAACAGAGAAGTCGCAGAAATACTAATGGGTGAAGCAGACCACACATAACTGGCAATGCATATATTGTATGCGTAATGGAAGCTTTGGTAAATCAGAGAAAGAGGATAACTAATACTCAATTCTGGTCAGAAGTTACCATGTGGGAATGTGAGCCCAATGTAGCCAAATATACAAACTTTTTTAAGAGGAAAAATCTATAGGGTTATGTGAATTCACCTAATGTCTTTAGTGTTGGCTAATTTTTTAAATAAATAAATAATGCCTTGTGTTTCAAACAAAACACATCTGGAATAATATTCTGCTACTTCTGAAATAAAAAGAATTTATTATTCAAAGTATCAATCTATTCTTGATTGTCTTGGCAGAATTATAACCTTCAAGCAAGAACCTCGCACATTGACTTGTATCCACCAATGGAATGAGACAAAAAGAAAAGAGGAGTAACAGGGAGCTTCAATGGTAAACCTTCAGTAAAAGCAAAACCACTGATGAGATCTCAGAGGGTGGCCAACTTTACTAGTCAAGAAGCATTGACATGGATGAACTTAGCTTTTAGCAGAAAATACCAGTTCACCAGCAGTGACACTGAAGAATAATGAATGTTGGTAGTAATTTTTTTAGTTGGAAGACATTGTATCTATCATGAAAGGATATTGTCCATGAGAAAGAAAACTTCAAGAGCAGCAGATCAGGCCATATGAGAATATGGCTGCTTTGGATATGAAAAAGTGAAGTGAAAAGTGTTAGTCGCTCAGTCGTGTCCAACTCTTTGCAACCCCAAGGATGGAGCCTGCCAGCCCCTCTGTCCATGGAATTCTCCAGGTAAGAATACTGGAGTGAGTAACCATTTCCTGTTTCAAGGGATCTTCCAAACCTGGGATTGAACCCAGGGTTTCAATCAAATAATTGCAAGCAGAATTGCAAGCAGATTCCTTACAGTCTGAGACTCCAGGGAAGCTCTGGATATAGTCATAGAAATTGGTAGTAAGAATTGAAAACTGGGACATCTCTAGTGGCACAGTGGATAAGAATCTGCCTGCCAATACAGGGTACATGGGTTTGATCCCGGTCTGGGAAGATTCCACATGCCAAGAGGCAACTGAGCCTGTGTGCCACAACTACTGAGCCCATGCTCTAGAGCCTGTGAGCCACAACTACTGACGCCTGCCCACTCTAGGGCCCGAGAGCCACAACTAACGAGTCCCTGTGCCCCCTAGAACCAACAAGTCGCAACCACCGTGACTATGTGCAGCAACTATTGAAACCCGAGTACTCTAGAACCCGTGTTCCACAACAAAAGAAGCCATTGAAATAAAATGAGAAGCTTGCATAAAACTAGAGTAGCCACCGCTCTCCACAACTAGAGAAAGCCCGTGCAAGGAAACGAAGACCCAGCACAGCCAAAAATAAAAAGAATTGAAAACTGGATTGTAGCCCTCTAAATTTAAACAATTGGATATGAAAAAGTGAAGTGAAAAGTGTCAGTCGCTCAGTCGTGTCTGACTCTTTGCAACCCTGTGGACTGTAGCCCACCAGGCTCCTCCATCCATGGGATTCTCCAGGCAAGAATACTGGAGTGGGTTGCCATTTCCTTCTCCAGGGGATCTTCCCAACCCAGGGATCGAACCCAGGTCTCCCACATTGCAGGCAGATGCTTTAACCTCTGAGCCACTAGGGAAGCCCAAATTTAAACAATTAGGCTGAGAAGATCCTGGAGCAGCTGTCACAGCTAACATGCAGGGTAGTTAGAGGTGAGAAACTAATGGGTGAAAAGCTGCTTGAATGGAGCCTGGACACAGGCTGGCATTTGATCAGAACTAATAAGTGGTATGAGACTTCCCTTGTGGCTCAGCTGGTAAAGAATCTGCCTGCAATGTGGGAGACCTGGGCTTGATCCCTGGTTTGAGAAGATCCCCTAGAGAAGGGAAAGGCTACCCACTCCAGTATTCTGGCCTAGAGAATTTCATGGACTGTACAGTCCATGGGGTCACAAAGAGTTGGACATGACCGAGTGACTTCCACTTTCACTTTCCTAAGTGGTATAAAATGGGGTACTTGTGGGAAAGAAAGGAGACCACCCTGAGCAGGAAGAGGGATAAAAATATTTCTACTGACTTATACCTCAAAACTTTGTGAAATGATAAAATCCTCCCCTTAACATTTGAAGAGTTTTAGCATTATTATAAAGGAAAGCAATAAATGAGTTCATTAAACTACTAGCAGAAGTTAATACCAATTAACTGTTAACCACCCTCTGCTAGAAATTTCTGGGCACTTCCAGAAAAAATGAGACATGAAATAGATACATTTTAAGTCCACAAAATGGTCAGGAGGTAGGAGTTTTGCCCCAGCAATAGGAGGCCCTAACCACTCTGCTTATATTATTGAGACAAGACAAATTTGGGCTTAGTGTGGTTGAAAAATTGAAGGAACTGAAAACCCGATGGCCAGCTTCACTTATTGATAATATTGCCTGGGGATAGTCCAAATCAAGCAATCGCTTTCAATAGACCTACTCAGTAGATCAAAAAAGTACATGAATCTCCAGGGATATTTCATCATTTTTAAGAAGCTCTACCTCTAAAAGTTGGGATTACCAGGTGGCACTAGTGGTAAAGAACCCACCTGCCAATGCAGGAGACATAAGAGACGTGGGTTTTATTCCTAGGTTGGGAAGATCCCCTAGAGAAGGGCATGGCAACCCACCCCAGTATTCTTGCCTGGAGAATCCCATGGACAGAGGAGCCTGCTGGGCTACAGTCCACAGGGGTGCAAAGAGTCAAACACAACTGAAATGACTTATCAGGCACACACCCCTAGAAGATATACTGACATATATTAGAGATATTAAACCCTAGATTGAATGTGAAGGTACCTGGATTCTAGTCCCCTCCACCACTCTCTAGCCATGTGACTTTGAGCAACTAACTTAATTGTGACTCTTAGCATCTTTTTCTGTAAAAAGAAGATAATTACACCTGCCTGACTTTCTCACACAGTTATTAATAAGGATTTTGTTAAATAATAAATTCAAATACCTCAGGAAACTATAAAATTCTGTTACCAGTGTGTCATTCTAACAGTTACATTCCTATAAAATCAATTTTTTTGATAGTTATTCAAACATTCAAAAGCTGTCCATTGTCTAGAGAAAAAGGCATCTTGAACAGACCTATTCACACTTTTGGCTCCAACAATTCACTTCTGAATTCTCCATACTAGCAAACAAATCCTACATTGTTCTGACCTAGAACTTCTATTCAATCTATACTCTTACTCTGAGGGGAAAAAAAAATCCTTCAAGAAAGAATTCAGGTTTGACTGCCTTCTCAGATGAACCCAGTTCATAACAGTCTCCTTTCATGTGACCTCCAACATCCCTTACTACTAATATCATTAATTTGGTAATTCATCGTTTTCTAGTTTATGATTTTTCTAATACTGTCGTGCACTTTTATCTCATATATAATTAAAACCTCCCTCTTCTTGTGTCTTATCTCCTCAACTAGACTACCCATAAATAGAAGATACAGGGACTGTATTTTTGACATGTTTGCATTCCTTTGTCACAGGGTTAGAGAAGGCTCCCTCACACAGGTGTATCTATTTCACCGCTACTGCAATCAGTAAATCTGCCCTGCTTTGCAAGAACTCCCAGCTTCACAGTCACCACCCACTGCAGCTGAACCTGACCTCCCAAGAGCAAAATCAGTCACAATAATATTCTCTCTTGGGTTCATTCCTAGACTGATTTCATTTATGGTGGCCCTGCCTGAGTTGTAGCCCTCCAAACACAGTGAAGATTATAGGATTACATGTGATCATTATGCTGGCACCCATTGTTAATATCCCTGCTTCTGCCCTCCACGGAGGTCCTCTCAAAGCAGGAAGTCTGCTCTGAGCAACAAATATCAACATAAAATTCAACTTTCCTTGCCATCTCTTCCAATATATGATTGACCCAGTTGGTTGTCAAGAAGCAATAGCTTATTGTCCTCTTTTTTAGGCCCAAGAGTAGGAAAAATAGAGCAGAGACAAGGGGGAAGCTAAGGCTTTTAATAAGACCAGGCAGATGAAGGCTCAAGCTCCTGTGCTCTGGACACTTACTTCCTTGTATCACATCTTTCTAGCCTTGGGAAGTCCAATACCATTACCCACTAGGCATGCGTGGCCAATAAACAGTTGAAATGTGGCTTGTGCGACTAAAAAATTGAACTTTTAATTTTATTTAATTTTAATTCCTTTTTCCTTAGTTTTTTTTTTTTTTTAATTGGAGGCTAATTACTTTACAATATCGTGGTGGTTTTTGCCATACATTCACATGAGTCAGCCAACGGTGTACATGTGCTCCCCATCCTGACCCTCCCTCCACATCCCATCCTTCAGGGTCATCCCAGTGCACCAGCCCTGTCATCCCAGTGCACCAGCCCTGAGCACCCTGTCTCATGCATTGAACCTGGACTGGCAATCTATTTCATATATGATAATATACATGTTTCAATGCTATAAAGCAAAAATAAACAAATGGGACCTAAACTTAAAAGCTTTTGCACAATGAAGGAAACTATAAGCAAGGTGAAAAGACACCCTTCAGAATGGGAGAAAACAATAGCAAATGAAGCAACTGACAAAGAATTTTAATCTCGAAAATATACAAGCAACTCCTGCAGCTCAATTCCAGAAAGATAAGTGACCCAATCAAAAAATGGACCTAAGAACTAAACAGACATTTCTCCAAAGAAGACATACAGATGGCTAACAAATACATGAAAAGATACTCAACATCACTCATTATCAGAGAAATGCAAATTTTAATTCATTTTAACTTATAAACCAAAGCAGGGTAAAATAGGTTTTAGCTAAACACAACTTCACTGGTTTGCCAGAACAACTCTTTATATTATCTGCTGAAAATTTATCACCCAAATCGAAGTGTGCTGGAAGTACAAAGCACACAATGGATTGAACATGGTAATGAGGGAAAAGATGTAAAATAGCTTTTTGATAATTTCCTTATAGATTAAATGTTGAAGTGATGTTTGGACATAGTGGAGTACATAAAATATATTGTCAAAATTAATTTCATCTTTTTCTCTTTTTTAATGGAGCTACTGGAAAATTTTAAATTAGATATGAAATTAAAAGATGCTTGCTCCTTGGAAGAAAGGCTATGACAAACCTAGACAGGATATTAAAAAGCAAAGACATTACTTCGCTGACAAAGGTCTGTATAGTCAAAGCCATGGTTTTTCTAGTAGTTAAGTATGGATGTGAGAGCTGGACAATAAAAATGGCTGAGCGTCAGAGGAATTGATGCTTCGAACTGTGGTGCTGAAAAAGACTTTTGAGGGTCTCTTGGATGGTAAGGAGATCAAACCAGTCAATCCTAAAGGAAATCAACCCTCAATACTCATTGAAAGGACTGATGCTGAAGCTCCAATACTTTGACCAACTGATGTGAAGAGCCGACTCATTGGAAAAGACCCTGATGCTGGGAAAGATTGGAGGCAGGAGAAGGGATCAACAGAAGAAGAAATGGTTGTATGGCATCATCAACTCAATGGACATGAGTTTGAGCAAACTCCAGGAGATAGTGAAGGACAGGGTAGCCTGGCATGCTGCAGTCCATGGGGGTCGCAAAGAGTCAGACACAACTGAATGACTGAACAGCAACAATGCGGCTTGCGTTATCCTTCTATTGGACGCAGCTGTCATAGCCCATCACCTAGTTTCTATATTGTAAAGCATTAAATAATAGCTAAGAATGTTATATACACCATTTCATTTCATGCTTACCACAGATTCTTGAGGTACTATCCATTTTATAGATGATGAAACGGAGGTGTAGTAGGATTAAATGATTTGTCAGCATCCACAGCTTATATAAGCAATAGAGCTGGGAATCATCCTGAGATCTGACACCCATCAGAGCCTATATTGAATACTTGACTCACAGAGACATTTACCTTCACTGAATTATAAATGTACTGACCAAATATGCTCAGAAGTTTATTTTTTTAATACAGCCTAAACCACCTAAGCCAATTACAAACACTGGGAAAATTCAGACAGAAAGTGGGCAAATTCAGTCTCAGTCATTTCCAAAACAGAATCCAAAATGGACACACCTAGAGTATGATAATGGCAAAACAATGAGAACAACTGACAGGGTCACAGCAACCAAAACTCAAATTGGGCATAAGTTTAAATATTTCCCAAAGCACTATGTCACTAACATGTACCAGAACAATGAGTAAAAATGATTCATTTCTCACAGTTTCTTCATTTCCTTCCTGAAGGAATTTTTCCAAGCAATTCAAACTCTTGGCCAATTGGCCTTCATCAGAAGAACAGGAAGAGTACTGGGATATTTGTTGAAAGTGAAGAATTGTTCCGCAGGAGGCTAATTATTTGAAATTTGCATTTATACTCACTGCACATTAATTTCTGCACTTTACCAGGCTCTCAGCTGTCTTTAGCGAAGAATAGAGACAGTGAAATCCAACCATATTCCCTGATGCTGCTTCTAGAAATGGAATGATTCTGTCATCCACTTTGTAAATCTAAATATTTTTTTTCTACAACTATTAAAAGGTAAGGATAAGAATGAAAAATGAGTTTAGCTGTAGAGTTCAGTGTGTCATTCAAGGTGCTGATTCTCCAGGTTTGTTTCCTGAGTAAATATGTGTCTGAAACTCTATCTGAGCTGTGTGAATTTTTGATCAGCACTAGCAAGCTCAAAGAAATGCCTCTGAATTTAACTCTTTCCCAACTACAAATATACACACACACACTCATTTGTGTGTATACCATTGCATATATATGTACCTTTGTTTGAATGTGTTGCATTTTACATTAGGATCAAAATATCTCCATGGAATGAATCCGGTGTACCATTTGAAATCAGGTTCCAAGTCACTTTATACAGTGACACTAGGTGAGACCAGATTATTTTTGTCAATGTTAGCACTATCCAGAATTGTAAAATAAAAGAAAGGAGGGGCTCCTAACTCTTTTAAGTGCATTAAAACTGATTTTCCTCCTGAAATTTGGAGTAGAGAAACCCACCTAGGTAACTGGTCTGTGCCCCTTTCCAAAATGGCCATGTATTTAACTAATTGTCAATTAAAATATATCAAACATATAGTTAAGATCCATTCCTTCACAAGAGTTATTTACATTTTGATAAGTAGCTCTTCAAGCCTGAAAAGATTCATGACACTTGAAAATGAATAAGTAACAGTATAAACTTCACAGACAGGTATTGGGGAGAAAATAAGGAGATAGATCTATTTCCTCAAATGTTGCCATTTTGCCTGCTACCTACTTACAATACCAGTCTTGCTCTTATGAGTACCTCTTAGTTAGAAATGTTCATGAAAGTGTTATCCTCCAACCAATTTTCCCTCCCATTTTTCCTTCTCTCCTTCCTTTGGCAAATATTTATGGAGAAGGCCAAATATGTATTGCCTATACTCTTGCGGCTGCTACTAAGTCGCTTCAGTCGTGTCTGACTCTGTGCGACCCCAGAGATGGCAGCCCACCAGGCGCCCCCGTCCCTGGGATTCTCCAGGCAAGAATACTGGAGTGGGTTGTCATTTCCTTCTCCAGTGCATTAAAGTGAAAAGTTAAAGTGAAGTTGCTCAGTCGTGTCCAACTCCTAGCGACTATACTAGACCCATGTAAATACATACCTTTTAGATGTGTATTTAGGTAGTATGTATCAGCATAAGGAATAGGCAAAGTTGGTTAACTTTAAGCCTTTTGAAAATAATGGAAGAGACAGAAAAATAGATGCCCCCAAACTCTCCTGAGAGTTTCCCAAATATCACTGACCTAAAGCTGCAATCTTTCAGCTCTCTTTGAAGCCACTGCTGCTTGTTTTGCTCCTGCAGCTTCCTCCAGCTGTTGTCACATCTGTCTGAGATCACAGTAAGCTTGGCTGCTTTAATACCTTCATATCTGTTATGTTAACTCCTGCTGGAACCTGGCATCTCAACTCTTCTAGCAGCCCTGATCATCATCATTACCATCCAGGTTGACCTCAGTCCCAGCCAGCAGCTCTCCTGTGGACTCCCTGTTAGACGCACACCTCAGGCAGCAGACAGTCACAAACTACTACTCCCTACCGCTTGTGGGAAGAGGTGATGAGCCACTAAGCTCAGCCATATTTTATCAAAGCCTTTGATCTCTGGTTTGATCTTTGCCAAGATCTGTGACACAAACAGGTCTCTGCTCGCATAGCAACTGGTGCTTACTAACTCTGCTCCCCTTTTTAGTTTGAGCATCCTGCTGCCTATATATTCATGCAGTCTAACAAAATCAAAGGTCAGAGTAAAAATAGGCACTTTGTAATCAAGAACATTTTTTCGTTCACTGTATTGGCTCATTGCAGAGCCCCACACTTGTTCGAGGTTTTCCTTTGTACCTGCCTGAAGGGCATCGTTAGATCATTTTCTGTCAGTGCCTTTTTGGCTTGGCATAGGCACATTTTAGAGGGGCTGCAAGATAAAAAAAACCTCGATGTGTGTTGCATATTAACTTTATTAGATAAACATTTAATATGCTAAACTTGTATCATGAGTAATTGAAATATCCTTCAGCAAGAAATGACAAAAAAACTGTCTTGTTTTTCTTGTATTTTGAATAGCCTTTAAAAGAGACTGGGTCTGCTCAAAGGAAAATTTGAAATAATTATGAAAAAGAGAATTGTGAAAGCCTAGAAAAAAAAGAAAGAAGCTAGACATGGCGGATAGGATGAGAAAAATGAAATCACTCAGACCCTGACCACATGTTGTGGGCAAGGATTGTGAACTTGAGTCTTGAGGGAATGGGAAGCCCATGTAAAATTTAAGAGTAAGAATGGAAATGCCAGAACCACAGAAAGGATCATTTGAACAGAGGCAGTAGGCAGAAATGGAACAGATGGACTACTTATAGGCAAAGTATTTCAATGACAAGAGTCATTCAGGTAAAGACAAGAACAGCAGTGGAGGGAGAGGGAAAAAGCTGCAAATATAAAGTGAAGCAGCAAGATTTGGCAATTGATTCAAGTAAAGGGGAGAGATATATAAAGCTCTTCCTGAGGTTTGGGGTTTGGATGTCAGAAAGACTGAAACACAAAGCTGCTGCCTTCTGTGAAGTACCATTAAGGAGATAATTACTGTGGGAAGGAAGGGCATGTGCAAGAAAAAAAAAAAAAAAATAATAACATCTCATCCTGGTTCCAAACATCAGCCAGTTTGACCATCATTAGGACTGAATAGACCAGAGGCATTCTAAATTCAAGAAATTTTCTCTGGTGGCGCAGATGGTAAAGAATCTGCCTGCAGTGCTTGAGACTTGGGTTCAATCCCTGGGTTGGGAAAATCCCCTGGAGCAGGGTGTGGCAACCCACTCCAGTATTCTTGCCTGGATAATCCCCATGGATGGAGGAGCCTGGCAGACTACAGTCCATGGGGTTGCAAAGAGTCAGACATGACTGAGCTACTAAGCACAGCACAGTTTCAAATACATGAGAAAACTACAACCAAAGTATGATCAAAACAAATCAAACAGGCCTATCAGGCAATGACACCAGGCAGGATATTAAGTTAAAGATTTAGCCAGTGTTTGACCCAACTTTCCTTTTTTTATTCTGCAGTAATATATGAGACATAAACAGAAGCAGGAAGGCATGCACACAGCATTATAAATAGTACTTGTCTATGAGTTGAGTAACCTGGGATTTAGTGTCACTTGAGGACCTCCTGACTTCTTTGACATCACCTCACCTGTTTTTGTTTTTGTTTTTGTTTTTTCCTTTGTAAAGGCCATTGTTTCTCAACCTTTATTCTTAGGTATTCCCTGTGCTCAAAATCTTAATTTTGGAGAGCCTCAGGATTAAGACTTCAATCCTTGTCTCTGTCTGTATGTTGTCCCTTCATAAGAGATCTTATCTTGAACTTTGGCTTCAAATGCCATCAGTATGCAGATAATTTCCAGTTTCTGTCTCTAGGGCTGACCTCTTCATTCAGCTCCCAATTCACAATCCAACAGTCCAGTAGCCCACTAGACATCTCCATGAAGGTAGCCTACAGAAATCTCATAGTTCACGAGTCCAGAACAGAATTCTTTATTTCGTCTACATGTAGACCACCTCATCTTCCCCCAGTGTTTCCATCTCGGTTTACCAGCATCACTATCAACTTAGATAAAACTAAGAGGCACTTGTGATCTCTTTGCCTCACCCTTGATGTTCAAAATAAGTCCTATAACTGTTCTCTTCTTTCAAACTCACATCTACTACTATAGTTCACAGTGTCATTACCTTTTACATAACTAAAATAGCCTCCTAAAGTGATCCTCCTTCTGCCAGAACGATCTTTCAAAAAATATATATCGTATCTTATCACTCATGTCATGTATGTGTACCCACTATATACAATGTTCAATAATTATGAGTATACTGCTGCTGCTGCTAAGTCGCTTCAGTCGTGTCTGACTCTGTGCGACCCCATAGACGGCAGCCCACCAGGCTTCCCCGTCCCTGGGATTCTCCAGGCAAGACCACTGGAGTGGGTTGCCATTTCTTTCTCCAATGCATGAAAGTGAAAAGTGAAAGTGAATTCGCGCAGTCGTGTCCGACTCTGCAACCCCATGGACTGCAGCCTACCAGGCTCCTCCATCCATGGGATTTTCCAGGCAAGAGTACTGGAGTGGGGTGCCATTGCCTTCTCCAATTATGAGTATAAATATGTCTATTTCCGTAAAACTTAGAATATAAAACAAACTTCTCACCAAGACTAGAAAACCCTCTGTGATCTAGCCCCTCCCACTTCCTCCCTGCACTCCAAAGACTCTTGAAGCAGGTCATCAAGAGGATGAGACCACCACTGGTTGACACTAAAGCTGGACCTGAGCAATCAGAAGCTCGTTGCCTCCTCCCCTATCCTTGGAATGTACGGTCCACCCACCATTCCCACAGTGGGAGCTGTTCCAAGGACACAGCTTGGGGAGAGCAATGTGTTGCTGTAACCATCTGGACAGGGAATGTAACTAAAAGTAATTAAGGCTCCTATATAACTTATAAGATTCTGGTAGGCATGGAAATTTACTTGTCTTGCTGCCACCCAAATGTAAATTCCTTGCTTATTAAGCCAGTCATCTACCAGTCTGGAGAGTCCTGCCTCTTTCTTTGATCTCTCGTTGCCCTCCATGTATAGGGGCTAGTTTGCAAACTAAGTGACACAGGCCTTCTATACTTCCCGTGTGCCAAATCTGTCTTCATACTTGTTCCTCTGCTTAAAAAGGCTGCCTCAGATCTTTGAAAGCCTGGCCTCTCCTTTTCATTCATGTCACAGCTGAATGATACTTCCTCAAGCAGACTTCCTTAAACATCAACTCAAAAGTGGCCAATTCTCAGTCACAGTCCTCTTTCATATCCCACTGTTTCTTCATTTCCTTGGCTCTCATCACTATTGAAAGCATCTTGCTTCCTTAGTTACTTATTTTCTCTCTCTTTGCTCTTAAATGTACACTGCCTGAAACGAGAGTCCTCATGCTTTTTACGTCCTCAGCACCTAGACAAATGCTTGGCACATGAGACATAGCTTTAAAAAAAAAAAAAATTGTCACTTAATCTGTCTGGGCATCAGTTCTTCATTTGGGGCGGGGGGGGGGGGGAAGTGTTAAATGACCCTGAAATTTCTTCCAGCCTTATCATTTATTTTAAATAAATTTGAGAACATAATGGGAAAAGTTTAATACATGAACTCCCAGGTTCACCCAACAGACATTTAATAAGTATTTGTTGCTGCTGCTAAGTCACTTAAGTCGTGTCCGACTCTGTGCGACCCCACAGACGGCAGCCCACCAGGCTCCCCCATCCCTGGGATTCTCCAGGCAAGACCACTGGAGTGGGGTTGCCATTTCCTTCTCCAATGCATGAAAGTGAAAAGTGAAAGTGAAGTCGCTCAGTCATGTCTGACCCTCAGCCACCCCATGGACTGCAGCCTACCAGGCTCCTCCATCTATGGGATTTTCCAGGCAAGAGTACTGGAGTGGGGTGCCATTGCCTTCTCCGTTAATAAGTATTTACTAAGTAAATAAAATTATTTCCAAGCTGATCCTTTGTATACATGAAAAGATGTAATCACCAGAGCCTCTGACATACTGCTCCTCTTTGTGCAAAAGCTTTCATTTGCCTCCCATTAATCTAATCTCTTCTAATTCTCTGGAGTAAATACTCCCTCAGGCAAAATTTCACAAACACCTAGAAGAGCTGGTAGGCACAAGTAGTGCCATATTCATTAGTTAACAGGCAGCATCTTTTCTAATTGGTTCATCTCCACGACAAATGGTTTTTAAAATTTTGACATTCACACATCTTACTGTTTTCCAATTCAAGGCTTTATTTAGGCATCTAAATTTCCAGTACATTTAAATAAGGGTCTCAGTGAAGGACTTTCAATTAATGCTATATTAGGCAGCAATAGACACTAAACTAAGTTATTCTTCTAAGCCAAGGACTAGAAAGAGTATATGTAGATTTTTGGTCATATTTGTTTATAGGATAAACAGTACATAGCCTTTAATTAAATCAGTACATCAGTTCAGTTCAGTCCAGTCACTCAGTCGTGTCTGACCCTTTGTGACCCCATGGACTGAAGCTTGCCAGGCTTCCCTGTCCATCACCAACTCACAGTCTTTTCTAAAATTTGTTGTTTGATTCCTCATTGATTGAAGTTTGTGGACTTTCTTTTTGTTTTGTATTTTTCTGAATTGGATTTTGATGATCCTGTTCTGTTTCCTGGAAATAGTTTCCCCAGTTATTACACACTTGGTGGTATATCTTGTATTTGTAGGAGCGGCAGCTGAGATGCATTTGAGAAAGTGATTTAAAGATGTTATTGCTGCCATTTGTTTATGAGTTTGCTGAGGAAAGCCTGATGTCATGTGGATTTCTGCCGTATCAAGAATTACTCTGTCTTTTAAAAAGTCCAAATGATGTAGCTGCATAACAGACGTTTGTGATCTTCTTTCAGTCTCTTCAAAAGATATTGGAAATAAATAAAATCTAATTAAAACAAAATGATGAGTGAATACTTAGGCTCAGTTTTTCAGTGCAGCAATGAAGTGTCAGGACGATTTGTCTTTGTGTCATTACAATAACTTAATTATTAATTAGTGTTCACTGGCCACTTTCCACTTCTCTAAAATCTCATCATAAGTAAAGACTCTGTTTTACAATGAAATTTCTACTTAAATATCTGGGTTCATTAAAATAAAACAGAAAATGGATATTTAATAAAATAATAGAATCTGGTTTTTTAATGAAACTAATGTTTTAAGTTCACAATACTCTCTTTTCATTCAAGCCCAGAAAAATATTTAAAATATTGTCAAAACCACTCACAAATCCTGGTTTCCTTTTGATGTTATTTCCTGGTGAACAACAGAAATGTAAGGTATCACCTTCCACTGTAATTATCTGTCAGTATTTCATCACACACGGTAGATTGTGAGTTTTTCAGGAAAAGAATTTAACGTTCTGTATTCCTGGGCTGCACGGTAACTTGCGCATGGTAGGCACTCGATTTGAGTGGACGCCTGAATTTCAAAATACACATCTTTTGCTTGGGCAAGCAGAAATCAATGAGGCTGCTTTAATTGTTTTTTTTCCCAGCTATGACATTCAAGAAACATTGACCAAAGAAATTCACTTTCCTAATGGGTATTCCTATTCATATTTCTGGAGCTGTTGCTGTTACAGGCAGCAATAACTTCAGAAATGTCAAAAATAAATTACAGTGAGGCCAAACACTGGGATCCAGGTCAGATCCATCAGTTCATAGTTTGGTTTGAAAAACTTGCCCTAGTTTAAAAAAGTGACCTAACAGGAAGCTCAAAATTGGCCAATTTTCCCAGTATCTCTTACAGTTTAAGTTAGCATGAGCGTAGTCTTCTCACAACCTCTTCAGACAAGTGTCAACTCCCTGGCCCCATAACAGCTCCAAGGGGCTTCCACAATCATGAAACAGCAACAGAAGTTATCCAAATGCTCATTTTGTAGTGTTAAGTGAATGAAACAGTATATATTCTAAACAGAATACATGATGTGACTGCAGTTTGTAAAACAAAACATTTATGCATTTACTTGCATAGAGGGCAGACTGGAAATATATACAACTACATATTGACAATCGTTGTCTCTAGGTAGGAAAAATATCATTAATTTGTATTTTCTTCTTTACTTTTTTTCTGTTTTCAAAAAATGTATTTGTAAATTTTGTAGATTTGTAGATTATTTTAAATAAACATATATATCTTTTGTAAAATTTTAAATGAATGCACAAAGTATCTATAATATGATATCCAGGTTTTTTAGATGTATGTGTGTGTTTGTGTGTATGTGTATGTTTGCATAATATATATAATAAATGTGAAGACAATTATCCACAAAAAGTTAAACAATGTTCTAGATTCTTTTCAGGCACTTGAACATAAATTTAAGCCTACACAATACCATACATATATCCAGTCTTTATCATAACTTTATCACTATTTTTTAACCTTTTTACAGATGAGAAAACTGACTTTCCCCAAGTTTATACCACAGGATAATGACAACATACAACTGGAACTCTCTCAAAATTCTTCCCTGCCTTCTTTCTAGTACCACCTCATGTCTGTCACACTGGTAGATGCACATTGATGGGATAAAATGAAGACTCCAAGTTAGCATCCAAGAGAAGTTTCAACTGGCACTTTGCCTATGGTTTGTTTGTACCTGCTTGAGAGGCTCTACCTCAAGGGTTTTGACCTTTCTAATGTACTGTTTAATACTTGTAGTTCAGTTCAGTCGCTCAGTCTTGTCTGACTCTGCTAACCCGTGGACCACAACACTCCAGACCTCCCTGTCTTTCACCAACTCCTGGAGCTTGCTCAAATTCATGTCCCACTAGTCAGTGATGCCATCCAACCATCTCATCCTCTGTCATCCCCTTCTCCTCCCGCCTTCAGTCTTTCCCAGCATCAGGGTCTTTTCCAATGAGTCAGTTCTTCCCATCAGGTGGGAAAAGTATTTGAGCTTCAGCATCAGTCCTTCCAATGAATATTCAGGACTGATTTCCTCTAGGATTGGCTGGTTTGATCTCCCTACAGTCCAAGGGACTCTCAAGAGTCTTCAACACCACAGTGCAAAAGCATCAGTTCTTCAGCATTCAGCTTTCTTTATGGTTCAATTCTCACATCCATACATGACTATTGGAAAAGATATAGCTTTGACTAGATGGACCTTTGTTGGCAAAGTAATGTCTCTGCTTTTTAATATGCTTTATAGGTTGGTTATGGCTTTTCTTCCCAGAAGCAAGCATCTTTTAATTCCATGGATGCAGTCACCATCTTCAGTGATTTTGGAGCCCAAGAAGAAAAACTCTCCTCTCCAAAATCTGAACTGCAACATAATCCATACAATCAACTCATTATAAGGTATTAATTTTATTTAGTAAAAATAAGTTAAAATGAAAATAGCATATTTAATAAAATCTTGAATTCATTGAATTACTAACTTGAATTCCTTATAAGTTAACAAAATAACATGTTCACGCCTACCCAATTATACTTCTGGTTGCCCCTTTCTTCTACTTCCACATCTAAAAAACCTTTCATTAAACATTTATTTAGTATCTGAGAAATTAAAATTCTTCCCTTCTAAGGAAAACTATGGAGAACAGTGTGGAGATTCCTTAAAAAACTGGAAATAGAACTGCCATATGACCCAGCAATCCCACTGCTGGGCATATACACCAAGGAAACCAGAATTTAAAGAGACGCATGTACCCCAGTGTTCATTGCAGCACTGTTTACAATAGCTAGGACATGGAAGCAACCTAGATGTCCATCTACAGATGAATGGATAAGGAATTTGTGGTACATATACACAATAGACTATTACTCAACTATAAAAAAGAATGCATTTGAGTCAATTCTAATAGGTGGATGAAACTGGAACCTGTTATACAGAATGAAGCAAGTCAGAAGGAGAAACACCAATACAGTATATTAACACATATATATGGAATGTAGAAAGATGGTAATGATGACCTTATATCCAAGACAGCAAAAGAGACACAAATGTAAAGAACAGACTTTTGGACTTTGTGGGAGAAGGCAAGGGAGGGATGATTTGAGAGAATAGCATTGAAACATGTATATTACCATATGTAAAATAGATGACCAGTGCAAGTTTGATGCATGAAGCTGGACACTCAAAGCCAGTGCTCTGGGACAACCCAGAGGGATGGGATGGGGAGGGATGTAGAAGGGGGGTTGAAGCTGGGAGGACACATGTACACCTGTGGCTGATTCACGTTGATGTATGGCAAAAACCACCACAATATTGTAAAGTAATTATCCTACAATTAAAATTAATTAATTAATTTAAAAAATTTTTTTACCATTTCCCTGTCCACCAGCACACACCCTCCCACATTCCTACATCAGTTGGCTTGCACCAGTTACTACAACTACTGCTTTGATTCTTATGAAAGGGGCTGGCTCTTGGAATGACTTGGGGACAATTTCAAAACTGCAGAACCATCCATCTACCATCATTTCTCAAATACCATCTAACGATTCATAAAAAAAGTGGGAAAAAATTCCATAGACATAATCAGGGGTAAACTAAGCATTATTTTAAAGAAACTAGGAATTATTCTCAGCAGATTAGTAGTACTCTTTCTTCATGTTTATGACATCCATGTAAGTTTAAATTACCCTGCATTTTCTTTAGGATATCAAGAGCAGTAAATCAAATTCACCAACTAATTTAGGTCAAACTGGCTTAGAGATGCCCTTTAAAATTTTGTTTTAAATTTATTTATTTTTAATTGGAGGATAATTGCTTTACAATATTGTGTTGGTTTCTGCCATATAGAAATGCTTTTTTTTTAATTGTAGAAAATTAAAAACAAGAAGTAACTACTTTCACTTCACAAATGTTAAAGAAAAATGTGAAAACAAACACAAGACAGGACTAAAACACATAGCATTATCTGCTAAAGTCTCGAGGACCGGGGCAGGGGTGGGGGGAGAAAGAGAAGAAAAAAAAATTTTTTTTAAGGAGTGAAGTGATATATTCCAATAGTAGGGAAATTAGATTATTTTAAAAAACATTGAGGACTTACAATTAACAAGCTGAAAGAATTTCCAAAGAATTTTAAATAACTTAAAGAAGGAAATACCCCTAAAGTATATCTTCAATGGAAAAATGTGAAAAAATATGGTTTTATAACAACTATCCACAAATTTAAGACATAAATATGTATCTATATCTATACAAGTACAGTGGGTTAAAAATTAAATAGCATATGGAACTATCTTGATAGAGTGGATTTTAAAGTTTTATTTGGTTTAATTAGGGAAATATGAATTTAAAAGTGGTGGCTCATTGGTCTAGGGGTATGATTCTAGCTTCAGATGCGAGGGTCCTGGGTTCAAATCCTGGACGAGCTTAGGTATCTGCTCCAGTTTATGCATTGTTTCTGATAGTTCAGTTGGTAAAGTATCCACCTGCAATGCAAGAGACCCTGGTTCAATTCCTGGGTCAGGAAGATTCGCTGCAGAAGGGATGGGCTACCCACTCCAGTATTCTTGGGCTTTCCTTGTGGCTCAGCTGGTAAAGAATCCACCTTCAATGTGGGAGACCTGGGTTCAATCCCTGGGTTGGAAAGATCCCCTGGAAAAGGGAAAGGCCACCCACTCTAGTATCCTGGCCTGGAGAATTCCATGGGCTGTATAGTCTATGGGGTCACAAAGAGTTGGACATGACTGAGCAACTTTCACTTTCCACTATGAATTTAAAACTACAATGATATACTACTAAACATCTGTGTGAATAGCTAAAATTCAAAAGACAAATAATACCAAAGGTTGGCAAGGATGTTGAGTAACTAGAATTCTCATAAAATGCTGGGGAGAATGCAAAATAATACAGGTACTTGGAAAACAATATGGCAGTTTCTTATAAAAGTTACCATAAAGCCTAGTAATCCCACTCTTAGAAATAAAAACTATGTCCACACAAAGACTTGTATATGAATATTCATAGCAGTTTCCTTCATAATATTTGTTTCATTTCTGCCCCAAGTGACTACCTGAAGTTAGATTCAGACTGCACAGGTTTAAGGGTTTAGTCCCCCATAAGACTGCCCTGACTTCAAATACCAGCTGCAAATTTCAGGGCTATCCACACTTAACAACAATCTAGCTGTAAATTCAGAGGATCCTGTGATGTCTTCAGGTGCTCTAATTCATGAGCACAGCTCATAGAATTCCTGGACAATGCTTTGCTTATGAGTGCAGTTTTATCATAAAGGATAAATTTCAGGATATTTAAACATAAGAGATACTTAGGGCAAGGTCTGGGAGAGTCTAGGACAAGGACCTTCCATGCCCTCTGCCTGTGGAGTCAGGAAACATCAACTTCCCAGCACATAATCAATGTGCTCACCAACCAGGAATCTAAACCAAACCTCCTGTCCAGAGTTTTCATCAAGATTTCATTATGTTGGCATGACTGATTAAATATTTGCCACATGAATGAACTCAATCTCTGGAGACCCTTTCATCCTTGAAGGTTAAGCTGCTGAAATGCCCAACCGACTGATCACATTGAAAGCAGGAGGAGAAGGGGATGACAGAGGATGAGGTGGTTGGATGGCATCACTGATTCAATGGACATGAATTTGAGCAAGTTTTGGGAGATGGTGAAGGACAGGGAAGCCTGGTGTGCCACAGTCCATGGGGACGCAAAAGTCAGACATGACTGAGTGATTGAACAGCAACTGATCACATAGTCTTTTCTAGTGACCACTGATGCTATCTATCTTGGGTTCCCCCAGCATGAGTCATCTCGTTAACATACAAAGACATTCCTAACACAAAAGAAATTCCTAACACAAGCACAAAAAAAAAGGTTAAATTTTTTTAACCCCTGTTTCAGAAACTGTGGACAGAGACCATATATATTCCATCATATTACAATGGTGGCTCAGGCGGTAAAGAATCTGCCTGCAATGCGGGTGATCTCGGTTCAATCTCTGGGTTGGGAAGATCCCCTGGAGGAGAGCACGGCAATCCACTCCAGTATTCTTGCCTGGAGAATCCTCATGGACAGAGGAGCCTGGTGGGCTACAGTCCACGGGGTTGCAAAGAGTTGGACTCGAGCAACTGAACTGAACTGAACTGAGGCACACAGCATAGCACAATACCTAAAACAAAAACAACTCAAATGCCCATCAATCAGGGAAAGAATAAACAGATTGTGGTATATCCACATGATAGAGTATATCTCAGCAATAAAAAAAAAAAAAAGAAAAAGCTTCTGATAAATGCAACAATCGCATGAACCTCAAAAGCGTTGTGGCTAAAGAAGAAAGCTAGACCTAAGACTATATGCCCTATGATTCTATTAATATGAAATTCTAGAAAACAAAGAACTATTAAGCTATAGTGACAGAGGGTATGTGGAAGGGAGGCAGAGTTGGAAAGGTATGGGATTTAATGTAAAAAAGAACATGGAACTTTGCAAAATGATAGAAATACTCTTATCTGGATTGTAGTAGTACTTACATAGCTGTATTAGATTTTTCAAGACTCACCAAACTGTACACGTTATGAGCAAATTTATTGGGTTCAAATTATACCTAGATAAGGCTGATATTCATTTTTTATGTTATAGATTTAGAAGAGAAAAACCAGTCTCATAGACTAGAAAATTAACATTTTTGATCCTCTTTTCTGAAAAGAAATATAAGCCTAAATTTTACTAACTTAAATCAACATCATTAAAGATGAGAATTAACTTGATTTTTTAGTATGAATAGATCAAAAAATATGAACAGCATAGTACTGATTACACACAAAGAAAAGTGTACTTTGCACAACACATCCAAACAACACATAATGACTCAGCATTTAAACATGGCAAAGTAGCAAAAAAAAAAAAATTAGACTTTATTTAAACGCATTAACAGCCATATAGTGAAGTGAAAGTCACTCTGGCATATCTGACTCTTTGTGACCCAGAATTCTCCAAGTCAGAACACTGGAGAGGGTAGCCTTTCCCTTCTCCAGGGGATCTTCCCAACCCAGGGATCAAACCCACGTCTCCAGCATTGCAGGTGGCTTCTTTACCAGCTGAGCCACAAGGGAAGCCCAACAACCATATAAGATTTACATAAAATAGAAATATGCAACAATAAATTAGTGAAATTAAAATAAACATCTCATAGGAAGAAAGCTCTTTGACATGGGTCTTGGCAATGATTTTTTTGGTTATGACACATAAAGCACAAGCAATAAAGTCAAAAGGAAACACATGGGACTACCTCAAACCAAAAAGTTTTTGCACAGCAAAGAAATGATTAACAAAATGAAAGGACAACCATGGAATGGGAAAAAATATTTGCAAACCATATATCTGATAAGGGGATAGTATCTAAAATATATAGTAATTCATACAATTCAATAGCAAAAGAACAAACAGTCCAATGAAAAAATTGGCAAAGGACCTGAATAGACATTCTTTCCTAAGATGATATACAGATGACCAATAGGTACAAGGAAAGGAGTTCATCACCACAGATAATTAGGGAAATTTGTGACAAATCAAAACCACAGTGAGATGTCACTTCATGCCTGTTAAAACGGCTATCATAAAAAAGACAAGAGATAACAAATGCTGGCAAAGGATGTAGAGAAGAGGGAACCCTTGTTCACTCAGTAGGATTGGATTGTAAATTGAAGAAGCCACTAAGGAAAACAATCTAGATGTTCCTCAAAAAATTAAAAATAGAACTACCATATGATCCAGCAATTCTACTTCTGGGTATCTAGTTGAAGGAAATGAAAACACTGTGATGAAGAGATATCTGCATGCTCAAGTTCATAGCGTCATTATTTACAATGGTCAAGACAGGGAAACAATCTAAGTGTCCATCAATGAATGAATGGATAAAAAAAGTTGTGATACATATACAATGCAGTATTATTCAGCCATTTAAAAAACAAGGAAATCCTACCATTTGTGACAAAATGAAAGGACCTTGAGGGCTTTATCTTAAGTGAAGTAAGTCAGACAAAGACAGATACTGTAGTATACCACAATAAGTGGGGTCTTAAAAAAACATAGAAGAAAGAAAAACTCATAGAAAAGAAGATTTGTGATTATCAGAGGTAAAGGAACTAGGGTGGGGAGGGGAAACTGGTCAAAAGGTATAAGGTATAAGATAAATAAGTACTAGTTATAAGATAAATAAGTACTATGGATAATTAACATACAACATGACAGCTATAGTTAGCACTGCTATTAGTAGGTATGAAATTTGCTAAGAGAGTGACCCCTAAGAGCTCTCATTACAAGGAAAAAAACTCTTTTATCTATATGAGATGAATGCTAACTAAACTTATTGTGATAATCATTTCACAATATATATGTATCAGAACACCTTAAAGTTATACAGTGCTATATGTCAATTATATCTCAGTAAAACTGGAAAAAACAAAATTTAAATTAGAAAACATATCTCTAATGATAATGACATGTTTATTTTGTTTACTAGTTTTGTATCACTTTGTGATATAAAATTTGTTTGGAGCAAATGGAGAAATACTTTATTATCACTGACAATTTTTATTAAGCCCAGCAGACAAATAGGCAGCTCCAAAGCACGTAAAAATAAATCTTTGGTCTACTCATATTTAAATGTTATTAAGGTGATAATGATGGGAGATGTTAATTGCCCCCAATAAGAAGAGCCCTGAACACTCTTTGTTCAATTTCAAGCACCTCATTACTAGATATTTGCACACTTCTAATAAAAAAGCAGTCAGAAGAGCTGAAGGCTAAACTAATTCACTCATATGAAAAGGTCAAAAGAACATCAAGGAAGGCACACAATTAATCCTCATTAATCTAGTCTCAGGTTATTTGAAATCAGGGTTTTGTGGAAGTCAGGAGAAACCTGGACTTTGACACTGGCTATGCATGAATGAGTTTGTATTAGTGATGAACAAGGGTGTTTGAATATGTTTAAGATCGTTAATTTTTAAAAGGCAAGAAGGTAGTCTGTTCTGGATAATTTGGGGACAGAATAATAAATAGTTGTGTCTTGTTATTGTTTATTCTTCAATTTTGTATATACTAAAAAAAACATATTTTAATCACTTCACTCAAGGGTGACCTGATGTCTAAAAAACTGGTTAATGCTAAGTATATTCAAAATCAGCTAATGTACAAAACATAATGCTAAGATTTATATTTACAATAAGAAGACTTTCAAAATAATTGTAATATATCTGATATATATTTGAGAAACTGATAAGAGGTTATTATCCAAAATATAGAACTCCTACAACTCAAAAGCAAAAAAAAAAAAAAAAAACAAAGAATTTAATGTAAAAATGGGGAAAGGATCTGAATAGACCTTTTTCCTTAAACTTGCAAATGACCAGTATGTACATGAAAACACACGCAAAGTTAATAATCATAAAGACCATGCAAATCAAAACTGGAGTGAGATATCACCTGATATCTGTTAGGTTAACTATTATTTAAAAACAAAGGTTAGTAACCCCTGGCCAGGATGTGAAGAAAAGGAAACTCTTGTATACTACTGGGGGAAATATAAATCGATGCAGCTACTAGGAAAAACCACACGCATATTCCTTCTAAAAATTGAAAACAGAATTACCATTTGGTCCAGCAATCCTATTTATGGGTATATATCATGAATTAAAATCAGGATCTTAAATAAATATCTGTGTATCTGCACTCCTGTGTTCATTGGAGAATTATTCACAATAGTGAAAACATGGAAAAAACCTAAAGGCTCATCAATGGACCTATGATCAAAGAAAATTTGATGTATGCATACAATGAAATATTATTTACCCTTAACAAAGGGCATCCTGCCATTTGCAACAACTTGTATGGATCTAGAGAATGCTATGCTAAGTGAAATAAGCCAGACACACAAAGATACATAGTGTATGATCTTACTTATATGTAGAACCTAGAACAGTCAAACACATAGAAGTAGAGAGTAGAATGGTGGTGCCAGTGACTGGGAGGAGAGGGAAATGAAGAGGTGTTGATCAAGGGTACAAAGTTTCAGTTCAGTTCAGCTCAGTTGCTCAGTTGTGTCAGACTCCTTGCAGTTATGTAGACAATATAGGGGCTATGATTGTAATGTATACTTAAGAATTTGTTAAGAGGGTAGATCTTATATTAAGTATCCTTATCACAAAAGGAAGCAAACAACAACAACAAAAAAAAAGGACGCAGAAAGAAACTTTGGAGGTGATGGATGTTTGTGGTATTGACAGTGGTGATGATTTCAAGGGTATATACTTATCTCCAAACAGATTAAGTTGTGTACACTCAATATCTACAGCTTTGTGTATGTCAATTATACCTCAATAAAGTAGTTAAAAATAGATTAAATAAGAAGAGAACTGTGTTAAAAATCGGATGACTGCTTGGTGAAAATACAGTGAGAACAAAGGCAGGATTGTGTTTCATTAAAGTAAGGATAATTTGACCCATATTATAAAGAAAATCAAGTTATAATTAGTTTCATCCATTAAGCACTGATTCTTGCTACCTTTAGTTACAGTCACTTTCTCAACTTGACCCTAGATATCAAGATGCATATTTAACTTGCAGGTCACATCATCACCTATTTAAATTATACACTGAGCAAAAGAAGATGTGAGATATATATATACACATATATATACATATATATATGTATGAGAGATACACACATATATATTTAATGGAATATTAGTAAGCCATAAAAAGAACAAAATAATGCTATTTGCAGCAACATGGATGGGCATAGAGATTGTCATACTAAATGAAGTAAGTCAGAGAAAGACAAACGTCACATGAAATCACTTATATGTGGAATCTAAAAAAAAAAAAAAAAAAATGGTACAAATGAACAGAAGTAGAATCATAGATGTAGAAAACAAACTTATGGCTACCAAGGGGGAAGGAAGCAGATAAATTGGGAGATTCAGACTGACATATACACACTACTCTATATAAAATAGATAACTAATAAGAACTGTATATCATGGGGATCTCTACTCAATACTCTGCAATGACCTATATGGGAATAGAATATAAAAAAGAGTGGATATACATATATGTATAACCTACCTACTTTGCTGTACAGCAGAAACCAACACCACATTGGAAATCAAATAAACTCCAATAAAAGTTAATTTAAAATAATTTTGAGTAATAGTATCCTTTAAGCAATAAAGTGTTCCTTGTTGAAGCATGATTTCCAATGTTTTGATGATATTAATATAATGTATTATTTTCTACTGTGTGGTTATAAACAGACTTAAATGAGACTTTAAAGTAGTAATTACTTAATTTCTGAAAAGGCATAATAAGTGGATATAATTTGATTTTTATGAGACAATATTCCTGTTTTACTTTTGTTGAGTAATTAGGTAATTTATTCTTTCAACTCCGCTACATGTCGAACACTATGCTAGGCACTGGGGATTTTACAGCAAACATCAAGTAGTCCTTGCCTGCACAGAGCCTTCTGCACCTAATAGTAGAATGAGATAGTCTGCTTTTTTTAAAAAAAAATTGTCGTTATGAGGTACTTCTAATGAGAGAATTTCTCTGAACACCTGGTTTCAATCATGTGGTAAGTTAGATATGTAAGACTCATAAAGTCAGTAAGAACTCCCAAGGAAATGGGAATTGTATAATGTGACATTATATGTGAGTGTTTAAAGAACATGTAAATTAATTGTCCATTTGATTATTTTCTTGCTATATGGGAGAATAATTGCCCACTGATTGTATGTTGCCAGTAGCAGAAAGTTATTTGAAATGTATATTAGTTCTTCACCATGCCTTGAGCTCAAATATTTTGATGAGAATGGTATTAATACCATAAAATTATAGTAAAATCAATAGGAAAATAAAAATGTATACTTAATTTCTACTTTACAAATCTCTCAAACATGTAGCTAATATAAAAATGCATTTAAATATAGTCAATGATTTTTTTTTAATAAAGGAAAGAGAGAAGCAAAAACAAACTAAATAATGGAAGACACTGTTATAGCCACGCGTTCTGGGAAACAAACTCACTCAGAAGGACAATGCAGATAGTGGAGTGCAGTTTATTACACCGGCGGGCCCAAGGCAGAGTCTCCTCTTAGCCAAGGACCCTGACCAGCATTTGTGAAAATCTTTTATACCCTATGTGTACGTGTCTGAACCCACCACTAGAAATTCCTTGAGACGTACATAAACCAAGGAAAATACAATCCCAATAACCCCATCATTCACGTGCTATGTGCTCAAACAGTCAAACAATTAGCCAATAATCAATAAACATGAGGTTACACTCCAATAGATACAGAAAAATTTATGGCCTCTCTGGAGGAAGGGGTGATTAGTGTATGTTTTCTCTTAGACGATGAGTAACCTAGATACGATCTTCAAGGTTCCCCGGTCTGGAGGGGGTCTTATCCTTCTGTTGTTGTTTTCATAGGCACTAAACACAGAGTTCAGAGTCCATTGGAGAGGTGGCCGAGCATGATCAGCATGAACAGGCCTAAGATGGAGTCCAGGCCCTATGAATTCCTTCTTCAACACAAGAAAAGGCAAATGTAATTATAAGTAACTAGGGCAAAGAAACCTGATTTTAATTCACTCTCACCAGCCTTTACTGAGATTCCCAAGGTTCAGGAAACTGTGCTAGGTTGGCATAAAAAAAAAAAAAATCAACGTAAGTAAGAAATATGGGCTCCCAGGATTGCATGATTTTGTGAGGATTTCTTTTCTTCTTATTTTAATTTCTCTAACTCAGGATGCATAGAGAGTATCTGATTCTAAATGAGTATCCAGCCCTCCTCACATATTACTGGATTGTTTGAGAGTTAATGAGAGGTTTAAGAGGAGAAATTAAAGCATTCCACAAGAGTCCTCCTTTGGTCAGACCCCCTTGCACAGAGATTGAGCTTTTTGTTGCATTTTCATGGCAGTATCTCTCAGGGTTGTTTGTGAGTTTGTCTCATCAGTAAGAAGAATCTCATTGTGCCACCCACCAAGCTCGCACTTGCTAATCACTGTTAATTGCCGACAATTGAGATCAGCAGACTGTTCACTGAGTACTGTGATGGGTACTTAACTTATTGGCACTGAGGTTTCCTGTGTGCCCATTTCCACTAATGGATCATTTGTCCTGGAAATTGGAAGTCCCAGCATCAATCACGTAAATCAGACTCAGTAGGCAGAAGTGTTTACCTTTCTCTTCACCTGCAGAAGGAGGACAGTACAGACAGGGACTTACATCTGGCCAGAAAGCAGGTAGCCCTTGTGAAGAGCCAAAGTCCTTCCCATCAGCCAGTAAAGCTCCAAAAAAAGAAATTCTGGGAGCGACAGACCGTTGTGAAACAGAGGGGATGATGAGAAGCAGAATCTTTCACTGCCATCCTCTTGTTTTCAGGCTCCTTGTCAATATGCCACAGCACTACAGGAAAAGTCAAAGGATGCCTCTGGAGATTACTAAAGTGGCAGAACTTCCTCATATCTACCTCAAAATCTGCTTCCTTTTAAGAGGCTACTATCACTGTGAATCTGCAGACAAAAATCATGGCAATCAGAGATTAACTATTGATAGCAAATTGTCCTGATACAGAAGGAACAAGGTATCAATGTCTTCCATCACCAATCACAGTGTCTTCCTCCAGAGGTCAGAAAGGGTACAACTTTACCCATGTATGAGGTGATGTACATTTCCTTACACTCATGGCATATGTATCTAATACTGACACCCCTTAAAGAAGGGATTTCCCTGGGACTTGTTAGAACTCTTGCAAATAGTGAACAGTAAAGCTTATCCCCTATAACCCCAAGCCACCATACCTTCATCTCCCATGATTACCATTCATCATTAAAACTTCTTATTCCAGGATGTTAAAGAAAAACTGTCCCTGCACTTGTTAAAACAGTGCGTGCATGCTCAGTCACTTCAGTCATATCCAACTCTCTGCGACCCTATGGACTGTAGCCCACCAGGCTTCTCCGTCCATGGGATTCTCCAGGCAAGAATATGGAGTGGGTTGCCAAGCCCTCCTCCGGGGGATCTTCCCAACCTAGGGATCAAACCCATGTCTCTTACGTCTCCTACATTGGCAGGCAGGTTCTTTACAACTAGCACCACCTGGGAAGCCCCGTTAAAACACTGAGGAAGACTTTATTCAAGACTATTTGTAATTGATGCCAAGATGATTAAAACAGGGGAAAGAGATTGTCCTCAACTCGGAATTCAACAGAGAGAGAGCAGGGGATTTACAGCCAATGAGTAGAATGAGGGATGCCAGTGGATGGAAAATTACTACAAAGAGACATCAAGGGTAGGGGAATTCTTGCTAAAAGTATCAAGTTGGAAGGAGGGGAGAAGGATTTTCACTAAACTGACTTAATAGGATTATAGTGAAAACTGGACTCAGCGAACTGAAGAGAGGGCCCAACGGCAGGACCTGGTCCAAAAGAAGGCTCAAGGTCATCTGCCTGCAGTTAGGTCAAGTAGAGAAAGTGAAAGTGTTTGTCCCTTAGTCATATCCAACACTTTGTGACTCTATGGACTATAGCCTGCCAGGCCTCTCTGTCCTTTGGATTCTCTAGGCAAGACTACTGGAGTGGGTAGCCATTCCCTTCTTCCAGGGATCTTCCCGACACAAAGATCCAACCCAGGTCTCCAGCATTGCAAGGAAATTCTTCACTGTCTGAGCCACCCAGTCCCCCTGGGTCAAGAAGAGACTCTGTCAAGGGAGGCAGTAATCCTTATAACAGGTCACCTTGCGTCTAGAGGTTATAGAGTTTAAAAGCAGATTCCTTAAAATTTTATAATTAGAGTTTCCTAAATCAATAATCCAGCCAGAAACAAAAGAAGCCCCACTCAAACTGGCTTGAGTTTCGGATTATAAAAATAGATTATTTTTATAGAGTCTATCCAAAATCACTGCAGATGGTGACTGCAGCCATGAAATTAAAAGACGCTTACTCCTTGGAAGGAAAGTTATGACCAACCTAGATAGCATATTCAAAAGCAGAGACATTACTTTGCCAACAACGTTTCATCTAGTCAAGGCTATGGTTTTTCCTGTGGTCATGTATGGATGTGAGAGTTGGACTGTGAAGAAGGCTGAGCGCCGAAGAATTGATGCTTTTGAACTGTGGTGTTGGAGAAGACTCTTGAGAGTCCCTTGGACTGCAAGGAGATCCAACCAGTCCATTCTGAAGGAGATCAGCCCTGGGATTTCTTTGGAAGGAATGATGCTAAAGCTGAAACTCCAGTACTTGGGCCACCTCATGCGAAGAGTTGACTCATTGGAAAAGACTCTGATGATGGGAGGCATTGGGGGCAAGAAGAGAAGGGGACGACAGAGGATGAGATGGCTGGATGGCATCACTTACTGGATGGACATGAGTCTGAGTGAACTCCGGGAGTTGGTGATGGACAGGGAGGCCTGGCATGCTGCAGTTAATGGGGTGGCAAAGAGTCGGACACGACGGAGCAACTGAACTGAACTGAACTGATTCTTTACATGACTTTTCCCTTCCCTCCCAAATTCACTCAAGAGAAGACTCTTGAGAGTCCCTTGGACTGCAAGGAGATCCAACCAGTCCATTCTGAAGGAGATCAGCCCTGGGATTTCTTTGGAAGGAATGATGCTAAAGCTGAAACTCCAGTACTTTGGCCACCTCATGTGAAGAGTTGACTCATAGGAAAAGACTCTGATGCTGGGAGGGATTGGGGGCAGGAGAAGGGGAGGACAGAGGATGAGACGGCTGGATGGCATCACTGACTCGATGGACGTGAGTTTGAGTGAACTCCAGGAGTTGGTGATGGACAGGGAGGCCTGGCATGCTGCGATTCATGGGGTTGCAAAGAGTAGGACACGACGGAGCAACTGAACTGAACTGAACTGATTCTTTACATGACTTTTCCCTTCCCTCCCAAATTCACTCCTGTTGATCCATGCAGATATTCCTCTCTCCCTCCAACCCAGCCAGTCCCTATTTCTATTTGTAGCTGCCCTCATTTTTGGTGTCTTTATATCATCACCTAAACATCTCCATCTGCATCTATCTTGACCCAGTCATTTAGGTTTGATATAATAGGTTCCTGGATCCAAAAACTTATTGTAATTTGGCCCTGGAATATTATTTTCCCTTCTTAAATTTTGTTTCTTGCTCTTATTCTACCTAATGAAGATATTTTCTAAACTCTCGGTCTACATATCCTATCTCCAAGATAAAGTCCAGCAAAATCAAATCTAAGATATATTATTCTATTTCTTTGATTCAAGACACATGTGAACTTTGAAACTATGAGTACCCTTGCCTGGTCACAGGGCTAAGGAAGAGAAATAAGATTTCTTTATAAAATGAAGGTCTGAAGTCTATAACATTCTCTCAGAGAGTAGCCCCTTGTAAGAGTTTTTGCATTCTTTTTTTCAGGCCTCAGATTTATAAACTGTCAGTTTATGGAATATTATCTTCAATAATCAATTAATTTCCTCATATTTTTAATGTTTTTATCCTTTTCATCTTCATAATATCCCATCCTATTCTTTTTCCCACTCCAAGTACTTGAACTTGAGTATCAAAAATTTACTGAAATAATAATGTACTATATGACTAACTGCTCACTTTTTCCAAAAATATTATTCATGTTGTATCAATGCATACTGATATCTGTACATCTTGCTCATCCTTTTTAACTGTGATGCATTATTCTATTTTTTGCATATATAGCAATGTAGTCTAGTTGAACATTAATTGGACATTTCCATTTTTTCACAGTCTGTTACAAAGAGCATTTTGGTAATATACCCACCTAGGCTTATTTGGGTACCTAGCCAAGAGTTTCTCGAAGACACACAACCAAGGAGTAGTACTTCTGGGCAGTGTGTGGATTATGCATATTTAATTCCATTCAATACTCAAGCTAATCTCCTGAATGGTTACTCCAATATTCTTCCTTCAAATAGTGAATGAGTGTTTCTATACCTTCATATCATCACTAGCACTGGACATTGCCTGAATTTTTTAAGTTTTATTCTTCTGTTGAGTACACAAAATCATGTCTCATTATAATTTTTAATTCTATGATTACTAAAAAAGAAAGCACTTCTCCACAAAATTATTAACCATTCAAGGTTTCTCCCTGTAAATTGTCCATTCACACCCTTTATTCACTTCTATATTGGGTTGCCTGACAATTTCTTCTTGATTTGCAGAGATTCTTCACACTTTTAAATTTTAATCCTCCTTTATTTACACATTCTTAAAACATATTCTTCCAGTTTATTTTTAATGTTTATATATGGTACCCATTTTTAAGCAGAAGTCTTTAATGTTACTATAGTCAAATATATTAATTTTTTCTATTTGTGGTTAATCCATTTGTAACTTGTTCAAGAAATCTCCTCTACATCCAAGGTCGAACAATAGTCTGAATTTTGTTCTAATAGTTGAATAACATCTTTCGTGTTTGGGTTTTTAATAAATCTGATTTTAATTTTTTGTAGGTGCAAGAATGAAGTCCGTTTCCTAATAGCAATTATTAAATAGTCATTTTTCCACTTAGTTGGAAGTCACCACTTCTGTGCATGTATAAATATATACATATATATGAGTGCTTCATGCATATTCACATCTGATTATCTGATTGTCTGGTAAAGCAATACCTTATTACTTGGTTGGTAAGTCCTCTCTCTTTACTTTTGCTGTTGCCTTAGCTATCATTGACATTTAGTCCTCCATAAATTTTAGTATTACTTTGTTTAGTACTCAAAATATCACACTGGAATTTTGAATAAAATTTCATCATGCTTATAGATCAGAGAAGGCAATGGCACCCCACTCCAGTACTCTTGCCTGGAAAATCCCATGGACGGAGGAGCATGGAAGGCTACAGTCCATGAGGTCGCTGAGGGTTGGACACACTGAGCGACTTCACTTTCACTTTTCACTTGCATGCATTGGAGAAGGAAATGGCAACCCATTCCAGTGTTCTTGCCTGGAGAATCCCAGGGACGGCGGAGCCTGGTGGGTTGCCGTCTATGAGGTCACACAAAGTCGGACACGACTGAAGCGACTTAGCAGCATGTTTGTAGATTAATTTGGGAAGAACTGACACCTTCCCAATATTAAGCTTTTTTATTCAAGAACGTTTAACTATCTTTTTCTCCAAATAGAAATAAGAAATAATACCCTACTTCCACCTCCAAAAATCCTTGGATAATGACAAAATAGCCCCGTTAGCTTTTACAAAGGTATTTGAATAATTTACTTGGAGGATATTAAGACCCATCTCAGTTTGCTTTCTCTCTTATAAAACAAGGTTATTGACTAGATCAGTGCTAGTCAAAGTAGCTGGCAGTGACACTGGGATTAAGGAAACTTGTACCAGAAAGTTCTTACTCCATCACAAAAAGGTTTCCAGGGGGAAAAAAAATCAGCATGATCACTGGTGATGATTTCTAGGTTACCTTTTAACAACAATATGATAATTTGATTGATAGTAATTTATAAAGTTTTCTGATTTTATAAAAGTTCTAAATGGCAGAAGTTTTGCTTTATAATTTAAATTAAGTAAATTATAATTTACATAAGCTTTCTTAGTACATAGAAGTTGTTCCTATTAATTTTTAAATTTCTTAATTGCTTTGATTCTTTATGGGTTATTATTTTAAATAATTTTTTCCTCTTTCACATATCAACATTTTAATTAAGTCAGTCATCTTTATGGAAGGAGAAAGCAGAGAGAAGACACAAATTAGAAAAAATAAAGTGCAGTGTCTTTTCTGTGCCCCAATGGCACAGGGGAGCCAGTGGAAAGACACTAGATGGGTTGATAAACTGTAGAATCCAGAAGATCAGCACAGCTCCATTTTACATAATTAAGCACATGGTTCTAAGTGCTTCTTGGAGAAACACTTTATGGGGAAAGGAAGTTTGTCTTCAAGATATCCTTTCCATCTATAACCTTCTGAATTCCTTTTTCCTTCCTCTTAAACAGATTGGCTAGTTGATACTTTTCTTCTCAATCCAAATCTCTTTGTTTAGATGTCTGTTCCATTAAAGTCTTCTGTTGGGGAGAATTGGAATCAATACATGACTCCACAGTGTTAACCACCAAAGTAAGTAAAGGAAAAAAAGAATAAAACAGTTAATGGCATGTGTATTTTAGAACTGTGTAAGAGTAAAGAAAGTGCAAGATTTTTTTAAACGCTCCTTTGTACCCTTCTCCAGCCAACTCTGATTGCCCTGTAAATTTACCTATGAAACTTTTTCAGACTATAAACATAAATTCTATAATAATCATGTATAGAATAATTCTTGTTAAACAATATGGCTGGAGTTTTAAATCCCCATAGATGATAGATATGACACTGCTAACCATGTTGTGTGACAGAGTCTTATGTGCCTTTCTCCAGCCCAACTACATATTCAATTCTTGAACTAATCAATGACAACCTGTCAATTCATCCAGCATATTACTGAGCCCTTTTAGTGACAGTGAACACAATTTCCAAAGATATCTAGTCCAACTTTAGACAGCTAAAGCTACAAGAAACTCCTCCAAGGTCATGCTCATGACAATTTCCAGAAATTGGCCCCATGTGAAGCTATTTAAAACAAGTCTTAATTCACTCCACACAAGATTCTTTCAAATTTTTCCGTTCTGAAACACCCATTCCGAGGCCCAAAAACCTTCAGTCTTTTCCTATGTGGAAAAGTTTCCACTCCCTCTCACCAGTTCTGTTCTTGCCCTCTGAACATGTTACAGTTTGTCTACATCTCCTCTTTAGGCACCCTTGGAACAGATGAATTTCTTCATGTGAAATCTTCTCAGAACCCAGGAGATCAAAACTAGATTTCTCTCAATAAAGATGCTAGACCTTAATGAATCAGTTCAGGTCAGTTTAGTCACTCAGTCGTGTCCATATCTTTGTGACCCCATGAACCACAGCACACCAGGCCTCCCTGTCCATCACCAACTGTCAGAGTCTACCCAAACCCATGTCCATTGAGTCAGTGATGTCACCCAACCAACTCATTCTCTGTTCTCCACTTCTCCTCCTGCCCTCAATCTTTCCCAGCATCTGGGTCTTTCCAAGTGAGTCAGCTCTTCACATCAGGTGGCCAAAGTATTGGAGTTTCAGCTTCAATATCAGTCCTGCCAATGAACACCCAGGACTGATCTCCTTTAAGATGGACTGGTTGAATCTCCATGCAGTCCAAGGGACTCTCAAGAGTCTTTTCCAACACCACAGTTAAAAAGCATCAATTATTCAGCACTCAGCTTTCTTTATAGTCCAAATCTCACATCCATACATGACTACTGGAAAAACCATAGCCTAGACTAGATGGACCTTTGTTGGCAAAGTAATGGCTATGCTTTTTAATATACTGTCTAGGTTAGTCATAACTTTCCTTCCAAGGAGTAAGCGTCTTTTAACTTCATGGCTGCAGGCACCATCTGCAGTGATTTTGGAGCATGCCCCCCCTCCATCAAAAAAAAAAGCGAGCCACCATTTCCACTGTTTCCCCATCTATTTGCCATGAAGTGATGGGACTGCATGCCATGATCTTAGTTTTCTGAATGTTGAACTTTAACCCAACATTTTCACTCTCCTCTTTTACTCACATCAAGAGGCTTTTTAGTTCTTCTTCACTTTCTGCCATAAGGCTGGTGTCATCTGCATATCTCAGGTTATTGATATTTCTCCCAGCAATCTTGATTCCAGCTTGTGCTTCTTCCAGCCCAGCGTTTCTCATGATGTACTCTGCATAGAAGTTAAATAAGCAGGGTGACAATATACAGCCTTGACGTATTCCTTTTCCTATTTGGAACCAGTCTGTTGTTCCATGTCCAGCTCTAACTGTTGCTTCCTGACCTGCATACAGATTTCTCAAGAGGCAGCTCAGGTGGTCTGGTATTGCCAGCTTTTTCAGAATTTTCCACAGTTTATTGTGATACACATGGTCAAATGCTTTGGCATAGTCAATAAAGCAGAAGTAGATGTTTTTCTGGAACTCTCTTGCTTTTTCCTGATCAAGCGGATGTTGGCAATTTGATCTCTTGTTCCTCTGCCTTTTCTAAAACCAGCTTGAACATATGGAATTTCACGATTCACATATTGCTGAAGCCTGGCTTGGAGAATTTTGAGCATTACTTTACTAGTGTGTGAGAAGAGTGTAATTGTGCGGTAGTTTGAGCATTCTTTTGTATTGTCTTTCTTTGGGATTGGAATGAAAACTGACCTTTTCCAGTCCTGTGGCCACTGCTGAGATTTCCAAATTTGCTGGTGTATTGAGGGCAGCACTTTCACAGCATCATCTTTTAGGATTTAAAATAGCTCAGCTGGAATTCCATCACCTCCACTAGCTTTGTTCATAGTGATGCTTCCTAAGGCCCACTTGACTTCTCATTCCAGAATGTCTGGCTCTAGGTGAGTGATTACACCATCATGATTATCTTGGTCATGAAGATCTTTTTTGTACAGTTCTTCTGTGTATTCTTGCCATCTCTTCTTAATATCTTCTGCTTCTGTTAGGTCCATACCATTTCTGTCCTTTATTGAGCCCATCTTTGCATGAAATGTTCCCTTGGTATCTCTAATTTTCTTCAAGAGATCTCTAGTCTTTCCCATTCTATTGTTTTCCTCTATTTCTTTGCATTGATCATTGAGGAAGCCTTGCTTAGCTCTCCTTGCTGTTCTTTGGAACTCTGCATTCAAATTGGTATATCTTTCCTTTCTCTTTCACTTTTCACTTCTCTTCTTTTTACAGCTATTTGTAAGGCTTCCTCAGACAGCCATTTTACTTTTTTGCATTTCTTTTTCTTTGGGATGGTCTTGACCCCTGTCTCCTGTACAATGTCACGAACCTCCATCCATAGTTCATCAAGCACTCTATCTATCAGATCTAGTCCCTTAAATCTATTTCTCACTTCACTGTATAATCATAAGGAATTTGATTTAGGTCATACCTGAATGGTCTACTGGTTTTCCCCACTTTCTTCAATTTAAGTCTGAATTTGACAATATGGTGTTCATGATCTGAGCCACAGTCAGCTCCCAGTCTTGTTTTTGCTGACTATAGAGCTTCTCCATCTTTGGCTACAAAAAATATGATCAGTCTGTTTTTGGTGTTGACCATCTGGTGATGTCCATGTGTAGAGTCTTCTCTTGTGTTGTTGGAAGAGAGTGTTTGCTATGACAAGTGCGTTCTCTTGGCGAAACTCTGCCCTGCTTCATTCTGTACTCCAAGGCCAAATTTGCCTGTTACCCCAGGTAATTCTTGACTTCCTACTTTTGCATTCCTGTCCCCTATAATAAAAAAGACATCTTTTTGAGTGGTCGTTCTAAAAGGTCTTGTAGGTCTTCATAGAGCCATTCAACTTCAGCTTCTTCAGCATTACTGGTTGGGGCATAGACTTGGATTACCATGATATTGAATGGGTTGCCTTGGAAATGAACAGAGATCATTCTGTTGTTTTTGAGATTGCATCCAAGTACTGCATTTCAGACTCTTTTGTTGACTGTGATGGCTACTCCATTTCTTCTAAGCGATTCTTGCCCACAGTAGTAGATATTATGGTTACTGAGTTAAATTCACCCATTCCAGTTCATTTTAGTTTGCTGATTCCTAAAATGTCAACACTCACTCTTGCCTTCTCCTTTTTGACCACTTCCAATTTGCCTTGATTCATGGACCTAACATTCCAGGTTCCTATGCAATATTGCCCTTTACAGCATCGGACCTTGCTTCCATCACCAGTCACATCAACAAATGTGTGTTGTTTTGCTTTCGCTCTGTCTCTTCATTCTTTCTGGAGTTATTTCTCCACTGATCTTCAGTAGTATACTGGGCACCTAGCAACCTAGGGAGTTCATCTTTCAGTGTCCTATCTTTCTGCCTTTTTGTACTGTTCATGGGGTTCCCAAGACAAGAATACCGAAGTGGTTTGCCATTCCCTTCTCCAGTGGACCACATTTTGTCAGAACTCTCCACCAAGACCCATCCATCTTGGGTGGCCCTACACAGCATGGCTTAGTTTCACTGAGTTAGACAAGGGTGTGGTCCATGTAATTAGATTGGTTAGTTTTCTGTGATTGTGGTTTCAGTCTGTATGCCCTTTGATGCACTCTCTCAGCACCTACTGTCTTACTGGGGTTTCTCTTACCTTGGACATGGGGTATCCCTATTTCTGCCACTGAAGGCAAGATATATATATAAGGATGGTGACTGGCATATGTAATATGAAATATTGGTTGAATAAATAAGTGAAACCCTTTGCTCATATAATCAATTAAAATTAGAGGCAGTGAAAGGATTTTAGCCTGCAGACATGGTGGACAGACTCTAAGATAGTCCTCATGATTTCTGCCTTCTGTTATTTACACTTTTCATCATTCCCTTTCTTCTAAGTGTGAGTAGGACCTGTGTCTTGCTTCTAACCAACTGAATACAGCAAAGGTAACAGGATGTGTTTGTTTCAGTTCAGTTCAGTTCAGTTGCTCAGTCGTGTCCAACTCTTTGAGACCCCATGTATCGCAGCACGCCAGCCCTCCCTGTCCATCACCAACTCCCAGAGTTCACTCAGACTCACATCCATCGAGTCAGTGATGCCATCCAGCCATCTCATCTTCTGGCCTCCCCTTCTGCTCCTGCCCCCAATCCCTCCCAGCATCAGAGTCTTTTCCAATGAGTCAACTCTTCGCATGAGGTGACCAAAGTACTGGAGTTTCAGCTTCAGCATCATTCCTTCTAAAGAAATCTCAGGGCTGATCTCCTTCAGAATGGACTGGTTGGATCTCCTTGCAGTCTAGCACACAAATATACTACATAAAACTGTAATGCCCATCTTGTGGGGGAACTCTTTCCTCCTTGGTGGTTGTGAAGAAGTAAGAAGCCAGGTGGAGGAGACCCATATGGCAAAGAACTGAGGGCAGCTCCAGACCAACAGTTAGCAAGACACTAAGGTCCTCAGTCCAACAACCACAAAGAACTAAATGCTGCCAATATCACATGATCTTGGAAGCAAATCCCTCTCCAGTCAAGCCTCTTATGAGATCAAACTGGTTCATCCCTTGACTTAAGTCTCAGCGATGACTCACCTAAGCCATGCCTGGACTTCCGACCCACAGTAACTACATATTCAAATCATTAAGGAAGTATAAACATTGACATATTCCAACCTCAAACTTCAAAATATTTTGAAAAGACCTCCTAGGTAATTCTGATGTTTACTCATGGTTTGCAAATTTTGACCTAAACTAGCAATCAATTTTAATATGAAACTTAAAATTATGTAAGAGGTGGTATCTTTGTTATTGTCACAGAACTAATCATTAGAAGAATCAGAAGTTACTCTTCCCCTTTCACACCAGCACCTTTATCCATACCCTTTGCACAGGCTTATCCCATAATGAAAAGAAGGAACAGAGGCAAACATGACAGAGGCAGTCAGTTAGACCTTGACCTTAGCTTTGGCTAGTTCAGGTTTTCTCAGTTCAACCAACAGGATGCCACTGAAGGAAGCAGAAAAGGCTATCAGTCCCAGAGTTTACTTAATAGATGACTTCACTACCTAGTACCCTTACCTTCTAGGAATTAGAAAAGACTTTTTTAACCTTCTTAGATTTATTCATATAAAAAAATAAGTGGACCAGTGACTATTTAGGTGTCAGTCATCCAGTCTTAAGAAACTATAGATACTATAAAATCAAGACTAGTGGAAGGATCTGGGCCAGATAAAATAAGCTGGAAGTCTCTCCCAACAGCCCAGGCCTCTTTCCTGTCTGGAAGCAGAGGTAAGGGATGGTTCAGATACATCTGGCAATCCACTGAACCCACGCGAAGACAGAAAATCAGTACATATTTTTCCTTTGGCTTAAAAAGTAATAAACATTTTCTTATAACTGACAAGTGGTAGATGTTATTAATTTTGGTTTTGGTAAAACTACATGAATTGGAAGGAAAGAAGTAAATCAAATCTAAGATTATAACTTAATCTTTCCACAGCCAGGCAAAAACCAAGAGGAAACAAAACAAAACACTGCCTAGTGAATATGATGCTCCAAATGAATAGAAAGGGTGGGAGACAAACTTATATCCAAGATGTCCAAGGAGGGTGTTCGAGGTGTGATTCCTTCAATGTGTGATTCAATTGTGCATTCAGGTTTTGCTTTCCCTAAAGACTCTCCAAGTTATGTTGAAGCATTCCTATCAGCTTTCTACTAACAGACATGTCTCCACATTTTTGCTATTTTGCTCACATTTATCTTAAGAATCTCAGTCTCCTAGGGCCATCTGTGACCTCTTGGTCTTGATTCCAGAACCACCTTTCTTATCTGAGATTACAGATTTTGAGTGCATCTAGGTCATCCCTGCTTATCCTATAATATCCTTGCCTCTGGCATGCACCTGCCTTCCTTGTAAAACAATCTTTCCTGCACCTTCTCTTAGGTCCCTTTTACATGCCCCCATTTTTAAACACATTTGTGCCTTGCATGTTAACCACCTCTACCTTTCAATGAGCCTCTTTCTTATCCTGAAGCCAGAGGCTGAAAAATCACACTGAGAAAAGTTTCTGTCTTATCAGTGTCTATGGCTGCAGTGATGCATCTTCACCTAATCCATCTGGTATCAGTTCTCTCAGCTACCCTGAAAGTGATAAGCTGTTCTCTTAACAAACAAGGCAAGCTGTGTCCTCCAGGCTCTCTCTGAACTGAACTATATTTCCACTAATTAAATTGTGCTCCCTTGATTGGGGCCTGAACTTGAGGCTTCCTTCTAAACTTCTAATCACTCTTTCCCTATAAACCCAGCTGATCTCAAAAAAAAAAAAAAAAAAAAATTCCCCTCAGGCCTCTGGATTCTTTCTTCCCCAAATCCATTTTCGTTGCTCTCTTTGTCTCAAAGCTTATATGTGTCCCAAAGCTTTGATGGGACCCAAGTTTATCTCTAAAAGGATCCTTCCAATGCAATGTCATCTTTTCCCAAATATTTTGTATTTTTTCCTTCATAGAGTCATTTGGAAAGATTTCCAACTCTTCTATGTCTCCACTTTTACTGGGAAGGGAAAGCTGCTTATTTACTGCTAGTGGCTTAAAAAATAAAAATATCTTATTAAAAACAGTCATATATGACCAAATACAAAATTTTAGAACAGTTTTAGGACTATATTAAATATATAAAAATAATCTTCCAATAGGTAAAAGTAAATAATATAAAATCTCCATTATAAATTATGTCACATAACAAGACAAAGCTTTCTGGTCCAAGACCATAGCAATGAGCACGTGAACTTCTAACTAGTTCACTCACCCAGATTCTGCTGAAAGAGCAGGCACACAGTGAGAATAAGAGGGAACAAAGGAGTGTTCATCCACTGGTTCTCCTTCTTTGTCCTTCATGTGATCCCCAGAGTCCCATTACTGATAGCATTTCCATCTAGGTAAGACTGCTCCTCATTGGTGAACATGACATACACAGAAAAAGGTAGAGATCTGCACCTAAGAGCAAAGCAAATCCAATTATGTACCAGAGATTTTAATGCCTTTCCACTAAACTTCAGACTGTAAAGATCCAGGGAGCATGTTTATTTATTTATGCCATGCCTCCCTCCAAATAGGATTTGAGGCAGCTCATTGAGCATGTTAATAATGCTTATTCTCCAGACCCTATTTACCGTGCTGTGCTGCTGGAGATGTCATTACCCCTGCTTGCTCTCTGAAAACCTAGCTTTTTAGAAGGTTGTTTGTGGAATTTTCTGAAATGCAGAAGCAACTGAGGCCTGCCTTCCTGTGCTCTCACAGGAGGGAAAGAATTCAAAAGTTGGGGTGGAGCCACCATAGGAGGAGAAGGTAAGGCTAACACATGGGATTCTAGGATCCTCAGACTAAAGTTGATGCAGCGATCAGTGCCCATCGGAGGTCCCCATGTGCAAACAGGACTTGGGGAATTTCTGAATGCTCCCATTCCTAACACCAGGGGATGGTGCCTGTTCTTTGGGTTATAAAAATTTTTTGTCTTGATATTTTTGATTAGGGCACTATCGACTTGGAAAGCTTCTGCTATTTAGAAATGAATATTTCTCATGTTTCAGAATAGAAATTCAAATCAAGAGGGAGAAAGCATTGCTTTTTTAGATCACTTGATATCAGATATTGTGCTAGGCATTTTACATATAACATTTCTTTATTATTATTATTATTATTATTACTATTATTTTGGTCCTGAAGATAGCGGGGTCCTAGTTCCCTTATGCTATGCTATGCTAAGTCGCTTCAGTCGTGTCCGACTCTGTGCGACCCCATAGACAGCAGCCCACCAGGCTCCACCATCTCTGGGATCCTCCAGGCAAGAATACTGGAGTGGGTTGCCATTTCCTTCTCCAATGCATGAAAGTGAAAAATGAAAGTGAAGTCGTTCAGTCGGGTCCGACTCCTAGCGACCCCATGGACTGCAGCCTACCAGGCTCCTCTGTTCATGGGATTTGCCAGGCAAGAGTACTGGAGTGGGGTGCCATAGTTCCCCTATAGGAATCAAACCAGTGCCCCCTGCAGTGGAAGAACAGAGTTCCAACCACTGGAACACCATGGAAGGTCCCTTACATATAACATTTCAACTTGTCCCTGTAAGATATCCACTAGGTTGATGCTACTGTTCTGAGAAAACTGATGAGAGAGGGAGCTGTTTTGTCCAAGGAGAGGCAGCTATTAGGTGGACGACGATGCTGGAAGTGGACCTTGGATATATGTATGACCTGCGGGTGTTTTACTTTTGTCCTAGACTGACTGCTACCCAACACTGTACTGAGCATATAGTAGACAAAAGGTTAAGGTTTGCTTGTAAGAATGACACAAAATAGAAAACAGGTATTGACTGAGTGCCTACTATGTGCCAAGCACTATAAATCAAAAAAGGATAAATTCTACACTAAAATTTCAATTCAAGTGTGAATCAGCTTTAATCTATGAAAATAAAATTAGGCCAGCAGGGAAGCCGTAAATGAACCTATTAGAATACATCCCATAAGAGAAAGAGCAAGCAGGAAAAATGAGGCGAAGGAACATTGAGATAATGTAATTTTAAAGTTGGCTCCTGTTCTCCTGAAGTACTTTTAAGATTTTACTGCAAAATTACACAGTCATCAGGAATATGCCATTTTTAAAAGACTTTCTCACTTGGGTCAGTGAATAAATAATAACACACATTTAAAAATGCATGACAATTCATTAAACCATTGACCACTTCCAGCCTATTGAGTATATAAGTATTTTAAAAATTACTTTAATACATATTTACCCAATAGACCAGAAAAGTTCCTTTGGTACCTGATATACATTTTAAGAGCTGCCTGCATAAGGAGTTATCCTATCTGAACCAGTCTGCTGCCAACTACATAATATGCATTTTAAAGAACAACCTAATTATGTGCCTACCCAAGAGAACAGAGTTAATACTGAGGGTCAATAATTATTAACTTCCTTTACTACCTTTTCTTCTTTTCTGTCAAATAAAATGAAAGGGGGAAAAAAGTTTATATCGGTCCTCTTTTTTTTTTATCTCAACAATAGTGTCCCAATGCCTGTCTCACCCCGACTTCACAGAGAGAGAGAGAGAGAAAAGAGGGGAAAAGAGAGAGAAGAAAAAGGTTAAAGAAAAGCAAACTATGTGATTAAAATTAAATGTCTTGTTTATAAACAATGTGGAATGTCAAAAATCCATTCTCTAATGTATATTACTCTCTTTCTACCTAATAGTGGAGAAGGAAATGGCAACCTACTCCAGTACTCTTGCCTGGAAAATCCCTTGGACGGAGGAGCCTGGTAGGCTGCAATCCATGGGGTTGCACAGAGTCGGACACGACTGAAGCAACTTAGCAGCAGCAGCAGCAGCTACCTAATAGTAGTTTAACCTACGCACTCCTTAGTTCCTAAATAGTCTGGTCTCCTTAGTTTCCTTTACTTTTCTAAAAATACGATTACCTTTCCCCTTTCTTCTTGGCAACACATATTGATATAGTTTCCTTTATCCACTTGCACAAAACCAGAAATGTCCTCTGTTACCTAGTCATTGAGGCTGTTCTGATATACATGTTATAGGGGGTGTCTTAGCAGAAAATTCATTCCTGTTCACACAAACATAAAACAAAAAGCTGTATTTTCAACAGTTAGATGAATTCACTAACTTCTCCACTCACTGTCCTCATTTTGCCACACTTGTCAGCAGTGACATCACCCCACCTGGGAGGGGTACCTGAGACAACAAGAGAGTACCCGTGACACCCTCTCCAGAGAGATGGCTTTCTTCTTTAATTTCTGGTTTCACTACCCACTGAGTTCTAATGAACACACCCAAAATGGAAATATCACTTGGTGTTTAAGTATTAGATGTCAGCTGGTTGTTGAGGGTGGGTTGCACGTCTGTAAGCACAGATGGCTGCTGGATACGCTACTCCTAAGTGTTATTCCCATCACTCCCAACTGTGATAGCAGACTCACTGTGGGGTTTATTTTACTTTTAAAAATCCATTTTGAACAGAGGTTTGCTTCCTGTTTACCATTACTCCCCAACTGCTAAATCAATTACATCCATCTACAAAGAGAAATGGTGCTTCCCAGGTGGCTCTAGCAGTAAAGAACCTGCCTGCTAATGCAGAAGACTTAAGAGACTCAGGTTCAGTGCCTGAGTTGAGAAGATCCTCTGGAGGAAGGCATCACAACCAGTATGCCAGGGCACTCCAGTATTCTTGCCTAGAGAATCCCATGGACAGAGGAGCTTAGTGGGCTATAGGGTTGCAAAGAGTCTGACACAACTGGAGACACTTAGCACGCAGGCATGCACAAAAAGAAATACAGAAACCTTTCACAAATTCTATTTGAGTCTTAAGAACTGTCTACCTTCTATTCTAGATGTGTTTATTTCATTCAGTCCAGAGAAGTGAATTCAGGTTTAAGGATATGTAAAATGACTGAAGTCAAGTTTTTTTTAATTCATCCCAATAGTTTATCATTTATTCTTTCTTTTCATTTTTTAATTATTAATTCATGCCTAAGAATCTTTAAGAATACCCTAGATATTTAAAAGTTGATGGTAATTTCTTAAATTCAGTTGATAATTTTACAGAGGAAGAAGGAAGTCTTAGAAAAGGCAAAGTAGACTGTAATTAAAGCAAAGCTTATTCACATCAGCACAGTAATTAAAATGTAGTTAACATTTAAAGATACAATTCTAATGTTAAAAAAGGTATGTCTAAACTCCCAGGCAATTATACTAAGTAGCTGAATCATTCAACTTAGTGTATCATATTTCTTACTCTCCAGTTTTCAAGAATAACACCTATAGTTGGAAATAATTTGTAAACAATAAATCATTATTTTTATTGTGGGTATGCATACAGATGTAAAGCAAAGAGCTAAATAAAATTTTAAAATAAGGACAAATCATAAATATAAACCAGCAATATTCTGACATAACTTCTTGTGACATATGTTGGTTTGTTTTAGACACATCACTCTCTATAAGTAGTAAACTCCACTTGAATGTCAGGTTCATTTTCTCATTTTATAACAGCTCTAAGATGCAGACTAAATGTTAGAACAAATTAGAAGGAGACAAAGTCTCCAGGCTGTTTGATGCGTTTATTATTTTTATAAGACTCTGAGAAATATATCAATATTTGCTGTTTCAAAAGCATGTTCTCCTTTTGTTGTAATAATTTTTAAAATAAAATTTGCATTTTTACCAAATTGTTTGGTCATAATTGGATTCAGTTTGACAAAACAAGATACACCTGAATCTAATTGGTTGAATGTCCTCTCAATCACCATCTGAGTTGAATTGGTATTTAATTCACTTTTAAACACATTATTGTACATTCTTCTCTTTGATGGTTTTCTTCTTAAAGTCATGCTACCTACAGTACAACCGGATCCATCCCTTGAGCACTCCTATCACTTCACGGCAAATAGATGGGGAAAAAGTGGAAACAGTGACAGATTTTATTTTCTTTGGCTCCAAAATCACTGCAGATGGTGACTGCAGCCATGAAATTAAAAAACACTTGCTCCTTGGAAGAAAAGCTATGAAAAACCTAGACAGTGTATTAAAAGGCAGAGACATCACTTTGCCAATAAAGGTCCATATAGTCAAAGCTATGGTTTTTCCAGTAATCATGTACAGATGTGAAAGTTGGACCATAAAGAAGGCTGAGCACTGAAGAAGATGCTTTCAAGCTGTGGTGTTGGAGAAGATTCTTAAGAGTCCCTTAGACAACAAGAAGATCAAACCAGTCAATCCTAAAAGAAATCAACTCTAAATATTCATTAGAAGGACTGATGCTGAAGCTGAAACTCCAACACTTTGGCCACCTGACACAAAAAGCCAACCTACTGGAAAAGACCCTGATGCTGGGAAAGATTGAAGGCAGGAGGATCAGAGGGTGACAGAGGATAAGATGGTTGGATGGTATCACTGACTCAATTGACACGAGTTTGAGCAAACTCAGGGAGATAGTGAAGGACAGAGAAGCCTGACATGTTGCAGTTCATGGGGTCACAAAGAGTAAGACACAATTTAGTGAATGAACAACAACCTCTATACAGGCAAATCACCTTCACAAAATTCCATGGAATGCTAGTCTCCCTTGTCAATTTGGTCAGAATGATTTTGAAAGTGAAAGAAAGTGAAAGTGAAGTCTCTCAGTCGTGTCCGACTCTTTACGGCCCCATGGATTGTAGCCTACCAGGCTCCTCCATCCGTCCATGGGATTTTCCAGGCAAAAGACTGGAGTGGGTTGTCATTTTCTTCTCCAGGGGATCTTCCTGACCCAGGGATCAAACCTGGATCTCCCACATTGTAGGCAGACGCTTATACTGTCTGAGCCACCAGGAAAGTCCCAGTATGATTTTGAGCTGGATTCAAAACTGAGGACCAGATATAAATGCAAAGGTTAATATCTGTCTGGCACAACCTCCCCCACACAAATGACCTATTGACTATCTCATAGGTAAATTGCCATTAATAATTTCAATTTCCACAGAACCTCAAAGGACATTAAATCTATTCATTTGTCTTGCTTAGTACTCACAGTAGATGAAAAAGGATTTAGAAAATTGATTTGATGAATGGTGATTGGTTATAAGACTCAATGCTATTCATAGTTTGGTAGAGTCTGGACAACACATTAAGTTTAGAAATTAATAGAACCATGTGTGGGAATTTAGAGTCTTCAGAGGTTTCTTTTGGCCATGGTAGATGGTTAAAACTACAAGGTTAAAAGATTTCATAGGCTCTCATAAATAGCTTCTAAAGCAAAAGCTGATTCTCTGTACATTAAGTACCATTGTTTTCCATTCATACTCCAAAATCAGAATCTTGCCAGAAAATAAGAACGAAGAAGATTTTGAGTTCTTTATTGGAAAACAATGAATTTGAGATGGCTGATTTTGAGCTAATTGCCTCTGGACATTTCTGGAATTGCTGCTTATGCATTTTCTGTTAGTAGTATACCTAATAATGACAATAAGAATGTTTCAAACAAGTTTATGCAGTTTATAGTTGCATCCTTTTTTTTCTAAATCTATAGTGTGGAAATAATTAATTCTCTTTTGCATAAGTCTTGGGGTAAAAAATTTATGTATTAGTGGCCTTGAATTTGAGGACTGACAAAGAGGTGGGAGGGATTGGAAACAAAAGGGCAATGATTCTTATATTAAAGAAATCCTGAAGGAAGTGAGGAAAGACAGGAGCATGGCTCAAACTCCAAAGAAGGGCTAGTACATTAGTACTGAAAGGCTTTCACTTGAAAACAAACTAATATAGTGGCTTATAATGGGAAGGGCTCTAGTCTGTGCCTTGTAATCCTATCTCTATCTCCACCCTGCTGTGTGATCTTGGGGCTAAACTTTGTAAACTGCAAAATGAGAGGATTGAAATGCTTGATTTTTAAGGGCCAAATTCCAGCTGTAAAATTCTCTACTGTGACCTAGAGAGGATACTTGACCAAATTGTCAAGAAGATAAATTTCTGGCTTACAACTCCCTATCAGTTTACATTTCCCTCCTCTTGACATATTTCCCCAAATTGTCTTCAACTTTCAGATCTTTATATCCTGGGTTAACATTTTTACTCCTCAGGCAGTCAAGTCATCTGGTAATTAATGCTTCGTAGTTGACTAGTAATAAAGATGTTAGCTGATAATGGCTGAATGAATGACCCTGCCCACAAGTAATAGCATTTTAAACATGAATGGATTCTCAAAGACTAAAATATCATGACCCAAAAGATGGATTTATAGTGATAAACTGAGGGGAAGTAGAGTTATTTTTTGAGCATATGCAATCATCTACCCAGGCTCCCCTGGTGGCTCAGTGGTAGAGAATCCACCTGACAACGCAGGAGATGTAGGTTTGATCCCTGGGTCAGGAAGATCCCCTGGAAAAGGAAATGGCAACCCACTCCTGTATTCTTGCCTGGGAAATCCCATGGACAAAAGAACCTGGGTTACAGTCCATGGGGTCTCGAAAGAGTAGGACATGACTTAGTGACTAAACAAAAGCAAATCATCTACCTTCAGTCACTCAGCCGTGTCTGACTCTTTGCGACCCCATGAATCGCAGCATGCCAGGCCTCCCTGTCCATGACCAACTCCTGGAGTTCACTCAGACTCACATCCATCGAGTCAGTGATGCCATCCAGACATCTCATCCTCTGTCGTCCCCTTCTCCTCCTGCCCCCAATCCCTCCCAGCATCAGAGTCTTTTCCAATGAGTCAACTCTTTGCATGAGGTGGACAAAGTACTGGAGTTTCAGCTTTAGCATCATTCCTTCCAAAGAAATCCCAGGGCTGATCTCCTTCAGAATGGACTGGTTGGATCTCCTTGCAGTCCAAGGGACTCTCAAGGGTCTTCTCCAACACCACAGTTCAAAAGCATCAATTCTTCAGCGCTCAGCTTTCTTCACAGTCCAACTCTCACATCCATACATGACCACTGAAAAAACCATAGCCTAGACTAGATGGAACTTTGTTGGCAAAGTAATGTCTCTGCTTTTGAATATGCTATCTAGGTTGGTCATAACTTTTCTTCCAAGGAGTAAGCGTTGCTTACTCACAAAGCTATCCTGACTGATTTATCTATCATGAGAAATTAAAGGTAAAAGGAATGGGAAAAGGTGCCATATTAGCACAACTTTGAAAGGAAGCTAACTTGGGGTTAAGTCCCTGCTCTCTTTTTCACTAGCTGTTTGATTTTGACCAGTCTACTAATCCATCTGATCTTATGTTTTCTCATCTGTAAAACTGGATTAATAATACTAGGTCCAAGAATTATTCTAAAGAATGAATAAGGCAACATATTTGGCATATAGCACCTGTGTAAATGAACGCTATTATTACTATTTCCTTGTCTCTGAGACCGTAATGATGAATTTCATTTTAAAAAGCAATTATGTTATATTCATTTCCATATGGAAACCCACAAAAACCTTTGCTGTTTTATAAAATGAATATATTTTATAAGATCTCTGACTATAAAATAATGACACTGGCTCAGCCTAAGAAAACCAGTCTGATTATATTTACTTTTAAATAATGGATTGTTTGAATACTGCTTTACCTTGTGAAATCAAACCTTTCTACTTGCAATGAATAATTTGAAGCCCCTCATTAATGACTTCCCAAAGTCTTTGAAATTATCTCTCCTGTTTGGATAATCTCTAAATGATGGAAATCAATTTGACTGAAATAGAAAAGGACTGACCCCATGCTATGACTCAAATAAGGACAAATGAGAAGCTAATCCCAAACAGAAGCTTCCTGGATCAGCACACTTCATTAGCCCTTGCATTCTGGCTCCTCAATATTACCATTGTAGCATTACTTTACTCCTTGAATCCCTTAAAGTTTTATTCAGATCTATAGCTTTTGTTTTTAAAGACAAAGTGTTGAGGAACTTTGGAGCAATGATCTGGGAGAGAGTTCTCTCCATCAACAGGGGCCAAGAAGAAGCCTCACACAAGAACATCTGCATAATCAGAGTAAAATTGTCCTCTTCCCTACTCCAGCTTTTCATTGACAGGGTTCGGAGGGATTCCCAAGTGCTAGCAGTAAGCCCATCCCATGGTCCTTCAGAACCTTATCACCTACTGTCAAATGAAAATGCCGAAACTTTGCCACTCCTGGTAAGACTGCCAAATTTTCATTCTGCTTCAACACTGATAAACAGGTTGGCCTTGGGACCATCAGGACTAATATCATGATGCCTTTTATTACTCTTCATGTCTTCATCATAGGAAACCCAGGACACACTGGTCATCCTTTCCTGAACTTTTTCTTATTTTCTCTGAGAAAAATAAAACAATCAGATGACTTGGACACGTTTTACTACCATACCCACTCTGCTCCCCTCCTCTGTTCTTCTCCTTCTCTCTCATTGCCCTGAATTAATTGTCCATTTTCCTAGCTAAGGTTAACTCCTCTACTTTGCAATAGATACCACCACCTCTTGCCTGTTTGAATACTGGTCCAACTGATTTTTTTCTCTCTCTTGCATATTAAGTTACTTTTTCCTGTGCCTGTCTTCCATCATCACACAGGCCTGGTATTATTTCTCCCATAAAAGATAAACAAAAATTGTTTCTTGATTTCACCTGCCCTGCCAACTAAAGACCCTTTTCCCTCCTTCACAATACACTAAACACCTAGAAAGAAGTTTCTGTGCCAACAGTCTCCAATTTTTCTCTATTTTCTTTTAAATTTATTCCAATAAGATTTTTGTCACCATGGCTACACAAAAAGTCCTCTAACTCTTATCATTGTCAACATGACTTCATAATTTTTGAATCCAGGAGTCAACTCTCAACCCACATCATGCTTCACCTAACAGGAGCATTTGACACCTTAGCCCTTCCTGGACATGGTTTCTAAAACTCCACACTCCCATGACTTTTTTTATAGGTACTTCATAAGTGTGCATGCCAGTTTCCCCACAGGTCACCAACTTCAGTAATGGAATAACCCAGGCCTTGGTCCCTAAGCCTCGTTTGTTTTCCTTCTCTACCTACTCCTTGGTGATTTCATCCAAGGCTTTAAATACTGTCTCTCTATTGAAGCTTCCCAAATTTAGTCTGTAGCCAGGGTCTCATCTTTCAACCTCAAACTGCCACTGAGCATTACCTCATGTATGTCTAATGGACATCTCAAGGGTAGAATGCCCCAGCTGAACTCCCAGATTGGTCTTTCTCCCTAAACCTCTACCACAGTGCTTCTTAGTGAAAAACAATTTCATTCTTCCAAGTTGCTCAGGCCAAAATTGAAGTTCATCTGGGCCCCCTCTCTTACACACTTACATGCCATCCTTTCCAGCACCAAATCCTACCAATTCTATCTTCAAAATATTTCCAGAGTCCAACCATGTTTCACTACCTCCACTGCTACTATTCTGGACCACGCCACCATCACATCCTGCTTAGATAAGTGCAATGGCCTCTGAATGGGTCTCTCTGCTTTCTGTGAATTCGCAACACTATATCCCTAGGAATCCTAGGAAAATTTATAAGTCAGATCAATCATATCACTCTTCTGCTGAGAAGTCTCTAATAACCCACTCAGATTAAAGGGCCAACGGCCTCCAAGTTCCTCTAAAATGTAGCTCTTTGCTAACTCTCATCTCCTGTCATCTCACTGCCCTATGTTCCCACCTTGCTGGGGATCTTGTTCCTCCTCAGACTTGGCAGGTCTGTTTTCACATCAGAGTTTCTGCATTTGCTGTCCTCCTGGCTGGGCATGATCTGCCCCCATAGAGCCACGTGACTCAGTCCTTCATCTTTTTACGTGTAGTCTTTGCTGAGGTACATTCTTCTCAAAAAGGTTTCCTCTGATCACTATATTTAAAAATAGAAACCCCAACTACAAACCCCTGTCCTCATTCACTGCTCTGTTCCCTTTTGCACTTTTACCATATAACATGCTATGTATTTTACTGATATTTTTTCTTAATTGTCCATCCCTATTAGGATGAAAGCTTCATGAGGTCAAGTATCTTTAATTTCATTTTATTCTCTGCTATCTCAGAGGCCTAAAGCAAAACAATGTTAAAAACTGAAAAATTCTTAGATGTTCAGGAAATAGTCAAATATTAGTGCTGCTATAATAATAATAGCAAACATCATGTAATGCTCACCATAGACATATGCCACCTATTCATATAATTAATGAATTTAATCTCCAAAACAAAACTATGAATAGACAACATCTTTGTCCACATTTAGAGATGAAGAAATCAAGGCCCAAAGAGGTGAACAAGCCCCCTAAAGATTATACAAAGAGTATGTGGGGAATAAGAATCTGAATCTGGAATTTATAGTTTCTAGATTCTGTTTCCTCTGTTAAAATTGGGAAAGTAAGGTTTTCCTTGAAGGGTTGTTGTAAGATTATAAATAATGTATACAAAGTATAAACACAATAGCACAGTGTGTAACTCTGGCATGTCAGTACATGGAAGCAATAATTATGCAGCCGCTGCTGAACATACAGAGTAAAATTTAGTACAAGGAATCTGAAAATACCTTTCTAAATGGAAGTGTTATTCTGTCTCTCAATTTGTGCTTTGACTGGCAGTGCCATATTTAACTAAGTCCTTCAAAATCACACAAATGAAAATTAGTCTTTTCTCTCTATGGAAAAAAATAATTGGGGTTTTGTTTTTGCTTTGTTATTTTAGCTTAGCAGCTGTATTATGCAAGCCTTCATCAATGTACACACAGCCTGACAATACAGGCATATTTGTTTTTCAAGTCAAAAAAGGAAGATTTTATAACCACTCAGTACTCCTTTTATTTGTCTAAGACTCTATAATCTCCTCTTCATTTAGGCTTGCAGAGCTGCAGTATGAAGAAATCTTTAAGCCCCAGACCTGCTGACTGGCAGAAACTCTGTTCTGGCACCACAGAGGAGCCAGAAACAAGGCTCCATACAGGGGTTCTGAAATGAATTGGGTAGATTGATATCCCCATTTGAGTTCCAATGCCCCCAAAATACCTTCACAGCATGTGAAACAGTATGAGAGCTCCACTGAATTTGTACTCTAGGAAACAAACTAAAAGGTCAATACGCATGTATATTTATAATGGCATTGGCATTTGTTAACCAATGAGGGGAAATGTTTCTTCCTTTGTGGCAGCTTCTTAAATTTTTCTGGGGAGAGCCTGCAGTCAGTCATAGAAAGCTCTTTGCGCTTCAATATTTTCAGAACACTTCGGACAAAAAGTGGTCAGACTAGCAGTCTATTGACTTTATAATTTCAATACCAGACTAAACCACAGTATCATAGCACATTTCTCATGTTCACCAAAGGGGAAAAAAATACACTGTCATATGATAAGAAAAGAATGCTTGCTTGAAAACTAAACTATAGCATAAATTTCTTGAGTTGGCCAGTATTTTTCAGTTAGAAACTATGGGCAGAGCATGTCAATTTCCCAGTAGACAAGAGCTGTCAACTACCTTTATCAAAATAGATACTTGTATCCAAGTCTTTTTCTAGTAAGAATGGGTAAATCAGTCTTCCCCTTCTAACTTCCAATTCTATAGAGTTGGAATTTATCAGTCATTTTATCCAAGCTTAACTAGTTTTTTAAATATTTGTTTGCATGACTCATAGAGATATCTAGAAAAAATACATTTATAATGAAAGCATCACTTTTGGAAGACAAAATCAGTTTCTCAATAAACTTCCATTTGGTTTATCAGGCTATATTGTCTTATAGTCCCTTTCTCCAGAGTCTGTATCCTTCATATATGGTGACTCCTGCCACCAAACACAGCACCTGCGCCAGAGAAGTGGAAATGCTTAGCCAGCAGCTTCTCTGCCTCTATTAGCTTCACTGTGTTTCCTATGGTCATTACATCATATGTCTTTCTCAGCTGACCCCCTCTTAACTCTTTACAATTTCACCTCTAGAGATTACTTTGCATAGGTTATACTTCTAATTTTCTGAGTCCTAACAACACAGAATTGCTTGATGTCATTAATCACATAATCCAACCCACACTCCCACTTCTAGGAACATCTGATCATCTCCATGATTTATGGCTCCTTGTAAAGCTTAATCACTGAAGTCAGCAGTTCCCCACCTGACCTCAGCCACTTGATCATTTGTTTATTCTTTCTCAGATAGTACTTAGCTTCTATTTCTCATATGGAACTCAAGAAATATCCATTGGATTAAATTGGGCTTATCCTTTTCTTTATGATTATTTCAGTAATTTTAGATTGTAAATGAATGCCTGAGTTTTAAATGGGTTTTAGTTTCAGACATGAGTGGCTCAGGAATTAGCTGATGGAGTAAATTAGCAGCAAATTTAAGTCAGTGGGGGAAACTTGAATAGGTAAATAGGAGGTAAAAATTAAAAGATGAGAGGAAAAGCACCTCAAGACAAAGCTTAAATGGAGGTGAGTCTAGGAAAAGATCTGTAACTTGTACAAGTAAAATCATAATAAATTTAAAAGTTTAGCTTGCACATATGTGTAAAATGTGAACTACAGTGGATAAAGGTGATGAGCAGAATGATAAGGTAATGTAACGAGACTGTGGGCAAAAATAAATTAGAAAGGGGGGGGACTGTTTTGAGGCAATGTAAAAGTGAAAGTCACTCAGTAATGTCCTACTCTTTACGACCCCATGGACTGTAGCCTGCCAGGCTTCTCTGTCCATGGAATTCTCCAAGCCAGTATAATAGAGTGGGGAGCCATTCCCTTCTCTAGAGGAACTTCCCAACCTAGGAATCAAACCAGGGTCTCCTGCATTGCAGGTGGATTCTTTATCAGCTGAGCTACCAGGGAAGCCACTAGAGGTAATATATGCAGTTAACATTTGTTATCCAGGCATGATTATACTGTCTGTCTGAAGGAGATACAAGAAGTTAAAAGATTTCTTACTCAATAAATGTCTTTGCTTATTAACAAAACAAAATTGCTTTGTTGTTTTAAAAGAGTTAATATTCAGAGCACAATAGTTGATATCTTTTATTTGAAATCATATGAATAGATATTGATTACCTTCATCCTGTATTTGTACTAACTTGTTTTGGAAAATGGAAAACTAGTCATTCTATCTCTTAGATGGACCCCAAAAATGCAATAAAACAAACAAAAATCTTCCTGGAAATTTGTGCAAAGAGAATTTAAGTGGAAGATAGACAAGGATTTGTGTACATTATTGTGACAATCCTATTGAGAGGCAGCTTTGTATAGTTTTTAAAAGCATAGGTTTTGGTGTCAAAATAACCTGAATCCCAACCAGTGCTCCACTATCCCCTAGCTGTGCAACTTTGGAGGAGTCATAACACCTCCCTGGGTTTCAATTTTCTCATCTGTAAAATGAGGATAACACCTATGCCACAGGACTATTTTGGAAATTAAGTGATGTGATATATGTATAATTGTTGTTGTTCAGTCACTAAGTCATGTCTGACTCTGCAACCCCATGGACTGCAGCACACTAGGCTTCCCTGTCCTTCACTGTCTCCCTAAGTTTGCTTAAACTCATGTCCATTGAGTTAGTGTTGCTATCCAACCATCTCATCCTCTGTCACCTCTTCTTCTCCTGCCTTCAATCTTTTCCAGCATCAGGATCTTTTCCAATGAATCAGTTCTTCACATAAGGTGGCCAAAGTATTGGAACTTCAGCTTTAGCATTAGTCTTTCCAGTGAATATTCAGGTTTGATTTCCTTTAGGATTGACTGGTTTGCTCTCCTTGCAGTCCAAGGGACTCTCAAGAGTCTTCTCCAGCACCACAATTTGAAAGCATCAATTCTTCGGTGCTCAGCTTATGATCCAACTCTCACATCTATACATGACTACTGAAATAACCATAGCTTTGACTATATGGACCTTTGTCGGCAAAGTGATGACTTTGCTTTTTAATAGGCTGTCTAGGTTTGACTAGTTGTTACATAAATTGAATTACTTATGACACTAATAGTGATGGTGACAAATTATACTTTAAGAATAACTATGTAACCAGTAGGCCACAGACTCTATCTTCTAGGCTGCACAAGGGAATATTCCCCAGAGTTAGGGCAGTGCAGAGTTTGGTACATAAGCATTCAGGTAGTGCCTTAGTCAAAGGCACTTCCTCCCTTACATCTTAGACTTCTGTTACCTTGCGTGAGTGTGTTAGAGCAGAAGTAGGGATGGTGATTGCAGCCATGAAATTAAAAGATGCTTACTCCTTGGAAGGAAAGTTATGACCAACCTGGATAACATATTCAAAAGCAGAGACATTACTTTGCCAACAAAGGCCCGTCTAGTCAAGGCTATGGTTTTTCCTGTGGTCATGTATGGATGTGAGAGTTGGACTGTGAATAAAGCTGAGCACCAAAGAATTGATGCTTTTGAACTGTGGTGTTGGAGAAGACTCTTGAGAGTCCCTTGGACTGCAAGGAGATCCAACCAATCCATCCTAAAGGAGGTCAGTCCTGGATGTTCTTTGGAAGGACTGATGCTAAAGCTGAAACTCCAATACTTTGGCCACCTCATGCAAAGAGTTGACTCACTGGAAAAGACCCTGATGCTGGGAGGGATTGGGGGCAGGAGGAGAAGGGGACAATAGAGGATGAGATGGCTGGATGGCATCACCAACTCGATGGACATGAGTTTGAGTGAACTCCGGGAGTTGATGATGGACAGGGAGGGCTGGCGTGCTGCAATTCATGGGGTCACAAAGAGTTGGACATGACTGAGCGACTGAACTGAACTGAACTGAGGGATCATGAAGTTTCCAGATGCATCTAGGAAGGTAGAAAGTACTACATAAGTACTGGCCCTTAAAGCTGTGTACACTTGAGTTCTCACACATATACACCTACACATATACAAACATGTGTGCGAATTTGTGTGTGCATATACATATAAATGGGCTTCCCTCGTGGCTTAGAGTAAACAATCTGCCTGCAATGTGGGAGATCCAGGTTCTGCCCCTGGGTAAAAACATCCCCTGCAGAAGAGAATGGCTACCCACTCCAGTAATCTTGCCTGGAGCATTCCATGGACAGAAGAGCCTGGTAGGGTACAGTCCATGGGGTCCCAAAGAGTCAGACACAACTGAATGACTAACACTTTCATGTACATATAAACATGCACATAACTGAGCCCTGGCCAGCCCTCACCTGCCCTGAGTCTCAGAACCCAATTTCTAACCTTCAAAGGGTGCTGGGAAGGGGATGGTGGGGTATCAAGAATGTGTGCATTATTAATGGTATATACGCTGACATTACAGGGGTGTATGTGCGCATGAGAGTGGTGTGTACACAGCCAACACTGCTGCCTCCTAAGGGCTCCTCAGGTTTTACAATCATAGAAAGAAATTTGGCTTAAGCAAGAGAATCTCTTGTAATTCAACAAAAGCATTAAATGGGCAAGTGGTGGCCCTAGACCTGAGGCTAGACCTGGAAATATGACATGACCCAAAAAGTAAGGGGCAGGAGAAGAACCTACAACCAGAGAAGCAGGCAAATCAGGCACCAGCTCACAAACTGGGCTTAGAACAGCAGGACTGCGGAAGGCAGGAAGCAAAGATCATGGAAGGGATCCTTGGGTACCTCTGAATAAGGTTGTATCCTGCTGCCACTTTCCCTGGCTGCCTCTGTTCAAATCCCTGTGCAGGCACTTACTACATGGTGATTATAAACAAGTTCTTTAAACAGCAAGTGCTTCCAATTTCTCATCTGCAAAATGGAGATCAAGATACTACATTTGTCATAACGTTTGTATACGAGTGATATGTGTTAAATTAATACATATAAAGCAGCACACAGAAGTAATCATTCAAGAAATGCCATTATCATCAGTGTCATTTTTATTATTATTCACAGACTTGTTGGCAAATTCTCAGCACCAAGGATTGTTTGCACTGAAGCCAGTCCTACTCCATGGCCATATTCATATCATGAGCAATTTGGAAAAGCACCATCACATCCCTCCCAAACTTGTATATCCTAGAGGCTCTTCAAATGGGACCAGAGAGCAGTGGAGAGGAAGGACAGGGCCTGACCCACTGGGTCCCAAAAGAAAACTCTCTGAACTTTTTCATCTCCTCCATTATTCAAGTCAGTAGGCAGAGGACAATAGCCAAAACCATGAAGCCACACATCTAGGACCTTGGCCAGGTGCATAAAAGTGAGCATACGGTGTGCAATTAATCATGGAGAGTTTTCCAGAGTTCTATACAGTACTACTACAACTACCAACTATGCAGTAATCCCAGAACATATTGAGGAAATTGTCCACAGAACCTTTTATTAAAACACAATGCAAAACATTGTCCCTAAATTCTTCTCTGGGACAAAAAGAAGAATGAAAAAAACCATTAAAAAGAGGTAAAAGCATTATTAAGATGCAAATCAGGAGCATCAATTTATCCCAAACTAAACCCAAACTAAAACATTCCTTCTCATTTAGGATCAACCATAAATAACACAAGAAGTTTCTAGAATCCCTTCAAGTCAAAATGAACCTAATGTAAAAGCACAAGATTATGACTCATAGATAAGCTTACTGGGACAAATGTGATGCACATCACAGCCAAGCCACCATGACATCAAAAATAATGATGAATCACCACATATATGAACAGGGTATATTGCAGCTGCTGTCAGAGCAGCACAGTGTGTAGATACAAGCCTAGGAGTAATATTGTTTAAGTACAGTCACTAGGCCCACTCTGCACCTAGTAACTGTGGCAGGCACCTCAGATAGCATCTTTAATGACTGTTCAAATGAAGATAGGATGATTGGTGATATCCTTTCCCATTCTTAAAAGTACAAAATACAAAGCCAATACTACATAAATTCTCATACCTTGCAGACTGAGCAACAATATCTCATTATAATATATTCCTATAAATCATGCAGGATTGCATGGGGAAAATAGCATAGCTCTGCCTATAACTCTGTTTCTGTGCGTGTGTGTATGAGAGAGAGAAAGAGAGAGGGAGGGAGGAAGGGAGGGAAATGGAGTACCATCTACCTTATAAAGTCCTTTTAACTGAAAGTGACTGGTGTCATGTGTTCAATGATATGTTTTGTTGCTTTAGAAATGAATGCACTATTCATAGGTAGCACAATGCCCATCACAGTGTACTTATCCAGTAAATGGAGTAGGAGCACAAAGAGTGTTGAAGGAAAGGCTGTACCTGTTATCACCCAATTCCCTAGTGAGATATTCAAAGTGACAGAGCTAGAGCTGCATTCCAAGCATCCTACCTACTAAACACTTAGGTGAAAGTTTATGTATAATATGCTATCTAACCCTTTTCCAAGAACTTCTCATCAAGTTTCTGTGGTATCAGAAGACAAGACACCAAATTCTGTTTCCATTAGGCAGTCATATTGAGTTGGTTTCAAACAAAAGAACAACTGAACTATTTCTACTTGTCCAGCTGATTTCCACCATTTTTCCTCTTGTAATTTAGGAAACTTTCTAAATTCACAGACTTCAGTCTCTTGAGTAGTTTCATACTTCTGTTAGGAACTTTACTAATCTACTAATCTGCCCTACATCCTTCTCAGCTTCATTGTTCACTGCTAGCCATAATGTCATCCCCAATCAGCAAGCCTTTTTAATATGTTGAACTTTTAGGGTTACTGATATGGGTTATAGAGTTGTAGACTAAAATGGATATAAAAAAAAATTAATGTCACAAGTCATTTATATCCATTATTCTAATGGATTTTAAAACAATGAAATTATTTTTTATCAGGGCATATTGAAAATGCACACAGTTTAGAAGCCATTTGATTTTCACATACTCTGTATTTTAACATTTAACAATATGACAGCCTCAAAATGGCACATTGTCACAGTTGAAAATCACTTTAGAAACTCTGAAGTACTAAATTAAGTGTGGGGTAGGCCACATACAATTATCTTTGGAATTGTAGGGCAGGATTGGTTCTCAAGGACTTAGACGACAGTATCACAATCATATGACCCCCAAAACTGTTCTTTCTCCTATTACTTTTCTTAAAGTCTGAACTTCTCATGAAATGTATTTCTAAACCAAAAGGCTTATATTTGAGGCTAGATTGATTTAAAATAATTATATTCTAATTCTTTAGAAGTTAGCCATCCTTTATGATTCAATTTCTTTATTTTCCTTATGTCTGTATACCCCTTCAAAGTGAGATTAGCCAAAATATAATACACTTCACTCTTCATGGTTTCTTGAAAGGGAATTTCTCCAGAGTCATTGAAAAGGGGAGAAATAAGTTGTTCTAGGAAGTATGATTATTGGTACTAGGAAACGCAATAAAGGAAAGTTCAAAACATAGAATAATATAGAAAAATTAATGTAGGAATAAAAATTATTAAAGTAAAAGACTGAATTTAAAAACAATAGAGTTAAAATAAGTGAATGTTACTATGTTTTAAAATATATGCAGATGTGAATTAGAAATACAGAATGTAAATAAATATGTTGAAAAGATTATAAGAACAAAGCACTCCTGAGCTGTCTGTTGTGTAATTACTACGAACCATATTGAAAATATCCCACCCCACTACTATGCCTTACAACATTTGCAATAAATCTGTCCATCCTTTGAAGCATTACAAACCTTAGTACACAAATTTGAGAAGTGAGGATATTTGATCTTTGACAAGCTGATGACCAGTTGATCCTTTCTTGAATATAATTCCTATATTCCTAAATTAACATTCTAATCTAGGCCCTTTCAGCTATTTATATTCCCCATGCATCATCCCAAGTCTGATAGGCACTTATCTTCTCTAACATACTCTTTCATTGCTCTTTTTCAATCTCATCTACTGTGTACCCTGGAACTTGCATTCTATAACAAACTTTCCAAAATCTTTTACCTCCTTAATATAATTTCCTTTTATTACATGTTTTAATTTAAAAATTTTTATACCACTTGAAGTAGGTATTACTAATGCTCATCAACATTTATTTTATTTTAATTGAAGTTTAGTTGATTTACAATGCTGTGTTAGTTTCAAGTATACAGAAAATTGATTCAGTGATTTTAAGATTCTTTCCTTTATAAAGTGAAAGTGAAAGTCACTCAGTCATGTCCAACTCTTTGCAACCCCATGGACTATACAGTCCATCAAATTCTCCAGGCCAGAATACTGAAGTGGGTAGCTGTTCCCTTCTCCAGGGAATCTTGCCAACCCAGGGATCGAGCCCAGGTCTCCCACATTGCAGGCAGATTCTTTATCAGCTGAGCCACAAGGCAAGCCCAAGAATATTGCAGTGGGTAGCCTATCCCTTCACCAGCAAATCTTTCCCACCCAGGATTCAAACCTGGGTCTCCTGCATTGTAGGTGGATTCTTTACCAACTGAGCTATCAGGGAAGTTCAATATTACAAAATATTGAGTGATGTTCTCTGTGCTATAGGATAGGTCTTTGTTTGTTATCTAGTTTATATAGAGTAGGGCTTCCCTGATAGCTCAGTTGGTAAAGAATCCACCTGCAATGCAGGAGACCCCAGTTCAATTCCTGAGTGGGGAAGATCCACTGAAGAAGGGATAGGCTACCCACTCCAGGATTCTTGGGCTTCCCTTGTGGCTCGGCTGGAAAATAACACAAAATTATACAATGTACTTATATATAGAACATAAGTAGACCCACAGATGTATATACACATTTGTACACAACTGTGTACAAATGTGTATATGTTAATCCCAAACTACTAATTTATACTCCCCCCAACCTTTCCCCTTTGGTGACCATAAATTTGTTTTCTGTCTGTGGGTCTATTTATGTTTTGCATATAAGTTCATTTGTATCATTTTTTTTAATTCCACATTTAAGCTATAACATATATTTGTCTTTCTCTGTCTGACTTACTTCACTTAGTACAATAATCTCTAGATCTGTCCATGTCACTGCAGATGGCATTATTTCATTCTTTTTTTATGGCCAAGAAATATTCCAGTGTATGTGTGCTTAGTCACTCAGTTGTGTCCGACTCTATGACCCCATAGATTGTAGCCAACCAGGCTCCTCTGTCCATGGGATTCTCCAGGCAAGTGTACTGGAGTCGGTTTCCATTTCCTCCTCTAGGCAATTTTCCTGACCCAGAGATCAAACCCAGGTCTCCTGCATTACAGGCAGATTCTTTGCCATCTGAGCTGCCAGGGAAGCCCATTCCATTGTATAGTATAGATACAGATATAGGTAGCAACCACATCTTCATCCATTCCTCTGTCATTGGACATTTAGGATTCTTCCATGTCTTGACTATTGTAAATAGTGTTGAAACAAACATTGGGGTGGGATGTATCTTTTGGAATAATGATTTTCTCCAGGTATATGTCTAGGAGTGGGATTGCTGGCTCATATGTTGGTTTCAGTTGTCCCCACGCTTTCTTGATTTTCCCATAATAACCCAACTATGGTTATCTACGCCTAATTTAAAGAATCTTATTCTACCTCCAGTTCCTTGTCAGTATACATTTAGGTTTCATCCTCAGATGTTCCTAACTGATGAATATCATAAGGCCATCCCCCTGTCCCATATTCAAAGGAATCAATCAACTTCCTGATAAAATACATCTAAATTTCTAGCCAAGAGCAATTCAAACAAGGAGGTATTATTGAGTTCTAAGCAAATTAAACTCTAAAGCAGGTTGTCAAACAATGGACCAATGGAATAGAATTGAGAGTTCTTGTAAATTAGGTTTTATTACAACATAGCCATTTCTTGTCTGTTCTTGTAAATTAGGTTTTATCAGAACACAGCCATTCCCATTCACTTATAGATTGTCCACAGCTGCTGCTACACTACAAAGCACACTGAATAGCTGTCACAAAGACCTTATAGCCCACAAAGCTAAAAAATTTACTATCTGATCCTTAACAGAAAAAGTTTGCCAACCGTTACTCTAAAAGCTATCTTGACCAGCAGGACACAGAAGAATGAGGCAAAAGAAGCTCTGAACAGGCCTACAGTCTACAACCAAACCTCTTTAATAGTGAAAATTTCAATGAACTCTCTTTAGATTGAGGAGACATCAGAGTGAGATGGAGTAAAGCAGCGCATATTAAAAGTATCTATAGATTTTATTCGGAGAAGGCAATGGCACCCCACTCCAGTACCCTTACCTAGAAAATCCCATGGACAGAGGAGCCTGGTAGGCTGCAGTCCATGGGGTCACTAAGAGTCGGACACGACTGAGCGACTTCACTTTCACTTTTCTCTTTCATGCATTGGAGAAGGAAACGGCAACCCACTCCAGTATTCTTGCCTGGAGAATCCCAGGGACGGCGGAGCCTGGTGGGCTGCCGTCTATGGGGTCACACAGAGTCAGACACAACTGAAGTGGCTTAGCATAGCATAGCATAGATTTTATTATTTTATTTTAGGTAATCTTTAGTTTTTTTAATTTTTATTGAAGTGTAATTGATTTATAGTGTCTTAGTTTCAGGTGTACAGAAAAGTGAGTTACACAAATATATATAAACATATTCTTTATTTCTCTCCCATTATAGGTTACTACAAGATACTGAGTAGAGTTCCCAGTGCTATACTGTTATATTTTAATACCAAAGTGGAAGCTGCTCAATCATGTCTAACTCTTTGTGACCCCTTGGACTGTAGCCTGCCAGGCTCCTCTGTCCATGGAATTCTCCAGACAAGAATACTGGAGTGGGTTTCTATTCCCTTCTCCAGGAGATTTTCCTGACCCAGGGATCGAACTCATGTCTCCTACATTGCAGGCAGATTTTTTTTACCATCTGAGCCACCAGGGAAGCCCAAACTCTTATTTTTGATCATCTTTCTTCAAAAGAGGTATTTGGTCTTAGAATGGAAATGAGAGGCAAAATTTATAAGAATTAACTTTGTAAATTCAACAGAATTATAATTTACATTTTGTTTTTAACTTTTTAGCCAATTTGAGCTATTGTAAAAATGTAACCTTGGAATTTAAAATTATAAAGCTGTTATAGGATGAAAGTTACTCATATTCTCAAAAAAAAAAAAAAAGTTGAGAAGTCTGTTCACTGAAATGTCATAGGTAATAAAATCTGTTTTCTACCAAGTTGCACAGATGTAGATGCTTTTTTAAAAAAATTCTATAAAATAAAAATGGATTTGTTTCTCTTCTATACATTTACCATGGACTTATTCTCTCATTAAAATATGAAATCTGCCAAAGGAGGGTAACCGTCAGACTTTAAATAACTTCTTTAAGATAATTGTTTAATCACTTAAAGTTACTTTATGGAAACAAAAAATGTTTTTGAAAGAAAAATGGCTTTGCCTCTTCTCCTTGAGGTAAGATAAACATAATTATCAAAAAGCACACTAGTATGAAAAGCTTAAGTGTTTTATATAAATGTTTTTTAAATGCTAACAATTTTTGCTTAAGAAGTTTTCTTGAGATATAATTAACAAACATATAATTTATCCATTTAAAGTTTTCAATTCAATGTTTACAGACATAGCATTATACAACCATCATCACAATTTTAAAACATTTTTCTCCCTCTGGGGAAAAAAAAAAAAGCCTATCATATCCTCACCTACTCCACTCTCAGACTCAGATAACCACAAATCCATTTTCAACCTCCACAGATTTGCCTATTCTGGATATTTCATAGGAATGGGATCATATAATATGTGGTATTTTGTGACTGTCTTTTTTTTTTACTTAGCATCTTTTCAGGTTTCATCCACTTTGCATCATGTATTAGTGTTTTATTTCTTTTTACTGCTGAATAATATTCTGGCATATGGTTATGCACATTTTATTTTCCCATTCATCAATGAATAGATGTTTGAATTTCTATTTTTTGGCTACTATGAATAATGCTGCTCTGAAATTCATGTCCAGGCTTTTTTTATGTGAACATATGTTTTCATTTAATTTGGGTCCATGTGCATGCATGCTAAGTCACTTCAATCATGTCTGACTCTCTGCGACCCCATGGACTGTAGCCAGCCAGGCTCCCCTGTCCATGGGATTCTCCAGGCAAGAATATTGTAATAGGTTGCCATGGTCTCCTCCAAGAGATCTTCCAGACCCAGGGATCCAACCCACATTTCTTCATTTCCTGCAATGGCAGGCAGGTTCTTTACCACTAGCACCACCTGGAAAGACTTTGGGTCCATAATTTAAAAAAAAAAAAAAAAAAAGAATCGCTAAGTCATACAAGAACACTCTGCTTAATATTTTGAGGATATGCCAGACTTTTCCAAAGAGCTACACTTTTTTACATTCCCACTAGCAACATATGAGGGTCCAGTTTCTTCACATTCTCACCAAGACTTGCAGTTGTCTTTTTGTTACAGTCATTTTTTAACTATGAAGTCTTATCTCACTGGAGTTTTGATTTGCATTTCTCTAGTGACTAATGCTACTGAGCATCACTTCAAGTGCTTACTGGCCATGAATCTTCTTTGGAGAAATGACTATTCAGATGCTGTGTCCATTTTTTAATTGACTTACTGAGCCTTCTGTGATTAAATTATGAGAGTTCTGTGTATACTGGATATAAGACTTATATCACATAATTGATTTGCAGAAATTTTCTCCCATCCTGTAGATTGTATTTTCACTATCTTGATGGCATTATTTTCAGCACAAAAAAAATAAATTTTGATGCAGTCCAGTTTATCTGTTTTTTCTTTTGTCATTTGTGCTTTTAGTGTTATAGAAAAGAAACCATTTCCTAACCCAAGTTCATGAAAATTTCCTCCTATAACTTTTAAGAGTTTTATCATTTAAATTTATATATTCAGGTCTACAATCCATTTTGTGTTATTTTTGTGTATTGTATGAAATAGGGGTCCAACTTCATTTTTCTGCATGTGGAAATCCAGTTTCTCAGCACTATTTGTTGAAAATTATTCTTTCTCTGATTGAATTGTCTTAGCAACCTTGTCAAAAATCAGTTGACTATAAATATAAGACTTTGTTTCTGAACTCTCAGTTCTATTCCATTGGTCCATATATCTATCCATATGCCAGAACTGCATTACCTTGATTATTGTAGTTTTGTGGTAAGTTTTAAAATCATGAACTGTTAATGCTCCAGAATTCCTTTACAAAATTGTTTTGGCTGTTCTGGGTCTCTTGCATTTTTATAAGAATGTTGGGATCAGGTGAGAGTAGGGCTCTTCTCTTTGAGCAGTAGCTAGGTGAAAAAAGAGAGAACCAATTCTCTCTGTGTGCCTACAACTGAAGCCATGAGGGATAAGTGGCAGCCTGTCCCTCCAGGGGTTAAACTTTAGCTCAAGCCGGAGGCTGGAAGGAAAGGGTCTTCTCGACTGTGCACAGCTGGGGTAGTTTTTATAACATGGCTAGAGTGCAGGTGGACAGCTGTGTCAGGGAACAAGACATGACTTCAATGCCACAACTCTATTCTTCCTAATATCTAGATTTTCTCTTTTTAATTTTTATTGGCATATAGTTGCTTTATTAATACAGTGTTCTGCTAGTTTATTCTGTACAGCAAAGTTAATCAGCTATCCATATACATATATCCCTTCTTTTGTAGATTTTAATGTTTTTCCATTCTCTACATGTCTTAAATGAACTTTGTTTCATTTTTTAATCATTTTGATCAGTTAAACTACTGCTTGCTAAGGAAAGAGTCTACAAGCTCCTTACTCTGCCATTCTAGAAATCCTTATAATTATTCCATAATTTTTTTAAATCTACCTGATGATTATAATATCATTTTTACTTGAGGAATAGCTGATATTATTTCCATTTTTCAATTAAGGTAAAACAGTTTAAATGTAGAAATAAAAATTGTGCAGCAGGAAATAAAACATATGTTTCCCAACCAACTGGTTTCATCAATTCAAGCTGCCTCTGTGGTGAAGTAAAAAGTACCTCTGTCTGGAGAAAAAGCTCAATGAATTTACTTTATCTTCTAAAAGACATATGATTCTATGATCCCATGTTTTTATTCTGTCATGACAATGTAAGAACTTTGGAAAGACAGCCAGAACTAGCCAGGTAGCAATTTTGTAAAATGTTGGCAAGTTATACTACTTTATTATATTTAGTAGGACTCCTCTTTAATAGCAAACATTCTAGAAACAAATAAACTGGTGGTAATAGACAAAATTGAAAATGTAGTAAGATTTTCTGATGTTTTTTCTATTGGTTACATGTTATACAATTTAAAGAAAGCAACAACATAAAACCACAGATACATATAGACAGCTAAACTCATAGGGCAACCAGCTACTTGGACAAAAACCATACAGTCAATCCAAGACTAAATTATGTTGGAGGAATTTTTTTCTTCTTCAGTGTCCTTTTTCACTTGCTCTGATAATTTCATTTTCCCTATTGCAAGTGTCTGACAGATCAGTATTCTTCTCTACTATCTCAAAACCCCCTTCATGGCCATTTGACCTTAACATGGTACCCATTCAAGTTGTCCGCATCATTACCTAGGCTTGAGTGAAAGACTGTAGTTTCATCTGTGCAATTTTGGGAATCCTGAAGAGAATAAGAAAGATATTCTGGAAGGCACTGAGGCTGTCTTCCTTCACACCCTGGAACCACTCACACATGTGGGGTTTTCTATTCTACTTACACATAGGGATTGCTTTACAAGTAAGATACCGTTTCTGCTTGTATAACCGAATCACTGGCCTGAATTTACAACTTCAATCCTTCTATCAGTCATTGTGACAGCACTTCACAGCAATACAGCGGGAGAGACTGAAGACAAAGACAACTGGTCTGCCTGCCCGTCAGATGTGATTACAGCTCTGCACATCAATGTTTAGACTACAAGGCAGTGTGTATCATCTCTATCACAATGTAAGATCAGATGAGCTATTTGCTGTTCTTCATTTTCTGGAGAAAAGCCCAGAAGAGAACACATAGTTCAAGCCATATTATGTGTCACCTTTCCTCCACTTAAAGTTAAAATTGGAGTACAGAAATGAAAATTAACCAGTTCAGAGATTCAGAACTCCACTTTAATCTGCAATTAAATATCAAAGACCTATCACATTTCTATTTTAATTTCCATTTTAGCTCCTTGAATATAAGATCCATCTAAGAATACAGAGGAAAAGACGCTAACAATACCTCTAAATTTGTTTCCATCTTCAGCCAAGTTCAGTATTAGATTGGAAATTTTGAGATAAATAGGAAGCTATTTTCCCTTAGTCTGTATCTTCCCTGTGCTTACTAAGTTGCTTCAGTCATGTCCAACTCTGTGTGTCGCTATGGGCTGTAGCCCACCAGGCTCCTCCATCCATAGCAGTAATACCAGAGTGCGTGGTCGTGCACTCCTCCAGGGGAACTTCCCAACCCAGGGATTGAACCTGAGTCTCTTAAGTCTCCTGCATTGGCAGGTGGCTTCTTTACCACTAGTGCCACCTGGGAAATCCTTGAATCTTCCAGAGAAAGAATAATAAAATGCTAACAGGATCTTATCTGAAACTTACTTGCCTGATTATGTAAAAGTCCCAGAATGGAGAAGACAGAACTAATGAAAGACACAGAGACCACATCATCTGAGTCAGTCCTATTACCCATATACTCATCTAACTATTTTACCAACAGAGATATTAAAGGAAGCATGGGTGGTCTTTCAGAGGTGAAATAATCTTTTTATTGTGAAAGTTCTAAAGATATACTTTGATGTCATGCAGGATAATTAGTTGACCATATAATGCACACTTTCTTGGCTTATAAAAGTAATGGTATTGATAGTAGAGCATAATTCATCCATAAAAAAGAAACAAATCCTGCCATTTGCAACCCTTGGGGAAATTACACTAGAATAAGTCAGACAAGCTTCCCTGGTGCTTCAGTGGTGAAGAATTGCAATGCAGGAGACGCAAGTTCCATCCCTAGGTCGGGAAGATCCCCTGAAGAAGGATATGGCAACCCACTCCAGTCTTCTTGCTTGGATAATTTCATGGACAGAAGAATCTGGTGGGCTACAATCCATGGGATTGCAAGAGCCAGACACGACTTAGTGACTAAATCACCACAACCAAGTCAGACAAAGGAAAAATATCATATGATCTCACTTATATGTAGAACCTAAAAAAAAAAAAATTAAGCTCATAAATACACAGAACAGATTGGTGGTTGCCTGGGGCAGGGACTGGAGAGTGGGTGAAATGCATGGTGACGGGACTCCATGAACAAAGGAGTCTGGCAGGCTACAGTCCATGGGGTCACAAGAGTCGGACACGACTTAGCAACTTTCATTCATTCATCATAAAGTACAGCATGACAACTATAGTTAATAATACTCTATTGCATATTTGAAAGTTGCTGAAACAAGAAATCTTTATTTTTTAATGAAGCATAGTGCACATGGTAATTTGCATCTCTTAATCCTCTAGCCCTATCTTGCCCCTTCTTCCTTTCTCTCTCCTCATTGGTAACCACTAGTTTGTTCTCCATATGTGAGTCTGTTTCTATTTTGTTATATACACTCATTTATTTTATTTTTTGTATTCCACATATAAATGATAACATCCAGTCTTTCTCTGTCTGACTTATTTCATTAAATATAATATTTTCCAGGTCCATCCACATTGTTGTAAATGGCAGGATTTCATTCTTTGTGTGGCTGAGTATACTCCATAACTAAGTAATACTCCATAACTTCCAATATCTTTATCTTTATTAGCTCATGTATTCATGGACACAGGGTTACTTTCATTTCTTGGCTACTGTAAATAATACTGCTGTGAATGCTGGGGTGCATGTATCTTTTCAAAGTAATGTTTTCACTGTTTCTGTATATACATCCAATAGTGGAATTGACTGATTATATGGTAGTTCTGGTTTCCAAAATCACTGCAGATGGTGATTGTAGCCATGAAATTAAAAGACACTTACTCCTTGGAAGGAAAGTTATGACCAACCTAGACAGCATATTGAAAAGCAGAGACATGACTTTGTCAACAAAGGTCCATCTGGTCAAGGCTATGCTTTTTCCTGTAGTCAGGTATGGATGTGAGAGTTGGACTATTAAGAAAGCTGCACACCAAAGAATTGATGCTTTTGAACTGCGGTGTTAGAGAAGACTCTTGAGAGTCCCTTGGACTGCAAGGAGATCCAACCAGTCCATCCTAGAGGAAACCAGTCCTGGGTGTTCTTCGGAAGGACTGATGTTGAAGCTGAAACTCCAATAGTTTGGCCACCTGATGCAAAGAGCTGACTCCTTTGAAAAGACCCTGATGCTGGGAAAGATTGAGGGCAGAGGGAGAAGGGGACGACAAAGGATGAGATGGTTGGATGGCGTCACCAACTCAATGGACACGGGTTTGGGTGTACTCTGGGAATTGGTGATGGACAGGGAGGCCTGGTGTGCTGCGGTTCATGGGGTCACGAAAGAGTCGGACACACTGACTAGTCACTGACTGACTGACTGATGGTAATTCTATTTTTAGTTGTTTTGAGAAACCTCCATACTGTTTTCCACAATGCCTGTACCAATTTACATTCCCACCAATGGTGTACAACTGTTCCCTTTTCTCCATATCCTTGCCAGCATTTGTTATTTACAGACTTTTTGATGACAGGCATTTTGAAAGGTGTGAGGTGCTATTTCATTATGCTTTTGATTTGCATTTCTCTAATGATTAGTGACGGAGAAGGCAATGGCACCCCACTCCAGTACTCTTGCCTGGAAATCCCATGGATGGAGGAGCCTGGTGGGCTGCAGTCCATGGGGTCGCTAAGAGTCGGACATGACTGAACGACTTCACTTTCACTTTTCACTTTAATGCATTGGAGAAGGAAATGGCAACCCACTCCAGTGTTCTTGCCTGGAGAATCCCAGGGACGGGGAAGCCTGGTGGGCTGCCGTCTATGGGGTCACACAGAGTCAGACACGACTGAAGTGACTTAGAAGAAGAATGATTAGTGATGTTGTGCGTCCTTTCATGTGCCTGTTCACCATATGTACATCTTCTTCGCAAAAATGTCTATTTACCTCTTCTGCCCATTTTTTGATAGGGCTGTTTGTTTTTTGACATTGAGTTGTATGAATTGTTGATAGATTTTTAGATATTAAAAATGTCAATCATAACATTTTCAAATATTTTCTTTCATTCAGTAGATTGTCTTTTCAATTTGTCCATAGTTTCCTTTGCTGTGTAAAAATGTTTAAGTTTAATTAGGTTTCATTTGTTTATTTTTACTTTTAGTTCTTTTGCCTCAGGAGACTGATCCAGGAAAATATTGCTACAATTTACATCAAAGAATATTATGCCTACATTCTCTTCTATGAGTTTTATGGCTTAAGGTTTTACAATTAGGTTTTTAAACCATTTTGAGTTTATTTTTATATATGGTATGAGGAATTTTTCTAATCTCATTCTTTTGTTTGTAGCCATCCAATTTTCCCAGCACCCTTATTGAAGAGACTGTCTTTTCTCCATTGCATATTCTTGCCTCTTTTATCACAGATTGATTGACCATAGGTATATGGGTGTATTTCTGGGCTCTCTATTTCGTTCCATTTATCTATGTGTCTGTTTTTGTGCCAGTGCCATGCTATTTTATTGTAACTTTGTAGCATAGTCTGAAGTTCAGCGAATGTGATACCTTCAGCTTTGTTCTTTTTTTCTCTAGGTTTCTTTGGCAATTTGGTACGCTTTGTATTTTAATACAACTTTTAAATTATGTTGTCCTATTCTGTGAAAAATGCCCTGAATATTTTGATAAGGATTGCATTATATCTATAGATTGCTTTGTGTGATATAGGCATTTTAACAATAATAATTCTTCCAAGAAAATCTCATTTCTTTGTATCATCTTTAATTTCCTTTATCAACATTGTATTGGAGAAGGCAATGGCAAGCCACTCCAGTACTCTTGCCTAGAAAATCCCATGGATGGAGGAGCCTGGTGGGCTACAGTCCATGGGGTCACCACGAGTAGGTCGCGACTGAGCGACTTCACTTTCACTTTTCACTTTCACGCAATGGAGAAGGAAATGGCAACCCACTCCAGTGTTCTTGCCTGGAGAATCCCAGGGATGGCAGAGCCTGGTGGGCTGCTGTCTATGGGGTTGCACAGAGTCGGACACAACTGAAGCGACTTAGCAGCAGCATCAACATTGTATAGTTTCAGAGTATAGGCCTTTTAGCACCTTGGCTAAGTTTACTCTTAAGTATTTTATTCTTCTTATGCAATTGTAAACAGGATTATTTTCTTGCCTCCTCCTTCTATTAATAGCAGTTCATTATGCACATGTTCACATTTTTCACATATAGAAAAGCAACAGATTTCTGTATCCTGCAAATTTACATCCGGTCGATTAGCTAATATAATAATCCAACTTAAATTAAAAAATGGTTTAACCTTTTTAGAAAAGTTATTAAATATCCAAATCTAACAATAATATTGCTAAATCTTTTGCTTAGTAAACAGTAAAATGTTAACTAGAAAATATGGACATTCATCTTAATCTTATATCAGAAAATTAGGAAGCAACATATTGTAAAGTAATTATCTTCCAATTTAAAAAAAATTTACAAAGAAAATTAGACATTTTTAATATATCTATTACACATTATGTACTTAAGTAAATATTTTAAAGTACAATGGGAAGCAGAGGGAAATGATTACCTTCTGATTTAAGTATTAACAGAAGTTTCTTAAAGACTACATCATGCTATGTGTGAATAAAGTGTTTAACACACATTGTGCTTTTTGCACATGCTTGGTAGTTTTAAATCTGTGGATTTTCTATCACAAGTTAACCCTCTTTGAGTATATTTCTAAAGTGCTTCCTAATTATTATACTTCTCTCCCTCTTCTGACGAGCATTTTAAAATTAAAATGGTTACAACTCAAAAGTTAAACTTTAAAACTTTAAGTATATAGCATCTCTTAGAAAGAAGAACTATAATTCCAGAGCTGGTAGGAATTGGGGAGATTTAGTGATTCTCAGTTCAGTTTAAAACAAAGTTGCTGTCTTGTCCTTTCCTACAGCTTATGTCGCTGACAGCAAACGTAATTAAAACCATAGAGAAAGAAACCACAAGTTGTTCTGAATCAGTGAAACTTGACAACCAAGAAAATAATGTTTTTTTAATCCCAAGGACTGACTCTACCTACAATCTCTTTTCTTTCTGTGTCATTCTAAACGGCAGATATAAAAACAGAACAAACATGAATCAATAGAAAGAGACTTGGGAGAGAGAGAACCATTTAGGAAAATTTTTGATGTATTATGGTTTGCACACACACAATGATCCAACAAGCATGGTATCCTCCACCACTCTAAGCAGCTGGCACTTACTTCACTCTTCTAGTCACCCCTATGGTTTCTCTGTCTCATTTCCCTCCCATAAACTGAATGTTAGTTCAGATGCCAGAAAAGGTAGGGTTAATAGTTCAACATCTGTTTCCTACTAAAATCATAGAAATCTTTTATTAATTGCCTATTCTTTGGCCTTTCTGGAAAAGGTGGATACAATAGAGAAGTCAGGTACAATGAGAAGTGGCTGTTTTCAATTTCTGTCATCATTGTTAAATATGCTTTTCCCCAAAATATCCTAGAGGGTCATTCTGAACAAAATCCTCTCCTGTTGGCATTTTTATGACTCACTAGCATTACCTCCTGTATGCCAGAGATATGCCATCTTTAAGGGAATTAAAAAGAGTTATCACCATGAATTCAGACTGTGTTGTTACTATTCAGCTTATATAATATGTATGTTTGAAACCACTGTGAATATTGTGATTTTCCTGAGACTGGTTTCAGCTGGCTGCATGATGCCTTGGCAGTCTCTTAGAAGCAATGCAAAAATCACCAGGGTGAGTCTGCTGCTGGCTCTTAAGCTCAAGCGGGCAGTTGGCTAGCACTTACTTTAGAAAGTCTGGCAGCTCCACTGGGTTTGCTCACCACTGTGTACCTCATATGAGTCTCACACTAGTGAGCTCAATTATTATGAAAAACCCTAAATATAATTAATTCATATCATGCCACCTTGTCACCTCTTGGACTAACCACTCTTCCTAAAGACACAGTACTGAAAGTCTGAATACTCCATGATATTGCAATCAGATTTACAGCATGAACTGAAATTATGCCAATTTTTTATTTTCATTTTTTTTAAATATGCAAGGCTAAAGACATTTTTCCCAATTAGCAGATGATAGAAATCTGAACCTTTCCCTCTATATATCAATTCCAAGAATGATTTCTTTGGTTCCCTTGGCTTATTTTGTTTGTGTTTGTGATGGATAATAGAAGTGAAGATTGGGCTTTTAGACTTGAGTCTTTCACTTTCTTATGGAACCCTGTATAAGTCACCTATTATAGTTTAAATTTTTACCTGTAAAATGAAAATAACAATCCCTGTCCTACCTATTACACTGAAAATAAAATTGTAAGTGCTAAATAAATGTAAGTTGTTTGCTTTGAACAAAAATGTATGTGAATGCACATTTTTTTAAATATGCATTTTTGTTGATTCATGGTCCATACTACAAGTGTCAGGCAGTTTGGGAAATAGTCCAGGTAGAAATCACATACCTCCCTTGTTGATTAATTTTATGTGTCAACTTGGCTGAACCATGGTGTTCAGATATTTCATCAAACATTTCTGTGAAGGTGTTTTTTAGATGAGATTAACATTTATGTCAGTGGACTTGGGGTAAAGAAGATTGTCCTTTATAATATGGGTGAGTCCCATCTAATCAACTGAAGTCCTGAATAGAATAAATACTGACCTCCCCTGAGAAGGAAGGAATCCTACCAGCAGACAGCCATCAGACTTCAACTGCAGCATCAGCTGTTCTCTGGGTGTCCAGCCTGTTGGCCTACTTTGCAGGTTTTGGAGTTGCCAGCCTTCGTAGTCATGTGAGCCAATTCCTTACAAAACACACACACACATATATACACATAGCCTATTGATTCTGTTTCCCTGGAGAACCCTATCTAATACACCTCCTGAAATCGGCATAAGGCCATATGATTAACTCTAGCCAACAGAACATAAGGAAAATGAAGTGTGTCACTTATGCAAACAGATATTTAATTATTTGGTGTGATTTCTCCACTTTCTTTTCTCCTGTGGCTTATCTGGAGGCTACATACGGAGGATGGCCACATATTGTGCACAAGATGGGTAAAGCTTGAAGAATGGCCCAACAAGAAATGTCTATATTAGATTTTGTGTACATGAAAAACTATTACTGTGTTAGGCAACTGAGACTTGGGAATTGTTTACTACAGCAGCAGGAACTTGTTATCCTGACTAATTGAGGTATATTTTATTGTGCTCAAGTTGGACAAATGAGGGAAAGCTCTGCATTATTTGAAATGCCAAAGAAAAAAAGCAGCTCCTGACACCTGGAAAATATCATGAACACTTTTTCACTGAAAAATCTACATCAGACAAAGATCTCACAGACCATGAAATCGAGAAGAAACAAGACTACTGTATAAACAGGTCTGAACACAGAGGAAAATGTAAACATTGCCCAAATCAGAAAAATCACCAAAGAGCTTCCTGTTGTGAGTGAATGCTGCTATAGCATAATCCTCATTCTAATTGTCCCTCTTTCCAGTTAAGATTTACTAATATACCTAATTACAGGATTATCCAACTTCCTGACAGTATCCAATCTGGAACAAAACTTCAGAACAAGGATATAAGATTCCTAAAATTTCCCTAACTGACACCAAAATTCTACTCTGCAAGCCCTTTCTAGCACTTTTACTGGGATGCCCCGCAGTTTCTCAAGGCCATGTGTTTGGTCTCCCTCCAACCTTCATTACAGTGAGCATAAATTGAAATCTTCCAACTACAGGTGTGTTCCTGATGGCCTTTAGCTGGAGGGCATCAGTAGAGGCAATAATTTTAGCCTCAGAAAACAGAGAAATTGGACAAAATTTCTGACACTATTTGACTCTAACTGCCAGTGGTCATGCTGATTTTCAGAGTAATCAGATGAAGCCACTTATGTTCTAAACAACATTCAGTTCAGTTCAGTTCAGTTCAGTCACTCAGTCGTGTCTGATTCTTTGTGACCCCACGAACCACAGCACGCCAGGCCTCCCTGTCCATCACCAACTCCCAGAGTTCACCCAAACCCATGTCCATTGAGTCGGTGATGCCAGCCAACCATCTCATCCTCTGTCTTCCCCTTCTCCCCCTGCCCTCAGTCTTTCCCAGCATCAGGGTCTTTTCAAAGGAGTCAGCTCTTCGCATCAGGTGGCCAAAGTATTGGAGTTTCAGCTTCAACATCAGTCCTTCCAATGAACACCCAGGACTGATCTCCTTTACGATGGACTGGTTGGATCTCCTTGCAGTCAAAAGGGACTCTCAAGAGTCTTCTCCAACACCGCAGTTCAAAAGCATCAATTCTTTGGTGCTCAGCTTTCTTCACAGTCCAACTCTCACATCCATACATGACCACTGGAAAAAATCATAGCCTTGACTAGATGGACCTTTGTTGACAAAGTAATGTCTCTGCTTTTTAATATGCTGTCTAGGTTGGCCATAACTTTCCTTCCAAGGAATAAATGTCTTATAATTTCATGGCTGCAATCACCATCTGCAGTGATTTTGGAGCCCCAAAAAATAAAGTCAGCCACTGTTTCCAGTTTCTCCATCTATTTGCCCTAGTGAGACTCTATAACAGTATCACATCTAGTTTAAACTATTATTTAAAAAAAAAAAAAAAAAAACTTGTTTTTCTAAACTTTTAGCTTGGAACATGTCCAGATATTTGTTGAAAGCTTGTAACTTTAATATTCAATCTTCATTTATTGAAAGGTTTGTAACAGGGTACGTATAAAATTAAGGCTTGTATTTTGACAAACCAACTTTTAAATTTATTTTTCTTTAACAAGACTGAAAGACTCTTACTCACCAGAAAACTTTGAATTAATAAACTTGGAATTAGATGTGTGGGGGGGAGTTAAAAAGATTTGAAAGAATGAATTGGGGCTTTAGTTAAACATGCTCTAATGCTTATCTCAAAATCATTACTCATAACTTTTATAAAGTTTTATATGCTAATTTATTTTCTATATCTGGAAAGCATATATATATGTGTATATATAAACCTGTTCTGTATGTATTTTTATATCTTGAAAGAATATATATGTATATTTCATTTTTCTTCTAAAAAAGACTTTGTTCTTATAACTGGTATCCTCAAACCCTAGTGTGACTAGAAACTACCTGGCAAGCTTTTTAATAATGAGCTTCAGAAAAACTGGAAAGCCTTTTGTGTAAAGATAAAATTGTATCTACAACTCACATAATGCACCAGGATAAACTTCAGAAAGATCACATATATAAAGTAAAAAAAGTTTTTATATGAATTTATTTTATATAGAAGAAGACATGGATGAATGCCTTTTCAACCTGCAATCAGAAAAAACTTCCTATCTTAATATTCAGTAGCAATTCAAGAAAAAAGAATAAAAAAATGATTAATAATTTAAAATATACTGCACAGCAGAAACACTATAAACAAAGTCAAAATGTACATTAAACCTTGGAGAAATTATTTATCACTGATATCACAGGGGGAAAGACCAGCATAAATAGATATAAAAAAGAGCTCCTAAAATCTCCAGTTAAAAAGACCAACAACCTAATAGATATATGACTAAAGGATTTGAACAGGTATTTCACAGAGCTAGAACTTATGACCCTCAAAGACAAGAAATAATGACCAATCTCACTTAATAAGAGATTCAAAATAAAACTGTAAAGAGAATACATCACTCACATCAGATTTTCAAAATCTAAAAGTTTGACAATAAAATATTTTAGGGAAAATGTTAGGAATAGGAACTTTCATAAATTTTTGTGTAATGCAAGTGGGATAAGCCATTAAGGTAACAGTTTGGCAATATATAGAAAAATGTGTAATTAATAAGTGATTATAAAAAGGTCATAGGATAAGAGATTAATGTATAAAAGTCAAAAAATCAATCACTTTCTTATATATTGATAGCAGCAATAAATAAGTTGGACATGAAATTAAAAACACAATATCATTTACATTAGCATCCCCAAAATAAAATACTTAGGTGTAAATCTAACAAAATATATGCAAGATCTATATGAGGAAAACTATGAAATCCTAATTAATGAAATCAAAGAAGTTTAATCCTTCTTTGGAGGAGAGACATATTTCACATTCATGTATAGGAAGACCCAATATATCAAAATGTCAATTTTTCTCAACTCAATCTATATATTCAATGCAATCTCAATCAAAACCCCAGCAAATGTTTTTGTACAGATCATCAAACATATTCTTAAGTTTAAATGGAAAGAAAAATGGCTCAAAATAACCAAAAAAATACTGAGGGAAAATAAAGTTGGAGAGCTGACACTACCCAACTTCAAGATTACTATTAAGCTTCAGTAATCAGGACAGTGTTGTATTGGTGAAAGAACAGGCAAAAACATCAGTGGAACAGAATAAAGAGTCTAGAAATAGATCCATATATAGTCAAAGGATCTTTGACAAAAGAGCAAAGGCGGAAGAAAAAATAGTCTTCTCAACAAATAAGTGTTAGAACTGGACATACACGTGCAAAAAAAAAGTAGAATCTAAACACAGACTTTCAGTTCAGTTCAGTCGCTCAGTTGTGTCCGACTCTTTGCAACCCCATGGACTGCAGCACACCAGACTTCCCTGTTCATCACCAACTCCTAGAGCTTGCTCAAACTCATGTCCACTGAGTCAGTGACGCCATCCAACTATCTCATCCTCTGTCATCCCCCTTCTCCTCCTGTCTTCAATCTTTCCCATCATCAGGGTCTTTTCCAATGAGTCAGCTCTTCACATTAGGTGGCCAAAGTATTGGAGTTTCAGCTTCAACATCAGTCCTCCCAATGAACACCCAGGACTGATCTCCTTTACGATGGACTGGTTGGATCTCCTTGCAGTCCAAGGGACTCTCAACACCCTTACAAAACTTAACTCAAAAAAGAATCAGAGAGCTAAATATAAAATGCAACATTATAAAGCTTGTAAAAGATAACAAAAGAGGAAATATAGATGACTTTGGGTTTGTTAATAACTTTTTAGATATAATAATAAGGCATAATCAATGAAGGAAAATATTAATAAGCTTGACTTTATTAAAAATTAAAAACTTGCTCCTTTACGAAATATACTGTCAAGAGAACAAAAAGACAAACCACAAACTGACAGAATATGTTTGCAAAAGACACATCTGATGAAAGACTGTTATCTAAAATATGCAAAAAAAACACTTAAAACTAAACAATCAGAAAACAAATAATGCAATTTTAAAATGGGCTAAAGACCTTAACAGCTACCTCACCAAAGAAGCCATGAGTATATGAAAAGATGCTCTACACCATTTATCATCAGGAAAATAGAAATTAAAAACAACCATGAGATATCACTGCACACATAATAGAATGATCAAAATCCAGAACACTGACAACACCAAATGCTGGGAAAATGAGAAGCAGCCAGAACTTTCATTCATTGCTGATAGGAATGCAATGTGGTACAGCTATTTTGGAAGACAAGCGGGCAGTTTCTTACTAAATGAACATACTCATACCACCCAGAAATGTAATGCTCTGGTATTTACTCAAAGGATTTGGAAGGTTACATCCACACAAAAATATGAAGAAAAGTATTTACAGCACCTTTATTTATAATTGCCAAAACTTGGAAGCAACCAGGATGTTCTTCAGTATTATTGTTGTTGTTGTTGTTGTTTAGTTGCTCAGTTGTGCTCGACTCTTTGCCACCCCATGGACTGTAGCACACCAGGTTCCCCTGTCCCTCACTGTCTCCTGGAGTTTTCTCAAATTCACATCCATTGAGTTTGTGATGCTATTTAACCATCTCATCCTCTGCCATCCTCTTCTCCTTTTGCCTTCAATCTTTCCCAGCATCAGGGTCTTTTCCAATGAATCGGCTCTTCGCATCAGGTGGCCAAAGTATTGGAGTTTCAGCGTCAGTCCTTCCACTGAATATTCAGGGCTGATTTTCTTTAGGATGGACTGGTTTGATCTCCTTGCAGGCCAAAGGACTCTCAAGAGTCTTCTCCAACACCACAGTTCAAAAGCATCAATTCTTTGGTGCTTAACCTTCTTTATGGTCCAACTCTCACCTTTGTACATGACTACTGGAAAAACCATAGCTTTCATCAGTATGTGAATGAATAAATAAACTGGTATATATAGCTAGATAGTGGAATATTACTCAGTACCAAAAATTGAGATCTTAAGCCATGAAAAGGAGCCAATCCGAGATGGATTTATACTGTATACTTTCAATCAAATATCATTCTGAAAAAGGTAAATCTATAGAGAAAGCAAAAAGACCAGTGGTTGTTGCCAGGGGGTGGAAGGTGGGGAATGAGTAGGCAAAGCAGAGAAGATTATTAGACCCAATGAAAATACTTTGATGATTCTATAATAATGGGTATGTGGCCTTAAACGTTTTTCCAAACCCATATACAACACCAAGAATCAACTTTAATATAATTTATGGAGTTGAGTGACAATAATGTGTCAATGTAGTTTCACAAATTATAACAAATGTACCACTCTGGTGCTGTTCATAATGGAAGAGGCTGTGGATGTGTGGAGGCCAAAAGAACAAAAGAAAGAGAAAAGGGGAGGGTGGGAGGGAGAATGAAAGAGAAAGGGATGGAGAAATAGAGGAAGGGAGAAAGGAATTGCCTGTAATGAGTTTCAGATTCTGGTGCAATAGTTCAGAGGTGAGGCAGGAGTGTTTGCATTTTTAATAAACATTCCCAGGTGCTTCTGATGCAGGTGGTCCTATTCATATTCTCATAAATTCATCATATTTTGAGAAATACTAACCTAGATTTACCATGAGACATCACATGAGATATCCTTATACAGAGGTTCCATGCTTTTGAAAACCTGAATGAAGGTATCTTCTGGGGACCAAACAAATTTTCCTTCCAAGCCTGAAACACCAATGCTATTAGCAGAACCCTGAGCGACTGATCTGATCTGAAGTCAAAGAACTTAAAGGCCTGCCTACATCCTTGGGATAGAGAAGACACAATATCTACCACAGCAAGTATGAAGCCCAAATCAAAACTTCCATGCACACAATTGAACTAAAAGACACAGCACTGAGTGCATCCTGAAGGCAAAATGTGTAAGTGGCAAGATCATCACCAAGTATGGACTTACCACACAGATTTAAATCCCAGCTCATGAAATGCCAGCTGCTGCTGCTGTTGCTGCTAAGTCACTTCAGTCGTGTCTGACTCTGTGCGACCCCACAGACGGAAGCCCACCAGGTTCCCCCATCCCTGGGATTCTCCAGGCAAGAACACTGGAGTGGGTTGCCATTTCCTTCTCCAATGCATGAAAGTGAAAAGTGAAAGTGAAGTCACTCAGTCGTGTCCGACTCTTCGCGACCCCATGGACTGCAACCTACCAGGCTCCTCCGTCCATGGGATTTGCCAGGCAAGAGTACTGGAGTGGGGTGCCATTGCCTTCTCCGGAAATGCCAGCATTGTGACCTAAAAAGCAAATCACTCATCCACTCTTACCTTTGGCCTTCTGTACTGTGAAGTGGGAACAATGATACTTATTTTCACAAAATCATGGAGCAGTTTTTTTTTTAATTTAAATTTATTTATTTTAATTGGAGGCTAATTACTTTACAATATTGTGTTGGTTCTGCCACACATCAACGTGAATCCGCCATGGGTATACGCATGTTCCCTATCCGGAACCCCCCTCCCACCTCCCTCCCTGTACCATCCCTGATGATCGAATAAGGGAAGATATGTGAAGATAATTTGTCAATTAGAAAGCATTTAGGAATGTGTAGAGGTTTGGACACTATAGAAATAAGATGAAGTAAGAAATCAGTGTGTGCTGGCCTTGCCACAGAAAACTTCACAGAGGAAATGGAGCGGAGTTCAACATTTTTGGAGTGAGAGAATTTAGAAAGAAAAAAAAGAGATAATATTTGGGGAAGAAATATAAAATCAAGATTGACCAGAACCTGACCCAAGGGCAGGCCAATCACCAATCTATAAAGGGCCTTCCTTTGTACCACCACTGACTGGCCTAGACAAGAAAAGTTCTGTCTGCAGATGGGGATGCAGTTGTTAACCATCAGTCTCCAGGGAACAGGGGATCTAGTTAACCCAGTGGAGCCCCTACCTCCAGCACACATCTTCTGAGAGACTTTCTGGGACCTGGAACTCTGGTATCCTAAACCCAAATAAATGTTCTGCTTTCAAGTGTGTGTGTGTGTGTGTGTGTGTGTGCATATGTGCACATCTGTACATGTATGCATGTTTTAAAGTACTGACTCACCATCTATAATCGATAACCATGAGCACTTTTTTCTCCCACTAGAAAAAGAATGAGAAAAGAGAAATTTCATATCACCAAAACAATACCTAAGTACTCTTTGAATTTCTGTTACCTATATATTCTTTAGGCCTCAGATGGTAAAGAATCTGCCTGCAATTCAGGAGACTTGACTTTGATCCCTGGACCAGGAAGATCCCCTGGAGAAAGAAATGGCTACCCACTCCAGTATTCTTGCCTGGAGAATCCCCATGGACTGAGGAGTCTGATAAGCTACAGTCCATGTGGTCACAGAGTTGGACATACTTGACTGAGCGACTATTCTTTACCAATTATAAAAAGTAATATCAATAATATAAAAACAGAAGGAAACAATTTTGACAGTACTAGTGTAAGAGTAAGTGAAGAGGGGAAGTGTGTGATTTGTTTCCTTCCCTCAGGATTTTCATAAATCCAGAGAGACAAGGGTTGGCATCAGCTTGCTGTCTGATTGCCACAGGAGAGTAAGGGCCATGAAAGATTTTTGCTGTTACTTTTACATTCTGTTCTCTGATTTGCTATTTATTTGTTTTACATGAAAGAATCAACAGCTTGTGCATTAACTTAAGACCACTGTTTGTTCAATTTTAATAAAAATAAATGTCATCCAGGATTCTGACTCTGTTTTCCAAGGCAGATAAAGCCTAGAAATCCGTTTTCATCAGGAAAATGCTACTCAAATCGTCTTCATGTTGGCTCATTTGTTAGGCATCTGTCACGATGTGTCCCTTGCATGTTTCTCTGTCTTACAAACATAAAGTGATGACTGGTGGTCACATAAGCAGTGTGTGTGTGTGTGTGTGTGTGTGTTAGCTGGGTGAGGCAGAGGATATGTCACTGAGTAAAGGCCACACTATAAATTCAGAGAAAGAATTATTGTCAAAGTTACTGTTTTACATATGCGAAGATATCTGCAGTTAACAGAACATGAGCAACAGATTTAAGGCATAACTGTACTTACTTTCTGTGTGGCTGCCTTATTTGAGATGGTGAAAACTTTTCACTTTAGTAAGTGAAAATCCAATAGTCTAAAGGGAAAGCTCTGAGTTGTTGGGATAGACCTTTGAAACAGTCTCATTAATTAGCTAAAATATCCCACAAAAATGATCTACCATTGTTTTCCACTGTACAAAATATCTGCAGCCTTATTTTAGTCTCTGACATACATCAAAATTACTGCACATCAGATTTTGCACTACTGTATTATGTAAGCCTCAATTCAGTTAAGCCCCCACATATGCTACCTACTAATCCCTTCTACAAATGATCTTTTGTGAATCTGGGGCAGAAGAAAGGAGTTCAAGTAAATAATTTAGGGGAATAAAATGGTGTGTTGACATTTTTCTGGACATTTTTCATTCTGAAGATATTTTTGACTTAGCAATTTGACAGTTGGCACCTATACATAACTATGCACATATACATGTGAATATACTTAGTTGTACATGCAACTTGCATCCCCTCCCTTTTGAATTAAGAGCAAAGCAAACTGGTCCATAGAGTAAGGAAATCAGCAAGCAACTTAAGCTCCCCTGGGTTTCTCTATAGCAAATTGAGAAGAGAAGGCAACAATAAATGATTTAGGGACAGCATTTGTATTAGTACTTAAAAGCAAGAAACTGTACAAGAAAGTTTATCAGAGATTGTCTTTAACAAGTCATCATTTTATAGATGAGGAAATGAGACCAAATGAAACTAAGTGAATTTTCACGGGTCATTTGCCTATTTAATTGCTATACCAGAACAAGAACCCAGAATTTCTGACTCTGCATCATACTACAACCATCCACCCATGAGTTAAGCAAGCAATGAATAGTCTTAACCCCCTGGCTCAGTCTTAACTCCCTGAATAAACAACAGAAGTTGTTTATCCTTCCAGCTCCTCCTAATGGGAAAGTCCTTAGCCAACTGAGTCCTTAAATTGAAGTAGGCCAAGTATTTAGATGATTATAAGGCACTAGTTAGGCTTTGCTGGTGGATCAGTGGTAAAGAATTTGCTTGCAATGCAGGAGATATAAGTTCAATCCCTGGGTCAGGAAGATCCCCTGGAGGAGAGCATGGCAACCCACTCCAGTATTCTTGCCTGGAGAATGCCATGGACAGAGGAGCCTAGTGGGCTATAGTCTATAGAGTCACAAAGAGTAAGATACAACTGAAGGGACTGAACATACAAGCATGCAGAGGGCTAGTTCTAGAAAATAATATACTTTATATGATTATGTAAAACAATATCCCTATAAATGATAAGCTGATTTCTACTTCCAATAACAATACTACTATCACAACACATATCAAAATATATGTAAATATTTTAAGGTATCTAATATTTAAAGATTACCTCATTTTAAGAAGACTACTAATACACTGGAAATGAGAAATAGATTTAAGGGACTAGATCTGATAGACAGAATGCCTGATGAACTATGGACAGAGATTTGTGACATTGTACAGGAGACAGGGATCAAGACCATCCTCAAGAAAAAGAAATGCCAAAAAGCAAAATGGCTGTCTGAGGAGGCCTTACAAATAGCTGTAAAGAGAAGCAAAAAGCAAAGGAAAAAAGGAAAGATGCACCCATTTGAATGCAGAGTTCCAAAGAATAGCAAGGAGAGATAAGAAAGTCTTCCTCACTGGTCAGTGCAAAGAAATAGAGGAAAACAATAGAACAGGAAAGACTAGAGATCTCTTCAAGAAAATTAGAGAAACCAAGGGAACATTTCATGCAAAGATGGGCTCGATAAAGGACAGAAATGGTATGGACCTAACAGAAGCAGAAGATATTAAGAAGAGGTGGCAAGAATACACAGAAGAACTGTACAAAAAATATCTTCATGACCCAGATAATCATGATGGTGTGATCACTCACCTAGAGCCAGAAATTCTGGAATGTGAAGTCAAGTGGGCCTTAGGAAGCATCACTATGAACAAAGCTAGTGGAGGTGATGGAATTCCAGTTGACCCATTTCAAATCCTAAAAGATGATGCTGTGAAAATGCTGCACACATTATGCCAGCAAATTTGGAAAACTCAACTGTGGCCACAGGACTGGAAAAGGTCAGTTTTCATTCCAATCCCAAAGAAAGGCAATGCCAAAGAATGTTCAAACTACCACACAATTGCACTCACCTCACAAGCTAGCAAATTAATGTTCAGAATTCTTCACGTAAGACTCCAACAATATGTGAACTGAAAACTGCCAGATGTTCAAGCTGGATTTACAAAGGCAGAGGAAGCAGAGATCAAATTGCCAACATCCGCTGGATCATCAAAAAGGCAAGAGAGTTCCAGAAAAACATCTACTTCTGCTTTATTGACTATGCCAAAGCTTTTGACTGTGTAGATCACAACAGACTGTGGAAAATTCTGAAAGAAATGGGAATACCAGACCACCTGACCTGCCTCTTGAGAAATCTGTATACATGTCAAGAAGTAACAGTAGAGCTGGACATGGAACAACAGACTTGTTCCAAATAGGAAAAGGAGTATGTCAAGATTGTATATTGTCACCCTGCTTATTTAACATATATCCAGAGTACATCATGAGAAATGCTTGGCTTGATGAAGCACAAACTGTAATCAAGATTGCCAGGAGAAATATCAATAACCTCAGATATGGAGATGACACCTCCCTAATGGCAGAAAGTGAAGAAGAACTAAAGAGCCCTTTTGGTGAAAGTGAAAGAAGAGACTGAAAAAGTTGGCCTAAAACTCAACATTCAGAAAACTAAGATCATGGCATCCGGTCCCATCACTTCGTTGCAAATATATGGAGAAACAGTAAAAACAGTAGCAGACTTTATTTTGGGGACTCCAAAATCACTGCAGATGGTAACTGCAACCATGAAATTAAAAGATGCTTACTGCTTGGAAGGAAAGTTATGACCAACTTAGACAGCATATTAAAAAGCAGAGACATTACTTTGCCAACAAACGTCTGTCTAGTCAAGGCTATGGCTTTTCCAGTAGTCATGTATGGATTGAGAGTTGGACTATAAAGAAAGCAGAGCACTGAAGAATCGATGCTTTTGAACTATGGTGTTGGAGAAGACTCTTGAGAGTCTCTTGGACTACAAGGAGATCCAACCAGTCCATCCTAAAGGAGATCAGTCCTGGGTCTTCATTGGAAGGACTGATGTTGAAGCTGAAACTCCAGTACCTTGGCCACCTGATGCAAAGAGCTGACTCATTTGAAAAGACCCTGATGCTGGGAAAGATTGAAGGCAGAAGGAGAAGGAGATGACAGAGGGTGAGATGATTGGCTGGCGTCACCGACTCAATGAACATGAGTTTGAGTGAATTCTGAGAGTTGGTGATTGACAGGGAGGCCTGGCATGCTGAGGTCCATGGGGTAACAAAGAGTCAGACACAACTGAGCTACTAAACTGAACTGAACTGAATAGTAAAATGTAATCTCTATCTAGTGCTTCACAATTTATAAGTTATTTCATATATTTATACACTATGCTTCTGAAAACAGCCAGTGTGAAATTTTACTTCTATTCATACTTTGAAAGTGAAAGTGACAGTGTTAGCCATTCAGTCGTGTCTGACTCTGTGATCTCATGGACTATTGCCCACCAGGCTCCTCTGTCCATGTGATTTCCCAGGCAAAGAATACTGGAGTGGGTTGACATATTCTTCCCCGGGTGATCTTCCCAATCCACATATTGAACCTGCATCCCTTGTGTCTCCTGCATTATCAGGCAGATTCTTTACCATGAGCTAGTGCCACCTAGGTGGAGAAGGCAATGGCACCCCACTCCAGTACCCTTACCTAGAAAATCCCATGGACAGAGGAGCCTGGTAGGCTGCAGTCCATGGGGTTGCTAAGAGTCAGACATGACTGAGCAACTTCACTTTCACTTTTCACTTTCATGCATTGGAGAAGGAAATGGCAACCCACTCCAGTGTTCTTGCCTGGAGAATCCCAGGGACGGGGGAGCCTGGTGGGCTGCCATCTATGGGGTCGCACAGAGTCAGAAACGACTGAAGCAACTTAGCAGCAGCAGCAGTGCCACCTAGGAAGTCCCTAAGTCATCCTTTAGTTATTAGTTTGGATCTGGGAAGCCCTCCCTGATCTCTACAGACCAAACCAGGAGGCTCTGCTGTGTAACTCTCCAGCACTTAGCTTCCTTGTCTAACTGTGTCCCCTCCATCTGAGTTCTGTGGGGACAAAAACTGTTTCTATTTCACTCACCTCCTGGTGAGTTCTTCTTCACTTTCTGCCATTAGGGAGGTGTCATCTGCATATCTGAGGTTATTGATATTTCTCAGAGCCTAGGAGAGTGCCTCAGTTCATTTCATTTCAGACGCTCAGTCCTGTCCTACTCTTTGCAACCCCATGAATCGCAGCACGCCAGGCCACTCTGTCCATCACCAACTCCCAGAGTTTACCCAAACTCACGTCCATCAAGTCGGTGATGCCATCCAGCCATCTCATCCTCTGTCATCCCCTTCTCCTCCTGCCCTAAATCCCTCCCAGCATCAGGGTCTTTCCCAGTGAGTCAACTCTTCACATGAGGGGGCCAAAGTAATGGAGTTTCAGCTTCAACATCAGTCCTTCCAATGAATACCCAGGACTGATCTCCTTTAGGATGGACTGGTTGGATCTCCTTGCAGTCCAAGGGACTCTCAAGAGTCTTCTCCAACACCACAGTTCAAAAGCATCAATTCTTCAGCACTCAGCTTTCATCACAGTCCAACTCTCACATTCATACATGACCACTGGAAAAACCATAGCCTTCACTAGATGAACCTTTGTTGGCAAAGTAATGTCTCTGCTTTTTAATGTGCTATCTAGGTTGGTCATAACTTTCCTTTCAAGGAGTAAGCATCTTTTAATTTCATGGCTGCAATCACCATCTGCAGAAGATATTAAGAAGAGGTGGCAAGAATACACAGAAGAACTGTACAAAAAAGATCTTCACGACCCAGATAATAATGATCATGTGATCACTCACCTAAAGCCAGACATCCTGGACTGTGAAGTCAAGTGGACCTTAGAAAGCATCACTACGAACAAAGCTAGTGGAGGTGATGGAATCCCAGTTGAGCTATTTCAAATCCTGAAAGATGATGCTGTGAAAGTGTTGCACTCAATATGCCAGCAAATTTGGAAAACTCAGCAGTGGCCACAGGACTGCAAAAGGTCCATTTTCATTCCAATCCTAAAGAAAGGCAATGCCAAAGAATGCTCAAACTACCACACAATTGCACTCATCTCATACGCTAGTAAAGTAATGCTCAAAACTCTCCAAGTCAGGCTTCAGCAATATGTGAACCGTGAACTTCCAGATGTTCAAGCTCTGGATTTAGAAAAGGCAGAGGAACCAGAGACCAAATTGCCAACATCCACTGGATCATCAAAAAGGCAAGAGAGTTCCAGCAAAACATCTATATCTGTTTTATTGACTATCCCCAAGCCTTTGACTCTGTGGATCACAATAAACTGTGGAAAATTCTGAAAGAGATGGGAATAACAGACCACCTGACCTGCCTCTTGAGAAATCTGTATGCAGGTCAGGAAGCAACAATTAGAACTGGACATGGAACAACAGACTGTTTCCAAATAGGAAAAGGAGTACATCAAGGCTGTATATTGTCACCCTGCTTATTTAACTTCTATGCAGAGTACATCATGAGAAACGCTGGGCTGGAAGAAGCACAAGCTGGAGTCAAGATTGCCGGGAGAAATATTAATAACCTCAGATATGCAGATGACACCACCCTCATGGCAGAAAGCGAAGAGGAACTCAAAAGCCTCTTGATGAAAGTGAAAGAGGAGAGTGAAAAAGTTGGCTTAAAGCTCAACATTCAGAAAACGAAGATCATGACATCCAGTCCCATCACTTCATGTGAAATAGATGGGGAAACAGTGGAAACAGTGTCAGTAGAGTGCCTGGCACACATTAAATCCTAAATACTATTTGCAAATGAATGAATAATTGAACCAAAGAAATATTCTGACAACTTGGGAGTGAAGGGAAAAAAAAGAGTTTTGAAATGTCAGAGTTTACTAGAGAAACAGCTATATAGACTAAAGTTCAGGTCCTCTGTGTAGGTGTTTCTTGCCTCCATTTTTGCACCAACACATTTTCTAAAACCTCCAATGGCTTCTGTGCTGCAGCTCTAACAGGGCAATGAGAACAGAGCAGGAATGTTGATCTTTGTTTTTACATCTAATCCACCTACAAAATATTTCTAAGTCAGACACTGCCTGAAAGCTTTCTTTCTTGCTCATGGTACTCTTGCTATTCAATAGGAACAGAGTTTGCTTAGGGAATCCTTTGTACCATAGCCATATACATTAGCTCTCCTTATCAAGCACATAGAATACACTAGAAGAAAGATGGTAGAGATTATCTCCTTCCTACGACTTTGTAAACCTCCCATAAGGGCTTGAAGGTCTAGAAAGTGACAGATAGGGGATTTTATCTTTCTCAAAATAATCACAAACGTAGTTAAACCAACTACACTCTGGAGGCCCATACTGATTTGTAATGGGAAGTAAAAATCACATGGCTCTGGCCAGAATGTGGCTTTTTCAGTCCCAGGATAGTTGACAAATAAAATAATTTTGGCACCACTTAGGCTGGAATAAAATGGCTAACAGAAATGTACACAATAACTAACATCCAAATTTCTGTATCAAATAAATGATACTATTTTCCCCACTTCTCTCCCTCCTTCACTCCATCCCTCTCCCTATTTAAGCCCTCCTAGGAATCATTTGTCATCCTTGAAAAACCCAAATGGTTGACTTTAAAAATAGATGTTTATAAAACACTCATACTACACTCTGCCTCTTAGACTCCCTTGAAATAAAGCAGCCATAATCTTTGTGGCAGTTGCCGCCATTAATGCAGATCATAAAAGCTGGTTTAGAGATAGAGATACTGATTTACCATTCATTGCTATGCTCGTATATACTCTTTCTAATAAAATTCAGGAAAATTATTACTTTCTGAAAGCTTAGTGCTTCAACATTTGTATTTTGACCCTCCTCTACTGTAAGATTTCAGTGTTCCCTGTGTGATTTTTTTCTTCCCAAGTAGCTGCCAGTGTAAATGTGCCACACTTGAACTCCACAGAATACTGAGCTGAAGGAGCATATGTCCTACATCTATAGTGGAAAATGTGGTGTTTAGGGAGCAATGAAGCAAGCTATAACTCAGAGTTTCAGATAAATGCTGATTGAGACACTAGTTCCATTTATGGATATAATATAATTTGAAAAGCTTAGATATCTTTCCCATAAGAATTTTGACTCTCAAGATTTGGTTAAAAATAATGGTGCCACAATGTGTGATATGAATAATACCTTATTTGTAATTTCTCCTTTATTTAAGTTTTATCTAACACACTAATATAAATGAAGTCAAATAGCACTAGAAATAGATAGCAAAAAGGAATATCAAATGCTGAAATCATTGGAATATATGTCTAAATAAGATGTGGGACTCCAGGAATATATGGCAGTAATTTGATTTAGCTTGATGCTTTATATGTTACTTGGACTTAACTCAAAATTATATTGTAGAAACACTAAGAGTTTTTAAATGAGATTTTGACCTAACCATATTTCCAGTTGTGAAATTGTAGCCCTTCAAGAAAACCAGAGAGTTGTTCAATATAAAGTGATCACTGGATCACACCCAACCCTCTTCCACACATACACACACATATTAAATCATGCATAAACACTCCTACCTTAAGAATAATTAATTAATTAATTGAAAAGACAAACGTCCAAACAAGGACATTGATTCATAGTACTTCAGTACACCTATACCCTTCCAAAAAATACAAAGCTATAATGTCAAGTCCATAATTCATTTACTTTTTCCATTAATAAATATGTATTGAGTACTTACTAGGGAGAAGTCAATTTGCTAGACATTACCAATAAAATGAAGAATGAAACTGATGCAATGTATTTTGTTTTCTAAGAGTACAAATTCAGGGGAGGAGTGAAAATCGAAGTTACTTGATATTGCCTTAAGAGTCACTCAGAGTGACATTATAACCATCAAATAGATTTTTTAAAGTTTGTGCTAAAAGCTCAGGGACTTCTAGAAAGGTAGAGTAAGAATTTAGTAGTCTTGTTCCTTAGCAAATAACAGTTTAACTGATGAAAATGATTAAAAAACCAAACCAAGTTTTATTTAAGGCATACAGAATATGGAAAAGCATTCGTTCAAGAAAACTTACAGAAAGAGGGGATATATGTACACATATAGCTGATTCACTTTGTTGCTTCAATTTCTAGGAAGGAATAGTAATGGTGAATTTATGGGGAACACAAATGGCACAAGCAATATTTGTATAAAGTGAGACTATGTACCTCTGAGTTCGACATTATGCTCTATCTCATAAAACTTAGAGGTACATAGTCTCACTTAATATAAATATTGCTTGTGCCCTTCGTATCCTCAATAAATTCACCCTCACTGTTCTTTCCTACAAATCAAAACAGTTAGGATTAAGTTATTCTAGTAAAGATTTACACACAATTCTGTCTAAAATACTTGGAGAAAAGTGTCAGAAAGAAAGGTTAAAGAGTGGTTGAAGAAGACTTAGAAGCCAAGACTGTGAGCTTTTTGTGGCAAATGGGAGTGAGTCTTGAGCAGTGTTAGGCACATAGCAGATAAGCTGGATGGACCGATGACCAGATGGATGGATGGAGTGCAGGTGTACAGATGGATGGAAAGATGGAGAAGAAACTCAGAAAAGTCAAGGAAGTGTCCTTAATTTCAACACAAACAGCAAATATTTAATGAGTGCACGTGGTAACATAGGTACAGATTTAGAGCTCAAGGACACATAATACTATTGATAATGGTTAAAACGAAGATCATGGTATCTGGTCCCATCACTTCATGGGAAATAGATGGGGAAACAGTGGAATCAGTGTCAGACTTTATTTTTTTGGGCTCCAAAATCACTGCAGATGGTGACTGCAGCCATGAAATTAAAAGACGCCTACTCCTTGGAAGGAAAGTTATGACCAACCTAGATAGCATATTCAAAAGCAGAGACATTACTTTGCCAACAAAGGTCCATCTAGTCAAGGCTATGGTTTTTCCTGTGGTCATGTATAGATGTGAGAGTTGGACTGTGAAGAAGGCTGAGCGCCGAAGAATTGATGCTTTTGAACTGTGGTGTTGGAGAAGACTTGAGAGTTCCTTGGACTGCAAGGAGATCCAACCAGCCGATTCTGAAGGAGATCAGCCCTGGGATTTCTTTGGAAGGAATGATGCTAAAGCTGAAACTCCAGTACGTTGGCTACCTCATGCGAAGAGTTGACTCATTGGAAAAGACTCTGATGCTGGGAGGGATTGGGGGCAGGAGGAGAAGGGGACAACAGAGGATGAGATGGCTGGCTGGATGGCATCACTGACTCGATGGACGTGAGTCTGAGTGAACTCCGGGAGTTGGTGATGGACAGGGAGGCCTGGCGTGCTGCGATTCATGGAGTCGCAAAGAGTCGGACATGACTGAGCGACTGAACTGAACTGAACATTACTGAGCACTAAGTGCCAAGTGCTGTGATAAGAACCTTCATATACATTACTTTGTTTAATGTTCACAAAAAATTAATGTGGTAGTTATTATTATCCTCACTTTGCACATGAGTAATTATAAAGAATTTTTAAAATTTCCTTACCCAAGTTCACACAGTTAACAAATAAGAGTTCTAAAATTAATGTGTAGGCATTCTCACTCTGTCTTCCTACATCATATTTTGATGGATTGTCCTATGTGGATAGACCAGCTTACAATCTATTGAGGGAGATGGTTCTAGATAAATATGGTGGTAAACTAAACACCATCAGAGATTTTAAATGAAGTGCATCCGGTCCCACCACTTCATGGGAAATAGATGGGGAAACAGTGGAAACAGTGTCAGACTTTATTTTTCTGGGCTCCAAAATCACTGCAGATGGTGACTGCAGCCATGAAATTAAAAGACGCTTACTCCTTGGAAGGAAAGTTATGACCAACCTAGATAGCATATTCAAAAGCAGAGACATTACTTTGCCAACAAAGGTTCGTCTAGTGAAGGCTATGGTTTTTCCTGTGGTCATGTATGGATGTGAAAGTTGGACTGTGAAGAAAGCTGAGCGCCGAAGAATTGATGCTTTTGAACTGTGGTGTTGGAGAAGACTCTTGAGAGTCCCTTGGACTGCAAGGAGATCCAACCAGCCGATTCTGAAGGAGATTAACCCTGGGTGTTGTTTGGAAGGAATGATGCTAAAGCTGAAACTCCAGTACTTTGGCCACCTCATGCGAAGAGTTGACTCATTGGAAAAGACTCTGATGCTGGGAGGGATTGGGGGCAGGAGGAGAAGGGGACGACAGAGGATGAGATGGCTGGATGCCATCACTGACTCAATGGATGTGAGTCTGAGTGAACTCCGGGAGTTGGTGATGGACAGGGAGGCCTGGCGTGCTGCAATTCATGCGGTCACAAAGAGTTGGACATGACTGAGCAACTGAACTGATCTGATATCTTGTCTCAAAGAAGTAAACATCTTTGTACCCCAAACACTAAACATTGTAGCCCAAAGACTCAACAACCACATCAGCAACACATTCCAGGACCTGCAAAGTATTTTCTTTGAAACAACTTACTTAGCTAACTTTTATCACTATTTCAACTAAAATATTTTATTTCTTTCTTCTTCATTGAAAATCCAGAGTTAATTCTTTCTCTGTTTTTGGACTACTTTATATATTTTAAATTATTGTTATTTATTTAGAGATCTACTCCCCCTGATGGGAGGGGGAAAAAATCCCCTGGAGATAAGGATTCTCCATGAAAGTGAAAGTAGTTAGTCACTCAGTCATGTCTGATTCTTTGCGAACCCATGGACAGCTGCCAGGATATCCTCTGTCCATGGGATTCTCCAGGCAAGAATACTGGAGAAAGTAGCCATTCCCTTCTCCAGAGGATCTTCCCGATCCAGGGATCAAACCTGAGTCTTCTGCATTGCAGGTGAATTCTTTACCGTCTGAGCCACCAGGAAAGTCCAAGGATTCTCCATTCTTTGGACCTATTTTCACTGCCTAGAATTGATGTGTAGCAAACAGCCAATAAACGTTCATTCAATAAACTATAAGGTATCTTAGTGGCCACATAGATGTAACACGGTAGTATGGCTTCAATTTAAATACAGTAGTTGAAACTCGACTCTAGATTAAATGACTTCCTAATGTATGAAGACTTTTGAGATGACAGGCTTACAGGAATTATTTTACTATAGTTTCAAATGGGTGACTTCTGTACCATAATAAGTGAAGAGAATGCTAGAGCAGATAAAACCATTAACATATGCTCAAATATTATGCACCTATAAGGAGCCAAACCAAAAACAGCAAATAATGCCACACAAGCCACACACTTCTCTTCTACCCTACAGGAGACAGTGCTAATCCATCATTACATTTCTTCTAAGCTTGGGCTGAGCAGTAGCATCCTCTTCAGCATGACATTCTAGCAGAGTCACTGCCAACTAACAGGAGCTCCATTTTCACTTAACACTCACTTGTCATGCTTGACCTGAATCGAGTGACATAGTTTTCCTTTCTAACATTTTATCATTTAGTACCTTTTTCTTTCAGTTAGGAAAGAAAGCAGATGGGCATCTCAGAGAAATACTAGATAATCAATGTTCCATATTTTATTTGAGCCAGCTGAGTCCCAAGAGCCAGTCTATAGACCATTGTTGATCTGCAACTGATTTTTCACCACTTCATAGCAGAAAAAAAGAAAAGAAAAAAATAGTCCCCATGCTAATCTGACCAGGTGCATTAGAATCACCCAGGGAGGTCTTTAAATATATAGATCGCCAGTCTTAAATCAACATTTCTAGGGATGAAGTCTAGAAACTGTGTGAATGTATATATTATAAGGTGCAGTCAGATTCAGGTACTGCTGAATGTGTCTACAGGTATATTTTCAGTTGCATATTTTTGAAACAGAAGACTTTGTACTAAAACTATGTCATTTTTATCATTCTTGAGTTTTTTTTTTTAATCTTTCATTTATAAAATAATGGAAATAGTAAGTCATAGTAGTGAGGGTATTTTGTGTTACTTTTTTCAACACTGTACTAGACAAAATAGCATTGGACCTCCTGTAGAAGTATTTTCCTGAAATGTTGCTGATCTTTTAAACCCAAGACTGAAAACCATGGGCCTAGTGGTACCCACTTCTCAGATTAGACATGTCTGCACATTCAGGATAAAATAAATGATAACTACAACAAGCCTGCCACAAATCTATTTTTATTCAAACCTGAAGAAACTCCTAGGAAACAACTTAGCCCAAAAGAGGGGAAAAAATGTCAAGAGGACAAGCTTGGCTAAGCAGCAAATCCTTGCAGAAAATGGTGGAGGATGCCCTCGGTCTAGTCATGGCACAGCCCCAAGCATGATCTTTAAGTCCAGGTGTTATGCAGTGGGGTTATGAGAGGCAAGGGAAAGGGGGCAGGCTATAACATAAGAAATTAGACCCAAACTCTTCATTAAAACCCCCATAAGAGACTGAGGTTTAGACACATCTTTAAGCATGTACATGTAAAGAGGGCAGAGGCATTCCCCTCACTGTTTCATGGGCTACTGGGTAACTTAGGTGCCACAGAGCCGTTGGCATACCTGTGGCAGCGGCAGCTTGATGGGAGGCAGAGAAGGAGCTTCCATGAGCAAGGGGTAACCATAAAGTTTGGCCAAATAGGGCAACAGAGCTCAGAGCGGAAACAAGCAGTGTTTGAGAGGCAGCATTTCTAAGGGTGAGGGCAGCCCTAGCAGGCAGTGTTGGCACCAGCAGCCGCGTTCACTGTGGAGCAGGGCTCAAGTCACCCTATGTGGTTCTCTGTGAGCACTGATGAGAGACCTTCCAGAAACACCTGAGATAAAGAGGCAGAGTTCTTTATAAGGGGCTTCAGAACCAGCCATGAGTAGTAGGCTCTGATAAGAACCCAAGAATGTTTAACACATAATCTTACTGCCCCCACATTTCAAGTCCCAGCGTTTCCTGGATGATCCTATTTCAAGTCTCAGTGTAGTCTAGTCCACAGAGCAAACAGCCTCTGCGAAATAAGAATACAAGACACATTAGCGAATCTCACAGGAAAACACTCCCTCACAATTCTGCAGGTTTTGAATTTCTCCTGGTCACATACACACAGGGTCAAACTGTCTAGGAAGATGAGAAATGACCCTAGCACAGAACACATCGAAACTGATTTAAGCCATGACCTGAATGGCCCCAGGGAAAATCTTTTTCACGTCTACTTAATTTTTATACTAGAAATAAATAGGGATGGCTACTCGCCCCATCGTCATTCTCTACCCAACATGTGTGTGTTGTCCCAATTAGTCTACCAGAAAAAGACTTCACGCCCCTGGTCAAAGCACTGGACTGATCTAACCTCCTGCCCTGGCTATAGCAATCGGTGCAAAAATCAAATTGGAACCCTTTTCTAGTTATTTTTCAAACAGAAGCTAAGATAAATTATTCCGTTTTTATTGTTTTGTTTTTTCTAATTGAATACTCATGCCACTGGTAAAGAATCCAGTGGAGAAGACATAAGAGACACAGGTTCAATCCCTGGGTTGGGAAGATACCCTGGAGGAGAGTATGGCAACCCACTCCAGTATTCTTCCCTGGAGAAGCTCTGTGAACAGAGGAGCCTGGCCAGCTACAGTCCATGTGGTTGCAAAGAGTCTGACACGACTGAAGCATCTTGGCACACATGCACCCATGGCCACTGGAAAAAGAGTTTATCTGCAGTAGGAATAAGTGAGGTTGACACAGAGAGAAGCAGAGAGGAGGGATGGAGAGGGGAATGTACAGTGGTTTCCATCTCTGTAAGCCCTAGTTTCCATCTCTGAGGGCTGCAGAACTACTGTGGTTCTTGTAGCAATTTATTTGACTGTATGAACTGTTCTCAGTGCCTGAATAAATTCCCTAGTTTGAGTTGGCTCTGTCACTTGCAAACAAAAGAATTCAGTATCAATGAAGATGTTTTCAGCTGCAAGTAAGAAAAATTTACTGATAATATCCTAAACTTTAAGAATATTGATCATTTATAACTCTAGAAGTGGTCCCATTTTCAAAAATGCCATCAACAAAGACCAAGTCTCTTTTTCTCCTCCTACCTGTCCCTCCAATATAGAATTTGCCACTGGCTTGTAACCTCAGGGTAATAAGATGACTGCCACACTACTGGGTATTATATCCTCAGGTCACAAAATCTACAGCAGGAAAAAAGAGAAGGGTACAAATGAGCTCTGTTACTTACAAAGGAAAATGGTTGCCTCAGGAAATTCCCTTTTCCATTTCACTGGCTAGAAATGCTACAGCTATGAAAAGCTTACATCTCACAGTTTATATCCATGACTGGGTACTTTGCTAACAGCATTCTGTTGGCAAGGAAAAAAAGAAATTAACATTGGAGTGAACAATAAATAGTGTTTTTCCCAAATCTACAGGGATTTGAGGTTCAGGGAGTGTATGTGTGCATGTGTGCTCAATCCATTCAGTCATGTCTGCCCCTTTGTGACCCTATGAACTGTAGCCCACCAGGCTCCTCTGTCCATGGGATTCTCCAGACATGAATACTGGAATGGGTTGCCATGCCCTCCTCCAGGGGATCTTCTTGACCCAGGGATCAAATCCATGTCTCTTAAGTCTCCTGCATTGCAGATGGATTCTTTACCCACTGAACCACCTGGGAAGCCCTCAGGGAGTATAACTGTGGTCATATTTCAAGCTGGATCCTTGAGTAATTAAGGTGATGATGATGATAATACTTCTAACTCTAAACCAGGCCTTATTCCAAGAAATTTACTTAATTCTTAGTTCTCTGCAACCTTAAAACATCCGATAAGATAGATGTTGTTATTACTATCAACCTATTAGACATAAGGAAAGAGGCCCCATAGGATCTAAGAATGGTGTCAAGATTTGAACTCAAAAAGCTGAACCCTGGAAATGAAGATCTGTTACACTATGTTGTACCAGACTGTCTCTATTCAGAATCCATGAAATAAAATATTCATTGTTATGCACAAGAAAAATATTATTGTTTAAGTATTATTTCCCCTTAGGCTGACCTTGAAATGATAGATTCTATATTTCTAAAAAGATCACATTAATTCCAACATGTAGATCATTCCCACTAACCTCCTTTCTGGTCCTTTCTATGCACACAAATGACAGGGCATAGAATTAGAAAACCCTTTGTAAGGGGATATACAGAACAATTCAATTAATAATTTCAATTTCATTTGGATTAAAGGTGTTTCAAAAATAGATATCCTTATCTCAATGAAAGCAAGACCATTAAATGAAAAGAAGTCCCTCTGAAGACTGAGAACTCAATGGCACTGAATTAGTCAATGGATTTAAAATTACAAAGACTTAAAGCCTGGAGAAGATTTTTATAGGGTCTTTTATCCAGTGACTTTGGCTAGCAGGCCTTGAGAGAAAGACAAAATTCATTCTAAAGAAGTCTGAGAAGCTAAACCTAAGGGGAAAAAAATGTACTCTTACAGCTGTAAAAAGACAGATGACATTGAACAGTATAATATCATTTTCCAATCAGAGTGCATTAAAAACAGAGGGGAACAAAGTAAATTTAGATTAAGCCAATCTAAAAGTAAAATAAACCAAACTTATTAGACTTTAGGAGCCCAACTTTCAGTTCTTATTCTCAATGATTTCAACTGTTAGTCATACAGACAAACTTTTTAAAAAATGAGTATAATTCTTGTCTCAACATTTTCCCTTTAATTAACTCTCTGGTCTAATGTCAGCCAATTGTTTTCAAACGGTGATTAACTTCTGCTCCACTCTGTGAACAATAACCAAGCTGTGTCTCTATAGCAGCTGCCATTTCATACCTGAAGAGGCAAAGGAGATGACTGCCTGCTGGATTGGTATAATAACAGGGGGGCATAAAAATGAAAATGCCCTTGAAATCCTCAATAGACAATGTTAATAACTTCTATCAGCCACATAAATGACTTGTTTCCCTCCATCTCTAGTAGAAAATAAGAGAAAAGGATTATCAATACAATCCTATAAATTAAATTAATCAGAAACTGGGTATTAAGCTACCAAGTTTACTCAAGCCACTATTACTCTATACAACAAATACTTTAGCTCAATTCAGTTTCTAGAGAGTTTGGTGAAGAAAAGAAGTTTGCATGAAGTTATCAACTTATTCATTCTTATTAAACACCTTCATTCATCCAAGCACTGACTGAAGTAGGAACAGGGATAGAAATAAGGTAGTCCTAGACCTTGATATCAAATTAGCCATAGACTCTGTCACAGCTCAAGAAACCAGAAATTCACCTATCCCCTAAAATCAATACAAAATTTTATCCTGAATTCAAGAATTTGAGCAGTCCTTTGACTATGCATATGATCTTTTCTCAGGTATTTTTTTAATGACATTTTCATACACTCATAATAATTCAAAAATTTTTTTAATCACTGAAATCATTTCCCTAAAATTGTTAGGAAAAAAAACCTCAATGCAGTATCTTTACTGATTCTTCCATCTAAAGTCTTGGTTCTACTCAGCACTGTAAGACGCAGCTGAAGTCATCCCCCAATAAACCACCTGGTGTCAATGTTACAATCTACTCTTATCTGGTAGTTTTCATATAGCTGCTGCTGCTGCTAAGTCGCTTCAGTCATGTCCGACTCTGTGCGACCCCATAGACGGCCGCCCACCGGGCTCCCCCGTCCCTGGGATTCTCCAGGCAAGAACACTGGAGTGGGTTGCCATTTCCTTCTCCAATGCATGAAAGTGAAAAGTGAAAGCGAGTTGTTCAATCGTGTCCGACTCTGCGATCCCCTGGACTGCAGCCTACCAGGCTCCTCCGTCCATGGGATTTCCAGGCAAGAGTACTGGAGTGGGGTGCCATTGCTAGAGGTAGCCAAATGCTAGGCATCCAACCACCAAAGTATTTGAATAACTGATCTATTCCTAATTTTTCATCTCAAAATTCTAGTTTAAAGTAGAAACTGAATATCAAGAAATTCTTTCAATTCAAATCCCTTATGTTTTAACTTCATCACCTTCATTCTTCTTGTTTTGTTGTAATGTAGAGAGAATAATGTTTATAACTTTCCATGTCTTGGTCTTGAGAAAAATAGTGGTCCTATTGATTATCACTGGTAATGTTTAGAAATTTATTCTAGATAATAATTCTACCATTTTTGAGATCGATTAATATATTTATTTATTCAATAATTATTCAATAGCTATATGAACCAAATACTATGTTACATACATGGGATGCAATGGTGAGACACAGCCTTATTATCTTGAAACATAATCATACAGATATATGTAGAACTGTGACAAATGATTTTAGACAGGAAGTAACCAGTGTTATAAAAGGCATCACAAAGCATGACTTTTTGAAGGAAATGAGAGAGGCTTTCCTTAGGAAAATGATCCTCAAGCTGAAAAAGAAAGAAGAATTGGTAGACAAGAAAAGCGCTGTCCTAATCAGTGGTAAGAGTATATGCAAAGGCCCTGTGGCAAGAGAAATCATGGATATAAGGCCACTATTCTCCCTGTGTGGTCAGAAATCTCCATGAAAATACTCAAAACTATTTTCATGATAATATAAGATTTTACTTCCATGTTCCACTATAATTCTTTCATGGAGGTGCTGTAAATTTTCTAGTACCAACATAATGTGTGATATTGCAACATAGTTAATGCAGAAGCAGATAAGGATCTAGCCGTCTTTTATTAAGCCAGCTACTAAAGAAATCTGCAGAAATGGAAATCAGAGCCACTGTTTTTACCATTCTTTTTTTAAATTTGGAACAGTATGGTTAATTTTTATTAAAAGACAATAAACATGCAATAGCCATTATTGTTATTTTTAAAAGGAATTATTCCCTTGTGGCTCAGTTGGTAAAGAATCTGCCAACAATGTGGGATACCTGGGTTCGATCCCTGGGTTGGGAAGATCCCCTGGAGAAGGGAAAGGCTACCCACTCCAGTAATCTGGCCCGTAGAATTCCATGAACTGTATGTCCATTGGGTCGCAAAGAGTTGGACATGACTGAGTGACTTTCACTTCACGTCAAAATTTTTTAGTTTCCATTTCTCATTATGGTAAACATCAATAAATAAAACACATAAACACAAAGCTCACTGTCATCCTCAATACATTTTTTTTCTTTTTTTTTTTAATATTGTAGTGGTTTTGCCATACATTGACATGAATCCACCACGGACGTACATGTGTTCCCCATCCTGAACCCCCCTCCTATCTCCCTCCCCATACCATCCCTCTGGGTCATCCCAGTGCATCAGCCCCGAGCACCCAGTCTCATGCATTGAACCTGGACTGGCAATTCATTTCATATATGATAATATACATATTTCAATGCCACTCTCCCAGCCATCCCACCCTCACCCTCTCCCACAGAGTCCAAAAGACTGGTGTATACATCAGTGTCTCTTTTGCTGTCTCACATATAGGGTCATTGCTACCATCTTTCTAAATTCCATATATATGCGTTAGAATACTGTACTGGTGTTTTTCTTTCTGGCTTACTTCACTCTGTATAATAGGCTCCAGTTTCATCCACCTCATTAGAACTGATTCAAATGTATTCTTTTTAAAGGCTGAGTAATAGTCCATTGTGTATATGTACCACAGCTTTCTTATCCATTCATCTGCTGATGGACATCTAGGTTGCTTCCATATCCTGGCTATTGTAAACAGTGCTGCAATGAATATTGGGGTACACGTGTCTCTTTCAATTCTGGTTTCCTTGGTGTGTATGCCCAGCAGTGGGATTGCTGGGTCATATGGCAGTTCTATTTCTAATTTTTTAAGGAATCTCCACACTGTTCTCCATAGTGGCTGTACTAGTTTGCATTCCCACCAACAGTGTAAGAGGGTTCCCTTTTCTCCACACCCTCTCCTACATTTATTGCTTGTAGACTTTTGGATCGCAGCCCTTCTGACCAGTGTGAGATGGTACCTCATTGTGGTTTTGATTTGCATTTCTCTGATAATGACTGATGTTGAGGATCTTTTCATGTGTTTGTTAGCCATCTGGATGTCTTCTTTGGAGAAATGTCTGTTTACTTCTTTGGCCCATTTTTTGATTGGGTCATTTATTTTTCTGCAGGAGTTGCTTGTATATTTTTGAAATTAATTCTTTGTCAGTTACTTCATTCGCTATCATTTTCTCCCATTCTGAAGGCTGTCTTTTCACCTTGCTTATTGTTTCCCTGTTGTGCAAAAGCTTTTAAGTTTAATTAGGTCCCATTTGTTTATTTTTGCTTTTATTTCCATTATTCTGGGAGGTGGGTCCTAGAGGATCCTGCTGTGATTTATGTCAGAGAGTGTTTTGCCTATGTTTTCCTCTAGGAGTTCTATAGTTTCTGGTCTTACATTGAGATCTTTAACCCATTTTGAGTGTATTTTTGTGTATGGTGTTAGAAAGTGTTCTAGTTTCATTCTTTTAAAAGTGGTTGACCAGTTTTCCCAGAACCACTTGTGAAAGAGATTGTCTTTTCTCCATTGTATACTCTTGCCTCCTTTGTCAAAGATAAGGTGTCCATACGTGTATGGATTTATCTCTGGGCTTTCTATTTTGTTCCATTGATCTATCTTTCTTTGTGCCAGTACCATACTGTCTTGATGACTGTGGCTTTGTAGTAGAGCCTGAAGTCAGGCAGGTTGATTCCTCCAGTTCTATTCTTCTTTCTCAAGATTGCTTTGGCTATTTGAGGTTTTTTGTATTTCCATACAAATTGTGAAATTATTTGTTCTAGTTCTCTGAAAAATATCAAGTTGGTATTGGTATTTGAAGCAAATTCTGATTCAAACAGAAAGTGTGGTATCCTCACATAGTGTGGTAGTCTATATAATGATCCCACTGACCCACAAAGTTGTCTATCATCTAATCAAGAAACCTGTGAATATGTTCCTGCACATGGCAAAAGGGACTTTGTAGAAGTGATTTAATTAAGGATCTTGTGATGGAGATATTATCCTGGGTTATCCGGGTAAACTCAAGATAATTCTTTTAAGAGGAAGACAGAGGATAAGAGGATCAGATAAAGCAATGTGACAATGCTAGCAGAGAAGGAACTGGAAAATATTATACTACTGGCTTTAACAATAGTAGAGGATGCAGCCATGAGGCAAAGTATGCAGGCAGCCTCTCAGTTCAGCTCAGTTCAGTCGCTCAGCCGTGTCCAACTCTTTGCGACCCCATGAACTGCAGCACGCCAGGCCTCCCTGTCCATCACCAACTCCCGGAGTTCACCCAAACTCATGTACATTGAGTCAGTGATGCCATCCAGCCATCTCATCCTCTGTCGTCCCCTTCTCCTCCTGCCCCCAATCCTTCCCAGCATCAGAGTCTTTTCCAATGAGTCAACTCTTCGCATGAGGTGGCCAAAGTATTGGAGTTTCAGCTTTAGCATCAGTCCCACCAATGAACACCCAGGACTGATCTCCTTTAGAATGGACTGGTTGGATCTCCTTGCAGTCCAAGGGACTCTCAAGAGTCTTCTCCAACACCACAGTTCAAAAGCATCAATTCTTCAGCACTCAGCTATCTTCACAGTCCAACTCTCACATCCATACAGCCTCTAGAAGCTACTAAACGTAAAGAAACAGATTCTTCCCTATGGCTTCCAGGGAAAAGTCTTTGATTTTAACCTTGTAAGACACATTTCAGACTTCTGACTTCTGTACCTGTAAGAAAATGTTTATTTTTCAAACCACTAAGTCTGTGGTAATTACAGCAGCAATAGGAAATTAACACACTAAATTCCAAGGGACTCACTTTCAGTCTTTCAAAATCCCACACACGGTGAGTCCACCAGAATTCTATGCTCACCACAAAAGCAATATACAAATGGTGCTGTGAGGAATGGCAGACAGGTGTATTGTATGTATCTCCTCTGTTCACACACATACCCCATCATCCCACTGCAAGTTCACTACAAGTTCAAAGATAAAATTAAGAATTTCAAGAGACTGATGAGAGGAAATTAAGCCAAGCATGGGGCCCTTTGAGCACAGGGTCCTGTGCAAACACACAGGCTGCTTGCCTGCCAGTGTTCCTTAGAAGGAGTAATTTCCAACAGTAAAACCAGCTGGTAGGAGTTGAGAAAAATATAGAACTAATTGAAGTACTTGCCAGTACTCAAATCTGTTGTTGTTTATTTTTAATTCAAATTTAGATTCTCTTTGGAATAAAACCAACTCTTCTCTGCTTACAAGTTTATTTTGGAGTTGCAAAAATTTTCTCACTGTATTTCTCTCTGTTTTATCATGTTTTTCTCCTGTATTCCCTGACCCCCCGCCCTCCATTCATCTTGGTTGACCAATCAGATGGACAGAAAGCATAAGGATGCTTTCTTTCTTGTGTCTTTAGTGGAAACCTTAGCAGCAAATAGTAACTGCCCCAAGTCTGTCAGATCAAACCTTGTTTTTATAATACAGGGTTCCAAGCCCTGCTCCATTATTCTTTCAAATACATTCATATATGCACAGAATTTCCAAGTCTGAAGTCCAGAAAGATATGCTTTTTAAAGTTCTGTAATTGATCCTATCACTGCTGTTGAGAAACACTGAGAAACTCCATTATTTCAATGTTTCAGAGAACCAAGATTTAAAGTAGGAAAGAGGCGAAAATCAGTAGCTTTGAAAAGCATTACCAACAGTCACCCAAATAGACAGTGAAGCCAACATAAGCCACATACAAGTTGGCTGCTAAGGTTTCAATATTTTTTATTCCAAAGAAATCAAATGTTCTTTCTGAACTTATGCTTACCAGAGAGGAAGTGTTGGGCGGATAGACAGATTGGGAGTTTGGGATTGACATGTACACACTGCTATATTTAAAATAGCCAATCAACAAGGACTTACACTATTACACAGGGAATACTGCTCAATATTCTGTAATAACCTAAATGGGAAAATAATTTGAAAAAGGATACATGTATATGTACAGCTGAACCACTTTTATATACACCTGAAGGTAAAACAACATTGTTAATCAACTATGCTCTAATATAAAATTTAAAATTTTTTAAAGAAAGAAATTGAATGTTCAGGGGCAAGGAGATGGAGGCAGTTTTTTTTTTTAATTAACAAAATCTGAGAGAAAGGGAAAATTATCTTTGACAATGCAGAGTGAACAAATCTCTGAAACTGATTCAGTTGAGGAACCAAAAGAAAAGTTTCAGAAAACTTTCTGGTATATTCAGTAAAATGCAGTAAAAAGTGGCCAACAAAGCCAGGGAAGCAAAGGAAAAAAAGACAATAAAATGAAAGGACAGTAAATGAGGAGACACAAAAACAACAAAGTAAGATGTAAAAGGAGATAAATATAATCAAAAGATGTTTCAAAGAAACCTGAAATATAATAACCAAACAAAAAAATCTGCATTAATATTTTTTAAGGAGACTAACAACGAAGAAACAAAATGAAAACAATGTGAGGGAGTATAGGATGTAAAGACGGAGAATTAGAATCAAATCAACATTTATGAATATTTTCAAGAAACAAGAATATCTGTAATCAAAGAAACAACCAAGACATGATTGAAAAAATAAGGTAAACCAAAATAAATGAATAAATACAAAGAGACCATTTTTTTATAACTTTTCGGGAAAATTTTTCAAGTAACACAATCAAGGAAAAAACTCTGTGGAAAGGCAGAGGAAACTAAAAAGATTAACCACTAATGAATAAAAAACCAGAAGGACTCCAATAGCTCTAAAATTACATAATGGAAAAATAATGAAGCGATATATATATATATAATTTTCAAGAAATAGAACTTAATCTAATAATTAGGCCCAGTGTAATGCCATTCATTTTTTAAAACAACAGAGAGACTCTCAGATGTACAAGAGCTCAAAAACACAACCTCTGCCCTTCTTGAAAATTTCCTGTGTGATGTGCTTAGTAGCTCAGTTGTGTCTGACTCTTTGTGACCCCATGGACTGTGGACTGTAGCCCACCAGGCTCCTCTGTCCAAGGGGATTCTCCAAGCAAGAAGTGGATTGCCATGTCCTCCTCTGGGGATCTTCTCAACCCAGAAATCGAACCCAGTCTTCTGCACTGAAGGCAGATTCTTTACCATCTGAACCACCAGGGAAGCCCTAAAGATATTAAAATAGTTAAAGAATGGGAAATCTAGGATATAAAGACATAAATAGTGCACTGTGAGAAAAATTTAACAAAGTTAAATGTAAATAACTATAACTATTGTTAGTCGGAGCATCAGTTCAGTTCAGTTGTGTCTGACTCTTTGTGACCCCACGAACCACAGCACGCCAGGCCTCCCTGTCCATCACCAACTCCCAGAGTTCACTCAAACTCATGTCCAGCAAGTCAGTGATGCCATCCAGCCATCTCATCCTCTGTCATCCCCTTCTCCTCCTGCCCTCAATCTTTCCCAGCATCAGGGTCCTTTCCAATGAGTCAGTTCTTCGCATCAGGTAGCCAAAGTACTGAAGTTTCAGCTTCAGCATCAGTCCTTCCAATGAATATTCAGGAGTAATTTCCTTTAGGATGGACTGGTTCGGTCTCCTTCCAGTCCAAGGGCCTCTCAAGAGGCTTCTCCAACACCATAGTTCAAAAGCACTGGAGTGTAAAGTTGAACAAAAATGTCAGAAATCATGATCAAAAGAAGAGATATTGAAGGTAGCAGCTATTCCATTAAGAATGGCTGAATTTCAGATTATAACATTGAGGACTTTCCATTACTTTCCATTACTGCTGCTGCTGCTGCTGCTAAGTCACTTCAGTCGTTTCCAACTTTGTGTGACCCCATGGACAGCAACCCACCAGGCTCCTATGTCCATGAAATTCTCTAGGCAAGAATACTGGAGTGGGTTGCCTTTTCCTTCTCCATTTGCATAATTAGAAAAGATAAAACTAAAGCAAACAACCACATTTCATAAGACTAAGGAAATATTTTTTAAAAGATGAAGGACTCAAGATAAAATATTTGAGTGTAGTACAAAAAGTTTATAGTTCTCCATTATAATACAAAGATTCTCAAACTGAATTAAGAAACATAATCTAAATATATGCTGTTTCCAAGAGGCATACCTAAAATAAAATGGCACTAAAATGTTTTTAAAAGATAGGCAAAGATTTATCAAAATGAGAACAAACTGCTTGTAACTAAAATTAAATAGAATCAAGAATTGATTGTCCTACTTTAACAGGATTTTACTATTTCAGTAAATTCTTACTCAGAAAAATAAAGTTTCAAAATAACATTACTGTTTATTTTATGAACTCATTAAAATCCATTTATCCAAACAAAAGACAGCCCAACCTGCCTCTTCTTTGGACACAGCTCCCTCCTCAAGAAAAGAGTTAAGTAGGCAAACTCCTCTGTTATCAAACAACTGTTTGCTTATTAAGACTTCCTTCAAAACTCTCATCTTGCTTTGTCCATCAATCCTAAATTATAATATCAAAACTCTGCACAAATATATTCAGATTCCTTCATTCAATATGTACCTTAACCAAACCAAAAAAACACCTTAAATATTCACCAATAGGTGCTTTCTATTTTATTGCCATTAAGTAATAAACTCATCTTCAATTGAACAATATCATTTGAGCGTTATGTTCTGAAATTGGTCTCAAAGAGTTAATACCAATTATCAGTTAAACTAAATGATAATAAAAAAAATAGTTCAGTGTTATTTTACGTTGATAAAAAGATATTATTCACAACAGTGTACACAACAGTCACAAATCTTTAAGAGCTAAAAAACAAATTGTCAAATATAAATCAAGTTCAGACCATTAAATGAAGAAATTGAAACAAAATAGTTTCTGCACAGGGAGAATTGTTGACAAATCAAGTGGTCAAGAAAGAAGACAAATGGCAGACAAATGAAAACTGAAAAGTCAGAACAATAATTTCAGGCAAAAATCAATGCTTTGGCAAAAATCAATGCTTTGGCAAAACAACAGACTGATTCCAAATAGGAAAAGGAGTACGTCAAGGCTGTATATTGTCACCCTGCTTATTTAACTTCTATGCAGAATACATCATGAGGAACGCTGGGCTGGAAGAAGCACATGGTAGAATCAAGATTGCCGGGAGAAATATCAATAACCTCAGATATGCATTTGACACCACCCTTATGGCAGAAAGAGAAGAGGAACTCAAAAGCCTCTTGATGAAAGTGAAACGGGAGAGTGAAAAAGTTGGTTTAAAGCTCAACATTCAGAAAACCAAGATCATGGCATCTGGTCCCATCACTTCATGGGAAATAGATGGGGAAACAGTGGAAACAGTGGCAGACTTTATTTTGGGGGGCTCCAAAATCACTGCATATGGTGATTGCAGCCATGAAATTAAAAGACGCTTACTCCTTGGAAGGAAAGTTATGACCAACCTAGATAGCATTTTCAAAAGCAGAGACATTACTTTGCCAACAAAGTCCGTCTAGTCAAGGCATTGGTTTTTCCAGTGGTCATGTATGGTTGTGAGAGTTGGACTATAAAGAAAGCTGAGAGCCGAAGAATTGATGCTTTTGAACTGTGGTGTTGGAGAAGCCTCTGGAGAGTCCCTTGGCCTGCAAGATCTAACCAGTCCATCCTAAGGAAAATTAGTCCTGAATATTCATTGGGAGGACTGATGTTGAAGCTGAAACTCAATACTTTGCCCACCCGATGCGAAGAACTGACTCATTGGAAAAAACCCTGATGCTGGGAAAGATTGAAGGCAAGAGGAGAAGGGGACAACAGAGGATGAGATAGTTTGATGGCATCATCAACTCAATGGACATGAGTTTGAGTGAACTCCAGGAGTTGGTGATGGACAGGGAGGCCTGGCGTGCTGCAGTCCATGGAGTTGCAAAGAGCCAGACACAACTGAGAGACTGAACTGAACTAAGTAGTTAACAATATCTCATCATGGCTTTGATTTGCATTTCTCTAATAATTAGCTATAAGCATTTTTTTATCCTATTGACCATCTGTATGTCTTCTCTGGGAAAATATCCATTCAGGTCTTCTCTTCATTTTTAATTGGACTGTTTGTTTTTTTGATATTGAGTTTTAAGAACTGTTTGTATATTTTGAATATAAACCCCTTGTGGGTCACATCATTTGCATTCATTCTATGTTTTATCAATGGTTTCTTTTGTTGCGCAAAAGCTTTATTTGTGCTTTTATTTCTTAACATTTTAGAAAAATGACCCCAAAAAATTACTGTAGTTTATGTCAGAGTGTTCTGCCTATGTTGTCTTCTATGAATTTTATGATTTTGAGAATTATATTTGGTCTTTAAACCATTGAGTTTGTTTTTATACATAGTATAAGGAAACATTCTAATCTCCTTTTACATGTAGCCATCCAGTTTTTCCAAGTGTCACTTATTGAAGAGACTGTCTTTACTGTATTCTTGCCTCCTTTGTCATAAATTAATTGACCAAAAATGCACATGTTTATTTCAGGCCTCTCTATTCTGTTCCATTCATCTATGAGCCTGCTTTTGTGTCAGTACCATGCTGTTTTGTTCATTGTAGCTTTCTATTATGCTTTGAAGTTTGGAGCATGATACCTCCAGCTTTGCTGCCTTTTCTCAAATTTTCATTGGCTATTTGGAGTCTTTTATTATTTCCAAATAAATCTGTTCTATTTCTGTGGAAAAAATATTTTGGGTATTTTCATAAGGATTGTACTAAACCAGAGGGATGGTATGGGGAGGGAGGAGGGAGGAGGGGGAGGGAGTTCAGGATGGGGAACACGTGTACACCTGTGGCAGATTCATGTTGATATATGGCAAAACCAATACAATATTGTAAAGTAAAAAAAATTTTTTTAAAGAAAAAAAAATAAATCTGTAGATTGCTTTAGATAGTACAGCCATCTTAACAATATTAATTCTTCCAAATTAGGAACACAGATATCTTTCCATGTATTAGTAGCATCTTCAACTTCCTCTATCAATGTTTCATATTTTGTAGATTATAGGTCTTTTACTTCCTTGGTTAAGTTTATTCCTAAGGATTTTATGCTTTCTGATACATTTTAAATGAGAATTATCTTAATTTCTCTTTCTGATAGTTCATTATTGTTGCTGTTATTCAATCACTAAGTCATGTTCAACTCTTTGCAACTGCCTGGACTGCAGCATGCCAGGTTTTGTTATCCTTTACCATTTCCCAGAGTTTGCTCAGATTCATGTCTATTGAGTCTGTGATGCTATCTTACCATCTCATCCACTGCCTCACTCTTCTCCTTTTGTCTTCAATCTTTCCCAGCATCAGAGTCTTTTCCAATGAGTCAGCCCTTCACATCAAATGGCCAAAATATTGGAGCTTCAGTTTTAGCATAAGTCCTTCCAATGAATATTCAGGGTTGATTTCCTTTAGGATTTTCTGGCTTGATCTCCTTGAAGTTCAAGGGATTCTCAACTGTCTTCTCCAGCACCACCATTTGAATGCATCAGTTCTTCAGCATCCATCCTTCTTTATGGTCCAACTCCCACATCCATACATGACTATTGGAAAAACCATAGCTTTGACTATATGGACCTCTGTCAGCAAAATGATGTCTCTGCTTTTTAATACTCTAAGTTTGTCATAGCTTTCCTTCCAAGGAACAAGTGTATTTTAATTTCATGGCTGCAGTTACTGTCCACAGTGATTTTGAAGCCCAAGAAAATAAAATCTGTGACTGCTTCCACTTTTTTCACATCTATTTGCCATGAAATGATGGGACTAGATGCCATAATCTTAGATTTTTGAATATTGAGCTTTAAGTCAGCTTTTTCCACTCTCCTTTTTTTTTTAAAGAGGCTCTTTAATTCCTCTTCACTTTCTGCCATTAGAGTGCTATTATCTGCATACCCAAGGTTGTTGATATTTCTCCTGGAAAACTTGATTCTAGCGACTCTTGCAGCCTGGCAATTCACATGATGTACTCTGCATATAAGCTAAATAAACAAGGTGACAGTATACAGCCTTGACATACTTCTTTCCCAATTTGGAACCAGTCTGTTCTCGGTCTAATTCTAAGTATTGCTTCTTGACCCACATACAGATTTCTCAGGAGACAGGTAAGGTGATATGGTATTCCCATCTTCAAGAATTTTCCAGTTTGTTGTGATCCACACAGTCACTTTAGCATAGTCGATGAAGCAGATGTTTTTTCCTGAAATTCTCTTTCTTTTTCTATGATCTAACAGATGTTGGCAATTTGATCTCTGGTTCCCCTGCCTTTTCTAAATCCAACTTGTACATCTGAAAGCTCTTGGTTCTTGTTGAAGCCTAGCTTGAAGGATTCTGAGCATTACCTTGCTAGCATGTGAAATGAGTGCAATTGTGTGGAAGTTTGAACATTTATTGGCATTGCTCTTCTTTGGGATTGGAATGAAAACTGACCTTTTGCAATCCTGTTGCCACTGATGAATTTCCAAATTTGCTGGCATATTGAGTGCAGCACTTTAACAGCATCATCTTTTAGGATTTCAAGTAGTTCAGCTGGAATCCCATCACCTCCACTAGCTTTGTTCATAGTGATGCTTCCTAAGGCCCACTTGACTTCACACTCCAGGATGTCCGGTTCTAGGTGATTAATCATACCATCATGGTTATCCAGGTCATTAAGATCTTTTTTGTAGAGTTCTTCTGTGTATTCTTACCACCTCTTCTTGATATCTTTTACTTCTTTTAGGTCCATACCATTTCTGTCCTTTATCGAGCCCATCTTTGCATGAAATGTTTCCTTAGTATCTCTAATTTTCTTGAAGAGATCTCTGATGCTAAGTCGTGTCTGACTCTGTGCGACCCCATAGATGGCAGCCCACTAGGCTCCCCTGTCCCTGGGATTCTCCAGGCAAGAACACTGGAGAACTCCAATACATGAACTCCAATGCATGAAAGTGAAAAGTGAAAGTGAAGTCGTTCAGTGGTATCTGACCCTCAGCGACCCCATGGACTGCAGCCTTCCAGGCTCCTCCATCCATGGGATTTTCCAGGCAAGAGTACTGGAGTGGGTTGCCATTGCCTTCTCCAGTCTTCAGTATATAGCCTCATCCATATTGTCATCACTGTCACCCCCAAAGTCCTCCCCATTGTCAAAATATGACATGATGTATTCAGTTTCCTCTTCATGTTCTTCTTCATCCCTTTCTTACAGATTTTTATTTCTTTTCCACTAAGAGAAGACTCTTTAAAGTTTCTTTTAGAGTAGGGTTAGTATCAAGGAACTCTTAGCTTTTGCTTATTGAGTTCCTTTTCTCTCCTTTGATTCTAAATGATAACCCCACTAAGTAGAGTATCCTAAGTTGCAGATGTTTCCCTTTCAGGACTATGAATATATCATGTCACTTCCTTCTGGCCTGCAAAGTTTCTGTGGAAAGTTCAGTTGATGGTCTTAAGGAGATTCTTTTGTGTATGACTCTTTGTTTTTCTTCTGTTACTTTTAAAATGAAAAAGTAGTAGCACTTGCTACTTTTGAAATTAAAACTGGAGATGGTTTTGATCACTACCTCCTGAACAATGTTATGAACCTCCATCCACAGTTCTTCAGGCACTCTATCAAATCTAATCCCTTGAATCTATTTATCTAATTTTTGCCATTTTGTTATGTCTTAGTGTGGGTCTGATTGGGTTCATTTTATTTGGGACCTTGAGTGCCAAATAAATGTCAAATAATTCCTGTGCCTAGACATCTGTTTTCTCCTTCTGGTTTATGAAATCCTCATTAATTTCCTCAAATACATTTTCTATCCCCTTCTCTACCTCTTCTCCTTCTGGGACTCCTATAATATGAATGTTGGTCTTCTTATTATTATCCCAGGGCTCTCTTAAACTGTTTTTATTTTTGTTCATTTGTTTCTCTTTTTGTTGTTCTGAATCAATGATTTTTATTATTCTATTTTCCAGATCACTTGTGCATTCTATAACTTAGTTTTGCTATTCACTCTATTATTTTTTACTTTAGTTAATGAATTCTTCACTTTTGGTTGGATCTTTTTATATTTTCTATTTCTTTGTTAAAACTTTCACTGTGTTCATCTATTCTTTTTTCCTAATTCAGTTAACATTCTTATTACCAATGCCTTGAATTCTTTACCTGGTAAATTACTTATTTCTGTCTTCTTGTTTGTTTTTTCAAGGGGTTTCTCTCTAAGATCAGTTCCTTCTTTTCACTTAGCTTGATTTTCTCTGCCTCTATGAATCTAGGTGAAACAGTTAACTATTGCAGTCTTGAAGGGGTGTTCTTTTGTGTGAGGCATTTCTGTATAGACTGCCTGTGCTCAATGCCTTTGGTAGCACAGCTGGATTTGACATATATGCAAGTCACATCTTTCCTCGGGGTGCGCTGACAGCTATCACCTTAGTGGAGGTGACACTGGAGATGAAAGAGCTGGAGTAGGAGCCGGGTATGAGGTGGGACTCCCCCTCTGCTGTCTGGCCTTCACTGCCTGTGTCTAATCCCAGGTTGCTAGAGCCAAAGCTCTGAAGGTCATGCCCAAGTTGCCTCTGTTTTCATTAAGGGTGTAGTTTCCTCTCTCCTAGCACCGATACCCTCACCCTTGGTTGGGGGTGGGGTGGGGGGGTGGCACTGAACCAAGGGGGACCCTGTGAGAGCTTTCAGCTCATATTGGCTATAGAAGTCCAAGCTATATCCAATGCACTGCCTATGCAGGTGCCAGAAATTGTTTCTCTCACTCTGCTCAGATATCCTTTGTCCCATCCAGCCTCTGCACAGACTCTGCCATGCCCACTCTGTTGTAGAACAATACTTCAGGGCAGGCAGAGTCTGCCTGGACTTTTGGCATATACTGGGGCATGAGCAGTGGTAGAGTGCCTACCACCAGAGTTCTGGGTTGCTTCTGAGGCACTGCTTGAGTAAGCACCAACAATGGCCACAACTGCCTCCTCAGGCTCCACTCAGGACCAGGTCACCCCAGTGTCCCACAGCCAAATCTGCTCACTGGTGAAAGGAGCAGCCCTAGATCTAGCGCCATGTGGAGCTGTAATGTGGAGTAAAGAGACTTGCAGCATTCACACAACTAAGGATGGGGCACAGATGGGGCATGCACTAATGCAGTCATGGGAAACAAGTTAGCCAGCTCCATGGTTTCAATTCACCTTTTCCATGTAAGCCAGTGTGCGCACACTCCTCACAGGAAGAGTCCAGGCTCTTTACGGCCCTCCTGTTAGTCCCAACAGTCCTCCCTCCAGTCAAGGGGGCTTGTCTTTGCTGTGTAGGTCCCCAGGACTGGGGCATTCACTCCATGGCTCTAAGCACTCACTCCCCCTGCTGGGCCTCTAGTTGGGTATTCTCCTGTTTCCTCTGAGTCCCCTCCCAGGGGCATAGGTCCCAATCCAATCACTTATAGTCCCTCCCTATTCAATTACATGTAAGTCTTTCCTGTAGCCTTGGTTGTATGAGAGTCTTTCTGCCAGTTCCCACTTATTTTTCAGTGTGAATTGTTCCATGTGTAAATGGATTTAATATATTCATGTAGGGAGGTAAGTTCCATATCCTCCTACTCCACCATCTTGATCCAGCCTCATCTAATAATTATCAGTCTACAGATATAGATTAAACTCTGTAGCTTACAAAAGAAAATAGTATCTTCCCAAATGTATTTAGAATAGTGATTTCTAAAAAAACTGAAATTATACCATTCCCATAATAGAGAAATCTCAAATTCTCAAAGCAAATGCTATTCAAAACACAACCAGTGGTCACAGTGCCATAGAGCAGGAAATTAATAATTTATTTCAGCTAATCAAAATGAAAATGTAAAACATCCACCTATACAGTTATTAACTTAAAGAGCAAATTAAAATAACAATTACACATCATGTAGAAAAAAAAATAAAATAGGAGAACTATTAACCAATGCTTATGGGTTATAGCCAAAGCTATTTTCATCATAATAAAAGCTTACTATTTTCCATAAATGGCTGCTAAGCACATTACATGCATATTCTTATTTAATTTTAATATCTCATTAAGGGAAGTATCACTACTATCTTTAGTTTATATACACTGAAACTGAGGCTTAGAAAGCATAACTTTGAAAAATGATATTGAATTTATTGTGGGAATCAATTAACACATCTTCTAGATCAAAGTAGGAAAACCATGTACATAATCATTGCAATAGATGTCCCAAAACTGCGCTTAGTAAAATTCAGTATTCATTCCTTTAAAAATTTTAAAGCAATTTCATGAATTAGAAATAGTATTTTTAGCATTATTTACTAGAATATGTTATCTATGTAAAGCCAAGGGCAACATCATACTTAAAAGTGAAACCCAAGAGAAGCATTTCCCGAAGTTTTTGTCATACAAGATTTTTTTCGAAAAAGATCAAGGGTTCTGCAGTAATGTAAATGTGGAGAATCTGAATACTGTAAACCCTCCTTCCCTGTGTCACAGTATATGGGCATACTGGCCCTGGGAATCCCTGAAGTTAAAGAAAAATAAACTTTATTTAACCCTGTGTTTCTCTAAGTTACTCAGTCACAAAACACTGGTCCAAAGTATCATCTTTAACACTGGTCCAAAGTGTCATCTGTAACACTGGTCCAAAATATCAAGCAGAAGGTTGAATGCTAAAGAATTGATGCTTTTAAGCTGTGGTGTTGGAGAACACTTAAGAGTCCCTTGGACTGCAAGGAGATCAAACCAGTCAATCCTAAAGGAAATCAGTCTTGAATATTCATTAGAAGGACTGATGCTGAAGCTGAAGCTCCAGTACTTTGGCCACCTGATGTGAAGAGCTGACTCATTGGAAAAGATCCTGATGCTGAGTAAGATTGAAGGCAGGAGGAGAAGAGGACAACAGAGGATGAGATGGTTGGATGGCATCATTGACTCAATGGACATGAGTTTGAGCAATTCCGAGAGATGGCGAAAGACAAGAAAGCATGCTGCAGTCCATGGGGTCACAAAGAGTCGGACACAACTGAGGGACTGAACAACAACAAAAGTATTATCTATTCTGCTTAGCACTAGGGGAAAGGCATTCCTTTTAAACCACAAAGCCAAACAAAGCTGCCTATAATCATCACATTTATCAGTATTCTAGATCTGTGGTCTACAAAATTAAACAAAACAAAAATGAGTCAGGTCATATACTATGAATACTCTTGTTAAATGTACACATAAAAATGACTGGAGGAAAACACACCAAAATGATATTAGTTATCTCTGTGTGATCAAATGACAGCTGATTTTACTTTCACCTTTGAATTTCCTATATTTTCTACAATAATCACATATTGTTTTATAATAACAAAATATTTTATTAAAACAGCATGTTGAGACTGTCCAAACATAGAAAGTTTACCCAAAACAAATCATGAAAACTAGATACGGTCAAAAAACTGATAAAACCAATACTAAGCATTTCTGAGACTATCAACTAAAACCTGTTCAATTGGCCTTGTATCCTAAGCTCACTCTGTATATAGAAATGAGTACAATTATCAGCAAAGAGAATTTTGTTACAAATAATAAAGAAATAATCTGACCCAAATAACCCAGAATTAATTCAAGTAGAAAAACAAAGCAAATTCAGCTGGAAAAGGACTAATGGCTTAACAAAGAACAAATCTGGAATTGAGTATTTGAAATTTTCAAAAAGAAGGGAAAGAAACCATAAAAATATAGCATCTGAAAAGAGAAGAACCAAAAGATATGTCAAATTTGAAGCCTAATTTGCTTCTATCCTCACTCATTTTTGCATTGTTTTTTTATCTATTGCCAAATTAATCGTTGTTAGCACTCCAACTAGAGAAATATTCATTAATTCCTTTTCTATATATCATTACAATAACTAGAGTCAGAGGTTGTCAACTGGTAAGTTAATTCCAAAATTAATCAACAACAAGTTACTTAGAATTAAGTGACAATTCAGAATGAAAGGTGAAGTGGGTTAAGAGGAATGGTTTGGGTTGTAAAAGAAAATAACAATATGGTACTTGTTTTTAATGAATTATAATTGACTTTCAGGTAAGAAAAAAATCCTTAAAACCACTAGGAAAAAAGTGTCAAAGAAATGTAAGTACTAGTAAAACTCGACATTAAAATGGGCATTTTTCTATCTCCATTTTATCTGAGACTCAAAAGATTCAGAACAGAATAAGAGATGGCAAGTACTCCCACATTTCAAATCAAGTGGTAAGTCAACTACATGAAAATTACAAGAGATAGTAATAAAATAGAATACTGAAGTGGGTAGCTCCCTTCTCCAGAAAATTTTTCCATCCCAGGGATAGAACCCAGGTCTCCCACATTGCAAGCAGATGCTTTATCAGCTAAGCCACAAGGGAAGCCCAAGAATACTGATGTGGGTAGCCTATCCCTTCTCTAGCAGATCTTCCCGACCCAGGAATCAAAGCAGGGTCTCCTGCATTGCAGGTGGATTCTTTACCAGCTGAGCCACCAGGGAAGCCCAAGATACTAATAATTGAAAAACAATTTTTCAAACCTTACCACCTTGACCTCCTAAAATGTATAAAAAAGAACTCAAGTTAAAGTAGGGGGACAAAAGACCATTTCTCTGGAAAAGAAAGGTAAAATCCTGTGCACCACCATGTTCACTGCAGCATTATTTACAATAGAAAAGATATGAAAATAACCTAAGTATCTATCAGTGAAGGAATGGATAAAGATATTGTGAGTTATACATATACAACAGAATATTACTCAACCTTTAAAAAAGAATGACATTGTGCCTTTTTTGACATTGATGGACCTTGAGGGCATTACACTAAATGAAATGTCAGACAAAGAAAGATAAACATTGTATAATCTCTTTTATGTGAAAATCAATAAACCAACCAAGCTCACAGATATAGAAAACAGACTAGTGGATGTCAGAGGTGGGTGTAAGGGGAGGTGTGGGAGAAATGAGTGAACCACATTTGCTTTTGTTTTTGTTTAAATACATTGAATTTTTTCTTTAATTCTATGGCTTTTCTCTCCATTATCCCCTATCCTCATGCAGAAATGGAGGAAGGACTTTGGGCACCTATTATATAACTGGATATTTATCCCCCAAACAGTGACAGACTTTATTTTCTTGGGCTCCAAAATCACTGCAGATGGTGACTGCAGCCATGAAATTAAAAGACGCTTGTTCCTTGGAAGGAAAGCTATGATAAACCTAGACAGCATATTCAAAAGCAGAGACATCACTTTACCAACAAGCATCAATATAGTAAAAGTTATGGTTTTTCCAGTAGTCATGTATGGATGTGAGAGTTGGACCAGAAAGAAGGCTGAGTGCCAAAGGATTGATGCTTTCAAACTGTGTTGCTGGAGAAGACACTTGAGAGTACCTTGGACATCAAGAAGATCAAACCAATCAATCCTAAGGAAATCAACACTAAATATTCATTGGAAGGACGAATGCTGAAACTGAAACTCCAATACTTCGGCCACCTGATGCAAAGAGTTGACTCAATGGAAAAGACCCTGATGCTGGGAAAGACTGAGGGCAGGAGGAGAAGGCAGAGACAGAGGATGAAATGGTTGGATAGCATCATCAATTCAATGGACATGAGTTTGAGCAAACTCTAGGAGACAGTGAAGGACAGGGAAGCCTGGCATGCTGCAGTCCATGGGGTCACAAAGAGTCATGCCCAACCAAGTGACTGAACAACAACAAAAGTTCAAGACACAAGGGTTTAGTGTTTGACCCATCTCTGGGAAGTGTTAGGGCCAAAACCACTGTAGTAACCCAGACATGAGGTGCTACAGGAATTAGCTACTCCTGTTTTACAAAGAGAGAATATTCCTAAAGCATTCTAGTAATTTCACTACTGCTCTATTTCCACCTTTATCCATCAATTGATCTTGATCTATCCTATTCTCCTGTTTACCTACTTTCAGTTCACTTACTCAAATTTAATTCCATGCTCCACCTCTTCTACCACTCCCATGCCTCAAGGTATTTCATATAAACAGGAAAAATTCTTTTCTTTCATCCTATATGCTTCCATTTTGTCTGCCCATCCAATAAAGATTGAACTTATTTTCCATCATTTAAAAGCTCAAGGATATAATTTACATTCATGAAGTGGTTTTATGAAGGTTTCTAATAATACAAATGATCTTTTCCATTGAAGGTTATAAGTGTTTTTCTTCATACTGTAGACTAAAAAAATTAGTCACAACCTGAAAGTAGAGAGTTATTTTATTGGGTATGAATGTTAAGGACTCTGAGTGAGGGAGACAGCATCTCAGTAGCCCTGAGAAAACTGCCCGAAGGAGGTAGAAGTGGGATTCAGGCTATATACAAGTTTGCACCAAAGTGGACAGTCTGGACATCAAAGATTATTGTTAAAGTAAGGAAAACCTGATATCAAGTTAAAGAATTTAATATCCTTCTATGTATGGGAAGATGTAAGCCTCTGGGCTCACTGAATTCATTCCTTTTATATGCACCTCAACTATTTGGAGCCAAATCCAGTTTGTTGATTGTTTACATCCTTAATTCTTTGTTCACTGCAAGGGGTGCCAAGTGCGGAAGATGGCTGCTTGTTGCATCCCCCCAGGCTCCAGCAATCACTGTGCAGGGTGGTGGCATCTGTTGGATCACAGGCATTGTGTTCCCTTTTGAGAGCATTCATTCACATTTGGAGACCCCAAATCACTGATGGCTGTGACATTTTTTGCCCACTGATATGGCAGGAAATATTTCATTTCACAATACAAAATATGAAAATGGCTCTGATTCCATATCAACTTCTTCACTGGATCATAGGGGGCTTCCTGAATGGCTCAGTGGGTAAAGAATCTGCCTGAAATTCAGGAGACACAGGAGACACAGGTTCTATCCCTGGGTTGGGAGATCCCATGGAGAAGGAAATGGCAACCCACTCCAGTATTCTTGCCTGAAAAATCCCATGGGCAGAGGAGCTTGGTGGGCTACAGTCAAAAGGGTCACAAAGAGTTGTATGCCACAACTAAGTACACATGCATTAAATCACTAGTTCAAGTAAGATTAGATTTAATCACATGTTAAAGAAAAAATGTAAGAAGTACCTTATCTATTCTGTCTTCATTTCAGTTACTTAAATACCCTTGTCTGTAACTTCAGAGAGTAACACTCAGAAAGTGATAAAAGTTCCCCCAAAATTCAAAGATAAGTAACCAGCTCACGTAAAACACATTCCTTTCACCTTTGTGGTTTTATTTTGTACACTTGCAAGCCAAGAAGGAATCAAATAAAAACACTTCTGACAAAATTTTACTTCAACCAGTTTGCATTAAAGTACTAAATTGGAAAATCAGTGAGAATGGCAACTCCATTAAAACAATTACAAATCAGAGATATGAGTGCCAGAAACACAGATTAAGGTGACATGTGGGTTTTCATTGTTATTTTAAGGGTTTGGGTTTGTTGTTTTCAGATCTCATGATTTCAATTGCCAAACCAGTGATACAACTGCAGAACAGAACTGCCAGAAACCTTCCAGAACTGAATTTTGGCATCTCACAGATGATCATGTTAGACAATTGAAGCTTCAGAAACTTTTGTTTTTCCAGAAACCTATGAACTGAGCCAGGCTTCCCTTGTGGCTCAGACAGTAAAAAATCTACCTTCAGTGCAGGAGACCTGGGTTCCATCCCTGAGTTAGGAAGAAACCTTGGAGAAGGGAATGGCAATGCACTCTCGTATTCCTGCCTGGAGAATTCCATGGACAGGAGAGCCTGGTGGGCTACAGTCCATGGGGTCTCAAAGAGATACTGAGCAGCTTTCATATGACATGACATGAACTGAGTCATTCTCTAGTATAAGCTCAAAAGCCATGAATTTGATCCACTAACCATTCTGGAAACACAAATACCATAATTCACTGAAAAAAAGCATATACCAGAACATGAAAATATTCAACATTCTATAACAGAGCTCTCCACATGATTCATTTTGTCAAGGGTTCAAAATAATTTAACAGCATTCAATGCACAGGAGACCAAAAGAATTTTTCTAAAATCACTATTACTACTTTTACATTTACTTTAAGAATTGCAGGGGTAGATTAATTCAAAAACAAAATTCTTTTTTTAAACTTTTATCTTTGACCTGAACTCTGAGGCTGTAGGTTAAGTAAAATTATTTTTGGCTTTGAAATAAAATTGACAAACAAAAATTGTATAATGAGTGAATTTAACTCAGAAGACCATTACATCTACTACTGTGGGCAAGAATCCCTTAAAAGAAATGGAGTAGCCATCATAGTTAACAAGAGTCCAAAATGCAGTACTTGGATGCAGTCTCAAAAAATGACAAAATGATCTCTGTTCGTTTCCAGGGCAAACCATTCAATATCACGGTAATCCAAGTCTATGCCCTGAACAGTAATGCTGAAGAAGCTGAAGTTGAACAGTTCTATGAAGACTTAAAAGACCTTCTAGAACTAACACGAAAAAAAAGATATCCTTTTTATTATACAGGACTGGAATGCAAAAGTAGGAAGTCAAGAGATACCTGGAGTAGCAAACAAATTTGGCCTTGGAGTACAGAATGAAGCAGGGAAAAGGCTAATAGAGTTTTGCCAAGAAAATACACAGGTCATAGCAAACACCCTTTTCCAACAACATAAGAGAAGACTCTACACATGGACATCACAAGATGGTCAGCACCGAAATCAGATTGATTATATTCTTTGCAGCCAAAGATGGAGAAGCTCTATACAGTCAGCAAGAACAAGACAAGGAGCTGACTGTGGCTCAGATCATGAACTCCGTATTGCCAAATTCAGACTTAAATTGAATAAAGCAGGGAAAACCACTAGATCATTCAGGTATGACCTAAATCAAATCCCTTACAATTATACAATGGAAGTGACAAATAGATTCAAGGGATTAGATCTGTTAGACAGAGTGCTAAAGAACTATGGATGGAGGTTTGTGATATTGTATAGGAGGCAGTGATCAAAACCATACCCAAGAAAAAGAAATGCAAAAAGGCAAAATGGTTGTCTGAGGAAGCCTTAGAAATAGCTGAGAAAAGAAGAGAAGCTGAAGGCAAAGGAGAAAAGAAAGAGATACACATTTAAATGCAGAGTTCCAAAGAATAGCAAGGAGATATAAGAAAGCCTTCCTATGTGATCAATGCAAAGAAATAGAGGAAAACTATAGAATGGGAGAGACTAGAGATCTCCTCAAGAAAATTAGAGATACCAAGGGAACATTTCATGCAAAAATGGGCTCGATAAAGGACAGAAATGGTATGGCCCTAACAGAAGCAGAAGATATAAAAAAGAAGTAGCAAGAATACACAGAAGAAATATACAAAAAAGATCTTCATGACGCAGATAACCACAATGGTGTGATTACTCACCTAGAGCCAGACATTTTGGATTGCAAAGTCAAGTGGGCCTTAGGAAGCATCACTACGACAAAGCTCGTACAGGTGATGGAATCCCAGCTGAGCTATTTAAAACTGCAAAAGATGATGCTGTTGAAGTGCTCCACTTAATATGCCAACAAATTTGGAAAACTCAAAAGTGGCCGCAGGACTGGAAAAGGTCAGTTCTCATTCCAATCCCAAAGAAAGGCGATGCCAAAGAATGTTCAAGCTCCCTCACAATTGCACTCATCTCACACACTAACAAAGTAATGCTGAAAATTCTCAAAGCCAGGCTTCAACAGTATATGAACCATGAAATCCAGATGTTCAATCTGAATTTAGAAAAGGCAGAGGAACCAGAGATCAAATTGCCAACAACCGTTGGATCATAGAAAAAGCACGAGAAAAACATCTACTTCTGCTTTATTGACTATGCCAAAGCCTTTGTGTGGATCACAATAACCTGTGGAAAACTCTTCAAGAGATGGGAATACCACACCACCTGACCTGCCTCCTGAGAAATCTGTATGCAGGTCAAAAAGCAATAGTTAGACTGGACACGGAACAACAGACTGGTTCCATATATGGAAAGGAGTACGTCAAGGCTGTATCTTGTCACCCTGTTTATTTAACTTCTATGCAGAGTACATCATGAGAAATGTTGGACTGGAGAAAGCACAGGCTGGAATCAGGATTGCTGGGAGAAATATCAATAACCTCAATATCAATATTTAATATCAATATTGAAATATATAATTCAATATCAACATTCAATACCATATTGAAATATCAATATGCAAAGGACACCAGCCTCATGGCAAAAAGTGATGAACTAAAGAGCCTCTTGATGAAGGTGAAAGAGGAGAGTGAAAAAGTTGGCTTAAAACTCAACATTCAGAAAACTAAAATCATGGCATCCCATCCCATCACTTCATGGAAAATAGATGCGGAAATAATGGAAACAGTGAGAGACTATGTTTTTCGGCTCCAAAATCACTGCAGATGGTGACTGCAGCCATGAAATTAAAAGACACTTGCTCCTTGGAAGAAAGGCTATGACCAACATAGACAGCATATTGAAAAGCAGAGACATTACTTTGCCAACAAAAGTCCATCTAGTCAAAGCTACGGTTTTTCGAGTAGTTATGTTTGGATGTGAGAGTTGGACTATTAAAAAAAAACTGAGAACCAAAGAATTGATGCTTTTAAACTATGGTGTTGGAGAAGACCCTTGAGAGTCACTTGGGCTGTAAGGAGATCCAACCAGTCAATCCAAAGGAAATCTGTCCTGAATATTCATTGGAAGGACTGATGCTGAAGCTGAAACTCCAAAACTTTGGCCACCTGATGCAAAGAACTGACTCATTGGAAAAGACCCTGATGCTGGGGAAGATTGAAGGTGAGAGAAGAAGGGAATGACAGAGGATGAGATGGTTGGATGGCATCACCGACTCAATGGATGTGAGTTAGAGTAAACTTCAGGAGTTGGTGATGGACAGGAAGCCTGGCGTGCTGCATGGGGTCACAAAAATTTGGACATGTATGAGAGACTGAACTGAATTGAAGGTGAAGAAAAAACTTTTCTCTTTAAGGAGAAATAGCAAACCATAATATGAGAGAAGAAAGAAGGACCAGAGGCTGTGTGAGTAGGCAGAATACAGGTGTGTGGACAGAACAGAGTGAAATGCCTCAGTTCAGTTCAGTTCAGTCGCTCAGTCGTGTCCGACTCTTTGCGACCCCATGAATCGCAGCATGCAGGGCTTCCCTGTCTATCACCAACTTCCGGAGTTCATCAGACTCACGTCCATTGAGTCAGTGATGCCATTCAGCCATCTCATCCTCTGTCGTCCCCTTCTCCTCCTGCCCCCAATCCCTCCCAGCATCAGAGTCTTTTCCAATGAGTCAACCCTTCGCATCAGGTGGCCAAAGTATTGGAGTTTCAGCTTCAGCATCAGTCCTTCCAATGAACACCCAGGACTGATCTCCATTAGAATGGACTGGTTGGATCTCCTTGCAGTCCAAGGCACTCTCAAGAGTCTTCTCCAACACCACAGTTCAAAAGCATTGATTCTTCGGTGCTCAGCTTTCTTCACAGTCCAACTCTCACATCCATACATGACCACTGGAAAAACCATACCCTTGACTAGACGGACCTTTGTGGCAAAGTAATGTCTCTGCTTTTGAATATGCCATCTATGTTGGTCATAACTTTCCTTCCAAGGAGTAAGTATCTTTTAATTTCATGGCTGCAATCACCATCTGCAGTGAATTTGGAGCCCCAAAAAATAAAGTCTGACACTGTTTCCACTGTTTCCCCGTCTATTTCCCATGAAAGCATGGGATCAGATGCCATGATCTTCGTTTTCTGAATGCTGAGCTTTAAGCCAACTTTTTCACTCTCCTCTTTCACTTTCATCAAGAAGCTTTTTAGTTCCTCTTCACTTTCTGCCATAAGGGTGGTGTCATCTGCATATCTGAGGTTACTGATATTTCTCCCAGCAATCTTGATTCCAGCTTGTGCTTGTTCCAGCCCAGCATTCTCATGATGTACTCTGCATATAAGTTAAATAAGCAGGGTGACAATATACAGCCTTGACATATTCTTTTTCCTATTTGGAACCAGTCTGTTGTTCCATGTCCAGTTCTAACTGTTGCTTCCTGACCTGCATATAGGTTTCTCAAGAGGGAGGTCAGGTGGTCTGGTATTCCCAACTCTTGAAGAATTTTCCACAGTTTATTGTGATCCACACAGTCAAAGACTTTGGCATAGTCAATAAAGCAGAAATAGATGTTTTCTGGAATTCTCTGGCTTTTTCCATGATCCAGCGGATGTTGGCAATTTGATCTCTGGTTCCTCTGCCTTTTCCAAAACCAGTTTGAACATACGGAAGTTCACAGTTGACATACTGCTGAAGCCTGGCTTGGAGAATTTTGAGCATTACTTTACTAGCGTGTGAGATGAGTGCAATTGTGCAGTAGTTGGAGCCTTCTTTGGTATTGGCTTTCTTTGGGATTGGAATGAAAACTGACCTTTTCCAGTCCTGTGGCCACTGAGTTTTTCAAATTTGCTGGCATAATGAGTGCAGCACTTTCACAGCATCATTTAGGATTTGAAATAGCTCAACTGGGATTCCATCACCTCCACTAGCTTTGTTCGTAGTGATGCTTTTAAGGCCCACTTGACTTTACATTCCATGATGTCTGGCTCTAGGTGAGTGATCACACCATCGTGATTATCTGGGTTGTGAAGCTCTTTTTTGTACAGTTCTTCTGTGTATTCTTGCACCTTTTCTTAATATCTTCTGCTTCTGTTAGGTCCATACCATTTCTGTCCTTTATCAAGCCCATCTTTGCATGAAATGTTCCCTTGGTATCTCTAATTTCTTGAAGAGATCTCTAGTCTTTCCCATTCTGTTGTTTTCCTCTGTTTCTTTGCATTGACCGCTGAGGAAGGCTTTCTTATCTCTCCTTGCTATTCTTTGGAACTCTGCATTCAGATGCTTATAGCCTTCCTTTTCTCCTTTACTTTTCACTTCTCTTCTTTTCTCAGCTATTTGTAAGGCCTCCTCAGACAGCCATTTTGCTTTTTTTTTTTTCAGTGTGACCCACTTGGGATTTAGCTGCTTGTTGATGGATATTATCATTTTTATTATTTTTTATTCTTTTATTTTATTTTTTATTATTATTATTTTTTTACAATATTGTATTTGTTTTGCCATACATCAACGTGCATCCGCCACAGGTGTACACGTGTTCCCCATCCTGAACTCCCCTCCCACCTCCCTCACTATACCATCCCTCTGGGTCTTACATTTCTTTTTCTTGGAGATGGTCTTGATTACTGTCTCCTGTACAATGTCATGAACCTCCATCCATAGTTCATCAGGCACTCTGTCTATGAGATCTAGTCCCTTAAATCTATTTCTCACTTTCACTGTATAATCATACGGGATTGATTTAGGTTACACCTGAATGGTCTAGTGGTTTTCCCTACTTTCTTCAATTTAAGTCTGAATTTGGCAATAAGGAGTTCATGATCTGAGCCACAGTCAGCTCCCGGTCTTTTTTTTGCTGACTGTATAGAGCTTCTCCATCTTTGGCTGCAAAGAATATAATCAGTCTGATTTCAGTGTTGACCATCTGGTGATGTCCATGTGTAGAGTCTTCTCTTGTGTTGTTGGAAGAGGGTGTTTGCTATGACCAGTGCATTCTCTTGGCAAAAGTCTATTAGCCTTAGCCCTGCTTCCTTCCGAACTCCAAGGCCAAATTTGCCTGTTGCTCCAGGTGTTTCTTGACTTCCTACTTTTGCATTGCAGTCCCCTATAAAGAAAAGGACATCTTTTTGGGGTGTTAGTTCTAAAAGGTCTTGTATGTCTTCAGAGAACCATTCAACTTCAGCTTCTTCAGAGTTACTGGTTGGGGCATAGGCTTGGATTACTGTGATATTGAATGGTTTGCCTTGAAAACGAACAGAGATCATTCTGTGGTTTTTGAGATTGCATCCAAGTACTGCATTTCGAACTCTAATGTTGACCATGATGGCTACTCCATATCTCCTATGGGATTCCTGCCCCCAGTAGTAGCTATAATGGTCATCTGAGTTAAATTCACCCATTCCAGTCCATTTTAGTTGGCTGATTCCTAGAATGTCGACATTCACTCTTGCCATCTCCTGTTTGACCACTTCCAATTTGCCTTGATTCATGGACCTAACATTCCAGGTTCCTCTGCAATATTGCTCTTTACAGTATCGGACCTTGCTTCTATCACCAGTCACATCCACAACTGGGTATTGTTTTTGCTTTGGCTCCATCCCTTCATTCTTTCTGAAGTTATTTCTCTACTGATCTCCAGTGGCACATTGGACACTTACCAACCTGGGGAATTCCTCTTTCAGTATTTTATATCTCTCAGGAAAGTCTATAAAGGCTTAGTCACTTGGTACCAACCAAAACCTGCCTCAAGGTATTGCTAATTCTATGTTGATCTATCAGCTGAACCCCTTCCCAGAGAACAGAAGGAGTACAGAAAGGGAAGATACTATTGGCCCAGTTATCCCAGTCTTTATAAACCTTCAGGGACACCAGGAGTCAAAATGGTCAAGATTAAAGAAGACTTTACTATCCTAAGCCTCCTATTCAAAGACCAAGTCCCTATTTTAAGAAATTGATCACTTCCTCCTACCAGTCTCTCAATGTCCTCAACTGTCTCCACCCTTCTTGCTTGTTGTGAGGGGGTTGGGGGGATCTTATAAGCTTGTTAGCAATAGCAACAAGTTTAACATCATTATAACATCACTGACATACAGGCTGATTTCACTCATACCTTAGGTCTTTGGATCCTTACAACTCAGGGGGGTTATTAGCCTCTCTGCTGTACAGATGAGAGACCTAGCAAAGGGTGTATGAGCAATCTGCTAAATGTTAAAGGTAAGAATGGGGCCCCCACTTTTCTGGTTTTAAAGCAGCACAATATTGTGGTCAGATTGCATGTTCTGGAATTGGACTCTAGATATGAGCCCTGGCAACATTCAAAGAGCTGTGCAATCCCAAGCCAGTCACTCAGTATCTCTTAGTTCAGTTTCTTCACCTATACAAATGAGAATAATTCAAGACTTTACCTTATTGGACTGCTGGGATTATTAACTAATGTATGTGACATGCTTAGTATAATGCCTGGAATATGTTAAGTACTCACTAAGTGTTTGGCTTTACAGCCATTATCATTCCTTCTATACTTTGCTATCTCAGGCTTAACGTCAATTTCTACAAAAAATGAAGCCTTAATCCAGTGAAAATCATCACTTTTATAGCATCATCAAACAGAATAAAAGTGTTTAGTTTGGGCCTCTTTTTATATTCTTTTTGTGGGTTTCAAAAGGCACAGAGCTAAAAACCTTCTTGGAATCTCTGAAAGCTTAAGATGTAGTCAGCACTATAGATTCATAGACACAGACTTCTGTACATAAAATAGTACTAGCCTAGGTATTTTAAGAAGAAGGTAACTTCATGTGAGGACTCGGACACACAAAATCTTTAGAAGGGCTGGAGGCATGTGAGTATAAGAATGATTGAATTCAAGAGCTTATTTCTAGGGCTGCAACTGAGAACCAGGAAACTGCTGCTGCTTCTGTGAGAACTATCTGATGACACTCAGGAAGCTGCTGACTAAGTCCTGAAATCTATATCCAGACACCCTGCCTCTGCCTCTAGACACCCCTGAGTTAGCAGATGGCAATTAGAACCCTGAGTCTGGCTGCCACAACTGCCTCATGGCTCCATGATATTGTCTGTCTCCACAAACAGCACCAGGAGGTATGCATCTGTCTCACTTCCACAGCTCAAATTAGTGGAACCTTACTAGCATGAAAAATCCTAAGAGCAAAAGGAGCTGGGAGATGTGATTTTAAGCTTTTCAGGCCCTCACAGGTAGTTGGAAAGAGTCAGAAAGTGATACCCAGCATAGCCCCTCTCTTTGGCTTCTCCACATCTGTATATAACATTTGATATAAAATAAATTCTAAATAACAATAGTAAAAAACTACATTTTTCCCACCTAATACGACATAAACATTGCATATAGAAACATTAAATAGTTCATCCTTTCCACAAAAGAAGAATCCAAAGATTTCAGCCATTGGCTCTCTATCTTTGAATGATGTTTCTTTTTCTTTTAGTTCAGTCACAGTCTGCCTTTGATATTCTGTTACCTAAGGACCCAGCTATAAATTTAACTATCATCACTCAACATCAAAAAACAAACAATCCAATTAAAAATGGGCAGAGAAACCTGATCAGACATTTTTTCAAAGAAAACATACAGATGGCCAACAAGCATATGAAAAGATGCTCAACATCACTAATCATCAGGGAAATGCAAATCAAAACAATGAAATATCACCTCACACCTGTTAGAATGGCTATTACCAAAAGACAACAAATAACAAGTATTGGCAAGGATATGGAGAAGAGGAAACCCTCGCACACTATTGGTAGGAATGTAAATTGGTACAGCCACTATGGAAAACAGTATGGAGAGCCCTCAGAAAAATAAAAATAGAGCTATCATACAATTCAGAAATTTCACTTCTGAATATTTATATCAAGAAAACAAAAACAGCAAATTGAAAATATACATGCATCTGTATTGTTTATCACAGCATTATTTATGATAGCCTAGATATGGAAACAACCTAATTGTCCACAGATGAATGAATGGATAAAGAAATTGTGGTATACGTGTTCAATGTAATATTATTCAGCCAAAGGCGGGGGCGTGGGGGGAAGACTGAGATATTGCCATCTTGTGACAGAGAATGGGAGAGATGATCTAGCCCTGAAGTTAGATGCATAAACAATGCTCTTATCAAGTTAAGAACAAAGAGCTTCTGATGCCCCCTGCTTGGGGAGAAAAGGAGAAAAAGTATTCCCCATAATTACAGATGCATGCCAAAAACTGTTGATTTGCTCTAGCAAAGAAACTAATTGGAATCACCACTTGATTAAAATAATAGGCTTTTATCCTCTAAAGCCAGTCTATATCCATTCTATTTCTGGTGGTAGTACCAATCTCTGTGATTCTTTTCCCCAGAGATACAGAAATGGTTTTGATTTACTACTTTGAAAAGCAGGGGCAGTTCCAATAGTTTTCTTATTACACAATAGTGTAATAAGGGCCCTTATTACACTTATCATCTGATCCTCAATAAGATTATTTTAACCTGAGAACCATAGTGTTTTCTAGATCTCTAAGGATTATCAATATTTTAGAGTCATTAATCAATGATCCTTAAAATAACATTTTTTTCCAATGTTCAAGTGTCATGAAAATGGCAAATCACTTGGGAAAGTCTAAGAAAAAGATTTATTGAACACACTAACAAAAGCATTGCAGGTACACTTTCAAAAGGAACCATGAGTCAAGAAGCTGTGGGTGTATAAACTCTCTCCTGTCTGAGATTTGAATAGGGGTCCTTGTCTCTACATCTTGTCAACTCAAACCAGTTTCCATTCACTAGATATAAAGATTTTATTTTAGATGTTTGAGCTATAAAGATAAACAGGATCCCTACATTTTGCCCATTGATTTAACATGGAAAACGTAATTGTTAGTCACCACAAAGGTCCCAGCCAGTCAAATAATTCTGATAATTATCCTTACTCTGCTCCCTACTGAAATAGTTAAATTGTGCTCCCCTCTCCAAAATGTTTCCATTGAAGCCCTAACTCGCAGAATCTCAGAATGTGACTATATTTGGGGATAGGGCCTTTACGAGGTTATTAAGTTAAAACGAGGCCATTAAGTTGGACCCTAAACAATCTGACTTGTGTTCTTTAACCAGAGACACCAGGGTTGCACATTAACAATGCTGAACCCAATTCCAACATGTGGGGGTTTTCCCCATGATTACCAAGCAATTCTCCAACGTTAGACAGGTATCCTAAAATTCAGACTCAGTTATGACACCATCCAACCAGAGATAGCATGAGATTCCACAGGTTAAGAGCTTGGTCCTCCAAGATTTCCTCCCCAACACATACACACACACTTCAGATGCTATTCAAAAGTTCAGGTTGTCACCTGGGTTCTGATTAGCTATAGATCTAAGATTCCAACTACCCTCTCAGTTCAGTTCAGTTCAGTCGCTCAGTAGTGTCCAACTTTTTGCGACACCATGAATAGCAGCAACTACCCACTGCTAGGGTTCAATTAATTTGCTAGATTAGCTCACAGAATTCAGAAATATTTTACTTACTAGATTACCAATTTAGTATGCGAAAGTAAAAGTGTTAGTCACTCAGTCATGTCCGATTCTTTGCAACCCCATGCATAAGCCTTTTCCTTTGGATCAGACATTGTAATGCTCCTGAGCTATGCTAAGACTGGCATATCAAGGTGATGTGAAATGGTTGGGATGCTTTCTGAGGAGAGTTGACATGCCCTCTCAAGGCAATTTCCTTGTGAGAGACAATTAAGTTGTCCACTGGATACAGGACCAGTCCCAGAGGTAGGAGGGAGAGGCTGCATTGAAGGGGAAGGGAGACTCAGAGGAATTTGGGTGCTCAGGCTACTTAGATTCACTCAAGTCTACTCAAATGTCCCCCATCCCAATTCTTAGTGCCCCAGTGAGAGGGTAACACGCAGGAAGGTCAGGGGTCTCCAAACGGAGGAAATAGGCTTCGAGTGTCTCTTAAAATTCTGTGTTTCTATGATGACACCTGGTTCCACCTGAACTTAACTTTCTCAAACCTTGAGCTAACCAATGCATTTTTTTGTTTTTCTTAAGCTATGTTAATGAAACTATGTATTTGCTTCGGAATTTGCCTTTCTTCAAAATGGTTCCACCTAAGACTAACTTTATTTTTCTTTTCTCAAACCTTGGGCTAATAATAGCTCAACAAACCAATATTCATATCAATTGTTTTATGGCTGGGGGATGACACACCTCGTGCCATCCTATCTCAAAAATGCATACTGTGGGAGAGGGGCCTGGTGAAACTCCATCAGCCCTGAGGTGTCTCTCTTATCTGATTAATAGCTTTCTAACAGACATAAAACAGCTTGCTAAAACTAGCAAGTGGGGGCACTCTCCATCCCCCTTCTGATGTCTATGTCAGAAGCTTTCTCTGTCCTTTTTCACTTTAATAAAAACTCTGCTACACAAAGCTCTTGAGTGATCAAGCCTAGTCCCTGGTCCGGATGCTAAATCTTCTTCAGAGATCATGAATCTGACACCATTTACTGTAAGCTATCACCAGTCCTGATCCTGAAAAAAGAAGACTTGGAAAGGCTGTGAATTCAACTTTTGCTATAATTTAGCAAGTCAAAAGAGCATATTGTAGTATTATTAGCCTGCAACTTTAATAAATTTTTTTAGAGGAGCCACAGAAAATTTCTGATCACAGCCACATCACCCCATTTGTTGCATTTCTTGTTCTTATCATAGAAGTCTCTAGTGGAAATCCTTCAGTCTTCCAGAGCCTGCATTCCATGGGCACTTTTTCCCTAGGGACCCAAGGTTCAAGAACTCTTGCCACTGCATGCCACTGACTACCAGGATACAATCATCTGGCAAGGCCAGAAATATCACTGCCTTTAAATCCTACCAAGTCAAATAATCAATCCAAATTCTCATCAGTCAGAATTCAGGCCAAAAACCAGACTTATTATGTTGATGCAAAAATAATTTCAGTTTTTGCATTGCCAAATTTGCCATTAGATATTGGAAAATTCTTAAATGTGGTTATGTTAAATATCATTTTAATGTGCATTTCTTGCTTAATTTTTTAATAATGACTTATTGCTTGCTATTGATTGTACACATATTTTAGACTATGGAAATGATGTTAGACAAAAGGCATATTTGAGCAATATTTTTATTCAGGTTCAAAATGGGTCATAAAGCAGTAGAGACAACTTGCAGAGACAAGGCATTTGGCCCAGGAACTGCTAATGAACTTACAGTGCAGTAGTGCTTCAAGAAGTTTTGTAAAGGAGACAAGCACCATGAAGATGATGTTGGAAGTTGACAATAACCAGGTGAGAGCAATCATCAAAGCTGATCCTCTTACACCTACAAGAGAAGTTGCCAAAAAACTCAACATCAACCATTCTATGTTTGTTCGGCATTTGAAGTAAATTGGAAAGGTGAAAAACTCAGTAAGTAGGTGCCTCATGAGCTGAGCAAAAACTATGGGAAAAAAAAAAAAAAACATCGTTTTAAAGTGTTGTCTTCTCTTATTCTTTACAACAATGAACAATTTCTCAATTGGATTATGACATGTGATGAAAAATGGATTTTATACAACATGCAATGACCTAGGTCAGTTGTTCGGCCAAGAAGAAGCTCCAAAGCACTTCCAAAAGCCAAACTTGCACCAAAAAAAAAGCCTATAAGATGTCAAAATTGTAAACTGATTTAAAAAGAGATAACTTCAGTTATCATGGTCATTGTTTGGTGGTCTACTGCTGGCCAGTCTGATCCAGTACAACTTTCTGAAACCCTGCAAAGAGATCTGAGAAGTATTCTCAGCAAATTGACAAGATGCTCTAAAAACTGAAATGCCCAGAACCAGCATCAGTCATCAGAAAAGGCCCAATCCTCTATGACAATACCCAACCACATGTCACACAGCCAACACTTCAAAAGTGTTGCTGGATCACCAAAAAAGCAAGAGAGTTCCAGAAAAACATCTATTTCTGCTTTATTGACTATGCCAAAGCCTTTGACTGTGTGGATCACAACAAACTGTGGAGAATTCTGAAAGACATAGGAATACCAGACCACCTGACCTGCCTCTTGAGAAATCTGTATGCAGGTCAGGAAGCAACAGTTAGAACTGGACGTGGAACAACAGACTGGTTCTAAATAGGAAAAGGAGTATGTCAAGGCTGTATATTGTCACCTTGCTTATTTAACTTATATGCAGAGTACATCATGAGAAACGCTGGACTGGAAGAAACACAAGCTGGAATCAAGATTGCTGGGAGAAATATCAGTAACCTCAGATATGCAGATGACACCACCCTTATGGCAGAAAAGGAAGAGGAACTAAAAAGCCTCTTGATGAAAGTGAAAGAGGAGAGTGAAAAAGTTGGCTTAAAGCTCAGCATTCAGAAAACGAAGATCATGGCATCTGGTCCCATCCCTTCATGGGAAATAGATGGGGAAACAGTGGAAACAGTGTCAGACTTTATTTTTGGGGGCTCCAAAATCACTGAAGATGGTGATTGCAGCCATGAAATTAAAAGATGCTTACTCCTTGGAAGGAAGGTTATGACCAACCTAGTTAGCATATTCAAAAGCAGAGACATTACTTTGCCAACAAAAGTCCGTCTAGTCAAGGCTATGGTTTTTCCAGTAATCATGTATGGATGTGAGAGTTGGACTGTGAAGAAGGCTGAGCACCAAAGAATTTATGCTTTTGAACTGTGGTGTTGGAGAAGACTCTTGAGAGTGCCTTGGACTGCAAGGAGATCCAACCAGTCCATTCTGAAGGAGATCAGCCCTGGGATTTCTTTGGAAGGAATGATGCTAAAGCTGAAACTCCAGTACTTTGACCACCTCATGCGAAGAGTTGACTCATTGGAAAAGTCCCTGATGCTAGGAGGGATTGGGGGCAGGAGGAGAAGGGGATGACAGAGGATGAGACGGCTGGATGGCATCACTGATTGGATGGACATGAGTCAGTGAACTCCAGGAGTTGGTGATGGACAGGGAGGCCTGGTGTGCTGTGATTCATGGGGTCACAAAGAGTCAGACACGACTGAGCGACTGAACTGAGTGCAATTGTGTGGTAGTTTGAGCATTCTTTGGCATTGCCTTTCTTTGGGATTGGAATGAAAACTGACCTTTTCCAGTCCTGTGGCCACTGCTGAGTTTTCCAAATTTGCTGGCATATTGAGTGCAGCACTTTCACAGCATCATCTTTCAGGATTTGAAATAGCTCAACTGGAATTACATCACCTCCACTAGCTTTGTTCGCAGTGATGCTTTCTAAAGCCCACTTGACTTCACATTCCAGGATGTCTGGCTCTAGATGAGTGATCACACTATTGTGATTATCTGGGTCCTGAAGTTCTTTTTTGTACAGTTCTTCTGTGTATTCTTGCCACCATTCAAAAGAGATCAGTTCTACAGTATTGTAAAGTAAAAAAAAAAAAAAAAAACACACACACACAATAAAAAGAAATTTTAAAAAAATTCCAACTGCTTACTGAAGCTATGATGATGATAAAGTGAGATTACAAAAATAATAGCAAATGAAGCAACTGACAGACAACTAATCTCAAAAATATACAAGCAACTCCTACAGCTCAATTCCAGAAAAATAAACGACCCAATCAAAAAATGGGCCAAAGAACTAAATAGACATTTCTCCAAAGAAGACATACAGATGGCTAACAAACACATGAAAAGATGCTCAACATCACTCACTATCAGAGAAATGCAAATCAAAACCATAATGAGGTACCATTTCACACTAGTCAAAATGGCTGCGATCCAAAAGTCTACAAGCAATAAATGCTGGAGAGGATGTGGAGGAAAGGGAACCTTCTTACACTGTTGGTGGGAATGCAAACTAGTACAGCCACTATGGAGAACAGTGTGGAGATTCCTTAAAAAACTGGAAATAGAACTGCCATACGACCCAGCAATCCCACTGCTGGGCATACACACTGAGGAAACCAGAATTGAAAGGGACACATGTACCCCAATGTTCATCACAGCACTGTTTATAATAGTCAGGACATGGAAGCAACCTAGATGTCCATCAGCAGATGAATGGATAAGAAAGCTGAGGTACATATACACAATGGAGTATTACTCAACCATTAAAAAGAATATATTTGAATCAGTTCTAATGAGGTGGATGAAACTGGAGCCGATTATACAGAATGAAGTAAGCCAGAAAGAAAAACACCAATACAGTATACTAATGCATATATATGGAATTTAGAAAGATGGTAACAATAACCCTGTATGCGAGACAGCAAAAGAGACACAGATGTATAGAACAGTCTTTTGGACTCTGTGGGAGAGGGAGGGGGGGATGATTTGGGAGAATGGCATTGAAACATGTATAATATCATAAAAGAAATGAATCGCCAGTCCAGATTCTATGCAGGATACAGGATGCTCGGGGCTGATGCACTGTGATGACCCAGAGGGATGGTACGGGGAGGGAGGTGGGTGGGGGGTTCAGGATTGGGAACACATGTACACCCGTGGCAGATTCATATTGGTGTATGGCAAAACCAATACAATATTGCAAAGTAATTAGCCTCTAATTAAATAAACTTAAATTAAAAAAAAAAAAAGATTTCAGTCCTAAGGAAAAAAAGAAATTCTTATCTAGATGATATAACCCTTCTCACAGCACTAATTTCATTTAAGATAAATATAAAATTTTCTCTAAAAAGAGATTGATCAATTGTGGAAATATGGACTTCCAAAAAGATAAGATTTTAATTATTCTATTTTTGTACAGATCTTCTCAATAAATTCCCAGCTTCCAAATCTAACCTTAGTGTACTAAAAAAGGTACAGAGTCTGTGATTCATGTATTCACTCAACAAGTATTTATTGACCACCTACTAGGTGCTAAGTATTGGATCTCGGGATTCAAGTTTAAGTAAAACATAGTCTCTGCTCCCAGGACACCTTGTGACAGTCTAGGAGGATGAATAAGTGAGTCAATACACAATTAGAGGGCTATTCTATAAATGCTACACAAATGTTAAATATAGTGTTATATCAGATCAAGAGAACAGCTAAATAACCCAAATTGCAAGTGGCGTGATCAGAAAAATCTTTGTACCCAAAGGAAGCAATTCTAGAACTGAATTATAAAGAGTGCAAAAGAGTTCACAAAGGTTTTTCAGACAAAGGAAACAGTATATACAAATACAAATTGTGAGCAATAGTTCAGCACATTCTGTGAACTATAAGAAGTTCAGTATGACTAGATTAAAAGGAGAAGTGGGGATGGCAGGAGGCAGGAGGTAGGGAGAGGGCAGAGGTAGTTATTGCTAAAGCAAGGTCCAAATTATGAGAACCTTACATGACAAGGGCAATGAAGAAGGTGGTAAACTTAATCAGTATTCACCAATATTCATTCTCCTCTCCTCTGAGCACAAGGAAGACCATACTTCCCACCTCTTGGGGCTAAAGCAGATGGCAGAGGTGTCTTTATAACTAGTTCTGATCAATGGGCTGCGACAGAGTGATCTATGTCACTTCTAGTCCAAAGCCTGGGAAAGCAGTGTGGCACTCCAAGGGCACTACCCTTGCTGCAGCCAGCAGCAATATCTAGATGGCAGGACCTCCACCAGCCTGTATCCTCAAGCAGTTGTAAGGCAGAGCATGGACCCCATCTTTCCTAACCTAGGGGGCATGCAGAATGAATAAGACTTAAATCTTTGCCTTGTGAAGCCATTGAGGTCTGCAGCTAATTTGTTATCATAGCCTAACCTAGCATTAACCTGACTAAGTAAGGGTGCAACTGCAAGAAAATTTCATCAGGAGAATCACTTTAAAAGACTTGCATTTAAAAAAAATAAAATAAAATAAAATAAAAGACTTGCATTTTAGAAGTATCACATTGGCTAGGAGGTAGTGTATCCAATCTTTACTGAGACAAACGTTATCCCAATAATTTGGAGTCAGTGGACACTGTCTCCCACGTTAGCCTAATTTATCTCTTTCCAACTAAACTTTAGGATACCAAGCACTGGGTAATCCCAGGCCACAGCATGACAAATGAGACTTTCTTGGGCCCAGTCCTCCTCCATCTTCACTGCAGAGATTCCCTGACAAACTCTTTGTACTCAGGCAAATTAAAAAAAAAAAGTCTCATTAGGATAAGAAAACCTGTGCTAGTAGAAAAGGTAGACATGACAACTTGCCCTAAATTACTCTAAAAATCCCTTCTTTTGTGCACCACTTACTCTGAACATGTTAGCATTCTGAAATGAATAGAAGAACCAGAGGGAAGAAAATCCTCAGGTACCATTCACTGTGCGCCTGTCCATAAATTGTTCAAATATCTGGCCGAGCTCTCCCTAAGCATCACATGAAACATAAATAAGTTACTAAGATGAAGGTACCATAGAAGCCAGTATAAATGACCGATACATTTGGGTGTTTGGTGCTAACAAATAATAAAAGTGCACCATGGCGACACCCTACACTGTTACTGAACCAGCTGGAAAGAGCATATATTTGAAGACAACTCCAGTCTGGGATTGAGATCTCCAGACTACTTGGCTAGTCTGATGGTAAGACTTTAATGACCTTGAACAAACTATCCACCTTCAATGTCTCATTTTCTTTCACTAACATAACAAGGAGAAGATTACGCTTCCTCTCAGAGAGCTCACCTGAGAGGCTGTAACAGAAGCATTTATTAAGAATTTTGAATCTCTTTCATACACAGAGCCTGAAGTTCAAAGCAGTTTCATATATGCCCAGCCAGGGAGCCATAAATGCATTTGGTCTATACCAAGGGATGATTCTGCCATGTGTTACTGTTGAGAAATGAAGGACTTGAATTAAAAATGCATAACTTAATCAAGAGAAAACTGCTAATCAGTGGGAAATACGCAACCTTGATGTTATGGGACTTTTTTAATGTTCGTGTTATTAGAGCTGCCACGATTTCTCATGAATCTATTGAAATGAAAATTAATGGAAGGGGGAAGTTTTGAAAGATAAAATGGGATCAAACCATGAAGTCCTCAGGAGAGTCTGGCCCTCCTTAAAAGCAAATGCAGAGAAGTAAAAGCAATATGAGTCACAGAGGCTAATTTTTCAGCTTCTTTTTCCATTTGAAAATTACAGATTTGCAAGCTGCATTGTACACTCCAGAGTTCAATAAACCTTGCGGTCATTCTACTGAACCAGGGTGTAAGCAGTGGTAGACTGCAAAGGCTGCCTGTAATACAGGTTTGTCATGCATTCTCGGACTTATGTGTAGAGCTGGCAAAAATCCCTAAAAAGTTTAAGCGATCTTCTCAGGCCTTCCCATGGGTCAATAATTAGGTACAATCTTCCAAACAAGACTTTATGAGACACAGCAGGAGTCCTGTTTGAATCCTATTCAGTTACGAAGGAGCACTTTTGACAATTTCATTAGAATTTCAACGCCAGTAGAACTGTTCAGAGGTTTAGCGCTGGGGCAGGTTTTGTGTATGTGTATGTGTGTGTATGTGTGTCTTTCTCTTTTATATTGTGTTTTGCTAACAAAAAATGCAGAATAATAGAAAAGGAAAAAATCGGAAAAACAAAATGGTGTCTCAGTAGCTCTCAGCTGGAACCATCCAGGCAGCCGCTGTGGATTTGGAGCCCAGGTACATGGGACTGGAGGAATATGACATCAGCAGTTGTCAGGCACGATTGATTTGAGGAGGGGAACACAATTCAGTCCATAGCAGCTCTCCTATTTTTGAAGAACATAATTTTAGAGCTGTAAATTTGAAAAGCCTACTTACCACGCTAACTCTACTAAAGTGTTTCTGTGGGCAGCACTGGTGAGAATATTTGTGTGAGCTTTCATTAGCTGCATATGCAGAGCTCCTCTAAGTTCTAACTCATTGCCAATTTAGTCTCCCCAAGGGAGGATCAGGATCACTGGCTCTGGTACATTTAGTTGTCCTTTATGTGACTCAATAAGTGCTTATTGAGCACCTGCAGTGTAAGTTCAAGGCACTTAGAAAACAGCTAAAAACGAGTTGCAATGCAATGCTTCAAATTCAGAAGCTATTCTTCATCACTGAAGCTTTAAAAAACATCTGTCTGGGAGAATGAAAAAGAGTGACAGGAGTAGATAGGCAAAAGAAGTTATCTGGAATCTAAAATAAATAAATAAATAAATACAAATAAACTTATTTACAAAACAGAAATAGACCACAGACATAAGCAAACTTGTGATTACCAAAGAGGGTAGGGGAGAGGACTGATAAATTAGGAATTTGGGGGAAACATATATTATACATCAGTTCAGTTCAGTTCAGTCGCTCAGTCGTGCCCAACTCTTTGCGACCCCATGGACTGCACCATGCCAGGCTTCCCTGTCCATCACCAACTCCAGGAGCTTACTCAAACTCACGTCTATCAAGTTGGTATATATACTACTATATATAAAATAAACAACAAAATCCTACCATATAGCACAGGGAACTATACTCAATATTTTGTAACAACCTGTATGGGAAAAGAATCTGAAAAGATTATATATTTCTGTATAACTAGATCACTTTGCTCTACATCTGAAACCAACATAATACTGTAAATCAACTGTATGCCAATAAAAAAATTTTTAATTTTTCTAAATAAAAAATAAAAGAAATATATATGCCCTGATGGGAGCGATGAAACAAGAGAGGATAATGAGGGTGCTTGATAGAAAAGTGGGGGTCTTAAGTTGAAAAGGACTAATTTTTACAGTTTGCTAATTGCTGATCCTGATATTAAATAATTCATCTTAAATGTTGTTATCAACCTCTGCTTTAAAAAGTGATGAAAATAATACACAGAGTACCTTGCTGTGAAAAAAAACAAAAATTACTAAGCTACCAAAGTTAAAGTAAAACTGGACTTTCTCAGTGGTCAAGTGGGTCTTCCATGCATTGGTCACATGGCCATACTCTTCTTAAAGCTACACGGACTTCATCAGTGTGGCCCATACCTTCTGCTTTCCATCTTTATATAATGATACTTTATGAAGGAGATTTTAGTTAACTATGCAGGTTTGTTGGCAGAAGCAGAAATTATTCAAAGAAGCATGATTCTTTTGTCACTGATAATCTTTCTATTTCCAGGACACAAGAAGTTCCTAGAAATTATATTGCCCCTTTAGTCCTAATTCATCCCAACTCATCCAGGAGAAATGGGACTGTGTATCTGAGGCCTCGATTCCAGAATTAGGAAAACAATTGACTTTCTCCACCTAAGTGCATGGTAAATGAGACAATGCTAATGACTATTTAATGATTTCTTATAACATATTACACACGGCAATGTGTAATTCTGGAAGAAATTGGTATTACATTTTTGCCTGTATTGCATTTTGCAAAGTGGTAATAGAAAAAAGTTATCTTATCATATTCCTCAAAACAAATTTTCATACTTTCTTTTCATTTTAAATCTTTGTGTATTTAGGTTTTGTTTTCCCAATAAAAGGTCCTAGAGCATAGGAATAAGACTCATAACATAGAACTATGCATATACCGGCTGTATTAAAACATGATTTATTCTTGACTAGTCAAACAAAGTATAACCTATGTTAGTTAAACCTAACACAGAACATGGTAATCTTTTTTCAATTTAAAAAGTAGGTCAATGTCTGTTACAATTTACACTTTGTTTTCAAGATACTTTTTCAATTCCCACCTAGGTTATTTTATCATTTCTCATGGTATTTTGTGCTTTATGAAGAACTTTCCCATAGTAATCCTAGGAGGCAGAAATTATTCTTGTTTTATAGATGAGGTTCCTCAGATATAGAAATGATAAATGTCACGTCTGAGGTAACACAACAATGAAGTAGTAGAGCTGGAACTGAACCCAATGTGCCTAAGTCCTGAAATGTTTCTCCTGAACTTCCTTCCTCCCACCTGTCTCTATATCTTTCTTCCTTTCTGTTGCTTAATGATATCTTTTTTAACATTTATAAGCTGTAAGAATTCTAGAGGACTTAAACTTATTTTTCCTTTAATATCTTATCAGAAAATAAGAAGTAAGAAAAATAAAAAGAAAGGAAGGGAGGAGAGAAGCAGGGAGAAGAAGAGGGAAGAAAACTTTCTTGACCCAGCTTTTCCCTCTGGCTACTGTCCTTAGAGAAGATCTTGAGAGTCCCTTGGACAGCAAGGAGATCAAACCAGTCAATCCTAAAGGAAATCAGCCATGAATATTCTTTGGAAGAACTGATGCTGAAGCTGAAGCTCCAATACTTTGGCCACCTGATGGGAAGAGCTGACTCACTGGAAAAAACCCTGATGCTGGGAAAGACTGAAGTCAAGAGGAGAAGGGGACGACAGACAATGAGACAGTTGGATGGCATCACCGACTCAATGGACATGAGTTTGAGCAAGCTCCAGGAGATGATGAAGGACAGGGCAGTCTGGTATGCTGCAGTCCACGGGGTGACAAGAGTCGGACACGACTGAGCAACTGAACAACAAAAACTGTCCTTCTCTTTATAGTAAAATTCCTTGAGAGAGTTCTCTGTACTCACTTATTTTCAATCCTTTCCTTCCTTCCTCTCTTCTCTTCTACCAAATATCTCCTCCATCGTGCCACTGATACTGCTTTTGTTAAGCCAGCAAGATCCTCCACATGAACAATTCTTAGATCTCAGATCTCAACAACACTGAATACTGCTGGTCACTGTCTCTGCTTTAAAACACTTTCTTCACTCCACTTCTGAGCCAGTTCCCTGGTTTGCCTCTTTCCTCTCAGGATGTGTGTGTGTGTGTGTGTGTGTGCTAAGTTGCTTTAGTCATGTCTGACTCTTTGCAACTCTATGAACTGTAGCCCACCCGGTTCCTCTGCCCATGACAGTCTCCAGGCAAAAATACAAGAGTGGGTGGCCATGCCCTCCTCCAGGGGATCTTCCTGACTCAGGGACTGAACCCACATCTCTAATGTCTCCCCCATTCGTAGGTGGGGTCTTTACCACTGGGAAGTCCCACCTCTCAGGTTGCTTTCTGTCAATTTCCTTTGCTACTTTCTCATCATTTCTCCAACTTTCAAATTTGAAATTTCCAGTGGCTTAGTTTTTGCTTTTCTATCTTACAATTCCATCTGGTCTCATTGCTGCCCATGCCATGTGGCAATGTCTGCTAATAACTACCAAATCTCTATCTCTATCCAAGACTGCTCCCCTGAACACTAGTCTCATATATCCAAATGCCTATTTGACATCTCCTCTTTGGGGCTAGGGCTTCCCAGGTGGCACTAGAGGTAAAGAAACTGCCTGCAAATGCAGGAGACATAAAAGACACGGGTTCAAACCCTGGGTCAGGAAGATCCCCTGGAGAAGGAAATGGCAACCGACTCCAGTATCCTTTCCTGGAGAATCCCATGGACAGAGGAGCCTGGCAGGCTACAGTCCATGGGATCACAGAGTTGGACACTACTGAAGAGACTGAGCACGTGCACACACTTTGGTGTCTAACAAACATCTCAAAGGGAACACAACCAAAACCAATCTTTTGCTACTTGAATTCAAAATCTGCTCACGCCATAACATTCCCCATCTCAGTATCAGGTCCAAAACCTTGAAGTCATCCTTAACTTCTCTTTCTCACTCTACATACACAATTCACTAGCAAATCTTATTAGCACTATCAAAATAGATGCAGAATCCAAATAATTCTTACAACCACCTCTGTTGCCACACTGCTCCATGCAACCATCACATCTTGCTTAGATGGTTGACACAGTCTCCAAGCTAGAAGTCCTGCTGTTGCCCTTGTCTTTGTCTATTGTCAAAACTGCAGCTAAAGTGATCTGTTTAAAATATGTCAGTTTATGTCACTCTTCTGCTCAAAAACCTCAATTTCGCATCTTACCTAGAGCAAAGTCCAAAGTCCTTACAGAGACCTTAGTACACAACTCAGCCCCCCAACACTTCTCTGGCCTCATCTCCCTGCGCTCTACCTTCCTAACACTGGCCTACTTATTCGCATTCCTCAAAGACACCAGGCACCTTCCTACTTCAGGGCCTTTGCCCTTGCTGGTCATTCTTCCTAAAATGCTCTTCCCACAGAGATCTTCATGACTTGTTTCTTCACTTACTCAGATTTTCCCTCAAATGCCATCTTCTTAGAGATAGGGCTTCCTAAGCACTCAGTCTGAAATCCACAACCATACACACATGCTTCCTCCTCCAGTTTAGTTTTCTCCTTAATGTTTGTCACTATCCAACACATTGCCGCTGTGCTGTGCTTAGATGTTGAGTCATGTTGACTCTTTGCAGAACCATGGACTGTAGACCAGGCTCCTCTGTCCATGAAATTTTCCAGGCAAGAATACTGGAGTGGGTTGCCATTCCCTTCTCCAGGGGATCCTCCCAACCCAGAGATCGAATCCAGGTCTCCCACATTGCAGGTGGATTCTTTACTACTAGGGAAGCCCATCTAACATACTATATCTATTCAATTCCATTTAGGATATTCCAAATGGAAAGATTTTTGTCTGTTTTGTTTCACTGTTATATCTCTAACATCAAAAATAATAGTCGACACCCAGTAAATGCTGTAGAAGGTAACAGAGAGGAAGGAAGGAGGAAAAGAAGGAGAGATGGAAGGAAGGAACAAAGAGCAGTAAGGATTGAGAAGATCATTAAAGCACACATTCCCCTCTCAAGGTGAAAACAGAAACTAGCTCCCTCTTGACATTTAAATCATGGGTGGCATAAGCCTACCCCATTGCTTCCCGAGTGCATTCATGTGTGTGCTCAGTCACTCAGTCATGTCTGACTCTTTGCAACCCCATGGACTATAGCCTGCCAGGCTCCTCTGTCCATGGGATTTTCCAGGCAAGAATACTGGAGTGGATTGCCATTTCCTTTTCCAGGGAATCATTATCACAGATTGAAGCCGAGTCTCTTGCATTGGCAGGTGGATTCTTTACCACTGAGTCACTTGGGAAGCCCTGGTAAACTATGGACCAAGTAGACCTAGATAAATAGAAACCATCGACCTATAAAGAACAAGTGGCATCCTCTTAACTAACTGCACTTTTCAAATGCCCATATGAACCAATTAAAATATGAAGTGGTTCCAAAAGCTTTTATCTTGGGCAACAAACTAGGAGCACAAGCCAATACTCAAGCTGCCCCTGGACCTCATGCTGTGTTAAGCTCAATGCTGGCTCTACATAAAAGTTAAATTGCAGATATACCTCTTCTATTTTCCCAAACTAGGTTTTGATTTATCTTACTGAAGGTCTTTAGCATCTGGAATTTTCCCAAATGAACTGAAATTCCTCTATCAGTAAAACTACTGCTCATTACCTGTGTTAATTTCATCTCTTTATCTGCATTCAATAATCCCATCTGCTACAATCCCAGCTGTGAGGAGGAAGAATAACAAGTTCTCAGCAGACCCAATGCAGAGACACTGTGGGTAGCAATAGTTCTCTCACAGGGAAAAAGAAAATGTGTAACTCAAAATGGACACAAACCCACCTGAATAACCATGCAAATGCCATCCCAATGTTAATCACTCTGATTTTAGATGTTCAGTGTTCATTATTTTAAAATGTTGTATTTGGGTTGTATTTGTACAACAGCATAATGTCCAGTCTAATTTACCAATAAATTCATTGTTATAAATAGATTATATAGTACCCTATCTTATAAAAACAGGTCCTGCATCCAAATGCTTATGACCTAATTCCCAACAGAAAGGTACCAGATGCACACACCAAATTTCTGAATATGAGTTTGCAGAACTTAAGGAAACGGCAGGTGTAATATGTCATATGGTAGATGTGCCAGAAATGTGAGTTTCCTCTCGGCCCTTGAAGAGAGCAGCCAGGCCTGGTCGAGCTCATCTATACTCCATTGACAAAGGTGCTCAGCAATTTCCTCATTAAGAGAAACCATGCCTGGTGCCACATCCCTGCCCCCTGCTGCCTTCTGATGGCCTTCCTGAGGCTCTGGGGAGCTGCTAAAGCATTCTCTTACTCTTAGACTAGAATGATAAACCAGGTTGTAGTGGTTCAGAATAACACTTCAGTTAGGGGAAAGGAAGTCAAGGCCCTTACAAGCTTTGCTCCTTCTCTTAGAAGATCTCTCTCTCTCTTTTTGTTCTCTTTCTTGTTCTCTTTATCTCCCTCCTTTGGCACCAAGGAGCAAGGCAGACACTAATGATGTTTAAAACTAATCAATTCTTTACCATTAATATTTTCATAAGTGAGGCCACAAAGACACTCAGGCAAAAACAAGAAGTATGCTAATGTGTCTTCAGTATGGGATTGACAGATAAAATAACAGATGCCCAGATGAGTTTAAATTTTAAGTAAATAACACATTTTTTAGTATGTGTCCCAAATATTGCATGATATATATTTATATTCCCCCAAAATTTATATGTATTTATTTTTATGAAATTCACATTTAACCTGGCATCTTGTATTATACAAGATATGCTAAATCTGGCAATCACATTCCCCCCCAACCACCCTGCCTTCCCTCATCCCCCTCAGCTCTTTCCTCTGAAAACTGGTTTGGGGAAGGGGACTACCCAATCCAGCCAGGTGGGGATAGCAATCCAGACAAGCTTGCCAGAGGAAATGAGAGCAAACTAAGTCAGGAAGAATAAGCATTATACAGAAGAAAGCTTAGGAAGAGAAAGAGGAGAGGAGATTTCCAAGCAAAGGGAATGAAATTAAAGGCACAGAGAAGCATGAAAATCCATCCATGTTACAGACACCACAAACTGTAGTGTTACTGGGGCATGAAATACAGGACAAGGAGCAGCAGTGATGAGAATTACAAGATAAGTAGGAGTAGACCATGGCCAGTGTCCCAAGATCAAGCACCTATTGCTGCAGAACTCTTGAAATGTTTTAAGCAGGAGATCGATGTGGTCCACTTGCTTTTTAAATAATTCCCTCTAGACATCATGTAAAAACTACTTGAGAGGGGGACAGAATTGAAGGCAGAATTACATCTCAGACTGGAGACAATGAGAAACTAAACTGGGGTTGTGTGAGAGAGGCGAAGAGTTATAAGACAAACTTGGTAAAAATTCATGAGGGAAAAAACAATAGAGGATCTGATGACTGAACAAATATGATGGGTGAGGAAGAGGAAAGATCCAGCACCACCACATGGGTACTCTTTGGATAACAAGACTGATGATAAAATTTCAAACACTATGAGAGCAGGTTAGGAAGGGAAGTGGAGAGTCAGCTATGAGTTCAGTCAGTCAAGAGAAGATAAAATTGAGGTGTTTACAAGACATCAGTAAGGAAATGTCCAGTAATTATTTCAACATATAGAGGAAACCAGTCCTGAATATTTATTGGAAGGACTGATGCTGAAGCTGAAACTCCAATACTTTGGCCACCTGATGCAAAGAACCGACTCATTGGAAAAGACCCTGACACAGGGAAAGATTGAAGGCAGGAGGAGAAGGGGACGAGAGGATGATATGGTTGGATGACATCACCGACCTGATGGACATGAGTTTGAGTAAGCTCCGAGAGCTGGTGGTGGACAGGGAAGCCTGGTGTGCTGCAGTCCATGGTGTCGCAAAGTCGGACATGACTGAGTGACTGAACTGAACTGATAAGCTGGAGACTCAGGAGGACAAGGTTAGAGATACAGATGTAGTTGGGATTAGCACAAAAGCTTATGTTTATCAGTTAAGGTTACTGCTACTGCTAAGTCACTTCAGTCGTGTCCGACTGTGTGACCCCATAGATGTCAGCCCACCAGGCTCCCCCGTCCCTGGGATTCTCCAGGCAAGAACACTGGAGTGGGTTCAGTTAAGGTTATGTTTCCCCAGATATAACAAAGTTTTAACAGATAAAACTCAGTGTCCCTAGATCCTGAACTGTGGCGTTCAGGGCTGATATGTGGTCTCAGGTAGAGGCTTCCAGTGTCTGCATCATCATCCTCAGTGCATGGTTTCCATCCTAAAGTCACGCCTGGTCCTGGGAGGTTGCACAACCTCTGCCCATCATGCCTGCATTCCAGGCAGCTGAACAAAGGCGGGGAGGGCAGGAGAGGGCATTTTCCAGCATTCTTTTGGAGCCTTCCATGAAATCTCACACACCACTTCTGTTTGCAGCTACTTAGCCAGACCTCAGATATATGGCCCCATCTAAGTATGATGGAAGTCAGGAAATGTAATCTTTTAGCTGAGTCCATTAACCCCCTGTATAAAATAAAGGTTCTGATACCAAGGGAAAGGTATGAGTGGACATTGATTCAACAAGGAATAATCTCTGTCACCTCATGAGCATGGGTAAGATTAAAGAAGAAATTGAAAAATTGAAATATCATAAGTAAAGAAAGAGCCCAGGGGAATGACTTAAAGGACAGCCAAAGGAAAGAGATTAAAATGGGAAAATAGTAGAGGGAGAGGAAGAACCCCAGGAAGGAAGTACCTTTCCCACAGATAATGACTCATTAAGACTTCAACAGTAGAATCTCAGTATACTGATGTTTCTGAGGATTTTTTAATTGTTTATTCAAATTCCCAGGAACAGTGTGGATTGAGTTCAGTTCAGTTGCTCAGTCATGTCCAACTCTTTGCAATCCCATGGACTGAAGCATACCAGGTCTCCCTGTCCATCACCAATGCCCAGAGTTTACTCAAACTCATGTATATTGAGTCAGTGATGTCATCCAACCACCTCATCTACTGTTGTCCCCTTCTCCTCCTGCCTTCAATCTTTCCCAGCATCAGGGTCTTTTCAAATGAGTCACCTCTTCGCATCAGGTGGCCAAAGTATTGGAGTGTCGGCTTCAGCATCAGTCCTCAATGAATATTCAGGATTCATCTCCTTTAGGATAGACTGGTTAGATCTCCTTGCAGTCCAAGGTACTCTCAAGAGTCTTCTCCAACACCACAGTTGAATAGTTTCAATTCTTTGGTACTCAGCTTTTTTTATAGTTCAACTCTGATATCCATAATGACTACTGGAAAAACCATAACCTTCACTAGATGGACCTTTGTTGGCAAAGTAATGTCTCTGCTTTTTAATATGCTATCTAGATTGATCATAACTTTCATTCCAAGGAGTAAGTGTCTTTTAATTTCCTAGCTGCAGTCACAATCAGCAGTGATTTTGGAGCCCAAAAAAGTAAAGTTTGTCATGGTTTTCACTGTTTCCCCATCTATTTGCCATGAAGTTATGGGACCAGATGCCACGAACTTAGTTTTCTGAATGTTGAGTTTTAAGCCAGCTTTTTCATTCTCCTCTTTCACTTTCATCAAGAGGCCTGTTAGTTCTTCTTCACTTTCTCCCATAAGGGTGGTGTCATCTGCATATCTGAGGTTACTGATATTTCTCCCGGCAATCTTGATTCCAGCTTGTGCTTCTTCCAGCCCAGCGTTTCTCATGATGTACTCTGCATAGAAGTTAAATAAGCAGGGAGACAATATACAGCCTTGATGTACTCCTTTTCCTATTTAGAACCAGTCTGTTGTTCCATGTCCAGTTCCTAACTGTTGCCTCCTGACCTGCATACAGGTTTCTCAAGAGGTAGGCCAGGTGGTCTGGTATTCCCATGTCTTTCAGAATTTTCCACAGTTTATTGTGATCCACACAGTAAAGGGTTTGGCATAGTCAATAAAGCAGAAATAGATATTTTCCTGGAATATTCTTGCTTTTTTGATGATCCAGCAGATGTTGGCAATTTGATCTCTGGTTCCTCTGCCTTTTCTAAAACCAGCTTGAACATCTGGAAGTTCACTGTTGATGTATTGCTGAAGCCTGGCTGGGTGAATTTTAAGCATTACTTTACTAGTGTGTGAGATGAGTGCAATTGTGGGGTAGTTTGAGCATTCTTTGGCATTGCCTTTCTTTGGGATTGGAATGAAAACTGACTTTTTCCAGTCCTGTGGCCACTGTTGAGTTTTCCAAATTTGCTGGCATATTGAGTGCAGCACTTTCACAGTTTCACACTTTCACATCATCTTTCAGGATTTGAAATAGCTCAACTGGAATTCCATTACCTCCACTAGCTTTGTTTGTAGTGATGCTTCCTAAGGCCCACTTGACTTCACATTCCAGGATGTCTAGCTCTAAGTGAGTGATCACTCCAAAATCACTGCAGATGGTGACTGCAGCCATGAAATTAAAAGACGCTTACTCCATGGAAGGAAAGTTAAAACCAACCTAGACAACATATTAAAAAGCAGAGACATTACTTTGTCAACAAAGGTCCATCTAGTCAAGGCTATGATTTTTCAGTAGTCATGTCTGGATGTGAGAGCTTGACTATAAAGAAACCTGAGTGCTGAAGAATTGATGCTTTTGAACTGTGGTGTTGGAGAAGACTCTTGAGAGTCCCTTGGACTGCAAGGAGATCCAACCAGCCCATTCTAAAGGAGATCAGTCCTGGGTGTTCATTGGAAGGACTGATGTTGAAGCTGAAACTCCAATCCTTTATTACTAAATGCAAAGAGCTGACTCATTGGAAAAGACCCTCATGCTGAGAAAAACTGAGGGCAGGAGGAGAAGGGGATGACAGAGGATGAGATGGTTGGAAGGCATCACCAACTCTATGGACATGAGTTTGAGTATACTCCAGGAGTTGGTGATGGACAGGGAAGCCTGGTATGCTGCGGTCCATGGGGTCCCAAAGAGTCAGACACAACTGAGGGACTGAACTGACTGGAAAGACCTGCATGGTAGTGGTTTTCCCCACTTTCTTCAATTTAAGTCTGAATATGGCAATAAGGAGTTTATGACCTAAGCCACAGTCAGCACCCAGTCTTGTTGTTGCTGATTGTATAGAGCTTCTCCATCTTTGGCTGCAAAGAATATAATCAATCTGATTTTGGTATTGACCATCTGGTGATGTCCATGTGTAGAGTCTTGTCTTGTGTTGTTGGAAGAGGGTGTTTGCTATGACTAGTGTGTTCTCTTGGCATAACTCTATTAGCTTTTGCCCTGTTTCATTCTGTACTCCAGGGCCAAATTTGCCTTTTACTCCAGGTATTTCTTGACTTCATACTTTTGCATTCCAGTCCCCTTATTGAAAAGGACATCTTTTGGCAGTGTTAGTTCTAAAAGGTCTTGTAGGCCTTCATAGAACCATTCCAGTTCAGCGTCTTCAGTGTTACTGCTCAGGGCACAGACTTGGATTACCATGATATTGAATGGTTTGCCTTGGAAATGAACAGAGATCATTCTCTCGTTCAGAGATTGCATCCAAGTACTGTATTTTGGACTCTTTTGTTGACTATGATGGCTACTCCATTTCTTCTAAGGGATTTTTGCCCACAGTAGTAGATATAATGGTCATCTGAGTTAAATTCACCCATTCCAGTCCATTTTAGGTCTCTGATTCCTAGAATGTCGACGTTCATTCTTACCATTTCCTGTTTGACCACTTCCAATTTGCCTTGATTCATGGACCTAACATTCCAGGTTCCTCTGCAATATTGCCCTTTATAGCATCAGACCTTACTTCTATCCCCAGTCACACCCACAACTGGGTATTGTTTTTGCTCTGGCTCCATCCCTTCATTCTTTATGGAGTTAATTCTCCACTGATCTCCAGTAGCATATTGGACACCTACTAACCTGGGGAATTCATCTTTCAGCGTCCTATCTTTTTGCCTTTTCATACTGTTCATGGGGTTCTCAAGGCAAGAATACTGAAGTGGTTTGCCATTCCCTTCTCCAGTGGACCATATTCTGTCAGACCTCTCCACCATGACCCATCTGTCTTGGGTGGTCCCACACTGCATGGCTTAGTTTCATTGAGTTAAACAAGGCTATGGTCCATGTTATCAGCTTGGCTAGTTTTCTGTGATTGTGATTTCAGTCTGTCTGCCCTCTGATGCCCTTTCTTAGCTCCTACCCTCTTACTTGGGTTTCTCTTACCTTGGACTTGGGGTATCTCCTCATGGCCGCCACTCCTGACCATGGATGTGGGATATCTCCTTATGGCCACTCCTGCACCACAGTTGTGGTTCATGATGGGAGAGAATGACTGAAGGAGAAACTGGGTCTTGTTCTGATGGGCGGGGCCATGCTCAGTAAATCTTTAATCCAATTTTCTGTTTAAGGGTGGAGCTGTGTTCCCTCCCTGTTACTTGACCTGAGGCCAATCTGTGGTGGAGTTAATGAAGATAATGGTGACCTCCTTCAAAAGGTCGCATGCACACACTGCTGCACTCAGTGCCGCCAACCCTGCAGCAGGCCACCACCCAACCACGCCTCCAACCAGAGACTCCCGGACACTCAAGGGCAAGTCTGGGTCAGTCTCTTGTGAGGTCACTGCTCCTTTCTCCTGGGTCATGGTGCACAAAAGTTTCTGTTTGTGCCCTCCAAGAGTCTGTTTCCCCAGACTGTGTAAATTCTGGCAGCTCTATGGTAGGGTTAATGGTGACCTCTTCCAAGAGGGCTTATGCCATACCCAGGTCTACTCCACCCAGAACCTCTGCTCCTGAAGCAGCCCACTGCTGACCTGTACCTCTCAAGAGACACTCAACACAGTTCTGTCTCAGTCTATATGGAGTCTCTGAGTCCTGGTGTGCACAAGGTATATTTGAGCCCTCTGAGTGTCTCTGGCAGGTATGGGGTTTGATTCTAAATGCGGTTTCACCTCTCCTACCATTTTGCTGGGGTTTCTCCTTGCCCTTGGACATGTGGTATCTCCTCAAAGTCACCTCAGCACCACGCAGCCACTGCTCCAGCACCACATAGTTCCGTATTACACACTTGCTTATGCCTGATGTCTGTGGTCATTTAACTGCTTCTAAATAGGCACTTTTGGAAACTACATTAGCTCCTTTAAGCCGGCAGAATATCCTGGAACAGCATGCTTCCTCAATCTTGACTTTCAGATGCTGAAATAATGTATCTCAAAGGCTCATTCAAAAGCGCTTAGTTAATGAGAACATTAAAAGTAATAAACAATAGTTGTCAAATTGGAATGCTTAGCACAGAGTGGAAACAAAGTTTTAGTGATATCTCTCAATAAAACAGAGTTCATTATTGACAGTTGTCTTTAAAGCAAAAGTCTGGTATTTAAACATTATTTTTCTCATTTACTTGTACTTCCTATGAAAAAGACCAGGTCCCAGACATATAAGATAGAACTGCCCTCCAGAGACAAGTATCCCCTTCACCTAAGGGAATGAGAAATGAAACAGGAAGGAGAAAAGGATATCATTGGTCATAGTGTACAGGTTTGTGCTCTCTAGATAGGAAAAAAAAAAAGAAAGAAAGAAAGCAACTGGCAAGCCTATCAATGAAAGGCAAAGTGGGGCTAAATGGAGGACAGAAAAAGACTCACTCTCATCATCACCTACCAAAGCCAGCAGAAGTGCACTTTCAAGGTCTTATACTGTTACTTACATGGCCATTTCTCTATTATCCAGCACTGGCAAGAATAGTGCCTTCCAGCTTATTAAATATTCTGCTGCTGCTACTAAGTCGCTTCAGTCGTGTCTGACTCTGTGCGACCCCATAGACAGCAGCCCACCAGACTCCCCAGTCCCTGGAATTCTCCAGGCAAGAACACTGGAGTGGGTTGCCATTTCCTTCTCCAATGCACGAAAGTGAAAAGTGAAAGTGAAGTCGCTCAGTCATGTCTGACTCTTCAGGACCCCATGGACTGCAGCCTACCAGGCTCCTCCATCCATGGGATTTTCCAGGCAAGAGTACTGGAGTGGGTTGCCAGTGCCTTCTCCTATTAAGTATCTGAACTGCTAATAAAAACTTACACATCTCTAGTGGACTAAGCTGGCAAAATATTTTAAATACAGTATGACATTTTAAGTCCCTGAAGGCTGTCAAGTCTCCTGAAGTTATTAGAAAGGTAATATTACATAATCCCATTTTACAGATAGAAAGGCAGATGCAAACGGGCTGTGCCCATCTGTGAGATGAAAGAGATGTAGCTGAGTTTTTCACTCCCAAAATTCCATGAGCCTATGAGAACTACACAGATTAGAACTCAGGGTTTGTGACTCCAAGATCTCAGTTCCCTCATAATATCACAGCATCAACTAATATATTTGGCTCCTGTGGCTTGCCAATATTCATATAATCAGTAAAATGCACTGAGTGATCATTTTACCTCTTACTGATGACAAGAAAGTATAATACATCACAGTTACTATATATATCACAGTTAATATATCAAAGTTACTCAGAAACATCATTATAAGGATCAGTAACACTTGTAGGTATATCAAAGAAAAACTCAGTTTTCCTCTAGTTTTTCTCTTTTACCATCACACTATTGCCCCACTTCTGATGCCAGATATGTGGGGTCTTTCCCCACAACAAGCAGTTCTCTGTGATACCAGCCAGGCAAGAATACTGGAGTGGGCTGCCATTTCCTACTCCAGGGGATCTTCCCAACCCAGGGATCAAACCTGAGTCTCTTGTGTCTCCTGCATTGGCAGGAGGATTCTTTACCACTGGCACCACCTGGGAAACCCTCAGATAGTCAGTAAAATGCACTAAGCAGTAATTTTACCTCTTATTGATGACAGGAAAGTATGTCAATATACCACAGTTCCCCAGAAACATCATTATAAGGATCGGTAATACTTGTAGGTGTTTCAAGGAAAAGCTCAGTTTTCCTCTACTTTTTCTCTTTTTCTTCACACTACTGCCCCACTTGCAACACTTCTGATACCAGACATGTGGGGTCTTTTCCTGTCATGCCAGCTGGGTATCCTACAATTTAACTCAGTTCTGACACTGTCTACCTGGAGATGGCATCAGATCCCAGAGGTTAAGCATTCCATCCCACAAGACTGCCTCCCTCCCCCACTTTAGATGTCAATCACAAATCCGGGTTGTCACCTGTGTTTCTGACCAGTCAAGTATACATCAGACTATATGTCTCCTTGGGTTCAGTTAATTTGCTAGACTGGCTCACAGAACTCAGGAAAACAGTTCACTCACTATTTACCAGTTTATTATAAAAGGACATGATAAAGGATATAGATGAACCCAGATGAAGGTAATATATAGGGCAAGTTATGTGGGATCTTCTATGCCCTCTCTGGACATATCACCCTCCCAGTACCTCCACCTGTTCACCAAACTGGAGGCTCTCCAAACCTATTCTTTTGAGATTTTTACAGAGGCTTCATCATGTAGGTATGATCAGTTATTAACTCCATTTCCAGCCCATTGTCCCTCTCTTGAGAATGAGAGATATGGGATGAAAATTCCAAGCCTGCTCTTTCTGGTGACCAGTCTCCATCTAGGAGTGACCCAGGAATCAGAACAAAAGACATTACTATTACCCAGCAAATCCCCAGAGATATAGGAACTCTGTGTCAGAAGCCTGAGTCAAAGAGTTGAACAAAAGTAAAACAAATAATAGAACAAAAGATGGTCCTGGTGCTCTTATCATTTATGAAATTAAAAGAGCTTTTAGGAGCTCTGTACCAGGATAATTTTTTCTATTCTCTTACATGAGGACTTCATTCTCATGACCTAATTATCTCCCAAAGGCCCTACCTCCTAATACAATCATACTGGGCCTTAAGATTTCAACATATGAATTCTGGGGGGACACAAATATTCAGAGCATGGAAGTGAGCTCAAATCAAGCATATCAGCAGGACTACATTCTTTTTGAAGGCAGTAGGAGTAAATCCATCTCCTTGGCTGTTCCAGCATCTAGAGGTTGTCTCCAATCTCTAGAAGCCCCCTTCTCATGGCCCTCTTCTCTCTCTTTAAATCCAGCAGTGTAGCATCTTCAAATCTCTCTTTAACCTCCCTCCCCTGCCTCTTTATTTCACTTTTAAAAACTCTAATGATTATTTGGGCCTAAATAATCCAGAATAATTTCCCCATCTCAAAATTCTTAATCATATCAGCAAAAATTCTTTTTACCACATGAACTAACATATTCACAGTTCTGGGAATTGAAATATGAACTTCTTTAGGGAATCATTATTGTACCTGACATAATGACAAGGGAAACTGGTGAGAGAATCTTGGTGAATCATTATACTATTTAAGAAAAAAATAAGATTCCTTTGAGCAAACTGTATCATTATGTTCTTTAGAAAGGGAAAAGCTTCCTACTTTTCAGTCATTTCAAATATTTAACTGTCTTCCACAAAAATCTTAACTTATTCCCAAAGAAATAACATGAACCATAGAAAGAACACATCTTTCTATGGTTCTTAAAATGTGCAGCCTTAAGCCAGCAAACCTTAACTTCTGTTTTTCAAAAGTCAAAGGCATGACTAAAATCATTGCTCTGCCATGTAATCAAAGGTCTTAGGACAGAAACTAAAGTCTTTTATTGTGATTCTATGCATTGTCCACAGAACCGGGCAGTAACCTCTACAGAAGAAAAATATCAGAGTTACAAAGAACAAAGATTATCTGCTTTCCTTTCCACACTCAGGCAGGTAAAGGAATCTATTCTGGCCTTAAAGTTCCCCAGAGGTTTCTAATTTTTCTGAAATGAACATTCACAGGTGTGTGTGTGTGTGTGTGTGTGTGTGTGTGTGTGTGTGTCTGTGTCCTTGTTAGTTTGTTTAAAGATCTTCAGAGGAGAAAAAAATAATTTACCTCAGTAACCTTTTCAAATAGGGAATAGCTTTGATTTTCCTTACACTGACTAATCTCTATGTGGCTGCCAGAGTGTACTATTTAAGTAGAAGGCAAGAAAAAGAGGTCAGAAACCCATCTTTCTCTTGCTCAGAATAGCAATAGAAAAAGAGAAGAAAATACCAGAACAGTTTTTTACCAGTCTCTTCTTTCTGATACAGAAATTTTCAGTTTAAGGCAGAATGTATTTTATTCCTTTCACCAATTTCATTCATGTCCAGAGGTAATTTAACAAAATCTTGAAAAATGCACACATAATGTGTTCAATGAAAAATACATAGACATAAGTATAACTGTTAATCATAATGGCATAGCCATAACTCTCATTCTAAATGTCTATATTCTTCAGATCAGAGATAAGGTGTATGCATGGCTGAAACTGGGGCTCTGGACTCTTAAAACAGGTTTTATTACCTACTATCTATATGACTGTGTGCAAAGGACTTGACCTTTCTTGACTTCATTTCCCTGTCTGCAGAGTGTAGATAACAGTACCTATCTCACGGGGTTATTGTGAAGTGCTTAGTGCAATTCCCAGTAACTACTAAGAGCACAATAAATGTTAGCCATTATTGTAATCTAAAAGTTACTCCAGAATTGGAAAGAGATATATCAAAAATAAATATTCATATGAATGCCAAACTCAATCCTGAAAGTGAAAGTTGTTTAGTTGTGTTTGACTCTTTGAGACCCCATGGACTGTCTGTGGAATTCTCCAGGCCAGAATACTGGAGTGGGTAGCCTTTCCCTTCTCCAGGGGATCTTTCCAACCCAGTGATAGAACCCAAGTTACCCACATTGCAGGCAGATTCTTTACCAGCTGAGTCACAAGGGAAGCCCAAGAAGATTGGAGTAAGTAGCCTAGCCCTTCTCCAGTGGATCTTCCCAACCCAGGAATCAAACTTGGATCTCTTGCATTGCAGGTAGTTTCTTTACCAGCTGAGCTACCAGAAAAAGTTAAGGGAATGCATATGAATCAGTAGGTAATTAGTCACATTTTTGTTCAAGTCTTATTTAGGCACTGTTGAGCCACCTCTCTTTGATCTATTCCTCTCATTGAGAAATCGTCTGTGAAAAACTTTCATCAACTGTTTCATTGCTTTGATGCCCTGAATAGAAGAAATTGATAAGGCATAAAAGGACTGAAAGCTGCTAGGTTTTTACAAAGGAGTCATCCCTTAAACATCCCAGCATTGCAAAACAATCACCAATGCCTAGGCATTGGTTGGTTGGTTCCAGCAAATCAAGTAAAACCAGGATCTTACTGACTTATAACCTGGTGTGGCTTAGAACAAAATCAACATCCAAATGCAACAAAACTGTAGGAAAGAGGCCAGGCATATGAAAGATGATCAATAAATACTGTTTCATGAAGGACAGGAAAGAGGAGGTACAGGAAGTGGGAGGGAGGAAGGAAGAAAAGAAAGGCTGACTCCTATTCTCCAGAGACAGAAGATAACTCATGGCCAATCTCAGCCCTTCTTGTTCATTCCACACTCCACCTTTTCCAGCCTTGCCCTCCCCACTCATACACACACACACACACACACACACTGATCCAGAGTCTAGTCTTAAATTTACAGGACTCATCCAGAAACTGATCTTGGGTGTGTGACCCATGCTCACACAAGCTGTTCAAGTTTCTACAGTTGAATCTGAATGACTCTGACAAAGCTAGCTTCCTCTGCAACAAAAACCCAAGTCTATCTCTCCAAACAGTCCCTGACTTAGCAATGGCCCATTCACACAAACGGCTGTCATCACTCTTGTCCTATGCTCTATTTTACTGAAACATAAAAGCAGTCCAGAAAACATTTGTGTGCTCGTAGAGAAACTATTAGTTTAGAAGAGAGAGTGGAAAGAAGTTATATAAAGGTAGAGGGAATTTTAATGACTCTCATCCTGGGAACAGATTCCCAAGAAAGTTAATCTTGCCTAGTCAGCCATCTACTGCCTGATATTATTAAACCTGCCTGTTTGTGTGTTGTCTCAACTTGTTCTTTTGCCTAAGAGTCTATAAATTAGATATTAATTTGGGTTATTAAACATTCTCCTTAGCAATGCAAATTCTTCCCAAAAAGTTAATAGACTTTTGATCATGAATATGTTCATTTTGAACTCAATCAGATTGCGTTCCTCTGAGTTCCTGGAAAGCATTTAAAGAGTTCTGCAAAAACACCAACCCAAAGATATACACATATCCAAATATTCATAGCAACATTTCTTATGATTGCCAAGCTGTGTAAGCAACCTAAGTTGTCCATCAATAAATGAATGAATAAATAAGATATGGTGTGTATATATATATTTACACACACAGATACAATGGGACATTGAAAGTGAAGTCGCTCAGTTGTGTCCGACTCTTTGTGATCCCATGGACTGTAGTCTACCAGGCTTCTCTGTCCATGGGATTTTCCAGGCAAGAGTACTGGAGTGGGTTGCCATTTCCTTCTCTAGAGGATCTTCCTGACCCAGGGATCGAACCCAGGTCTCCTGCATTGCAGGCAGACGCTTTACCCTCTGAGCCACCAGGGACATTACTCAGCCATAAAAATAAAATGAGATATTGCCACTCACAGTAACATGGATGAACACGGGGGGTATTATACTAAGTAAGATAAGTTGAACAGAGAAAAACAAATATTTTTATGCTATCATTTATATGTGGAATCTAAAAAGCAAAACAAATATAACAAAACAAACAGACTTACAGATATAGAGAATAAACTGTGGTCACCAGTGGGAAAGGTAAAAGGGGAGAGGCATGATAGGGATAGTGAATTAGGAGGTACAAACTACTATGTATATAATGGTTAAGCTACAAAGATACATCTTAAAATGCAGAGAATATGGTCAATATTTTATAATAGTTTTAAATGGCTTATAATCTAGTATGGTTGAGTCCCTTCATGGTTCACTTGAAACTATCACAGTTAATCAGCTATTACTGTTTAGTCGCTAAGTCATGTCCAGCTCTTTGTGCCGCCATATACTGTAGCCCCCAAGTCTTCTCTGTCCATGGGATTTCTCAGGCAAGAATACTGCAGTGAGTTGCCATTTCCTTCTCCAGGGGACCTTTCTGACCCATGGACGAAACTCATATCTCCTGCATTGGCAGGAGGATTATTTACCTCCAATACAAAACAAAAAAATTTCTTTAAAAATAGAGTATAATCTATAAAATGTTGAATCACTCTGTCATATACCTGATACTAATTTGATATTGTAAATCAACTATCCTTTAATAAGATACTTTATTTAAAATTTTTTTATTCTGGAGAAAATATGAAGGTAATTTAGGGGCATTGAAAACTTTTTTTTTTTTCATTTTTTTATCTACTTATTCCTTCATTCAGACATGGTGAATGCTTCTAGGTGCCAGGCCTTGTCCGAGACACTGGAGACCTTAGTGACTGAGGGTGGCCATGTTGGGGGTGGGGCTAGAGAGCCACAAGGCAGGGCTTAGGACAGAATGAAGGCAGCCGAGTCTATAATGGGAATTCGTGGGAGATCAAAAAGTGTTCAATTGAGGTAAGAAAAAGAAATAGGAGGGTGACCAACAAATTTTATCTGTTTGAAAAGTTTGTTTCATCATGGAAAGAGAGAAAATATTTTTCCTTTCTTCTCTGAATAACCCACTGTCTCCAGGACACAAAACATACTATAAGTCATATAATTTAGCCATCTTCTGGTCTTATGATAAAAATTCATTTTGAGTGGAAAAGAGACTTACTATTAATGTTATACTCTTTTAACGTGTTTTAAGACTCATTTTCATTGATAACAAGCCTATAGTTGTGCAACTCCAGAACCATGATGATTATGAATTCCTACTGGATATGTGTATTGAGGGCAACCTAAGATATTACTAAAGAATATAAGATGGAATCTCAAATGCTAAGCACCAGAAGGTTCCATTCCTGATGCATCACACTTACTGTTTTGTTGTCTTCCTTACTGACTCTTTCTTGTGTATCACTCATGCCCTCTCCACACCTGCCTCCCACTTGCTTCCTATCCCACCTGCTGCTCTGCTGCTCCACTCCAGACAGTCCAGCCCCTGTAGACTGTGTGTGAAACAGGAGAGAAAAGGAAGTCTGAGAAATTCTCCTGAAAGAAAAGTACAAGACATTTAATGAATGAACTTTGTGACATTTATTTTAATGTTCAAATATTTTCTCTGCTTTGTTCTGGGTGACTGAGGATGTCAGATAAATGACCTCTGGTTAGAAAGTACAATGTTGCAATTTACCATCATAAAATGGGAAGGGAAGTTCACAATGGAAGAAGTGATTCAGTCAAGCAGAGATCAAGATATACTTTTCTTTCCTTCAGCTGCCTTTGCTGTATTCACTGCTTTTGTTGTATCCCCATTCTATTAATAATGAGTGACAGTTGATCTATAGGAATGAGCAACCTCAGTGAGGTCTAAGGACAAAAGTCAGTCTTAAGTTCGTAGGTGAAAAAGACCCATCAATACACACCTTGTATTATATTTGAGGTGTAGAGAGAAAGTTTTTCTTCCCAAAATGTTTCTTATCTAATTGCTGATTCTTTGTTAAAGCTCAGTATGGCTTAAAGTTTCTTACTTCTTATATGAAAGTGATTATCCCCCTCTCTCAGCTCCAAAGTGTATAGAAAACTCTGGGGTCAAATTTCTAAGCACAAAGGCCCTTCTCAGCCTTTCAGCATCCCTGAGATGCCTGGGAAAGGGTTTGGTCAGGCTGTTTAAGGGTCACATCCTCCTTCCCTCTTTCACACTGGAGGCTACTCATCATGCCTTTGTGGAGCCACCTGCCCTTAGGTATCTTGTAATCCCCTTCTTTGCTACTGACTGTACCTCACACTTTGAGTTTTGGTTCCAAAGACACAACATTTCCATAACATTCATTTGAATTAATACTTGTATGCAGCTTTAAAGTTTTTAGATAAAGTGCTTTCATATGCTTTATCTCATTTAATATAAAAGGCTGCATGGTACTACAGCCAGAGTGTATGCCCTGGAGCCCCAAGTTCATAATCCCTGCTCAATCACTTACTAGCTGTGTGACCTTGGCTGAACCAAGGCAAGGCTGAAAGCAGTAGCTAAACCCTCTGTTTCAGTTCATACCCCATAAGTAAGACAGCCTTGCCTTCATATCAGAGTTTGAGGAAGAGATTAGGTTCAAGAATCCTAACACTCAAAAGAGTCAGAATCATAAGTTAGTTCTCACCCTCCCCTCTCGCCACCTTCCCATAACAGTTATTAAGTCTGACTTTTCTATTTCTATACTTCTTTTATCTCCCCTTCACAAGTCTCCCTATATAACCCATTCCCTCTTCCTAGTTCAACTTCTCACTTCCCAGAGAGTAGGGGGTATAAAGTACAAGACACCTTCCAATCTTGTAATTCATGCAATCTTGTAATTGAATCTTCTAATTCAAGATGGCATTATGCTTCATGAGAAAACAAACTGTGTGAGACAATAAATACAAACAAGAAGAGAATGGAAAATCAGAAGAGAGGGAAATCACATCCAGCTCAGGTTGTCAGGGAATACATAAAGGAGGATGTGATTGATCTGAGACCTGCTTTCATTCATTCATTCATAAATGTTCATTCGACAAACGTTTACTGAACATCCACTTGGGTGCTGGGAATAATCTTCACTTCTCATTACAAATCAAATATAAAACTTCATGTATGAAGTAAGTTTTTAAAGATCCTTGAGATTGAAATTTTTATGACAAATGAAAGTCATTACCTATACTAAGAACACCAGTAAAAGTATTGTTAAATAGTCACTGTATTTTTTTCAAGACAGTCACAAATCCAGAAATAATAAACATGATGTAAGAGAAAGAAAGCTACCACAGAGACAAACTGCTACTGCTACTGCTAAGTCGCTTCAGTAGTGTCCGACTCTGTGCCCACTAGGGCACAGCAGCCCACTAGGCTCCTCCGTCCCTGGGATTCTCTAGGCAAGAGTACTGGAGAGGGCTGCTATTGCCTTCTCCAATGCATGAAAGTGAAAAGTGAAAGTGAAATCGCTCAGTCATGCCCGACTCTTAGCGACCCATGAACTGCAGCCTACCAGGCTTCTCCGTCCATGGGATTTTCCGGGCAAGCGTACTGGAGTGGGTTGCCATTGCCTTCTCCGACAGAGGCAAAAGTGGTTAGCAAAACTGACGTCAGGACTAAGGCTGGGGAGGATGCACCCCATTATTTAGGTCATTATATTTGCTTCAGTTTTGTTTGCTTATTGAAGGGTCATTCCTTCTTTACCCCTCTCAACTTATTTCATAACCAAGAAATAAAAGTTGAATGGAGGCTTACTGACATCAGCAGCTCCCCTCTAGTCCACTAGTCCTGGGTGTTCACAGTCTAAGTTGATTAGCTGGATCCAGGGTGATTAAGCTATTAAATACTGTGAAGATCACACTTGTACAGAAACATGAGCTAAAATACTAATACAGTGAATATCAAAGAAACACTCTTGCATTCATCAAAAATGAAAATTTGTCTCTTGTTCTGCATTCCAGATGGCCCTTCTCATTGAACCTTCTGTTGCTCTATAAACTCAAGTTCTTTTCTCCTCTCCATCCCCCTCATCAAACACTGTCACAGACAAAAAGCTGAAGCTTAGTCAGATAAGGATGAACAATTGGTAACAATTAATATCTCACAACTTCCAGCTATCCTACATTTCAGGAAGGAGTAGAACTCTCCAAAAACAATTGCTATGTAGGCTATTTATTGGATAAATGCTTATGGAATGAGTAGATCTACTGAAAGAATAATAAATCAACATCCTATAGATAGAATCTTCTGGGCAAGCAGCAGGTTCTTCCAGTGTCTGAAAATTCTCAAGAACAGCTCTTCAATAATACAGCCAATATAGCCATGGACTTGTTTCCTGTATTGTTTGTTGTTCCAGGTTCTCAACCCAATTCAAACACTGTCGGAGCCTCATTTGCCAGAAACAGTTTTAACAGCAGTCTCTTCAGTTTGACTCATAAAAAAGAGCAAAACGAGGCCAGTACAGCTAATGCTGCATCAGGAACATAAGCTGCAGCAAGAACCCCATGAGTTCACTTCAGGATGGGGCAGAAGGTGAGAGGAGGCTGATTGATGGAGGCCATAGGCTAGGATCTTGACTAAAATCTTGGCTGGTAGAAGCTGATAGAATGGACCACAGTGGAGACAGAGACCCAATTTCCTATCTTCAATAACAGACTACTCTCCAGAGGAAAGCCTAAGCAATTTAGCAGTTGCTTGGGCACCTTTTGAAGTCCATGTAGTAGTACCCAAGACATCCATCCATGATAGAATGTCACCCCTCCCCTGCCATCACTCTTAATCTCCCATCCCTGATTAACATTTCTTGGTGAGCACCCCTCATATCTCACCTGTTCATTGTTTATCTTCTCCAAGAAAAATGCAAATCCATAAGAACAGAGACTGTTCTGTCCACTGCTGTGGAGCCAATGCGTTAAACACAGTAGATACTCGGATAAGTGTTTCTAGTTGAAGTTAACACAAAACACATTACCTAAGGCATTGACCACTAATGCCAAAGAAGCTGAAGTCGAACAGTTCTATGATAACCTACAAGACTTTCTAGAACTAACACCAAAAAACATGTCCTTTTCATCATAGGGGACTGGAATGCAAAAGTAGGAAGTTAAGAGATATCTGGAGTAACAGGGAAATTGGCCTTGGAGTACAAAATGAAGCAGGGAAAAGGCTAACAGAGTTCTCCAAGAGAATGCACTGGTTATAGCAAACACCCACCTCAAACAACACAAAAGATGACTCCACATGGACATCACCAGGTGGTCAATACCAAAGTCAGATTGATTATATTCTTTGCAGCCGAAGATGGAGAAGCTTTATAGAGTCAGCAAAAACAAGATCAGGAGCTGACTGTGGCTCAGATCATGAACTCCTTATTGCCAAATTCAGACTTAAAGAAAGTAGACCTAAATCAAACCCCTTATGATTATAGAGCGGAAGTGATAAATAGGGATTAGATCTGACAAAGTGCCTGAAGAACTATGGATGGAGGTTTGTGACACTGTACAGGAGGAGGTAATCAAGACCATCCCCAAGAAAAAGAAATGCAAAAAGGCAAAATGGTTGTCTGAGGAGGCCTTGGATTACCGTGATATTGAATAGTTTGCCTTGGAAACGAACAGAGATCATTCCGTCATTTTTGAGATTGCATCCAAGTACTGCATTTCAGACTCTTTTGTTGACTATGATGGCTACTCCATTTCTTCTAAGGGATTCCTGCCCACATTAGTAGAAATAATGGTCATCTGAGTTAAATTCACCCATTCCAGTCCATTTTAGTCCACTGATTCCTAGAATGTCGACGTTCACTCTTGCCATTTTCTGTTTGATCACTTCCAATTTGCCTTGATTCATGGACCTAACATTCCAGGTTCCTATGCAATATTGCTCTTTACAGCATTGAACCTTGCTTCTATCACCAGTTCCATCCACAACTGGGTGTTGTTTTTGCTTTGGTTTCATCCCTTCATTCTTTCTGGAGTTATTTCTCCACTGATCTCCAGTAGCATATTGGGCACCTACTGACCTGGGGAGTTCATCTTTCAGTGTCCTATCTTTTTGCCTTTTCATACTGTTCATAGGGTTCTCAAGGCAAGAATACTGAAGTGGTTTGCCATTCCCTTCTCCAGTGGACCACATTCTGTCAGACCTCTCTACCATGACCCTCCCATCTTCGGTGGCCCCACACAGCATGGCTTAGTTTCATTGAGTTAGACAATGCTGTGGTCCGTGTGATCAGATTGGCTAGCTTTCTGTGATTATGGTTTCAGTGTGTCTGCCCTCTGATGCCCTTTTACAATACCTATCGTCTTACTTGGGTTTCTCTTACCTTGGACCTGGGGTATCTCTTCACGGCTACTCCAGCAAAGCGCAGCCGCTCCACCTTACCTTGGACGAGGGGTAGCTCCTCAGGGCCGCCCCTCCTGACCTTGAACATGGAGTAGCTCCTCTTGGCCCTCCTGTGCCCGTGCAGCCGCTGCTCCTTGGACATGGGGTTGCTCTTCTCAGCTGCCTCCCCTGGCCACCGATCTGACCTCAGGCATGGGGTAGGTCCTCTCGGGCACATATCCAAGCTTATGCCCCAACCAGTAACACTGAAGAAGCTGAAGTTGAACGGTTCTTTGAAGACCTACAAGACCTTTTAGAACTAACACCCAAAAAATATGTCCTTTTCATTATAAGGGACTGGAATGCAAAAGTAGGAAGTCAAGAAATACCTGGAGTAAGAGGCAAATTTGGCTTTGGAGTACAAAATGAAGTGGGACAAAGGCTAATAGAATTTTGCCAAGAGAATGCACTGGTCATAGCAAACACCTTCTTCCAACAACACAAGAGAAGACTCTATACATGTACATCACCAGATGGTCAACACCGAAATCAGACTGATCATATTCTTTGCAGCCAAAGATGGAGAAGCTCTATACAGTCAGCAAAAACAAGACTGGGAGCTGACTGTGGCTCAGATCATGAACTCCTTATTGCCAAATTCAGACTTAAATTGAAGAAAGTGGGGAAAACTATTAGACCATTCAGTATGACCTAAATCAAACCCCTTATGATTATACAGTAAAAGTAAGAAATAGATTTAAGGGACTAGATCTCATAGACAGAGTGCCTGATGAGCTATGGATGGAGGTTTGTGACATTGTACAGGAGACAGGGATCAAGATCATCCCCACGGAAAAGAAATGCAAAAAAGCAAAATGACTGTATGAGGAGGCCTTACAAATAGCTGCGAAAGGAAGAGAAGTGAAAAGCAAAGGAGAAAAGGAAAGATATAAGCATCTGAATGCAGAGTTCCAAAGCATAGCAAGGAAAAATAAGAAAGCCTTCCTCAGCGATCAATGCCAAAAAATAGAGGAAAACAACAGAATGGGAAAGACTAGAGATCTCTTCAAGAAAACTAGAGATACCAAGGAACCATTTCATGCAAAGATGGGCTTGATAAAGGACAGAAATGGTATGGACCTAACAGAAGCAGAAGATATTAAGAAAAGGTGGCAAGAATAGACAGAAGAATTGTACAAAAAAGAGCTTCACTACCCAGATAATCACGATGGTAAGATCACTCACCTAGAGCCAGACATCCTGGAATGTGAAGTCAAGTGGGCCTTAGGAAGCATCACTACAAACAAAGCTAGTGGAGGTGATGGAGTTCCAGTTGAGCTATTCCAAATCCTGAAAGATGATGCTGTGAAAGTGCTGCCCTCAATATGCCAGCAAATTTGGAAAATTCAGCAGTGGCCACAGGACTGGAAAAGGTCAGTTTTCATTCCAATCCCAAAGAAAGGCAATGCCAAAGAATGCTCAAACTACCACATAATTGCACTCATCTCACACGCTAGTAAAGTAATGCTCAAAATTCTCCAAGCCAGGCTTCAGCAGTATGTCAACCATGAACTTCCAGATGTTCAAGCTGGTTTTAGAAAAGGCAGAGGAACCAGAGATCAAATTGCCAACATCCACTGGATCATGGAAAAAGCAAGAGAGTTCCAGAACAACATCTATTTCTGCTTTATTGACTATGCCAAAGCCTTTGACTGTGTGGATCACAACAAACTGTGGAGAATTCTGAAAGAGATGGGCATACCAGACCACCTGACCTGCCTCTTGAGAAACCTATATGCAGGTCAGGAAGCAACAGTTAAAACTGGACATGGAAAGACAGACAGGTTCCAAATAGGAAAAGGAGTACGTCAAGGCTGTATATTGTCACCCTGCTTATTTAACTTCTATGCAGAGTACATCATGAGAATCGCTGGGCTGGAAGAAGCACAAGCTGGAATCAAGATTGCTGGGAGAAATATCAGTAACCTCAGATATGCAGATGACACCCTTATGGCAGAAAATGAAGAGGAACTCAAAAGCCTCTTGATGAAAGTGAAAGAGGAGAGTGAAAAAGTTGGCTTAAAGCTCAACATTCAGAAAATGAAGATCATGGCATCTGGTCCCATCACTTCATGGCAAATAGATGGGAAAACAGTGGAAACAGTGTCAGACTTTATTTTGGGGGGCTCCAAAATCACTGCAGATGGTGATTGCAGCCATGAAATTAAAAGACGCTTACTCCTTGGAAGGAAAGTTATGACCAACCTAGACAGCATATTTAAAAGCAGAGACATTACTTTGTCAACAAAGGTCCGTCTAGTCAAGGCTATGGTTTTTCCAGTAATCATGTATGGATGTGAGAGGTGGACTATAAAGAAGGCTAAGCACCAAAGAATTGATGCTTTTGAACTGTGGTGTTGGAGAAGACTCTTGAGAGTTCCTTGGACTGCAAGGAGAACAAACCAGTCAATCCTAAAGGAAATCAGTCATGAATATTCATTGGAAGTACTGATGCTGAAGCTGAAACTCCAATACTTTGGCCACCTGAAGAACTGACTCATTGGGAAAGACCCTGATGCTGGGAAAGATTAAAGGCAAGAGAAGGGGATGACAGAGTACGAGATGGTTGGTTGGCATCACCAATTCAATGGACATGAGTTTGAGTGAACTCCAGGAGTTGGTGTTGGACAGGGCGGCATGGTGTACTACAGTCCATGGGGTCGCAAAGAGTCGGACATGACTGAGCGACTGAACTGAACTGAACTGATGGCACTGACACAGTGCATTATATTCTTGGGTCAGATCTCTCCATCAAACAGAAAATAACCTCTTTTACACTATTACCAAAGAACTTTGCTGAGCTAGCCCACCACTAGCTTTTTAATATTTTTAATACAGTGGTTTACAGTGTGTTTACAGTACTGTGTTAATTTCAGGTGTACTGATAGATAGAAAAAGTGATTCAGATAGATAGATGTATTTTTCAGATTCTTTTCCATTACAGGTTATTGTAAGACATTGCATAGAGCTCCCTGTGCCATACAGTAGATCCTTATTGGTTATCTATTTTATATATAGTAGTTTGTTAATCCCAATCTTCTTACATACTTTCTGGGAAAAGCTTTGAAGAAGGAGACTTTGTCCAGGAGTGTGTCCTTACTCATTAGACCATCTCCTAACTTAACTGGACCCTGGAATTAGAGTTTCTTTCCTTTTATATATACTTTGTTCCTTTCCCCACATTCATTCCCTTTCAAGACTTGAGAGGGAAAAAATGTAGATAAAGAAGCATAGCTTAAAACAGAAATGGTGCTGCTTGACTCTACCCATCAAGCGTGCTTTGTTAACCTTATGGTATGATTCTGTGTTAGAATCACACATCATCCATCCCATTCTCCAATATCACACCTAGGCTGAATTAATCAAACTGTTGAGGAAAAAGTTGCCCCCAAAAGTTTAGGTGTCTGATCTCCGGGGATATGTCAGATGTCCTCCAAGAGTTTTGATTTCGTTACCTCTAAAATGAAGAGTTGACTCATTAGAAAAGACTCTGATGCTGGGAAGGATTGGAGGCAGGAGGAGAAGGGGACGACAGAGGATGAGATGGCTGGATGGCATCACCAACTCGATGGACATGAGTTTGGGTAAACTTCGGGAGTTGGTGATGGACAGGGAGGCCTGGTGTTCTGCGATTCATGGGGTAGCAAAGAGCTGGACACGACTGAGCGACTGAACTGAACTGAACTGAAAACGAAGGTGGTGTTGTACCACTAGTCTTCAGAGGAGCCTTCCAGCTCTAACATACATGACAATTATCTGTCTGAAAGTGATATCAGCAAGTCAGAAACCAGCCTCAACTGAGTGTTGGAAGGCTTAACATTATGTTCGGGACGTGAAAACAGGGTCCGTTTGAAAACAATCTAACAGGTCTTCAATCGAAACTCACAATCTCTACCTAAGTCAAATGTCATCCTAGAGCTAATTTGTGAAAGTTGATAAAGTTTGGGCAGTAAGATCTTCAAAAATATTATTTCAATGGAATCATTTTATGTGTTAACTTTGAAAATGTCAACAGCAGGGGCCAAGTGGAGGCGCTCAGGAGGTCCATGCATTTGCCATTTCAAAGGCTTAGCTGTCAGTGGAGGGGTGGGGGCAGCCTGCTGTGCTCCATGTTCTGTATAAACATTTCCAGAAATATTTAGCAGATAATAAGGCTCCCACTGGGGCCGTGTATTCAAAGGCACCACATTGAGCCACCTACCATGAAAGATGAGGATGCCAAAGCTGAGAGTGCTCTGGATTTCAGTCTGAGTACCCACTTCCTCTATAGGACTTCTGAACACACAGAGGCAGGGGAAACCACAGAAGCCCATCTTAAAGGGAAAGTGCTTTGTGCGTGCCAGAAGAAAATAACATCGTGGTCGATGTCTGAGTAATATTCAATAGCCTTCCATCATGCAGCACGTCTGTGAAACAGTCTGACAACTTGAGAATTGAAGGCCAGAATTCACTGCTTGCCAGGCTAACACCCATCAATTTGAAAAGCTCTGAAATCCTTCTTGACTTTATGCAAGAAAACTGGTCATGGTTAAAGTGACAGTGGTCTTTTTTTTCTCCTACATCATGAATCTGAGAATATTAGTTTTTAGCTCTGAATTTGACCAGAAATTCAAAAGCAAACAGATAAAATTGAGACATAATAATTTTAACTAATTTATAAGAGGAGAAATAGCATGTGGTGTTTATCCATTTTAAAGTCTCTAAAGAGTGAAACACATAAAAATACTATTGTACTTTATGAGTACTAACGAGACCATGCATTGATTCATAGATTATCCACACATTTTTTGGTAACATACTATGTTCTAGTCAAGCAATGTCCCAAGATTCGAGGATTTTAAATGCCTGAGATCAAATTCCTGTCATCAAGAAGCTTGCAAACTAGTACAAGAGAAATACATGTACACAAAAAGTAGTAAACAATGCAATAAATACCATCAAGGTAATAAAACAGTGTGCTATTGGAGTCAGAGGAAGAAGTCACCTTCCAGCACTGCAGACGGCAAGTGGAGGTGTGCAGCAGCTTCGCTACACCTATTGAAACCCACACCTAAAAGACCAGTGAAGGTAAATATACCCGTTTACTCTTAGCTGCTGCTGCTTGCTGCTGCTGCTGCTGCTAAGTCGCTTCAGTCATGTCCGACTCTACTCTGTGCGACCCCACAGACGGCAGCCCACCAGGCTCCCCCGTCTCTGGGATTCTCCAGGCAAGAACACTGGAGTGGGTTGTCATTTCCTTCTCCAATGCATGTAAGTGAAAAATGAACGTGAAGTCGCTCAGTCGTGTCCGACTCTTCGTGACCCCGTGGACTGCAACCTACCAGGCTCATCCGTCCATGGGGTTTTCCAGGCAAGAGTACTGGAGTGGGTTGCCATTGCCTTCTCCGGGTTGCTCTTAGAAAACAATAGTTAAGAAAGGTTTTTTGTTGTGAAACCTCTTCAAGCATTTTTTTTTTTTCAGTTTCATATTTTTGGAAGTGAAGTTCTTTGTTTTGCCCCCTCTCCCACTAAACAGTGAATACCACTTTTTAGTCATCTTTAAAAGAAAGTATTTTGAAATAAATGAGTTACATCTAAGAAACCCACCCAGGCCTGTGGGAAACTTCCCGCTGAAACTCTCTCATGCACTTGCCTTTTACTGCCCTCTAGTGGGCATGTGCTGCTATGGCATTGAAAACCAATAACTTTATATCCAAGATCATAATCCTCTGAATTGTATTCAATGAATTCCTTCACCTGTGTTCCCTTCCTCTGCCCAGATACTTACTTTTTCCACTCTCTTTTTATGTAACTGTTGGCACAAACTTGGATCCAATGCAAGGTCATGATGTAGAAAATATCCCTCCACACATGGAAGTATAAATAAGAAACTTTTCCCACATAGGCCTGATTTCAGAATTATCTTACACAAGACGATGGATCTTAATGCTAATTATTAGAGCAGAGAATCCCATGGGGTTTCAGCCAGAAATTGTATTTAAAAAAAAAAAACTTTTTTATACGTCTTCCTTTCCAAACAACTAATTTTCCTACCCATCCTTATCTTGCCTGAAAGAAAATTACATTCAGCCCAACTTTCAGCTCAAGAGTTTATTGCTAAACAAAAAAATGCTCCGTGTGATTTGTGAGGCAATTGAAAGGGGAAAACTCCCTCATCTATACCCACCAGACACCAGCTCCTTTGTTCCTCAGTACCATTTCTCCTGAACTGCTTTCCATAAAGAAGAAATAAACTTGATCTAGTAAGGCGTTAATAGATTTGATTAGATTTGTACGGCAAAGCGCTGGGTCATTGTGTCAGCGAGGGTATTCTAAATGTTAATGCGCGGGCTGCTCGCCACTCATCAGATTGGAAGCTGAGACAAGACTATGATAAAGACCTCAGTGTTACAACTTTGCACGACCTGAAAATAGATAGGACCCTTAAAATAATGATAATACAGTAACTTTTTTTAAAGTGAGGCAAAGAAAAATGCAGCATATGTAGGAATCACAGAACTCAGGTCAACCAAAGGCTAGAAAAATAAATCTAGAGTGATAAGACTGGGACTACTTGTAGGAACAATGGGTACCAGGTAATATCAAGACACTAGTTCATGTCACGACTGAGTGACTAAGCACAGCACAGCACATGTATAAATATATCCCCTTCCTCCCATCTGACTAGTACTTTGAGCATAGTTCAGTCTCAGTTCAGTTCAGTTCAGTCGCTCAGTCGTGTCCGACTCTTTGCGACCCCATGAATCGCAGCACGCCAGGCCTCCCTGTCCATCACCAACTCCCGGAGCTAATGGGTAATCTCCAAATGGTCTCAGCCTAGAAAGTAGTTTCCCCTCAGCAGTCTAATTACAACTCAACAAATCCTTGACATAGGAAAGAAGGGGTGTGCTGTGGGTACATCAGAAATTACATCAGAACATAGTAGAGTTTTGCCCCAGGGATTTTGCCATTCAGTAGAAAAGCTGACAGTAAATTTTTGTCTGTCTGAGGTTAAGCATAGCCCTGCTCCCACTTTCAGTGATATAACAGCAGATAGATACAAAGTATAGATCAATGCTCCCAAATAGATATCAGACAACCTTTATATAGGTATAACGTTTTTAGCCCATTATTTAAAAACCCATTGTGATTGCAGCTCTGAAAGGAAGAACTGCATTTTAACTAAGAGTATTAGCAAATTAAACCTGAAAAAGCCTTTATGAAGATCTTAGGTCCCAGAGATACTCACCCTTTGACAGATCATTGAGTAATTATGGCTCATTATGTTGAGAGGAAGGCAGTTTGGTGAATGGCTTAAAAGGAAAGAGACCTCTCTGACTGATTAAGAAAAAAATGTGAATTCAAAGTCCTACAAAAGAAATCAAGAGATTCACAAGTCACTTGCTTCCTTTTGGCTTTAGAGGCAAAGAATATAGCATGCTCTTCCACCCCAATGGAACCTCCTATTACATTTTGTCATATTTAAGCTCAATACAGATAACCCAAGTCTTCTCACAGGGCCACTGTTGGATTAGCCAATAAACTAAGAATGTGCTTAAAGTCCAAGCAAAACATGAATACCAACAGGAGAGAAAGATTTATGAATTCACAGAGAATTTAATATGCGATATTTCAAAATAAGGACCAGAAGTTATCATTATTATCAGCAACATAGTATAATTGTTAAGAGAATGAACTCTAGAGTCAGTCCACCAAGGGCTGCATCCCAGCTCTACCATGAACTAAAATGAGCATAAAAATAGTGCCTACATCATAGGTTTGCCATGAGAAGTGGAATGAATTAATGTATGAGGAGCACTTAGCAGAGTGTTTGACTCTCAAATGCTGTGCAGGCTAGCAATTATTATTCTGCAGTTCAAATATTGTTTTTTAATTTCAATACAAAAGGGTGAAAGGGGGGGCATAGCCTCAAAACCTTACTTTGCTTAGAGCTTCTAAAGTCAGACACTGTCTTGCCCAGGATAATGACACATTCAGGCTCTATACATAGTGAACATTTTCTTGAAACCTATTGAAATTAAAGGAAAAATTCTTAAAATCACAAAGATTTTTCAGCTCTAAAATAGCTCTACGTGCCTATCTTGATCCAACGGAAAAGTCATACACTTTAATAGGACAATAATTAATATTTATAGTACAACAAGAGAACCAGTTCACACTGAACTTTATTTGGAGGTATCTGCTAGAATCTCTATCAAAAACTGTTTCCGGCACCAAACACTGGACAAATCATAGACCATGTAAGGACAGTGCATCCATACTCCCTTATGAACAGACTTTTCCATTCTTGTGCCTGAGGGGCTATTTCTACTACTTCTTATTATGGAATTATTTAGGAGAAAGAAACTTGGCCCCAGAGATGATTGGAGACCATCAGGTGTACACTGACTCTTGGCCTATGGCCAGACCAGGTGAAATTCAAAGTGAGTTTCCCTCATTGGTGTTGAACACAGATGGAATTTGGGGTTACAAAGCCAGCACTGCCTTCCAAGACCTAGCATTAGTAATTGAAAGCTAGAAATTCATACATGCTTCATGATAATGATGAGCAGAACAATTGCATCAACAATAATGGTGAGCAGACAATGGTGAGCAGAACAAGAATACACTATTTCTTCCCTTCAGACTCAGATTCAAAACAAGTCTGTTCGCTCTTTCCTCTTCAAATGAAGATATCTATCCTTAGAAAGACATACCTCCTCCTTTGGGCCATTTCTGACATGCTTGTTATTGAATCCTTCAGCCATCTCTGACTCAGTCTCTTTAAAAAAAGTTCTAATGTTTCTGTATTTTTTTTTAAGTATGATACTATGATCTGAATGTGACTCTCTAAAGATAAATAAAGGAAGACACTCTACTCTCATTGTGTGTCACAGATTTCTAAAAACCCTGACTTTGCTTGAATTGACAATTTTTAATCATTTACATACAAAGTTTAGCTGTTGATTAAATTCTAAGATCCTTTTAGTAAGGATCTGGTGCTCCTGTCCTTAACACTGGTGTTTTCAGTAACCATGGGATTTCTTTAATCCAAGTTCTGAATGCTCAAGTTCTAAAAGCCAGTTTTGAAAATCCAGATTAATTCCATAACATTCTGAACCTCAATTTCATCTTAAAGTGAGATTATTGTTTCTCCTTTCAGTGCTGTATTAATTTGTCAAGGTTGTCATAACAAAGTACCACAGACTGAGTGTTTTAAACAATGGAAACTAATTTTCTCACAATGCTGGAGGTCCGAGATCGAGGTATTGACAGTGTTGGTTTCTTTTAAGGCCTCTCTCCATGACTTGTAGATGGTCACTGTCTCCCTGTGTCTTCACATGACCATCCCTCTGAGTAGGTCTGAGTCCTAATCTCCTCTTTCATAAGGTTACCAGTCATATTGGATTAGAGCCCACCCTAATGACCTCACTTAGCCTTAATTACTTCTTTAAAAACTTTCTCCAAATACAGGCACATTCTGAGAAACCTCAGGTTAGAACATCAATGTGAGGAGATGAGACACAATTCAGCCCATAACAACGCTGACTGTGTAATAAAAGGGCATAGTGCTGGAGTCATATAGAGCAAGCCCTCTGAAAACTGCTTGTCAAATGCCTGAATTAGATAATGGCCCTCCTTCCCCAACCTTTGATAAACTCTTCTCTAACTTGTTTTGTTTCTTGTTGCTGTTAAGGGTAGGGATCAAATCCTAATTATTCTTAAATGCCTGTAGAGAAATTCCATTGATTCATATAAATAGTTGATCAAGAAATCCCTCTTAAATGGAATTGAAATAAATTTAACAAATTTAATTGCATCAACTGAATGTTCTCCTTGCCAGAGGAAAGAAACTAAGAGCCATTACAAAGACCCTCATTCCTATCCATGCTCCAGTTCTTTTTTGCTCCTATGACATTTATTTTCCATTCCTTCCTCTTTCACAGTCCCTACTGCTATTCCTCCTTGTCATGTCCTACAATAGAGCAAGATTATCAAACATCTCCCCATCTCCTAACCTCTCTGTAGCCATTGCTTTTCTCCTTCTCCATGCACTTGCCAGGATGTTGAGTTGCTCTGTGTTGATGATCAGTGGCTAATTTCCTTTTTAACAGGAATAAAGAAACCCTTAATTGCCTCTTGCAATACCACTGGCATAATCCTGACACTAACACATCACAATGAACAGGAGGCCCATTAATAAACATGCAGTGCTGTGAAGAATTTCACTGATCCCTCTCCAGGTCATTAAATCTATACATGTTTGATGGGCAATAAAAGAGAAATGTAGAATGATAATGGCAGCTGTAAGAGGCTGCTGCTCCTCTAGTCTGCCTTAACCACAAGAAAAGACAGGAAATGATCCATGTATTTTTTAAAATATGTATATATTCTACTCATTATTACTAATTTTGAATGCCTATGCATATTTCACAGGCAACTGATTCATAAATAAAACTTGAAGCAGGAACATGGAATCCAGTTTGATTAAACAAGAAGGAGTGATGTGCTCTAACGAAAAGTTTTTGTGTTGGGGAGACTTGGAGGGCAGGTGCTAATCGTGGCCCATTTATGCTTGTCACTTTCATGGTATAAATAAAGGATGTTGCCATGCGTCGATAAGCGAAGTAAGATCCTAATTCCAGAAACAAATCATCAAGTCAATAAAGATAAAACAGCCTTACAAGTTTATTCTTTAAAGCTAAGAATCAAAGGAATAATTCATATTGTATAAGACAGGTTGAAATTACTTTAGACCTTTCTATTTCTTATCTCACAGATAAAGTCAAACATAGACCATATATCATAAAATAGAATGTTTAAAACACCTAATGCTAAAAATTGGCAAACTCTATCACAGTCCACAGTGAGGGCCAGCGTTGACCTAACACAGCCACTGCAGTAAACCTTTGGCCAATTGAACAGTCAATGTTTGTGATTCATATACTCTTCAGCAATCACAAAGTTCCATGATTTACAGTAATTTTTAATTTTGCTGAGACTGAATTTCAGTCACATCACCCCTCCCCTGCTGCAAGTCTAATAGATTGAAATAAATCACAGAACTGGTGAATTTACCTGCCCACTTGACATTTGTTATTTTTCAACCCTGATATTCTTTTTCTTATTATCCTACTAGAGCGACTCTCACAAAATACTTTTTTTTTTAAAAAGATAACAACTTAATGGGAGATAGGGGAATGTAGTTTATACCAGATCTGACCCTGAAGAGAAATCCAAATGCTAAGGGTAACAACAGAGTGTTGAGAAAGAGGTAACGTTTGCCAGTAAATTACAATTTTGATGGATGACACTTAATCTAAGTAAAGTATGAATTTGGTTGAAGATTGACATGAATGCACTCACTCTAGCCATTATTTTAAACCCAAAAAGATGAAACCTGAAACTATTTGCGTGGAAGCTTGAGTGGGAATAAAGGTGATTTATCCAAATTAGAGAGAACACTGGCAGGTCCCACACATAACCTCTGGAGCCAGATATACTGGATTGTTCCAAACTCCATCACTTTTTATTGGGAGGTCTATTGTAATACTGTGAACACAGCCTATATGATAAGAGACATCATTTAAAACCACTGACACTGAAACTCCAGTTGCCAATTTTAAGGATATTATGCAGACATTGGTGGTCCTTTTCCCATATCCCCTCAGTCACCTGCAACTTTGCTGGCTGGTTTCCAATGACTGAGGCCCCCACTTCTGCCTGTGGTTTTCTAGTTAGGAGAGCATTCTCAGCCAGAAAATATAACAGAAGATAGATGCTCAGGAGCAACTGTCAACTAATGGACAGAATATCATAGGTAACTATACTAACTGCTTTCCCCTCAGTGGGACAATTCTCTGTGTGTTCCAGTTTCCTAAAAAGTTCCCTGTAGAACTAAAACCTACTTGTGCCCAAAATAGTAACCTACACATTAATGCAATCTTGTTTGGCTTTCCTCCTTTTCCTGTCTCATTTCCCTGGTCCCTTACCATATTCCTCAGTCATGTCCAACTCTTTGCAACCCCATGAACTGTAGCCTGCCAGGCACCTCTGTCCATGGGGACTCTCCAAGCAAGAATACTGGAGTGGGTTGCCATGCCCTGCTTCAGGGGATCTTCCTAACCCAGGGATCGAACCCAGGTCTCCTGCATTGTACACTGATTCTTTACCATCTGAGCCACCAGGGAAACCTATATTCCTAAGATCTTCCCCCAAATAAAATACATATACCAGAACCTTGTCTTGGGATCTGCTTTTGAAGACTTCCTTCAAAAGCAATGTATTTTGCTTTTGAAAGAAATCTAAACTGAAGTACATAAATCTCCCAGCTTTTGGAAATCCCATGTTCTCTTTCCCCTCCATAGGACAATACTTGTAGCAAAAGGCTCTTGGTCAGGCACAAGATTCTATTATTCTCTTTACATTCACTCTTATCTATGAGACTAAATCACAAGTCCATACCTCTATTTCAAATGCATCTTTGTGGGAACCTAACCACAAGTTGGCATAAAATTTAATTTTTATTGCCTCCTCTTCAAAAATTAAGAACCCACAAAGGTTTATCAAAAATTCCCATCCTTTCTCTTTGTATGTCTTATCAGTAGGTTAATGATAGATGTGAATTGTGGTGACATAATAAATGAATGTTTGGCCATTATGGATGTATTTTACAGGTAAGCACTGGTCCTAATGATTCATCTTTCTAAACCTAAGAACAATGTTGGTGTCTCTGAAACAGGGGTACTAGCAGTACCTACCTGAAAGAACTAACGTGAGAGTTAAATGTGATCATCCATGATTGATGCTGGCAATGTCTGTCAAATTGAAGGCTCTCAAAGATACTATCTATGTCATTAATGTTATTATTAAAATTTAGAAACAGGTTTGAGTGGATTGTTTAACCACTTTGGTTACTTTCATTACACTGTTTGTTAAGAATTACCATACTACTGATTCCATGTATTTCTGTAGTATCAGTTGTAATATTTCTAATTTTGTTTTTTTAATATAAATTTATTTATTTTAATTGGAGGCTAATTACTTTACAATATTGTATTGGTTTTGCCATACATCAGTACGAATCCACCACGGGTGTACACGTGTTCCCCATCCTGAACATCCCTCCCACATCCCTCCCCATACCATCCCTCTGGGTCATCCCAGTGCACCAGCCCCAAGCATCCTGTATCCTGCATCGAACCTAGACTGGCGGTTCGTTTCATATATGATATTATACATGTTTCAATGCCATGCTCCCAAATCACCCCACCCTCGCCCTCTCCCACAGAGTCCAAAAGACTGTGCTATACATCTGTGTCTCTTTTGCTGTCTCGCATACAGGGTTATTGTTACCATCTTTCTAAATTCCATATATATGCATTAGTATTTCTTTATTTCTTTGTATAGCTAAAATTTTGTCAATTTTGTTCAACTTTTTGAACAACTAGCCCTTAGTCTTGTGGATCCTTTCTAATGGTCTTCCAGTCTCTATTCATGTCTGCTCCTAATTTTATTATTTCCTTCCTCCTGCTAACTTAGGGCTAAGTTTGCTCTTCTATTTCTAGTTCTTTGAGGTGTAAATTCAGGTTTTTTGAGATCATCTTAATTTCTTACTACATTATGTTCATTCCTATAAACTTTCCTCTCACAACTGTTTTTGGTGCATCTCACAACACTTGATGTGCTGTGCTTTCATTTTCATCTGTTTTGAAATAATTTTTTATTTCCCTTTTGATTTCTCCTTTGACCCAATTATTGAATAGAAGTGTGTTGCTTAGTTTTCATGTGTTTGTCAACCTTCTCACTTTCCTCTTGTTGATCTCTTGTTTCACAGCACTATGATTAGGAAAGATAGTTGGTATGATTTCAGTCTTCTTAAATTTGCTAAGATTTGCTTTTTGGCCTATCTTTCTTACAATGTGGGAGACCTGGGTTCGATCCCTGGGTTGGGAAGATCCTCTGAAGGAGGAAATGGCAACCTACTCCAGTACTCTTGCCTGGAAAATCCCATGGACAGAGGAGCGTGGTGGGCTACAGTCCACGGGGTCGCAAAGAGTCGGACACAACTGAGCAACATCACTTCACTTCACTATGATCTCTACTAGAGAGTATTCCAGGTCCACTTGAAAAGAATGTATATTCTGTGATGTTGAATGAAATGTTCTGAATGTGTCTAGTAAGTCTATTTCTCTTAAAGTGTGGTTCAATGTTCAAAACGTGTTCAATTGCAATGTTCCCTTATTGATTATGTCTGGACAATAGAGCCATTGCTGACAGTGGAATATTGAAGTTCCCTAAAATTACTGTGTGGTTTTCTATTTATCCTTTAAGATCTTTTATTGATTACTCATTATATTTTAGAGAATAGATTCTGGAAGTATATATATTTACAACAGTTATATCTTATTGATGTATTAACCCCTTTATCATTATATAATTTTATATATATAATGTATATGCATCTTCCATCCTTCCACCTTGAGCCTACATGTATCTTTAGACTTGAAATGAGTCTATGAAGAACATATAGTTGGATCTTGTTTATTTATGCATCCAGCCACTCTATGACTTTTGATTGGTGAGTTCAGTTAATATTTAGCTTGATTATTGATACGTGAGAATATACTATTGCCAGTTTATCTTTTTGTTTTATTTTGTCTTTCATTGTTTTGTTTTCCTTATGCTTCTGCCATCCTTTGTAAGTTGATGGCTTTCCATAGTGATTTGTTCAGTGTTTCCTTTTTTCTTTTTGTACCTCTGCTCTAGATTATTGCTTTGTAGTTACCATGATGTTTATTTACATAAAACATCTTGTGAATGAAAAATGTTGCCTGCTGCTGCTGCTAAGTTGCTTCAGTCATGTCTGTCTCTGTGCGACCCCATAGACAGCAGCCCACTAGGCTCCCCGTCCCTGGGATTCTCTGGGCAAGATCACTGGAGTGAGTTGCCATTTCCTTCTCCAGTGCATGAAAGTGAAAATGAAAGTGAAGTCGCTCAGTCGTGTCTGACTCCTAGCGACCCCATGGACTGCCGCCTACCAGGCTCCTCAGTCCGTGGGATTTTCCAGGCAAGAGTACTGGAGTGGGTTGCCATTGTCTACTCCAAAATGTTGCCTGCCATATCAGTAAACAAAGGGTGCTGCAGCCATCAAGCCACTACAGTCTGCCCTGATGGTGAACCCTGAGAAAAGTCAGGATGGAGACAAATGGGCTGCCCAGTACCAAGCCCTGAACCACTGCAGCCAACTCCAGAGTTGTACCCTGAGGGGACTCAGGATGGGAAAGAACAGGACACTAGGCCTAGATAGCTAATGGGGATATCAAAGGAATGAGTTCAATGAGGGCAGATTTCTGCACCTTCGTATACACAGAAAAGAACTAAAGGCATTAACTTGAGCTGTTTGATTTCCTTTAACAATAATCTTTTGATGTTCTGACTACCTGGTTTTTGTTGCAAAATTCCTATATATCCTGGCTCCTCCTTATCTTTTTGGAGCAATTCCTCAGAGCTATCTGAGAGGCTGCCTCCTGGACTTGAAGTTCTCAGAAAGTCCACCAAATAGAACATAATTTTCAACTTTTAGGTTGTGTTTTTGTTTTTGTTTTTCCGTTGAAAATCTCATAGATAAAATAGACCTTTTTCGATGGAGAGCCATTTCTTTTCATTCACCTATAAAGGTTCCATCCCTTTACTCTTCCCGTTATGTTTTTTTTTTTTTTTACCCCTTTTATATTTTTGATGTCACAAATTATCTTTTTATGCTATGATTTTATTACCAAGTTGTAGTAGGTATGGTTATTTTTAATGCTCTTTTCCTTTAACCTTTTTGCTGTAGTTTAATATACTATTCTTTAAAAAGGTACAGTGTTCTAATTCTGACTAGTGAATTATTACCTTAACTATCTTTTCATTTTATCTTGCAGAGCTCCTTTCAACATTTCTTGTAAGGCAAGTGTAGTGGTGGTAATTTCCCTCAACTTTTGCTTGTCTGGGAAAGCTTTATTTCATATATGAAGGATAACTTTGCTTAACAGCGTATTTTAGGCTGGTAGTTTTTATCTTTCAATACTTTAAATAAGTCATTCCACTCTTTACTGGCTTGTAGAGATTTTGCTGAGAAATCTTCTGATAGACTTATTGGGATACCTTTGTAGGTTAGTGTCTTTTTTCCCCTGGATGTCTTTAAAATTCTTTATCATTGACCTTCATTAGTTTTAATATAATGTGTCTTGGAGAAGGTCTTTTTGCATTGAGACAAGATGTTCTATTACCTTTATGGACTTGTATATCCAGCTCCTTCTCAGGTTTAGAAAGTTTTCAGCTATTATTCTTTTAAGAATGATCGCTACTCTGTTCTACCACTCTTCCTCTGGGATACCTGTTATTCTTGTGTTGACTCTTCTACTGGAGTCAGATAGTTCTCATAGGGTTTCTTCATATTTTAAAAATATTAGTTCTCTCTTGTTCCACCTGAATCATTTCTATATTTCTATCTTCAAGTTCACTAATTCTCCCATATAACCTGCTCTGTTTCCAATGCATTCTAATGCATTCTTCATTTCATTTATTGAGTTCTTCAGCTTCAGAATTTCTATTTAGTTCTTTGTTAGACTCTTAATCTCTTTAGTAGAGTATTGTTCCTGTTCATTAATCTTATTACTGAAATCATTGTACTGCCTTTCTGAGTTTTCTTGTAGCTCACTGGATTTCTTCATAATAGCAATTCTGAATTCTTTATCAGTTAGAGCATGATACTCCCTGTCTTTGGGTTTGGTTGCTGGAAAACTGTCATTTTCTTTTAGTGATGCTATATTACCATGATTTTTCATAGTGTTTGATAAAAAGTGCCTCTGTTGATGCAGTTAAAGTAGCAAACACCACTCTCATTTAGGCAAAGATCTGTTTACTTTGATTCTAACAATTCAACTGGTTGGTATTTAGGAGCATTCCTTTTGTTTTTCAAAAGACGATGGTATAGTACAAGTGTTTGGTTTCTTTTAGGAAAGGTGACTTACTACTAAGGTTGGAAGCTACATTAAAAAAAAAAAAAAAGTAGCAGGAGGGCAGAGTTCAGAGGCATGTACCTAGCACTTGGGGCTTTGGTTATGCTGATGGCTTAGAGGGGGTGGTCCTCAAGTTGGCAGATCTCAAAGGTCCATCAGTTCAGTTCAGTCACTCAGTCACGTCTGACTCTTTGCGACCCCATGAACTGCAGCACGCCAGGCCTCCCTATCCATCAGCAGCTCCCAGAATCCACCCAATCCCATTTGCATTGAGTTGGTGATGCCATCCAACCATATCATCCTCTGCTGTCCCCTGCTCCTCCTGCCTTCAATCTTTCCCAGCATCAGGGTCTTTTCAAATGAGTCAGCTCTTCACATCAGGTGGCCAAAGTATTGGAGTTTCGGCTTCAACATCAGTCCTACCAACGAACACCTAGGACTGATCTCCTTTAGGATGGACTGGTTGGTTCTCCTTGCAGTCCAAGGGACTCTCAAGAGTCTTCTCCAACACTCCAGTTCAAAAGCATCAATTCTTCAGTGCTCAGCTTTCTTTATAGTCCAACTCTCACATCCATACATGACCACTGGAAGAACCATAGCCTTGACTAGACGGACCTTTGTTGGCAAAGTAATGTCTCTGCTTTTTAATATGCTGTCTAGGCTGTCTAGGTTCCAAGGAGTAGGCATCTTTTAATGTCATGGCTGCATGGGTGGTCCCTTTACCTCCCAAGGCAGACAGCAAGAGACATTTCTCTTCAGTTCTCCTTGTCTGCCTACTTCCTTGTTTTTTTTTTTTTTTTGCCTTCTCTAACTCGGTGTAGTCTCCTCAGAGAGCAACTGGTTCCTCCAGCTGTAGCTCACATGGCCAGGCAGACAACCTACTCACCACCTTCACCCTCCACTTCCTCTGCCTGAAAAGTCCTGCTGCTTCACTGCCTTCTCTGCCGTCATGAGTTCCCCTCCACTTCCTTCACTCTCCCTCCACCTCCATAGTTCAGTCCACCCACTTTCAGGTGCACAGATGGATGAATCTCTAGGGTTTCCTGGTATTCTGTGCAGAGGTACATTTTTTCATTTATGGATGCATAATTAGTTGTAAATCAAAGGGGGGGGGGACACCAACATGATGCTGACATCCCTCTTCAAGATAGGCTTCTTCACACTGTTTCTAAAATCCAAATAAAATTATTTGAATTGCTGGTGGGAATGTAAATTGACATAGTCACTATGGAGAACAGTATGGAGATTCCTTTAAAAAAAAAACTAAAAATAGAACTACCATGTGACCCAGCAATCACACTCCTGGGCATATACCCAGATAAAACCATAATTCAAAAAGATACATTCACTCCAATGTTCATTGCACCACTGTATATATAATAACAGGACATAGAAGCAACCTAAATGTCCATCAACAAAGGAATGGATAAAGAAAATGTGGTACATGCATATAATGAAATATTAGTCAGCCATAAAAAAGAATGACGTTGTGCCATTTGCAGAGATATGGATAGACCTAGAGTCTGTCATAAAGAGTGAAGCAAGTCAGAAAGAGAAAACAAATATCATATATTAAGGAATATATGTGGAATCTAGAAGAATGGTATAGATGATCTTATTTGCAAAGAAGAAATAGAGACACAGATGTATAGGACAAACATATGGATACCAAGGAGGGGGTGATGAATTAGGAGATATTGATACTATGTATAAAACAGATAATTAATGAAAACCTACTGTGTAGCACAGGGAACTCTACTCAATGCTCTATGGTAATCTAAATGGAAAACAAACCAAAAAAAAAAAAAAGATATATGTAAAAATATAGCTGATTCACTTTGCTGTAAAGCAGAAACTAATACAATATGGTAAAGCAACGAATAAAAATTAACTAAAAACATATATATATACAATATGTATATTTTACAAGCTTACATGTCTTATTTTTCTGAAAAGCTCATTTTAAATTGATGGTTCATCAGATAATAGCATCTTAAAAGTGAGCATTAAAAACATTTTAATTTTTAAAAAATCCAAAAATGAGTATTATAGTACATGCTGTTAGTGCTGATGACTGGGGAGCCCAAGAAACTTCTGTGGTAGATCACTGATGAAGATGAAGCTCCTACTACTCTTGATATATGTTTGTGTCAACAATATCACAGCTATGTGTGCTAACTGATGTTTTAAGCCAAAAAAGTCACACATCAAGAAACAGACTTGATGTAGGATATTAAACTGCATCTACACATAAATTTCAATAAATGTACCATTTTATAATCCATTTGTGGAAAAACACTCATTTGGCACATAAGCTGAAGCTTATGTTTAAATGAATTTAATGTCCACAATCTCCCTGTCAATACCAAGTCATAAGGTCAGATTCTTTTTCTCTTAATGCATTGAAATTTTTTATAAGTCATCACTGTGTACATTTGAATCATTTGATAACTGGTGAGAAACCTGGGTAAATTAGTTACTTAAAAAACAAAGTACATGTATATTCAGCTAGACTGACAAAACTCAAGGATCTATACTTACTTTGGAAAACCTTAAAGAAGAAGGTACTTGATACTTCATCAAGTAATCACACCCACATATTTTCAAAACTGCTGCTGCTGCTGCTGCTAAGTCGCTTCAGTCGTGTCCGACTCTGTGCGACCCCATAGACGGCAGCACACCAGGCTCCCCCGTCCCTGGGATTCTCCAGGCAAGAACACTGGAGTGGGTTGCCATTTCCTTCTCCAATGCATGGAAGTGAAAAATGAAAGTGAAGTTGCTCAGTTGTGTCTGACTCTTAGTGATCCCATGGACTGCAGCCTACCAGGCTCCTCCGTCCATGGGATTTTCCAGGCAAAAGTACCGGAGTGGGGTGCCATTGTGGCTAAACAGTTGTTCCACTCCAAATATGCCTGTAGATCAACAAACCTCCTATTGTTTATTAAAAGTTGTTTCTATTTATCTTATGTGTTTAAACTATGTTTTTAAAAAGTTTTCTATTTGTCTGATGTGTTTAATTATGTTTTTTAAAAGCTGTTTCTATTTGTCTGATGTGTTTAAACTATGCTTACAATTGGAAAAATTATCCCTAAAAAAAAAAAAAAATAGGCTGAACAAGACAACTAAGTCTTTGCAGTTCTCAGCGTCTTTGATTTTGCATGTAAAGTTCTTTACAATGCACAAGTCTTACAAATAGGTAGTAAGGAAAAGTTGGCAAGTTCCTCAGGGAAAGGAAAACAGCTAGATATGAAAAGTGCTAGATATAGAGTAAGCATAGTCTAACTGAACAAACTCCAGTCATAGGAAAGTAAAGGGAAATATCCCTACCTTATTACAAGGAGAGTTTTTAAGAAAACTCAGAAGGACCACTAAAAAAAATTGACCAAATTCTGCTTCTGTAGTTATGGCTAACCCCTAAAGATGAGCAGTCAAAATGATGTGACAACTTTTGACCTTTCTCCATAAAATACATACTAATAGTTTTTAACACCAAAGTAAAGTCAGAACCATTTGCCTAAGTTTGAATCCTGACACTGCCACTTCCTAGCTGTTGTGATCTCAGGAAATTCACTCAGCTTCTCTCTGCTTCAATTTATTTGTAAAATTGATGCAAGTATATTATCTATCTCATGGGGTTGAAATAGATTAAATAAGTCAACACATGTTAATGCTTACAGTGGTCCTTGACACATTCAAAGAACTAAGCTTTTCTATAGCTAAATATATAGATGTTTTACTCCTTTATATTTACTTCAGTTGGTATTTTCTCTCCTAGTTAAGCAGTATTTGTGAATTAGCAACCATTAATTCATATTTGGAGAAGGGAATGGAAATCCACTCCAGTATTCTTGCCTGGGAAATCCCATGGACAGAGGAAGCTGTCAGGCTTCAGTCCATGGGGTCACAAAGAGTTGGATACGACTGAGCAACTAATGCAATCCTTTCTCTAACACAATTCATATCTACTCTGTAAAATAATGAATACATAATATAGAAACATAATATACAGAATACATTTGCATTATATATATTAACATATTTCATCCACTAAAAAGGAAAGAAATCTGCCATTTGTGACAACATGGTTGAAACTTGAGGACATTATGCCAAGTAAAATAAACCAGACTCAGAAAGACAGTTAAAAAACCAAACTGTTAGAAGCAGAGATAAGATTGGTACTTGTCAGAAGCTAGGCTGGGAGAAATGGGGAGATGCTGGTCAGAGGGTATAAACTTCCAGTGATAAGATTAAGTCCTAGAGATCTAATGTACACGGTGACTGTAGTCAACAACACTGTATTGTATACTTGAAAGTTACTAAGAGAGTAGATCTTAAATATTCTCATCATAAGAACAAAAAAATGGTAACTATGTGAGTTGAAGAATGTGTTAACTAACTTTATTGTAGTAATATTTTGTAATATGCATGTATCAAATCATCACACTGCACACATTACATTCACACAATGTTATATGTCAATAAGGGCTTCCCTGGTGGCTCAGACGGTAAAGCGTCTGCCTACAGTGCGGGAGACCCGGGTTCGATCCCTGGGTCGAGAAGATCTCCTGGAGAAGGAAATGGCAACCCACTCCAGTATTCTTGCCTGGAAAATCCCATGGACGGAGGAGCCTGGTTGGCTGCTGTCCATGGGGTCACAAAGAGTCGGACACAACTGAGCGACTTCACTATCTATCTGTCAATAAAGTTGGGGGAAAGTAATATGATAAAATATATTTTATTTATCCTTTTGCCAAGTAATTTATAACTTTTAAATATTTAGACTTATAGTATATGGGCCTCAATGTCTTTTGTTTCTCTGGGTCCCACAGATGTAATTAGGGCCATGCCCCCTGAGTAGGGGAGGTGTAGCCATGCCATAGGAATGGCTGTCACATGCACATTTCCAATTAACTACGGGATTTCCACAGCCTAGCCCAAGGGGTTATAAGCCAGACTTGAAGACCCAAAAGGCAAATATCATATCTGTTTTACTCATTGCTATATACCAAGGATTGGCAAAATATATCCCACAGGCCAAATCCAGCCTGCAGCCTGTTTTTGTACCATCCATGAGCTAAAAAGGCTTTTACATTTTTAAATGGTTGGGAAAAAGTCAAAAGAATACTATTTCACGAACAACTAAAAATTATTTAATACATGAAACTCAAATTTTAGTGTCTATAAATAAAGTTTATCAGCCACACTGATTTGTTTATGTATCACGCATGGCTGATATAATGATATAACAGCAGAGCTGAGCAATTATAACCAGAGATCTTATGACTCTCAGCCTAATATTTGCCCCTATCCCTTCACAGAAAAAATTACAGACCTCTGCTATATAACCAGTGCTTTTCAGAATACCTAAGGTATTCAATAAATGTTTCTGACATGAATAAATTAGAAGATGAATGAAAACCGTCTAGTAACAATTCACGTGAATCACTGTCAGATGTCATAACTGTAGCCCCTTTTCAGAGGGAAGGACTTCCCTTCACATAGCATAGAATTAAATGTCATAACCACATGCTTTAAGCAACATAAATTTTGAAATAGAAATTTGATTTAAAAAGTTGTCTGGTGCACTTGGAAATACAGAAAGTGTCTCCGAGATGCCTCACAGTATAGCAAAACTGATAAGTTTACTGAGATCCAGGGCTCAGTGACTTCATGAAATTTGAAGTTCAAACTTGGTTGATCCTAAAGGGAACCAGAGAGAACCATCTCAGGAATAGGATGAAGGAGATAGGAATCCCATTCATTAATTTACCTCATAAAATACAACTGTTATTCCCCTCAGAATCCTAGCATATTCTCCCTCTTAGGAAGACCTACCTGGAAGAACAAATTATGAACATGATATTAGCTGGTTTAATGGATTAGCAACATGAAACTGGACTGCCTATTGTATTTGCCTCGGAAGAGTTGGAGGTGATTCTGTGTGACCCAAGCCTCTTTTTCTATGGTCAGTGCTCAGGTGAAGATCACCAGCCCCTGCTGATTGATTCCCCTCTTCTATGCTTCCATGGCTGACCTACCTCCCCTTATCTGTGGCATATTCATTATATACATGTGTTCATTTTATTATGCAACAATCAGTTTTAGGAACCTGGGACACATTTTGACTTCAGTTGACTTTGCCTATTTCTACTATAATTTAAAATATATGTGTTGATTTTATAAATTAACTTAACGTAATAAATAGTATTTTCCAAATTGCAGCAGCAGAATGACTAACTCACTACATTATACTGTCAAATAGGTATGTGACACACACACACAGAGTATGTGTGTATTTTCTACATATGACCCATTCACCACATATATACACATAGAACAAAAACTTGCTAACTTATATTACTCTAATATACATCTAGAAGACTATTTTGTTGCATTTGGCTTTGAGGCTCTCAACTGATTAATACTAGATTTATATAAAGTTGTAACAACTAACTTTCAAAAGAAAACACATTATAACTACCATAAATGGTGTGTTAATAATTATAAAAATTCATAAATGGTTTTATAAGTAGCAAATTGCAGTTAGAACATTAAATGATGATAAAATCATTGTGGGAGAAGCCAAGGCATTTAAGCAATTACTTAAGTGCGGTGATGAGCTAAGTGTAGTTCCATATTTAAAAGCAGCCAACATGAAAAACAATTTTAAATAACTTTAGCTAAAATTTCCCCAGTGCTTTCTGTGTGCCACACATTTTATGTGCATTGCCTTTTATTTAATTCTCATAGCTCTGTGATAGAAATGGGCTTCCCTGGTGGCTCAGGGGTAAAGAATCTGCCTGCCAATGCAGGAGATGCAGATGCAAGCTCGATCCCTGGGTCAGGAAGATCCCCTGGAGAAGGAAATGGCAACCCAGTCAAGTGTTCTTGGAATATTGGAAAATTGGAAAATCCCATGGAAACTGGAAAATCCCACGGACAGAGGACCCTGCTGGGCTACAGTCCATGGGTCACAAAAGAGACACGACTTAGGGATTAAACAAAGATTATATAAATACCATTTTCTTTATTTTTCCAGGTAAGAAAACTGAGGCAGTGCTGTGAAAAGATTATACTTTAAGTGCTTGAGTCAGAGTATCTCAGTTTAAACTACGGTCCACTACTTATAACTGTGCCATCTTAAGCAAGTTATTTTCCTCTCTGCACTCTACATTTCTCATTGGTAAAATGAGGTAATATTTGTAACTGCCTCAGAACATCTCACACGCTAGTAAAGTAATGCTCAAAATTCTCCAAGCCAGGCTTCAGCAATACGTGAACCATGAACTTCCAGATGTTCAAGCTGGTTTTAGGAAAGGCAGAGGAACCAGAGATCAAATTGCCAACATCCGCTGGATCATTGAAAAAGCAAGAGAGTTTCAGGAAAACATCTATTTCTGCTTTATTGACTATGCCAAAGCATATTGACTATGCTTTTGACTGTGTGGATCACAATAAACTGTGGAAATTTCTTCAAGAGATTGGAAAACCAGACCACCTGAACTGCCTCTCGAGAAACCTATATGCAGGTCAGGAATCAACAGTTAGAACTGGACATGGAACAACAGACTGGTTCCAAATAGGAAAAGGAGTACGTCAAGGCTGTATATTGTCACCCTGCTTATTTAATTTATATGCAGAGTACATCACGAGAAACACTAGGTTGGTGAATATGCTATCTAGGTTGGTCATAACTTTCCTTCCAAGGAGTAAGCGTCTTTTAATTTCATGGCTGCAATTACCATCTGCAGTGATTTTGGAGCCCCAAAAAAATAAAGTCTGACATCAATATTTCTTAAATAAGTAAATGAATCTACAGAAGATAACTCTCTTGAATTTTCATTTTAAAGTTCTCGACAGCTCAGAATAACCACCCCCCTAAATGTGCCTTGTATTTGCATATGAAAGATATCCTAATTATCAGATGAGTTCATTAAAAAATGAGACTTTGAGGCATGAAAACATTTTTGGGAAAAAAAAAAGAGAGAAAGGAGAAATAACCATCTGCCAGAGGTGTCCTTTCCTCTGGGAATGTTATCTTCAGTGTGATATTCCTTGGAAGGAGAGGACTGTGGAAAAATAGCATAAGATCATTCTGATGGGGAAAAAAGTCTCCAAAAAGTAGCTGTTGCTTGTTCCAGAGAAAAGGCAAATGATGTGGGAGGCAGAGGGAGTTACTTTTTCCTATACTTTCCTTTTCATTATAATGTCTCTCAAGGTGATATTTCATCCCAGAGTGATCGAAGTCCCTGAAATTTCAAGAACAGGCAGGCCTTCTTTTACAAGCAACAGTAAAAAAAATTTTGAGCAGCTAAGCATGTTACTAGGGAATTAATAATAAATCTGTACAGATTGATATTCCCCTGAGATAAAAGGAGAGAGAAAATATTTAAAAAACCCATGCTCTTGGCAAATGAAAAACTAATGGAGTGTTTATTTCTCCAGGGAGAGAGCGACACAGTGCTTGCTTTTATTCCCAAGACTGAAGGCTGCCAGGTGGGCTAACGGGCAGGGAGATGGTCTCCGGTCATGTGATTCTATGAGAACATTAATGCTGACTCGACCAAAGCACAGTGCCAAGGAAAGAGCCAAACAGGCTTGGGTTAGAATGCCACTTTTATTGCTCAATTGTTGTGTAACCTCAGCCAAGTAACATAGTGTCCTTGAGCCTTAGTCTTTGCAAGAGAAAATGGGGATAACACCTACTTCCTGATGAGTGGAGAATGAAACATGAGTATCTACCTACTGGCTAAGATCTAGTAAGGACTCAAGAAATTCCTAATTTTTTTCCCATAATGTACATTTTTATACTTAATTTTCATCCAAAAGAGCCTCTTTACTTCACATAAACTACCTATTATTTCACATACTGCTCTACTTTGATAATGCAAGATCCATAATCTTAGAATATCTTTCTTACCCAACTTCATCATATCTGATTCAATAGACATCAGTTCCTTAAAAGTACTGATCATGCTTCTTTGGATTCATCTCCTACCAATTCTCAATCCCCACTGCCATTAGTCACTGGTGGATTATAAGATCTGTGAAGCCAGATCTGTATTTTTTTCACCATTTTACCCCAGTATCTAACACAGAATTGATTACTTGTTGGTACTCAGTAAATATCTATTACCTGAATGGATGAATGTAAGATATACTCACCAAGACAAGCTAACTGTATCAAACAATCTCAACATTCCTGTGTCTTAGGCCAATAAATGTGTATTTTTTCATATATCCACAGCTGAAAGTGAGTCAGCATGGAACTGTGCTCTGCAGAATCATTCCAAAAGTGGGATCTTTTCATCTAGCATTTCACTTCTTCCAGGATCTCCAAATCCCCCACTGAATCTTCTATATCCAACCAATAATTAAAGAAAGAGGAGGGCTTCCCTGGTGGTCCAGTGATTAAGAATCCACCTTGCACTGTAGGGGACACCGGTTTGATCCCTGGTCCTAGAATCCACATGCCTCAGGACAACTAACCATGTGTGCCACAACTGCTGAAGTTGAGCTCTGGAGCCTGCAAGCCCACAACTATGGTGCAGCAACTACTGAAGCCTGCATGTTCTGGAGTCCACACTCTGCAACAAGAGCAGCCACCACAATGAGAGCCCCACACACTGTGACTAGAGGGTAGACCCACTTGCTGCAACTAGAAAAAGCCCACATGGAGCAATGAAGACCAGATCAACCAACAATAAAAAAAAAGAAATATCTTTTTGAAAAAGAGAAAAAAAAAGAAAAAGGAATCCAATAAGACCTTCCAGAAAGATTACAGGAGCCAGGTCTGGAAGTGACTCATCACATTCCTTCACATTATGTTGACCAGAACTCAGATGTATGGGCTCATCCCCTGCTAGAAAAAACTCCTAGGCATGCTCTCACTTAACAAGTCAGACCATATCTGTTGAGTGACCAGCATTAAGAATTGGGCAGACAGCTATTTTCCAACAATTACAGCCACAGTTTGGGAACAAGATGCTAAGAGTCACAGAGGCTAAGGAGGAAAGGAAACAATAAGGTAGAAGAAACCAAAATCCAAAATAAGGGACTGGAATTAAATACAAGGCCAAAGTTCTACAGGACCAAAGACAATGGCTGACATCATAGTTCAGTATCATCAAATGTCAACACCAAATCAATGGCAGCAAAGGTAGCTATCCAAGTTATATCTGCTTCAAGTCCATCATATTCTAGAAACTGAGATAGGCTGGGTTTCATGTGACATCATGTGTTGAGGTCCTTTAATGGACCGGAACCTGGTGGTCCAGAGTCAACGATGAGAAAGTGAAAGAAGGAGAGAGGCTAATATTTCCTGGGTTACACAGCCAGCTTTTGCATTCCAGGAAATCAGCCAGAAATAGAGAGAGAGAGAGAGGAGAGATAAAGAAGGAAAGACACGGGGACCAAAGCTCTGATGGAGCAAAGGTGTTGTAATCAACATGGTGTGGGCATATATACTGTCTCACAAGGTAGTTATTCTCAGCAAAAATAAAGATTAAAATTCCAGACTTACAAAACATAGATGATCCATATTAAAGAGAGAGAGTTGTAAACAATCATTTTTACCGTATGTTTCACAAGAAGGAGGAGGGTACTTATCACCATATTGAAAAACTAATGAAGGAAATGCCTCGATTCCTCAGTCCAGCAGAGGCTTGCCTCTCCTCTTAATTCCTGAACATTCAGGAATTAATAAGGAACAGAGGATTCCTGACAGAACCAACACAGACACAGAAGCCTCCTGTTAAATGCTTATTGACAATAATGTGACTCAACGTGTAGATTTAGGAATTTAGAGGCAGGAATTTGTCAGTAATGCAAGTAACCAGAGCCATAAAACCTGCACTAGATATAATGGGGAAACATATGGATCCTCCAGAGCCTTAGTCTCCTGGATTCCTTGTTTCCTACAGATCAAGGGACAGATTCTAGAAAGATCATGCTTTTCTGGAAGGGAAAGGCCTTATCTTAATCAGTTTGAGCTGTTATAACAAGATACTCATAGACTAGGTAGCTTAAACAACAAACACTCCTTTCTAACATTTCTGAAGGCTGGAAGTATGGGATCAGGGTGCCAACATGGTTGGGTTCTGGTGCAAACCCTCTTCCTGGTTATAGAAGGCCATTTTCTTGCCATGTCCTTCCTTACATGGTAGAGAGCAGAGAGAGATGCAAGCCCTTTCGTTTCTCTTGCTTAGAGGGCACTAATTCCATCATGAGGGCTCCACCCTTATAACCTGATATCACCCACAGGCCCCAACTCCAAATATCATCAAATGGAGGGTTAGGCTTCAATACATGAATTTTGGGGTCGGGAGGCAGGGGGTGCACATTCAGTCCATAGTCAACCTTATCCTGGAGGACAGGTAACAGATGCCCTGCATTTACCAAGGGGGCAGGGACCTGCATCTCCAGCTGTCATCTTGATGAGGCCCCTTTGCCTGAACGAAAACAGGACCAGCACTTCCTACATAACTGCCCTGCACCTCTGTCCTTGACAGGAAAATGACAGGATCGCTCTGCTTTCTCACTTTCAGGTTTCCCTTTTCAGCACATTCCTCCCCTCCCCTGCCAAGCACAGTAATTAGTGGGCTAAATTGTAAATTTGTTTTGATTAATTAGTCTCAAAGCTGACTTGGCATGTATTGAGACAGTGAAGAGGGTTCTAGATTTATTTAGTGTTCAGATCCCTGCACTGTCTGGGATGCCTCTGTCAGCAACAAAACTTAAAGCTCAAAACTGTCTATGTTATAAAAAAAAAAAAAAATGCTTTATGTGCCTAATTAACTATTTGTCACTTTGAGATAAGTCCAAAGATAAAATCTCACCATCCTGTGTAAGGTGAGGGATGTGCATCTTTTTATAGTGCCATGGACCAGGAAACTCAAGAATCAATTTCTAGACTTGGGAACGATGACAAAATTGTCTAATGTATTAATTTGTGCTGTGACACATTACTCATGATATAACCTTCCAAATGGTTCTCAAAATCTTAAAGCCCCCCACCAATGAACTTTTCTTAGGTTTCTACCTCCAGGAATCAATGTGAAAACTGAAGCTGGTAGTATTTAGCCCAGCAGAGCTGAGTTGAGTCATAAGATTTGGGGGAAGAGAGTTCAACCAATAGGTTGAAAGCCTAAATTCAGACCTTATTTCTGCAGTAACTGGCTAATGAGGAACCTCAGACAACCAACTAAAATGAGTTTAGAAGTAAAATAGGGAATATTTAACTCATATAACTAAAAAGTCCAAGGATTGGTCTTTAGACCCAGCTGACTCAAGGAGGTTGAATCATGTTGACAAAGGTCTGGGTATGTCCTGTACTTAGCCTGTCTTTACTTTTGTTTCTAGCTTTATTCTGCAGACAGCGTGTCAGAGATAGCTAGGGCAGACAGTCCATGGCAGTTCCATGTGTAGCAAGTCTTACAACTGTCAGTCCCATTAGAAGAGAGTGCTTCTCTCTTTGAACATCCATAAGCAAATCTTTACATTAGTCTCTGACTATATCATTTGGGTCATACGCCCACCCCTGAATCAATCACTGTAGCAAAAAAAAAAAAGTGAAAGTGTTATTGTTCAATTTGGTCTGACTCTTTGGAGTCAGTGGACTCCAAGGACTATAGCTTGCCAGGGTCCTCTGTCCATGGGAATTTCCAGAAAAGATTATGGGAAGGGGTCACTATCTCCTTCTCCAGGGGTTCTCCCAACCCCAGGAATCAAACCCTCACCTCCTACAACTATCCTGCACTGCAGGCATATTCTTTACCACTGAGCTATGTGGGAAGCCCTAGGATAAAATAATTGGAGTCCTATAGGCTATGTCTTATATCCCTTAGATAAGATAGAGAGAGGGGAGGGGATTGAAATTTTCATAGAATTTTCATCATTTCAGTTCAGTCACTCAGTCGTCTCCGACTCTTTGTGACCCCATGAATTGCAGCATGCCACGTCTCCCTGTCTATCACCAACTCCCAGAGTTCACTCAAACTCATGTCCATCGAGTCATTGATGCCATCCAGCCATCGCATCCTCTGTCGTCCCCTTCTCCTCCTGCCCCCAATCCCTCCCAGAATCAGGGTCTTTTCCAATGAGTCAACTCTTCACATGAGGTGGCCAAAGTATTGGAGTTTCATCTTTAGCATCAGTCCTTCCAATGAATATCCAGGACTGATCTCCTTTAGGATGGACTGATTAGACCTCCTTGCAGTCCAAGGGACTCTCAAGAGTCTTCAACACCACAGTTCAAAAGCATCAATTCTTCGGCGCTCAGCTTTCTTCACAGTCCAAATCTACATCCATACATGACCACTGGAAAAACCATAGCCTTGACTAGACGGACCTTTGTTGGCAAAGAAATGTCTCTGCTTTTCAATGGGCTATCTATGTTGGTCATAAGTTTCCTTCCAAGGAGTAAGCGTTTTTTAATTTCATGGCTGCAATCACCATCTGCAGTGATTTTGGAACCCCAAAATAGAAAGTCTGACACTGTTTCTACTGTTTTCCCACCTATTTGCCATGAAGTGATGGGACCAGATGCCATGATCTTCGTTTTCTGAATGTTGAGCTTTAAGCCAACTTTTTCACTCTCCTCTTTCACTTTCATCAAGAGGCTTTTTCATTCCTCTTCACTTTCTGCCATAAGAGTGGTGTCATCTGTATATCTGAGGTTATTGATATTTCTCCCAGCAATCTTGATTCCAGTTTGTGTTTCTTCCAGCCCAGCGTTTCTCATGATGTAATCTGCATATGAGTTAAATAAGCAGGGTGACAATATACAGCCTTGACATATTCCTTTTCCTATTTGGAACCAGTCTGTTAATCCATGTCCAGTTCTAATTGTTGCTTCCTGACCTGCATATAGGTTTCTCAAGAGGCAGGTCAGGTAGTCTGGTATGCCCATCTCTTGAAGAATTTTCCACAGTTTATTGTGATCCACACAGTCAAAGGCTTTGGCATAGTCAATAAAGCAGAAATAGATGTTTTTCTGCAACTCTCTTGCTTTTTCCATGATTCAGCTGATGTTGGCAATTTGATCTCTGGTTCCTCTGCCTTTTCTAAAACCAGCTTGAACATCTGGAAGTTCACGGTTCACATATTGTGAAGCCTGGCTAGGAGAATTTTGAGCATTACTTTACTAGCGTGTGAGATGAGTGCAATTGTGTGGTAGTTTGAGCATTCTTTGGCATTGCCTTTTTTTGGGATTGGAATGAAAACTGACCTTTTCCAGTCCTGTGGCCACTGCTGAGTTTTCCAAATTTGTTGGCATATTGAGGGCAGCACTTTCACAGCATCATCTTTCAGGATTTGGAATAGCTCAACGGGAATTCCATCACCTCCACTAGCTTTGTTCGTAGTGATGCTTTCTAAGGCCCACTTGACTTCACATTCCAGGATATCTGGCTTTAGGTGAGTGATCACACCATTGTGATTATCTGGGTCGTGAAGATCTTTTTTGTACAGTTCTTCTGTGTATTCTTGCCACCTTTTCTTAAAATCTTCTGCTTCTGTTAGGTCCATACCATTTCTGTCCTTTATTGAGCCCACCTTTGCATGAAATGTTCCCTTGATATCTAATTTTCTTGAAGAGATTTCTAGTCCTTCCCATTCTATTGTTTTCCTCTATTTCTTTGCATTGATCGCTGAGGAAGGCTTTCTTATCTCTCCTTGCTATTATTTGGGATCTGTATTCAGATGCTTATATCTTTTTCTCCTTTGCTTTTTGCTTCTCTTCTTTTCACAGCTATATGTAAGGCCTCCTCAGGCAGCCATTTTGCTTTTTTGCATTTCTTTTCCATGGGGATGGTCTTGATCACTGTCTCCTGTACAATGTCACAAACCTCTGTCCATAGTTCATCAGGCACTCTGTCTATCGGACCTAGTCCCTTAAATCTATTTCTCATTTACACTCTATAATCATAAGGGATTTGATTTAGGTCATACCTGAATGGTCTAGTGGTTTTCCCTACTTTCTTTAATTTAAGTCTGAATTTGGCAATAAGGAGTTCATGATCTGAGCCACAGTCAGCTTCTGGTCTTGTTTTTGCTGGCTGCATAGAGCTTCTCCATCTTTGACTGCAAAGAATATAATAAATCTAATTTTGGTGTTGACCATTTGGTGATGTCCATGTGTAGAGTCTTCTCTTGTGTTGTTGGAATAGGGTGTTTGCTATGACCAGTGCATTTTCTTGGCAAAACTCTATTAGCCTTTGCCCTGCTTCATTCCATACTCCAAGGCTAAATTTGCCTGTTACTCCAGGTGTTTCTTGACTTCCTACTTAGCCATATGCAATTGGGAAATGTGTCCAAGACATGAACGATCAGATGCTATTATCAGATCCAAAGGAAGCATAGGATGGACAGACAAAAACACCATTAATTTGCACTATCACTTATATAAACCAAGAACTTATTTGATCTGAAAAATAGGCATAAGTATGTCTCCATTCACTTTACATGGGAGCATAAAAATAAAGCACCCAAAAAATGGCTCAAAAAAAGAACTTTAGGGAATAAAATACAGCTCTTGTATATATCTATTGATAATATAAATTTGCATTAACACTTTGGAAAAAATTTGGCATTGTCTTGTAAAATTAAATATTCATAAACCCCACAACCTGGAAATTTCACTTCTAAATGGCAGAAACAAATATTCCATCTGCTCCCTATGGTTCTCACTATTCCTCTCTTGCATTAGGTTTGGTCATATGGCTACTTTAGGTAAAGGAAATGTAGAGAAAAATCACCTGTCACTTCTGAGATAAGGCACCATAAAGCCCTGGGCAGTTCCATTGTGTTCCTCTTCAGCTTCTAGGAACTGAAGTTCTTTAAGACACAGCCAATGAGGAGTCCAGTAGGCTACAGCCCATAGAGTCGCAAAGAGTCGGACATGACTGACCATGCATATATATGTAAAATGATGGTGTCGCTTCAGTCCCTGAGACTCTGCCACCAAGAAATCAACCTTTGTTGTATGAAGCCACCTATGTTTAAGGGTTAATTTCTTATCACAGCATTATCTGCTCATCCTGTCTAACATAATACAATCCTCAAAAGAAACATTTACACAGGTACAGGATAATCATAGCAATTACCTTTTTTTTCAAAGATTTTTTGGATGTGGACCATTTTTTAAAGTCTTCATTGAATCTGCTACAATGCTGCTTCTGCTCCATGTTCCTGGCCCTGAGGCATGTGGGATCCCAGTTGCCCTACCAGGGACCAAACCCACATCCCCTGCCCCCATTAGAAGGCAAAGTCCTATTATTGGACCGCCAGGAAAGTCTACTAAAAATGTTTATGCAACTCAAATGCCTGCTGAGAAATATGATGGATTAAGGAAGAAACAGAGTACATTTCATGGTAGAATATTATACAGCTATAAAAGATATTGCTACAAACAACATTATGTATACATTTTAACAACATAATGTCAAGTGAAAAAAGCAACTCCTAGCAGACTGCATATTTGGTTTAGTGCCCTTTATATACTCTACCATGTGTAAAATAGATAATGGGAACCTGCTTACAGCACAGGAAGCTCAGCTTGGTGCTCTGTGAATTACTTAGATGGGTGGGATGGGGGAGAAAGGAGACCTAAGAGAGAGGGGATATATGTACACATATAGCTGATTCACTTCCTTGTACAGCAGAGATAATACATTGCAAGCAATTATACTCCAATAAAACAATTTTGTTATTTTAAAATAATAAGTTTTCCCACTGAAAAAAATTTTAATTAAAAAATAAGCAAAGTATATTATCTAGGCACACAGGTAATTATGTTTTTAAGCAAGAATATAATCACAAAAATCAGTATTATTTATCTGGGGAGAAGAGACAGTAGATAGGAGAAAACACACAAGTAAATATGGTTATTGGTAATTTCAGTGGACTGATATTTGTGTCCCTGCCCCCAAACTTCATATTGATTTGGTCTGACTCTAGGAAGATGAAGATGGTATTTGAAGAAGGAGACTCAGAGCTATAGAATCTTATCAAGGGAACTAATTCCTCTAAATTTTAGTTTGCAAACTTGACTCCTCTATAGAAGGGGAAGCCATTGCCAAGCCTGGGACACTGTTGGAGTCTGTCTTGGGCTAACAAATCTCCTAAATTTATGCCCATTTTCCCTAATACTGACACTCTCAGCCTCTCACTTTAAGATGCCATTTATCATCATATTTTCCCAGTATCTCACCTATCAAAACATGGCTTTAACAACAAGCCTGAATTCTTTTTCTCTCCTCTCCACGCTCTAAACACTCACCCAGGGCAATCTCAACAAAAAACAGCTTCAATACCCTCAATATCTTGATACATTCCAAATTCACACAATTCTTTCCTGAAGAATGGAATGGTAACTCAGCTCATTTATCATCTCCATTTGGTGTCTGAAAGACACCTTTAAGTCAAAACATACAATATTCACCTTTAATCCCCCCCCTCCCAATTTTTATTCCTTCTCCTCTTTGATTAATGCTACCACTACAGTTTCCAGAATCATGGATCTGAGGTTAATTGTAGGCAATACCCTATCTTTAGATGCCTTGGACAATGTTGTCACCTTTCTCATGGGACACCATCAACAGTGACCAGGTCAAAATGAATGTCCAGTGGAGACATGTGGACTTTAAGGCTATTCTTAAAGACATGTGACTCACCCCCCAAGAGTCCCCACAAGCAACCAGGGGGGATTTTTAAGAGACCAGGTTCTACATTATCAGGTAGAACTATGAACCAGAGGAATTTAAGTTACATAATTTTACCAATAGACTGGTTAAGACCTAGACATATTTAAATTACATAGTTTGATAGTTGTTTCTTCCACTATATTGTAAATCTCTAGAAATTATGGATTGCATTTTATTAATCTTTATCTCAGTGCCTTCCATGGTATCCAGCACATTGTAGATACTTGACTCTACTATTTAAGTGAATAAATCAGTACACCATGTAACTTCATTGGAGCTATTTACATTTATGTGATTGAGGAAGTTTGGTGTCATGGTGAGCCTTTCCCTGTGTCTCTGATCCCAGGAGGAGCCCATACATCAGGATCCATCCCCATGAAAGCAACTTTCAGAGCAGGGCTTTGCGATTACTTGTCAGGAAGTCATCTTTTCTTACACTTAACCTGTTTTCTAGCTCCACAAAAATAAGCAAACAACATAAAAAGGAACGGGAGATGCGACAGTTCAGGAACAAATCACTATGTTTTAGAAATATTTGCCTCAAGCATTAGGCAGTATGATTCATAACAAATTTTTTCTCTTTTTTTTTTTGAAGCATCAATGAATAATATCATAAAAATAAGCATGATACTTTCATAGAATGTAAATGAGGTGAAATAAAGAGGATGTTGTTTCTACTAGAATCAATATTTACCAGTCTGGTTAAACTTTATAGAAACCATGATGAATGGGTGCCTGCTTATGGTCAGGGGAGTGTGGTGTGGTGTATCTGTTATAAACTACCCACTGGAAACTGATTATTTTCCTTCTTCTATAATTCTAGAGTTGTTTTTTTAAAGCATGTTCATTTGTTTACCTTGTGGGATTCCACATTTTTGTCAGGTCATTTCCTTTATGTTATAAGAACCAATGTCAGATGTTCATTGTGGTGACGCTTGTAAAGCCACCCCGTGGAATATAATGAGGCCTGCAGTCAATAAATAAATAATGTTGACCTGAAAAGAATAGTGAAAGCACAACTTCTCCCCACTAGTCACTACTGACTGTTCACTGCTCTACAAATGCCACGAAAAGAATACCGTGCCCATGGCAACCCAGCAGTTGAACTCTGATGGTGAAGTTCTTTTTTTTTTTTCAGTCTTGAAAGAGGGGCAGATGTATGTTCACACGCCTCTCATAGTTAATAATAACTCCTAAATCTGGCATTTCCTGATAATGCAACAAGCTTATAAAACAGCTTTCATCCAAGACCTTAAAAAGACCTAATATCAAGCAAGTATTATCAGCATTTGAAAGATAAGAAAACCCCCAAAGATTATGCAACTTGCCCAAGGTTAGACAGAAAAACTTATGAAAGCAAAAATACAGCTCAAGGTAACCAACTCCCAGTCTGCTGTTCTAATTAGACAATCCTCTCCTGTGTTGGACTCAAAGCTCTGCCTTAGGTTCTCAAGAATTTCCGATGGATCCGTAAGTCCAGGGAACACTCCCCATGGGCAGCTGTGGTTAATTGAACACCTTGCAACTTAGAAGTTTCTGTTGTTAGCCTCGTTAATTAGTTTAAAGCATTTCTCACACACACAAAAATTCTCAAACACATGAAAATTAAGGAGTTTCCTCCTCTTGTTTTATAATCTCAATAATTAAGATGTTAAAAACAAATTATAATGGAAATGAATGTATCACACCTTTACTTACAACTCAGTAGCAAGTAAAGCCACCAGCTGTATTTGTTACCGAGCCCAAGCTCATTCTGTTCACCGCCCACAGGCTAACAAATCAGGAGAGGAGTTGTTGGAATAAGGAATATCGACTTTTATCAGAAAGCTAGCCAAGGGAGATGGCAGAGTAGCTCCTCAAAAACTATCTTCCCTCAGTCCAAATTCAGGCTCCTTTTATATACAAGAGGGGGAGGGGGAGGGACCCACTGTAACACTGACCAATAGCTGAGCTGAACCACTAACGGTCACAGGTTGACCCTTGCTCACCAACGGTCACTTGCTTGGGGGAGGGGTCACTGTGGGAATCACTACAGAAGCTGGGCGGGGCTTCTATAGTTGGTGCCTGCCTGGCTACCAATGCACCCCGAGCAGAAAGGTGTGACTCCAGAAAGTGGCAAGGTCCAAAGTAGTACCTGGCTGCTCCAGCCTGGATGGAGCGAGGCGTGCATGCACCGGGATCACTGTCTGAGGCGGCAGGCGCCCTGGGCTCAGCCTGCCGCTGGCCCCATCCCAGACAGCTCTTGATGGGCTAGGTTGATATGGCAGCTGGCACCCCTAGAGCAGAGCTCCCACCTGCCAGCTTGTGCAGTGGGTGGGCAACAGGAGTGATCAGCCTGGTGGGTTAGGTGCAGTATTGAGCAGAGAGGTGTGGCAGAGTGGCCCCTGCCTCGACAGAGCATGAGGGCAGTGCCAGGGAGGGAGGAGGGACCATCACGCCTCCGGGTCAGCAGGGGAGGCCACAACTACATACTGAGTTAGGGTAACTGCAAAGAGGCTGGAGGTGCAAAAGCCATCCACAAACACTCCCTCATGATGCAGAGAGTGTTTTGAACAAAGTAGCGCAAAGATAATAGGAGTAGGGCTTCCCTGGTGGCTCAGTGGTAAAGAATCCACCTACCAATGCAGGAGACATGCTTCGATCCCTGGTCCAGGAAGGTCCCATCCCTGGTCCAGGAAGGTCCCATGTGCCACAGGGCAACTAAGCCCCTGGTCACAACTATTAAGCCTGTGCTCTAGAGCCCATGCTCTACAACAAGAGAAGCCCCCGCTCACCACAACTAGAGAAAAGCCCGAGCAACAATGAAGACCTAGCACAGACAAAATAATAATAATAATAATAAGATAATAAACTATTGCTTAAAACAGGCAAAGCACTCAAGAACACTAAGTGATTATGTCTAAGACATTTTTCCTTTCATCTCTGTGTTACTGCATTTGCCATTCCCTAGTGTGACCACCTTTCCTTTCTCATCTCTCCAACACATTAACTCCTCAAAGACCCAACTTACGAATCACTTCTTTCCTGAATGCTTACCTGCCCTCTCCAGATGCTGTCTTAGGCCTCCAGTCTAAAATATAGCCCTCTCTTTTCCCATGGCCTTCCTGGCTTCTATTAACCACCCCTCTTCCTGTATTTAAATGGCCTTTCATACATTAGACTGAGCTCCAAGAAAGCAGGAAGTGTTTCTATTGGTAAAGGTGGGAGAGAAGTCAGGAACCATTTCTCATCTCCTATGATCTGGCTTGAGACACAGAGGAATTTTAGGAAAATTGTCCAGATCTGGAAAAGGGGATTTCAGCTTCAACGTGTAAAGAGTTTAGAAGTTGTTGCTCTAATTATCCTTACAACAAGGAGAAAGCTAAGCAAGCTGAAAATCAATTACTTTTCTTGAACCCACCAGAGAACTGAGGTTGCAGAGAAAACTGCCATCCCAAAGTCTGGAGAGACAGGTGAAACCAGAGTGTTACAACTAAGATCTGCTTACCTGGAGTAGAAGCCACCAGAGCCATGAACCAGAGGGAACACTAAAAAGGCAATTTTGATGAATTGTTGGAGGCTGAATGTGGACTAGGGTGATTGGCATAAACTCCTGTGAGCTGCAGTCTTAAAGGACCCGCACACCTTTGTGGTCTAGGAATCTGCCAGGTTCTCCTGGTAAAAGCCAAGAAAAGACCCTCTTGTGGCTTTGGCAGGCACAAGAAGAAAGTAACTGTAACCATAGTGAAATACCCAGATAATTCTCTTTACAAAGACCTACAAAATTTCTAAGGGAAAAGACTTGAGACTATCACACTGGGGAAGGCCTTTTTCCTGACTCCAACACCCTCTAGCCTTGTTGTATCACATGAGGAGTAAAAGTAAAACTGGAGTAAAAATGAAAAACACTTCTGATAATCATAGCCCAGGCCCACAAAAAGATTAAAATTTATTTTAAAATTGTAAAACACTTTCTTTGCCTATCCCTTAGCACCACATCGACAGAGCTCCAGTAAAACAGTAATGGATTACAGCTAAGACAGCTGTGAGATGAAAACTCTTATGTAAGGAGTTCTTAGGGAACATCAAAGACAATAGGGGGTTGTAAGACAAGGACATTCAAGGAATCTGAAGACTGACACATATAACTACAGTAGACATTAAACAGTCCATCTCCCAGCCATATTAAAAAAGAAAAAAAAAACCAACCTTCCCACTAAAGGCCTGTTTACCTCAGTTTCCAAAACTTCATACAACATGTAAAACTTGCAACAAAAAATTACAAAATATGCCAAAAAGCAGGAAAAATCAACTTTAAGGGTTTATGAACATTAAAACCAGAGTCAGATCTGATACAGATTTTTGAAATTTGTCAAAAAGGGAATTTAAAATATCCATGATTACTATGTTAAAAGCGCTAATGTAAGAAGTAGATGCCAGATATGCCATACAATATGCCAGATCAGATGGGTGATGTAAACAGAGAGATGGAAACTCTAAGAAAGTAACAAAAGAATACGTTAAAAATCATAAACACTACAGAAGTGGAAAATGGTTTTGATGAGTTCACCAATAGGTCACAGACAAGAAAGAATCAATGAGCTTAAAGGTGTTTAAATAATCCCAAACTTAAATGTAATGAGAAAAATGAATTTAAAAGAAAAAACAGAACACCCAAGAACTATAATTTCAAAAGATATGACATATGTGTAATTACAATACCAGAAGGAGAAGAAAAAGAGAACAGAGCAAAAGAAATATTTGAAGAACTGCTGCTGCTCTGCTAAGTCGCTTCAGTCATGTCTAACTCTGTACAACCCCACAGATGGCAGACCACCAGGCTCCACCATCCCCGGGATTCTCCAGGCAAGAACACTGGAGTGGGTTGCCATTTCCTTCTTCAATGCATGAAAGTGAAAAGTGAAAGTGAAGTCACCCAGTCGTGTCCGACTCTTCGCGACCCCATGGACTGCAGCCTACCAGGCTCCACCGTCCATGGGATTTTCCAGGCAAGAGTACTGAAGTGGGTTCCCAATGCCTTCTCCGATTTGAAGAACTAATGGCTAACAATTTTTCAAAATTAATGACTGATACCCAGCCACACATCCTGGCAGCTCAGAGCACATTAATCAGGATAAATACCAAAAAAACTTTACACTGAGAATATCATATTCAATCTACAAAAAACAAAAGACAAAGTCTTGAAAGAAGCCAAAAGGAAAAAATCTTAGCTACAGAGGATCAAGGGTAAGTATTATAGCAGACTTCTCAGAAATCATGCAAGCAAGAGGAGAATGGAATGAAATATTTACTGATGACAGAAGAAAACTAAAGCTGAAAAACAAGATTATTACTTTATTAATGAGGGGGTGTTACTTTTTAACAACTTTTTAATGTATAATTGATATATATTAAACTGCACATCTAAATTATATAATTTCATAAGATTTGAAATGTGTATATGCCTATGGGGCCATTACCACAACCAAGGTAATAAATGTATCCATCAACCTCCCAAAGATTTGTCTTGTGCCCCTCTGTAATTCCTCCTTCCTAGGCTACCTTGCCTCTCCTCCCCAGGCAATCTGTGATCTGCCTTCAATCACTATAGATTAGTTTGCTTTTTCTATAACTTCATGTAAATGGATTCATACAGTATATTCCCTTATGTCTGGCTTCTTTCACTCAGCATAATTATTTTGAGAATTATCCACGTTGTAGTTTGTATCAAAAGTTGATTTCTCTTTATTGTGATCATGGATTCTATTTATGCATATTCCACAATTTATCTGTTCACCTATTATTTGGCTATTTGAACCGTTTCCAGCTTAGAGCTATTATGAGTAAAGCAGCAGTTAACATTCATGTAAAAGTCCTTTTGAACATATACATTTTCATTTCTCTTGTGAAAATACCTAGTACTAAATAGTAAAATAGATGGATTATGCTGTATGTGTATGTTCATTTAAGAAACTGCCAGATTGTTTTACAAATTATTTGTAACAATTTTCAGTCTTGTAAGCAATGTATGAAAGTTGATTTCATCCACACCCTCACCAACATTTGATATTGTCAGTGTTTTTAATTTTAGCCATTTTAATAGGTGTGTAGTGGTACCTCATGGTTTTAATTTGCGTTTCCCTTATGACTGGCCAGCAGGAAGAGCTAGCCAGTAGCCTGAGCAGTACACAAACAGCCTCAAGGCCCTAGGGCAGTGTTAGTCACTCAGTCATGTCCGACTCTTTGTGCCCCCCATGGACTAGAGCCCCCCAGGATCCTCCATCCATGGGATTTTCCAGGAGAGAATACTGGAGTGGGTTGCCATTTCCTTATCCAGGGGATCTTCTTGACCCAGCCCAGTCTCCTGCATTGAATGCAGACTCTTTATGATCTGAGCCACCAGGAAGCATTATGACTAATAACGTTAAAGCATCTTTTCTTGTACTTTATTTATCCCCATATTTCTTCTTTAGTCATGTATTTGTTCAACTCCTCTGCCTGTTTTACATATGATGTGTTTTTTTTTTCTAATTGAGTTCTAAGAGAGTTCTTTACATATTCTTAACACAAGTCCTTCATCAGATCTATGATTTTCAAATATTTTCTCTCAATCTGTGGCTTGTCTTTCATTCTTTTAAAAGTGTCTTTCAAAGAGAAGTTTTAACTTTGCTAAAGTCCAATTGATCAATTTTGTCTTTTATGAACCATACTTTTGGTGTCATATTTAAGAAATTTTGCTCAACTCAAGGTCATAAAGTTTTATCCAAAGTTTTTTTCCTAGGAATTTTGTAGTTGTAGATTTTGCATTTGGTTTTATGATCTATTTTGATCTAGTTTTGTATATGATACAAGGTATGGTTTGAAGTTCTTTGTTGTTTTTTTTTTGTTTTGGTGGGGTGGTTTGGCATATGCCTGTTTGCCAGCTACATTTGTTGAAAAGTCTATCCTTTCTCTGCTGAATTGTCTTTATACATTTGTCAAAAATCAGTTGTTCATATATGTGTGCCATATTTGTGTGGGTCTGTTTCTTGACTTGCTATTCTATTCCACTGATCTATTTGTTTGTCTTTAAACCAGTACCACTCACTCCTGATTACTTAGCTTCACAATAAGTCCTGAAATCAGGTGTCAGTCCTTCAACTTTGGTTTCCTTTTTAAAGTTTGATATACAACTGGCTATTCTAGGTCCTCTGCATTTCCATATGAATTTTAAAATCAGATCATCAATGTCTATGCCAAAAAAAAAATCTTGGTGGACTTTTATTGGATTTCATTAAATCTGTTGGTCAGTTTTGGAAAGCTTTACCTCCTAACAATAGTGAGTCTTGGGACTTCCCTAGTGGTCCAGTGGGTTCAGAATCTGCCTTGCAATGCAAGTGACTTGGGTTCGATTCCTGGTCAGGGAACTAAAATCCCATAGGTCATGGAGCGACTAAGTTCCAGCACCACAGCTTTTGAGCCTGCACACTCTGGAGTCTGCACTCGGCAATGAAGAGCACACACGCCACAACTAAGACCCAATGCAGCCATAAAGAAGTGTAGAAAAAAAAAGAAAAAAAATTCTTAGACAGTAAAAAAACAAACAAACAAAAAAAAGAAGTGTAGAAAAAAGTAGTGAGCCTCCCAACCCATAAAAACAGTATATTTCATTAGGTCTTCTTTAATTTCATTAATTTTCAGATCTCAGTATATTCATATTGCTTATCTTTTATAGTAACAGATTTATTCCTAGGCATCTTATGTGTGATGCTATCATAAATAATGCTACTTAATTTCAATTTTTAATTGTTGTCAAAGTATATAGAAATATAACTGATTTTTGTATATCAATCTTGTATCTTGCCTGTGTAGTAAAGTTACTTAATACTTCTACCTTTTGGGGCTTTTTTAACTTTCATTAAAGTTTTTAGTCTCAGCAAAAAAAAAAAAAAAAGAGTTTTACTTCTTTCTTGCCATTAGTATGCCTTTCTCCCCCTTGCTTTACTGCACTGGCTATACTCTACTATAAGGTTGAACAGAAGTGATGAGAGCACAATTCCTTGTTTTGCTGCTGAAGTAAGGGAGAAAAAAGTCACTGTTATGTTAGATGTGAGTTTTTTGGTAGCACCCTTTATCAGATTAAGAAAATATTTATTTCTGTTTTTACTCAGGAGAGATATTAAATTGTATCAAATAATTTTTGCATCTATTTAGAGAATCATATGGATTTACTTTTCAATTTTGTTGATATGACAATTTAATTGATTGATTTGGGGATGTTAAAACAACTTTGCATTACTAGGACAATATCATGATGTAGATGCTTATGTTATATTTTTCAATTTAGTTTGTTTTTTTAGAATTTTTGCATCTATATTAATGAGGGATATTAGCCTATAATTTTCTCATGTCCTTGTCTTGTTTTGGTACACTAGTTATGATGGCCTCATAGATGAGTTAGGAAGTACTATCTTCTTCTCAAGTTTCTGCATGAGCTTGTGTAGAATTACTATTATTTCTTCCTTAGATGTTCTGTAGAATGCATCCATAGAAAAGTAGATAACTAAAAATAAGTTACTCCAAATCTGTTACCCAGAGATAATCACTGTGTCTGTTCCTGTATAACATTTTGAGATTAGAAACTATACTGGGTTAAAAAAATGGAAAATTACAAGTCATCTCAATGTGCAACCATAGAGAAATGGTTCCATAAATGTGATTCATCTATACAAGAGAATATTAAGCAGTCAATAAAAATACTGTTTAAAGTATTTTCAATTATATGTAAGTTTAGTTAATGGGATGGGATGGTGGGCTTTTGATTGCTGATTTAGGGGACTTGTTTTTGTTTTGCTATTGTTGTTTTGTTTTTCTGTAATAAAACTATAACAATAAAATCTAGTAAAATGGTCTTTAAAGATACAACAGTGTTCTGCCTCCCCAGGACTGAGAATTCAATATACCTTTGGATTAAATTTGTTGTTTTTTTTTTATGTTGAACATGATCATTAGTTACATAAATGTAAAGAAAGTATTCACTTGAATAGCCTTGAAGAAAACTGTAACACTGTGACATTATCTGCATTCAGCTGATTTTTACTTAGTTTTTGTTGTTTTTTTTTTTTTTTTTAGTGTCTATGGTCTCTGTCTCTATTGTGTTTATACAGGGAGGGAAGGAAAAATATTTATCCCTGTATAGCTTATGTCTTATCTCTGTATACATAACTGCTGCTGCTAAGTCGCTTCAGTCGTGTTTGACTCTGTGCGACCCCATGGTCTGCAGCCTATCAGGCTCCTCCGTCCATGGGATTTTCCAGGCAAGAGTACTGGAGTGGGGTGCCATTGACTTCCCTGGTATACATAACTGCTGCTGAGTCACTTCAGTCATGTCCGACTCTGTGAGACCCCATAGACGGCAGCCCACCAGGCTCCCCTGTCCCTGGGATTCTCCAGGCAAGAACACTGGAGTGGGTTGTCATTTCCTTCTCCAATGCATGAAAGTGAAAAGTGGAAGTGAAGTCGCTCAGTCGTGTCCGACCCTCAGCGACCCCATGGACTGCAGCCTTCCAGGCTCCTCCATCCATGGGATTTTCCAGGCAAGAGTACTGGAGTGGGGTGCCATTGCCTTCTCGGGTATACATAACTAGATACTGTAAATTGCTAGCTGCTTTTGTAAGGATGTATGTTCTTATTCAATTTCTTATGAGTGATGTAGGATGAGAATCACGGGACTGCCCAAGAGACATATATGAATAATATTTGATGCAAGAAAACAGAAAGTAAAACAACTAAACTTTTGATGTCCCTTATGTAATGTTAATTAAGATTAAATCACCCCAGAATAGCCCTTCTTTTTTTTTTTTAGTTTTTTTTTAAATTTTATTTTATTTAACTTTACAATAGCCCTTCTAATGTAACTTTCTTGCAGTAGTTTTTACACCACTCTGGATGGGATAGGGTTTCCTCTAAATGAAGCAGGTATTTTCTCTCCAGTCATGCTGGGGCAATGCCACTTAGGATGGAAAGTAAGAATTAGGAACTTAGCTTAGACTGAGACAAGGACCTGAACTCAAAGACGGGGACATTTCATGAAGCAGATGCCTGTCCGGTGCAAGAGGCAGCAGGAGGCAGGGAGGGAGCCCCCTGCAGGATACTGAGGGTACATAAGCTTCCAGAGTAGCCCTAACGGCCACCTTATATTAACCCCTGTGTTAGACTAAAGGTTCCATGATATTAGTATTATTCCAGGATATTCAGCAAAATCTTGCTCCAGAAGGCAGCTGGGTTTACACTGTGAGACATGAAGGGAAAGACCTGGGAGTGAGAAACAAAAGGAAAAGTGGTGTCTGCTTCCTGGAGGCCCAAGTTGAGGGAGAAACTGCAGAAACCAGTAGAAGAAAGTAGTGTCCAGAAGAGCAGTTGATGACAGAGACAGTGACATGCTGAGTACAGGTAGCTGGAGATGAAGATGAGGATCCTGTGACCAAATGTATGTGGGAAAGCAATGGGGAATTCTTAAGAGAGTTGGTGGTTTGAAGAGAAAGAAAGTATGAGATCATGTGTAGGGGAGAATAGAAAGGAAAATTAAGTTGTGAAACATAGTTGTGTTTAAATCCTGGCTTTGCCACATACTAGCTGGGTGACCTAAGGCAAGTAGTTTAGCCTCTCTGACCCTTATTTCCCTTATTTGTAAAATGGGTATAGTAGTAACGCTACCATAAATGGATTGCTCTGAGGAGGATGTGAATTAATACACATAAAGGGGTCACCACAGCATTTAATGATGGAAACATATTCATGATGTATTCAATGAAAAATGTCACAAAATAGTATGTAGATTTTAATCACATATGAAGTTACTTAGCAGCAGCAGCAGCAGTCAATATATAGAGATAAATAAAAGAAATTATGGGAAAATATACTCCAATATCTCTGGATTGGGAGATTACAGGCCCTTTTAATTTTTCCTTTTCACATTTCTACTCCTGAAGTTACCTATAGTTAACTTTTATAATTAAAAAACACAAAAATATATATTCATCATGTAATAAAGAGCAGTGTAAGATTCTGGAAAGTTGATTGATAAAATCAGATTCTCCCATATGCCCCCAAGAAATTAACTTTAAAGCTAGCATGCCCTAAGAATTTGTAGAAGAGGAGTTTCTACTTGTTTGTTTACTACATGATATTTAAAAGTTATAGTATTTGCTGTTACCCTTTCAAGATGTCCTTTTTTAAGGTGATTCCATCCTTACCAGCAAGGGGTCTATGCTAGACTCACTCTCAGGGACTAGGCAGGGAGTGAACAGGCCTTTAAAGATGGTCACCTAGGGGCCTCCCTGGTGGTCCAGTAGTTAAGACTCTGCACTCCTAATACAGGGTGCAAGGGTTCAATCCCTGGTCAGGGAACTAAGATCTTGCATGCCATGCGATGTGACCAAAAAAGAAAAGGATGGTCACCTGGTGACACAAAAGAGGCTATATGTTAACCTTACCTTTTTGAAGTACTGCACAACACTGACCACTTAGTATTGGATAAAAAATAAAGATACTCTTTATACATTGGCTGCCTACACTTTCACAACAATCTTATAAGGAAGGTACTACCATTGTCAAAATGTTCAGTGGGGCCCAGGAAGATTAAATAATTTGCCTAGACCACACAGCCAGGAAAGAATCAAACAACCAGTATCCAAACAAAAGCCAGGCACCCAGCTGCTCTCAGACTTTCATCCACAGGAAATCAGAAGCCCATGTGCACACACACTGTACATGAGAACTGAAAGAATCCTCAGTAGACATTATAACCCATGATTCCCAAGGTTCTTCCAGCACTTACCTGCAGACCTCAGAATTCTATATTAGCTTACAGTTTTGAAGCTAAATGGAAAGGGAAGGAATACTGTCAATAAAAACATTGAAAAACAAGAATGGCAACCACCTCCTTATGCAAACAATCTAAACCCATGTATTACAGTGCTCTGTGACAATGTGGAGGGGTGGAATGGGGGCTTGGGGGGAGACTCAAGAGGAAGATGATAATTGTATACTTATAGCTGATTTCTGTTGTACTGCAGAAATCAACACAACATTGTAAAGAAATTATCCCCCAGTTAAAAATAAATTTTTTAATAAATTAAAAATAATAAAATAAAATAATTTTTTTCTTAAAAAAAATAAAACTGCATAAGTTTAAGAACTAAGTATTACAGCAGACATACTTTTATTTTCCTTAAAAACAAGACAACAGACCTCAAATGGAGTCACTTATGCTAAGCCCCATGTCACCAAACTAAAGATCAGTTTTGACTTTCCCAGAAATGGAATCTTAAACCAGTAAGTCAAGATAATGTAATCAGCACCAGTTTAGGTAATCTGCCTGATAAACCCCTACAATCCCCTAAAGGAAAGTGATTTTGACAAAACCAACCTCTCTTTGTCTACTATAACTTCCTCATTCCTGCTCACTCCTGACTATAAAAATCCTTCATTTTGTACAGCTCCTGGAAGCTCCTTTCTCTCTGATAGACAGGATACTACCCAATTCATGAATCATTGCATAAAGCCAATAAGATCTTTAAAATGCACTCAGCTGAATTTTGTTTTTTAACACTGTGATTATAGAATGTAGTACCATTCATTCATTTGCTCATTTATCCCACAAATATTTCCAGAATGCCATTATATTCCAGATACTGTGTGGCAGGCATAGTCTCAATGGCTCACTTGGAAGTGAGTTATTATTTCAAACTCCTCAGATCACCACCCTCTGAGATTCAGCATTAACAGAAAGAGAACCACACCTGCCTCCACACACAAGCTTCCTTCTGCAGGTACGTTCACATAGGCATGGGTTCTCCCATGTGCCCTAAACAAGGCACAGATTCTGTAGTCTGCCTTGTTAACATTCAATAAAATTTTATGTCCATCAAGCGTCTGCCCACAATGCAGGAGACCCAGGTTCAATCCCTGGGTTGGGAAGATCCTCTGGAGAAGAAAATGGCAACCCATTCCAGTACTCTTGTTTGGGAAATCCCATGGACAGAGGTGCGTGGTAGGCTACAGTCCATGGGGTCACAAAGAGTCGGACACGACTGAGTGACTTCATTTCACTTCACTTATAGGAATTATGATGGAAGCAAATACACATTTATGGACAGGGTTCCAGACAGGTTACTCCCCAAACATGGCAAACTGAATATTTTAAGTGGAAGGAGTTTCAGAAAACAGCAAAATCAGGAAGGTACAACCTTCTCCCCAGAAACAGATCATATAACCTTCATGTGGGAGGTGCCCTCCCCTGTACACAGAGGAAAGGAGCATCATCTCCAAAGATAACTGAACACCAAGAAGATACAGAACCAGCAGGCCTTGCTGAGTTTCGCCCAGCTCACTGCCCTTGCCTCATACTCTGACTCATCACATGTCCACACGAAGGCCTGCTTTTCATCAAACCTAGCATAAATACTCAAGTGTGTTCTTAGGGTCTTCATTTCCTCAATGAAGTCTCCCATGTCACATAAAACTTACATAAATCTGTACACTTTTGGTAATTTGTCTTTGTCGGTTTAATTTTTAGACCCAGCCAGGGAGCCTAAGAAAATGTAGAGAAACTTTTTCCTCCTTCAAAATACAAATAAAGGTGATTTTAATGGAAAGACACTGATAACCAGCAGATATATGTGTAACCTGAGAGCCCGTTTATCTCCAATGATTTCTTTTAAGGGTCTATGAAAATTGCCATCTTCTGTGAATGGTAAATCCAGGTCTGGTTTTACACATTGAGGGCACTGTGTTTGGAGGGGGATGGTGTCTTTCTCTGTCTTCAAGTGCAGGGAAAGCTCCCTTGGAACACAGCTTGCATCTTTATTGTGGAAGGCCTACTTGGTGATGGAGTCATTATCTTGCTCAGCCCTAAGAAAAAGTGTCCCTTCTTTCCTGTATTAAAGTGCCTGCTCCTTGACTCAGTTATTAAAATGAGGGAGCAAATAGCTCCTTGTTCTAATTTTCCTTATCAGCCTCCACAGGGCCCATTTCGGGCTGTCTGTAAAGTGTTAGAATGCAATTGTGTGCTTGAATAAAAAGGAGAAACTGAATTAGAGCCTCTTAAGACCATTATATTGTCTTATTTAGTGACACTGTTTGCCTCTTCATTACTAAGCAATGAGCTAAGTGTTCTTTCTGAGTAATAATGATACCACATTTAACCACCACTTTCCTCTGCAAAGCACTTTCACATGTGCTATCCCTTTTGATCCATGCAACAACTCTGGAGCAGATCAGGGTGTTGCTCTAATCATCAGTTTACAAAGGAGGGGACTGAAACAGGGTTAAGTTATAGCTTTAAAACTTCAAAGCAGGGATGCGAAAGCAGATGAGCCTGGAATTGGAGCAGAGCTCATCTCACCTTAGCTGGATGCCACAGGCCATCTTCCCAGCTCATCAGAAACTCGACACTGAGCCTCCCTGCCTCCTCTGGGTAGAAGCTCTCTGCCCTAACTTAGATTAGCCTTTGAGAGGACAGAATGAGGGAATCAGGAGCACTTCACATTAGTGAACAAAACATATTTGTTACTAATCCATCCATTATGGGCAACAGGCCATATTTAAGGGGTTTAAGTTTTTGAACAGCAACCTTAACTGTGGATATTAATGTGAATATTTTCGTAATCTGTTTAGATACTCTGTTATAAGTTAAGAAAGGTCCACATTTTTTAGAACATTTCAGCGTTGTCACAAATAATCTTTGGTTGCAAACGACTCTAGCAGGTACATATGCTTGTTTCAGAGATAAACATGATCCTGGAAATATTTGTACAAACCAACTTTATGACAAACTATATTTCATAAGGAGATTTTCATATTTAATACAATTCCCCAAAGATGTTATTTTATGATGCAAATAATTTCTCCTTGACTAACTGCATCAATCAATTTACCTTGTAAGTAGGTTATATTCAAGCAGAAAGCACATATAAGACATTTAGATATTTCAGTTGCTTCGTTTAAATCAGCTTTAGCATTTGCTGAGCACCTCCTGTGTGTCAGGAGTTTCTAGTGATTGGGAATTCAAAACAAAAATACAAACCCTTGTACTCAGGTTGCCCACAGCCCTAGATGGAAAAGAAACAAACTAGAAAGATGTTTCTAATTCCCCCTAATTTGATGGTTTGCAAATGCCCAGCAATTTCTAAAAATATTTGTGTTGTTACCAAAAATGAGTTACATCATTACCAAAGATAGCATCTTATCTAAAATGCGAAGCTTTGTCAAAGATTGACATGGTGATAGTCCGGTTGGGTGTTGAAAGGCCAAGGCAGAGTAAAAGGGCAAGGGGAGGAGAAGCAAGGGGAGATGTGATGTAAGACCTTGACGCACCACCAGGGGGCTCTCCCTTCACAGGAGCCAGCGCCTTTGTCCAGCAGCTGTTAAAAGGTCAACTGAAGCATGTTTATGGTTTTAAGAATTTATCTGAGCGAAAATTTACTCCATTTGAGCAGCACCAAACTGGAAGTGGTTAAGAATGTCCCTCGTACAGGAGCTAGAGGAAAAACTTTTACAGAGAAGAAGTGGAAGCAAAACAAGGAAATTATTTCCTTGGCTATGTCACAAGCAGTTCTACTATTTGGGAAATTTTAGTTGGTTGGTTGTCATTGGTTGCCCTTAGGTTTTGATTTCTTAACCTGGAGGCACTGTAGTCTAAGCTTTGGGGTCACTTACATGGGCTGCTAAGGTATTAGTCTAATGGCCTCCTTGTTCAATTAACACAAGCATGTTTATTCTACTTGGGAACATCTCTGGAAAGGCTCAGAGAAACGTCTCAGGAGCTACTCCCCAGAGTGGTTCCTGGAAGAGAGAAAAGTGAGGGACCTTATGTGCCAGGCTCCCCCTTTTTTGTAACTTTATTTATTTTTGGCTGTGCTGGGTCTTTGTTGCTGCTCAGGCTTTTCTCTACTTGCAGAGAGCAAGGGCTACTCTCTAGTTGTGATGTGTGGGTTTCTCACTGCAGTGGCTTCTCTTGTAGAACATAGGCTCTAGGGCAAGCGGGTTTCGGTGGCTGTGGCTCCGGGGCTCTAGAGCACTGGCTCAGTAGTCTTAGTTTCTCCGCAGCATGTGGGATCATCTTGCACCAGGAATCAAACTTGTGTCTCCTGCATTGGCAGGAGGATTCTTACTGCAGGCTCCTATTTTTTTATTGATCAAGGTTCACCTCCATGGCAATCTATAATAGATTGTGCAAATCAGTCCTTTCTGTTCACTAAGAAAGACAGTTACCACTCCCATGAGCTGATGTTGTGTACTAATTCAAGCACAGAGGGAATACCTGGTGAGGTGAGGGTGAGGCAGCAACTGAAAATAAACAGGGGAACGAGACGGATAGAGGGATAAAGAAGGAAGGGAGGAAAGGAGACTCTGAGAATCATATTTACCATTGATCCCAATATAGCATACCTTCTCATTTCTTTATTTCAGACTCAGTACATAAAATAATTGCATGAATTTCTCCCCAGAACACGCTAATTGGAGATTATAGGTAAGATTGCTTTTTTATATGGTCTTACAGAATCAGGATTGGAGAAGGAAATGGCACCCCACTCCAGTGTTCTTGCCTGGAGAATCCCAGGGACAGGGGAGCCTGGTGGGCTGCCGTCTATGGGCTCGCACAGAGTCGGATATGACTGAAGCGACTTAGCAGAAGCAGCAGCGTTATTTATTAATATCTATAGCTTCCACTAAACAGTAAGTTTTTGATAACAAGGATCACATTTGATTTTTATTTCCATTATACCCTTGACTAGCTGCCACTTAGTAGAAGCTCAGCAAATGAATGAATAAGTGAATGAGTGAGATGAGTGCTCCAGATTCAATCACTGAATTGTAGGCACTCAGTTACATCTTCGCTAGCTTCTCTGGTGATACCATTAAATAGGTGTAAAATATATTTATTCTTTGTCCTATTTTTTGAATAGTCTGTTTCAATAGTGTGTAAACATTAAATAGTCTTGCTTTTTATTCCCTCTGTGTGTTAAGTCCTCCTCTCCTTTTCTGTTTCTAGCTCTTGGCATTTTTGAAGAAAAAAGAAGTCAAGGAAAATGCCTTCTTTTTATCTGTGGCTGCTGCTGTAGTCTCTCTAATACATGGATGCCCTCCGGTGGCAGGTGTCTAAATGCTGGCTCTGCTGGGGAGTGACTGTGTGTTGTGCATGCTTTCTGTGTGTGTGTGTGTGTGTGTGTGTGTGTGAGGGGAGGGTGGGGCGTGGGGGGTTCTACCAAGGCCTCTACACTGCAGAGTCCCTTGATGTGGGAGATCCAGTCCAGCTCAACTTCCCCCAATAACCCTGAGCCCCCACTTCTGATTGCCTATCCCTCAGGTCCTTGTTCCTGCAGTCCCCTCACTTAGCAACCAAACCTTTTAGACAGATGAGGGGAAAGCATAGGCAAGATGGCTCAGGCCAAGCTACTGCTAGTGTACCCACTTGTCAAGGAGGATTCTTTCACACTGTTGTGGCGATGTGACGTGGTGATTCCTCTCCACAAAAAGAAAGGGAAGGGAAGGGAAGGGAAGGAAGCGAAGAAAGAGAGGGAGAGAGAGAGAGCGGAAGAGGAGAGGAGAGAACAGAAGGTGTAAAACTGGATAAAATTATCAAAAGCAACCTTTTCAGGGAACTAGACATCCTCACTCCGAGCTATGATCTTTGCTAATCCTCTGCTCCACCTGATTTTCTGGACTTGGTCCTTTGCCTTCAAATCACTGCCAGGTGATTAGAGGCCTGGAGCTAATGTAACTCCTGTGGTGCTGATGGTATTAATGAGTGCTATCATGGTTTAGCCTATCCAGATAACATATTTGCAATTTACTGGTTTCTTCAAAGATTTACCTGTAAGGAAGAGGAAAAAAATTATAATTTTGAAAGCTATTGCAAATCAGTGAGGGAGATATATTAGATGAAAAAGGTAATGACTCTTTCAGTTCTTCTTAAATCTATCATTTATCCAAGTTGCTGCCTCGTCTCTTTCCTAAAAGCACTGCAATCCATATTTGTAGAGTTAATGAAAATTATAATAATTTTATAAGATTTTGTGACACATTGTAAAGTAATTGGAGACCTCCTGATGTGCCATAAAGTCAGGAATTTAAATTCACTGCACTAAATAATTAGATAGTTTGTGGAAAGCCTATGCATTAAGGGACATCCAAAATGAGGCCAAATACCCAAATTCTTCCTCCAGAGCCTTGGTTTTAAACATTAAATCATTATGATATGCTCTTACAGTAGCTGCATGTGACAACTGAGTATAATCGCTAGAAGTACTATAAATTAGATGGTGTGCTATGTCTTTTTCTTCAACAAAGTTAAACTTTTAATCCAAACTTGAGTTGTTTAGATTACAGGATCAGAGCGCCACCTGCTGGTGTAATATGTAAATTCACACATATTTCCTTGATAGTGCATGTCTCCCCAGTTTTTTGAAAGTTCAATTTGCAGAGAAAGATAAACATCATATATCACTTGTGTATGGAATCTAAAAAATGATACAAATATTTACAAAACAGAAATATACTCACAGACATAGAAAACGAACTTATGGTTACTAAAGGTTGGGAGGGAGAGAGAAATTAAGAGGTTGGGATTAACAGATACACACTACTGTATACAATTGACAAACGACAAGGGGGCTTCCCCAGTGGCTCAGTGGTAAAGAATCCACCTTCCAATATGGGAGATGCTGGTTCAATCCTTGGGTCAGGAAGATCTCCTGGAGAAGGAAATGGCAACCCACTTCAGTATTCTTGCTTGGAAAATCCCATGGATAGAGGAGCCTGGCGGGCTACAGTCCAGGGTCACAAAAGAGTTGGACATGACTTATCAAGTAAACAACAACAAGGACGTACTTTAAGTATAGCATAGGAAACTAACTATATTCAACATTTTATAATGACCTATGATGGAAAAGAAGCTGAAAAGGGATATATATATATATATATATATATATATATATATGTATAATTGAAAAGTTAACTATATTTAAATATTTTTAAATATCCCAGAAAAAGAAAGTTTGCTTTATACCATTCCACTTTTATGAAAGACCTACATTAGTATCTGTTGCTAATGGAAAGAAATCCAAGAAGGATTTTTATTTTCATGAAAGAAGGTGAAAAGCAAAAATCGCGTTGTTCATTCTGCAGTGAGCACTTGCAGAGGCAGCTGGTACCCTGAGTAGGGAGAGTGGTACCACCAAGCTCCTTCCCTGGGAGTTACATGCAGTATCTCAGCATCAAGCCCCCACAGCTGTGGACTGTGTCTGCGAGCATCTGTGCTTCATGTGGGTTTATTTCATGTGTCTGTTAGCAAGATGTGTCTTAAGGAAACTGTTGCTTCATTTTATGCCATTTCAGCTTAAAAGGGTTTCAAAGGAACACTCAACTTTTCAACAGCAGGGAAACCTGTCCTCTGGTTACATTTCTATTACCAAAAATCAAAACAATACAATTTAATTTCAGAAGAAAAATAATTAACAAACATAAAAATGTGTTCATCCTTTTCCTGAGATCATTCAAAATCTTCTAAGGAAAAAAAAAAAAAAAAACTGAACTCAGAGTTAGAAAACCCAGCTCTGCCAATTTCTAGCCAGGAGATGATGTAAGAGTTTTTAACATCACTAAGCCTCAGGTTTCTAATCCATAAAATTTGGGTTACAAAAATTGTTCTGGATGAAACAAAGTGACACAGCATGCTGACAAAGGAAGAAAACATGCTGAAGGTTGAGAAGTGAATGTAGAATGAGGAATTTACTCACGTTGATCCCTAGCCCTACAAGATAAGATCTGTGGTTAGTTGGAGAAAGAGAAGGTACTGGTAAGACGATCAATGACATCATACAATGGATATAGGCTGATGGGGAAAAACTAAAACCTAGACTTGGAAAAAAGATGGAAAGCAAGAGACCAGAGATCATAATGAAGTGAAAGAAAAGGTAAACTGTAAATAAGGAAGAGAAAGGTCCAGAAGGATGGAAGATGACGGTCAGTGGTTCATCCCAGAGCATCCAGAGGATGACAATGTCACAAATGTGAATAAAGGTAAATATCACAAGATTACAGATACCACAAGACTGGGTGTTGGCTATATTGTCCAGTGGATGTTGATAGCAGCAGGAAGACAAGACCATCAGCAGGAGTCAACGTCCTTATGAAAAACAAGAGACCAATTCAAGAAGGAGCAATAAAGAATGATGTAAGATATATATATATAACTAAACACACATATATGACTTAATAGAAAGACTTCCTGACTGGAAGTCTTACAGTTGTTTTAAGCTTTACTAATTCCAAAATTATAAATGCTACCAACTTCCAAAACATGTCATTTAAGGGTTTAACTATTTAAATTTTATTCACCCCTATTAAGTTTTGTGGTTTTTAATACAAACTCCTCATTTTAATTTGCAGTTTCAGTCAGCGTTTGCCACCTTCAATAAGAGGGACTGAATCCATTTATTCAGCCAAGTTGATTAAGACCATCAGACCTACTAAGATTAACATGAGTCCCCGTAATGGCAGAGGTGACTGTGGTCCCTACTTCATTTGATACAGGAAGGCTGAGTCTCCTTTCCTTCTCAGTATGACCATCTTCATTTAGCAACACATTTTCACACCTTCACATATACACAAGTATACAGAGACCAATTCAAAAGCCTGGAACATGGGAAAGCTTCCAAGTTTGTTCTTGGAGGTGCATAAAACAGCTGATCAGCTATTAAGATGCAGCACCATTTCAATTTCCAAAAATAAGGTTCTACTCCTGGGAAAATACTGCTAAATGTCCCAGGAAATAGCATAGATTCCCTGGCTTTCAACTTGTCCTTTCTCCCTTGTAAAAGAAGTCAACTGTGCTAAAAAAAACATATTTTAATAAAATTGCATTCAATTTTACTGTATATAATGCATACGTTAGGTTGTCAGTATATTGTTCATATATTATGCTATGTATGAAACAAATTTTCTTATAAAAGTACAAAAACTGTGGCTATGCTATTTTTAGCTTGTGTTCAGGAGTGGAACAGTAGAATAGCTAAAAGCAAGTACTCTGGACACTACCTGGGTTTCAAATGTTTCTTTTACTTACTGAACTAGGTAATCTCTGGCTAATCGAACACTTGAGCCCGTTTCTTTCACAGCAAAATAAGGATGGTAATAATACTCCTGGTAATAATAACTTGGCCTGGCTCAGCAATAATTTGAAGTGGAAAGTTAAACCTAACTTACTCTTGAATCTTCTTTCTTTCAAATCCACTCAAGAGTTATTCCCTTTCCCGTGATCTTTTCTCCCTATATATGAATTTGGGGCTAGAATGTAAGACAATTAACTTCATTTGAATTTCAGGGAGATCTTAGCATGTTTGAGCTGTGTGTCTACTCATTGTAATCAACTTTAAATGTTAGATTCTAACGTAAGAGTGTCAAATTCTCTTTAAACCAAAAAGAAAGGTGGATTTATTCTCAGCAAGCCAAATCTTCATTCCTTGGTGTTCCCTGAACACAAACAAACTGGAGATTTTTCAAAGATTAAAATATCTTTGGAAACTGTAACTATTATGCCTTGCTTTAACTAATTAACCTTTCCATTGAACTAATGACAGGGCTAATTAGCTCAAACAGATAAACAATTTAGTTTGGAGAAGGAAAAAAGCATTGGAGATTAGAATCATTCTTTCGCCATCTAGTGGTTTCATTCTGGTAAATAGATCTCTATAAAAGCTAGATGATACACTGTTTATCTATATCATTATTATATCTCCTCATGGTATAAGGAGATAAAAGAGATATAAGGTATAAAAGAGCCTCTTGATGAGAATGAAAGTGGAGAGTGAAAAAGCAGGCTTGAAACTCACCGCTCAAAAATTTAAGATCATGGCAGCCAGTCCCATCACTTCATGGCAAATAGAAAGGGAAAAAGTGGAAACAGTGACAGATCTGGGGGGAGACGGCTTCAAAATCACTGTGGACAGTGACTGCAGCCATGAAATTCAAAGATGCTTGCTCCTTGGAAGGAGAGCCATGACAAACCTAGACAGCATATTGGAAAAGCAGAGACATCACTGTGCCAACAAAGGTCCATAGAGTCAGAGATAGGGTTTCTCCAGTAGTCATGTAGGGATGTGAGAGTTGAACCATAAAGGATGAGCACCAAAAAATCGATGCTTTTGGATTGTGGTGCTGGAGAAAACTCATGAGAGTTCCCTGAGATTGTGGTGCTAGAGAAAACTCTTGAGAGTCCCATGAGATTGTGGTGCTGGAGAAAACTCTTGAGAGTCCCTTGGACTGTGAGGAGATCAAACCAGTCAATCCCAAAGGAAAACAACCCTAAATATTCATTGAAAGGACTGATGCTTGAAGCTGAAGCTCCAATACTTTGGCCACCTGATGCAAAGAGCCAACTCACTGGAAAAGACCCTGATTCAATCTTGAGGGCAGGAGGAGAAGAGGGCAACAGAGGATGAGATGGTTAGATGGCATCACCAAGTCAATGGACATGAATTTGAGCAAACCCTGGGAGACAGTGGAGGACAGAGGAGCCTGGTGTGCTGAAGTCCATGGAGTCACAGAGTCGTCGGACATGACTTAGCAGCTGAACAGCAACAAAATAGTATTTAAAGCTGCCATTTAAAACTGCTAGATGATTGCATTTGGTCCTTTTTCTATACATGTAAGATACTCAAATGCTCACCATTGATATCCCTCTGAAGGAGAGAATGTTTTCATATACAGTTGGTAATAAATGAGGCAAGATGATGTGAAGAATAGTTCCGTTCACAAAGAAAGACTGAAAGGTGCTCAGTTCTGTGGGCATCGTACTAATAAGCTACATCCTCTGCAAGTGTATCTTTTCTAGTTTTTATCAGGACAATTAAGGATATCCTTGGAAGACACAGTGAACACAATTTAGACTATTTAACTTGCGGACAAAGTATTGTTGTTGTGTTACTGTTGTTGTTAACTTTCCATTCTCACCTCACGATGGCCACTTCCTTCACATCCCTCACTTGTGTTAACAAGGAGAGAACCTGGAAGTTACCCTTGTCTACAGAGACCTCTGCATTAACTCAGAAGACACAGCCTTAGGGTGTCAGTGGAAGGTCAAGAAAAACATTAGATTCTCTAAATAGTGATTCACTTTTATTTCTACCAGAGACTTGAAACATCCTCTTATTTACATAGCACATATAAAACAAAATTCTCCTGTTTCCATGGCTTCATAAAAGGACTACCAGAGATAAGCTTTGAAGCTTAGAAGAGAACCCACAGCTAAAACAAGCAAATCTATAATTCCACCAAAACCCTAAATGCACATTGGATTACAGGTACATCTATCCTTAAATAATGACTTGGTTTATCTCATAGATAATATTATAAATGAATTCACTAGAAAAGACTTCCTAACCTGAACTAAAGTAAATGGCCATTACTTAGCTACTAAAGTAAATGGTCAAGCCACTTATGACTGCCTGTGTCTTCATGACAAAACCTAAGGACTATGTAATTATCTGAATTCATAAATTCCATTGAAACAAAATAAAAGAAACTGCTGAAGAGAGGAGAGGTAGAGATGGTGATGGAGAGGAATAAGGCAAGTGATTTTCCTGAAATACTCTTACTGGGAGGTAGCCTGATAGAACTGAAAGAGCAACTGGCCTCTGTTACCACCTCTACCACTTATTTGTTGGTGACCTTGGGAAAGAACCTCATCCTTGAAGGCAGTATTTGCTCATTTCTGTAAATGTAAAAAAAAAAAAAAAAAAAAAAGGATCACAAAAATCCCCACCAAATCTTAAAAAAAACAAACAAAAAAGTATGTGCTGACTGTGGAGGATCCTGATTTCATCATACAATTACTATGCGTAATCCCCACCTTTCCCAATGCTCCCACTGCCCCGATTTCCCACCTATTCTGGAAAAAACTTTCCAAAAATATGTATGCATACACAATGGAATATTACTCGGCCATTAAAAAGCATACATTTGAATCAGTTCTAATAAGGTGGATGAAACTGGAGCCTATTATACAGAGTGAAGTAAGTCAGAAATAAAACTACCAATACAGTATACTACCACATATATATGGAATTTAGAAAGAAGGTAATGATAACCCTGTATGAGAGACAGCAAAAGAGACACAGATGTATAGAACAGTCTTTTGGACTCTGTGGGAGAGGGCGAGGGTGGGATGATATGGGAGAATGGCATTGAAACATGTAAAATATCATATGTGAAACAAATCACCAGTCCAGGTTTGATGTATGATACAGGGTGCTCAGGGCTGGTGCACTGGGATGACCCAGAGGGATGGGATGGGGAGGGAGGTTGGAGGGGGGTTCAGGATGGGGAACACATGTACACTCATGGCGGATTCAAGTCAATGTATGGCAAAAACAATACAATATTGTAAGTAAAATAAATAAATTAATTTTAAAAAAGAAAGGAAAAAAATTTAAAAAATAAGAAGGGGCTTAATCCAGTTGAGCTAAGAGTGGTTGCAACATAAATGGGAGGATTCAATATGCTAATATTGGTAGTGAGTGAAAGTTGTCTGACAGATTACAGAAAGACAGGCTGCCAATGGCAACAGTGATGGGGGAGGGGGGGGAGGAGTGGAGGTGGAGGCAGGGTAGGAAGGGTGAAGAATGACAGTGACATGAAGGAAATAGTCTTCTCAGAAAATAGATGATCTAACAGAGAGTAAAAATGAAGAAAGTCAGTAAGACTTCTAGATAAACTCTTTGAATGGCTAATTAACCTCCTTGAATAGGGATTGGTGATTAGACAAGGTTTGAAAGTCAAAAGTCAGAATAGGAAAACAGAGCACTATATAGTTATCCTCTTCCCCCACCCCCACCGTAGGGAGCTGAACCAAGTTGTGTGCCAGAAAAGAAACAATTCAGAGAAATTTCCAGAAATGAAATTCCAGGAAAGAACTCTATTCAATAAATTCATCAAGTGTTTGTTAAGAGCCTACTTTATGCCAAGAAATATTCTTGCAGTAAAAGAAAAAATTTTAAACACATTTCTTTGTGCTCATGGAGCATTTTAGTAAGGAAAGACTGACCATGAGTAGTACAAATTTTTAAAATTCACATGTGAATTAGAAAGTGCTATGGGGATTGGGAATTCTCTGGCAGTCTAGCAGTTAGGACTCCACACTTTCACTGCTGAGGGCCTGGACTGTCTCTGCTCTGGGAACTAAGATCCCACAAGCTGTGTGACACACCATAATTAATTAATTAAGTGGTATGGGGATATATAAAGCAGGAAAGGGGTTCCTGGGTGGGACTGGGTAGACTGAAGTTTTTAACTGGGAAGTCAAGACTGTAAGGTTTCAAGAAGCTGGCATCCAAACAAAGACTATGTAGTGGGGTTGGGGGTGGTTTCTATGGCTGGCCATCTAGGGAAAGATGTTGAAAGCAGAGCATGCCACATGTCTTCCAGGACCTGCAAAGAAGCCAGGGTGGCTGGAATGGAATGAGCAGAGAGGAGAGATGTAAGAGAGAAAGGCGAGAGCTGGTATAGGGAAATATTGGGGAGGCCACTGAAAGGACTTACACTTTCACCTGGAGCACCTGGAAAATGAGCAGATTGTTTGAGCAAAAGTTTGACTTGATTGCTTTAGGGCTTTGGGCTCAGTCTGGCTTGGTTTGTTTCATAAAATTCTTTGTATACAAGAAGGGCAAACATAAAACAAAACTGACCTCTCCAAATCAGTTCACTCTTCATTCAATTAACAAATAACTGTTGACTGATCAAGGGCTTTCCAGGTGACACAGTAGTAAAGAATCCACCTGCCAATGCAGAAGATGCAGGAGATACGGGTTCGATCCTTGGGTCAGGAAGATCCCTTGGAGTAAGAAATGGCAACACACTCCAGTATTCTTGCTGGGAAATCCCACAGACAGAGAAGCCTGTCGGGCTACAGTCCACGGGGTCGCAAAGAGTCAGACCCAATTAAGCAGTAACACTTTTACCAGTGAATTTAATGAAAATTTAGAAGTTAGAAATTGAAATTGTATTACTAATGATATCACTTTTTGCATTCTTAAGTTTATGATAGTTTACATTATAATCTGTAACTAAAATTACATCTCTGGGACTTTTACATACATTTATTTTAAAACCAACAACAATCATCCCTTAGAAGATAATTGTAATAAATACCATAATTTGCAGTGTAGAACCAAGAATAACAACCAGAGAACTGTATGACTTGAGACATACTGATCCATACTATTTCTGCTATCTTCTGTGTTCATCTTTGCAATTTTTTTTTCAGTAGTACAATCTCACTTTTCTTCAAATGATGTCTACTGGTCATAAACTTTTGGACTGTTTTCATTCTAACAGTCTATCTTATCTTCACTTGACTGTGTGACTGGGATAGATTCTAAGTTCAAAAATCCTTTTATCTCAGACTTGGAAGGAATTTCCTTGGTCTTACACTGCAAAGTATTGCTGATGAGCTGTCTGAAGCAGATTCTTCTTCCTTTGTAAGAAGGATTCCTTCCTTTTATTTGTCTCTCAAAGCTTTTAGAATTTCCTTTTTATCCTTAAGAGTTCAGAAAGTGTTATCAAAATGTTTCTAGATATATCTTTAAACTTTTTTCTCCTTGCCTCTTAGAGGATTCTTGCAATTTGAAGACTTTCTTCAGCTCAAAAAAATTGTCTCCTGTTGTTGCTTTTTTCCTTTCCACTATCTGTTCCTTCCTTACACAATTTCTATTAATGCTGTACCCACTGAATCTATCTTCTCTGTCCCTTAGCTTGTCTATATTTAACATCTTTTTATTTATCTCTATCTTTTAGAATGCTAATTACTTTGTTAACTATGTTCTAGTATTTATTACACCTACTGAACATTTAAATTTCTAACAACTGACCTTTCCCAATTGCTTCTTTCTTTTCCCCACCAATAGCCATGCTTATTTTATGGATCAAATTTCTTCTTTCATAATTCCGAAGACATCAGCTGAATTTATTTTTACTTTTTTTATGTTTTCTTCTCTTATCTAGATTGTTTCTGTCTCTTAAAAGATGGTTGTTGTATCAGTTCATCTTGATCTTTCTTTTTGGGGCTGTATTTTTTCCTCCTTATGTGGGTTTATTCTGCAGTTTGGCTGTTCATTCTCCCTAAAAATCCATTCATTTGAAGAAGGTAGGTTTCACGTAAGGGCATGGCATTTATATTAGTCAGGCTTCTCTGTAGGGTGGATACCCTGGGAACAGCCAGCAGGCCAACAGGGCTGCCATTTGACAAAATAAGGACATAAAGTATTTTAAAATTTTGTACCCATGGATGCAGCTGTCTATCCTTTAAACTCTCCTCAAATCTATTTTTGAAGACTTAAGCTCTGTTCTACATCTTTCTCATGGTACAATACCCAAACCAGGAACCTGTTCAAGAACTGACTCCATAATATTGAGATATTCTGCCTGGTATGTAACAGAAATACCAAAATTACCTAGCTGATTATTATTATGACAATTTTTTAGAGTAGCTTTAGGTTTACAGAAAAGAGTATAAAGTACACAGAATTTCCATATGCCTGTTCCCCTCCTGATATATATACCACAGTTTCCTCTATTATTAATGTCTTGTGTGGTATATTTGTTACCATTGATGAACTATTACCTGGCATTTTTTATTGAGCAGTTATTGTCTATGTTTGACACAGAACATTATATTAGTTTGAAGTGTACCATATAAGGATTTGATATTGGTTCAGTTCAGTGCAATTCAGTCACTCAGTCGTATCCGACTCTTTGCGACCCCATGGACTGCAGCATGCCGGGCTTCCCTGTCCATCACCAACTCCTGGAGCTTGCTCAAACTCATGTCCATCAAGTCGGTGATGACAACCAACCATCCTCTATTGTCCCCTCCTGCCTTCAATCTTTCCCAGCATCAGGGTCTTTTCCAATGAGTCAGTTCTTCAAATCAGGTGGCCAAAGGATTGGGGTTTCAGTTTCAGCATCAGTCCTTCCAATGAATATCCAGGACTGATTTCCTTTAGAATTGATGGGTTTGATCTCTTTGCAGTCCAAGAGACTCTCAAGAGTCTTCTCCAACACCACAATTCAAAAGCATCAATTCTTCAGTGCTCAGCTTTCTTTATGGTCCAACTCTCACATCCATACGTGACTACTGGAAAAACTATAGCTTTGACTAGACAGACTTTTGTAAGCAAAGTAATGTCTCTGCTTTTTAATATGCGGTCTAGGTTGATCATAGCTTTTCTTCCAAGGAGCAAGCATCTTTTAATTTCATGGCTGCAGTCACCATCTGCAGTGATTTTGGAGCCCAAGAAAAGAAAGTCTGTCACTATTTCCATTGTTTCCCCATCTATTTGCCAGGAAGCAATAGGACCAGATGCCATGATCTTAGGTTTTTGAATGCTGAGTTTTAAGCGAGCTTTTTCACTCTACTCCCTTACTGTCATCAGTTCAGTTCAGTTCAGTCGCCCAGTCGTGTCTGACTCTTTGCGACCCCATGAACCGCAGCACGCCAGGCCTCCCTGTCCATCACCAACTCCCGGAATTCACCCAGACTCACGTCCATCAAGTCAGTGATGCCATCCAGCCATCTCATCCTCTGTCTTCCCCTTCTCCTCTGCCCCCAATCCCTCCCAGCATCAGAGTCTTTTCCAATGAGTCAACTCTTCGCATGAGGTGGCCAAATTACTGGAGTTTCAGCTTTAGCATCATTCCTTCCAAAGAAATCCCAGGGCTGATCTCCTTCAGAATGGACTGGTTGGATCTCCTTGCAGTCCAAGGGACCCTCAAGAGTCTTCTCCAACACCACAGTTCAAAAGCATCAATTCTTCAGCGCTCAGCTTTCTTCACAGTCCAACTCTCACATCCATACATGACCACAGGAAAAACCATAGCCTTGACTAGACGGACCTTTGTTGGCAAAGTAATGTCTCTGCTTTTGAATATGCTATCTAGGTTGGTCATAACCTTCTTTCCAAGGAGTAGGCATCTTTTAATTTCATGGCTGCAATCACCATCGACAGTGATTTTGGAGCCCAAAAAAATAAAGTCTGACACTGTTTCCACTGTTTCCCCATCATTTCCCATGAAGTGATGGGACCAGATGCCATGATCTTTGTTTTCTGAATGTTGAGCTTTAAGCCAAGTTTTTCACTCTCCATTTTCACTTTCATCAAGAGGCTTTTTAGTTCCTCTTCCCTTTCTGCCATAAGGGTGGTGTCATCTGCATATCTGAGGTTATTGATATTTCTCCCAGCTATCTTGATTCCAGCTTGTGTTTCTTCCAGTCCAGCGTTTCTCATGATTTACTCTGCATATAAGTTAAATAAGCAAGGTGACAATATACAGCCTTGACGTACTCCTTTTCCTATTTGGAACCAGTCTGTTGTTCCATGTCCAGTTCTAAGTGTTGCTTCCTGACCTGCATACAGATTTCTCAAGAGGCAGGTCAGGTGGTCTGGTATTCCCATCTCTTTCAGAATTTTCCACAGTTTATTGTGATCCACACAGTCAAAGGCTTTGGCATAGTCAATAAAGCAGAAATAGATGTTGTTCTGGAACTCTCTTGCTTTTTCCATGATCCAGTGGATGTTGGCAATTTGATCTCTGGTTCCTCTGCCTTTTCTAAAACCAGCTTGAACATCAGGAAGTTCACGGTTCACATATTGCTGAAGCCTGGCTTGGAGAATTTTGAGCATTACTTTACTAGCGTGTGAGATGAGTGCAATTGTGCAGTAGTTTGACCATTCTTTGGCATTGCCTTTCTTTGGGATTGGAATGAAAACTGACCTTTTCCAGTCCTGTGGCCAAGGCTGAGTTTTCCAAATTGGCTGGCATATTGAGTGCAGCACTTTCACAGCATCATCTTTCAGGATTTGAAATAGCTCAACTGGAATTCCATCACCTTCACTAGCTTTGTTCATAGTGATGCTTTCTAAGGCCCACTTCACTTCACATTCCAGGATGTCTGGCTCTAGGTCAGTGATCACACCATCGTGATTATCTGGGTCATGAAGATCTTTTTTGTACAGTTCTTCTGTGTATTCTTGCCACCTCTTCTTAATATCTTCTGCTTCTGTCAGGTCCATACCATTTCTGTCCTTTATCGAGCCCATCTTTGCATGAAATGTTCCCTTGGTATCTCTAATTTTCTTGAAGAGATCTCTAGTCTTTCCCATTCTGTTGTTTTCCTCTATTTCTTTGCATTGCTGAAGAAGGCTTTCTTATCTCTTCTTGCTATTCTTTGTTACTGTCATCAAGAGGTTATATTTGTGTGTGTGTGTGTGTGTGTGTGTGTATATATATATATATATTTGTATATATTGGAAAATGATCACCTCAGTAAGTCTAGTAACCATCTGTCACCATACACTTACAATTTTCTTATGTTGAGAACATATGATTTACTCAGAAAATTTCAAACATGCAATACAGTATTATTAACTATAGTCACCATTCGGTACATTATATTCCCAGGACTTAATAACTGGAAATTTTTACCTTTTGACCCTCTTCACTCATCTGCCATCCCTTACCTCTGGCAACTACCAATTTCTTATCAGTGGGTTTTGTTTTTGCTTTAGATTCTACATATAAGTGAAATCACACTGTATTCATCTTTCTCTACCTAACTTATTTAGCATAATGCCCTCAAGGTCCATGTTGTCACAGATAGCAAGATTTCCTTCTTTTCTGTGTCTGAATAGTATTCCATTTTATATGTATATGTATATATGTGTGTGTGTGTGTGTGTGTGTATACCTCACATCTCCTTTAGTAACTCAGTAAAGAATCTTCCTGCAATGCAGGAGACATGGGTTTAATCCCTGGGTTCGGAAGATTCCCTGGAAAAGGGAATGGCTACCACCTCATGCAAAGAGTTGACTCATTGGAAAAGACTCTGATGCTGGGACGGATTGGGGCCAGGAGGAGAAGGGGACGACGGAGGATGAGATGGTTGGATAGCATCACCAACTCGATGAACATGAGTTTGGGTGAACTCCGGGAGTTGGCGATGGACAGGGAGGCCTGGCGTGCTGCGATTCATGCGGTCGCAAAGTCGGACACTACTGGGTGACTGAACTGAACTGAACCCCCTCTAGTATTCTTGCCTGGAAAAGTCCATGAACAGAGGAGTCTGGCTGACTACAGGCCAAAGGGCAGTCAAGAGTTGGACACAACTGAACAACTCACACACACACACATATAGATCACATCATTTTTATTCATCCACCAGTAGACACTGAGTTTGACTGTATAGCTTGAACTTTTTAAATTATGCTGCAATGAACATGGGAGTGCAGATATCTCTTTGAGCTGGTGTTTTATTTCCTCAGGTAAATAGTCAGAAGCAGAATTTCTGAATCATATGTAGTTTTACTTTTAATTTTTTGAGGAGTCTTCACACTGCTTTCCATAGTGGCTACCTCAATTTACTTTCCTTTGAATAGTCAAATAAGAAAACTAACAATTTTCTTTTCATTTATGTTCCACGTGTTGACTTGATTACAGAGTAATCAGGATGCCTGAAAAAAATAACTACCTATGAGTCCAGAAGGGCAAGGAATATCAGAATAATAATAATATCAGAAGGCTGGGAAGATTGAAGAATTAAAAGTGTGTGTCTCATCTATCATAAACTTGGCAAAGGAACATAGAACAATTTGGTAGGCGTGAAACGAGTTTGTCAACTTCACATGCCAACTACTGTCCTAATGCTTTATACAGTGATTTTTACTTATTAAACTTAATATAAACCAAGAACTATGACATAATATTTAGACCCACTTTCCTGACAAATCCTTTAAAATTGAGAACAGAAGACTATTTCCTTAACAATGTAAAGAATATGAAGAATATTTATCTTAAATCAGCATCCCCCTTAACAATGTAAAACTAAATATTTAACTTTTGAAATCAGGAACAAAACTTTGCTCTGAAGCTTCTGGCCAAAGCATTGAAATAGAAAACCTAAATAAATGTATAACTTTCTTATAAAAGAGAAAAAATACACAGATATGCACACATACACAGACACACATACATACATATATATACATGTATATAAATATTCTTTGCAAGTAATTTAGAGACTGAACTTAAATTTACTATATAAGTCTAAGAAAAGCAGCATAAAGTTTATCAGAATTAACAAGTTCAAGAAAGTGATTAGATATTAAATATGGGAAATCAATTATTCTCTACTATCTCAGCATTAGCATTAAAATATTTTGAGAAAAAGTAATGTTTCTTTTTTCCAGCGTTATTGAGTTATAATTGACATATATCATTGCATTAAATTGTACAACCTAATGATTTAATACCCAGCACCTCACACAGTTACACATTTTTTTCTTGTAATAAGAACTTTTAAGATCTACCTTCTTAGAAACTTGTAAATATATATAATAAACTATTATTAACTATAGTCACCATGCTATATATCCTCAGAACTTGTTTATCTTATAACCAGAAATCTGTACATTTGATCTCCCTCACCCATTTTGTTTAGCCTTCACTTCCCCCTCTCCACCTCCCCTCATCCTCTACCCTGCCTTTAGCAACCACCAGTCTGTTCTCTATGAGTCTGACTTTTTAGATTCTACATAAAGTGAGATCTTTTAATATTTGTCTGTCAGTTTTATTTCACTTTGCATAAAAATAATCTCTTAATAAAAGCAACAAGAAAAAACAAAATTAAGTATCAAATGGTAAACTGCTAATAAGGCTCCAATTATTTAACCTTCCTGTATCCATGCCGTTTGCCATGTGACTTCACAGCTCCTCTTACCAAAGACGTGGAGGCACTGTATTTCCCCTCATAAAATCTGGACTGCCCTTGGTGACTTGCTTTGGCCAAAAAAATAAGTCTAGGAGTTTTAGAAACTTTAAATATTTTTTCTTGCTTGCTCTTTTCCCTTTACCACTGCCAAAAGAACATACCTGGGACAGCTATCTACCCTGCTAGAAGAAGAAATATGTACAGAATGGCCAAGTTGTACTGATCACCCAGGCAAAGTCATCCTAGATCAGATAACATTCAGGGGACATCCCACTTCAGATGCAAGTGGCCCAGCCAAGACTAGCAAATTTACCTAAAGTCAAGTCACTCAGTCGTGTCTGACTCTTTGCGACCCCATGGACTGTGGCCTACCAGGCTCCTCTGAGTCCATGGGATTTTCCAGGCAAGAGTACTGGAGTAGGTTGCCATTGCCTTCTCCAGGGGATCTTCCTGACCCAGGGATCGAACCCTGGTCTCCAGCATTGTAGACAGACACTTTACGGTCTGAGCCACCAGGGAAGCCCTGGTGGTTAGCAAATTTACCTAACCAACCAACAACTAACCATAGACAAATACGAAAACTCAGTCAAGACCATTGAAGTCAGGTCCCAATTAGCCAAACCATGAATATCCATAAGATAAATGTCACTGAAGTTTTGCAATAGTTACAACAGTGCTATGATGACAATAGATAATACATACTATTTTAAAATATTACTAACATAGAAGCAAAGCCACTGGCTATGCTATTAACTGCCTCTCTCACACTCTGACCCTGTGTCCCTAAGGATGAGTATTTAAGAGTATTCTTGTCTCTTGGGAGAGAGTTGCCAAAAAGAGGCATTCCGAAAAAGATCACCTTGGGACTTTGCATGAGCAAAAAATAAAATTTTACTATATTAAGTTATTGCTATTTTTGTGTTTTTTGTTATGGTAGATAGCCTATTCTAAATAATATAATGTGTGTGTGCGGTCATGTTCAACTCTTGCAAGCCCATGGACTGTAGCCCTCCAGGCTCCGCTGTCCATGGGATTTTACAGACAAGAATACTGGAGTGGGTTGCCATTTCCTTCTCCAGGGGATCTTCTCAACCCAGGAATTGAACCCAAATCTTCTGCATCTCCTGCATTGACAGGCAGACTCTTTACTGCTGAGTCACCGAGGAAGCTCCAAATAATATAGTACCTAAGACCAAACTGACTTTCACAATCTTCAATTTTACTTAAATTCAATAACAAAACACTCTGAGCTTAATTATTCCCTGCCTGGCTTATATTCATCATGTCCCCCTTGATTTAGACCTTTCAATACATAATGAATTATATATAATATATACATAGAGATTACATCCATATTATATCATAAATGTTAATTATACAGATATGTTCTTTGAAAATAGATAATTTATATACTGAATTTATATTTATAATAAGCATGTTATTATAAATATAAATTCAACATAAAATATTGAAATATAATAATAATGATTAATAATGTGTTCTTGAGCTTACACATTCTAATGTATTGCCTAACAAAATAATAGTTGGTAAATCATTAAGTCCTTTGGTCAAGGGGACTGATAAGTACCAACTTAAGCCAAAGAGTGGGTGTCTAGGTCAAACCAAAGATAATTTTATTGAGAAAGTTGTTATTGTACACTTACTAGATGCCCAGGCATAAAATGAACATTATTGGAAGATACCAAGAACTATGCAGAATTGCCCTTATGTTGGCACATATATAGGTTATTTTCCTAAAAAGATGTAAGCTTCTTATAGGCAGTTACTAGGTCTTACATATCATTTGTTTCATAGTTCTAAGCATTAGGCAGTAAACCACTAGCAAGCACCTGTGTGTACAGTTTTTCACTAGATATGGTGTCTCCTACAAATCCTTAGAGTGGCTTTCATTAGTTTTGAATCAACTGCAAATAATCACAAAACACGTAAAATTTAATTAAAACTACTCATTAGGAAAGAAAGTAAATTGAAAGAACATTTGGATTGCAATTTATAATGTGCAAATTCAAATCAAAATAAGTAGAGAAAAAGAATCTGTGGCTTTTTTGACACTGCCTTGGCTATGATTTCTTGGATATGACACCAAAAGCATACATAATAAAAGCAAAAATAAACAAGTGGGACTATTTCAAACTAAAAATCTTCTATATGATAAAGGAAACAATCAACAGAATGAAAAAGTAATCAACAGAATGGGAGAAAATATTTTCAAAATGTATGCCTGATAAGAGGTTAATATTCAAAATACATAAAGAACTCATACAACTCAAAACAAAAAAATGGACAGAAGACTCAAGGCAAATGGCCAACAAGAATATGAAAAGATGTTCAGTATCGCCAATCATCAAGAAAATATAAATCAAAACCACAATGAAGTATCACCTCTCACCTCTTAGAATTGTTTTTATCAAAAAACAAGACAACAAGCCTTACAACAATGTGGACAAATTGGAACCCTTGTACACTGTTGGTAGGAATGTAATATGGTGCAGTTGCTATGGCAAACTGTAAGATTCCTGAAAAAATAAAAAACAGAACTACCATATGATCCAGCACTTATTTGTATATATCTTAAGGAAATGAAAGTAGGATCTCAAAGAGATATCTGTACTCCTTGAAGAACTATGTTCCTTGAAGAATTATTTACAATAGCCAAGATATGGAAACAAAGAGCCATCAGTGATGAATGGATAAGGAAGATATAGTATATACATTAAAATGGAATACTATTTAGTCTTTAAAATGAAGGAAATCCTTCCATATGCAACAATGCAAATGAATCTAGAAGACACTATGCTACGTGAAATAAGCCAGTCACAAAAGGACAAATACTACATGACGCCACTCATGAGACATCTGAAGTAGTAGTGGATTTTGCCAAGATCTTGGAGGTGAAACAGGGAGTTGCTGTTCAATGAATATAAAGTTTCACTTATACAAGATAAACATGTTTTGGAGATATATTGTACAACACAATGTTATTAATATGTTAACAAAATTATACTGTGCACTTAACATTTTGTTAAGAGGGTAGATATCATATTAAATGTTCTTACCACACAAAACAAATAGGCATAAGGAAACTTTTGGGGGTGATAGATATGTTTATTACCTTGATTATTGTGAATTCATGGGCATGCATATCATGTCCAAACTCATCAACTGTATATATTAAATATGTGTAGTTTTTAAATATTACAACTCAATGTTGTTGTTGTCAGTCACCAAGTCATGTCTGACTCTTCATGACACCATGGACTGCGGCACACCAGGCTTCCCTGTCCCTCACCATCTCCCCGAGTTCGCCCAAGTTAATGTCCATTGTATCGGGTATATCATCCAACCATCTCATCCTCTGTCACCCCCTTCTCCTCCTGCCCTCAGTCTTTCCCAGCACTGAGGGAAAGTGCTGGGAAAGCCAATTCATTGGCTCTTTTCCAATGAGTTGGCTGTTTGCATCAGGGGACTAAAGTATTGGAGCTTCAGCTTCAGCATCAGTCTTTTCAAAGAGTATTTAGGGTTGATTTCCTTTAAGATTCACTGGTTTGACCTCCTTGCTTTCCAAGGAACTCTAAAGAGTCTTCTCTAGCACCACAGTTCAAAAGCGTCAATTCTTCAGCACTCTGCCTTTTTTATTGTTCAGCTCTCACATCCATACATGACTAGTGGGAAGACCATAGCCTTGACCATACAGAACTTTGTCAGCAAAGTAGTATCTTTGCTTTATAACACTGTCTAGGTTTGTCATAGCTTTCCTTCCAAGAAGCTATCGTCTTCTAATTTCACGGCTACAGTCACCATCTGCAGTGACTTTGAAAGTGAAAGTGTTAGTCGCTCAGTCGTGTCCAACTCTTTACGAGTCCATGGACTATAGCCTGCCAGGCTCCTCTGTCCATGGAATTCTCCAGGCAAGAATACTGGAGTGGGTAGCCATTTCCTTCTCCAGGGGCTCTTCCTGACCCAAGGCTCAAACCCAGGTCTCCTACATTGCAGGCAGATTCTTTACCATCTGAGCCACCAGGGAACCAGTAACTTTAGAGCCCAACAAGAGGAAATCTGTCACTGCTTCCAACTTTTCCCCTTCTATTTGCCATGAAGTGATGGGACTGGATGACATGATCTTGGTTTTTTTAATATTGAGTTTTAAGTCGGCTTTTTCACTCTCCTTTGTCACCCTCAACTTCCCTGGTGGCTCAGATGGTAAAGCATCTGCCTACAATGTGGGAGACCTGGGTTCAATCCCTGGGTCAGGAAGATCTCCTGGAGAAGGAAATGGCAACCCACTCCAGTATTCTTGCCTGGGAAATCCCATGGCAGGAGGAGCCTGGTAGGCTACAGTCCATGGGGTAGCAAAGAGTCGGACCCAACTGAGCTACTTCACTTCACTTTCTCCACCCTTAAGAGGCTCTTTGCTTTCTGTCTTTAGAGTGGTAACATTCACATATCTGAAGTTGTTGATATTTCTCCCAGCAACCTTGATTCCAGCTTGTAATTCATCCAGCCTGGCATTTTGCATGATGTGCTTTGCATATAAATAAACAAGCTGACAATAACAGCTTTACTGTACTCCTTGCTCAATCCTGAACCAGTCAGTTGTTCCATACAGGGTTCTAACTGTTGCTTCTTGACCTGCACCCCAGTTTCTCAGGTGACAGGTAAGATGCTCTGGTACTCCTATCTCTTTAAGAGTTTCCCACAGTTTTTCATGATCCATACAGCCAAAGGCTTAGCATGGATAACCATGACGGTGTAATCTCTCAGAGCCAGACATTCTGGAGTGTGAAGTCCAGACATTTTGGAATGTGAAGTGGGCCTTAGGAAGCACTGTTGCCAATAAAGCTAGTGGAGGTTTTGGAGTTCCAGCAGAGCTATTTAAAATCCTAAAAGATTATGCTATTACAACTTGATAAAGCTTTTTAAAAAAGTGAAAAAGATTCTCCTGTCATCCAATTAACCTCGAGTGTCTTATTAACCTAGGGTGGTTCAAACTAAAGAGGCAAGGCACTGCAACAGCTGATAAGTCATAGGTATTTTTAAAAGGCTCAGATAAATGAATTTATCTAAACTATTAACAGGTGGCAGAAAAAAATATTGAGGAAAAATAAAATAATAAATGTAAAAGGCTGTAAAGGTTATAAAAGACAGAGTCAAAGGAGAATATACATTGTATGTGTTGCCAGTGGTGAGAGCAACATTAATGCAAGGGTTGAGAAGATAGATGGAAAAACAAGGACAAGCTGTTTTCAGATTATAAAGTATCCTAAGGCAAGGTTTTATAAAACAACATTTGGCAGTTTTACAAATTGAGCATAATCATACCATACAACCCACGCATCACATTTCTAGGTAGTTGACCAACTGAGTTGAAAACTTATATTCACACAAAACCTACTTTCAAATGTTTATAGTAGCTTTATTCATAACTGCCAAAAACTGGCAGCAACCAAATGTCCTTCAGTAGGTGAATGGATAAACAAACACTGATGGATCCATACAAGGGAATTGTTCACAAGTTTAAAAAAAAATTTATCAAGCCCCCAAAAGCCATGTAGGAATCTTAAATGCTTATTGCTAAGTGAAATGACCCATTATAAAAAGGTTATACACTATATGACTCCAAGTACATGACATTCTGAAAAATGCCAACTATAGACACTATAAGATCACTTTTTGCTAGGGGTCAGGCAAAGGAGAAGGTGGTTAAAGAGGCAAAACACAGGGAATTTTTAGGTCAGTGAAGCTATTCTGCATGATTCTGTAATGGTGGATACATGACACTATGCATTTATCAAAAGCCATAGGAATTTACAGTGCAAACATTAAATAAAACATGCAAATTTTTACAGATTTAGGCCAGAATATCTCCAGATAGAATGCAGATGTGACAAAACAATCTAACTGTATTAGAAATGCATCAAACAATTTCACTGAAGGGGTGAGAGAGACATGGGTGCCGACCCATGTAACTCTGGAAATGAGTGGAGTCTATTAGACTAAAGGCAAAAGAATGGTACATAAGCATTACATTATAGTTGACTGCTCCTTCATGGATCACAACCTTGGCCTGGCAAAAGTACTTGCATAACTCAGTGAAGCTATGTGCCATTCTTTACAGGGTTACCCAAGATGGACAGGTCATAAAGAAGAAAGAGTTCTGACAAAACATGGTCCACTGGAGGAGGAAATGGCACACAACTACTCCAGTATTCTTGCCTGAAGAACCCCATGGACAGTGTAAAAAGGCAAAAAGATATGATGCCGGAAAATAAGGACCCCAGTTGGAAGGTGTCCAATATACTACTAGGGAAATGGAAGGCAATCACTAATAGCTCCAGAAAAAATGAAGTGGCTGGGCCAAAGTGGAAATGACGCTCAGTTGTGGAAGGGTCTGGTGGTAAAAGTAAAGTCCAATGCTGTAAAGAACAATATCACACAAGAATCTGGAAATGTTAGGTGAATGATCAAGGTAAACTGGATGTGGTCAAGCAGGAAATGGTAAGAGTGAACATCAATGTCTTTGGAATCAGTGAACTAAAATGTACAGGAATGAGTGAATTTAATTCAGATGACCATTATATTTACTACTGTGCACAAGAATTTCTTAGAAGAAATGGAATAGCATTCACAGTCAACAAGTGTCCAAAATGCAATACTTGGGAGCAACCTCAAAAATGACAGAATGTTCTCAGTTTGTTTACGAGGCAAACCATTCACCAAGACAGTAATTCAAGTCTATGCCTCAACCACTGATGCCAAAGCAGCTGGTTATTACCAGTTTTGTAAAGACCTATAACACCTTCTAGAATTAACACTAAAAAAAGAAGTTCTTTTCATCATAGGAGACTGGAATGTAAAAGTAGGAAGTCAAGAGATACCTGGAAAAACAAGCAAGTTTGGCCTTGGAGTGAAAAATGAAGCAGGGCAAAGGCTAACAGGGTTTTGTCAAGAGAACACGCTGGTCATAGCAAACATCCTTTTCCAACAACCCAAGAGACAACTCTATACATGGATATCACTAGATGATGAATACCTAAGTCATATTGATTATGTGCTTTGCAGACAAAGATGGAGTTCTATACAGTCAGCAAAAACAAGGCCTGGAGCTAACTGTGGCTCAGATCATCAGCTCCTTATTGCAGAATTCAGGCTTAAATTGAAAAAAAGTAGAGAAAACCACTAGGCCATTCAGTTCAGTTCAGTCGTTCATTCATGCTCAACTCTTTGCAACCCTATGGACTGCAGCATGCCAGGCCTCCCATCCATCACCAACTCCCAGAGCTTGCTCAAACAAAGTTTGAGCAAGGTTATTCAGGTATGACCTAAATCAAATCCCTGATAACTATATAGTGGAGGTGATGAGTATTAATAGAATTAAGGGATTAGGTCTGGTAGAGGGAGCATCTGAAGAATTATGGACAAAGGTTTATAACACTGTAGAGGAGGCACTGACTTAAACCATCCCAAAGAAATAGAAATGCTAGAAGGCAAAGTCGTTATCTGAGTTGGCTTTACAAATAACTGAGGGAAGAAGAGAAGCAAAAGGCAAGAGAGAAAGGGAAAGATATAACCAACTGAATGCAGAGTTCCAGAGAATAGCAAGGAGAGATAAGAAGGCCTTTTGAGATGAAAAATGCAAAGAAACAGAAGAAAACAATAGAATGGGAAAGACTAGAGATATCTTTAAGAAAACTGGAGATATCAAGGGAACATTTTCTGTAAGGATGGGCATGATACAGGACAGAAACAGTAAGGACCTACTAAAAGCAGAAGAAACTATGAAGAGGTGGCAAGAATACATAGAACTATACAAGGTGTTAATGTGTATCAAAGTAATGCTCAAAATTCTCCAAGCCAGGCTTCAGCAATACGTGAACCGTGAACTTCCAGATGTTCAAGCTGGTTTTAGAAAAGGCAGAGGAACCAGAGATCAAATTGCCAACATCTGCTGGATCATCAAAAAAGCAAGCGAGTTTCAGAAAAACATCTATATGTGCTTTATTGACTATGCCAAAGCCTTTGACTGTGTGGATCACAATAAGCTGTGGAAAATTCTGAAAGAGATGGGAATACCAGACCACCTGACCTGCCTCTTGAGAAATCTGTATGCAGGTCAGGAAGCAACAGTTAGAACCGGACATGGAACAACAGACTGGTTCCAAATAGGAAAAGGAGTACTTCAAGGCTGTATATTGTCACCCTGCTTAGTTAACTTATATGCAGAGTACATCATGAGAAACACTGGGCTGGAAGAAACATAAGCTGGAATCAAGATTGCCGGGAGAAATATCAATAACCTCAGATATGCAGATGACACCACCCTTATGGCAGAAAGTGAAGAAGAACTAAAGAGCCTGTTGATGAAAGTGAAAGAGGAGAGTGAAAAAGTTGGCTTAAAGCTCAACATACAGAAAACGAAGATCATGGCATCCGGTCCCCTCACTTCATGGCAAACAGATGGTGAACCAGTGGAAACAGTGTCAGACTTTATTTTTTGGGGCTCCAAAATCACTGTCGATGGGGATTGCAGCCATGAAATTAAAAGACGCCTACTCCTTGGAAGGAAAGTTATGGCCAACCTAGACAGCATATTAAAAGCTGAGACATTACTTTGTCAACAAAGGTCCGTCTAGTCAAGGCTATGGTTTTTCACATCCATACAGTAGTCATGTATGGATGTGAGAGCTGGACCATAATAAAAGCAGGCTGAGTGCCGAAGAACTGATGCTTTCAAATTGTGGTGCTGGAGAAGACTCTTCAGAGTCCCTTGAACAGCAAGGAAATCAAACCAGTCAGTCCTAAAGGAAATCAACCATGAATATTCATTGGAAGGACTGATGCTGAAGCTCCAATACTTTGGCCACCTGATGCAAAAAGCCGACTCACTGGAAAAGACCCTGATGTTGGGCAAGATTGAGGGCAGGAGGAGGAAGCAGAGGATGAGATGGCTAGATGGCATCACTGACTCAATGGACATGAGTTTGAGCAAATTCCAGAAGAAAATGAAGGACAGGGAAGCCTGGTGGGCTGTAGTCCATGCAGTCGCAAAGAACTGGACACAACTTAGCTACTGAACAATAGCTGCCATAGTGAATTCTCCAATGGATCTGAGCAAAACAATTTGAAAACCTTCTGGAAAGGATGCCATTAAGAACATTTGTGATTCATGGTAAGAGGTCAAAATATCAACATGAACACAGAATCTGGAAGAAGTTGATCACAACCCTCATGGATGACTGAATGGTTCAAGATTTTAGTGGAGGAAGGAACTGAAGATGTGGTGGAAACAGTAAGAGAACTAGATTCAAAAGTGGAGTCTGAAGCAATGTGACAATTGCTACAATATCCTAAGATATCCTAAGATCAAGGTTGCTTAAGGATGAGAACAGAAGGTTGTTTCTTGATATGGAATTTATTCCAGATGAAAATGTCAAAATGACAGGATTGTTTAAAATGACGATTGCTTAAAATGACAACAAAGAATTTAGAATTTTATCATTGATAAAACAGCAGCAAGATTTGACAGGACTGACTACAATTTTGTGAGTTCTTCTATATGGAAAACTATCAAAAAACACTTGCATGTTACAGAGAAATCATTTGTGAAAGGAAGTCAATGCTGCTGCTGCTGCTGCTGCTAAGTCACTTCAGTCGTGTCCGACTCTGTGCGACCCCATAGACAGAAGCCCACCAGGCTCCCCCATCCCTGGGATTCTCCAGGCAAGAACACTGGAGCGGGTTGCCACTTCCTTCTCCAATGCATGAAAGTAAAAAGTGAAAGTGAAGTCGCTCAGTCGTATCTGACCCTCAGCGACCCCATGGACTGCAGCCTTCCAGGCTCCTCCGTCCATGGGATTTTCCAGGCAAGAGTACTGGAGTGGGGTGCCATTGCCTTCTCCGAAGGAAGTCAATAGATGTGGCAATTGATCACTGCTGTCTTTTTTTTTTTTTAATGCTGGCAGTATCATTAAGCTGTGCCTTAGTACAGATGTTGGGGCTTGCCTATGGTGCTCTTAATGTACAAAGACTGGACATTCTGCTAGTTTTTCTTGTGCAATGACACCAGAAGTTTAACAGTAAGTGGATGTTGTACACAAGCTCATCATCCATCATCTTCACATGGCCAACAGCCACTGACAGACACAGCATCTTCTTTATCTGAAACTTGATCATGGACTTTACGTCATCAACTTTGGCCATCATGTTCTCATTGTGGGTCAGCAAGGAAGGGAGTTTGCCAATGTTATTCAGGAGTGGGCCCAGGATTTATGGGACCTGCTTAAACAGAGATTCTGGAGCCAAAAAGTCATACTTGTTGGCTAGCTTCTTGACCCGTTTTCTATTATTTTCTTCAGTGCCTTGATGTTCATATGGGAGATTTATCCACAGTCTTAGCCTCATCACAGTGCTGCTGGTCTCCCAGAACATATATGGAGAACTTGGTAAGGGGAATGAACTTAAGCCTGACAGTGCTGAGAAGTGTTTGTCCTTCTGAGGTCACAGTTCTTCAGGCTGATCTGAAGATCCACCATTTCCAGAACATTTTGGCACTTGTGTTGATTCCCATGCAGGACTTCCTGCACTGTCTCATACAGGGTGTCACAGAAGACTTCACTGCTCATGATGCCTCGTGCCACAATAACTAGAAAAAAGTTGCTGTCTTATTTTTAAAAACTACGACAGCCACTCCAAACTTCAGCAACTACTACCTTGATCAGTCAGCAGCCATCAACATCAAGCCAAGACCCACCACTAGAAAAATGATGATGACTCACTGAAGGAATCAATAATGGTTAGCTTCCTTAAGGAATATGCATTAATTTTTACACATAAAACTATTGCACACCTAACAGATGATCAGATCAGATCAGATCAGTCGCTCAGTCGTGTCCAACTCTTTGCGACTCCATGAATCGCAGCATAATGTAAATATAACTTTTATATATATTGGGAAATCAGAAAATTCATGACTCACTTTATTACAATATCTGCTTTATTGTGGTGGTCTGGAATCAAACCCATGACATTTCCGAGTTTTGTCTGTATATCCCCAAGAGCAGTGATTTTGGTATTCCTTTCGTGTTATTAAAAACTATGAATATGGGCATCATTACAGGTTATGTGTATATTTGTGGAAAAATCAGAAAATACATATGGAAGTTTGATGTTTACTGAAAGAAATATACAACACAAAAATTTTAAAACTTAACAATTACAAATATACCCATCTCAACTGCACAATGTGTTTTATATGTACGTATGTTTATATATATACACATGTACTTAAACTTTGCTTCATCTTTCAACTTTTTATCTGAGTAAAAAGAAGAACACTTTCCTCATTCAGGAGATTTTTGATGTTGTAATAATTACCTAGAAATAAAATAAGAAAATTAAAAATTACTTCCATAGGAATCATTTCCTTTTGATTAAATATTTAGTCATCACCATGTCAGTTACGATACATAGTGTCGAAAAAAATTAACTCATCTAACCCCAAATTAACTCTTATCTAATTCTACAAACTGAAAAATCTAATAGTTAACCACCACCTATGATCTAGATAAAGCTTGAAAAAACACAAACTTCACATCATTCTAATAATGAATGCAAAAACAAATTAGACAAAGGTGTAGGTAGGAAAAAAAAGTTTCAAGCATACAAACAGTGATTCAATTATTTTTGTAGACTATACTCCATTTAAAATTATAAAATATTTGCTATATTCCCTGTGCTGTACATTACATCCTTGTATCTTTTTATTTTTTCCTAGTAGTGTGTACCTCATTACTCTTCACCTGTCTTGTCCCTTCCCTTTATCCCTCTTCTCTGCTGGTAACCACTAGTTTGTTCTCTATGACTCTTGTTCTTGCTTTGTTATATTCGTTTATTTTTTAGATTCCACATATAAATGAAAACAAACAGTACCTGTCTTTGTCTGTCTAACTTACTGAACACAATTATTAGGTCTTTGGAACCACTAAGGATTCCTCTAAACGAGACACAGACAATATATAGATAAGTATAAAAGATACTTATAAAAGATAAGTAAAAAAGTATTAATGTAAAATAAAATTTCAAAGTTAAAAGGCAGCAAATGTAACTCAAATAAACTAGATAAAAAGTAACAGCAAACGCAAAATACACATGGACAGCTGCGCATAAGGCAAATTTATAGTGCTGCATACAATACTGTGACTTTTATTAGACTTTTTATTAGAAATTCATACATATTAGGATTAACTTAGTTAATGAGTTTAAACTGTTCACAACAGTGTTGGCACATATAAAGGACTATATAAACTTAGCTATTATTATAGCTTTGTTTTTTCATTAGAATGTAAGCTCCACAAGGGCAGGGATTTTTGCCTGTTTGTTCATTTATGTATCTCACTTTCAAAGCAATGTTTGGTAGACTCTTAATCACATTTATTGAATGAACAAATGAACAAATTAAAATTCCTACCTTCAAAGACTTTTGCTCTTCAATAGCTGATGAAGGACACTATCCTGCATGTTTAAAATAACCAACTAAAAATCGTTTGATTATATAATGTCTTTGTGATAACATGGGGAAATAATTTTACTTCTACACTGGATACAACATATCTCTTAAGTATTTTTATATTCAGCAATTAGCAACTCTTATTCAATTTTCATGTATCAAAACACTAATATACCAACATTTATCTAAACAAAAAAATTAAAATATGCACCAAAATGTTTGCATCAGTTGTATCATGCTTCATTTTGACCATTGTGGTTTCCATTTTCATGGTGTTCATGAGCAACTATACAAGTATTTAACTATGTGAAAGAAAAAGTTTTTAATTACTCTTACCTGAAGGAACATAGAATGAATCCCCAGTTGTTATTATATAAGGTGTTTCATGTAAGGTACATAAAAGGTAACCAAGATTAACATAAAAAACCTGTAAAATTAAAAATTAAAACCTCATTTTCAAATTGTAACAACTACACTCCAAAAAACTTAAACATTGAAGGCAGAATTATGGTCCAATCTAATCACATAAACTTTACGTGCAAATGGATAATTTTCCTACTGCAAGCAGAAGGGAAAGATGAAGCAGAGGAGAAGTTAGAGAAATCTGAAGCATGAAAAGTACTTTCACTGTTGCTGGTGCTGAAGATAAGACAACCATGAACCAAGCAGTGTAAGCTATTTCTAGACACCTTGGCCAACAGCCAGTAAAGAAATAGGAACCTCAGTCTTACAACGACAAGTAAGTGAATTCTGCCAACAGAATGAATTTGAAAGCAGATTCATTCTAAGGGCATTCAGAGAGCAATATAGGTCTTTGGATATCTTGATTCTAGCCTAGTGATACTCTAAGCAAAGAACCCAGTCAAGCTCACCCAATTTCTAACTTATACAACTGTGAGATAATACATGAATGTTGTTTAAATTGTGTAGTAATTAAGAAAAGCAGTAATACAGAAAACTAATACAAGAAATTTCTTTTGTTATTATTTACTGTTTTTTTAAATTCAGAACCTTTGTAAAGAACATCACTTAACTATATTAGAAGAGTAGCTAGGTTTTATGTATACCTCTATAAAGGTTACATACTTGGTATATGTAACTTAATCTGAGGAATCTAAAAGAACAAAAATTTTCTGTTAAAAAAGTACATTTAAAGCATCAACATTAAGAAAGTAAAAGAGGAAAAATGTAGTGCTCAATTGTACAGGCTTCAATAGTCAAGCAGGGCAAACTGTACATTTTACACAGAGATACCACTTGACAATAATCTGTTTTATTTTGACAACTAAATACAAAACGTAGGGCCCTCAAACTTTGATATTCAAATTCTGAGATTCAGCCATCAAGAATATTTGCTTCAGAGAATTATGCCTCCTGCTCCTCCTTTTCTTACCATTTCTATAAAAAGAGCCTAAAATACCAGAAAAAGAAGAGCAGCTAGAGCTTATATAGTACCCACACCATGCAAGACACTGTTCTAAGCACTTCATTTTTATTCATTTAATGTATGCATCTATCAGTGAGACAGCACTATTTTAAGAGTTTTCCACAGATGAAGAACATGAGGCATGGAAGAGTGTAAATTTCCAAGGTCATAATGTAAATGGAAGAGCAGGAATTTGAACTCAGGTATTTTGACTCCAGGATCCACGTTCTTAGTCACTACAATACACTCCCTCAAAGGAAAAAAAGAAGTTCTTAAAGTGGTTCTAAAGGTACTTTTATAATTTAATAAAAGAAATAAATATTTTTATTATTACAAAAAATAGCCTTTAAAAAAAAAGGTAACACATACTGTACCCAGAGGTCAAGTATACGTTTCTAAATGTTGTTTGCTTATCTATTCAATTTGGCTCTCTAAGCATACCTCTCCCCATTTCTGTAAACATTTTACTAAGAATGCTTTTGAAATTCACAAAAATAGAATGACACTCTCCCACAAATATCAAATCCCAATAACCCTTTATTTTCAAAATCTGTTTCCCCCATTCCATATTATTTTGAAATGACTGCCTAGCACCATAATTACCTGTATTTCAATGTGTACTGAAAGATCAAAGTCCTGTTTTAAAACATGACAACACTGTTGTCACACATAAAAATAAATGAGTATTTAGTATTAATAATGCACACTCAATATTCAAATTTCCAATTGTCTCGTAAATGTCCATGGAGAAAACCACTGTCCTGAATTTTATATTTATTATTCTCTTGTTTTCATTACAGTTCTTATCAGGCAAAAATGGATCTTTAAAAATAACTTTTTAATTATGTATATTTCTGAATTTATATAAATGGAATTAGATTGAATGTATAACTCCTTGATTTGTTTTTCACTCAGAGTATGGGCATTTTTGAAGTGAAGTGAAGAAGTGAAGTGAGGTCGCTCAGTTGTGTCTGACTCTTTGCGACCCCATGCACTATAACAGCCTATCAGGCTCCTCCATCTGTGGGATTTTCCAGGCAAGAGTACTGGAGTGGGTTGCCATTTCCTTCTCCAGGGGATCCTCCCTACCCAGGGATCGAACCCGGGTCTCCCACATTGTGGGCAGACGCTTTATCCTCTAAGCCACCATTTGCTTCTTATGTTTTTGCTACTGTAAAATATATTTTTTAATAATATATCTGCTTTCCTATTGAGTTATCATTATCTTTGAAATTTTAAAACATTTATATTCTGGATACTAATCACTTGTTGGTTATCTATATGGCAAGTATTTCAATCTAGTTTTAGCTTAAGCTTTCTTTGCTTAAGCTTTTTTTGTAGCCTGTTGAATAAGAGCTGTTGATATTAATTTAATCAAATAAATTTTCATTTGTTAAAAAAAAAATAAAGGTTTGTTTCAATTGGGATCCAACTAAGAGTCAGTGCTTGATCTATGGTCAGTGCTTGATCTATCTTTTAAAACACTCAGTCTATGGCATGGTTCTCAATTTGGGGGTTATTTTGCCCCTCAGAGGACAACTGGCACTGTCTGTGGACATTTTTAATTTTCACAACTCGAGTACTATTGGAATCTAGTGCCGAGAGGCCTGAGATGCTTGTAAACATCTTACAAGGCATAGGATAACAAAATGTGGAGAACCCTGATCTCTGTACATTCCACTTGGTTGTCTTTTTTATTCCTTACATCTTATTTAGTAAGTAAATCAACCAGCAAAATTTGTTTTAAAAATCTTTACACAGCTGGATTTTGCTGCGTAAACCCAGGGTGTCATTTGTAAAGTCTGCTATTCTTTACTTCCTATAAATTGGTTGTTAGAACCAAGGACTTAATTTCAGATGGTGTTATGTGGAGGTTTTGTTTTGTTTTTTAAAGGAGGTGGGGAAGACATGACTACTTCATACGCAGTGTTGTATTCTTCCATAGGAGGCACGTAATGTTTGGCTGTGTTCTTTTTAGATGTTAGTGTATGATGATGCTAGATCCAACAGTTTATTGGGTGTTGTAAAATGGTAATATTCCATCCTAACATTCCTTCTTTTATTAACTGGAATATTTCTAAAAGGGTAAACTTCCCTTCCTCTATTATTTGGTTACCTAGTAATACAGTTTATATGAGAACAGCAGAATAAATGTTTAACTATTTCCCTTTATTTGCCATATTTGTTGTCAAAGTGAGTTGGCGTCATAGTATTTGCCAACAGCGATGAAATAAGTTTTTCTTTTTGTAGTAGTCTTACAAATTCATGGATTTAGATATAATTGATATCTATCAACCCAATGAAATTATTCTTATTGATACTCAAGTTTTCACATCTTTGTCCAGAGAAAGCATCTTCAAGCTGGATTTTGAAACCTTATGACCCAATCCTAATGGTTTTTGATAGTTTGCTATCGGGTATGATAAAATATTCCAAGCTTAGTCCCAGGCCTGGGATTAGACATTTCTTGAGGAACTCTGGTTCCTTTAAGCGTGTTGTGTCACCTTTTTGTTTTTTAGTTCTGGAACAATTATTGCCTACTTTTTTAAATATTTCTCCCTTTTGCTCATTTGGGTTTTTTCTCGATTCTGTTTATATCTGTTCTTCCATACCATCTAACTTTAATATTTTCCATTTCTTAATATCCTATTGTCTTCTAGGAAAGCTCCACAACAAACTCTCACAGTTAATTTGTTAATTTCTCTGTGGTTTGATTTTAATAAATCTACCACTGCTACTTTCTCCCTTAATAGTGGTTCTCCATCTTGCCCTTTTGCTTCTCAAAAGCATGTATTTAGAAGTGTGCTTCATTCTTTCCAAAATGTAAAAATACTCCCGTTATTAAAAAACTTAACTCTGATTTTCATTATAAAAAGTTAAAGGCAATATTTAGAAGAAATAAAAATAAACTATAATCACTTACTAACATGTTATTTTTCTATGCTGCTGCTGCTGCTGCTAAGTCACTACAGTCATGTCCGACTCTGTGCAACCCCAGAGACAGCATAGTTCCTTCAAATTTCTGTCATCTTCATTTTTTATTTTAGCAGAAAAAAACAAAAAGGATTTTCTATCTTGCAATTTGCAAGATAAACATTTAAGAATTAACATTTAATCAAACTGCAGACAGAAAATTCTTCCAATACAGCTGTTCTTCAAAATGCTTTGTATAATACCTGGAATATGTAAGTGTTATATAACTGATTACTATATGTGTGTATGCTAAGCTGCCTCAGTCGTGTTTGACTCTTTGAGACCCCATGGACTGTAGCTCGCCAGGCTCCTCTGTCCAAGGGACTCTCCTGGCAAGAATACTGGAGTGGGTTGCCATTTCCTCCTCTAGATTATTATATATAATGTTTATTTCATTACTAAGTCAAAAGATAAATATAAGCATTTTCTTCCCATAGCACATTTCAGTGGTTTCCAATTTCAAAAATTACTCTCAATGTTAAAATAAGTAACTACCTATGTTCAGGTTCCCTAGCTTTTATTTTCCTAGGAAAAAATTCTGAAATGACATTTATAAGTGAAAGTCTACAAATCATTTATAGGTTATAGTTATAAGTCTACAAATTATATATCAATAATTTCTACTAACTCAATAATTATAAAGTATGCCTTATTTTTAATATGGATTCCTTTGAATGTTAGACAGGTTAAACATTTTCAAATATTTACTAGATATTCAATATTCCTTCCTTCTAAAGGAATAAAAACATATCTTATTAATAGTATTAATACTATTAATTTAATGATGACATTTCATAATGCTTATTTTCATTATTAACTATTTCTTAATGATTACACAGGGATTATCCATTACTTCAGTTAGTTTAATATGTTATTTTTACTCTTTTAATATGACCTGGAGATCTACAACATTTTAAGACTGGATTAAAGAAAACCTTTAAATACTTTAGATCTGGATTCTACATACTATGTGGTGGTGGTTTAGTGGCTAAGTTGTGTCCAACTCTCATGACCTGATGGACTATAGCCCACTAGGCTCCTTTGTCCATGGGATTTCCCAGGCAAGAATACTGGAGCAGGTTGCCATTTCCTTCTCCAGGGGGTCTTCCTGACCCAGGGATCAAATTTGTCTCTCGCACTGCAGGCAGTCTCCTGCACTGCAAGCAATTCTTTACCACTGAGCCACCAGGGAAGCCCAACATTGCTATAATAGAGTAATACAATGAAAGTGAAAGTCACTCAGTCATGTCCACTCTTTGCAACTCCATGGACTATACTCTGCCAGGCTCCTCTGTCCATGGAATTCTCCAGGCCAGAATACTGGAGTGGGTAGCCATTCTTTTCTCCAGGGGATCTTCCTAACCCAGGGATAGAACCCAAGTTTCCACACTGCAGGCAGATTCTCTACTGTCTGAGCCACCAGGCAAGTTCAAGAATACTGGAGTGGGTAGCCTATCCCTTCTCTAGTGGATCTTCCCAACCCAGGAAGCCAACAGGGGTCTGCTGCATTGCAGGTGGATTCTTTACTAGCTGAGCTACCGGGGAAGCCCCAAGTAATAGAATTAACTAGTTCCCAGTTGTCAACCTGCTGTTAATCAGTTACATGATTTTGAAGTCTTTTAAATTCTTTATTTCTAAACTTCATGATTAGAGAAATGAGATTTAGACTTAATCTCAATAATCTTCTCTAGCTCTAAAATTCTAATGACTTGTTTGTAAATCCAATTTTGAAGATACTTTTAAGGCCATTCCCTAAACTTCTAAATCTCAAGGCTACACTGCTATACACAGAACAAGTACTTTTAAATAGCCTTCAGTTGACTGACTTTAAACAGATGAAAAAAACTAAAAAATTACCTATGTACTATAGTAACAGAATATCATTTCTGAGAAAAGAGATTTTTAATGCTTCATCAAGTCCAATAACTTAGAGTTGTGCCAAGATCAAAACATATATATCAATATATGGAGAAATATACTCACCAATGTATCTAAGCCTACATGCTGCTTTCCCTTTTCTTGAAGTGGTCCTAATATCAATTTTCCACTAGAAAAAAACGGTGTATCCAATGTTTTATATACTTTCAACTCATCATGTTCAACACAAAATTGGTATGTATCTCGTGGCCTTATAAGATCTAAAGGGAAAAAATAAGTATAAAGTAATAGCAATGACATTGTTCATTGATATAGCATATACACACATGTGCGTGCATGCTAAGTCGCTTCAGTCAACCAACTTTTTGCGACCCTGTGAACTGCAGTAGCCCGCCAGGCTCTTCTGTCCACGGGATTCTCCAGACAATAATACTGGAGTGAGTTGCTATTCCCTTCTCCAGGGGATCTTCTCAAACCAGGGAACAAACCTGCGTCTCTTATACACATTCATAAATAAAAACATAAACCTGTCCTAGAAAGATAGATATGATTAAGAGCACTGACTCTGGACCTAGAAAGGTCACATCGTATCTTTGTCTTCCAAGCTGAATGACCTTAGCCAAGTTGCTTATCCTCCATCTCATTTTCTTTTCTATAAAATGTGATAAAAATAGTTTATTTATGTTAGAGTTGGGATTATCAAATGAGTTAATGTGTATAAAGTATTTAAAACACTGGTACAAAGTAAGCATTCAGTAAGCTTTGTTAATAATATTTTATTATTTATTATTAACAATGGCAATATTATCATTTCCCCTATAATAACTCAGATGAAAAACAAAATCAGCTAAGAGACAAGAAAAGATTCCTTATCCTTAAAAAGTTCAATATAACGTGTGTGTGTGTGTGTGTGTGTGTGTGTGTATGAAGTCGCTCAGTCGTGTCCAATTCTTTGTGACCCCATGGACTGTAGCCTACCAGGTTCCTCCAACCATGGGATTTTCCAGGCAAGAATACTGGAGTGGGTTGCCATTTCCTTCTCCAGGAGATCTTCCGGACCCAGGGATTGAACCTGGGTCTCCCGCATTGTAGGCAGACGCTTTACCGTCTGAACTACCAGGGAAGCTCTAACTCAGGTCTTCCGCATTGCACAGCAGATTCTTTACCAGCTGAGCCACAAGGGAAGCCCAATATAACATAGCCACACTACAAATGTATCATCATCATCATGCCAGTAAATACCTTTGTGACTGATTAAGTAACAATATTTTTTATTTATCAGGTAGAGGCTCTAAATAACCAGTTCTAACTGTAGCTCCCAAATTACTATATCATTTTTTAAATTTCCCTTTTACTTACAAACTTTTCCAGACCTATAATTAATACATTTTTTATCATCAGCTTCTGACTGTACTCCCACAGTCGACAGGATATAGATAATATATATGCTCAGGAAACAAAATGCGATGAATTCTTGAAAACATAACTTTTTTACTAATACAGTACAGCAATGTTTTCAGTTAAGACACTTCGCTAAAAAAAAATATTCTCTGTACTTTTCCTCTATAGCCAAATTAAGTTGTTCAACTTAATATAGAAATATCTCTGCTACTTAAGATATCAATGGAGCCTATTCCACAGTCAAAATTTTAAGTGTAAACACTGTCTCTCTGCTTTGACATATTTATCTTTTAATTTAGGCTAAATCGTCCTCAGTACTCACTAGTACAGTCATGACAGTTGTTAAAAAACTTAAATATTTTCTATATGTAAATATTGCCTGGTTGGGAAATAGCTGAGTGTCCACTACTTAAACCCACCACACTATAGCCCATCTCTTGGGACTTCCAATGGTATCCTAGAAACTAAATTTTTAATACCTGTTAAGTGCAGGAGGAGGCTTATAGGACCCTATGCCAGCCTTAAACATGATATTTGTTTGACTGACTGATGTCCTTGCTACACAGCACCAAAGGCCGTCTAAACCCAGCCACAATCCCTACCTGATCTCATAGTAAGAGTGTATCCAGGAGTCTGCCAGTTAATTTGCTACAATACCCCCTGAACAGGCTTCCTGATAATTCAGTTGGTAAAGAACTGATAATTCAGTTGGCAATGCAGGAGACCCCAGTTCAATTCCTGACTTGGGAAGATCCGCTGGAGAAGGAATATGCTACCCACTCCAGTATTCTTGGGCTTCTCTTGTGGCTCAGCTGGTAAAGAATTCGCCTCCAATGCAGGAGACCTGGGTTTGATCCCTGGGTTGGGAAGATCCCCTGGAGAAGGGAAAGGCTACCCACTCCAGTATTCTGGTCTGGAGAATTCCATGGATAGTCCATGGAGTGGCAGAGAGTTGGACACAACTGAGCGACTTTCACTTTCCCCCTCAACAGCCCTTGTCCGCAAGTGTCCTCCTGATCAAAGAAGGCCTGGATCCTACTGGAGAAGGCAACACTCCTGATGGTAGCATTTGTATCACAGAGGACAAATGCATGGTCTATATGTCCCTGGAGGTTGTCTACCGTCAATTCCCCCACAGTAGTCCTCATACAGGCTACTTATTTGAATCAGACTTGCTATTGGACTTTGGCTCTTAAAGATCTGGGGAGAGAAAGGAAAAGTAGAAAAGCCAGCCTTCAAGCAAACAGTTTGTCCTTACTAGATGTTAAATTAAGCATTCTCAGAATCAACCCTCAGAGCTTACCCATAAGAACAGTCTCTCGTGTTTCTGGGTCCTTTACCCTTGTTGGCTCCAGAGGATCTCCCAGAGGTATATTCAGATTTACCATGAATTTATTCTCTGCAAAAGAAGTACCACTGAAATACTATTTATTTAAAACTCTTTTCCATTAAAAAAAAATCTAGTATGAAATAGAGCTAAGGACAAGTTGAAAAGGAAAACGGAAGAGGCATATTTCTTCCTGTTTATCAATGACCACTTTGATGCATTGAAGAGGTAAGTTTCATTTGACAGTGCAGTTTACCCATGTGGAAATGTTTTACACTATGATATTAATGATTTTTTAAAAAGAATAAAATTAGTTTACTTTCAAAATCTAAAGAATAGTAGACATTAAAAAGAGAATTTACCCTTAAGTACTATTATATTCTGAAGCCTTTAGAGGTATATTTCAAAATCTGCACAGAGCTATTTTTCAAAACACTGTTATTTAAAATAAGGAAAAAGTTCATACTTATTTCATCATTTTCAAGACAGATTCTTTTCCTATTAGCTGTTGTAATGATTCTTCCCAAGTTTCCTTTTGCTTTCCTTTTAGATGGTACTGTGTCTGGGGACAGTATTCCACCAATCACAAATCCTCCTGAAATTTAACCCCAAAAAAGGTAAATTATCATACCTAGCAAAGTGAAAATCTTGAAACAAAATTCATTACATTAATACAGCACATTTCTTTTCAAAGCAAAGAATACATTATTATTACTACTCTACAGCTAATTCACGTAACACTAATAGCAACTAATTTCACTTAAGTCTCTCTACTATCCTAAATCTGGTGGCTCAGTCAGTAAAAAAATCTACCTGCAATGCAGGAGACCCAGGTTCAACTCTGGGTCAGGAAGATCCCCTGGAGAAGGAAATGGCAACCCACTCTAGTAATCTTGCCTGAGAGGATCCTAGTGGGCTACAGTCATGGGGTCACAAGAGTCAAGACACAACTTAGCAACTGAACCATCACCACTATCCGAAATCTAGACACACTGATGAAACATAACTGAATGATCTCTATTGCTTGAAATAAATAGTCATCAGTGGAGGCACAAAAAATGAAGGACACAAAGATTAGTGATGAACTATTTACAGTAATCCACATGTCAGTTTAGTCCTTTGACTCAGAAATATTGATTTAAAAAAAGGAAGTAACTTTAATATAACACTATTTTCTTTCCTATCCTCTATATTATAGAGAAATATTACAAGAAAATAGAATGAGAATAATAATGGGGAATATTTAATCGTTGCCAGTTAAAATTTTCTCATGTTCTGATCTAAGGTTTCATTTTATGCAATTAGAAATCTTATTGAATGTATAAAAATAATGTGCTCCATGCTCAGTTGTATCTGACTCTTAGCTAACCCATGGACTGTGGCTCGCTAGGCTCCTCTTGTCCATGGAATTTTCCAGGCAAGAATACTGGAGTGGGTTGCCATTTCCTTCTCCAAGAGATCTTCTTGAATCAGAGATTGAACCTGCTACATCTCTTGGGTTTCCTGCTTTGGCGGGCAGATTCTTTACCACTAGGCCACCTGGGTTAAGTGTTAGTCACACAGTCATGTCCAACTCTTTGTGACCCCATGGACTGTAGCCACCAGGCTCCTCTGTCCACCAAATTCTCTAGGCAAGAATACTGGAGTGGGTTGCCATTTCCTTCTCAAGGGGATCTTCCCAACCCAGGGATCAAACCTGAGTCTCCTGCATGGCAGGCAAATTCTTTATCATCTGAGCCACTAGGAAAGCCACCTGGGAACACTCTATAAAACTACACAATCACTTCAAATTGCTAGCAAAGAGAAAAAAAAAAAATCAGCATCTCTATAGTAATCAGAGAAACCTGGACTTGAACCTATTCTTGTCACACTGTTGGAGAATGATGATTAAATAAGGTAATGTTATAAATATGTAAGACAGTACTTGGCTTCCCTGGTGGTTCTGCCTGCAATGTGGGAGACCTGGGTTTGATCCTCAGGTCAAGAAGATCCCCTGGTGGGCTACAGTCCGTGGGGTCGCAAAGAGTCAGATACGACTGAGCGAGTTTCACTTTCTTGGCACAACGCCTATCTAAATAAATTATAGCAATTATCATTATTATTTTTTATTTTGAGATGTTAAAATGCAAATTTTACCTGATGGCCTTGACTGATAATCTATTCGTTCCCCTCGCCAGTATTCCAAAGGTTTTGATCGTGTTCTCATAGTTCTGCGAACATTTGGTGTATTGGAGGGCAATACTGTAAAAGACATCAGACAAAAATATACACATATGTTGAGTTGGATGAAAGTCTGCAGTGAAAAGACTGATATTACTTTCTAGAACAGGAATGTTTCTAGACAAAACACTAGAGAAACAAATTTTAAGACATATTTGGGCTAATAAAGAAATGTCAATAAACTACTAGATTGCAAAGATTTAAAAATTTGGTAACATTTATGGTTAATATGTTAAAGGTACACTGAAATTCTCATATATTCCTGATAGGAATATAAACTGAAGACAATCTGACAATATCTATAATTCTAATACTCTGAAGTGGCAAATTTCATTTTTAGAAAATGAATTTGCAAAATATTCATAAAAATAGGCAAAGATCTAGGTACAAAAACATTCATAGTAGTACTGTTTATAATAGGAACCGAAAACAGAAGTCAAATTGAAAACCATCCAAATGTTCCCAATAGGAAATGTGTTAATCAGGGGTAGTCATATATGCGTGTGTTTGTGTATATACACACTTATCTACTCATTTTCTCTGACCAATGCAAAGTTCTATATGCTAAGTTTTCTGGCTATATAATCAACTTTCTATGTTCTATCTTATTTCTGGTTTGCTGGATTTCTCCAATTCTGAAAGTGGTTTATCAAAATCTCTAACTGTATTGCTTAAAATCTCCTTGCTTGTCCTCGTTGTTTTTTTTTTTTTTTTAATACATTTTAGTTGCTAGGCTGTTTGGTACACAGTAGTTGATGATTTTTCTATCTTCTTCATAAATTGCCTATTATTACAAGTCCTTTATTCTGTTCACATTTTTAACTTTAAATTTCACTTCACCTCATATTAAAAATGCATCACTACTACCTTCTGTTTATATTACTCTACTTAATTCTTTGATAATCTTTTATATTAAAACCTGTTTTAAGTGCTATTTCTGCTTTATTGACTATGCCAAAGCCTTTGACTGTGTGGCTCACAATAAACTGTGGAAAATTCTGAAAGAGATGGGAATACCAGACCACCTGACCTGCCTCTTGAGAAACCTATATGCAGGTCAGGAAGCAACAGTTAGAACTGGACATGAAACAACAGACTGGTTCCAAATACGAAAAGGAGTACGTCAAGGCTGTATATTGTCACCCTGTTTATTTAACTTCTATGCAGAGTACATCATGAGAAACGCTTGACTGGAAGAAACATAAGCTGGAATCAAGATTGCCGGGAGAAATATCAATAACCTCAGATATGCAGATGACACCACCCTTATGGCAGAAAGTGAAGAGGAACTAAAAAGCCTCTTCATGAAAGTGAAAGTGGAGAGTGAAAAAGTTGGCTTAAAGCTCAACATTCAGAAAACGAAGATCATGGCATCCGGTCCCATCACTTCATGGGAAATAGATGGGGAAATAGTGGAAACAGTGTCCGCCTTTATTTTTCTGGGCTCCAAAATCACTGCAGATGGTGACTGCAGCCATGAAATTAAAAGACGCTTACTCCTTGGAAGCAAAGTTATGACCAATCTAGATAGCATGTTGCCAACAAAGGTCCGTCTAGTCAAGGCTATGGTTTTTCCTGTGGTCATGTATGGATGTGAGAGTTGGACTGTGAAGAAAGCTGAGCGCCAAAGAATTGATGCTTTTGAACTGTGGTGTTGGAAAAGACTCTTGAGAGTCCCTTGGACTGCAAGGAGTTCCAACCAGTCCATTCTGAAGGAGATCAGCCCTGGGATTTCTTTGGAAGGAATGATGCTGAAGCTGAAACTCCAGTACTTTGGCCACCTCATGCAAAGAGTTGACTCATTGGAGAAGGCTCTGATGCTGGGAGGGATTGGGGGCAGAGGAGAAGGGGAAGACAGAGGATGAGATGGCTGGATGGCATCACTGACTCGATGGACGCGAGTCTGGGTGAACTCCGGGAGTTGGGGATGGACAGGGAGGCCTGGCGTGCTGCGATTCATGGGGTCGCAAAGAGTAGGATACGACTGAGCGACTGATCTGATCTGATCTCTGATAAACATATAGGTCAGTATGTATTGTTTAACCAAATCTGTTAGTCTCTATCTTACTAGAGGAATTCAACCCATTCATGTTTATTTAGTATAACAAATATGGTTCTTTTTATTCCTTCCATTTTACTTTATATTTACATTTACTTGTTATTTTACATCAATGATTCTTTTTTTCCCTCCTTTTCATTGGTTTGGTCAGAATGCCATTTCTTTCCCCATACTCCAAACCTTGGTCATTTCAAAGTTTTACTGTGTTTTTCAGTCTAATTTACCTTCCTGACATTCAAATCATACTCATTTCTCTATGACTATATTAAAAACTATATTCCTTACCAAGATTATCTTCTTTCTTTGCTCACTTAGTAAAACAAAATGTTTAGACTACTTTTATCACTCCTCTGCCACTCCTACTCTCCTCACCATTATACCAAGTTTTGTTAAGATAGTGCAAATTTCAAACTATCATTGCAAACATTCTTACTTAGTACTTATAAATCCTCAATCATACTAGCATTAAGTAGTAGACACAACCTCAGGTGTGAGCAATGAGACACCCCTTCCCTAGGATACAGGTGGAACTTATAATATACTCAACTGAATATGGCAAAAGCAATGGGAAGTCACTCTGGTGACTATATCATGGTTCTACACATAAGACACTATCTAGCAGAAGCAGAGAAAAATTATTCCTTGCTCACTTTGAAGAAGCAAGCTGCCACACTGAGAAAAGAGTCTATGAAAAGAATCATGTGGCAACGAACTGCAGGACCCCTAGAAATTAAGAGTAGAGGCCCATGGCTCACAGACACCAAGAAAACAGGTATCTCAGCCCTACAATTCCAAGGACCTGAATTCTCCTAACAACCACATGAGCTTGAAAGAGGATCTTGAGCTCAGATAAGACCATGGTCCAGGCTGACACTTTTGACTGAAGCCTGTGAAACCCTTTAACAAAGAACCCAGCTAATTTGTACCTGAACTCCTGTCCCATGGAAACCACAGGATAACAAACATATTGTCTGAACCACTAAATCTGTAGTAATTTGGTACATGGCAACAGAAAATGTATACATTATTTAAATTTAACCATATGTTGAGAATCATTCCTAATTCTCTCCTCTCTTTGAATTCAGTCCTGATTTATATGCTGCTGCTGCTGCTGCTAAGTCACTTCAGTCGTGTCTGACTCTATGCGATCCCATAGACGGCAGCCCACTAGGCTCCCCTGTCCCTGGGATTCTCCAGGCAAGAACACTGGAATGGGTTGCCATTTCCTTCTCCAATGCATGAAAGTGAAAAGTGAAAGGGAAGGTGCTCAGCCGTGTCCGACTATTAGCGACCCCATGGACCGCAGCCCACCAGGCTCCTCCATCCATGGGATTTTCCAGGCAAGAGTACTGGAGTGGGGTGCCATTGCCTTCCCCAGATTTATATGCTACTTGGTTAAATAACCTTACATGGCTATTTTCCATGGAGGATGACAATCTTGCATTATGTGCAAAACAGATTCAGTTATCAGAAGGAAAGATATCTTGGCTAGTTATAACATGGACTGTAATACATTTCTGAAAGTAGGCTATTTTATTTTTCCAGAGTTACACAGATGAATAATGCTAGTCTTTTTTTTCTTTTCCTCCTTTATATGTAACTTCTGTCTGGAAGCTTTCCTCTATCCTTGAAATTTTAGGAATTTTATTCAATTCTGTCTAGAGGTGTATATTCTTCATTACTTTTTACTGCCAGCTGATAAACTCTCTCAAATTGCAGATCAAGCCTATCTTTATTCCAGGAAAGTTTTAAGTAATATTTTAATTTTTCTTTTTTCTGAAAATTCTATTATTTGCATTTTTTATATGTTGTCTCCATGTTATTTCCCTTGCCTATTTTTTCCTCATGGTTTCAATCTCTTTTGTATTTCTGTTCTGATAAATTTCCTCCATGTCAACACCAGCTACTAATTTGGCACTCAACAGTATTCATCTTTATTTATCAGTTGATGTACTGATTTTTTAAACTGAGAAATTATGCTTTACCAACCAGAAAGCCTTCTGTAATATAACTAAATTTCTGAAAATACTCATATTTCCTTCATTGTTAAAACTGTTATTTATCTACAAAGGTTTTGGCTTACTAGAATTTGTCTACTGTTGATTTTTCTCTCTTGTGTTGCTGCAGACCCTCTCAGGGACATTTTTATTTCTCTTTGCCTACTCTGACTCACAGCACATTCCACTCCAAGTCAAGCAAGTGTGTGTGTGTGCATGCATGCACTTAGTTGTGTCTGACTGTGACCTCATGGACTGCAGCCCACCAGGCTCCTCTGTCCATGACATTTCCCAGGCAAGAATACTGGAGTGGATTGACATTTCCTACTTCAGGGGATCTTCCCAACTGGGCGATAGAAGCTTCATCTTTTGTGACATCTGCATTGGCAGATGGATTCTTCTGCAGTGGATTCTTCACCACTGCACCACCTAGGAAGCTAAGCATTAAACACTGAGAGCTACAGCAGTCGCTCTTCACATGGACCCACAAAATACTAACTGACAAGATGTGAGGCTCTAGTGGAAGCAATTAGAGAAAGCTTCATCCCTATAGGTTCTCATCAAGTATAAATGCAGAAGCCTTAACTAGGGAGAAAAATAAAAAACCACTCCAATTCTGCAAACATGAGAGGTCACATGAATCTTAATCCCCAAGTGGGCCTCTCCATGGGTTCCTTACTCCTGGCTTACTTATCCTAGTTACTGTTTTGTTTAGGTGTGAGCTGGAAAAAAATGAGAGAAGTTGTCATAGATGCCATCTACCCAGAAGTTACATTTTATAGAACTCTCTACCCTAGCTTCTTACATTAGGTAAGATCAGCTCCCTACTACTGGGCAATGAGTGAGTGGATTACAAGATTTATAAATGGACAATAAAGAATCTATGGCATGTGATGATTTATCATGAATTAATGAAATGAAATATGAAGTTTTACATTACCTGACAATTAATCCAATTAATCCAAATAATATTCCCCAACTTGAAAAAAAAGTTAAACTATATTTAGAAAAAGAGGTTTTATAATAATATGAAAATATTAAGGGAAAAATAATCTTACCTAATTTGTGATGCATTTTGCTCTCTGGTGTTGAATCAGATATTTCTCCTCTTAAATCATCTGTAAATTACAAAAGAAATATCATGAGCAATGGCTCCTAATTTCATGTTGAGTTAAAGTATATACTAGGTCAACTTGAGAATAAATATTAAAAAAAAAAAAAAATTCAACCCAACAATACATTTTATTACTCCCTTTGCTTTCCACTGCTGAGACAGAAAAGGCTAATGAAACCAGAATAACATGTGTACAGGTTTTGTTACAATGATTATATCTTAGGAGGATAATGGTTACAAGTAAAAAAAACAAACAGGTTTTAAATTGCTTGTGGACTTCAAGTGAAATAAACCACTAGGTGGATAAAATTGCTGGGTGTGATTATGAACAACTGCTGAGTTAATAATGCAATCTATGATTCTTAAAGTTCTAAAACAACGCAAGTGTACTGAATTTAGTTGGCAGAGTGACAATTAGGTCAAGGGTTCTCAGTTTTAGTGTGGCAAATAGCATCTGAACATAGCAGTCATTAATTATTTTCCTTTATCAACAAGCAAAGTTTAATTGTCTTCTCCCTGAAACTCCACTGGCCTCAGTGAGTTGCTTGACTAATGAAATGCAGCAAAAGTGACATTCTGGGACTCTGAAGGCTAATTCCTCAGGAGACATTCAGGTTCCACCTGGATCTCTTGGAACTTCAGTCTGGGGAAAGACAGTCACCATTATGAAGACTGACTATCCCAAGACTGCCGTGCTGTGAGGAAACCCAAAACAATCATGTGGAAAGGCCAAGTGGAGGAAAAGAGATGCTTGGCCAACCCTCAGTTATTTCAGCCACCCTAGCTGAGTACCAAATATATAAGTAAATCAGTGGACTTCCAGCCCAGCTGATCTTTCAAATGACTCCAGCCCCAGTGGCTTGCATCTAACTATAAATGTATGAAAGAGCCAAAATGAGAATCGCCCAGCTAAGTCACCCCACAGAACTATGAGAGATAAATCGTTAAACTAAGGCACTAAGATTTGGATAGTAAGTTATGCATCAATCTGAAACTGTAACACTGAACATACAATGAACCACCAGAGATTTTTAATACAATTTTTATATAGCATACATTTCCTGAAAAGCAGGTCTAAGCTTTCATTTTATTCCCAGCTAAAGAGTACAAGGCTTCTTTTTGGGGATCATGAAAATGTTCTAATATTTACTGTTTTTTTTGCTTTTTTTTTTTTTTTGGCATGTATGCTCAGTCATGCCCACGTCTTTACAACCTTATGGACTGTAGCCCATCAGGCTCCTCTGTCCATGGGATTTCCCAGGCAAGAATACTGGAATGGGTTGCCATTTCCTTCTCTGGGGGAAATTCCTGACCCAGGGATCAAACTCGCATTTCCTGCATCTCCTACATCCAGAGGCAGATTCTTTACCACTGAGCCATCAGGGGAGTCCAAATCTACTGTGGTGATACTTATAAATTACTGAATTATATATACTATAAATGGATTAATTGTATGGTATGTGAAGTATATCTTAATAAGGGAGCCCTATCTTAATAAAGCCACAAGGGAAGACCTATCATAATAAAGCTATTACCAAAAAGAAAAATCCAGTCTCCCATGTAATTCCTACTAGAACAAGTAGAAATCTAGTATTTCTTGAAAATTTACTAAAGCAGTTTGCCTTGGAGGCAGCTGTTGGGGCCAGAGAAGGAGCAAAGCAAATGAGCAAACATACTGAAGATAATGGGAGTCAGGCTTCTCAGTATCTTTGAGAAAGGGTTTATTAAAATGGAAAAGGAAAAGTCAAATGTGTTGGACTGGAGTTGGAGGTACTGATGTGCATGCATGGTTTTTAAATACAGACACACCTCAGAGATATTGAAAGTGTGCTTCCAGTGAGTGCATGCTTAGTGACTCAGTCCTGTCCAACTCTTTGCGACTCCATGGACTATAGCCCATCAGGCTCCTCTGTCCATGGAATCCTCCAGGCAAGAGTACTGGAGTGGGTTGCCATTTCCTTCTCCAGGGGATCTCCCCGACCAAGGGACTGGACCCTCATCTCTTGCATCTTCTGCATTGGCATGTGGATTCTTTACCACTGAGCCACTGCAATAAAACAAATTTGGCAATAAAATGAGTCACATGAATTTTTTGTTTCCCAATACATTATGTTTACACTATTTTTCCCCAATATTTGTTTCCCAATACACTATATTTGTTTCCCAATACATTATGTTTACACTATAATGTAGTCTGTTAAGTCTGTAAAAGTGTTATATCTAAAAAAAGTCAATGCATTTTAAATACCTATTGCTAAAAAAATGTTAAACATCATCCTGAGTCCTCAGTAAGTCAGAATTTTTTACAATAGTAACAAAGACCACTGATCATGGATCACCATAATAATAATGAAATATCGCATGAATTATCAAAATGTGACACAGATACACTAAGTGAACAAATGCCACTGGAAAAATGTTGCCAATAGACTTGTTTGATATGGAGTTGCCATAAAACTTCAATTTGCAAAAAATGCAAAATCCGTGAAGCACAATGAAACCAAAGAGCAGTAGAGCCAGAGACTGCCTGAATAAATACAAAAATAGACATAGATGCTTATGTATGTACAGTGTACATATATGTGTGTGTATCTATTGCCTATCTCAGTCCACTGAGAGCCTAGAAGCAGTAATATCCCAGTAACAATGAGCACACCTGGTACCCAGATCTAAGTTTCTAAATGTCATCCCTCCACCAGGTTCCTTTGGAGAAATAACTTGATTCCAGAGTAGAGACAGGGAAAAAAGTCTGGAACACCTTATGCTAGAAAATAAAAGCATTAAAAAAAAAAGATAGAAAAATAACAAAAGATCACAAGGACCAGCTGAAAGGATGCTTCCTCCTAGCCAAATCTGGCACAAGTTGAGTACGACAACAAATGATAAAGATTACAAACCACTGAATAAAATAGGAACCTAGTAATAGTCTGTAATAATATAAATAAATGAATAATGAATAAATGTTTAACATGCAAACCAACTAACAGAGAAAGAATTAGGAAAATATAAAATAGTAATCTGGTACCATCAGTGAATTCAGGTGGGATTTTTCAAAAGATATGAATATTGGTGTAGAAGTTTGAAAAGGACAAGTTATTAAAATAGTATCACAATATCATTCCACAAAATACTTACGAATTACCAAAGAGAAGGGCTTCCCTGGTGGCTCAGACGGTAAAGTGTCTGCCTGCAATGCAGGAGACCCGGGTTTGATCCCTGGGTCGGGAAGATCCCCTGGAGAAGGCAATGGCACCCCACTCCAGTACTCTTGCCTGGAAAATCCCATTGACGGATGGAGGAGCCTGGCAGGCTGCAGTCCACGGGGTCGCAAAGAGTCGGATACGACTGAGAGACTTCACTTTCACTTTTCACCACAGAGAAAAACCCTATCTAAGTGGAGAAAGCTGGAAGACAGTATCTTGAACAGGTGATGAAGATTAAAATCATCAGTAGAAGATAGGTCAGCACTGCTGCTGCTGCTGCTAAGTCACTTCAGTCGTGTCCAACTCTGTGCAGCCCCATAGATGGCAGCCCACCAGGCTCCACCATCCCTGGGATTCTCCAGGCAAGAACACTGGAGTGGGTTGCCATTTCCTTCTCCAATGCATAAAGTGAAAAGTGAAAGTGAAGTCGCTTAGTCATTTCCGACTCTTCGTGACCCCATGGACTGCAGCCTGCCAGGCTCCTCCATCCATGGAATTTTCCAGGCAAAAGAGTACTGGAGTGGGGTGCCATTGCCTTCTCTGGAGTCATCACTATATACTTCCTAACATGATGCACAAAAGCATCATTTCTGTCAAATATGCATGGCTCACATCTGATCATGAAAGAGTGTCAGACAGACTCGGGTTGAAGGTCATGCTAAAGAATGAAAAGCTTGTACTCTTTAAAAAGCATCAAGGTCAGGAAAGAAGAAGCCTAAAGAACTATACCTTAAGGAAACCAAAGGGACATGAAATCTAAACAACCCATGATCCTAGAATGGATCCTGACCAGAGAGAAAAAGGAATACTGATTAAACTCCTGATGAAATCTGCATGGACTCAATGAAGGAAGACTAATGTCATATTAACGGTGATTTTCTGACTTGGATCACTGAAGAGTGATTATGTTCTTGTCTTATATCATGTCTGCACACTCATACATAATAACATGTATGTGTCTTGCTCCCAAACAGTCCAGAAAAAGACTATAAACATATATAAACATTTATGTAGAGGTGACAGAGAGGAAGATGAAACAAATATAAAATGTTGACAACTGTGGAATCTGGATGAAGAGGATATGGTATTTGAGTAGATCTGAAATTACTTCCCAAAAAAGTATAAGAGAAAAAAAAAAAAAACAGAGGCAATTCCAGAATTTCAAAGACTAACAAAGCCTAATAAGCATGAAAATGAAAGAAACAGGTTATCTACAAATGAAAAAAGAAGTAAGGCTGATTTAAAATATCTACTCATAAGCATTAGCTATCATGAGGGAAAAAGAGCAATAGCCAAACAGCTTAAAGGAAAAAAGATGACTCAAGACTCACTATTTGACTAGTTGTTTGTTGTATTAAAAAAATAAAATTTCTGAGTGCTTGCTTGCTAGCACATGTGAGACTGTCTACCAACTTTACAAAGAAGTAACAAAGAATATTCATTAAACATTTATTAAAGGAAAAAAATACTAACAGAAAAAAAGTTAAGTAAAAGGAAGAATGAAAATCTAAGAAACAACAAACTAAAAGAAAGCAGGGAATCCCAATGTTAATATTAAAAAACAAAAAGACTACAAAGTACACTGAAATGTACCTAGCAATGACTGCAGGAAATACCAGAGACATACAGACCATTGCAAAGGAAAGATTTTAACTCTGGCAGCCCTTAATGGACCTCACAAGTGGTAAGGATACAAAGAATCAGAGTAATATAAAACACAGAATGTCCATATTTAAGATCCAATTGTTTTCTGCCCTAATCTGCCCCTTTTCTGCGGCTGCTGCTGCTAAGTCGCTTCAGTCGTGTCCAACTCAGTGCGACCCCATAGACGGCAGCCCACCAGGCTCCCCGATCCCTGGGATTCTCTAGGCAAGAATACTGGAGTGGATTGCCATTTCCTTCTCCAATGCATGAAAGTGAAAAGTAAAAGTGAAGTCGCTCAGTCGTGTCTGACTCTTAGCGACCCCATGGACTGCAGCCTACCAGGCTCCTCCATCCATGAGATTTTCCAGGCAAGAGTAACTGGAGTGGGGTGCCATTGCCCCTTCTCTAGTGGTCTCCAAATCAAGAAATGATGTCATTTTTTCAGGGGTCCAGGCCCAAAAATTTAAAGTTCTTTATCCTTGACACCTAACTTTCTTTTACACCCTATGTCCCATCCATCAGGAAATCATGTTGACTCTACCACCAAAAATACCTAAAATCCTACTTCTGGTCTCTCCACCTTCCACTGCTACCACCCTAGTCCAAGCTACCACCTCACACAGGAATTACAAGTTTCACCAACTGGTCTTCCTGCTTCCAACCTTACACCTGACTCCTTGAATTCATTAGTTCACCCCTAACATGTAGTCTTGCAGAAGGCAATGGCACCCCACTCCAGTACTCTTGCCTGGAAAATACCATGGATGGAGGAGCCTGGCAGGCTGCAGTCCATGCGGTCACGAAGAGTCGGACACGACTAAGGGACTTCACTTTCACTTTTCACTTTCATGCACTGGAGAAGAAAATGGCAACCCACTCCAGTGTTCTTGCCTGGAGAATCCCAGGGACGGGGGAGCCTGGCAGGCTGCAGTCCATGCGGTCACGAAGAGTCGGACACGACTAAGGGACTTCACTTTCACTTTTCACTTTCATGCACTGGAGAAGGAAATGGCAACCCACTCCAGTGTTCTTGCCTGGAGAATCTCAGGGATGGAGGAGCCTGGCAGGCTGCAGTCCATGCGGTCACGAAGAGTCGGACACGACTAAGGGACTTCACTTTCACTTTTCACTTTCATGCACTGGAGAAGGAAATGGCAACCCACTCCAGTGTTCTTGCCTGGAGAATCTCAGGGATGGAGGAGCCTGGCAGGCTGCAGTCCATGCGGTCACGAAGAGTCAGACATGACTGAGCGACTTCACTTTCACTTTTCACTTTCATGCACTGGAGAAGGAAATGGCAACCCACTCCAGTGTTCTTGCCTGGAGAATCCCAGGGACGGGGGAGCCTGGTGGGCTGCCGTCTATGGGGTTGCACAGAGTCGGATACGACTGAAGCGACTCAGCAGCAGCAGCAGCAGCAGCAGCAGCAGCAGCAACATGTAGTCTATAGCAGCCACAATGATTGATTATAGGTTAGTCACGTCTCTCCTCTGCTCAAAATCCTCCAGTGGCTTCCCATACCCCTGCATAAAGCCCAAATCTTTATGGTAGTCTTTAACATTGTATAAGATCTTTCATTCTTATTCCCTCTGTGACATCATCTCCTACTACTCTATCCTTTCATTCTCTTCCTCCTCCCCCTCCTTCCCAGCCTCCTTGGTGTTTTTCAATCAGAATTGAGTCTTTACCACATCAAAACCTTTGCCCTTATCTTCTATCTGCATGGAGCGCTATTTCCCCATACAGCTGCATCATTTGATTTCTCACCTTTCTCATATCTCTGCTCAGTTTATCACTTCTTCAGTAAGACTTCTTCTGCCCATCTACCTAAAAATTTAACTCCTATTTTCTACCCCAAAAATCTGTACTTTATTTTCTTACTCTCAATATCCCAACAAACCACAAATTTTGATATCTTTTTCCCACAGAAGAATGTACAGTAAGTATTCCATAATATTCCATAAATATTTAAGAATTTCAAACATTTAATATTCAAAGTATACTAAAATATATATTCATTTACATTAATAATGAGTGTATATACATATATTCATCCACATCTGTACACAAAAAGGGGCTTCCCAGGTGGTGCTAGTGGTAAAGAACCCTCCTGCCAATGCAGGAGACATAACAGATGCAGGTTCAATCCCTGTGTTGGGAAGATGCCCTGGGAGAGGGCATGGCAACCCACTCCAGTATTCTTGCCTGGAGAATCCATAGACAGAGAAGCCTGGTGGGCTACAGTCCAAAAAGTCACAAAGAATCAGACACAACTGAAGACTTAGCACACATGCGTGTACACAAAAAGTGCTAGTATCTTTTTTAAGCATCCACAAAAGAATTATGAAATTCTTCCGTGAGTTATGTGTTCTAAGCATATTCAAAGAATTAATAATACAGGCCAAAGTTATCTAGAACAATGAATCAAAACTAGAAACTATAAACAAAAAAAACAAAACAAAACACAACTTCTTAGGATAACAGTGAACACTGCATATTCAACCTATACCAGTATTAAAACTAAGCAGAGGACCCTTAGTGGTGACCCAGTGGTTCAGAATCTGCCTTCCTAGGCAGGGGATGCAGGTTCAAGTCCTGGTCAGAGATCTAAGACACCATATATTGCAAAGCAACAAGCCTGCACACCCCAACTACTGAGCCCATGGGCCACAACCAGAGATCATGTTCCACAACAAAAGATCACCCATGACTCAATGAAGATCCAATGTGCCGCAACTAAGGCTCGACAAAGCCAAATAAAATAATATATTAAAAAAGAAACTAAGCAAAGAATGTATATTCATCTTTGGATCAATTCATATGATGCTAATTGGTATCACCATTTTATAAATAAGGAAGCTGAAGCTAAGAACACTTAAAAACCTTACTCAACATAGCTAAGTGGTAAAGCTAGACTTACTTCCAGGTTCCTGACTATGGAGACCAAGCTCTTGATTAATGTACTCTTTTAAAAAACATTTGGGTCAAAGAAAAATCACCACTGAAATTTAGAGTATACAACAGTAAAAACACTCTATTAAAAAAAAATTTTTTTTAACTAAAACTATACTCCAGAAAATTCAAACTCTTTACCAAATAAAAAGTAGAAAAATAAATATAAAAAGCATTCCACCTAGTAGAGAAAAATAATAAAAGTAAATCTAAACAGAGGGAGAAAAAACTATTTAAAAGGAAAAAGAATTAGTGAAGTAAGAAAGAAAAAAAACATATAAAAGATCATATGTCAAGCACATTCTTTAGGGGCATAAAAAATAATAAAACTATAAAGAGGCATTTTTAAAACTTCAACATTTAGCTTCAGTAATCAATATATGGCGAATCTTGCTTCATTTATACTCTTATCAGCCTGACATTTTAAACTACTGGAGTAGGCACCTTAAATGCCAATTATATTATGTCCTACTTCAAAGAAAGGACTGTCACTCATCTTACTCTTTCTCTTTATCTTTCCCTCCCTCCCTCTCGCACCCAATTGTAAGGTTTTACAAATCTCTAACCATAAAATAAGGCTCTTAAGGGTTAGATACTCAATACATTTTTGCTATAAAAATGTCAATGGTGATAATTTAAATGAAACACAGCACAGGGACTTCCCTGGTGGTTAGTGGCTAAGAGTCCAGCTTCCAGTCCAAGGGGCCCAGCTTCAATTCCTGGTCAGGGAACTAGATCTCACATGCTGCAACTAAGTGTTCACGTGCTGCAACTAAGACCCGGTTCAGCCAAATAAATAAATAAAATAAAAGATATTAAAAAAAAAAACACAGCACACCTTACTCCATATCCATAATGCTATAAAAATCAAGACAGTAGAAAATAAATCATAACTTACTCAAATTTTCCTGAACTACATTATCATCCACATCTGAATTGTTCTTTCCAGACGTTAAATAATTCTTGAGCCGAAAAGGTCCACTTAAGGAAAAAAAGGAAACCACAAAATTTGTGCTTTTGTAATCTATCTATTTAATATAGCTATCTTTATGGTCATTTTTCTCCTAAAACTGCAAAAGGTTTTGTTTCTTATAAAACCATTAATGATGTTATAGGACATTAAGAATATACCTACTTGATTCATAAAACAAAAAGTTTAAAAATCTACAATTTAATCCCACATTTGATTTAAATACAGTAACACTGAATTTTACAACCTTTAAACTAACTCATGAGTCAGTTACACATTTAACTCAATAACACACTGATAAAAATCAAATCATTAGAAATAAAAATTAGAAATAAATCAGCTTATCTTAATTTTTTTTAAAACTACCGGCAAAAACAAGTAATTGAAAATTGTTCAGAAATGACTTGGTTTATCCCAGTCCTAGATCCTCATCCTCCTATTATGAATCCAGGACAGGCCTAGTAGTCAAGAACTTTCAAACAGTAAAGAAATCTTAGTTATCCCTTTAAAGTCTGAAAATCTGCTATAATTTACCATTCCTTCATTTTGAAAAAGGGTTTATGACTTCAGATATCATGAGAGTAGGGTAATTTGGTTTACTCGCTGAGTATGCTCTCTTTAAACATACATCGACAAATTCTTAGATAATGCTTCTTTCAAAAAGTATAGCCCAATTCTAACTCCCTTCTGAGTATGATATAGACTGAGTGACTTGTTTCTAAACAGAATAAAATCCAAGACTTCAAAGACTAGGTCATTAAAAGACTATGACCTCTGTCACAGCCACACTTTCACTTGGATCATCTGCTTTGTGGGAAGCCAGCTGCCTTATTGAATAAACCAATGGAGACAGCCACATGACAAAGAAACTCTAGCCTCCAGCTAATAACCTGTGAGCAAGCCACTTGATAAGTGGATCCTCTATGCTCTAAACAGGCAAAGGACTGCAAACTAGATAGATATCTTGATTGCTATACCTCATAAGAATCCCTGAGCCAGAACTAGCCAGATAAGTCACTCTCAGATTTCTACCACAGAAGCTGTGAAACAAGGTTTGCAAGGCACTAACAAAATTAAAATGAACCTTTGGGAATAATGTCTTACAGTCAATGGGTAACAAATATAGTGAGTAAATCCTATTATCCTTAGGACACATGCATACCTTCCTTCCAAAATTGAAGTCCCAGGCTCTCCAGAATCCAAGTTAGACTTTGCTGGTGTCGTGCATGTATATACACTCTTTTGAGACTTTTGATGAACATTTTGTGCAGCCATACTATCTTGATTCTTTGAGCTTCCTGTATCTCTATGAAAATGAAAAGTCTGTAATTGTTCACATTTCTTCAAAAATTAGTTCTTCCATAAACATAACACAGGTGGGCAGATAATACAATACTCACAAATATCAGGTAATCTTGTTCAGGTCCTAAAACTTAACAACTAGTCCAGGAAGGAAATCTGATTTTAGAATCTACTAAAAGCTTTAATTTAAAAAATTCTGATAAAAGAAATGATAAAGACCTGACCTAACTAAGATAGAAGTTACTGCTGCTGCTGCTGCTAAGTAGCTTCAGTCGTGTCCGACTCTGTGCAACCCCATAGATGGAAACCCACCAGGCTCCCCCATTCCTGGGATTCTCCAGGCAAGAACACTGGAGTGGGTTGCCATTTCCTTCTCCAATGCATGAAAGTGAAAAGTGAAAGTGAAGTCGTTCAGTCATGTCTGACTCTTCGCAACCCCATGGACCAGGCCTACCAGGCTCCTCCATCCATTGGTTTTTCCAGGCAAGAGTACTGGAGTGGGGTGCCATTAGAAGTGACTAACTGGGAGTAATTACCTAAAGGCAGCTTATGATGTATGGAAGTGAAGTGAAAGTCGCTCAGGGGTGTCCAACTCTTTGCAACCCCATGTCCATGGAATTCTCCAGGCTAGAATACTGGAGTAGGAAGCCTTTTCCTTCTCCAGGGGATCCTCCCAACCCAGGGATCGAAACCTGGTCTCCTGCACTGCAGGCGGATTCTTCACAAGCTGAGCCACAAGGGAAGCCCAAGAATACTGAAGTGGGTAGTCTATCCTTTCTCCAGCGGATCCTCCCAAGCCAGAACAGAACTGGGGTCTCCTGCATTGCAGGTGGATTCTTTACCAACTGAGCTATCAGGTAGTTAATCATAGCTTTCTTAAAGAACTGAAACTGTTTTCTTTGATATCTCTACCCAGCCTCCTGACAAACAGTACTGTTCAGAGGAACGTAGGCTCACCTCTTTGGTAGCTGTCAACTACTTAGCTTACTGCAAATACATGCAAACAAGATACATTATTCCTAGACTGTATAATTATCTTCTCTCGCATCTCCCTTACAAATCCCATGTTTTGTTTCTTGACTCAGTCTACCAGCTTATTCTTATCATTTGTGAGGATAAAACTGCAACATAACTAAAGAGCATGCAAACTTCTGAGTATTCTTTGATAATTTATTTTTGGAGTTTCTAGTCTCCCTCTAGGTCCTACCATCAGTCAAAACAAAATAAAACAAAAGGATTGTTAGAGAATACTATAAACAACTGTATACCAACAAATTAGATAACTAGAGTGAAATGGACAAATTCCTAGAAACACAAGAATTGCCAACACTGATTCAATAAAAAAAAATCAATTTCAAAAGACTTAATTAGAGAATAAATCAGTAGAAAGAAAACTGCCCAGAAGATTTCACCACTGAATTCTACCATCATTCAAAGATTTAACATGACTTCTTCACAAACTCTTCCAAAAAAATAGAAAAGCACTTCCCAGCTCATTTTATGAAGTCAGTGTTATCCAGATACCAAAGCTGCACAAAGAAATCACAAGAAAACTACAGACCAAAAGAAAACAAAACCCCTCAACAAAATACTAGCAACATAAAAACAGAATTATGTGTCATGATCAAATAGGATTTATACCAGAGATGCATGTTTGGTTTAAGCCAAAAATCAATTAATGTAGTACATTTTATCAACAATAAAAAAAAAAGTATCACATGGTCACCTCAATATACTGATGCCAAAAAAAGCATTTGGCAAAACACATTTTTTCACTATAAAAAACACTCAACAAACTAGGAATAAAAAGGAACTTCCTCAACCTGATAAAAGGACATCTACAAAAACCCCACAACTAATAACATATGGAATGGTGAAAGACTGGCTGTGTTCCTGTTAAGATTAAGAACAAGACAAAGAAGTCTACCATGCCACTCTTACTGAGCCCAGTATTAAAGACTTTAGCCAGAGCTATAATGCAAGAAAAGGCATCCAGATTGGAAAACAAAGTAAAACTATCACTATTCACAAATGACATTCATGATCTTTTACTTAGAAAGTCCTATAAAATCTATTTTTAAAAGCTATCAGAACTAATACATGAGTTCAACAAGATTGAAGGCTATAGATCAACATAAAAATATCAATTGTATTTCTATACATTTGCAATGATCAATCCAAAAGTAATATTTAAAAAGCAATTCCATTCACAACAGCATCAAAAGGGATACTTAGGAATGAAATTAACAACAGAAAATATAACTTATATTACAAAAACACTGTTGAGAGAAATTAAAAAAGATCTAACTAATAGGAAAAACAACCCTGTTGATGGATCAATAGACACTGTTAAGACAGCAATATTCCTTAAACCAAAAGATTCAAAGCAATCCATATCAGAATTCTGACATCTTTGCAGAAATTGACATGCTGATTCTAAAACTTATATAGAATTGCAAGACTCAGAATAGCCAAAATATTCCTAAAAAGAAAACTCACACTTCCCGATTTCAAAACTTAACCTCTAACCAATGATTATCAAAACAGTATGGTTCTAGAACAACTGATATGTAGACAACAGAATAAAACTGAAAACTCAGAAATAAGCCCATACATCTATGGTCAGTTGATCTACAAAAAGGCTTCTAAGACTATTCAATAGGAGAAAAATGTCTTTTCAACAAACAGTTATGGGACAACTGAGTAGTTTCATGCAAAAGAACAGGGTTGGACCCTTTACAGCATATAGAAAACTTAACTCAAACTGGATCAAAGAATAAAATTTAAGAGCTAAAACTACAAAACTCTTTAAAAAAAAAGGGGGGGGTGGTAAATCTTCATGAACTTGAATTGGACAAAGAATTCGTAGATATGACACTAAAATACCAACAGCAACAAAAGCAACCACAGACAAAATAGATAAATGGGACTTTATCAAATTAAAAACTTGTGCTTCTGGTAGTAGGAAAGCTTCTCTCTGTGTGTATATATATATATAGTATGTATAATATATATATTTTAGAAAATTTATGAATTTTTGCCAAACCAAAAAAATTTATGACATTTTGATTCCACTTGTTTGACTTAGTATGAATAGAATGCTAGATTTCTAATTTGTATTCACTCAAAACTTTGATATAGTTCCATGTATTTTGGCATCTAGTATTACTGCTAAAAGTCTAGAAAATTTATTATCTTAGTGATTTAAAAAAAATTTGAATGAGGATGGAAACTTCTAATCTAATTCTGAGAATATAAAGAAATACTATGTTTTTTTAAAAAAAAAAAAACCAGGAAATTAACAAGTGATACAGGATTATTAACTAAAGTACAGATTTTGTTCAAATTCACAAAACTTTATGCTACTGCCCATTATTTGTTTTCATACCTTATTCAAGGCTCCACACTGTATTTAATTGCACTGAGTAGCTTCAACTGCATGCAACAAATTCTGGTAAAATCTCTTTTCATTTTTATTCTATTACAAATATTTCCTAATTTTCCTTGTATGGCCTTTTAGATACACTCATCATTTAAAAGTGGACATTTAATTTCCAAATACATAGGATTCTGTCTAAAGTATGAATGAATGAAAGTCGCTCAGTTGTGTCCAACTCTTTGCGATCCATGGACTATACAGTCCATGGAATTTTCCAAGCCAGCACACTGAAGTGGGTAGCCTTTCCCTGCTCCAGGGGATTTTCCCAACCCAGGGATCAAACCCAGGTCTCCTGCATTGCAGGTGGATTCTTTACCTGCTGAGCCACATGCGAAGCCCACAAGGGAAGGGAAGTTTAAAGTATCCTTAACATTAATTTCTTATTTTTATACTAATTTCCCATTCAAATGCTTTCTTCTCTGCAATCATCCTCTGTGTTTTTTTTTTTCAGTCTAACTTCATTGAGGCTTTCAATGGCTAAGTTGAAGATCTCTCTTGGTAAATGTCACACTGTACTTGTGACATCATACTTGAAGATATGTGGGTGATTTTCAAGTATCTTTTCATATTGACTTCTAACATAATTCCACAGGAATAAAAGAACAGATTGTATGATTTCAATCCTTCAGACCATGAAATTTTTGCACTGTTCAATTTTTGAACATCCCTGGATATGTTCCTGTGTCTCCTAATTTACAGCCTATAGGAACTTGAATAGAATTTATATCCTGCTGTTGTGTGAAAATTGTATAAATCTTAACTATGTTAAATTGGTTCACAGTGGTTTCCAGGTCTACTGTATCCTTCTTCTCTGAATACTCAATTCTATCAATTTTTGAGTTTTTATTGAAATGCCAACTAAAAATCTTAATTTATCTACTTTAAAAAATTGTAATATATAGTGGAACTGTATGTAACCTTGTTCTATATTTTCTAAGTTTTCTGTAAATGTGTTAGCATACTTCCATAAATTAAAAAAGAAAAATTAAAAAGAAAAAAACAACTTTCAATCTTCAAAGAACACCATCAAGAAAATGAGACAACCTAAAGAATGAGAGATTACCAAATATTACTTATTTGAAAATAAACTTACATCTGGAATAAATAAAGACCTCTCAATACAATTCAATTTAAAAAAAAGACAATCCAATTAAAAATCCACAAAGGATCTTAGTCTTCACAGAATGAAAATAAAAATCACAATGAGATACAACTTCATACCTATTAGGATGGCTAGAATCAAAAAGCCAACAAATGTTGACAAAGATGTGGAGTCACTGAAGTCAACTACTGACAGGAATACGAAATAGTGCAGATGCTTCGGAAAATGATCCTGCAGTTCCTCAAAGGATTAATGTAAAGTTATCATGTGACTCGGGCTTCTGTAGTGGCCCAGTGGTAAAGAATATGCCTGCAATGCAGGAGACGTGAGTTTAATCCCTGGGTTGGGAAGATCCCCTGGAAAAGGAAATGACAACTCACTCCTGTATTCTTGCTTTCTTGATGATATTCTTTGAAGCACATTCTGTTATATTTTGATTATCCATTCATCCATTGCTGGGCATCTGGGAAACACCTTTTGACTATTATGAATAATGCTGATAAAAACATATATGTACAAATGAAAGTGCTGAGACATATGTTTATTGTTGTTTAGTTGCTAAGTCACGTCTGACTCTTTCGTGACCCCATGCATTATAGCCCACTAGGCTTCTCTGTCCACAGAATTTCTCACCTTATGACAAGTAAAATGTCAAAACAATTACGTGTTTGATCTTCTACACAGAGTAAGTAGATTATATAAATGTCTCAAAGATCTTCCTTTCTATGAATCCAGATACCCAACAGGTTTCCTAGGCAGATACTATAATAACAATCAACTTAAGATGTTTCTAAATAGTCCCATTATGTGTAAGATAGGGATCAGATCAGATCAGTTGCTTAGTCGTGTCCGACTCTTTGTGACCCCATGCTAGGCTTCCCTGTCCATCACCAACTCCTGGAGTTCACTCAGACTCACGACCATCCAGTCGATGATGCCATCCAGCCATCTCAGCCTCTGTCGTTCCCTTCTCCTCTTGCCCCAATCCCTCCCAGCATCACTCTTTTCCAATGAGTCAACTCTTCGCATTAGGTGGCCAAAGTACTGGAGTTTCAGCTTCAGCACCATTCCTTCCAAAGAAATCCCAGGGCTGATCTCCTTCAGAATGGACTGGTTGGATCTCCTTGCAGTCCAAGGGACTCTCAAGAGTCTTCTCCAACACCACAGTTCAAAAGCATCAATTCTTCGGCACTCAGCCTTCTTCACAGTCCAACTCTCACATCGATAAATGACCACAGGAAAAACCATAGACTTGACGAGACAAACCTTTGTTGGCAAAGTAATGTCTCTGCTTTTGAATATGCTATCTAGGTTGGTCATAACTTTCCTTCCAAGGAGTAAGCGTCTTTTAATTTCATGGCTGCAGTCACCATCTGCAGTGATTTTAGAGCCCAGGAAAATAAAGTCTGACACTGTTTCCACATCATTTCCCATGAAGTGATGGGACCGGATGCCATGATCTTCGTTTTCTGAATGTTGAGCTTTGAGCCAACTTTTTCACTCACCACTTTCACTTTCATCAAGAGGCTTTTTAGTTCCTCTTCACTTTCTGCCATAAGGGTGGTGTCATCTGCATATCTGAGGTTATTGATATTTCTCCCGGCAATCTGGACTCCTGCTTCTGTTTCTTCCAGTCCAGCGTTTCTCATGATGTACTCTGCATAGAAGTTAAATAAACAGGGTGACAATATACAGCCTTGACAAACTCCTTTTCGTATTTGGTACCAGTCTGTTGTTTCATGTCCAGTTCTAACTGTTGCTTCCTGACCTGCATACAAATTTCTCAAGAGGCAGATCAGGTGGTCTGGTATTCCCATCTCTTTCAGAATTTTCCACAGCTTATTGTGATCCACACAGTCAAAGGCTTTGGCATAGTGAGTAAAGCAGAAATAGATGTTGTTCTGGAACTCTTTTGCTTTTTCCATGATCCAGCGGATGTTGGGAATTTGATCTCTGGGTCCTCTGCCTTTTCTAAAACCAGCTTGAATATCAGGAAGTTCACGGTTCACATACTGCTGAAGCCTGGCTTGGAGAATTTTGAGCATCACTTTACTAGCGTGTGAGATGAGTGCAATTGTGTGGTAGTTGGAGCATTCTTTGGCATTGCCTTTCTTTGGGATTGGAATGAAAACTGACCTTTTCCAGTCCTGTGGCCACTGCTGAGTTTTTCAAATTTGCTGGCATATTGAGTGCAGCACTTTCACAGCATCATCTTTCAGGATTTGGAATAGTTCAACTAGAATTCTATCACCTCCAGTAGCTTTGTTTGTAGTGATGCTTTCTAAGGCCCACTTGACTTCACATTCCAGGATGTCTGGCTCTAGGTCAGTGATCACACCATGGTGATTATCTGGGTCGTGAAGATCATTTTTGTACAGTTCTTCCGTGTATTCTTGCCACCTCTTCTTAATATCTTCTGCTTCTGCTATGTCCATACCATTTCTGTCCTTTATCGAGCCCATCTTTGCATGAAATGTTCCTTTGGTATCTCTGATTTTCTTGAAGAGATCTCTAGTCTTTCCCATTCTGTTGTTTTCCTCTATTTCTCTGCAGTGGTCACTGAAGAAGGCTTTCTTATCTCTTCTTGCTATTCTTTGGAACTCTGCATTCAGATGCTTATATCTTTCCTTTTCTCCTTTGCTTTTCACTTCTCTTCTTTTCACAGCTATTTGTAAGGCCTCCCCAGACAGCCATTTTGCTTTTTTGCATTTCTTTTCCATGGGGATGGTCTTGATCCCTTTCTCCTGTACAATGTCACGAACCTCATTCCATAGTTCATCAGGCACTCTATCAGATCTAGGCCCTTAAATCTATTTCTCACTTCCACTGTATAATCATAAGGGATTTGATTTAGGTCATACCTGAATAGTCTAGTGGTTTTCCCTCCTTTCTTCAATTTAAGTCTGAATTTGGCAATAAGGAGTTCATGGTCTGAGCTACAGTCAGCTCCTGGTCTTGTTTTTGCTGACTATATAGAGCTTCTCCATCTTTGGCTGCAAAGAATATAATCAATCTGATTTCGGTGTTGACCATCTGGTGATGTCCATGTGTAGAATCTTCTCTTGTGTTGTTGGAAGAAGGTGTTTGTTATGACCAGTGCATTTTCTTGGCAAAACTCTATTAGTCTTTGCCCTGCTTCATTCCGTATTTCAAGGCCAAATTTGCCTGTTACTCCAGGTGTTTCTTGACTTCCTACTTTTGCATTCCAGTCCCCTGTAATGAAAAGGACATCTTTTTTGGGTGTTAGTTCTAAAAGGTCTTGTATGTCTTCATAGAACCATTCAACTTCAGCTTCTTCAGTGTTACTGGTTGGGGCACAGACTTGGATTACTGTGATATTGAATGGTTTGCCTTGGAAACGAACAGAGATCATTCTGTCGTTTTTGAGGTTGCATCCAAGTACTGCATTTCAGACTCTTTTGTTACCATGATGGGTACTCCATTTCTTCTGAGGGATTCCTGCCCGCAGTAGTAGATATAATGGTCATCTGATTTAAATTCACCCATTCCAGTCCATTCAGTTCGCTGATTCCTAGAATGTCGAGGTTCACTCTTGCCATTTTCTGTTTGATCACTTCCAGTTTGCCTTGATTCATGGACCTAACATTCCAGGTTCCTATGCAATATTGCTCTTTACAGCATTGAACCTTGCTTCTATCACCAGTTCCATCCACAACTGGGTGTTGTTTTTGCTTTGGCTCCATCCCTTCATTCTTTCTGGAGTTATTTCTCCACTGATCTCCAGTAGCATATTGGGCACCTACTGACCTGGGGAGTTTCTCTTTCAGTATCCTATCATTTTGCCTTTTCATACTGTTCATGGGTTCTCAAGGCAAGAATACTGAAGTGGTTTGCCATTCCCTTCTCCAGTGGACCACATTCTGTCAGATCTCTCCACCATGACCCGCCCATCTTGAGTTGCCCCACAGGCATGGCTTAGTTTCATTGAGTTAGACAAGGCTGTGGTCCTAGTGTGATTAGATTAACTAGTTTTCTGTGAATATGGTTTCAATGTGTCTGCCCTCTGATGCCCTCTTGCAACATCTACCATCTTACTTGGGTTTCTCTTACCTTGGGCGTGGGGTATCTCTCTTCACGGCTGCTCCAGCAAAGTGCAGCCATTGCTCCTTACCTTGGACGAGGGGTATCTCCTTACCGCCGCCCTTCCTGACCTTCAACGTGGGATAGCCCCCTCTAGGCCCTCCTGCCTCACTCGGCACCCAGGCCCGCAGGCGGTAAAGTTGAGAGGCGAGGAATTTGCTTCTGCTGCATCTTCCGTTGGATGCTGTCTGGCCAGTGGTTGGCCAGGGGCAGCGGGCGGGAGGAGCTACCCCACGCCCCCACGCCCGAGGCCAGGGGCAGGGGCCTAGAGGAGCAACCCACAACCCCACACCCGAGGCCAGGGGCGGTGGCCGGGAGGACCAACCCCATGTCCAAGATAGGGATACTAGATCAAATTCAGAAACTCAACATAAAAACTTTATTTTTATATCTTAGTATTTCTCTCAACCCATAACTAAGGCTTATCTGCTTTGTTTAATAAAACAGTGATTTATTTACACATTCAAGTAAAAACAACTGGGCTAATAAAACACCTAGGTACACTTATTTATCATAAGTGTACCTTCTTTACTTGTAAAAATAGAGCTAATACCTATCCTCTCAACCTCTCAAGATTCTTAACAAAAACCAAATGATATAAAGAATGTTGCTGCTAAGTCGCTTCAGTTGTGTCCGACTGTGCAACCCCATAGACAGCAGCCTACCAGGCTCCCCCATCCCTGGGATCCTCCAGGCAAGAATACTAGAGTGGGTTGTCATTTCCTTCTCCAATGCATGAAAGTGAAAAGTGAAAGTGAAGTCGCTCAGCCGTGTCCGACTCCACCAGGCTCCTGTGTCCATGGGATTTGCCAGGCAAGAGTACTGGAGTGGGTTGCCATTGCCTTCTCCCAATACAAAGAATAAGTTACTCTAAATATGGAAGCCTGACATAAGACAGAGGGAGCACTGCAAATCATTGGGGGTAAACGTACAACTCAGTGAACTACTTATAGATAGTATGCACCATAATGTCATATAGTAATGTATTTTAGAGTATTCTAATCATGTATTCACTTCATCCCTAGCACCTGCAATTTCTCATACATAATATGCATTAAGTATTTTTTAAATGAATGAATAAGCAAATGCTATATCAAAAAGCAAAAATGCGTAAGAGCAGTATTTACTAGGTTGTCAGGACTGATGAGAATTTATTGAAAGCATCTAGTGAACACTTGATAATAATAAACACTAAAATATGTTAAATATTACCATCTTATTGGGAAAGGAATTAATGCATTCCCAATTACAAAAATTATATTAATCTCACTTAAAAGAAAACAACTTGGACTTCCCTAGTGGTCCAGTGATTAAGAATCAATCTGCCAAAGCAGGGGACATAGGTTCAATCCCTGATCTGGCAAGATTCCACATGATGCAGGACAACTAAGACCTTGCACCAGAACTACGGAGCCTGCGTTGTAGAACCCAAAAGCCACAACTACTGAAGCCTGCTCACCCTAGACGAGGTGTTCTGCAACAAGAGAAGCCACCACAATGAGACATCTGTGCACGGCAACTAGAGAGTAGTTGTCCCTGTTTGCCGCAACTAGAAAAAGCCCACACACAGAACTAAGACCCATCACAGCCAAAAATCAATTAATTAATTAATTAATTAAAGAAAATAAAAAAGAAAGCAACTCAAACGATGCACTCAAAAACAAGATGGGGACTTCCCTGGTGGTCCAGGTGTTAAGAATCCAACTTGCAATGCAGGGGACGTGGGTTCAATCCCTGGTTGCAGCACTAATATCCCACATCTTGCAGGGTAACTAAGCCAAAGCACCATAACTACTGAGCCCACGTGCCACACCTAGAAAGTCTGTACACCACAACTTTGATGCAAAGAAGATATGACAAAACACCTCCTGTGCCACAACTAAGATCCAATGCAGCCAAATAAATAAATCTTTAAAAAAATTTAATGATCAAGATGATAAATTTTATGTTTTTATCACAATTTAAAAAAAGGGATTGTTAGCTGACAATAACACCTACCTTATTAAATTTATCATCATACCTCATGTGCTATATATTATTCCCCATTTTAATATGAGTAAACAAATTCAGAGTACTATTTAGCCTCCAGGGTCACCCAGCTAATGGCACACCATGGATTTACTACCAGGTCTGTCAGACTGTAGACTCCTTTATGCTAATATTGCTTTCTATAAATGATTAAATAACAGAGATTTATTAAGTGTTGAACAAAAATAATTACTTTGTACATATAAGAGACATTACCCAGAAGGATTAGGATTTTTCTTCTTAGCCAGGTCTGCTTCATTGCTTCCCAATGACTCATTCTGGGAACCACCAGAATCTTTAGCACATGAAACCTTCTGTGCTTCTGAGCTGCCTTCATTAGCTCTCTTCTGCTTTTTAAATGGAACAGCTTTTTTTCCAATATTCTTAGATGATTGGTTTGTTTTTTCAGCAGGTGGTTTTTGTCTACTGTTAGGATACACTGACAGTTCATTTCTTACTGAAGAATTACTAGAAAAAGAACCTACAGGATTAAATGATAACGTAAAGTGAGTATACGTTCGATTATTTGGCTCACTAAAATATCAATATTATTTATATTTTTCATATAAACATATACATGCACCCCAATCTCATAGTAATCTACATTTGTTTTCAAATTAAATTCATAAACTATTCAGCTCTTCCCTTTATAGATTGTTGTTGTTGTTGTTAGTCTCTAAGTCATGCCTGACTCTTCCCAAGATCAGGGTCTTTTCCAATGAGTTGGCTCTTTGCACCAGGTGGCCAAAGTACTGGAGCTTCAACATTAGCATCAATGAATATTCGAGGTTAATTTCCTTTAGAACTGACAGGCCTGATCTGCTTGCAATTTACAGATACATGGACCAAATCTTTTAAAATGATCACAAATTTTCAAAACCATCCTCTCTGGCTCTGCCCACTATTCTTCTTAACATCCTGGTATTTCCCCAAGGTCCCAGTTTCATCTTCTCACTCTCTGTGTAGTTTTTTTGAAGGATCTATCTATACAGACTTTAATTACTATCTATATTCTGATATAATTATTATCTACATGCTGATACCTATAATATTGACCTACCACTCTCCCCCAACTCTGCCACTCTAGTTTTATTTCCTATCTTAATGAAAAGTGTCACTATCTCAGGTATATGAATCATCTGAGACACCTGCCCCCAACCACTAGCAATCCTAAATCCTGTCACTGAACTTTCTTTTGAATTGAAGTCACTCAGCCATATCCAATTCTTGTGACCCCATGGACTATAGCCCACCAGGTTCTTTCATCCATGGGATTTTCCAGGCAAGAATACTGGAGTGGCTTGCCATTTCCTTCTCCAGGGAATCTTCCCAACCCAGGGATCGAACCTGGGTCTCCAGCACTGAAGGGAGATTCTTTACCACTGGGCCACAAGGGAAGAATGTTTCTCAAATCCTCTTCTTTTAAGCTCTGCTGCTTGTCATTAGCTGGGACCTTTATCATTTCTTATCTGGATCCTTAAAACAGCCTCTAAACTGATATCCTTTCTCTACCCTTGCCATTCTTCAATCCATCCTTTACACTGTTTTAAGAATCATCCTTAGAAAACACAAGTTGAATCACTACAATCTAGTTAAAATTTTTTAGTGATTACCCATAGTTTAAGGATTAAGTTCAAATATGTTTGAGTGAAAGTGAGTGAAAAGTCGCTCAGTCATGTCGGACTCTTTGTGACCCTATGGACTGTAGCCCACCATGCTCCTTCCATCCATGGAATTTTCTAGGCAAGAGTACTGGAGTGGGTTGCCATTTCCTTCTCCAGGGGATCATCCCGATCTGGGGATCGAACCCGGGTCTCCCGCATTGTGGTCTGACGCTTTACCGTCTGAGCCATCAGGGAATCCCCAAATATGTTTAATTCTAATTTATTACTACATCTAAGTGCTTTTTCATTAAGCGTAACTCAACACTTCTCCAAACAGACAAATCAAAAAAGGCAGCAGTACTGAACTATTTTCATTTTTCTAAAGCACTGATCTTAAACAGTAGTCCAGCATCACCTGGGAATCTGTTTGAAATGCAAATTCTCAGGCCTTAGCTCAGACCTACTAAATCAAAATTTTCAGAGTAAGATCCTGTAATTTGTGTTTTAACAACTCCCCCAGGTAATTTTGACAAAACAATTTTAAAAGGTTAAACTCTCAGCACCAGATCTCTACACATGATACTTCTGCTTCTAACATTCCATCCTCTCTCCTCACCACAGCCAATCACTTAGCTTGCTCCTAATCATCCCATCTTCAGGAAGCCTTCCCTACACCCCAAGGCTAAATTAAGCAGCTCCTCTCAGTCCTTTGATAATGTTTATCATACATCTTGATACATGCGAAGAGCCAACTCACTGGAAAAGACCCTGATGCTGCGAAAGAGGGCAGGAGGAGAAGGGGGCAGAGGATGAAATGGTTGGATGGCATCATCAACTCAACAGACAGAAGTCTGAGCAAACTCTAGGAGACAGGGAAGGACAGGGAAGGCTGGTATGCTGCAGTCCATGGGGTCACAAAGAGTCAGACACCAATGAGTGACTGAACAACAACATACAGCTCACTGTTTACTTACCACTCTCTTCCAGCAGAATGACAATCATTTAGACCAAGACCTATCTTTATATTCCTAATGTCTAACAGCAGGGGCAGGATTGTGGTAAAGCAAGAGTAGCTTAGTGTGGTAAATAATTTTTCCCAGTTTTATTGATATACAACTGATAGACATCAGTTATATATCAATATATAACGGACATATATCATAACTGACTATGCAAGTTTAAGGTGCAAAACACAATAATCTTACATAGTATATATTGCAAAATAATTTTCAGAGGGTACATCTTAAAAATTCTCATAAAGAAAAAAATAAAAATTCTAACTAGGGTGTAAAATTTAAGAAGGTGTTTACTCCAAGTTGAGCTTCCCTGATAGCTCAGTTGGTAAAGAATCTGCCTGCAATACGGGACACCTGGGTTCATTCCCTGGGTTGGGAAGATCCCCTGGAGAAGGGAAAGGCTACCCACTCCAGTATTCTGGCCTGGAGAATTCCATGGACTATATAGTCCATGGGGTCACAAAGAGTCTGACACAACTGAGCAACTTTGATTTCACTTTACTCCAAGTCAGTCACACAGCCCTAAGATCAAGTGTCTTCTTAAATTTCCCATTCTAGGTTGCTCATTTGCCTGGCCCAGCCTAACACCAGTTCTGCCTCACCATGGGCACACAATAAATGTTTCTTGTGTGAACTACAGGCTGATCAAGAGTAAAGAAATATGGGTTCTGTTGTTTCAAATCCTAGCACAAAGGTCTCTGACCTTAAGGGGAACGTATGCAGCTTTTCTATGCTTCAGACTTAGTTTGTTCTTCCATCAGATGAAGGAGTTTGGACCAGGTGATTTGTAAGCATTCCTCCACTTTTGTGACCACCTACTTGATCCCAACATGTCTCAGGACTAATACATGTTTCGAGTCTTTTTTGGTATTATGGAGCTCAAGCATGCTTATCCCAGCTTTGTAAGATTTGTATTAATCCATATAATTACACATTCATTTACCATAGTACAGTTTCCAGCAACCTGAGGCAAAAAGATGAGTTCTCCAAAGCAGTAACAGTAGTATTTAGCATTTTAATACTAAATAGATGCCATTTAATACTTATAACTTAATGAGGTAGAAGTAATGGTAGTCATATTTTAAAAAGTAAGAAACTAAACAAAGTAATCTACTCAAAGTTTACCTTCAACATTTATCCTCCCACCATCAACCCCACCAACCTACTTCTAAGTGTTGCCATGTACTCTGCCTTTACCTTTCACATGATAATGTCCTTGCTTCAGTCTAGAGCTAACCCTTTTATTCCGGGGTAGCCCACACCCATTCCTTGCCTACACAAGGACTGTGACCCTGTACCACTCTACACAGGTCCTTTTAAAGAGCAGATAAGCTGATCTACTATCTTGCATATTAAAAAAGAGAGAGGACCTTCTCTTGACCCCACATCTGCCATATCCCTTTTACTGTCTCTTTGGTCTCACTTCCAAACTCCCTTGAACCTACCTCAATCAGAGACGTTTGGTCTCATCATTCTACAATAATCAATTTTATCAAGGTGATGACAACCTCCATCTTGTCAAAATCACACACATGTCAATTCTTAGCTCTCATCTAATTCATGCCATGAGCAGTATTTAAAATAGTTCCTCACCTTATCCAATATATCTATACTGCTGGTCTTCCTTCTGTAGAAGTCATATAACAGCAGCAATTTTTCATTTTTGGTTTTATTTTTCCACAGTTGTATCCCTATACCTAGAATACTGTATATGATAAAGCTTCATGAATATCTTTATAATTAATTGATTTAATATTTCTACTGATGATCCAATTTAATTTTTTCCTCATGAGATTTTTCTCAAGCGAACAGGAATATAAATCAAACACAGAGCCTCTGTAGAATGAGTATCATTTAAATAAAAATACTTACTCTGCTCTGATTTTACTACCCACCAATTAGATGGGCGTCTAGAAATTCTTCGACTTCTTGTGACAGTTGAAGGTAATTCTTCAGGTTCAATTTTGTTCTTCTTGGATCCACTTGAAAAATGCTTCTTTTTGCATTCCTTATCTTTTTTCTGATTCTTTTTATGAGGAACATTGGTGCTACCTTTCTTGCTTCCTAAAATAAAGAATAAAAATAAAAATCTACTGAACCAAAGAATATTCAGAAAACGACAGCCAATTAAAAAAACAAACAAAAAAGACCTCTCAATTATAGAAACTTCTTTAATTTATCCCATGGACTTCTTTTTTCTTCTATTTTTTAAAAGTCACACATTCTCAAAATCTACAACTTCCTCTCAGCTAAATGCAAACTTTGCACATTGCTTGATAAGCAACTCCTGAGTCAAAAAGAAAAGTATAGTATATAAAGGAAAAATGAAATATATGACTCCTTCCACTACTTAAGAAAGTCCCACGTAAGAAAAGGTTAACCACTGCTTTTCTGTTTTAAAATAATTCATGACTTTAGTCAATCTAATTTATGGAAGAGAATACTTAAAGGAAGGTTTCAATAAAGATATATTTCCTTCCTGAAGGGAAAAAGAACATATCTTTGAATAGAATTTAAAAGAGGAAAAAGAATTTAAAACAAGAATGAATATGGAAAGCAACAAAAAGTTAAAGGTGTCAACAGAAGTTTCATTTTACTACAAAAGCAGGTAGAGAAGAAAATATCTAACAAAAGGGACAGATGAATTCTAGTTTTGTTTTTGAAACTGACAATCAGGAAGAAGGGGAAATGAGAAATACAGGCTATTTTAATTCAAACATTGCATCTATAATAAAATGTGTACAACCACCAACATGAGTTTAACAATGGAAAAATTTTTTTTCAGAAAGAGAATGAAAACATTAGATGTTATATAATGAAAAATTTTCTTGACCACCAAGTCAATCAAGAAACCTGCATTTTTAAGTTTCTGACACAAATACTTCTATGAGATCCAAAGAAATTAAAATCATTATCAAGTAGGAAACTCATATAGTAAATAAACTGCATAAAAGTATAAAAGATCAGGGGGAGTGGCCAGATGGCAGAATAGGAAGATCCTGAGCTGACCTCCCACAGGCATACTAAAATTACAACTACTATTTACAGAGCAAATATTGATGAGAACAATTTGAAGGCTAGCAGAAAAGACTGTCTACAACTAAAGACATAAAGAGCCACAAGACAGGTAGGAAAGGCAGAGACAAGAGACAATCAAGACCCAGGGTGGGAAACCTACACACAGAAGAATAATAACAATTGCATGGTTCTCAGGGAGCCACACAGGTCTGAGTTCCACGCTGGGCTCCCCTGCTTAGGGTTCCTGCACCAGTGGACAAGCCCCCCTAAAGTTTGACTTTGAAGGCTAGTGAGGCTTACTTTCAGGAGAATCTGAGGGCTATAGCAAATACAGATGCCACTCTTAATAGGCAAAGGCAATGTAATTAAAATGGCAAAATCTCAAACACTCCAAGGCCCAAGGCAGACGCAGTAGTTTGGAAGAAGCCTGGGTCAAAACCATTTGCTGATCTCAGAGAGCCTCCCAGAAAGGCAGGTAGTAAGTGGAGCTCACTGGGGACCCAGATGCTGGTTGCAGTCATTGTTCTACCACAAGGACACTGCTGTCAGCAACCACAATTTTGGATTTTTGGAATCTTCCATCTAGCTTACTAGAGCTTCCCAGTGGTCAGTGGTAAAGAACCCGCTTGCCAATGCAGGAGTCGTGGGTTTAATCCCTGGGACAGAAAGATCCCCTGCAGAAGGAAATGGTAACCAGTATTGGCAACTCCAGTATTCTTGCCTGGGAAATCCCATGGGCAGAGGAGCCTGAAGGGCTGTAGTCCATAGGCTCAAAAAACAGTCAGATATGACATTAATAAAACAACAACATCTAGCTTACTAATACCAGAACCCCCTCCACCCACCAGTAGGTCAGCATCAGTCCTGGGACAACCCAGGCCAAGAAGCCAACCTAGTTGGGACCCAGCCCTACTTATCAGTGGGCCAGCATTAGCCTCTGGACCTCTGGAACCCCACGACCAACCATCAGGACTCATCCTACCCACCATCAGTCTGACACCAGCTCCAGGAATCCCAGGGCCTTGTAGCCAGAAATCCCAGGATCCAGCTCTGCCCATGCGTGAATTTACACCACCTCCAAAACACCCTGGACCTCACAGCCACTGGTATAAGGAACAGGTCCTGCCCACAAGCAGGCAACATCAGCCCCAGGCCACAGCCTTGCCCACCAGCAGGCCAACACTAGCTCCCAGACCCCAGGCACCACAACCAGCCACCCCAGGACCTGGCTGAGCCCACCAGCAGCAGCAGCCTCCACACTATGCAAGGCCAAAGAACTGAGTAGGGTACAAGCCTTCCTACCAGCACTTTAAGTCATCTTTATTACCTATGGCATATAACACTGTTTGGTATACAAGCTCTCAAATAGACTCCAAAATAACAAGTTCAGCTTAAAGCCTATATTTCACTAGACAATGATATTGATAAAACTGCTACCAAGCATGAGCAGTTTTAGATACTACCTAAATTTTGATACTTAAAATGTGGCTCACCTCAACTACACTAGCATCACCCAGGATAGACTGCCTAGAACAACAGAATCTTGAGTCCCACCCCCAGACCCACTAAATCAGTTTATTAATCAATATTTTAACAAGACCCTCGGTGAATTCAAATGCACACGCAAATATGAAAAACGCTATTCTAATTGCTTTAGTCATTCTCACAGTTAAATGTGATTAGGAAGTAGAGGGATAGAGGATAAAATGAGTGAAATTCTGTCATGAAACCTTATAGCAACATCACTCTCTGATTCTATTTTCAGAAAGTTAAGGATTTGGCAATACTTTAAATTCAGAATGAAGAGAACTGATTGATACTGATAAAGAGAACTGATTTGTGCTTATAAAGGAGTAAAAGAAGACTATTTGCCTTAATTATATTGTTGTTGTTCAGTTGCTAAGTCATGTCCACCTCTTTGGGACCTCATGGGCTGCAGCATGCCAGGCTTCCCTGTCCTTCGCTATCTCCTCGAGTTTGCTCAAACTCATGTCCATTGAGTTAGTGATGCCATTCAACTATCTCATCCTCTGCCTCTCCTCCCGCCCTTAATCTTTGCCAGCATCAGGGTCTTTTACAATGAGCTGGCTACTGGCATCAGGTAGCCAAAGTTTTAGAGCTTCAGCTTCAGAATCAGTCCCTCCAATGAATATTCAGGGCTGATTTCCTTTAAGACTGACTGGTTTGATCTCCTTGCTGTCCAAGGGACTCTCCAAGAATTTTTTCCAGCACCAGAGTTGAAAAGCATCAATTCTTTGGTGCTTAGCTTCTTTATGATCCAACTCACATCCATACCTGACTACTGGAAAAACCACAGATTTGACTAGATGGACCATTGTCAGCAAAGTCATGTCTCTGCTTTATAATACACTTAAAATATGATTAAAATTTGTCATAGCTTTTCTTCCAAGGAGCAAGTGTCTTTTAATTCTGTGGCTCCACAGTGATTTGGGAGTCCAAGAAAATAAAATCTGCCACTATTCCCACTTTTGCCCCATCTATTTGCCATGAAAGTGATGGCACTGGATGCCATGATCTTAGTTTTTTGAATGTTGAGTTTTAAGCCAGGTTTTTCACTCTCCTCTTTCACCCTCATCAAGAGTTTCTTTAGTTCCTCTTCACTTTCTGCCATTAGAGCAGTATCATCTGCATATCTGAGGTTGTTGGTATTTCTCCCAGCAATATTGATTCTAGCTTGGGATTCATCTAGCTTGGCATTTTGCATGATGTACTCTGCACATAAGTTAAAAAAGTACACTGACGGTATACAATCTTGACCCACTCCTTTCCCAACTTGGAACCAGTCCAAGGCTCTAGATGTGGTTCTAACTGTTGTTTCTTGACCTGCATACAGGTTTCTCAGGTAGCAGGTAAGATGGTCTGGTATTCCCATCTCTTTAAGAATTTTCCATTTTTCTGTGATCCATACAAAGGCTTTAGTGTAGTCAATGAAGCAGAAGTAGATGTTTTTCTGGAACTCCCTTGCTTTTTCTATGTTCCAATTTGTTGTACAGTTGATCAGTTGTGTCTGACTCTTTGCGACCCCATGGACTGCAGCACGCCAGGCTTCCTAGTCTTTCACCATCTCCTGGAACTTGCTCAAATTTATGTCCATTGAGTCAGTGATGCCATCCAACCATCTCATCCTCTGTCATCCCCTCCTCCTCCTGCCTTCAATCTTTCCCAGCATCAGTCTTTTTCAATGAGTTAGCTCTTCTCATCAGGTAGCCAAAGTACTGGAGCATCAGCTTCAGCATGAGTCCTTCCAATGAATATTCAGGGTTATTTCCTTAGGATTGACTAATTTGATCTCCTGGCAGTCCAAGGGACTCTCGAAAGTCTTCTCCAGCAGCACAGTTTGAAGGCATCAATTCTTCAGTGCTCAGCCTTTTTTATTGTTCATCTCTCACACTTATACATGACTACTGGAAAAACCACAGCTTTCATTATATGGATCCGGATGTTGGCAATTTATCTCTGGTTCTTCTGCCTTTACTAAATACAGCTTATGCAACAGAAGGTCTCGGATCACATACTGTTGAAGCCTAGCTTGAAGGATTTTGAGCATTACCTTGCTAGTATGTGCTGCTGCTGCTGCTGCTGAGTCGTTTCAGGTGTGTCCAACTCTGTGCGACCCCATAGATGACAGCCCACCAGGTTTCCCCGTCCCTGGGATTCTCCAGGCAAGAACACTGGAGTGGGTTGCCATTTCCTTCTCCAATGCATGAAAGTGAAAAGTGAAAGTGAAGTTGCTTAGTCATGTCCGACTCTTCGCAACCCCGTGGGCTAGTATGTGAAATGAGCACAATTCTATGGCAGTGTGAACATTCTTTCGTATTGCCTTTCTTTGAGATTGGAATGAAATCTGATCTCTTCCAGTCCTGTGGCCATTGCTGATTTTTCAAATTTGATGGCATACTGAGTGCAGCACTTTATCATCATCTTTTAGCAACTAAAATAGCTCAGCTGGAATTCCATCACCTCCACTAGCTTTGTTCATAATAATGCTTCTTAAGGCCCACTTGACTTCACTTGACTCCACATTCCAAGATATCTGGCCCTAGGTGAGTGACCACACCATCATGGTTTTCCGGGTCATTGAGACCTTTTTTGTATAGTTCTTCTGTGTATTCTTGCCACCTCTTCTTAATCTCTTCTCCTTATGTTTGGTCCTTGACACTTCTGTATTTACACTGTTCAGTAATTATACTGGATCAGGCACAAAAATTTTTATTAAAAAAAAAATAGAATCTACTATACCAATATTGTGCTTAATAAGGGTATAAACCAATACTTTGAAAATGATGAGAACAGGAAACACTACAAGCTACCACAAAGCAAAAACTTGTAAATAAATAACATCTTTTAGGGAGTAGGTATAGAAAATAATAAAGAGCCAATTTACAAAACACCAAAGCAAGAATGAGAACTTTCAACATAGCTGCCACTATAAGTTTGAAAAATTATTTGCACAACAGCAAGAATTTACACTGATGAGCATCATTTTCCAGCACCCAAGATTTCCATCCACGTCTCTCTTCTCTAACTCCTTTTATTTATGTCTTTCCTTCTTGTTTTTCCCTTATGCTTCTCAAAAATACCCTCAGGAACTGTTTCAATAAATGAGAGGTGCTCATGATGACAGAGATTACCATCCAATTTCACTGAACTGATTCAAAAAAAAAAAAAAAAAAACCAATGTGAACAATGATTTAAAGCAAAAGAATATAAAGAGGAAAATGCTACCATCAAAGATTTATTCAGACAATGATACCAAAAAAAAAAAAAATCACACAAAGTAAAAAAGAAACCAATTAAGAACACCATTTTGGAATCCACCTCCAGATCAATAAAGATTAGAGAATGAATGCAATAAAAAGGAATGTATACAGAACATTAAGCTGATATATGAAACATCTGGTAATATGAAAAGAGGTGACTTAGAACTGTGGGGACACAAGTCATAAGCAGGGCAATAGCTAGGGAAAAAATGTGACTACTGTAGAAAATTTTGTATATTTACATGTACAGGAATAGGATTCTGAAGATGGGGCATGTTCAGATAAACACAGCAAGAGTATTCATCCAAAATAGAGAAATATTTCTGTCACTGCTGATAATATAATCCAGTGAGCCACAGAAATGCTACAGCAAAGTGGTTTTAGAAACAGGAAAGATATAGATCCTATTCTTCTGGAGTTTTCAATCCAGACTCTAGAGTACAAGAGAAATTCAGCATTTTCTTATTATGTTTGAAAATGAAGAATGCTGTGGAGCAGATGTAGGAACATACAGGGTGAGTGATAATAATCAAGGAAAGTAATATTTAAACTTAGTATACAGCTTGGTAGGGAACCCAGAGTATATTTATTTTTCTAAGTAAAAGGAAGAGCATACAAAAAGGCCCACAGCTCAGAAAGTGGTCTGTTCATGGAACTGGAAAAAACTCATTATAAACCAGCCCAGGAGACAAATCTGGAGAGGAAAGAAAAGCAAGGGTATGTGCATAAAATGCTAAAATAATCTAGGAGATTAATGTAACTTGGCCAAGGGGTGTAGCAGTAGCAATGGAGGGAAATAATAGACTCGAAAGCTACTAAGGAAGAAGTCAAAAGACTTACTGACTTTATACAGTATGCCAGGTAAAGAAAACAGGAGTTAAAGATGAATCAGATTTCTTTCTTATTATGACTGTTTATGAAGATACTGAAAATTGGCAGAGGAAGAAGTTGGGAGGAATTCAGTTCTCAATATGTTGAGTTTGAGAAGTCTGTGGGACAACAAAAGAAGAAAAGTTAATTGGCTCAATCCAAGTCATCAGTTTAGGCATTACAATTATGTCAAGTGCTTTGTGAATCAAAGGAAAATTATTTTCAGAATTAGAATTATCTCCATATTTTTAGTCTTTGAAAACGATATGGTTGGTAGAATAATGACTTCCTAAAAATTCACCTGCCCTAATCACAAAATCTGTGAAAATGTTACATTACATGGCAAGAAAGTTTAGAGATGTGATTAAGGTGATAAACCTTAAAATAAGGAGATTATCCTGAATTATCCCAGTTGGCTGAAACCAATTAAAATGAGAAGGCCAGCATTGCTGGTTTTGAGACTGTAAGAGGACAGCCATAATTTAAGGAATGCAGGCGATCTCAGGAAGGTACAAAAAGCAAGGAAATAGATCCTCTTCTAGAACAACCAAAAAGGAACAAAAACCTTGTAAACACCTGGATTTTGACCCAATAAAATCCATTTCAGACTCCTGACTCACAGAATGGGAAGATAATGTGTGCTGTTTTAAACCACTAAGTATGCAGTAAGTTGCTATGAGAGCAAAAGAAAATTAATGCACAATGCTATATTAATTAACCAATCTAGATAAATACAAGTTTTATATACATTAAAACTAGTGTAAAAAATATAGCAGGTACGCAATACAGGTTTAACATTTTTAACTTTTTTTTTTAAAGAGTATCGTGCAAGTACACTTTCTTGATGCAATGTTTTTCACTAAGAAATTATAAATATGCATCTTTCAAATTTTGTGAATTCATATTCTACTAGTTTTAAGAAATATGCTTTCTTGTAATGTTAACTATCACCCTCAGTTTAGTCAGATTCTCCATATAGTGTTTTCTTAAAATGACCAAATGCTGATTAGAAACTGATGGAAACAAAAAAAATAAAGAATAATTCCAATAAAAAGGATATGGTACATGTCTAACATTTATAAGACATCCATTAAATAGGTCATTTTTCCTTCTACTGTAAGCAGAACTTGTCAAATATGCAAAGGCATATATAGGCAAAACTGAAGTCTGACAACTATTATTTCAGGTGATATAAAGTCTATGTTATAGACAATATAAAAAGAAAGCTAAAATAACTGAGCGTATGCATGAGCTTAGTCGTGTCCCAACTCTTTGCAACCCCATGGACTGTAACTCACCAGGCTTCTCTGTCCATGGGATTTCCCAGGTAAGAATACTGGAGTGCTTTGTCATGCCCTCCTCCAGGGGATTCCTGGCCCAGGGATGGAACCTTTGTCTCCTGCACTGCCAGGCCGAGTCTTTACCACTGAGCTACCAGTGATAACTATATTAAAGAGGATTTTTTTTTTAAAAGATTAGCATAAATATTGAGCTTTTAATATACTCTCTCTTTCCTCTATACTAGCAATAGAGTACAGAAAATTTAGGCACAAAAAACAATTCAACTTAAGCATTAAAAATTTTCACCTTTTCAAAACTTTTTGATGTAACAAAAAATATGGGCTCTAGGTTGAGACAGATCTTAAGACTAATATTTAACTTCTTTTGAGTGTTATCTCTTATTGGATAGGATTGTCAAGGATTAAGCTGTATTTCATACACATAAAGTGCAAATAAATCTGGTAAGTGTTTTCTAGTCCATTAACTATTCTGGAGAAAGTTCTTTCTGTAACAAATACCTTTTCTATTATGGAAAAAGTGATACATTTCATCCATTTATAATCAAAACTCTTCAAAAAAGTGGGCACAAAGGGAACATACCTCAGCATAATAAAGGCCATATATGACACATATGACAAAGCCACAGGTAACATCATACTCAACGGTGAAAAGCTGAAAACATTCTCCAAGACCAGGAATGGTGAAAAGCTGAAAACATTTCCTCTAAGACCAACTCTCACCACTTTTATTCAACACAGTTTTGGAAGTCTTAGCCACAGCAATTAGGGAAGGAAAAGAAACAAAAGAAGAACAAAAGAAGTCCAAACTGGAAAGGAAGAAATAAAACTGTCACTGTCTGCAGATGACAAGATACTCTTATGGTGGTGCAAAAGTAACTGCGGTTTTTGCATTGTTGAAATTTGCTATTTGATATTGGAATATAGTCTTAAATAAACATATTTGTTATATATCATTTTAATGCACATTTCTATGTTTTTTTGCTAATGACTTATTACTAGTTGCTGATTATATTATTTAAATAGACTATGGAAATGATGTTAGACAAAAAGCAAATTCAAGCAATTTTCTTTTTCAAGTTTAAAATGGGTTGCAAAGCACCAGAGACTACTCTCAACATCCACAACATATTTGGCCCAGGAACTGCTAATGAACACACAGTGGCTCAAGAAGTCTAGCCAAGGAGATGAGAGTCTTGAAGATGAGGAACGCAGTGGCCAGACATCAGAAGCTGACAATGACCAACTGAGAGCAATCATTGAAGCTGATTCTCTTACAACTACACGAGAAGCTGCCGAAGAACTCAATGTCGACTACTCTACGATCATTTGACATTTGAAGCAAATTGAAAAGATGCAAAAGCTCAATAAACAGGTGCCTCATAAGTTGACTGAACATTTAAAAAAAAAAATCATGCTTTGAAGCATCGTCTTCTCTTATTCTACACAATAATGAACCTTCTCGATCAGATTGTGACATGTGATGAAAAATAGATTTTCTACAACAACCAGCAACAAACAGCTCAGTGGCTGGACCAGGAAGCTCCAAAGCACTTCCCAAAGTGAAACTTGTACCAAAAAAAAGATCACGGTCCATGTTTGGTAGTCTGCTGCCCATCTGATCCACTACAGCTTTCTGAAGCCCGACAAAATCGATACATCTGAGAAGTATGCTCAACAAACTGATGAGATGCACGGAAAACTGCAATGCCTGCTGCTGGCATTAGTTAACAGAAAGGGTCCGGTGCTTCTCTACAACAATGCCTGACCTCATGTTGCACAATTAACAATTCAAAAGTTGAATGAATTAGGCTACAAAGTTTTGACTCATCTGCCAAATTCACCTGACCTCTTGCCAACCAAATATCACTTCTTCAAGCATCTCGACAACTTTTTGCAGGGAAAAAGCTTCCACAACCAGCAGGAGGAAGAAAATGCTTTCCAAGAGTTCATCAAATCCTGAAGCACTGATTTTTTTTTTTTCTTTCTTGAAACACAGAATTTTATTTAGCAACCATTTAAAGTAGAAAAACTCCTTGTCAAGAAAGACCAGGTGGAAAATGGTTTCCCAATAAAACAGAATTTTAGGACAACAAAAGTCTAAAAGGCCACGAAAGAGAAATAGCACCACTGTTATTTGAAAAATGGCTAGTTACTTGCATTTTTTGGCATTGTCATTCACTGAATCTGAGTTTTCCTCTGAATTCCACACAGACATGCACTACATATAACAGTTTTATCATAAAACACCTGCTTGTTACACACATTTCAAGAAAAGCTACCACCAGAAACAAAAATCAATATAAATACAGGGACTAAACAATCTCAGCAGTGGGTGACACAAATTTGTAGAATTCTGCCAAATAAAGGAACTGAGGCAGCTGTGAGCAAAGTAAATGAGGGAGTTAAGGAATAAAATGTTTTAAATATTAATAATTAATTCAGACGTGGTACTATATTTTCTGCAAAATAATGTTAACATTTGGTAACATGCTAGCATTCTTATCTCCAAAGAGATTAGTGCACTGGCAAAGTATTCTGATAAAAGCAGAGGGCTGTAGACAGCACGTACCAAAAACACCCAGTCTTACAGATCCCAAGAGAGCAGTGGCCTTCATTGATCACTCCCTTTGCCAGAGGTCCAGAAAGAACTTGCAGCATGATCAACTACCGCTGAACTTTCACTCTAAGCAGCAAATTTTAAGGAGCCAAAGAGGAGTCCCCAGTGGGCAAAGGGAGCAGAGAAGAGAAACATGTTAAATGTAAACTCAAAAGAGAGTAAAACGGGACACAACCCTCATTCAAATCCCAGAGATGCAGCCAAGTCCCCAAAAGTAGATGTTAGGTTTAAAAACTGGACACATCTCATTTCCCCTCAACCCCCTTCCAAAAAAAAAAAACAACACACAGAATTATCATGGATAACTGGAAAAATCACCAGAGAAATGCTCAATGAAAATCAAGCTCTTCGAATCAAACGCCTCAGGTCTGAAACACATCCTATGTTCATCCAGGCAACAAAGCCTCTTGCCAAAGCATGGATTTTTAAGCTACAAGAATAAAACTTATTGCTCACTGGCAAAAAAGAATTGACTGTAATGATTCCTATTTTGATTAATAAAGATGTGTTTGAGGCTTGCTGTAATGATTTCAAATTCACAGTCCAAAACTGCAATTATGTTTGCACCAACCTAATACACATAGAAAATCCTAAAGATGCTACTGGAAAATTATGAGAAGTCTTCAGTGAAAAACAAAATTTGTGGGATACAAAATTAACATGCAAATCTGCTACATTTCTATACACTAACAACAAAAGATTAGAAAGAGAAATTAAGGACAATCCCATTCACCACAGCATCAAATATAAAATACTTAAACCACTTAAGGAGGCAGAAGACCTGTACTCCAAAACTATAAGATGCTGACAAAAGAAATCAAAGATGGCACAAACAGATGGAAAGATATATCATGCTCTTGAAATGGAAAAATCAGATTTCTCACAATGACTATCCTACCCAAGCAATCTACAGATTCAATACAATCCCTATTAAATCGCCAATGGCAATTTTTGCAGAACTAGAACAAAAACACTTTAAATTTGCATGGAAACACAGAAGACTGTGACTAGGCAAAACAATCTTGAAAAATAAAAATGGAGCTGGAGGAATCAGTTACCCTGACTTCAGACTACTACAAAGCTACAGCAATCAAAACAGTATGGTACTGAAACAAAAACAGACATACAGACCAATGGATCGAGATAGAAATTCTAGAAATAAACCCATGCACGTATGGGTTTATTCATCCCAATTAATTATCAATTATCAATTGACAATTGATGTATCAATTAATGTACAACAAATGAGACAAGAATATACAGTTTAAAAAAAAAAAAAGGCACTCTCTTGAATAAATGGTGCTGGGAAAACTGGACAGCCACATGTAAAAGAATGAAATTAGAACTTTCTCTAACACTACACACAAAAATAAACTTAAAATAGATTACGTATCTAAATGTAAGACCAGATACTGTAAAACTGCTAGAGGAAAACACAGGTAGGACACTCTTTCACAAAAATTACAGCAGGATCTTTTTAGATTCACCTCCTAGAGTAATGAAAATAAAAACAAAAATAAACAAACATGACCTAATTAAACTTAAATGATTTTGCACAGTAAAAGGGAAGACATATACAAAATGAAAAAGACAACTCACAGAAGGGAAGGAAATATTTGCAAATGAAGTGACCGATAAGAGATTCATTTCCAAAATATACAAATAGCTCATAGCCCAATATAAGAAAAAAACAAAAACACCCAAAAGAAAAATGGGCATAAGATCTAAATAGATATTTCTCCAAGAAGACATACGGATGGCCAATAGGCACATAAGAAGATGTTCAATATTGCTATTTGAGAAATGCAAATCAAAACTACAAGGAAGTATCACCTCATACTGGTCAGAAGGGCCATCATCAAAGGTCTACAAATAATAAATGATGGAGAGGAAGTAAAGGAAAAAGAACCCTCCTACACTGCTTCTGGGAATGTAAACTGGTGCACCCACTGTAGAGTACAATATGGTAGTTCCTTAAAAAACTAACAATAGGATAAGCCCTGCGACAGAGGGCTTTGCACAAGAAACAAGTGCAAACAAACCCCACAATGCAGAGAGTGGGCAGGGGGAGCCAGAACAGGTTCCACACTAGCCCTGCAATGCAGCACAAGAGCCCCAGAAGCCGAGAGAAGTGCACACAAACCCCTCAATGCAAAGGGTGGACCAGGGAGCCAAGATAAGGGCACACAAGCCCCGTGAAGCAAAGGGCAAGCCAGGGGAGCCAAAACAGGTGCACACAAGCCCCGCAACACAGAGGGAGGGCCTTGGGAACCAAGACAAGGGCACACAAGCCCCATGACACAGAGGTTAGGCTCAGAGGGCTGAGGGAAGCCCACACAAGTCTCTGTGACGCAGAGGGCACAAGAAAAGATCCACGCAAGCCCCTACCTAGCAAGCTTTGGCAAGCAGTGCAGGGCAGGACAGGAGAATGATCCCACGGATAATCAGGGGGCTGGTGGCAGTGAAGATATCCTGAGTGCCTGCAGAAACAGACACGTCTAACACTTCCCTCATAGCTCAGTCGGTGAAGAATCTGCCTGCAGTGCAGGAGACCTGGGTTCTACCCCTGGGTCAGGAAACTCTTCTGGACAAGGAAATGGCAACCCACTCCAGTATCCTTGCCTGGAAAATCCCATAAACAGAGGAGCCTGGTGGGCTGCAGTCCATGGAGTCGCAAAGAGTCAGGCATGATTGAGCAACTAACACACACACAACACTGCCAAAGCCAGAAGGACTGCCCAAAGGCATACTGAACCCATAGACACTCCAAAACCTATTAATCTACACCGCACTGCCCTTCAGAGATGAGATCTGGTTCCATCAACCAGAATACAGGCACAAGCTCCCCTAACCAGGAAAACATCACAGGACACTAACCCAATCCCATCCACAGGGGTAGACGCCACAGCCAAAGAGCACTATGACCTTGAGAACCTTTATTTTTCTTATAAATCACAGTTTATTCCCCCTACATATTTCTACCTTCACATTAGCCTTCTGTGGTGCTATGGAGCTTTCCTCTTTACTTTTCTAGTCAAAAATAAATAAATAAATCATTTAAAGATTTTTTTTTTCTCTTTTTCACCCTCTTTTTTAATGAGTTTTTTCATTTTGTTTTTTATATATTTAACTGCTTTTCCTATAGTTCTTTACTGGCCATATCTATTTCTAAATATACATATAAATCTTCTCCACATATGTCTATTGATCTTTGCTTTTCTGTTTTTTCTGTTGCTCTTTTTTTAATTTCTTTTCCACCCCCTCCTTTTCTCTTTTGCTTCCCTTCTCTTTTTTTGTCTTTTTTCCTTCTCCCTGTTTTCCTTCACTCTTTCTTTTTTCACCAAGTAGGTTAAATTGCTGAGCTCTCTTTGTTATATTCCCCAGTTGGCCCTCTACTCATGCAGTTTTCCAGAGTGAGCATTACCTAGTTCTGCTTTTAATTGGTTGATATCACTTTTGACTTTCCTTGTTCACCAAGTCAATCTCCTGTACTCTTTTCTTTAGAACACTGGTTGTAACTGTATGTGTGGAAGTATGTGTATATGTCCCATTATCTCTGTAATTACCTGCTTGATCCACTTGATCTTCTCCAACTAGAACACAGGCACAGGTCACCCCCAACAAGAAATCAACACAAAACCCCAACCAACACTTCCCTCCAAGGGCAGAAAACAAAAGGAAGAAGTAATACAATCCTAAGGCCTAGGAAAAAGAGACCTCAGTGAAGCAAGTTAGAAAAATAAAATGACAAAAAGACAGAGAATACAGCACAAATGAAATAGCAAGGCAGAAACGCACAACACCAAATAAAGAAGAAATAAGCAATCTCCTTGAAAGAGAATTCAAAATAATGATAGCAAAGATGCTCTGAAGACTTGAAAATAGAATGGAGAAAACACAAGAAACATTTAACACAGTTAATACAATCACCCAGGACATAGAAGTAAAGAATAAGCAAATGGATGAATAACACAATTACTGAAATTAAAAATACCTTCTTCTAGAAGGAACCAATAGATTAACTGAGGCAGAGGAACAGATAAGTGAGCTGGAGGACAGAATGGTGCAAATAACTGCTGAAGTGCAAAATAAAGGGAAAGGCATGAAAAGAATTGAGGATATCATCAGAGACCTTTGGGACAATAGTAAACGCACCAATTTTCAAGTTATAGGGGTCACAGAAGAAAAAGAAATAAAAGAAGGCACTGAGAAAATTTTTGAAAAAATTATAGTACGCAGGTTAAGAAGTAACAGTTAAGTAGTATAACTTAAGTTATACTAAAGTTATATAAGTAGTAGTATAACTGCCTAACAGCATAGTATGCAGTTAAGAAGTAAAATCAGACACGGACCAATGGACTGGTTCCAAATTGGGAAAGGAGTACGTCATAGCTGTTAATTGTCACCTTGCTTAGCTTATTTAAACAGAAAGCAAAAGAGGAACTTAGGAGCCTCTTGATGAAAGTGAAAGAAGAGAGTGAAAAAGCTGACTTAAAATTAAACATTCAAAAAATGAAGATCATGTCATCTGGTCCCATCACTTCACAGTCCCATCATTTAATGGAAAATAAATGGGAAACAATGGAAACAGTGACAGACTTTCTTTTCTTGGGCTCCAAAATCACTACAGGTGGTGACTGCAGCCATGAAATTAAAAGATGCTTGCTCCTTGGAAGAAAAGCTATGACCAACCTAGACAGCATATTAAAAAGCAGACATTACTTTGCTGACAAAGGTCTGTCAAGTCAAAGCCATGGTTTTTACAGTGGTCATGTATGGATGTGAGAACATAAAGAAAGCTGAGCACCAAAGAACTGATGCTTTTGAACTGTGGTGCTGGAGACGACTCTTGAGAGTCCCTTGGACTATGAGGAGATCCAACCAGTCCATCCCAAAGGAGATCAGTCCTGGGTGTTCACTGGAAGGACTGATGCTGAAGCTGAAGCTCCATTACTTTCACCACCTGATGTGAAGAACTGACTCATTGGAAAAGATCCTGATGCTGGGCAAGATTGAAGGCAGGAGGAAAAGGGGACAACAGAGGATGAGATGGTTGGATGGCATCACTGACTCGATGGACATTAGTTTGAGCAGGCTCTGGGAGTTGGTAATGGACAGGGAAGCCTGGCACGCTGCAGTCCCAGGTTGAAAAGAGTCGGACACGACTGAGCGACTGAACTGAGAGCTGAAAACTTTCCCAATATAGTAAAGGAAATAGTCAATCAGTCCAAGAAATGCAGAGAGTCCCTTACAGGAGAAACACAGTGAGACATATATTAATCAAGCTAACTGAGATTAAGTACAAAGAAAGAATATTAAAAGCAGCAAGGGAAAAGTAACAAGTAACATGCAAGAGAAAATTCATACAATTAACAGCAGATCTTTCAACAGAAACTCTACAGGCCAGAAGGTAATGCAGAATGTATTTAAAATATTGAAAGAGAAAAAAATCTACCACCAAGATTACTATATCCCGCAAAGATCTCATTCAAAATTGACAGAGAAATCAAAAGCTTCACAGACAAGCAGAAGTTAAGAAAATTCAGCACCACCAAACCAGCCTTGCAACAAATACTAAAGGGACTTGCATAGCCAATAAACACAAGAGAATGGAAAGACCTACAAAACAAACCCAAAACAATCGAGAAAATGCCTATAGGAACATATGTATCACTAAATATATGTATCATACATATCATACATATGTATCATAATGTATCATACATTACCTTAAATGTAAATGGATTAAATGTACCACCCAAAAGATACAGACTGACTGAACGGAATTAAAAAAAAGATCCATATATATATGCTGCCTACAGATCATTTCAGACCTAGAGAAACATACAGACTGAAAGTCAAAGGATGGAGAAAGATATTCCATTCAAATAGAAACCAAAAGAAAGCCGGAGTGGCCATCCTTATTTCAGACAAAATAAGACTTTAAACTAAAGAATATTATCAGAGACAAAGAAGGACACTACAGAATGATCAAGGGATCAATCCAAGAAGAAGATATAACAATTGTAAATACTTATGCATCCAACATAGGAGCACCTCAATACATAAGGCAAACACTAACAGGCATAAGGGGAAATTGACAGTAACACGATAGTAGGGGACTTTAAAAACCCACTTACACCAACACACAGATCATCAAAACAGAGAATCAAGAAGGAAACACAAACCTGAAATGAAACATTAGACCAAATGAACCTCATTGATATCTTCAGGACTTTCCATCCAAATGCAGAATAATACACTTTTCAAGTACATGTGGAACATTCTCCAGGACATATCACATATTGGGCCACAAATCAAGCCTCAGTAAATTTAAGAAAATTGAAATTGTATCAAGTATGTTCTCTGACCACAAAGGTATAAGACTAGATATCAACTACAGGAAAAAAACTGCAAAAAACACAAACTCGTGGAGATTAAACAAGACATTAATAAATAATCAAGAGGTTACTGAAAATAAGAAAGGGAATCAAAAGATTACTAGAAACAAATGCACTGGAGAAGGCAATGGCAACCCACTCCAGTGTTCTTGCCTGGGGAATCCCAGGGATCGGGGAGCCTGGTGGGCTGCCAACTATGGGGTCGCACAGAGTCGGACATGACTGAAGTGACTTAGCAGCAGCAGCAGCAGCAGCAGAAACAAATGACAATGAAAACATGACAACCCAAAACCTATGGGATTCAGCAAAAGCAGTTCTAAGAGGGAAGTTTATAGCGATACAATCATACCTCAAGAAACAACAAAAGCACTGAATAGAGAACCTAATTTTACTTCTAAAGCAGCTGGAAAAAGAAAAACAAAAAACCCCCAAAGTCAACAGAAAGAAAGGGATCATAAAGATGTGAGCAGAAATAAATGAAAAGAAATGAAGGAAACAACAGCAAAGATCAATAAAACTAAGAGCTGGTTCTTTGAGAAGATAAACAAAACTGACAAACCACTAGCTAGACTCATCAAGCAAAAAAGGAAGAAAAATCAAATCAACAAAATTAGAAATGAAGAAGGAGAGGTTACAACAGATAACACTGAAATACAAAGAATCATAAGAGAATATTATGAGTAAGTATATGCTAATAAAATGGACAACCTAGAAGAAATGGACAGATTCTTAGGAAAGGTCAATCTCCCAGGACTGAACCAGGAAGAAATAGAAATGATAAACAACACAGTTACAAACACTGAAATCAAAACAGTGATCAAAAATCTCCCAAAAACCAGATGGCTTCACAGGGGAATTCTATCAAACATTTAGAGAAGAGCTAATACTGATTTTTCTAAAACTCTTTAAAACAACTGCAGAGGAAGGAACATTTCCAAACTCATTCAACAAGATCACAATCACCCTGATACCAAAACCAGGCAAAGACAACATGAAAAAAGAAAATTATAAGCCAATTATCACTGATGAACATAGAAGCAAAAATCCTCAACAAAATTCAAGGAAACAGAATTCAACAACACATTAAAAAACTCATATACTATGATCAAGTTGGGTTTATTCCAGGGATGCAGGATTCTTCATTATATGCAAATCAATCATGATACACTATATTAACAAACTCAAAGATAAAAACTATATGATCATCTTAATAGATGCAGAAAAAGCCTTCAACAAAATTCAGCATCCATTTATGATAAAAACGCTTCAAAAAATGGGCATAGAAGGAATCTACCTAAACATAGTAAAGGCCATATAAGAAAAGCCCACAGCAAACTATTCTCAATGGTGAAAAACTAAAAGCATTCTCTCTAAGATCAGGAACAAAACAAGGGTGTCCACTCCCACCACTATTATTCAACATCGTTTTGGAAGTCATAGCCATGGCAATCAGAGAAGAAAAGAAATAAAAGGAGTACAGACTGGAAAAGAAGAAGTAAAACACTCACTGTTTAGAGATGACATGATACTATACATATAAAACCCAAAAGAAACTGCTTAAAATCAGAAAATTACTAGAGCTAATCAGTGAATTCAGCAAAGTCATGGGATACAAGGTCAAAACACAGAAATTACTTGCATTCCTATACACTAACAATGAAAAATCAGAAAGAGAAATTAAGGAATCAATCCCTTTCACCATTGCAACAAAAAGAATAAAATATTTAGGAATAAACCTACGTAAGGACAAAACCTGTATATGGAAAATTATGACACTGATGAATAAATCAAAGACATCGTAACAGATGAAGAGATATTCCATGCTCTTCTGTAGGAAGAATCAATATTGTGAAAATGACTATACTACTAACTGCAATCTACAGATGCAATACGATCCCCGTCAAATTACCAATGGCATTTTTCACAGAACTAGAACAAAAAATTTCACAATTCATATGGAAACACAAAAGATCCCAAAGAGCCAAAGCAGTCTTGAGAAAGAAGAATGGAGCTGGAGCAAGCAACCTTCCCGACTTCAGATTACACGACAAAGCTATAGTCATCAAGACAGTATGGTAGGGCACAAAAACAGAAATACAGACCAATGGAACAAGATAGAGAAACCAGAGATTAACCCATGCACCTATGGGTACCTTCTTTTTCACAAAGGAGACAAGAATATACTATGGGGCAAAGATAGCCTCTTGAATACGTGGTGCTGGGAAAACTGGACAGCTACATGCAAACGAATGAAAAATTAGAAAACTACCTGATGCCATACACAAAGATAAACTCAAAATGGCTTAAAGACCTAAATGTAAGACCAGAAACTGTAAAACTCTTAGAGGAAAACATAAGTAAAACACTCGATGACATAAATCAAAGCAAGATCTTCTATGACCATTGCCTAGTGAAGTGCAGTGCAAGTCACTCAGTTGTGTCCAGCTCTTTGCAACCCCGTGGCCTATACAGTCCATGGAATTCTCCAGGCCAGAATACTGGAGTGTGTAGCCTTTCCCTTCTCCAGGGGAGCTTCCCAACACAGGGATTAAACCCAGGTCTCCTGCATTGCAGGTGGATTCTTTACCAGCTGAGGCACAAGGGAAGCCCCACCTCCTAGAGTAATGGAAATAAAAACAAAAATAAACAAGTAGGACCTAATTAAACTTAAAAGCTTTTGCATAGCAAAGAAAACTATAAGCAGGGTGAAGAGACAACCCTCAGAATGGGAGAAAATAATAGCAAAGGGAAAAACTCACAAAGAATTAATTTCCAAAATATACAAGCAGCTCATACAATTCAATACCAGAAAAACAAACAACCCAATCAAAAAGTGGGAAAGGGACTTGAAGAGATATTTCTCCAAAGAGGACATACAGATGGCTAACAAGCACATGAAAAGATGTTCAACATCACTCATTATTAGAGATGTGCAAATCAAAACTACAATGAGATACCACCTAAGACCAGTCAGAATGGCCATCATCAAAAAGTCTACAAACAATAAATGCTGGAGAGGGTGTGGAGAAAAGGGAACACTCCTGCATTGCTGGTGGGAATGTAAACTGATAACAGCCACTATGGAAGACGATATGGAGATTCCTTAAAAAGCTAGGAATAAAACTACCATATGACCCAGCAATCCCACTCCTAGGCATACAACCTGAGGAAACCAAAACTGAAAAAGACACATGTAACCCAATGTTCACTGCAGCACTATTTACAGTAGCTAGAACATGGAAGCAACCTAGATGTCCATCGACAGATGAATGGATAAAGGTGTGGTACATACACAATGGAATACTACTCAGCCATAAAAAGGAACACATTTGAGTCACTTCTAATGAGGTATACGAACCTAGAGCCTATCATACAGAGTGCAGTTAAGTCAGGAAGAGAAATATAAATATCGTACACTGACACATACATTTGGAATCTAAAAAGATGGCACTGATTAATTTATTTTCAGGGCAGCAATGGAGAAACAGACACAGAGAACAGACCTATGGACATGGGGGGACAGGAGGAGGGAGAAGGGGAGATGTATGGAGAGAGTTAAATGGAAATTTAAAATACCATATGTAAAATAGACAGCCAATGGGAATTTGCTGTATGACTCAGGGAACTCAAACAGGGGCTCTGTGACAGGCTAGGATGTGAAAGGTGGGATGCAGAGGGAGATAGGAGGGAGGTTCAGGAGGGAGGGGACCTATGGCTGATTCTTGTTGATATATGACAAAAAAAAAAAACACAAAATTCTGTAAAGTAAATTTCCTTCGATTAAAAAATTAAAAAAAAAAAACAACCTAACAATAGCATTACCATATGATCTGCAAACTCACTCCTGGGCATGGATCTGGAGAAAACCATAATTCAAAAAGATATATGCACCTCAATGTTCATTGCAGCACTACTTACTATAGCCAAGACGTGGAAGTAAACTAAATGTCCATCCATAGATGACTGGATAAAGAAGGTGTGGTAATTATATACATACATACATACATACACAACACACACACACAATGGAGTAATACTCATCCATAAAAAAGAATGAAACTAGGCCATTTGCAACAACATGGATGGATTTAGAGATTAGCATACTTAGTGAAACTCAGCAGTGGCCACAGGACAGGAAAAGGTCAGTTTTCATTCCAATCCCAAAGAAAGGCAATGCCAAAGAATGCTCAAACTACCATACAATTGCACTCATCTCACACGCTAGTAAAGTAATGCTCAAAATTCTCCAAGCCAGGCTTCAGCAATATGCAAACTGTGAACTTCCTGATGTTCAAGCTGGTTTTAGAAAAGGCAGAGGAACCAGAGATCAAATTGCCAACATCCGCTGGATCATCGAAAAAGCAAGAGAGTTCCAGAAAAACATCTATTTCTGCTTTCTTGACTATGCCAAAGCCTTTGACTGTGTGGATCACAATAAACTGTGGAAAATTCTGAAAGAGATGGGAATACCAGACCACCTGACCTGCCTCTTGAGAAATCTGTATGCAGGTCAGGAAGCAACAGTTAGAACTGGACATGGAACAACAAATTGGTTCCAAATACGAAAAGGAGTACGTCAAGGCTGTATATTGTCACCCTGTTTATTTAACTTCTATGCAGAGTACATCATGAGAAACGCTTGACTGGAAGAAACATAAGCTGGAATCAAGATTGCCGGGAGAAATATCAATAACCTCAGATATGCAGATGACACCACCCTTATGGCAGAAAGGGAAGAGGAACTAAAAAGCCTCTTGATGAAAGTGAAAAGAGGAGAGTGAAAAAGTTGGCTTAAAGCTCAACATTCAGAAAACAAAGATCATGGCATCCGGTCCCATCACTTCATGGAAAATAGATGGGGAAACAGTGGAAACAGTGTCAGACTTTATTTTTCTGGGCTCCAAAATCACTGCAGAGGGTGACTGCAGCCATGAAATTAAAAGACGCTTACTCCTTGGAAGGAAAGTTATGACCAACCTAGATAGCATATTCAAAAGCAGAGACATTACTTTGCCAACAAAGGTTCATCTAGTCAAGGCTATGGTTTTTCCTGTGGTTATGTATGGATGTGAGAGTTGGACTGTGAAGGCGGCTGAGTGCCGAAGAATTGATGCTTTTGAAGTGTGGTGTTGGAGAAGACTCTTGAGAGTCCCTTGGACTGCAAGGAGTTCCAACCAGTCCATTCTGAAGGAGATCAGCCCTGGGATTTCTTTGGAAGGACTGATGCTGAAGCTGAAACTCCAGTACTTTGCCCACGTCATGCAAAGAGTTGACTCACTGGAAAAGACTCTGATGCTGGGAGGGATTTGGGGCAAGAGGAGAAGGGGACAACAGAGAATAAGATGGCAGGATGGCATCACCGACTCGATGGACGTGAGTCTCAGGGAACTCCGGGAGTTGGTAATGGACAGGGAGGCCTGGCGTGTTGCGATTCATGGGGTCGCAGAGAGTTGGACATGACTGAGCGACTGATCTGATCTGATACTTAGTGATGTAAGCCAGACAGAGAAAAACAAATATCATATGATATCCCTTATTGTGGATATCAGAAAAAATAAAAAGATACAAATAGGGGATGGAGGTAAATTAGGAATTTGTGATTAACATATACACACTACTATAAATGAAACAGACAACTAATAAAGACCTTCTATACTGCACAAGGAAGTATGCTGAGTATCTTATAATAACCTGTAAGAGAAAAGAACTTCAATGTGTGTGTGTGTGTGTGTGTGTGTGTGTGTGTGTGTAACTGATTCAGTTTGCCATACACCTAAAACTAACACAACATTGTAAGTCAACTATACTTCAATTTTAAAAAGTGATACAAAAAAGCACAAGTTGATCTTTTCTTCATGATACTGTCACCATTATAAACCTCAATTACTATACAGAGAGATGACTAAAGAGAGTGGTTATATTTCAGGTTTCACTTGGACAATCCGAGTTTATGCTTACTTTCATGACATCCTCTCCCATTTTCATGTGTCCCAGTTTGTATAATAAATGATATACTGTCCCAAAATAAAAAGTTTTTTGAGATTATTAGTTGATTATTCTCTGTGCTTCCAATAGCATCCTGTGGATGTATGTATATTTATGTTAGTCTACAGACATTACCAGATGGATCTTTTTTAATGATGGAAATTATTTATTAGCAATCTTTGTAAGTTCAGAGCCTAATACAGTGTCTGACATTCAATAATTTTTAGATAAATGAGTAAATAATTGAACAGAGTAGTATTAATTTTTATCTGCAAGAACTAGCCCCACTAGCTGATTTCTTATCCAAATTTATATTTTAATAAGCTTCAAGAATATATGATGCTGTCTTATTTGTGTTCTGTTAACTACCTGGTTTACTAAGGATTTGCCTTTTACTTCTCCCTTTACATATGCTATAATCTTAGAAGCTACCCCAAAATCAAGTGACCTGGAGCTGAAGTACAATGTAAAATAGAGAGTCTAGAAAACAGCTTGCAGGCTTTCGAGTCTTTGTATAGATTTAATGCCTACTTCCTAAAGCTAAATAGGAATATTATAAAAAGAAAAGTGGTAGGTTAATATTCACAGTTACATTTAATATAAACACTTACCCACAGAAAGCAACTGATTGTTGGAAATGCTAACGCTTATCTCTTCACCCTCTTCCATATTTTTGTCTGAATTTCTTTGTAACTTGTCTTGGACAGTATGTGATATATTTATATTTTTATCTTTAGATTGCCTCACATCAACTTCTTCTTCAGGTACATTGGCCTTAGATTTTGTTCTCTGGTTTTGTTTTATAGTCCTTTTGCCTCCAGATGATTTTTTTGCATTCTCAGAATATATTTCATATTTTGTAGATTTACAATTATTTTCTACATCATCTGACAAAGCACAACTCCCACCCAGTATTTTTTGTTCAGAGGGCTGAGATTTCTCTATTGGGTGAGCTTTGCCAGGATGCTTGTTACTTGTCAAAGCCACAGATGGTACACTGTCATGTTTTTCTCTTGACTTCTTCCTCTGAAGGACAGTGCTCTCAGCAGGGGATGCTGTGTGCTGCTTCAGAGGCCCAGTCTTTCTTGGTATAGTAATCCAAGGTTGACTGACAAAACTTTTATCTGATTCATCAATTATAAATTCATCTTCCAATAACTTCATATTATTTGCAGGAGATAAATGAGGTGGAACAGTTGCTATATGCCTAACAACAGAACTAAAACAGAATGTTACAATAAATAATAGCTCAAAAATATAAAGCTTATATCTTTGCTTTAAAGAGCAGTTGACATGTCTCTTCAATTTTTCCTTATACTTTTAAAATCTTTCCCTCCTTTTACATTTCTGTAATATCTGATCATACTCATTTATAACATTGATGGGATCACAAAAATTTAAAGCTGGAAGCATCTCTATAGACTTCATCAACTAATTTCTAGTTCCCCATTCATTAGAAATATTAAACAGATGAAACCCAGAGATGTATAAATACTGCCCAGCTATACTCATTTACAGTATAAAAATGCATGCCATTATTATAATGTTAAATTGAATTTTGTTTTTATAGATGTCTCATGAGCATGAATTTCTTAACATCCAAAACAAGATTATTTCTGAGACACCTTCTAGTTTAACAATTTAAGAAACAGTACTAAATTATAGACTAAATTATATTACATAAAAATTCATTCCAAGTTTGAAACTTCACACACATTTTCGTACGTGTTTAATCTGATGGAATAATTTTGCATTTCCTTCCTCTTTATGACAACAGCCTTGAGCAAACCATATCCTAGAGTGAAATATGCAAAAAAAAAAAAAAGGGCAAACATCCAAATTCCGAAGGCAGTGCATGTACTCCTTTTTCTGCCTTTTTCACTTGAGTAAGGATGCTTAACTATTTTCATACACAGTAGAAGAAAAGCTAGGATGGCAAAACGATTATCATGTCTATATTTTTTCCCTTTATAAAAAGATTATGAGATAAAAATGCCTTCTATACTTCTCTAATCTCAAACACTTCATAAATCTTTCAATATAAAAAACATATACATATATATGCTAAGAAATAGATCTTCTAATAGGCAGTCTTATTAGTTTATATAATTAGAAAAATCTAGAAAATCTAATAAAAAAAGTATGAATAGGAGACTATATAATATATAACTAGAAGATCATATATAAACAAATATTATTTTTCAGCACTTAATTAGCCAATCTGATAGAAATATGTTTAATTTGCTTTATTGTGTATTATCTGTAGGGCTTCCCAGGTGGTTCAGTGGTAAAGACTCTGCCTGCCAATGCAGGAGAGGGTACGATCCCCTGGAGAAGAAAATGGCAATCCACTCCAGCATTCTTGCCAGGGAAATTATGTGGACAAAGGAGTCCGGTGGGCTATAGTTTTTGGGGTCGCAAAAGAGTGGACACAACTTAGGGACTAAAGAACAACAAATATTACCTGCAATATCTATTAATTCCAACATTAAAGAAGTAATCCTAGGACTTCTTGGAGGTCCAGTGGTTAGAACTCTACACTCCCTCTGCAGGGGACATAGGTTCAATCCCTGGACAGGGAACTAGGATCCCACATGCCAGGCAGCCAGAAAAACAAAAAATAATGCTATGTATTTAAAAATAAAAGTTTTCCCAAACCAGCTAATAAGAACTCTCTATATCCCTCCTTTATTCTATTTCAAGAGACTTTCATAACTTTAAGGTTATTCAAACCAAAGATATCCTTTGAAAAGCACCTTCACACTTACTACAGATCAAATGTTTATATCCCTCTGAAATTAATAAATTAAAACCTAATCCCCAATATGATGGTATTTTAGGGTGGGGTCTTTAGGTAGTGATTAGGTAATTAGGGTGCAATGGCTCATTAATGGAATTAGCACCTTTATAAGAGAAACCCCAGAAAACTCCCTCACTCCCTTCTACCTTTTGAGGTTATAGCAGTAAGATAGCCATCATGAACCAGGAAGCAGGTCTCACCAGACACTGAAACTACTTGATCCTTGATCTTGGACTTCTCAGCCTCTAGCATTGTGAAATAAATTTCTGTTGCTTATAAGCCATCCAGACTATGCTGGTCTATTTAGCAGCCCAAATTAAAGATACAATTTTAATTAAATATTAAAATTCATAATACAGAAAGATGACTTCCGGCTCAGTGGAAAAATGCCATCTGAGTTGGATCTTGAAGAATGGATATGACTTGCCCATGAGGACATGTAATAAAGAATCAGAAGGAAAAGCATAAGCAAAACAAAGAAGCAAGAAAACATGAGGAATAGTGAACAGTTACATCTGATTATAGCAATTAAACAAACTATAAGTAGTTTATCAAAAAACTGACACATTAAAAAATAATTACTCTTTTGGACACAGATATAATTAGTCCATAAATGTAACATATTTGTATCAGATAGCAGAGACAATATGCATACAGGGGTAAAAATGCCATATGTACCTATGTGTACACACACACACACATCATACAGAAAGAGAAAGAGAGATGGGAGAGAAGGATCAAGAGTATGGAGGTAGAAGGAGGAAGGAGTCAACTATGGAACAGAGACTGAACCAAAGAGGAATTTCATTCATTCAGTGTTTTTATAAAACTTTCCTAATAGATTTGCGAGCACTCTGACAAATGTCATAGAAAATACAAAAGAAACTAAACTCTCAGAAAGATGGGCTTATGTCTTAATCTACTAAGAAAGACATACATAAAATAGTTAAACTGTAATACAAGGTTAAGAAATTATACACTGGAGTGAAACTTTTAGAAGAAAATATAAATTGGCATATGACAAGGGGAAAGGGTGTGCCAAAGCCAGGACAACTGCAAATACATATGACAGAAACAATTCACTAGTGAGAGTGAAGACCTTAAATATCAGCTATAAAGTGAAAGCGATAGTCACTCAATTGTGTCCGACTCCCTGTGACTCCATGGACTGTAGCCTGCCAGGTTCTTCTGTCCATGGAATTCTCCAGGGAACAATACTGGAGTGGGCTGCCATTCCCTTCTCCAGGGGATCTTCCAGACTCAGTGATTGAAGCCAAGTTCCTGCACTACAAGCAAATCCTTTACTGTCTGAGCCACTGGGAAAGCCCCAAATACCAGCTGACAATTCTGAAACTTATTCTGTAGACCACTGGTTCTCAACCCTAGCTGCTGTCAATATCAGTTAACTCTATGTGCAGCCAGTTAAAAATCACTGAATGGACACTGTGGAACTACTGAAGGTTTTTAAGTAGGCAAGAACCGATTAAAACTTATTTTAGGACTACCATTTTACTAACATAATCAAAAGAAATAGAAAAAAATATTTAAAACACTTAACAATGACACGTAGGCACCTTGACAATTTTACTTCTAAATATTTCCTTTATTTTTTGATATCATACATACTAGAAAGTGTTGATGAACAGAAGTAATAAAAGCTGAAGAAACTTATTTTCTTTTACATTTAATTTAGAACCCATTAAATGATGGCTTTGGGGTTAGTTTACTGGTAAGAAATTCACTCTCTTTATGGGTTAAACATAATTTCAATTAAAAATTATGTCAATTAAGATTAACTTCTGGTTAAATGTCATTAAGAATCCTTAAGTACTATTCAAAGAATATAAAAGAAAAATGTGGATCATTTCTTAATAACTTACCTGGATTCACTTTTTCTTTTTACAGTTTCTAAAAACAACGTTGAAAAACTCTTCCTAGCTTGTGGTTGATTTTCATATTCTGAGTCTTGTATTCTTTTTTGAGATGTTCCTGACTGTTTCCTTTCTTGTAGTCCTTCTGATACTTTATCCTCTATTTCTGATACTTCATTCATTATTTCTACTTTCTTTAAAACATCTTTATCTTCAAAGCTTAACCTAAAAGGTTAGAAGGAGGACAAGCTGAATATTTCCACCATTTGCTGAGTTATAAGTTTTCTTAAACTTCCCTACAGTGATAATACAACCACTTAAAAAATTTTCCAGTGGGCCTTTATTTAAACTTTATAAATGTTGATGTGTTTCTCTCACACAAATTATACAAGACAAATTGTTCAGAAAAATTAAATTTTGTACTTGCTGATAGAAAAAAAAAATAAAAGAGAAAAGGAATGGTTAAATCCTATAACAAGGCAAATTGTAGCTTAAAATACTAGTTCTCAAACATTTCATATGAACCTGAATCCTCTGGGGCATCTTATTAAAATGTAGATTTTGATTCAATAGGTCTAGCATAGAGTTTGAGATTATGCATTTCTAACAGGCTTCCAGATCATATCATTTCTCTTGATCCTGAGCTGCAGATCACACTTTGGACTGCAAAATCCTGGAGTGTAGTTAACTCCTCAGCTCCAAGAATCAAACAGGAAAGACCCTATACGGATATTATACTTATGGCAAAGGTTCTTCAATAGCAAAGGACCTTGAACAATCAATTTTGCTTCTTAAAGGCCAAAGGGAAAGAAAGCCCCAGGAAATGGATGTGGGTTTACCACAATTATCTTCAACAACACTTCCTGTTTGCTCTCCCTCAAAGTGACCTGATACATACCTACGCTGGTAATTAAAAATAACATATGGAAAATACAAATTATTTATCTTAGAAAGCTACAGAAAATTATGAGAAAAAATAGCCTGTGATAAACCATAATGAAAAAGAATATTAAAAAGAATGTGTGTGTATATATACATATATATACATAACTGAGTCAATTTGCTATACAGCAGTAATTAATACATTTTAATTCAACTATATGACACTCAAAAATATTTTTAAAAAGTATCTGAATATAACAAAATATTTACATATGTCAAATTTGAATATATGAGTGCCTATTGTGTTATCTTCTATAGGTCTTTAGAATTTTTTTTTTAGATCTTAAAGAAAAAAGAAAAAAAATATGCTTTTCCATAGACCATAGAAAAGTTTACCCCCAAACTTTTCAGAAGTATACTTTAAGGCCTTCCATAATAAATATAAATTGAATATATACCCAACGTATGTCTACTTTTCTCATAACATGTAAATATTCAATGCTTACTGTAAAATACATAAAAGACTAAATTACCCATCTTTTAACATAAAAAATGAAATTGTTACAGAAAGATTAATATTTCATAAATAAAACTTCACCTTTTTCTGGTTTTATGAGAAATCTGTGTACTTGAAGACAGCATATTTACTGAATTTTCAGAAGTGTAGGTCTCTCTCTTTTGGGCAACAGATGAACTACCCTTTTGCAATGAAGATGCTTTTATATCCAGGTCAGAAGGTGAGCCAATAGATAAGTAACACTCCTCATCAGCTTCATTGTGATTATCTTTTAGTTTTTTACTTGACATTTTTCTCAAGTCAGATGTATTTTTAGAATGAACATCAGTTGCTAAAATTTTCTGATGAACCTCATGGTCCTGAACTGCAAAAAAAATTGTATGAAGATGTTAAAAACTCTTTAAATAATATTAGAACAAAATGCGCTTTCTGAAGTTCAGCAACAATTTAATTAGACAGTTTTCAGAAGACTCACAAATCTTCAGGTTTATAATCAAAGATCTAGGAATAAAATATGAAAGTACTTTAAAAATTCTAAGTTATGAAATTAATAAACTGAAAGATGTATTTGGTCCATGCTCCACAGTTCTGAAATGAGTAAAAGCTTCAAACATAGAAAATTCACAGTTCTATTGATACATTAAATTTATTCAAGATTTGAATACCGTCAAACTCATAGAAGGAGAGATTAGAAAAGTGGATGCCAGGGACTGGGAGGAGGGAGAGATTTAGAGTTCTTGATTAACAGATGCAAAGTTTCAGTTGTACAAGATATATAAATTAGATATCTAGTGTACAACATTGTGTCTATAGGTAACAATACTCTACTGTACACTTAAAAATCGGTTGAGAGAGATCGCACTTAAAACATTTTTACCACAACAAAATAAAAAATGTTTGAGATTTAAATAAATCTATACATAGCCTCTTGATGAAAGTGAAAGTGGAGAGTGAAAAAGTTGGCTCAAAGCTCAACATTCAGAAAACGAAGATCATGGCATCCAGTCCCATCACTTCATGGGAAATAGACGGGCAAACAGTGGAAACAGTGTCAGACTTGATTTTTCTGGGCTCCAAAATCACTGCAGAGGGTGACTGCAGCCATGAAATTAAAAGACGCTTACTCCTTGGAAGGAAAGTTATGACCAACCTAGATAGCATATTCAAAAGCAGAGACATTACTTTGCCAACAAAGGTTCATCTAGTCAAGGCTATGGTTTTTCCTGTGGTCATGTACGGATGTGAGAGTTGGACTGTGAAGAAGGCTGAGCGCCGAAGAATTGATGCTTTTGAACTGTGGTGTTGGAAAAGACTCTTGAGAGTCCCTTGGACTGCAAGGAGATCCAACCAGTCCATTCTGAAGATCAGCCCTGGGATTTCTTTGAAAGGACTGATGCTGAAGCTGAAACTCCAGTACTTTGGCCACCTCATGCCAAGAGTTGACTCATTGGAAAAGACTCTGATGCTGGAAGGGATTGGGGGCAAGAGGAGAAGGGGACGACAGAGGATGAGATGTCTGGATGGCATCACTGACTCAATGGACGTGAGTCTGAGTGAACTCTGGGAGTTAGTGATGGACAGGGAGGCCTGGCGTGCTGCGACTCATGGGGTCGCAAAGAGTCAGACACAACTGAGTGACTGATCTGATCTGATACACAGCTAAGAGCTTCCCAGGTGACTCAGTGGTAATGAATTTGCCTGCCCGGCAAGAGACCTGGGTTTGATCCCTGGGTCAGGATGACGCCCTGGAGAAGGAAATGGCAGCCAACTCCAGTATTCTTGCCTAGGAAACCCCATGGATACAGGAGCCTGGTGAATGGAGCTGGAAAAGAGTCAGACACTACTTAGTGACTAAACAACATACATAGCTAAAATAAATAATAGGTAATCCTAGAGAAATTATGAGATTCAATCTTTAGGTTAAAAGTTGAGTAAACTAGGGCAGCTAGAGGAGCACACTTTTGCACATATGCATACATATGTACCTATGGAACAGATATAGATAGATATATAATATGCATGTCTATATAGAGAGAATATTAATAAATATATATGCATGTATGTATTTAAGAGATGACACTTTGGATTTCAAAATCTAAGAATGTATAAATTTTTAAAAATAAATAAAAAAAACAATTTAAGAATGTACTTAACCAGTGGGAGATGTTATCTCATTATAGCTTTGATTTGCTATAATAATAATAATAATAATAATAATCTCTCAGAATGAGCGATGTTAAGCATCTTTTCATGTGTTTATTAGCCATCTACATGTCTTTTTGGAGAAATGTCTGTTTAGGTCTTTTTCCCACTTTTTGATTGGATTGTTTGTTTTTCTGGTATTGACTTATATGAGTTATTGTATATTTTGGAAATTAATCCTTTGTCAGTTGTTTCATTTGCTATTATTTTCTCCCATTCTGAGGTTGTATTTCACCTTGTTTATAGTTTCCTTTGCTGTGCAAAGCTTTTAAGTTTAATTAGGTCCCACTTGTTTTTGTTTTTATTTCCTTTACTCTAGGAAGTGGATCATAGAGGATCTTGCTTTATGCCATGGAGTGTTCTCCCTATGTTTTCCTCTAAGTTTTATAGTTTCCTGTCTTATATTTAGGTCCTTAATACATTTTGAGTTTATCTTTGTGTATGGCATCAGGTATGTTTGACTCTTTTGCAACCCCATGGTCTATATACAGTCCATGGAATTCTCCAGGCCAGAATACTGTAGTGGATAGCCTTTCCCTTCTCCAGGGGATGTTCCCAACCCAGGAATCAAACCCAGGTCTCCTGCATTGCAGGCAATTCTTTACCAGCTGAGCCACAAGGGAAGCCCACATGGTGCTAGGAAGTGTTCTAACTTCATTCTTTTACATGTAGCTGTCCAGTTTTCCCAGCACCACTTATTCAAGAGGCTATCTTTGCCCCATTGTTTAGTCTTGCCTTCTCTGTCAAAAAGAAGGTACCCATAGGTGCGTGGGTTTATTTCTGGGCTTTCTATCTTATTCCATTGGTCTATATTTCTCTTTTTGTGCCAGTATCATACTGTCTTGATGACTGTAGCTTTGTAGTATAATCTGAAGTCAGGAAGGTTGCCTCCTCCAGCTCCATTCTTTTTCTCAAACTGCATTGGCTATTCAGGGTCTTTTGTGTTTCTATATGAATTGTAAAATTTTTTGTTCTAGTTCTGTGAAAAATGCCACTGGTAATTTGATAGGTATCACACTCAATCTGTAGACTGCATTTGGTAACATAGTCATTTTCACAATATTAATTCTTCCAACCCAGGAACATGGAGTATCTGTTTATGTCATCTGATTTCTTTACCTGTATCTTAAAATTTTCTGTAAACAGTTCTTTTGTCTCCATGCTGCTACTAAGTTGCTTCTGTCGTGTCCGACTCTGTGCGACCCCATAGACGGCAGCCCACCAGGCTTCCCCGTCCCTGGGATTCTCCAGGCAAGAACACTGGAGTGGGTTGCCATTTCCTTCTCCAATGCATGAAAGTGAAAAGTGAAGTCGCTCAGTCGTGTCCGACCCTCAACGACCCCATGGACTGCAGCCTTCTAGGCTCCTCCATCCATGGGATTTTCCAGGCAAGAGTACTGGAGTGGGGTGCCACTGCCTTCTCCATTGGGTAGGTTTATTCCTAGATATTTTATTCTTTTTGTTGCAATGGTGAAAGGGATTTATTCCTTTATTTCTGAGATTATTCATTATTAGTATACAGGAATGCAAGTGATTTCTGTGTATTGATTTTGTATCCCACAATTTTTCTGAATTCACTGATTAGCTCTAGTAATTTTCTGACAGTATTTTTAGGGTTTTCTGTGTATAGATTCATGTTGTCTGCAAACAGTAGGAGCTTTACTTCTTTTCAGATCTGGAATCCTTTTATTTCTTTTTCTTCTGATTGCCGTACCTATGACTTCCAAAACTATGTTGAAAAACAGTGGTGAGAGTGGACACCCTTGTCTTGTTCCTGATCATAGAAGGAATGCTTTCAGTTTCTCACCATTGATAATAATGTTAGCTGTGGGCTTATCATATACAGCCTTTACTGTGTTGAGGTATTCAGATGCAGAGTTCCAAAGAATAGCAAGGAGAGATAAGAAAGCCTGCCTCAGTGATCAATGCAAAGAAATAGAAGAAAACAACAGAATGGAAAAGACTAGAGATCTCTTCGAGAAATTTAGAGATATCAAGGGAACATTTCATGCAAAGATGGGCTCGATAAAGGACAGAAATGGTATGGACATAGCAGAAGCAGAAGATATTAAAAAGAGGTGGCAAGAATACACAGAAGAACTGTACAAAAAAGAGCTTCACAACCAAGATAATCACAATGGTATGATCACTCACCTAGAGCCAGACATTCTGGAATGTTAAGTCAAGTGGGCCTTAGGAAGCATCACTACAAACAAAGCTAGTGGAGGTGATGGAATTCCAGTTGAGCTATTTCAAATCCTGAAAGATGATGCTGTGAAAGTGCTGCACTCAATAAGCCAGCAAACTGGAAAACTCGGCAGTGGCCACAGGACTGGAAAAGGTCAGTTTTCATTCCAATCCCAAAGAAAGGCAATGCCAAAGAACGCTCAAACTACCACACAATTGCACTCATCTCACACGCTAGTAAAGTAATGCTCAAAATTCTGCAAGCCAGGCTTCAGCAATACGTGAACTGTGAACTTCCAGATGTTCAAGCTGGTTTTAGAAAAGGCAGAGGAACCAGAGTTCAAATTGCCAACATCCACTGGATCATGGAAAAAGCAAGAGAGTTCCAGAACAACATCTATTTCTGCTTTATTGACTATGCCAAAGCCTTTGACTGTGTGGATCACAATAAACTGTGGAAAATTCTGAAAGAGAGGGGAATACCAGACCACCTGACCTGCCTCTTGAGAAACCTATATGCAGGTCAGGAAGCAACAGTTAGAACTGGACATGGAACAACAAACTGGTTCCAAATTAGGAAAGGAGTACGTCAAGGCTGTATATTGTCACTCTGCTTAATTAACTTCTATGCAGAGTACATAATGAGAAACGCTGGGCTGGAAGAAGCATAAGCTGGAATCAAGATTGCCAGGAGAAATATCAATAACCTCAAATATGCAGAATATATCACCCTTATGGCAGAAAGTGAAGAGGAACTAAAAAGCCTCTTGATGAAGGTGAAAGAGGAGAGTGAAAAAATTGGCTTAAAGCTCAACATTCAGAAAACGAAGATCATGGCATCTGGTCCCATCACTTTATGGCAAACAGATGAGGAAACAGTGGAAACAGTGTCAGACTTTATTTTTGAGGGCTCCAAAATCACTGCAGAGGGTGACTGCAGCCATGAATTTAAAAGACACTTAGCCCTTGGAAGGAAAGTTATGACCAACCTAGATAGCATATTCAAAAGCAGAGACATTACTTTGCCAACAAAGGTCCGTACAGTCAAGTCTATGGTTTTTCCAGTGGTCAAGTATGGATGTGAGAGTTGGACTGTGAAGAAAGCTAAGCGCCAAAGAATTGATGCTTTTGAACTGTGGTGTTGGAAAAGACTCTTGAGAGTCCCTTGGACTGCAAGGAGATCCAACCAGTCCATTCTGAAGGAGATCAGCCCTGGGATTTCTTTGGAAGGACTGATGCTAAAGCTGAAACTCCAGTTCTTTGGCCACCTCATGAGAAGAGTTGATTCAGTGGAAAAGACTCTGATGCTGGGAGGGATTGGGAGCAGGAAGATAAGGGGACGACAGAGGATGAGATGGCTGGATGGCATCACTGACTCGATGGACGTGAGTCTCAGTGAACTCCGGGAGTTGGTGATGGACAGGGAGGCCTGGCGTGCTGCGATTCATGGGGTCGCAAAGAGTCAGACACAACTGAGCGACTGATCTGATATGATCTGATCTGAATCATAAATGGGTGATGAATTATGTCGTAGGCTTTTTCTGCATCTACTGAGAGAATCATGTGTTTTTTTCTTTCAATTTGTTAGTACGGTGTATCACATTGATTGATTTGCATATAATGAAGAATCCTTGCATCCCTGGAATAAACCCAACTTAATCATTGTATATGAGCTTTTTAATGTGTTGTTGAATTCTATTTGCTAGAATTTTGTTGAGGATTCTTGCATCTATGTTCATCAGTGATACTAGCTTGAAGGACATAAAAGATATATGTTGTATATAGAAAAGCTAAATGATACAAAAATAAGACTTTTCACAAAATGCCCATACAAATCAATCCAACCTCAGTGAAAACCATAATAAAATTTTACTGGAAACAATAAATAAAGTTCATAGAAAGTAAAAACTTCTAAGAGTGGCAGAATAGTGACTATAAACACCTTTATATCACCATATTGCTATAAAAATACTATTAAACAGTATTGTGTTGACATTAAGAATAAACAAGTGGACCAAAATTCAAAAGTACACTGAGGGACCTCCCTGGTGGTATAGTGGATAAGAATCCATCTGCCAATGTAGGAGACACATCCACATGCCGTGGAGCAATTACGCCAGTGCACCACAGTTATTGAGTGTGGGTACCGCAACTACTGAAGCCCAGGAGCCCTAGAGCCTTGCCCTGCAACAAGAGAAGACACTGCAAGGAGCAGTGTGCACACCACAATGAAGAGTAGCCCCCACTCACTGCAACTAAAGAAAGCATGCAGCCAGTAATGAAGACCCAGCACAGCCAAAAATAAATAAATAAAATTATTTTTTTACAGCTTATTGAATGATATATGATAAAGTAGCCCATTGAGATGAGAATGGATCAAGTAACTAACGAACACACCTAGCACAAATGACCATGATGAAGAAAGTATTTAATAAAATTATAACATTATGTCACATTATATACCAAAACACATTCCAGATGGATTAAAGGTTTAAATTAAAAAGAAAGATGCTAAGATGAAAATCTAAGTATTATATATGCTTTCAGGATAAAACAAATCTTTTAACCAAAACAGGAAACAGGAAAAAGAATTCCGACATTTGACAAGTCAAATAAAAAATGTTACCTATCATATAAGATACTATAACCAAAATCTGTAATAGTTAAGGGATCATTTGGAAAAATACCTGTCACATATATTACAGACTTTTAATTACATATATTCAATTTAAAGACTTCTCATAAACCAGAAGAAACAAATGGGCAAAGCATATGGACAAACAACTAAGATAAAAAGAAATTCAAATAGCCAGTAAACTTATAAAAAGGTGTTCAAACTCAGTGGTAATCACAGAAATAGAGTAAGGTAACAGATTACTTAATACTGATCAAACTGGCAAAAAAGTAGAATAAAAATCTATCAGGTGAAAGGTACATTCTTACATTACTGGTAAAAAGTAAACTGTGAAAGTCTCTTTCTCAGGTGTGCATACACATGCACACATAAACACACACGTTTGTATATGTATTCATTAAGGAGAACCAATGAACATATGGAAGGATTCAAGGTTACCTCAGCAGGATGAGGGAAATAAGGATTAGTAGTTTTTTCTTTTAAATCTTTGACTCTTACCTCAAATGAAGAACTTTTCTAACTTGAAAAATATAAATAAAACTTTAAAAAGCAGCACCACATATAACTGACTAAAAGAAATGGAACAAAAGGAGAAGAGAGAAAAAGAATACTGACCACACATAGTCAAACAGCAAATCATTATGCTGTATTCCTGAAACTAATACTATATAAATTATACCTCAGTTTTTAAAATATGCTCAAGAAGTCTGTGGAGAGGACCACATGGGAGAAAAGAAAGTAAGGCTTCCTGCCAGCAACCAGCCCCACATGAGTGAGTCATCTTGGAAATAAATCCTTAGCTCCAGTCAAGTCTTCAGATGACGGCAATCCTGGCCAACATCTTGACTACAACCTCAAGCCAGTACCATCTAACTAAGCTGCTTCTGAATTCCAGACCCACAGAAACTGTGTAGACAATAAATGTTAAAAGAAAAGAAGAAGACAAAAAGGAAAGGAAAGGGCAAAGAGAAATCTATTTGAAAACTCTTAAAGCTGTGGTCCCTATAATAATTCTTACTGTCTTTTGCCACATTCCTAGTAAGCAGTGTTCCTACAACTAAAACAAAGAAACAGATAATAATCAGATAAAACCATTGTTCTGCAAATCAAAACAAAGATGTACCTACCAACTCACACCAGTCAGAATGACCATTATTAAAAAATCTACAAATAATTAATGCTAGAGAGGGTGTAGAGAAAAGGGAACTCTCTTACACTGTTGGTGGGAATGTAAACTGGTGTAGCCACTATGGAACACAGTACAATTTCCTCAAAAAATTAAAAATAGAAGTGCCACATGATCCAGCAATCCCACTCTTGAGCATATACCCAGACAAAACAATAATTCAAAAAGATACATGGGCCCTTATGTTCATAGTAACACTATTTACAACTACCAAGACATGGAAACAACCTAAATATCCATCGACAGATGAAGGGATAAAGACGAGGTGGTGTATATGTGTGTAACACACACACACACCCCCACAGGCACGCACGCATGCACATGTGCATGTGCACTAGAATATCACTCAGCCATTAAAAAGAACAAAAGAATTCCATTTGCAGTAAATGGACGGACCTAGAGATTAAGGTCCATCTTAGCGAAATAAATCAGAAATAGAAAGACAAATACTATGTGATATCACTTATACGTGGGATTTAAAACATGACATAAATGAATATATCTATGAAACAGAAACAGACTCATAGAGAACAGATTTGCAGTTGCCAAGGGAGAGGGAGGTTGGGAAGGGAAGGATAGGGAGCTTGGGATTAGCAGACACAAACTATTGTATACAGGATGGATAAATAACAGGGTCTTACTGTAGAGCACAAGGAACTATCCTGTCTATCCTATGATAAATAGAAAAGAATATTAAAAATAATATATGTACATATATATGTATAACTGAGTCACTTTGTTTTACAGCAGAAATTAAACACAACATTGTAAATCAACTATATTTCAAAAAAATTTTAAAACTTATTCATGTTAAACACACACACACACACACACACCAACAATGGACTTGAGAGAGACTCAAAAACAACTTCATCTATTTCACAATTCTGTCTAGGCTGACCCTGACCTTGTCCCACCAAGACAACATATGTGCTTGACCTTAAGCATTTTTACCTTTTAAAATATACCAAGGCAAATATTACCCATGGGGATGCTACCAACCTGATTTGCTGACAGCTTCATTTGGTTCTACAGTTAACTGAAGAGGGGCTTCTTTCTTCCGTGAAGAAACTGGACCTGACTTTGGATGTGATTTCTGGCTCTGAGTCTAAAAGAGATAGAGCATTAGATCTACTCTATTTAATTACCAATTTTGATTAAACATATTTGTTTTTAAATTGAAAAAAAATTGCAAAACATGAAACGAGCTTGTAAAGTTGCACATTTAAATAACACTGTAGAAACCAAATTCATATAACTTATCATAGAAACAATGAATAGCTTTTAAAAACCTAAAGAAGATTAGATAAATAAATTGCTATATAGGCATTTAACATCACAAATACAAGAGAAATGAATAAAGTACAGCAATATGAACGATTATGTTAAACAAACAAACAAAAGCAAGGTGCAAAAGACTGTGAGATCAGAGACATGAAGATCAGAAACTGAAGGTAAGAGTAATACACTGAAAATAGAGATATTAAGTAGAAATACTCAAAAGGCATCTTCCTCCTTGCCCACACCAGGCTGAGAACACTCACTGTTAAAATCAGACACCCAAGCAGGAGAGATTTCTTTGTCAGAAAAACTTATCAAGTCAAGAGAAGAAAGCCTGCAGATATTAACAAGAAGCTTTTCACAATGACATGGCCATACAGATCACACTGCAGCGAAATCTAACAATGTACAACTCTTAAGTACACAGAGTTTCCAATTACCGTTTTAGTTTTACACTCCTAAAAGTGAGGAGACCAATAAGGATCATTGGAATATTTGACAAAGGTTCTAGTGTAAGCATTTGACTCAGATGGTAAAAAATCTGCCTGCAATGCAGGAGACCCAAGTTTGATCCCTGAGTCAGGAAGATCCCCTAAAGAAGGGAATGGCTACCCACTCCAGTATTCTGGGCTACCCACTCCTGACCTTGTCCCATCAAGACAACATATGTGCTACCTCAAGCATTTTTACCTTTTAAAATATACCGAAGCAAATATCACCCAAGGACAGAGGAGCCTGGCGGGATACAGTCCATGGAGTCGCAAAGAGTAGGACCAAACTGAGCGACTAGCACACACAATGGATAATGTTAAATTAAAATTCTCTCTCCAAACTAGGGCTTATCAGGTGGTACAGTAGTAAAGAACCCACCTGCCAATGCAGGAGATGCAGGTTTGATCTTTGGTCTGGAAAGATCCCCCGGAGAAGGAAATGGCAACCCACCCCAGTATTCTTGCCAGAAGAACCATGGACAAAGGAGCATGGCAGGCTCCAGTCCATGGGGTCGCAAAGTGTCAGACATGACTTAGTGACTGAACAACAACAAAGTTATACATTTGGGGAACCTCCAGGATTCCAATATGTCATGCCATCCCTGCACAAGTGTCAAAAGCTCTGCTTTCCCTCAGTGGACTCACTCTGTTTGGGCCAACCTAAAATCTTCAGCTTTTGCCCCAAATCAGCAAATACTCTCAGGGAAGAAAATGACTAACAATCATCAACTCCTATTCTAAGGATTTCACTTTCTTTTTTAGTTCATCTAGTCCTTCTTACTTCCACAACTCCCATGTCTCTAAAAAACATGAGTTTTTTTGCATTTTATTCTTTTTTTAAACTAGCTGTTACAGCAGAAGCATTGACCTACTGCAATTTGTTACATCCTACCTGAAAGTAGAACCTCTACCCTTGATATCAAAGCCCCACAAGAACATTTTAAGAAAAGAAAAAGAAAATATTGTTCATGAACACAGATGCAATCATCTTAAAATATTAGCAAACCAAATCAGAACAAGTTAATACTTCATGACCAAGCCAAGATTATCCCAGGAAACTTAGTTGATTTAACTGTCAAAAATTAATATAATTTATCACATTAAAAAAAGTCTCTCAATTATGACAACAGTGGATGTCTTCATTCCTTGGAACCAAAAGGCTATATGTGGTTAATTATTTGTTTATACACGTTTCTAGTGAATGTTATTTCTAGTAGTACAGGTATTCCTCTCAGATACTGCAAATTCAGTTTCAGACCACTCCAATAAAGCAAGTACTACAATAAAGCAAGGCATATGAATTTTTTGATTTCCCAGTGTATATAAAAACTGTTTGCACTAAACTGTAGTACAGTAAGTGTGTAATAGCATTATGTCTAAAAAAATTTGCATACCTTAATTTAAAAATATTTATTGCTAAAAAATGTTAACCATTATCTGAGCCTTCTAGAAGTCATAATTTTTTTGCAATAGTAACTTCAAAGATCTCTGATCATAGATCATGACAAATATAATAATCATAAAAATGTTTGAAATATAATGAGAATTACCAAAACATGACATAGAGACATGAAGCAAACAAATGCTGTAAGAAAAAAGAGCGCTGACAGACTTGCTTGACAGAGGGTTGCCACAAACCTTCAATTTGTAAAAAATGCACTATCTGTGAAGGGCAACAGGCAAAGCACAATATACAATGTATGTCTATATACAATTTTTCTCTTCAATTACTATTGTGCTTTTGAATAATTTGTCCTCAATCATTAGCTTCAAAATCTCTATTTCAAAGGTGGCTATTTTGTAGAGTTAGGTCAACATATCCTCTTAAGATATATAATCAATAAAAGACTGATTTCCCTGTTTAGCAATAAACTGCCTTCAGTAAGAGTGAAAAATAATTGTGTCATTATTTGATGATTCTAATTCCCAGACCTCCAATTTCAACCACAGGAAATGTAGGACCAAAATTTTCATAAAATACCTCTAAATTTCATGTAAACTCAATGGAAATATAGGATTCCTTCTAAAGAATAAGACTTACAAACAACTAAAATGTATCTAATTTTGTGTACTGAGCTTTACTCATTAAGCTCTCCTTTTTGACTTACCTCTTTGCTTGATGACTGAATACAAATATCTTTGGTTTTAGGTGTTGAATAAAGCACTGATTTTGTGGCATTTTTGCTAAAATCATTGGCAAGACCTAAAAAGTCAAAAAAAAAATTTAAACGTATAAAAATTTTTGGTTACAATTAAAAGAAGCCCTATATGATACATGAAGAATTCTTTTGATTCTTTTAAGCACAATTAATTTAACTGAAGTACAGACATCAACTCAATATTCAAATGTACCTAGAAGGCATTAGGAACTGAAAAAGACAGATAAGATTCCTGAAGAAGTATGTGCCAATTCATCTTTCAGAACTTAACAAGAAGAGATACTTTTCCACTATGTGTGTTTTTCTTTGGTTGGCTTTTTTTGTTTTTCTTTGTTTGTTTTGGTTGGCTTTTATTCCAATTCCTTCTGATATTAATCAGCACTTAGAAAAGTTTCCTAAAAGAAAACCTACCATAATATATCTTTTCTTTAGGAAGGGGTGCAAATCACCAAATGTTATTACAAGCTCTTCAGAGATCTCAAGAATTCTGCACATTTATTTCCATTAATAAGATACTTCCTCTAGTGTATGAAAATTATTTATAGAACTCCAGACTATAGGAATCTAGTGTGAACTAAAAGGAATAACAAATTATTCTCATTTTTGCCAGTATGATCTTCAGTATGGAGAAGGAAATGGCAACCCACTCCAGTATTCCTGCTGGGAAAACCCCATGGATGGAGGAGCCTGGCGGGCTATAGGCCATGGGGTTGCAAACAGTTGGATATGACTGAACAACTAACACACATCTTCAGTATACCAGAAGGTACATGAAGGACTGAACATGTACTCAAAATTCCTGGGAAAATATATACTGAAATGCTGGAACATATTTGCTGAATTTGATGTCAATGGACAAATTTATATTTCAGCCATCCCAATCCACAAAGTGAAACCTTACTTTTTTCTTCAAAACAGTCTATTAAGACTTCCAGTATATTCTGGCCTTGCTCTGTATTAATGTCAGGTACCCTAGTAAGAAACAAAGAAGGGAAAATGTTAATGTATCATTTCTAAAAGGTATTTGCTAATTATTAATATCTATCTTAAAAATTCCATATCTCCTTATTACAAGATGCTAATTTTTACTTAATGAGAAAAATATCACCATTAAAATCTGAGGATAAAACAAGTATTTGAGAGACCAAGAGTTCCCAAAAAGTATATGAAGCAGTATGTTATTGTCTACATTAATAATTATATTCCCTGATTGAATAGCCATGTCTAAAGCTGTTTTAGACTACTGCTGTACCTAAAAAAGAACATAAAACTTTTTTGAACAAATTCAATCATTCTTGAAATGCTTCTTTAATACTCTATAGTCACAAGTCCTAACAGCTCCAAGTAACACAGTCTTCCCTACATTTCAAATGCACTTTTGATTCAATACCCTTAATCTTAAGAACTAATGAATCAATATAATTATTATATTGATATAATTTTAGATTCACATGCAGTTGTAAAAATAATATAAGAGATCCCTTGTTCACTTTATCCAGTTTCCTTCAATGGTAACATTTCACATAATAATACAATACATTATCAAAACCACGATATGGATATGGACAAAATCACCAATTTTACTCAGATTTTTCCAGTTCTACATGTACTCATTTGCATGTTTATGTTTGTGTATGTACTTAGTTCTATGCAATTTATCATATTTGAAGATTCAGTTATGACCACAATAGTCAAGGTACTGAACAGTTCCGTCACCACAAAGAACCTTCTATTGCCCTTTAGGATCACACCCACCTTTTCTTTTTCTTAGCCCCACAGAATAAACTGCATCTTTCTGTTAGTACCATTCAAAGTCTAGAGAGCTTTATCCATAGCTGTCATTTAGTCAGAACTGAAACTGCCTCTTCCTGATCCATCACTCATCAGGCGAATTTCTTTTATGACTGCCATTTAGCCAATGCACTGTTTGCACTAATATTTCTCTGTTAATATAAAATAACTAAGATGACTATACTTAACCAATGAGCATATAAATCATTATTTTAGTCAGAGGTAATAGTTTTTCCTTTCTGCATTTAAAAATTCCACTTTCTAAAGATGGGAATAAAAATCATCTTAAAAGCTTAAGTATACAGATCACCTGGAAGGTCGGCAAAATCTTCTTCTATAGTCATTTTTGAGATGATCCTGAAAGAAAAGTAAATCGTCAGTTTGGTGAAAAGTTAAGTTCTTCATTTATTCATTCAGCAAGTATTTGCTGATTGCCTACTATAATACTATAAAGAGGAGTTCTTCTGGATCAAGTGATAAACAACTTGGCTCACATCCACTGTTTCCAAACCTTTTTTATATTATTTCCTTACCCTGGATTTTTTTCATCATCTTCTTCCTCTTCCTACTCCTCCATCTCCCCCTACACCTCTTCCATCATCAAAATCATACTATCTGGGCTTCCAGTAACTCAAGTTAGTCCATCAACAGTATCTACTTATTTTCTTTCCTTGTAGATCAATCCCTCTAAATAATAGTAAAGAATAGACTGGCATAAAATGACAATGAAAAAGAGAATTCAGAGGACCATCTGCGGACAAACACATATAACAAATTTCTGAAAGATGGAAACAAATGAAACATGATAATTGATGAAACAGAATAAAAGCAGAAACAGCCTAAAGTAAGCTCAGAGGATACTGTCCTGGATGAGGAGTGAATGACCAACATAATGAAAATGCAAGAAGATTCATACCTAGGAAACGAAGAGTGAAATATCAGAAAAACTGAGGATTAAAAAGTGCTAGAATGTCTCCAAATGAGAAATTAGGTAACCCCAACAAAGAAGAGGGGTTTCTCACATGGTGCTAGTGGTAAAGAACCTGCCTGCCAATACAGGAGACATGAGAAATGCAGGTTCAATCGCAGAGTCGAAAAGATCCCCTAGAGGAGGGCATGGCAACCCACTCCAATAATTCTTGCCTGGAAAATTCCATGGACAGAGAAGCCTGGCGGGCTACAGTCCATAAGGTCACAAAGGGTCAGACATGACTGAAATGACTTAGCAACAAAGAAGAAGCCCCTATCAATGGAAACAATTGGAAAAAATAAAACACATGGACATGTTGAAACTGGAAGTGGAAAACATATTTGTGATACTCTGGGTCCTATCTTTTAAGTATAAAATCTATAAAGTTAACTTTTCAAGTTGAAAATTGGGTAGTAATAAGATAAATAGTATGCTTTTAAAAATAAATTATTATCAATACAAAATGTTCAGTAAGCTGTACTCTTCCTTGGCCCAATGGGATATAAATAATCTCACTTCATGTGAACACTCTCTTTACCCCACTCATGCTCTGACATTCTGACTCTCCTAATACTTTTACACACTACTCTAGGCCACTGTGGTTTCTACTCACAGGGACTGCTACCTTGCTTCACTTTTGAATTTAATTATTCAGAAAGATGAAGACATCTCTTAAGAGTTTAAGAGAGCAGAGACTTTGTCTTAAGCTAGCTTATATTCTTCCCAGAGCTTTGCCAGTGTTGTATACCACAAAAACATGTTATCTTTTTGACATGTCAAATAAATAAGACTAAAATTTATGAGATAAATGTGTTTTTCTTTAAAGAAAATTAGTGTTTCACATAGCCATATTAATTTCAGGAAGTACCTAAGGAGCAAAAGATTAAATCTATTTTACAGATAGCAAACTAAGGAACAAAGACATCTAACGAGTCTGTATTTTATCACAAGATAGAAAATTATGCAAGCACTTAGGTCTCTCATCAGCACTCAACATTCTAAAACACTTAAGCAAATCCTTGATAAGTAATGTTAGTTAACTCCCTTCCAAGGTCTAATTTAAAGTCATTCTTCTAATTTAACACAATAAAATGAAAAAGTCATACTTTCACACTGAATGTCTGAACATTAAATTAACACCTGTAAAGTACTCTGTTCCTCTTTTAAATAGAAAAAATTTAAGGCTAAGACAATACATTCCTTCAGCAAATATGAATCAAGCACCTACTAGAGGGCCAAATGCTATTTTGGCACAGTAGAAAACAAGACAGACAAGGTCTTTTAATTTTAAATTAAAAGTTAGAATACAAAAATAATTTTAATTTTCAAACACACTCAAAAACTTTCAATTTCAACTCATCTTCATTCAATTTCAGATTCTTTCATTCACTATGAGATTATGTTTCTCAAAGAAAATAATATACATCACAGCTGCTGCTGCTGCTAAGTCGCTTCAGTTGTGTCCGACTCTGTGCAACCCCATAGATGGCAGCCCACCAGGCTCCCCTGTCCCTGGGATTCTCCAGGCAAGAACACTGGAGTGGGTTGCCATTTCCTTCTCCAATGCACGAAAGTGAAAAGTGAAAGTGAAGCCATTCAGTCGTGTTCAACTCTTCACGACCCCATGGACTGCAGCCTACCAGGCTCCTCCGCCCATGGGATTTTCCAGGCAAGCGTACTGGAGTGGGGTGCCATTGCCTTCTCTGATACATCACAGCAGAGTTTCTCAAATCTAGCATTGATGATGTTTTGGGCTGAATGACTCAAGAGGGCCTGTCCTGTGCCTTGGTAGGATACTTGCAGCATCCCTGGCCTCCACCCACTGGATGCACTTATACCCACCATCCACACCTTTTCAAGACAACCAGAAATTTTCCCAGGCAACACCAAACACCTCCTGCAGGGCAAAATTACACCCAGTCTGAAATCATTAAAGTACAGGAATGACTGAGGATAATCTCTCAACTCCTTTCTCCCTTTGTTTTTTATATGAGTTATGATGCAAAGTCAGATACTAGAACTAAAAGGGTCAAAACAATTCTGACTTTGGGGGGACTTTCCCAGTAGTCCAGTGATTATGACTTCGGGCTTCCAATGCAGAGGTCGGGTAGTGGATTCAATCCCTTGTCAAGGAACTAAGATCCCACATGCCACATGGCACAGCTAAGCAGTGGAAGTGGAGTGAACTGTGGGAATTTGCTCCCAGCCAAATCTCAACAAACTTTCATGATCAAGTGATTCCTGAACAAGAAACAAAAGTAGAATCGTCCCATTCCCCAGTGGATTTGAATAAAAACTGGTGATAAAATCATGTGCAAACACAAAAGATGACACTGGAGAAGAATCAAACTGAATCTATAAGGCGTCCTGCGATCAAAAGAATAAGACACAGCAAACTGAACCAGCAGCTGCTCTTCCAGTTTCAGTGTTGTCTCTCTCCTCCTTAATCTGAGAAGCCAAGTGCAGTCAATGGGGAGCACCATTACAAAGAGAAGGAAAGAGAACTTTGAAAGGAGACACAAGGGCAATGTTTACTGAAGACTGACAGGAAAACCAGGCAGCAGGAAAAGCAGTTAATGTGAGAACTAAGACAAGCTTTCCATATTCTGAAGGGCATCATCCTAAAACTAGGAGAAATTTGTAAGGTGAGATCACAGTGAGAAAAGAAGTTGTTTATTAATAATATCATTGATATTATTATTATTGATCATAGATGTTAAACACATGCCAACATCAATATAAATAAAACACTGATCATGGTTTTTAAAAAAGAGAGAAAGAATGAGAAGATAAGCCATAGACCAGGAGAAAATATTTGCAAAAGGCACACCTGATAAGGGCTGCTATCCGAAATATACAAAGAACACTTAAAATGCAATAAAAAGAGGGGACTCCCCTGGAGGTCCAGTGGTTAAGGCTCCAGTTTCCAATGCAGAAGATGTGGGTTCAACCCCTGGTCAGGGAACTAATATCCCACACCCCCAGCACCACTAACAAATAAAAATGAATAAAATAGTTTTTTATCTCAATTAAAAAACAAATGGTCCAAAGACCTTAACAGATACCTAAGAAGATATACAGATGGCAAGTAAGCTTGTGAAAAGATGCTCTACAAACTAAAGACAGATACCAGTATATATCTGACTGTGTGTCCAAAATCTGGAAAAATGACAATGCCAATTGTGGAACAATGTGAACTCTCATTTTGGAAGGCAAAACGGTACAGCCACTTTTCCGGTGGTTTCTTACAAAAGTAAACATACTCTTACCAAATGACCCAGCAACAGTGCATTTTTCTTTAGTCAACAGTATTAAAGTGTTGGTATAGACAGTACTTTTTACCATGAGCACATACATTATTTATATTATATATAATTGTCGGCTGAAAAAAATGCACAACTTAAAATTTATAATTTTTATTTGGTGACCTTACTTAGGACCATAGCTCAGGAAAAAACTCTCAGAGAGAACTACTCCAAAGAGGTAAGGGAGGACCTAGGCTATACAGGAGTTTGGGCTTGGGGGGGGGGAGGGGGGGATCAAGTATCAAAACTACTGCTAATCACAGAAAAAGACACCTCAAGCTAATGATTTTAGTACTTCTCTATAAATGCGAAGACGCTAGAGTCCAGACTCACATAAGTCTCTTTAACTATCTAGGGCCAGTAGCCTGTTTCCTCCATCCTGAAGTCCCCTCAGGCACACTTAGAGGCAGCTGCAGTTTCTGGTGGCCTGAAGGTGGGCTACATTCTGTTTACTTACGTGGAGGGCAATAATTTTTGTCCACAATAAACTTCTTTATGCATACAAGCATATATATACAACAATATAAATGGGAGTTCATCAATGCTGAAGATCTTAAACGGGGAGATAAAGTAGAAACTAGGAGTTTAGGATAGGGGCTGCTAAAGGTTGTATAACGTATAATAACCATAACAGGATATGGGTTCGCCAATAGTCGGATACGAGACTCAGGGACTAAAACAACAAAACCGTAAATCTAAAGTACAGAAAAGGGAATACCAAGGAGTCCAGAAACCGTCCAATAAAAATGAGTTTCCGCCCCCTCAGTCATTCACCGCTTACACTTTTAACCTGTAGCTGCCTCTCAGAAACCTGCCTCTTTACACCAGCAATTCTGAATGAAATGGTCAATTTCAAGGCTTTCCAACACTACCAAGGACAGAATATTATGGGGAGGACTATGAACTGAAAGCTCAGTCGCTCAGTGGTGTCCGATTCTTTGCGACCTCATGGAGTGTAGTCCGCCAGTCCCCTCTGTCCAGGGGATTCTTCAGGCAAGAACACTGTAGTGTGTTGCCATTTCTTCCTCAAGGGAATCTTCCCCACCCAAGGATCGAACCCTCCTCTCTTACAACTCCTTGCATTGGCAGGCGGATTCTTTACCACTGAGCCACCTGCTGAATGCCTAGAACCGAAGTTAGGCTCAAAAGTAGAAGCCACAAGAATCTCAGAAGAGAGTTACCCGTTACAACTGGATTACAAAAAGCCTGAGGAAAAAACTGCAAGTAAAGTAACTCTGAATAGTGGCACCCGCTCACTTCCCAATTCAAAAAATTCGCGCAGCTTCCCATCGAAATCCTCCAGAAGCGACGACGGTGGCCCGAAGCTTCATTCTCCCTGCGTCACCCGGTCCCAGGCCTGCACTTACCAGCCCCCATGCAGCCATGTTCCGGCCCGGCTTCGACCGGGCAGGGTTTTAGGGCGTAAGTCTACCCGGGTCAAAGCTCTAGGCAGCCCAGCGAGGATTCAGTCACCCCAAAACCAGCCAGAAGGAAACCCAGCAGCGCCCTTAGGCGAGAGACAAAGGTAGAGGGCGGGCTCCGAGACGCCCCAAGCTACCGAGCAAGCGCGCCCAGCCGCGCGCCGCGTACTACGCAATTTAAAACGGACTGCACATGCGCAAAATGAGCTAGCCGACTCCAAAGGAAGAAAACCGTTGTGTGCCCGCCCCCTCACTTGTACTCGCCCCTCCGTCTTTTCGTAGCCCCGCCCACCCGCAGTAGCTCCGCCTGCCCCACCCAGCAGCCCCACCCCATCCTCCCAAAGACGTAACCTCTCTTGCTCCCACAGCTTCCTTGTCACTTCCTGGCTCACTCTCACTCTTTCTCACGCGGAGGAGGTGTAAAACTTCTTGATGGTTACATTACAAAGTAAAAAGTAATATTTGGAAGGATACAAGGTAAAAAAAATTGCTGAAAACAGTTAAAGAGTAATGTTTTACTGTGCAGGTTCATTAGCCACACCCTAGCCCACTTATGCATCATCTCTGAAAGGAATAATGGTATATTAATAATAGTGATGGATGATGTATTCCCCCCACCATTATGTGGGGGGAGAGGAATTACTATTTTTGTGAGGCAGTGCCAACAAAATGATCTATGTAAGTACATACCACTTAAGTATGATGTCCTGAAAAGAATCCTAAATCAGAAGTCTTGAAACCTGCTCAGTGAACTAGCTATGTCATGTATGACAAGCTCTGGCACCATTTTGGCAGGTTCCTTATTTACATAATGGGAAAGTTAAGTTAGATGCTCTGAAAACTGAATGCTGCTGCTGCTGCTGCTAAGTCGCTTCAGTCATGTCTGACTCTGTGCGACCCCATAGACGGCAGCCCACAAGGCTCCCCCGTCCCTGGGATTCTCCAGGCAAGAACACTGGAGTGGGTTGCCATTTCCTTCTCCAATGCATGAAAGTGAAAAGTGAAAGTGAAGTCGCTCAGTCATGTCCGACTCTCTGCGACCCCATGGACTGCAGCCTACCAGGCCCCTCCGTCCATGGGATTTTCCAGGCAAGAGTACTGGAGTGGGGTGCCATTGCCTTCAGTTGCGTCAGTCGTGTCCGACTCTGTGCGACCCCATAGACTGCAGCCCAACAGGCTCCTCTGTCCCTGGGATTCTCCAGGCAAGAATACTGGAGTGGGTTGCCATTTCCTTCTCCAATGCATGAAAGTGAAAAGTGAAAGTGAAGTCGCTCAGTCAGACTTTTAGCGACCCCTTGGACTGCAGCCTACCAGGCTCCTCCGTCCATGGGATTTTCCAGGCAAGAGTGCTGGAGTGGGGTGCCATTGCCTTCTACAAGACTGACTTAGACCTGACCATTTTATGATTCTGTGACCTTTTTTATTATTTAATAAAAAATGTATCAGGGAATTCAAATCAGAAAATGGATTACCCTCTCTTAGGCAAGGGAAACAAAAGCAAAAATGAATAAATGGGGCTTTATCAAACTAAAAATATTTTGCATGTTGGAGGAAATTATCAACAAAATGAAAAGGCCACCTATTGAAGGGGAGAAGGTATTTGCAAGTGGTACATACAATAAAGAGTAAATACCCAAAATGTACAAAGCACTCATATAATTTAACATCAAAGAGCTGAAGAACCCAATTAAGAGTGAGCAGAGGAGCTGAATAGACATTTTCTAAGGAGAGCCAACCAATCCATTCTAAAGGAGATCAGTCCTGGGTGTTCTTTGGAAGGCTTGATGCTTAAGCTGAAAGTCCAATACTTTGGCCACCTCATGCGAAGAGTTGACTCATTGGAAAAGACTCTGATGCTGGGAGGGATTGGGGGCAGGAGGAGAAGGGGACAACAGAGGACGAGATGGCTGGATGGCATCACCGACTTGATGGACGTGAGTTTGGGTGAACTCCGGGAGTTGGTGATGGACAGGGAGGCCTGGCGTGCTGCAGTTCACAGGGTTGCAAAGAGTCGGACACGACTGAGCAACTGAACTGAACTGAAAGAAGTCATACAGATAATTAATAGGTACATTAAAAGATGCTCAACATGAAAAGGGACCCCTCCTACATTGTTGGTAGAATGTAAACTGGTACAGCCACTATGGAGAACAATATGGAGGTTCCTTAAAAAACTAAAAATAGAGCTCCTATATGATCCAACAATCACTCTCTTAGGCATATATATGGAGAAAGCCATAATTCAAAAGGATATGTGCACTCCAATGTTTATTGCAGCTCTGTTTACAGTAGCCAAGACATGGAAGCAATCTAAATGTCCATCAACAGAGGAATGGATAAAGAAGGTGTGGTACATATATACAATGGAATATTACTCAGTAATTAAAAAGATGAAATAATGCCATTTGGAGCAACATGGATAGATCTGGAAATTATCATACTAAGTGAATTAAGTCAGAGAAAGACAAATATCTTATGGTATCACTTATAGATAGAATCTAAAAAAAAAGATACAAATGAACTTATTTACAAAGCAGAAACAGACTCACTTAGAAAACTAACTTAGTTACCAGAAGGGAAGAGGGGACAGGAGAGGAATAGATTGGAATTTGGGGATTGACATGTACACACTACTGTATTTCAATTGGTAATCAACAAAGACCTACTGTATAGCACAGGGATGCTACTCAATATTCTGTAGTAACCTAAATGGGAAAAGAATTGGGAAAAGAATAGAAAAAAAAAAAATTGTTCAACATCTCTAATTATCAGAGAAGTGCAAATCAAAACCACAAAGACAAGTCATTTCATATGTTGGTCAGATGGCTATTATTAAAAAGACAACAAATAACATGCGTTGGCTAATATATGGAGAAAAGGAAACACTTATGCGCTGTTGGTGGAACTGTAGATAAGTATAGCCACTATGAAAAACAATATGGAGATAAATTTTAAATAGAACTATCATATGATTCAGCAGTTCCATTGCTGTGTATTTAATCCAAGGAAAACAAAATTCAAAAAAATACTAATTCATAAATATTTATGCATCCTTATATTCATAGCAGCACTGTTTACAACAGCCAAGAATGGACACTGCCTAAGTGTCCCTCAACAGATGAATGAATTAAGAATACCAGTAAAATCATTTATTGAATTCTTGCTATGTTTTAGGCATTTCAACTAGATCTCAAAACAAATTAATCCAGATTTCAACAACTGGATCATAAAAAAGAATAAAATCTTCCCATTTCTGACCACAGGGATGGACCTAGAGGGTAGCATGCTATGTGAAATAAGTCTGACAAGAGAAAGGCAAATACTGTATGATTTCACTTTTATGTTTAGTCTAACAAACAAAAGAACAAATGTAACAAGATCAAAACAGTTATAGATACAGATAACAAACAGGTGGTTATTGGGGGGATGGGGGAGGCAAGAAATAGGTGAGGAAGCTTAAGAGGTACAAACTTCCAGTTTCAAAATAAATGAGTCACAGATATGAAATGTATAGTATAGGGAATATAGTCAATAACTATGTAATAAAATATATTATTTATTGAATAAATTCATTAATCAAGAGTTGAACAAATATTTTTTTTAATTTGTAACATTTTAACAAATGTTGTTACCAGAAAAGACTTTTTTTTTTATAGGAAAGAAGCACTGAAAAATCAGACAAGTCCAAGTTTCACTCTACTTCACTAATTCTGCCATAATGAACAAGTTAAACTGTAAGTTTCTCAATTCTCCTGTCTGTAAAATAGGAATAATGTTAAAGTTGTTGAAATCTGGATTAATTTGTTTTGAGAGCTAGTTGAAATGCCTAAAACATAGCAAGAATTCAATAAATGAGGCTACTGGTATTATTATGGTGCTTTTTAGACTTGGGAATCCCAGGGATGGGGGAGCCTGGTGGGCTGCCATCTATGGGGTCGTACAGAGTCAGACACGACTGAAGCAACTTAGCAGCAGCAGAAGCAGCAGCAGCAGTTTTGCCATCCAGACTATATTATATAATTTGGTCTCACACTTGAAATAGTAATACACAAAATTATTTACTGAGTGCATACTGTATGGCAAGTTCTATCCTAAATGTTCTCTGTGCAATAACTTATTTAATTCTTAGAACATTCCTATGAGAAAAGACAACAAATATTGACAGTTTATAGTCAACAGAAACAGAACAGTCTTTAAGTAACTGCCCAAGATCACACTACCATTAAACAGCAGAGCTGGGTATGAACCCATGTGCATAACTATGGAAAACTATGTGAACAGAAATGAGATCAGTGGTTACCAGAGGATGATGTCATAGGGGAAGAAGACACTGACTATAGAGAGTCAGGAGGGCAATTTTTGCAATGGTGGAAATAATAATTTATGTCTTGATTATAGTGGTGGTTATATGTAAAAATACATATATGGCTATATGTATTTTTCAGAACTCTTAAAACCGTGCTCATTTTTAAAAGGATGAACTTTGTTGTAAATTATACCTCAATAGGGGTCACACAGAGTCGGACACGACTGAAGCGACTTTGCAGCAGTAGCAGCAGGGGTTTCTCTGATCACTCAGTGGTAAAGAACCTACCTGCAATCTCCCCTGGAGAAGGAAATGGCAACTCACTCCAGTATTCTTGCCTGGGAAATCTCATGGACAGAGGAGCCTGGCAGGCTACAATCACAAAACAGTGGGACACAACTTAGAGACTAAATAATACCTCAGTAAACTTAACTTGAAAAATTAAGAACATGAGAGAGAGACATACAAACTAAATGCAGTGTGTGAGCTTCGATCAGAGTCTTCAGATCAAAGAAGCTATATTAGAGCATTAAGCAACAGTGGAAAAGTAAAATATTGACCATTGTATGACCGAGAATTGTAAATTTTCTTAGATATTATAATGCTAGTGTTAATGTAAGAGAATGTCCTTATCCTATTTGTTAAGCATATTCACTTAGGTTTTTCTGACAAAATTATTTTCAGATTCAAAGATTCTACCGGACTGTAACTGCCAAGTTAATAAAGTGTGCTTGCAATATGCAGATAGATGGCAGCAATGTTCACCAAAAAATAAATAAATAATAATGTTATGCACTATGTCTTAAAGTCCTGCATTGAGCTGGTAATTTTAGAGTGCTGTATAAACTGATCCAGCATTAAGTTTCCTATGTTATTTTGGCACCAACCATTTGATTCTTAGTTGTAATTATACTTCATTATATAATACACTGCTTCTCTTAACAAGAACATAACAAATCTCTATTCCCTAGTCTCCATTTCTGTTGCCTCTAGTTTACTTCTACACAATATAACTCTTTTCTCATAAAACAGAGCTTTTGTAATTTAAAACACACTTAGATTTTCAAAAATTTAATACAGTTCTGCATTATAATTTTAACCTTGCAAGGACAAATTACTTTGATGGTACTAGGCAAAAATTTAAACAATGTACATTCATACTTGGGCTTCCTTGATGGCTCAGACGATAAAGAATCTGCTTGCAATTCTGGAGACCTGGGTTCAAACCCTGGGTTAGGAAGATCCCCTGGAGGAGGGCATGGCAACCCACTCCAATATTCCTGCCTGGAGAATTCCCATGCACAGAGAGGCCTGGTGGGCTACAGTCCATGGGGTCATGAAGAGTGGGATATGACTGAGCGACTCAGCACTATTGACATAAATGTGCTCTAGATACATTATTTGAATAGATCATGGGCTTCCCTGGTGGCTTGAAAGGTAAAGACTCTGCCTGCAACTCTCGGAGATCAAGGTTCAATCCCTGGGTTGGGAAGATCTTCTGGAGAAGGAAATGGCAACCCACGCCTATTCTTGCCTGGAAAATTCCATAGACAGAGGAGCCTGGTTAGTTACAATCCACGGGGTAGCAAAGAGTAGGCACCACTGAGCGACTTTCACTTTCACTTTGAATAGAGACATTATTTGAAAAACGCAGTTTATCAAATAGCAGTACAGAATTTATCTGATTATATAAATATACACAAATAGAGAAAAAGTGCCAAAAAAGTTATGATACCCATCCAAACAATGCTAATGGTATAGATAATGGAATAACATGTAATTTTCATTGTCTTCTTTGTGCCTTTTGCTTTTGTCTAAGACTTATGTAAGTTTACTTATAATTAGAAAAAATAAGAAATTATTTTAAATATGTATAGGAAATGATATATATTATAAACTCAAGTGCCTAAAGAAAGTTTAAACAACAAAATGCAAAAATTGTAGCTTGCTGGCAATACCTAACAGTAAGAAATTTACAAGCTGAAAGAAATAGAAAGATAAACTGCAAGCAAAGTTGTAAGGCAGAAACGATGTGCTGTTTATATAGAGAAAATTTGTCAGACACTGAAAAACTGTTCATATTTGCAAAATAGAGCTAGATTATAGAGCAACTCCAATGTTAGGATAACTTTTCCCTTATTCCTATAGACCTTGGAAAACTGTATTGATCTGGTATAAGTTACATAAATTCATGCTAGCTAATTTAGGTATCTGTCAGCTTACGTATGGTTGGAAGGGATGGAAAAGTAATGTATTTTGGGCTTTTAGGAATGATTCCCAAACATACACTACAGAACTGAATCACGAAGAGCCAGTTGCATGAAGCAAAGTGAAAAACTGGGAAGTCGATTTTAATGCTTAGTCTCCAGAAAGTCACCATAATTACCAAACTGCCATGTCAAGGAAGCCACCAGAAGCAAGAAGTCTCCATGAGCAGGAAACATCCTTACTGCTTCTGGCTTCAGAAGCACATTGTACCTGCCCTGATCGTTATCAGAAAACCAGTGTTTCATGCCTTGACTATCAACACTCATGAAACTGGTGATCAGACACCGAGACTTCTGATAACATTGCCACAGAAAAATCAGATGCCTATAAACCATGCTCACCTACAGAAAAACCAAAGGACTGAGAAAGAATGAGTTCTGTCTCCCCTCCTCCTTGCCAATATTGAATGCAGGCCCTCTCTAATTGCAAAGAAGACTGAGAAATGTAGTTTTTAACTTCTAAGCCTCTGAAGTAAAGAATGGCACACTAGCAGGGGTTGGAATGGATGTAAAGCACCAACCTATGGTTAACAAGGTTATTGAATTAAACCACTCTGAAGAGCAACTAATGTCACTTCTGTAACAGTGATTCCTTACCTTTTTTTTTTCCTTTCTGTCACAGAATATCTAGTAGAAACCTTTTCTGAATAAAAATGACTTACTATGGCACAAAGTTTTCACCTAATCATTAAAATTAAAACTGTTTTCAGTTAGAATTAAAGTCGTGAAACATAAATGTATTCAGTTCACATATCTTCAAGATTTACTGCAATACATTGCGATACAAATGGCAATAAATTGTCAATAAACATTAAGTAAAACAAGGGTCAGAAATTAGGATGTACTAGAATGGCAACCCACTCCAGTACTCCTGCCTGGAGAATCCCATGGACGGAGGAGCCTGATAGGCTACAGTCCATGGGGTCACTAAGAGTCGGGCAAGACTGAACGACTTCACTTTCACTTTTCACTTTCATGCATTGGAGAAGGAAATGGCAACCCCCTCCAGTATTCTTGCCTGGAGAATCCCAGGGACAGAGGAGCCTGTTGGGCTGCCATCTATGGGGTCGCACAGAGTTGGACACGACTGACGCGACTTAGCAGCAGCAGCAGCAGAGAGGGATTGGAGACTCCTATTTAGATTTACCGACTGAATCAATTTCAATAAATTGGATAATAAAGTATTTTAGAGACCCTTACATATTGTAAAAATGTGCATTCATTCACTTTAATTGTATTATAACATAGATGACTTATAGATAACAAAGAACATTAAGATATTGGTTTTATATGAGTTAATCCATATACTTCACTCAAAGCTGTTGAGTTATATTTTTCATATATCCTGATCTAAAGCAAATTCCTGTGATGAAGATGCTGATGGTGACTATACTAGTTGGATTTTGAATATTTTCAAGAATTTTATAGTAATATAATTGTTATGTTTGTGCGTGTGCTCAGTTGATCAGTTGTGTTCAACTCTTTGTGACCCCACTGCCTGTAGCCTGCCAGGCTCCATGGAATTTTCCAGGCAAGAATACTAGAGTGGGTTGCCATTTCTTACTCCAGAGGATCTTCCCAACTCAGGGATTGAACCTGTGTCTCTTGCATCTCCTGCATTGACAGGTGGATTCTTTACCAACTCTGCCACCTGGGAAGTCCATGAATGTTATACAGGGCAACAAAAGAATCATACATCAACCAATGTTCACACATATCAGAAAAAAAGAAATTCCTGTCACAGTGGAGGCTAAGAACTAGAATCATAACTTTTTTTCAGCTGGAAAAATTTAATAAATGGTTACCACAATCTATAATACTTCTTATTGACCTTGACTTCAACATAATCCCTGTATTTGAAAAACTCAGTTTCCTGTTGATACAGAGGCTATATGAGTAACTAAAATACAATGGAACAAATACTATAATAAAAAATTCATAAAATGCTATGGGAATGCAGGATGAGAGAGACAAATGTTCCTCTTGAGGATGAGGAAGGATTCAGAAAATCTTCACAACAAAGATATACTCAATCTAGGTCTTCAAGGGCAAGCAGGGAGTTGTATTAACAAGAGGGCAGAAGGGCACCAAAGCAAAGTGTACAGTGATTGGAAAGGTATGAGGAGATGGGAAAGACCATGAGTATTAAGACAACTGGGAGTAAGCAAGGTTACTAGAAGAGAGAGTATTTTTAAGAAGTAGATTTAAAAGGGTTAGAAATGACCTTGTGATGTTTGAGCGTTTTGTTGGTGCTCAATTAATATTTAGTGCTGATGAAAAAGATAAAAGAATGAATCTGGAAGGACGGAGACTTCATAAAATGTTTGAAGCAGGGAAATGACTGGCTTATACTGCATTTTAAATGGATCAGAGAGGCAAAGAGTGGAAAATAGGAGGATGCTAGAAAGAAGCCAACGCACTCCAGTACTCTTGCCTGGCAAATCCCATGGTAGGAGGAGCCTGGTAGGCTGCACTCCATGGGGTCACTAGGAGTCGGACACGACTGAGCAACTTCACTTTCACTTTTCACTTTCCTGCATTGGAGAAGGAAATGGCAACCCACTCCAGTGTTCTTGCCTGGAGAATCCCAGGGACGGGGGAGCCTGGTGGGCTGCCGTCTCTGGGGTCGCACAGAGTCGGACACGACTGAAGCGACTTAGCAGCAGCAGCAGCAAAAAGAAGCCAGGGCTTCCCAGGTGGCGCTAGTGGTAAAGAATCTGACTGGCTATGCAGGAACTTAAGAGATGCGGGTTCCATCCCTGGGTCAGAAAGATCTCCTGGAGAAGGGCATGGCAAGAGCCTGGTCAGCTATAGTCCATGGGGTCGTACAGAGTCGAACGCGACTGAAGCAACTTGGCATGCATGCAGAAAGCAGCCTGTTGCAGCTCTTAAGGCAAGAAACGAGGAAGCTGTTATCCCAGAACTGAACTGGTTTGTTCAAGGTCTGGAGCTGGTTAGCAGCAAGACTGGCTTCTCTCCCTCTGCTCCAACACTTTTTCTTACCTACAAATGTATTATTCACCACTTAAAACTTACAATATCTGTAAGAGGATTTCTATTGTAATGGTGCAGTGGTATAATGATGTTGAAAGTCGTGGACAGGTCCAACTGGATAATAATATTTCAGCAGGATTTTTGCATTTTGTCAGTTTTAGGAGGATATAATTTGAGCATTGTTATATTAAGGATCAATTTTACTTGCAAGTTGGCAAATCAAAGAAACTTACAGAAGCTGTTGAACTGGTTTTTCTTTAGTTTATTTTTTAAGTTAAGAAAGACATAATTAACTAGATGATTATTTCTCAGATATATTCCTATCTTTACATTTTTCTAGAGATATTCTTTCTCCCATGAAACTCTCTGGCCATAAGGCCAGTGACTACTTTTCTTCTATTCCAACCACTGATGATTACCAACATCCTGTCTCCTGCCCCTCTTCTTCATTTCTCAGTTCTCATCCCTCCTTTCACTTCCCCTTTGTATTATAGCTACCAGCTGTCAAGAAGGTGGATTAGGTCATTTGTCAAATTAGGTTTTCCTTTGCCACTCAAATCACTTCCTTAGTATACTGAAACTAAAAATTAATTATGGCTTTGTCTCAAAAAATGTACTTGGACTTATATTTTATCATTTAACGTTTGGGGTAGCAAGAAACAGGTCTCAATATAAAGGCAAGGCAGTAACTCTGAATCTTCATCTCCCAATTTCAGTTTCAAGCTGCTTTGAGGCCCTTTAATGGACCAGAACCTGGTGGTCTGGAGTCTACCGATAAGAAAGTAAAGGAGAGAGAAAGAGGCTGATATTCCTTGGTTTATGCAGAAAGCCAATAAAGCCCCTGCACGGGGCTTGATCTATTCACAAAGGCCTCAGGCGCTCTCTCAATGGGGTGAAGGAGGAGAGCGCCTTCTTGAGAGGGTCTTAGATGCCCGGGCAGGAACGTGAACTCAGCCTCTGCACTTCAGGGGATCAGCCTGAAAAAGAGAGAGAGGGAGAGAGAGAGAGAGAAAGACACGGGGACCAGAGCTCTGATGGAGCAAAGGTGTTTTAATCAACATGGTGTGGGCATATATACTGTCTTACAAGGTAGTTATTCTCAGCAAAGATAAAGATTAAAATTCCAGACTTACAAAACATAGGCGATCCATATTAGACAGAGAGAGTTGTAAACAATCACTTTTACCGTGAGGTTCACAAGAAGGAAGAGGGTACTTATCACCGTATAGAAAAACTAATGAAGGAAATGCCTGGATTCCTCAGCCCCAGGAGAGGCTTGCCTCTCAATTCCTCAATATTCAGGAATTAATAAGGAACAGAGGATTCCTGACAGATCCAAAACAGCACACAGGAAGCCTCCTGTTAAATGCTTCCTGACAAAGCTGTTTTCATTTTCATAATGTATCTGAACACTCTTTAGTTTACTGATAATCAGTCTGTATTGCTCTAACTGAGAAGAACTTACTTGTAATTCTATGCAATTGCAATGGGTTTCTCTATAGAATTCCTTGCTCTATAGAACTTCTGTCACAATTAATCCTCAGACATTTCCTCTAGGTGCTCAGTCACCTGAGAATACTCTGTGGCCTAAAGGAACAAATGTCCCTTTTTCTTTGAAGCTGAATAATTCAGTTTCTCATTTCACTAGAAATATTTTATTCAGACTATATATCAACTTTTTTTTTTAAACTTAAGCCAAATTTAATGGAAATCCAACCACTCATATTTCCTTGGGCCTCCTGCTCAGATTCCCCTAGATCTCGACCTAGGAAATGCACTAGTGCCCCTACGACTCCAAGTCTTGAATAAAAACAGCTCAAATAAAAATTTCAGGCTTATCACTTAAAAGCAATGAGATCCAGATAACAGGAGAACTCACTGTTCTGAGGAGTACTAAGAAGCCAGTGGGGCTCAGTGGACTCATACTTGTGTGGAGTGCCAGTCAGGGAAGATTCCAGGTATCTTCTGGTGGGTTATCGCTTGTATCTTGCCAACTATACCATGCATGTGAATGAAAAAGTTAATCAATAGTACATCTAAGAAAGAAATGGAAAACTTTATTCAAGCCAATCTGAGGATTATAACCTTGGGAACAACCTTTCAGAAAGTTCTAAGGACTGTTCTGCTTATTAGAGATCAAAACACCATTATATAAGTTTTTGAGACAAAGAGTTTTAGGTCAAAAACATATTGACAGTTTACAAATGCCAGTACAAAGCAAGTGGTGGGTCATCAAACCTCCTTACCAGATTGAGAAGGAAGGTTATCTCCCAGGGAGGCCTAATTAATGCAGATACACAATATTGAACACACTGAAGGGGAGAGAAGAGGCCCAAGTGGGCAGAGAAAAATTTTATGTTTAAATTTTTCTTGTCTGGCTATAAAATAGGAATTTTATTTCATCATACCTCATTTTGTAGACAATCTGATTCCTCACACCTACAGCTAAAGATCCATTAGAACCATACTGGTGGGGAAAACCACATGGTCTTTCCATTAGGAAAGGAGGCTCAGATTGGAGATTCCTGTATTGCTTTGACTGATGAGAATAGGCTAGTCTAACAGGAAAGAATGCTTAGGGCTGCATCCTAAACCTCAAGCAACTCTGTAATATTAAGGGTGAAATAGCAAATGGTGGAACCTCTCAAGCCCCCTGCAAAACAAATGAGATATCCTTCCTGTGTTCCTCTCTCTCATCATTCTTTGCACAGTGCTGTACCAAATCCAGTCTCTCAAGGACCATTTTCCACGAGCAAATAATGAATGCATTTGGGCCTCAGTGTAGCTCTATAAATCTTACTAGATAGCAGTATCCCATCTATGCATCATAGCATCGGTGATCCTCTGCTTAGAAAGCAAAAAAAGAACAAAATATAAGCTCGAAAATTTACAGCTTTCTCTGCCAGACATATTTTGCCAAATATCCACTGGTAAATGACCAACTCAAAATATTGATTGACAAAGAAGGAAAAAATATCACATTCCCATAACTGCAGTTTACATTTAGTGAACCATCAAAATGGGCATGGGATAAATAGCACCATTTTTCTAAAAATTTAAACAAAGTTCAGTTCTGAAATGCGGTCCTCCCTTGCTATCAGTAGGTGATCAGTTCCAGGACCCCCACCGATACCAAAATCCTTGAATGCTCAGGTTTCTTATATAAAATAGCAGAGCATTTGCATATAACCTACAAAATCCTCTTGTATACTTTAAATCATCTCAGTTATTTATTATACTTAATACAATGTATGAAAATAGTTTTCAAAACATGGGAAATTCAAGTTTTGCCTTTTGGAAGTTTCTGAATTTTTTTTCTAAAATTTTCTATGCATAGTCAATTGAATCCATGTAGAATCTGGATAGAAGACCAGCTGTACCTAAAACAGAAGAGTATTAATACAGTTATCCTATGAAGTAATTTTTAATGAAGTGGAACTAATTCAAGTCATGTCTTCTTGGGATAAAAATGGGCAGCAACAAACAAAAAAGGTGGGAGAAAACAAACATGACCTAGGTGTCTCCCCGAAAGTCCATAATCTCCACATCTGTTCTTTTCATCCTCTGGTGACATTACTTTTCTGTTTATTTTGCTATTGTAATTCTAAACACATGTAGTTTCCTGAGAGATTACCCTCTCAAAGTTGGTCTACGCCTGTTCTTTCTTACCTCACAAAAAGTAAAGAAAAAAAAGTGTGCGTGTGTCCTATTGGTGGTTTAAACTCTTAGCTGGCACTTCCTCTTTGAACAGTTGCCCTTTCCTCGCACACAAGAGAGATCTCATTTTGTCTGAAACTGGATAAAGTTGAAACAAACCACACACCAACGAGAGGGTATGATGGCTAAGAAGCCCCCGAAACCAGCCCCTCGCAGGATCTTCCAAGAAAGGTCAAAGATTACTGCTCTACCCTTGTACTTTGAAGGTTTTTTATCAGTTAAGCGGTCAGAATACCAGGTAAGTCCACAGATGATCATATTAAGCTAGAAGCTTCTGTCTTAATATAAAATGTATTTTATGGTGACATGATGAAACAAGGGCCTTCTTGTTTCTGCTAGAATTGAACCTTCTTTCCTGAGGTAAGAAATATGATCCCAATTTGCATAATTTAAATACAACTATGGCTTGAACTCATATGTGTGTATATATGAGTATTATGTATAATAATATAAGGTTCTAATGTTAAGTCACTAATGTAAAAAAAATTCCTAAATTTCCAAAAAGTGTATTTAAACATCACAGAAAAGTTTAGCTTAGAAGATAAAATGTTTGGTATATATTTTCTCTGCAATGTACTAGTATGCTTCCATGATGACATGTACTATTAAGATAAAATTATACTATTCCTGAAATTAAAACCGGCTCCTATTCTGTTTGATTGAAGTTTTCAAATAATGATCAAATTATTTTTTATGATAAACTTTTGAAAAAATTGGGACAATGATAAACTTGACAATGTTTAAGATTCTGTATATTTAGTTATATGTTCTAAGACACTTTCAAGATATTGATTTTAAAAGATGATACTTAGGGTGCTCTATGGGTAGGTGTACACTAAACTACATAAACACATTCACTCTAAGAAAATTCACAAAGCACGCTGTATTTTTTAAGCATAAAAATGAAAACTTATAATTAATTAAAATCAGTGCTTTTGAAATACTAATTGTGGATAATTTGAAATGAATAAGACATAAACACGGAAGTGTCTGTGACTAAAGAAAAAAGAAATAATTAACTTAGGTCAAATTTTATGAAATGTTAACATTAATTGAAGCTAGAAAAAAATTAGGTTTTTGAGAAATGCCTTAAGAAATGTTTAATAATAAAAATATATTTTCTGAGGATTTATTAATGCTTACAGAAAATTTGTGTATGTAAAAATATCTGTAGCAGCACAATCATATTTCTTGTATATATAATCAGATCATTTAATATTGGAGAGGAAAGACATGGTAATATGTATTCTGTTATGGGTGTTAAATATGAATTAGTAATATCTGTCAGTTACATGCCAGGAAAGGGGAGTTGGGAAAAAAATTTTTAGATTGTAATTTAAACTTGTCTATTTATTGAAATTTTTCCAAAGACTTTGTAATGACTGTTTCTGGTACTGGGTTCCCTTTAGTGTTTAAAAAGGGCATTCCATTGGTCTGGATAGTAGAAAAAACAAGGATTTTAGAGGTCAGTAAAACATGTCTTTACCTAATGGTTTTGCCACTTATATTCTGTGACTTTATACAAGTTACTCAATTTCCTTGAGACTAAATTTCCTCAACTATAAAATGGAGGGAATATAACTTACCTCTCAAGGTATAATGTCTGGGATACAGTCAGTGCTTAATCAATTCATTCATTTAAGCAGTGTTTATTTTGTGTTTCCTATGCACCAAACATCACACTCAGTTTCAGAGAATATGAATAAAATACAAAACCCCTACCTTGGTGAGGGTTAGGTTAGTCAGAAGTGATGACTCACTTACCCGAATGCCAGTCTAACTTTTCTTAGAAAGCATACTTTGAAACGGAAAGAATAAACTATAGGTGTAAATGTTTTGGAGGAAATTAACTTATGCTTCCAGTTGAATTCATAGCAAAGTATCTTTTACTTATATATCAGAGAAAAGAGAGCAAGAGAACGACAGTAATGTCTACTAACAAGGTGGTTTCAAGGATTAAAGGGATAACAAATATAAAACACCTGCCTCATACTAGAGATTAGATTCATTCTCCTTCTATTTTATTATCTATCACATTCTTATTAACCTACGAAAATCAGTTTTTAATCCCGCTCAAAGGAGGGCCATGGTGATAATTAGAGTGCTTGAAAACAGAAGCAATGAGAGAAAGTTAAGGAGAATACTGGTTTTTCTAGACAAGTGGCAGCAAAGTGCCAAAGAATTTTTGAAAGGGAGGTGAACCAAAGGTATATAGGTCTTCTTTGACAGGGGCACTTTTAAGAATTAAGGAGATTTGCCCTTGAGAAAATGTGCCAACATATACCATTTTAACCGCAATTCCAAGAGGTCCATGGATCCGAGGTCAAGAATCCATAAAAATACATAATTTTTATGGTGAAAATGTGGGAAATTTTACTTAACCCACAACACTAGAATTCTGGATGATTAGATACATTAGATAATAAAAGCCATTGCTGCTGTTGCTGCTAAGTCGCTTCAGTCGTGTCCGACTCTGTGCGACCCCATAGACGGCAGCCCACCAGGCTCCCCCGTCCCTGGGATCCTCCAGGCAAGAACACTGGAGTGGGTTGCCATTTCCTTCTCCAATGCATGAAAGTGAAAAGTGAAAGTGAAGTCACTCAGTCGTTTCTGACTCCCAGCAACCCTATGGACTGCAGCCTACCAGGCTCCTCTGTCCGTGGGATTTGCTAGGCAAGAGTACTGGAGTGGGTTGCCATTGCCTTCTCTGAATAAAAGCCATTAGGTGCTATAATGAGATACCCATGGCATCACAGCTTTTAGAAATTGCAAGATTCTCATTTTGGGGGAACTATTTGAAAATAAGAGAGAGTTTGGGTAACATCTCACAGTTTCTTCAAACTGTGATGTGTTCAAATTAAAAAAAATAGTATGTAACATGTCTTCTTATTAGCCTGAACATAGAATATGACCATTAAAATAGCTTCAAAGTAACAATTCTCTCACTAGTCCTCCAACTGCCGCTAATTCATTTAGAAAAATTTTAGGACTTGGCTGTGCTCTCAAAAAGTTCTCTATGCTAGTGCTTTCCAAATTTTTAAAGTAACACACTCCTTTCAAGAAAATATTTTGAACATAGATCTCTAACATAAGAATATTAATTTGTTCAGGAATTATCATGTGCTCCTGTACTAAGTCCAAAAAATGACTGACTATATGCAAGAAAAGAATTAAGAAAGATGAAATAAATGAAATATAAATAAATATTCTAAAAGTTTCTTCCCCAATGAGATCATCTTACATGCTTCCAGGGTTAAGTGCCACAGTTTGTAGACTACTATACAACGTCCTTCCTTAAGCAAAGAACCTTTATTCACTCAGAAGAGAAAAAAAGGAAGGAACTTTTTATTGGGGACAGAGGATAGAGAGAAACTTTACTGGATTTGCACTGTCTTCCATTTTTACTAGTTATATGAGTGAGAAAAGAGTCCTGGGTGCCAGGAGATGTATCAGTCCTCCTGTAGAACTTGGGCAATCCCTCATATCTTTTCATCTGCTTCCTGTTTTGTAAAATGGACAATTACCCTCTTGTATAACTGAATGGGTTGCTGTGATGATCGAATGGACTATATGAGTATATTTTCTTGAGGTGTTGACATGGGAGATATGTTGGGCTCTTAATGTCCTGTCTCTCTGGTCCTTATAGTAATTCTTCTGGGTAGAAATAATTTTATCCACTTCAAGATGGGTGAATTGTTGCTCACAGAGTTTATGTTCAAAGTCCCTCACCATAAAGAACCCAGCTGGGATTTTATTGCAAGGCACTTGACATCATGCTGCCTTTCAAACTAAAGTTCTAATTCCATTTATTGGGTTTCTCAAGGTTGGGGATGTCTAATCACTAGATTCTTTATCACACTGAGCTCAACAGTAAGCTCAGTACTTTCAAAAACAATAGCTTAATGAATGAAAATAATAGTCACCTTAAACTCCAAACAAGGTCATCTAATGATAATGAAGCTAGTGATAAATTCAAAAGGCCCATTTCAGTATCTTTTCTTCAGCAACTGAACATTTAAGTGACTGCTTAAAATTTAAGTGACTGCTTAAAAATAAGATATCTTGTATTAAATGTATTTAATTCAAAAACAGGTCCTTCAAATTTAATTTTTAAAATATTTATGTTATCTCTGTAGATACAAATATATACCTATATGTTGGTCATTACAATTGATATTTATAGATGACTTAAATTATACTAGTTTCCAGGAGCACTTCTCAGAAACTAAATCAAGACTATGACCTGCAGATCTCTGCATATTGAATGTAAATTAGAAGTATTCTTAGGTTTGTGGCTGTGGTTGGTGTTCACAGGGCCCACTGATATTTATAACCTTCCTTTTTGTCCTGGCTGCCTTTTTCTCAACTCAGTGTCTTTTGTTCTTGCTTCTTCCCTCATTTAATAAACCCTCCTTTATCCTTTCTAAAAATCTATATGTTTATTTATCAGTAATGCTCCCATATTTCCCTCATTAACTCTGTGCAATTCATACCATTCTCTCATGACTGAATACCTCTATAATTTTTCTCAGAAGCACAGATGCATGTATGCATGTATATATAGAGGGAATGCAATAAACTTTGACTGCTATTAGTGATTTTAGTTTTTCTATCTTATGGTAGGTTAATACTGATGAGGCTAATTAAGAAGATTAACAGAGTGGTACTACAGGCTTTTCTCTTGTTTTCTTTTCCTCCAGGAATCATAAAATTGGGTTTGGCCTTGATCTTAGATGCCACACTTCAGTAAAATTACACAACCTGTGATTCAATTCTCTAACCAATATGCCTGTATTCCAAACTCCTCCCCACTTCCTCACCCCTGTCCTAGTTCCAAAATATCATGTATCCTTGACTTGCTCCTTGCATTGAGAGACTTCCTATTAGAGCAGAATGTAAAAGCCTTAAAAAGAGAGATACGATTTTTTTTTAAAGCTCCACAATAAAACTGAATTGTTTTATTATTTAATCTCAAATCAATTCTGAGAAAATTCAAGTACTTTTTCAACAGAGTGACAATATACTTTCACAGTGTTTACAGAACACTGGGTTGATCTTAGACTGTGTAGGTTAGCAACTTTTGAAACCAAATTTCTCAATGCAGTTTTCTATCTCTTTACTTACTGCTACTGCTACTGCTAAGTCACTTCAGTCGTGTCCGACTCTGTGCGACCCTATAGACGGCAGCTCACCAGGCTCCCCCGTCCCTGGGATTCTCCAGGCAAGAGCACTGAAGTGGGTTGCCATTTCCCTCTCCAGTGCATGAAAGTGAAAAGTGAAAAAGTGAAAAGCTCAGTCGTGTCGGACTCTTAGCGACCCCATGGACTGCAGCCCACCAGGCTCCTCCATCCATGGGATTTTCCAGGCAAGAGTACTGGAGTGGGGTGCCATTTCCTTCTCCAATCTCTTTACTTAAGACCGTATGAAAGCATGATTTCATATAGGAATGACAATGAATTTCATTATTCTAGTTTATAAAATATCTTCTTGTACAGAATCCCATTGAAAGAGATCTATTTTAGAGATTTTTAGATGCCACCACTGTCACACACCCATGCAAATTACCATGTGGAAAGAATGTTACTCTTATTAATAAATTCTATCAATATGTAGATTAGACTCAAGGCTAAAACTGTGTTGACACTTTACCCCAGATTTAAGTAGTCTTTATGATTTTTTTTTAATTGATTTGACTGTCTTGGGTCTTAGTTGCAGCACGTGGGATCTTCAATCTTCCTTCGGCATATGGGATTTTTTTTTAGTTGAAGTGTACAAACTCTTAGTTGCTGCATATGAGCTATTAGCTCCCCCACCACAGAACGAACCTCTGCCTATCCCTCTTGGAGACCCTCTGACACATGGCAGGAACAGAGCAGAACATCCTCTCTGTGTGGTAGGCTGAGTTAAGAGATGATGGCAAGGCACTGAGGTGAGGATCCTGTCTCCCAGGCTTAGCTCTTAGATACTCAGTCCTACTCTCTGCAGAGGGGGTAATTCTAGCAGTACCATGCAGGATAGACTGGAGGGCGAATGAAAGCAGCAGAGACACCAGGCAAAGGGTTATTTCAATGCCTTTAACTTTTTTTTATCCTATGTGAAAATAAGGAAATAAAAGACTTCTGGTGGGGGCTGAAATTAAGGTTTATTCTGTTGCCTTATTAAACTGCTTGACTCCAAGATGTGTCAGATATATATTGGCATCTGGATTTCAGACAAGAGGAAGAATCTCTTTGTTCAGTTTTATAATTGCTCCTTTGGGGACCATTTATTGGCTGATAACGTCAATCCTATGCCCTTTGGAATTGTTCTTTTCTTTGGTCATCAGTTATTGGTTGAGGAAGCACCAGCAGGTTCATTCCATTATATTATAGCCCACTCTGTGTTGAGAGGTAGGATGAAGAAAGAGCACAAGACTTGGACAGAGAAACTGTGCTCCAAGTTCTACCTCTGCCCCTGATGTAGGTTGCTGCAGGACTACCATCAGTTTGTTCAATCCTCACTGTATACACTCCTCTTAGAAATGTGACTTTTCTGCTCCTTCCATAAAGAGACTGAGTCTATTTTCCTGCCCCTTGAATCTAGATTGGGTCATGCTTTGATAAATGTGACAAAAGCAGAGAATCAGGCAGTACTTGCACTTTGGGTTTTGTCCTCTCTTGTCCCTGGCCATGGGGTCACAAACAGTTGGACACTACTGAGCGACTTCCCTTTCACTTTTCACTTTCATGCACTGGAGAAGGAAATGGCAACCCACTCCAGTGTTCTTGCCTGCAGAATCCCAGGGACGGGGGAGCCTGGAGGGCTGCCGTCTATGGGGTCACACAGAGTCGGACACGACGGAAGTGACGCAGTAGCAGCAGCAGCAGCAGTCCCTGGGCATTCCTTCTGCTAGCACGTGAACAAGTCTAGGCTGCTGACTGGAAGATGAGACTGCATGGAGTGTGATTCCAGTTGTTTCAGTGGGGTGATTTCTAGCACCAAAAATCAATTCTCTGATTCTCTTGGATATCAACTGGGTGTTCAATAATTCAGTTCAATTCTGATACTAATTACCTTCAAATTTAGTAAAGACCCCACAGCTTAATTAAGAGCTGAGTCCCACAAAACTATCTCCTACTTCAACCACTAGCCACAAATCCCAGATCTCCTGTCCTTCTCACTGACTGGCTATAAATCAGGGTTCCCAGGGCCCTTTCCCAAGATTTGACAATTTACTAGAATGGCTCACAGAAATCAGGAAAAAACTGCTTACATTTACTGAAAAGGGAAACAAATGAACATCTAGATGAAGAGGTCAAGGTCTGGAAGGATCCTAAGCATGCGTGTTATTGTCTCTGTGGAGATGAGGTATACCACCCCTCTGGCATATGGAAGCTTATTAAATCTCGTTGTTCAAGAGTTTTTATAAAGCTTAACTTCTTCCTTCTTGGAGGTTGGTAGGTGGGGCTGAAAGCTCCAACCCTCTAATTATTTGTTCTTTTAGTGACTAGACCCATCCTGAAGCTATCTAGGGGTCTCATCCTAAATTACCTCATTAGTAAAAATTCTGATACGACGTAAAGGGGTTCACTAGGAATAACAAAAACACTTCTATTAGGAAATTCCAAGTGTTTTAGGATCTCTATACCAGGAACTTGGGAACAAAGACTAAATATATTTCTTATACTAACACACTCAGTCATTTTACAGCCCCAGCCAAGACCCCAAGCAAGTGAATGAGGGCCTCCTAGACCATTAAGTCATGGCCAAGTATACCCGGATCCATAGTATCATCAGTCAGCCACAGGATGAGGAGAAATAGAAAATGCTTACTGTTTTAGTCCACTAAGTTTTACGGTGGCTTGATATACAGGAAAAGCTATTATAGCACCTTATCAGCCGTAAAGACAAAGTGAGAAAATAGTTCTATTAAGACCATGAGAAAGGTGGTTGCTGTAATTCAGAATCAATTTAATCTTGAGCTTTCTGAGAGCCAAGGAAAATTAAAGCAAGATGGGTTATAGTGTTCCCATTATTTGAGAAAATTAAATATATAAATTCTGAAGAGGTGACCAACGTTTTGCTGATCAGAAAAAGGCAAATGCTATGTCATTATTAACGAGATACAAAATACCATAACATGTAAGAATGTCTTTACATTTATAAGCAAAAGAAAAAAATTCCTCATTTGATTTTGTTACATTGATCCTCCATATAAGTCAAGATAATCTAACATCTGAAAACCCAGCTTAGTAAACCCTAAAGGAAGGAAAGATCAACATGTTCATAAAACTAACTGGAATTTTTCAAAACATATTTTTGCAAAGAGCTGGGATAAAGGTAAGTGTTTAGATGTGGAAGGATTTTTTTTTTTTTAAATTCTTTAACCACTCCCCCCCAACTACCACCCTTGCCATTCTTTTGTAATACAGCCACTCTTCATAGAATGTTAAGTTCTTATCTAAATAGCCTTTCACTTGGTCAAGAGCCTTACTAGACTACTTAAATATTTTAAACTTAAAAAAAATCGTGTTCCTATAGAACTCACAATAAAGTGAATATGTTAATTATGAAATGTTAAGCACATGAATGAAATGTGAATTCAAATTTCAGCTTTGATTGTGTTATTTTTATCATTATCAATTGCACATATTTCCTTGATCTATATAAATATATTCTATTTATTGAACCTAAACTATGAGCCATGTACTATGCTATGTGTTTTAATCCGTTCAGTCCTTTCAACTGTCTTGGAAGATAGACATTAAATGCTTTATTCTAACCTGATCCTTTGATTACAGGTGCGAGCTTTCATTGAAACTGCACAGAAAGTTGAGTCTTGAATCAATGAGGAAAGTTTTGGAAAATAATGTATTTAAATACAAATCAAATTACATCCCTACTACATGCCACATACTAAAATTTGTGAAGGATTTATTGGAGGAATTAAATGTAAAATTAAGCCATAAAAAGTAGGTTATTTATCTCAGGATAAAGAAGAACCATATATCACATAGAAATTAACAAAGTTACAAAGGGAAATATCAACGGGAAAATAGTTGAGTATACATAATGAAATAATGCTTACAATCTCTTTCCTGCAGGAGTATAAGCATTACTGGACAGAGTTGAGAGGAACTACACTTTTCTTTTACACTGACAAAAAAAGTACAACAGTAAGTAGACATGTTCAGCTGATTCAATTTTTTTTCCAATAAATACTTGTCATATAATATTCTGTTATTCATTCTTGTCTGTTATTCATTTTCTGCCTTCTGAAAGTAAAGATGTTCTAGTATAACCAACTGAAATAAGAACATCTATATCTGGGGAGGGAGGAGGGAGGAGGGTTCAGGATGGGGAACACATGTATACCTGTGGCGGATTCATTTTGATATTTGGCAAAACTAATACAATTATGTAAAGTTTAAAAATAAAATAAAAAAAAAAAAAAAAAAAAAAGAACATCTATATCTGTGATCCATGGTAAAATTTCCTGGGCAACTCAGAAGAAGGTATTAACTCATGTTTTTAACTTTGCATTCTTTTCTTTCTGAGCCTGATAACAAAAAACTTAGTTGAGAAGTGAAAATTTTAGCTAAACATCTGGATTCAAATTAAAGTGATGGCTTTAATTTCCCCTACTTTTGGTCTTGCTGTAGCATGTATTTATAATCTGAAAGGAACTAGATGATCCCAAAGCCTGGTAACATAGAGTATGTCACAATTTAAATTTTCTAGAAAGACACAAACAAACCCCATGAGACAGGACTTTGAAAAGCTCAATCATGAGGATAACAATAAAGAAATTCTGAGATTATTTATTTGTATTAATTCTAAATAATTGATTTATATTTCAATTTATCCACAAAAAAATTGAAAATGGTGCATTTCATTTTTTCCACAAATAAAATGTAGCATTTAGTAGCAAATGCATGCCTACCTTGGAATGCTATGCTTATGAGATTTTATAATCCAATAACTTAATATAAATATTTTAGACCATGGATGCAGTAGCCCACACTTCTAGAACATGGTTATCACATGACTAGATTGAATGAAAGATACAGAAAAAGAGTCTGTGTGATGTATCTTACCTGCAGGCATTTCAGCACCATTAATAATAGTAAGCTAGCCAGAAGTCATTTAAAAAAACAAACAGAAAACAAACTTAAAATGGTCATCTTTCACCATATTTCTGGATAGAGATAAGATTTATATAAAAGTGTTTTCAAATACCATAAAATAAATTTTAACAAAAGTAATTTCTCTGTCTTGTCTCCACATTCCCACTGATGTCAGTGAAAATAAAAGACCTTGGCCTAAACCTTGTACAATACTTGTATGTGAGAGAGTTAATAGTAACTATTTACTTACTCCATGGCAAGAGAGGTACAACTTCGTGATTGGGATATGGTCTTTAGGTAGACTACCAGGGTTTTGTCCCAGCCCTGCTCCTGTTCATGGTGCCATTTGGGGATCTTGGGCTATTTACCTAACCCCTCTGTGTCTCAGTGTATCAGATAGGGTACTGGTAGGAAACAGATGACCTCTCAAATTAGGTAATTCAAAGACAGTTTAATGACGATACTATACTCAAAGCAGTGGACAGGAAGTAGGAAAACCACAAAGGATAGTACAGAACCTGAGGCTCTGTAACAGTGCCCCATTACCACACCTATGAGGAGAGGAAAGAGAAGGAGAGTACTGAGAGAGCAGAAGACTGCCTTGAAAAGAATGTGATCTTTGACAGAGGAAGCAATTGTATAGAGTAATAAACATCCGACCTCACTCTCCTTGTTCCTTTGATCTCCTGCCAGTGTTCACCAGTGTTCCAGCCCAACAGAAGTCAGAGGTGAAGGAAGCCCTTCATCTTGTCCAGAGAGTTCCTGCTCTTGGTGCACAGTGTTAGATGGTGAAGGAATAAAAGTGACTCTAGAGGAGCAAATGAAAGATCTCCAACATAATCAGTTTCAAATCAAAATTAGGATGGAAACAGTAGCCCATCTCATAAAGTCCCCCCACCCCCGCCTAAATTAAATGCAATAGTAAATAAAAGGACTAAAGAGAGTCTAAAGACTTAAGAGAGTAGCTGGCATATTAGTAAGCCTTTAAGCATTTTACATGTATTATCTCATCTAATTTTCACAACCACCCTGCAGAGTGGGTACTATTTTAATCCCAACTTTCTAGATGAGAACTGTCAAATTTAAGATTAAAAAACTTATACATGATCAGAAAGCTAATGCAAGGGGTATAAACCAGATCTTGTTCTTGAGCCAGCATTCTTAACCATGACCCATGAAGAGACTGTCAGGAATAATGAAATTCTGTGGAATCGCTTGTTAAAAGAGGATACAGACTTTTGGGGAATTTTTTCAGTGATAGTTTAGGAGAAAGCACAGAGATAGAACAAATGAGATCTGTAGATACTTAGCCTGTAAGAAGGGAATAAAAGCAATGACAAACCTAGAAAGCATATCAAAAAGCAGAGACATTACTTTGCCGACAAAGGTCCATATAGTGAACACTATGTTTTTTCCAGTAGTCATGTACAGATGTGAGTTGGACAATAAAAAAGGCTGAGTGCTGAATAACTGATGCCTTCAAACTGTGATGTTGGAGAAGACTCTGGAGAGTTCTTTGGACAGCAAGGAGATAAATCAGTCAATCCTAAAGGAAATCAGTCCTGAATATTCATTGGAAGGACTGATGCTGAAGCTGAAGCTCCAATACTTTGGCCACAAAGAGCTGATACAAAGAGCTGACTCAGTAGAAAACACCCTGATGCTGGGAAAGGTTAAAGGCAGGGGGAGAAGGGGGCAACAGAGGATGAGATAGTTGGATGGCATCATTGACTCAATTGACATGAGTTTGAGCAAGCTTCAGGAGATGGTAAAGGACAGGGAAGCCTGGCTTGTCCATGGGGTCACAGAGTTAGACACAACTGTGTGACTGAACAAGAAGGGAAGAATTTAAAGCTGCCTTTAAATATTTGAAAGACTGTCAGGGGTCATGTGAAAGAGTCACTGAATCTGTTTAGTGTTATTCCAGGGGAGAGGGACTAGTTCCCATGGATGGAAATTGTCTAGGGAAAAACTAGCTTAATACAAGAAAAACCTTGCCACAGGCAGAGCTGTGGAGGATGTAAGTTTCATGTTGTTCAAGATGTTCCAACACAGGCTGGATGACTGCATGGAGGAATACCCTGGGGGAGATTCAAGCATCAGAGGGCAGCTAGATTAGACAGATGGCCACTAAGGCTCTTTCAATACTACAATTAAAAACAAAAGATAGACTCCTTTCTTCTAATCAGTAGATAAGCTTATGATACTTTATCTAAGTGCACCATTTGTTCCTTTGTTGCTTCCTTCTTTAGCTTTAGATAATTTATCAGAAAAAGATTCTGTGTAATTTAAAAATTTTGTCCCCCTTCCCTTATACCTCCGTTTCTATTTTTAATTGTTCTTTGTTCATTGAAGATAAATAGATCAACCCAGACTTAACCTCAACCATATCAAGACAGGAATAACTCTGGAAAAAAATTCATTTCCTTATTTTTATGCCTCACCTTAGTCAGAAAACTAGAATAAGTATACTTACAAGAATATAATAAAATAAGTTATATTGGGCACAACAGAGAGGAAAGTAAAGGAAATAAAAAGAAGTCAAGAATGAGAGGGATTTAGCAAAAATTATAACTAATGTAAAAATACCTAATAAGATTAGAGATAGTAGTAATCTTTCAGATATTGCAGAGCATGTCTGGTCAGCTGCATACAGACCAGACCACATAGACCAACTGCTCAGAAGGAATGTTTTTATTATACTAGAATAAGATAGAAATGTCTTAATAGGATCCTTATAACCAGCAGCATGTCAATCCTGAATATTCATTTGAAGACTGATGCTGAAACTGAAGTTCCAACACTTTGGCCACCTGATACAAAGAGTGACTCATTGAAAAAGATCCTGATACTGGGAAAGATTGAGGGCAGGGAGAGAAGGGAGTGACAAAGGATGAGATGGTTCAGTGGCATTACTGACTCAGTGGACATGAGTTTGAGAAAACTCTGGAAGACAGTGAAGGACAGGGAAGCCTGGCAGGCTGTAGTCCATGGGGTTGCAAAGAGTCTTAACACAACTGAGTTACCAAACTGAACTGAACCAGTAGCATTTGGTAAATGCTGAACAATGGCTTTCCAGGAAAAAGTATATATGAACATATATATTTATTATAGATATTATTGATACAAAGAACGTGTAATACATAGTTAAAAAGTAAAATACACACTCTTTACTAACTTCCATATAGGCAATTAATTCTCACAGAATACTTTCACTGATTCTTTTGAACCTGTATCTGTAGCCAATTATTATTCAATTATGACTTGACAAATGGAGTTGTTTTCCAATCTGATGTTTCCCTAATATTTTTATTGTCATTAAATATTATATTGGACATGAATGTTGGCCAATGTTTTTGTTTACATTAATGAGTAAGAGGCAAGCAAAGCAATAATTATGTATGTAAGAATGTCACCCATTTGTCAATGACGTGAGCAACATCTTTGTTGAGTGAGATAATGATTTTAGAATTATGGAAGGATATTTTGTCATTTTTTGTTCTGTTTACAATGAAAAAGCTTGAGAGACAGCAAACTTTAAAATTTCATCTGCAGTACTGACATTTTCCCCTTCACTTTCTGAAGTTTAGATCAGCAAACTGTGGTCTTTGAGCTAAATTTAGCCTATGGCCTGTTTTTGTATAGTCTATGAGCTAAGAATATTTTTCACATTTTTAAAGTGTTGTTTAAAAAAACAAGCATTTGCGACAAAAACTGTATATGGACCACAAAGCCTAAAACATATCCTATCTAGCCTTTGTAGAAAAAGTTTGTGGGCCCCTTGGACAATTAACAAAACAAAACCTAAATCAAACCTTAATTTGTTGTTGTTGTTTAGTCGCTCGGTTATGGCTGACTCTTTTGAAACACCATGGACTGTAGCCCACCAGTTCCTCTGTCCATGGGATTTTCCAGGCAAGAATACTATAGTGGGTTGCCACTTCCTCCTCCAGGAGATTTTCCCAACCCAGAATTGAACCTGAGTCTCCGGCACTGCAGGCAGATTCTTTACTGCTGAGCCACCAGTAAGGTTTGCCACTTTTCATGGTGTAAAAACTCCCACCATGACTAATTTCACCCTATCGATGTTATTTCACTGTACGTGGGGTTGGAAAGAAAGGTTCAGCAGCACATCATCACAGTATGTTTATAGCATTCTCACTACATAGAAATGAAGATATAAATAAATACAAGAGCACAGAGAATGCTATATATTAGGGTTGGCCAAAAAAGTTCTCTCACATTTTTCCATAAACATGAAAAACCTGAACAAACATTTTGGCCAAATGGATAGTAATATAACTAGGAAAACAGGAGTTTTGAATTTTAATTACCTTTGTTGCTAATATGATTTATTTAATTTTATATTTATATAATTTAATTTTTAATAATGGATATGCTTAACAATTGGCTTGCAAAATTCCTGAAAATTTCTCAACTGGCTTTTGCAAGTATGAGCCAGTTGAGTCCACCACCACATAATACATTTTCCAGTGCCTTCTGGGTTGGGAAGGGGTGCCACACACAGCTGAAAGCCAGGATACCATGGCAAGTACAAATAAGTTGAAATGAAGATATTATTTATTTTCCTTCCTGCTATAATTAATATCAATATATATTACTCATGAAGTAATTTAATGAGATTTCCCTTTATCTTTGCAGTATGTTGACAAGTTAGATATAATAGACCTTACATGCCTTACTGATCAGAATTCAACTGAAAAGAACTGTGTAAAATTCACCCTTGTTTTGCCAAAAGAGGACGTACAATTGAAGGTGAGTGAGAAGAATTAGTCTAAAACAAGTCATAGTTATAAATAGCATTCACCTCTTCAAAATCTTAAAAGGAATTAAAGGAATTATGTGAGGAGCACCAAGTCATATTTTGTTAACATTTCTTGTCTTTTGCCAAGAACCATAATTTTCTAAATAAGGATTTGAAAGGGCACATTCCCTGTTTAGTATACAAGCACACTGAAACCATATACTTCTGTCCTCTGGCAAAGTCAGAAATCCATCCCACCTGGTGTTTTCAGAAAGTTGTTCTTGAATTGGCATCCAAGAACTCAGCATTCACAGAGTTCCCAGATGATTCTGAGACATGTATGAACTCTACACAGGTAGAGATATGTTTGTTAAACTTACCACTGTATACCAGTACCTATATAGGAAAAGGTTTTATTCTTGAATTGACATTGAAAGTGAGCCAGTGAAAGTCAATCAACAACTGCAACATAGAGAATTAACTTGCAATTGAATAACATGTAGTTGGATTTCATCTTGAAAGTGCTGCTCCTTTAGCTTCAGTGTACCAGAAATCACTTGTACTCAGGAAATGTGAGGTCCCATTCCCAAGCCTGGGCCTCTGAATCTGCATTTTAAGCAAGCTCCCTGGATAATTCTGATGTGGCATTTACAGTATAACCTTGGAGTCAGATGCCCAGATTTGAACTCTGGTTGTTTTATTTGTTTGTGTGTAATTATAGGCAACTTACTTAACCTCTTTATTGCCTTGGTTTCTTCATCCAGAAGTCTTAACTGAGATGTAACCCTCTTACCTGGACCACTTTATTAAAATTGCTGCTGTTTTCCCTCTCCCCTCACCACTAATGGCGTTCCCAATCTCTCTTAATCTTACTCTACTTTTTATTTATTTCCACTTGAAGTTAAAACATTTACTCACAATTATGTTTATTATTTATTCCTTACTAGACCCTAAACTCTATGAGAATAAGGAGTTTTGTTTTATTCTTAGGTGTAAACTAGTACATAAAAGTGCCTAGCACTTAAAGACACCCAGTGAGGATCTATTAAATGAATAAATCTGTGAAATGAAATTTTTTTTTAAAGTCATTTTTTTGCACAATTGCCATGACTAAATCAGTTAATATAGCTGAAATGCTTAGAACAGTAGCTGCCACTTAATAATAAGCACTTAATAAATGTTGGCTGTATCAGTAATATTTAGAGCTAAGAATTGGAAACTTTTAAGGTAACTTACTACGTGGTTGCCTCAAACTTAAAGCCAGTCAGTGTTAAATATCAGCAGGGGGAGTAACTGTGAACTGACAGCTGCAGAAGTAAGTGTGCGAACACTGACAATTTTTCAAATTAAATAAATATGTGCCATTTTACTTGTTTAATAAGCAAAAAGATTAGAGCTATGTATTTCTGTCTTCTGACAAAAGAAAATAGTATGGAAATATTTCATAACAAATACACAATAATGGTTCTAAGCAGAAAGGAAATTGAATTATTGCTTAACTGATTTTAAGTGGTTTAAAAAATACTTGACTTGTTAAAACTTTGTGCTTCAGTAGAAGACTATGCATTTTGTCAATCTTGCTGGGTTTTGAGGGCTTACATATTTGGGGTCTTATAAAACAGTCTTGTGAAATTCTAAAGTTATTCTAAGTTAATAAAAGTATTAATGTTCATAGTTATTCATGTCTTTCCCTCTTTGTCCTTACCTGTTTTTGTCTTCATCTTTAGACAGAGAATACAGAAAGTGGGGAAGAATGGAGAGGCTTCATTCTTACAGTAACAGAGGTAAGAAGGACATTTTTGATTGACTCACTCATTCAACAAATATTTACTGACTGAACACTTACTATGAGCCATGATGACTGACGGGATTGATGTTATAGTAATTGAAAAGTACAGATATAAACCTTTTACACTTACTCATGAAATTTTTATTTTTAGTGGGTGAATGAAAAGGAGAAAATAAGCAAGAAAACAAAACAAGAAAATTTAAAATTGTGATAACCATTATGAAGAAAATCAACAGGGCAATGATTCTAGCTGGTGAATAACAGGTGGTCAGGTAGATCTACTTTTCAGTTTTATCCTGTGGACACAGTGGTCCTTTGTGTATTCTGATATTCAGAGCTACATGGCATCTTCTAAAATATTTTCCATCTCCTTTTTATTCATTTAATACATATTTATAAAATGCAGAGATGGATTTTATGAATGTGCTGTGCTTAGTTGCTCAGCTACATCTGACTTGCAGCCCCGTGGACTGCAGCCTGCCAGGCTCCTTTGTCCATGAAATTTTCCAGGCAAGAATACTAGAGTGGGGTACCATTTCCTACTCCAGGGGATCTTCCCAATCTAGAGATGGAACCCGTGTCTCTGTTGTCTCCTGCATTGTCAGGCAGATTCTTTACCACTGGGAAGCCCCAGATTTTATGAATAACATAGGCAATATGACAAGGACAGACTATCAAAATGAAAAGTGACCTTTCAACATTTTTTTAGTGAGTCTTAAGACAAAGGGAAGCTTATCTTTTCAACTCTGTGGTATCTTATCTGAGACAAACAGTAAGATCTACCTACGAACAGTTATAGTCAACTGTTGCAGCAAGATAAATACCATTATTTTAAATAAATCCACTAAGAAACATGAGGTACTTTGAAAACCAACTCCCTAAAGGGCACCATGTTTTCTAATACTCTTAGAGGATGTGAAAACTTCCCATGTTTGTTAGGGTCAGATAAAGACAGACTTTATCCAAAGTTAGTTTCTAAGTAAAGGCTTTACATTCACATGAAATAAGCACTGCACTTTCAGGCAAAAACAAATACAAGCTGGAGGTTCAACTACCACATAGCAAAGTCACAGGAAGCTAGAAGAGTAGGATTGTTAGAGATGTAAAACGAGTATTGACTTGAGGGGAGGGAGAAACTCTTTGGCGAACTGCATTCCTTCCCTCTGTTATGGAAAGTCACTGTTGTGTGTGTGGTCTGGCACTTCTTATATTGGAGTACAATATCCCAAAGGTATGTGGTTAGGCATCAAGGAATATACTAAAACTACTGGGAAAAAACTTGGGTTACATTTTTCGTAGAACACTATATTTCATGTTTTGGCACCAAATGTTTGTTTTTAGTTTCTCCCCTGGGGTAAGGATAAAAAGCATTGTTTTTTAATTAAAATGTGCAGAATTAAAATAAAATTCATGTGCACTTTCAAAAGGTGACAATTTGCCTCAAATGCTGTGCTAGTAGTGGTTTAGTTGCTAAGTCATGTCTGACTCTTGTGACCCCATGGACTGTAGCCCGCCAGGCTCTTCTGTCCATGGGATTTTCCAAGCAAGAATACTGAAGTGGGTTGCCATTTCCTCCTCCAGATCTTCCCAACCCAGGGATCAAACCTATGTCTCCTCCTGTATCGCAAGTGGATTCTTTACCACTGAGCCTCCAGTTGTGCACAATGTTCCCAGGTCACTCTGTGTATACATTCATACCATACTGTCCTTAGGGCAACTTTAATAAAAGTTTCAGGAACATAGTCTATAGTTGAAAGTGCAGAGACATTGCTCTTGAATTAATTAAACTGGAGTTTGAATCCTGGCTCCTCAACTTTCTAGCTATATGACCCTGGACTAGTTATTTAATCTTCTGAGCCTTTTTTTTTTCCTCTTTAATTTATAAAGTAGGAATAGCAATGTCTATCTTGTAGCATTGCTGTGAGGATTTACAATAGCATGATGCTCGGGACATAACAGGGAATTAAGGCACAGCCATTTCATCAGTTTTTCCTCATTTTCTTTTTTTTTTTCTGGATTGACATATAAGGGAATGCCTTACTGATTATTAGTTAGTTATTTGGAAGAATACTCTTTAAGATTCATTAGATAATGTGTAAACAGAAAATGAAGTTCTAGTGTTTTCTTCCCACATTCCAAAGAACTTTCTTATACACCCCCTGGAAAGTGTATACACTACTCTGGAGCTCAAAATGATAATCAGACACAGCTGATTATTTAGGCTAGGTAGTTTCACATAAAGAAAAATATTCTACCATTTAGATGATAACTTCCAAGAGTACATAGCTGGTCTTAACGAAGTCTAAATCAGGGGTATGAATATAGCTAAGGTGAATATAGATGACTCAATCCAAACACATTTCTAGAAAAGCTATTAAAAACAAGTTATTAAAAAACCTTAGTAGGTAGAGCAGTATCATAATTCTAATGTGTGAGTGAAAATTAAAAACATAAACACAAATACATCAAAAGTATGGATCTCTGATTGCCGATTCTCATTTAACAAATATTTCTCTCAACCCCATTTGCCATATGGCTGGGGGAACTTATTCCAGGTTACCTTTGGGACAGCTGGGCAACTTGCAGGTGCTCTGAGATTTCCCTGGCAGTGAGATCCAGTGAGCTCAGAATAAAAAAATGAGAGGTTTGTTGTTACTTGAATCAGCTTGTAAGGCCAGGTACACTTTGTTTTGGACCAGACCAAAAGGAATGTTTCTTGGAGGAAGAAACTAGTTGGTTTAGAGGTGGATCTAAGACACTATGATCCTTTATTCATGATCCTCTCCTTCCACCTCTGTTAGGTAACTGAAGCTTCTTAGGACCAGAACAGGCTCATCTTTGCTAAAACCAGTTAGTTACTTGGCTGCCTTTCTTGTTTGCCTACTGCTTTAATTGGTTTCAGCTGTCAGTTCCCCTACATGTGTCACTCCTTCCTGGGCAAGTAATTAGACTGCATGAAGTTCTAGAGAAAGAAAAGAAAAGGAGGATTGAGACAGAGCGGACACCAAGCTCATCTCCAGAAAAAGGGAAGCAACCAGTTGAAGATTATGAGGATGTACTGAACCCTATGCCAGCGTAAGTGCACCATGAACTCCAGTTTACTTATTAGGTTGTTAAAAGTTTCTAGTTATCAAGGAGAGCTAATCATTGGACTCATTAAACCAGGAACAATAACTGTCTTGTGGATATACAGTATATCTCTGGGCTCTTGAGTTCAAGCCACATTTCCTCTTCTATGTTGTATCAACAAAATGCAGACTTGAACTAAGTTTCTTACCACAAAGGAAATCCCCTTCCACCCACACCTTTAGACTAAATAGATCTTTTTTTTTCCAAAGAACAAACCTAAATAAAAATTCTATGTAGAAGGAAGGAAAAGATGTTTTTTCACCATGAAACTCTACGATTGACTGAGTTTCTATCAGGAAATTGGACCAAAGATTCAAGTTACCTGAACGTTATCCTCAATGGGTCAATCAGTGACTAGTCTTGAGCTTGTATTTTGAGGAAGACACCATGTGAAATGGGCAGAGTGTTATTGGAGATGAAAAGGCACAGAACATCCTAAAATCAGCAACAGTCTACATTAGTTTTTTAACTTCTTATATTGTTGAAAGTGTGACTAAGACTGTGAACTCTGGAGTCTAGGTTTTCTTGTCAATGAAACTTGTCCTGGTACCATCTTTGACATCAGGTTCTGACATGTACTCCATCTGTACTACAACCACTGAAAACTGCTAGCCATTCTCTTAGCTGAAACCAGGATTAATAGGTTAAAAGTCACATAGACTGCTTCTTTTTCTTTTTTTTTTGCTCAATGAAACAAATAACACATGTTTATTACAGATAAATAAAAAGAAGATTAAACTCACTCCTTGTCCCACCTCTCAGAAACACTTTTTCAATATCTCAGTGTATTGCTATGAGTTAAATTTTTTTCTGTTGAAAAACCAGACTTTTCAGTGACTACAATATTTACTATAAGTGCAAAAGAATTGAATTGCTTTCTACAAAATTTTACACATAAAAATGCTACCAATGCCATTAAAAACCCATATTATACCAAAGGAGTGGATTCAGACAAACCCTTAAGTATGTTAGTTAAAAGAGATCATACAACAAAACAAACTATATGTGTGTGTATATATATATTTTCTTTTTATAACTTTGAATTTTGTATTGGCGTACAGCTTATTAACAACGTTGTGATAGTTTCAGGTCGACAGCAAAGGGACTCAGGCATACATATACATGTATTCATTCTCCCTCAGACTCCCCTCCCATCCAGGCTGTCCTCAGCAGACATAGCAGTATAGCAGACTTCCTATACTATACTATATATATGTTTTGTATCCCTGTAAAGAAACCACCAACAATTATTATTTATCTAAGAGTTTATTATAAACTGAAACTGGAAATATATTGCTATCTTAGACCTTCAAGTGGTAATGGTAAATATATACTGATCAGTAGATAACTCTTCAGGTCTTCATTGTTTAAAAATAAAGGCTTTGGAGGAATGAAGGAAGCAGGGCCTTAAGTATTATATCCGCATACTCCCAGTGGCACAGGCTTGTAATAATAGTAATTTTTTCACATTAACTGTAATAATAAAACTGGAAATGGTAATAAAAGTTAATAACTGTAGTTCTTAAGAGTTATCTTAGTAGCATCTTTTCAAGTAATGAGCTTCATCAGTTAAATTTTTTTTTTTAAATCTCACCTCTGTAGATGTTTTTACTCAGTGTCCCGGAAAGAAGCCACTGAAATGCTCGAGAAGAACCCTTCCATGGGAAATATGATCCTGAGGCCTGGCAGTGACAGCAGAAATTACTCCATCACCATCCGGCAGGAGATAGAGTATGTTTAATTTTAAAATGTATGGAATTGTTAAAAACATGATTATCACTTTAGAAAGCAGTCATAAAAGTTCAGATCTGCATCTGCTATGTGCTTCATTGGGGATAAACATGTGAACACAATAATAGGGAGGGAATGTTATATAAACAATACTAGTCAAAACTAGTATTTGTAGTAGGGAAGAACAGTGAACAAATTACTTTGGTCCTGGATATAGTTCTATTATTCATTCGCTCACTCATTTCAACAAATATTGAGCAACTATAAGCCAAGTGATACTCTAGATACTGAGGATACAGCAGTGAACAAAATCCTTGGTTTAAGGGATGCCCTAAGTCACAAAGCTGAACTCAGGTCCATGGCGTGGTAGCTCCTGAGACTGTCTCTTACCTGTGTAGCATCTGATCAAGGCAGTGACTGGATGGAGCCACTCTTAGCTAGAAGCCAACTCTCAGGTTGGGGGTGTGGGAGAAAGTAGAGGCAGGTCCTGGCCCTTCTCCAGCAGATCATGAACTTGGCATAGAGCTTAGAATTGTTAGCATCAAATCTGAAGCTGAGACCGAAACATTTCAAATCCTAGCTGTGACAAGCCAAACACTCCATATCAGTCCACCTCTCTCCAAATGCACTCCCCACCCCCAACCAGTCCTTGGAAGGTGCACACTCTGAGTTACTCTCTCCTTCTCCATGTGTTTGTCCCTCAATTATTACACAGCATTGTTTTTTAAGTTTTATGGAAATGATGTATAATACTCACCAACCTACAGCTTCATGTTTACCCTGAGGACATGCTTTTGGATTAGTCCATATTGTTACTTGGAGATCTTGTCCTCTTGTAGGTCAATATTTAACTCGCTTTAATGCTCTTCAATAATACTTTAAAATTTTTAATACAGTATTGCATATTTATTGTTGGATTTTATTCTGAGTCATCTTAAGTTTTTCTAAATAAAATATTAAAAATTTGAATAAAATAATTCTTATTTAGCAAAAAACTTTATCTCACTGATTTTTTAAAAGAGAAATATAATCTAACTATTTGAAAGTTAAATTAGATCACATAAGTGATTTTTTCTTTCATACTCTTGGTTAGATTGAGTGTTTGAATCATTTACATATGAACCCTGTGCTGCCATTCTGCATGAAAGGAACAAAATCCTGAGATCTAATGGCTCTTCAAAGACAGTATATTTCCTTTACAATAGTAGCAAGCTCTCTTTTAGTGTGGTCTAAATTAGTCCAACTTTCAATTTGCATTTTCCATATGAGTGAGCTATAAGAAAGAACAGAGTTTTCTGTTGTAAATATGGGTTGTGACCAAATGCAATGAGTTTCTATTCTTAGGATATGGATTTAATGTCACAGTCTTCATTCATATTATATTTGTTACATTTAACCTTATTAGAAAAAGTCTGGCAAAGGAGTTCATATCAAAATTACCTAAGTTTAATTTTAGTAAACATACTTCTAGTTTAAATTCATACAGAAATTCATGCTTGTATAGCTGATGGTCATAAGAACTTATTTCATAAAACTGATTTTCTCTCCACTCTAAAGAAAAGTTGCTCTCTAGAAAGCAAGGAGTAAGGTAGAATGGTCAAAGCACAGTATTTTAACACAAGAGTCAGTAAGTGGTTATTTAGGCTTTGGGAATAGTTTATACTTGATGAAAGTGCCTAGGAAAAATTTTAACTGTTTTTGCACAAGTATTCCTTAAGAGCCAGATATATCCATGATGTAAAGATTATTATATATGTTCTCTAATGTCTCAAAATAAGTCTTTTAGGATGCCTGGATTTAATATCTTGTTTAACAGGTCATCTAATTTTAAAGGATAGCAATTACAGAGAGCAGTAGAAGTTAAGCCTGTTAGATTGTAGCACTTAATGTAAAGACTTTGGCAGAAATCTAGACTATTAGGAAGCACCTGTGTTACCCACAAAACCAATTCACTCTCTTGCAGGTTGCAGGAGAAATGTTCTTTCAGCCATGCAAGTTTAGACCCCTATGTCTGATAAAACGCTAGCTGAAAAGGACAAGTTGGTTTACAAAGCCATACTTGAAAGTAAAATTATCTCCATCTGTTAATAAATCAACTGTTGGGGGAAAAGATATAGTTCTCAGGAAGAAACAAAAGTCATTCAATGGCAACTTATGAGGTGACTCCTCTCTTGACATATCATCCACCTTCATTCAGCCCAGTGATGTGTGAATTCATAAGACATAAAGCTATTCTTACAAGTGTCACAATTTGGTTTTGTTTTCTCAGAATTGTTATGAGTACATGACAAGTTAGAAGTATAAACTCTTTTGGAAGCCCTTAGCAAGAAAGCAATAGAAAATATTTACCCCAAATTCATTCCTCTGCAAAATTTGGGGTCAGAAGCTAAGATTTTATAGCCACACTTAAGGCCACACATTCTTTTTTAAAAGACAGTTACTTCTTTTATGATGTTAAAATCAGGACACCTCAGTCGAGCAAACTTAACAATCTAGTTTTTTTTTTTTCTTCCTATCCCTTTATTCCTTTGGAAAAACAAAATATGCAAGCAAAGCACAGGTCTGAAATGAGTAAAAACTCAAGTGACTTCAGTGGAATTTTTTTCCTATCTTATTTTTGGCCTTAGAACTTGGTCTAACTAGTTAAAAGTGCCAAGAGGATCTTAACTTTTGCTGCTTTTCTTCCCACAACTTTACCAGGGATGATGATGATGATGATGCTATGATGGTTATTATTAGCAGCAACAATCGCTATCCCAACTTACGGGGTACATTTGTGGGTGTTTAGTGTTTGACAAAAACTTCCTTCAAGCACAATAAAAACTGAGACAGTATTTTCCATGTTTTATAAGCGAAGAAGCTGAGATTGACAGAAACTAAGTTAAAACAATGCATTTTAAAAAGTAGTTAAAAAAAAAAAGCTATTATTTACTGAGTGTTTACATGTGACAGACACCGTACTAGGGATTTTTCAAACATTAATTCATAACAGCACTGTGAAGAAAGGCATTACCATTTCCATTATATAGACGAAGAAATGAGGCTCAGAGTTCACACAACTAGACCAGAATATGAATCTAGATCTTTCTGTTTATAAAGGCCATGCCCTTCAAGCTTTCTATCAGTCTTCCAAGAAATAATAATCACTTATTTCATAGGAATAAAGGAATTCCAGCTGGAATTGGTGAGGGTTTTCAGAAGTATTATTAAAAAGATCTTTCATGTAGGGATAAAGATAAAGCCAGAGTCAGACTCCCCAAAAGATGGTATTTGTAGGATCTCCTCTGTTGAGAAGTTTCCTTCACCAGCCTGTGACTGATTCCTCCTGAAGGTTCAGCACTAGGGAATACATTTTTCCCCCCTTAGGAGGGTAGAGGGTTAGGTTTTATCATATGTTTTTAGAATAAAGCTTTAGAATAAGCCATTGGAAACAACTGTTAGCTGTTTTCCAACATGATACTCAATTAAGAGAAGATCTGGATATTACAGTAGATGAGGGGATAGTTCCTTAAATAGAATTATAGATTAGTTCTAGAGGAATGTGATCTGGAAATGGAGAGAGGAGTGATGTAAAAGAACAAGGGAGGCTCTGTAGAAAAAAAATCTGAGGGATAATTTTGCTTGTGCAGCTTCTGTAAACTGGACAGATGTTGAACTGGTTTGTCTTTCAAGCAAATGGAGGTGTAATAAATGCTATTAACTTTTTAACATTAGAGAAGTCTTGGTTCTGACACTACTGCCATATGAATCAAGGGAAACATACTGACTTCTGCTTTCACTGGAAATTAGTTCTAGCAAACAGCACTATTATATGTGTTACTAATACTTTAAAATTCAGTTTATAAACATTTATTGTGTGCCTAATGCTAGAGTACAGAAATGAACTGAATATTCCTTTTAATATAGAGAATATATATTTGATATGTGTATGCCTACATAGGATTTTATCATGTTTTCTACTTTGTAAATTACTAGCATTAAAAAAAAGTTTCAGCCTGAAGGATTTTCAGCTCTTGATTCCTTTTTTCATCTCAGTTATTCTTTCTCATTCATCCACTCAATGACTCAGGTTTCCTTTATCCCAAGTGTATAAATGGGCTTCCCAGGTGGTGCTAGTGTTAAGAACTCGGCTGCCAATGTAGGAGACATAAAAGATGTGGGTTCAATCCCTAGGTTGAGAATATCTCCTGGAAGAGGGCATGGCAACCCACTCCAGTATTCTTGCCTGGAGAATCCCATGGATAGAGGAGCTTGGTGGGCTACAGTCCATAGGGTTGCAAAGAGTCAGACACAACTGAATCGGCTTAGCACACAGAACACTAGTGTATAACCCCCTAAAAAAGAGACACAGGAAATGGTGAATAAAACTCCCCACCCTTTTGGCAAAACTAGAATCATGGGAACATAGCTTTTTACTGTACAGGTGATATTTTATGCTCACTTTAGTTTGATTTGACTCTGTTGTGTACTCAAATGGAGATGAACTTCTTTTGGTTTTTCAGCCTGCCAAGAATCAAGCACTACAAAGTGATGAGTGCAGGGAAAAACTACACTATTGATTTGGAAAAGCCTGTAAGTAGCTATTTCCTTGTTGATTTTCTTCTGCTCCCTCCCAAACACCTACCTTATAGAATTCAAAGTAAGGTGGAAAAGCAGACTCTCTGCCTAGGAGCATAGTGCTGCAAAAAACAGCCATGTTAAGAGGCCCTAAAGGTGGCACACATCCAGGGTGAGACATGAGATGCAAGAGGAAGTGGAAGAGGCAGTGTAGAAGACCATCTTCTATCAATTCTTGCCACTTCTTTCTCTAAAAATCTTTTTCGATACAGTTGTCTCAAGGAGAGAAAAACATTTTTTACCATCTATTTTACATTCTCCAATTAGAAGTATATAGTATTCCAATATGCTTATTTCTAATGGGAAAACAATATTTCAGTGTCTGGTCCTTTAATACCTACCATGCAGAAGTTCAGAAATTCCCTTTAAAAGTAACAAGTAGTGAAGAAAAGGATTGTTCCTTGTCTTCAACCCCTCTTCTACCCCAACTGACAATATAGTATTATCACTATTCAGTACTATGTTAGGCATAGAACCAAATACTCTACACACATCACCTAATTTGTTTGACCACTATCCAGAGTCAGCACCTATTATACAGGTGGAAAAACTGATATCTACACTGGTTTCAGCCAATGAGAATGAAGTAATGTGGCCTGCAGTCTAGGATGCTGGGGAAACAGAGTATCTCTGATGTTAGGCTGCAGTGGTGGGAATTACACTGTTACAATGAGATATTAAAATACTAAGTTTTCTGGCTTCAAAGGGGTCTTTAGTTTCAAGGAGAAGAAACCAATTTTCTTAAGACTAACTTAAGCAAAAAAAAAAAAAAAAAAAAGAATATAGAAAACTCATAGCATGACCAGAAGGCTAGGAAACCTTTAGGGACTAGGAAGCAGTTACTTGTATTAAGCATCATCTGATTAGGAATCTGCTTTCTTGTTCTTCTACTCAAGTTCAAATTTCAGGAGAGGAGCTTTTTGGGCCTAACTTGAGTCACACTCTCATGCAACAACTGGGAAGGATCAGAGTATCCAATTATTGGCCACCAAATTGTATATAACAGGAAACGGGTAACTTAATAGGGAAGAAGATATGGTTGCATAGGAGAAATAAAATTCATGAATAGGTAAAATCTTGAACATTCAGTAAGCCACTGAAGTGAGGAACTGACATGATTTCCTGGAGGATAAGAAATACATAGTAATCTCCACTAAAGTTCATTTGAGCTTTCTCTTACTCTATCATTAACACAGGCAACATTGAGACTTCTCTTCCTCTCTTTATACAGGTAACACTCCCAAATCTTTTCAGTGTCATTGATTATTTTGTGAAGGAGACGCGAGGAAATTTACGACCATTTATATATTCAACTGATGAAACCCTTGGTATGTTCTTCACTGTTGTATTAAAAAAAGGAAAACAAAATAACAAAAAACCAATATATGATTTATAATAGCCACCAGGTAGGATTATAATGTACTATAGTATAGTATTAATAATATAGTATCAATCCTATAACACTATAGGATTATAGTCTATGGTCTATTATATCCTGGTGGATACAGTAGAGGCCCACTCTGGAGGAAAAAACCCTGAGGCATGTATTGTAACTACTAGCTTCACTCCATCGTTCTACTCAGCTTTATCACGTAAGTTTGATAAGAAGAAAACCATAGTCATGGAAACCAAATGGAATTTAAAGGTATGGTCTGTCAAGTGTCAGATGCTTGAGACAGATGAAAATGAATGATGATTAAGACAAAACTTGGGATTGGTCATTAGACATAGATGACTTGAGAGAGAAGTCTTATTCCACTGTAAAGGCAGAAGGCCGAGTGCAAGATAACAAGGATTGAGTGGGTGGCGAGGAACTACAGATAGAGATTGTAGTTAGGATTGGCTACAGAATTTGTGGGGCCACTTGTTCATAAGTTATTAAGAATTTCAAAGCAGTGGCAGCGGACTGTTAAACCAAGCATGGGACCCAGTGCCAGTGCACAGTTCACGTGACCACAAGGCTGGCCGTTTGTAGTCCAGTTTTTGGCAAAGCAGGGCAGACTGGATATGACAGTTTCTTTCCATCCTTTTGAACAATTCCTGGTACACATGATCACTTGACAAGCTGTAAGCAGCAGAGAAAAACATCAGCTCGTTTGGATTCAGTTATCAAAACAAACTCCTGTTCCTACAGATTATGAGGCAAAACAACTTGGTTTGGTTACTTGCATGAGGGCATATCTGGAAAGTCTAATTAAAAAGACAGCCAAGTTTAAAAGTCCAAGTTTTAAAACATGGGTTTGACTCTTGTGATGACAAATAGTTTTAACAAACTCAGAGTCTTAAGGAACTTTAGAAAATTATCTAGTAGTGTCTCATTCTATATAGGAATAAATATAAAAAACATTTCTAAGATGTGACCATTCAACTTGTTTGCAAATTCCTAATGATAGCTGCCTCACTGATTTTTGAGGCAGCATATTTCACTTTTGGTTAGCTCTCATTTTAGAGCATTTTTTTCTGACTGTTAAGTCTGAAACATTCTCCCTTTGACTTATACATATCCACTCCAAGACTATTGCCTGGAAAATCCCATGGACAGAGGAGCCTGGTAGGCTACAGTCCATGGGGTCACAAAGAGTCGGACACGACTGAGCGACTTCACTTCAATCCGACTTTTGACTTTAAAACGACACATGGTTTTAAAAAGCCCATCAAATATTTAAAGACTATCACCATGTCCCAGTATCCCTCTGTCCTCTATAAATTATTGGTCCCGTTAGCTCTCTCCCCTCATCTTTGACCTTCTCTATCTTGCAATATAACCACAAATGATGAACATGTTATTATAGATATGATGGCATAATACATTACCTGGACTCTATATAAGAAAATACCACCTAGCAGAAATCTCTGGGAATGTGCTATTAATGTGTTTTTCTTTTCTTTTTTTCCTCCAGAGACGAAAGGATTTCCTGTGACATCTTTAAAATAATTTTTTAAAAGTTGGGGGGAGGCTGGGGAATCTAAACTTTTTTTTTCTCCATGGATGATATTGTGTCAGTTATCTAATGCTATGTAACAAACCACCCCTAAAACATGGTGGTTATATCAATGACCACTTTATTTACTCACAATTCTGCACATCAGCAACTTGGATTCAATTCCGTTGGGCAGTTCTTCTGCTAGCATCTTGATGTCATCTGTAGGACTATAACCAGCTGGTGGCTTGACTGGAGCTGGACGGTCTAAGTTGGCTTCATTCACACATCGGGTGCTGGTGGTCACCTGGGCCTGGCTGAACCATTCTCTTCATGTGGTCTCTTATCGTGAAGGTTAGCCCACATTCTCTCATGTGAGAACTCAGAGCATTTAAAGAGAGAAGGATAGCTGCATGTCCTTGGGCTAGGAATTCTTAGTGATGAGAATTAAGTATGGCTCTCTTGGAGCTTTCATTATAGGAGAAACTGTGAATTGAATAAATAATCCCAAGTGTGATATATCTTATATACAGGGATTATTTTTCTTCCTTTAAAAAATTTAATTTGCATGCAATAAAATTAAATTTTTGGTGTATAGTTCTGTGAATTCTATCATCACCACAATCAAGATATAGAAAGTTCCATCACCTCAAAAAACGTCCTATGTCCTTTCTTTTTAGTCAATTCTTCTCAGACACAGTCCCTGGCAACTACTGATCTGTTTTCCATTCCTATAGTTCAGCATTTTTGCAGAATGTCATATAAATCGTACCACAGTCCAGAATCTTCTAGGACTTATTTCTTTCACTCATTATAATGTCTAGACTCACGCAAGTGTTGTGTATTATAGTTCACTCTGCTTTATTTATATACTATCATATTTATATAGAATAGTATATAAATATGGGGGGAAATGTCACTATGTAGGGAGGTACCAGTTTGTTCATCCATTAACCAACTTAAATATATTTGGGTCATTTCCAGTTCTGGGCAAGTATTAAGCTACATAAATATTTGTACACAGATTTTTGTGTGAATATAAGTCTTTATTTCACTTTGGAAAAATATCTAGGAATGAAATTACTGGGTCAAATGATACATGTATGTCTAACTTTATAAGAAACTGTAAACTCTTTTCACAGGCGGTCCTACCTTTTTACACCTCTACCATGAATGTCTGAGAGCTCTGGCTGCATCCTTGCCAGCACTTCATCTTATCTTTAAATTTGTAGTGGTAACTCTGTGGTTATAATATGCATTTCCCTATTGATTAATGCCTATTGATTAATGATGTTGAGTATTTTTTCATGTGCTATTTGCCATTCATGTAATCTAATTTGGCAAAATATACACTTAATTATTTTGACCATATTTTTATTGGGTTATTTGTTTGTTTTGACAGCTCTGTTCATATTCTGAATACAAGCCCTTTGTCAGATAAATGATATGCAAATATTTCATTTTGTTTTTCATTCCTTTAAAACCATCTTTTGTAGAGCAGAAGCCCATCAACTTTTGCTTCTGTGGATTGTACTTTTTTGTGTTTTATCTGACACATTTTTGCCTAGCTTAAAATTAGACTGTTTTCCTTCCAACTAACCTTGGAAGTTGTACAGTTACATATGCTGCCTTCTATTGCACTACTTGAGCCAGTTATAAATTCTTGTTTCAAAGTAACGGAAAATATTCTGTCTCTAGATGGTTGGTTGCAAGGTTCTAAGAGAAAAGCACATGAGCATGCAAATATCACTGTGGCCATCTTTGGAAATTATCATCTTCCAAAATGTAAATATGATGATTAACTCGAGTCTGACTTAATCTGAATATGCATGTTGCAATACAGAGTTAATCATTAAAAGATAAAATTTACTAAAATAGTAAAGAAAAAAATATGTATAATTCACAAAAAGAAAAACCATATTATTTATATTAAGAAAGAATTTAAGGGAAGGAATTGGTTAAATAAGTTTTGTGAGAATTGAAAATGTCAGCAATGGACACAACTACTAAGGGGAAGAGGACAGGATTATTAGAGCCTGGAAATCTAGAAGAGATACCCTGAAGAGAGGTAGAAAAAAGGTAGAGCCTGGGAAGCAACCACAATTACTGGAAGAAAAGCCATTACTGAGGTGATAAACTGATGACCAGGAACCAAATGCCAATAGTCAAAGTCTCTTCTCCCTTTCTCCAGCTTTCCAGTCTCCTGCTAGTGTCCCCTATTTGTGGAACCTAAGGTAAGCAAGATGATGAAGGACAAATAGGGTTTACAAAGTTCTAGAATACAGAAGGATATCTAGAATTGACAGACAACCGTTTAATAATACCTGGCATACACAGAAATTTAAAAAGTAAACAAATTTTAAAAAGCAATAGAGAAAAACCATAGAACAACCTAGACAAAAAATAAATCCCCCCAAAATAAAATGTCAGAAATAAATTAGTCATTATATTAAATGTAAGTAGCCCACAGTGTTCCACTTTAAAGACAAAGAATATCAAGTTGGATTACCCACACTTTATGCTGGAAATAAAGAAACACTCTCCTAAAAAACCTAAGAGTTGAAGAGGAACAACCCCTAATGAAAATTTTGAAATAAAGTGAGCTGAGTAATTTGGATTAACATTCTCACTTGAAAATATTTAGGAAAGTTGGACAAAATGTATTTGAAAAAGTATTGAGTATCAGAAAGCTAAGTTAGTGAATAATTATCAGGCTAGTATCTGGGAGAAAACAGAAATTCATAAAGGAAATGAATTCTTCATCTGTGAGCACTTGTACCCTGGGAGCTTTCACAGATTTTCTAAAGGTCACTGAGAAGCTGAGCAAAGCTAAAACATTCAAAGGATTCAAAGGTAGAATGTAGTACCAGCAAAGAGGTGGGGGCTCTGGCTCTGGTAACCCCAGTCCACAATACCAAGTTTGAAGAATTGTTGAACTAAGGATTAACAGGAAGTAAGGGTATTAGTACAGTCAGCTCAGCTCTGAGTTACATGGATGACTCAGAAAAATCCCAGTTCCTGAAATTGTGTCACAAATATCCTGAATTACTAGTGCCTAAGTGCTTACTAGAGCATATGAAAAGTCTTATGGAAGATGAACATATCATATTAGGAATCAAACTGCAGTTGATCTTTGAACAACATGGGAATTAGGCACCAACCCACTGCACAGTTGAAAATCTGCCTATGAGTTTACAGTCTGTCCTCTATAACAGGTTCCATTTCCATGGATTGAGAGCCTCTTGATGAGAGCGAGAGAGGAGAGTGAAAAAGCTGGCTTAAAAGTCAACATTCAAAAAACTACGATCATAGCCCTAGTTCTATCACTTCATGGCAAATGGATGGGGAAAAGGTGGAAATGGGGAAAAAATTTTATTTTCTTGGGACCAAAATCACTGTGGACAGTGACTGCAGCCATGAAATTAAAAGACGTTTGCTCCTTGGAAGAAAAGCTATTAAAAATCTAGACAGTGTATTAAAAGGCAGAGACATCACCTTGCCAATAAAGATCTGTATAGTTAAAGCTATGGCTTTTCCAGTAGTCATGTATGGATATGAGAGTTGGACCATAAAGAAGGCTGAGTGCTGAAGAATTGATGCTTTCGAATTGTGGTGCTGGAGATCTTGACAGTCCCTTGGGCAGCAAGGAAATCAAACCAGTCAATCCTAAAGGAAATCAACCATGAATATTCACTGGAAGGATTGATGCTGAAGCTTCAACACTTTGGCCACCTGATGTGAAGAGCCAACTCACTGGAAAAGACCGATGCTGGGAAAGATTGAGGGCAGGCGGAGATGGGGCAACAGAGGATGAGTTGGCTGGATGGCATCACTGACTCAATGGATCCAAGTTTGAGCAAACTCCGGGAGACAATGAAGGAAAGGGAAGCCTGGTACGCTGCAGTCTGCATGCTAAGTTGCTTCACTTGTGTCCGACTCTACGCAACCCTATGGACTTAGCCCATCAGGATCCTCTGTCCATGGGATTCTTCAGGCAAGAATAATGGAGTGGGTTGCCATGCCCTTCTCCAGGAGATCTTCCCGACCCAGGGTCTCCTGCATTGTAGGTGATTCTTTACCATCTAAGCCACTAGAGAAGCCCATGCTGCAGTCTAAGGGGTTGCAAAGAGCCAGACATGACTTAGCGACTAAACAACAAGATATATTTAGTGAAAAAAGTCTGCATATCATTAAAGTGGGCCCATTCAGTTCCAATTGTGTTGTTCAAGACCTACAAGCAGGTCTTCAAATATAATATTGGCATAAAGGTAAAGATAACCACACATACAAGAACACAAGATAATGAGAATTAGCAGAAACAAACATAGAGCACCCAGGAGAGCTTCAGATTTGGGAATTATTAAACACAGACTATTAAATAATAATGCCTTTCATGTCCAGTTAGATGAAAGATATAAAATTGCAGCAGGACAATTAGAAACTGTGACATGCTAGGTTTGCATATTTGAAATTAGAAATTTGAGAACAAAAATACAAAGGGCTAAAAATAAGCAAGATGCATTACAAAACACAGGTCAGAAAGATTTGTTCCACCAAGTATCAAAAATAATATATCAGCTATAGTGATGAAGACAGTATACCAGCACAGGGATAGAAAATGAACAAAAAATACAGCAAGATATGTATACATATATGGATATGACACATGACTTTGGTGGCACTGCAGAAGAGACTTCAGTAAATGGTGATGAGGCACTTCCTAGGATATAGAAAAGTAATTCCTCATACATTAAAAACTTAAAGTATGGAAGTCAAAACGAAAGCTTTAGAAGGTAATACAGAGGAGTATCGTTTGACTTTGTGGCTTCAGAGAACAATTTTTAAAAATTCACAAAAAACTCTAGCCTTAAAACAAAAAATTTGATACTTTCCAGTAAATAACCATTAAAAAATTCTTTATATCAAAGAACATCATAAGAGAGGGAAAGGCAAGCCAGAGTGGGAAAAAATATTTGCAGTTATATAGCCAACTAAGAGATGGGAATACCAGACCACCTGACCTGCCTCTTGAGAAACCTATATGCAGGTCAGGAAGCAACAGCTAGAATTGGACATGGAACAACAGACTGGTTCCAAATAGGAAAAGGAGTACATCAAGGCTGTATATTGTCACCCTGCTTGTTTAACTTCTATGCAGAGTACATCATGCGAAATACCGGGCTGGATGAAGCACAAGCTGGAATCAAGACTGCTGGGAGAAATATCAATAACCTCAGACATGCAGATGACACCACCTTTATGGCAGAAAGTGAAGAACTAAAGAGCCTCTTGATGAAAGTGAATGAGGAGAGTGAAAAAGTTGGCTTAAAGCTCAACATTCAGAAAAACTAAGATCATGGCATACGGTTCCATCACTTCATGGCAAATAGATGGGGAAACAGGCAGACTTTATTTTTTTGGGCTCCAAAATCACTGCAAATGGTGATTGCAGCCATGAAATTAAAAGATGCTTGCTCCTTGGAAGAAAAGTTATGGCCAACCTAGACAGCATATTAAAAAGCAGAGACATTACTTTGCTAACAACGATCCGTCTAGTCAAGGCTATGATTTTTCCAGTAGTCATGTATGGATGTGAGAGTTGGATTATAAAGAAAGCTGAGCACTGAATAATTGATGCTTTTGAACTGTGGTGTTGGAGAAGACTTCTGAGAGTTCCCTGGACTGCAAGAAGATCCAACCAGTCCATCCTAAAGGAGATCAGTCCTGAGTGTTCATTGGAAGGACTGATGTTGAAGCTGAAACTCCAATACTTTGGCCGTCTGATGTGAAGAACTAACTCACTGGAAAAGACCTTGATGCTGGGAAAAACTGAAGGTGGGAGGAGAAGGGGATAACAGAGGATGAAATGGTTGGATGGCATCACCGACTCAATGGACATGAGTTTGGGTAAACTCTGGGAGCTGGTGATAGACAGGGAGGCTTGGTGTGCTGCAGTCCATGGGGTTGCAAAGAGTCAGACATGATTGAGCGACTGAACTGAACTGAGCCAACTAAGAACAGGATTTATACTGCTCTTTAATGAATCAAAGAAGAAAAAAATCTGCCAACACAAGCAAAAAAATGGGCAAAAGAATTGAAAAGTCACTTCACAAAAAAACAAAAAGTGGCCAGCAAACATATAAAAATGTATTCAATTTCACAAGCAACTAGGGAAATGCAGAGTAAAACTTCAATGAGATATAACTGCACATCCAAAAGATTGGCAAAATTAAAAAAACAAACAAACCTGTTAACACCAGAGTTGAGCAAAGTAGAAAAGCACAACATCTCTGTTGCTCAGGGAAAATTTTGTTTTAATCTCATAAAATTTAAGATGTAAATATCCTACAATCAAGGACCATTCCTAGGCATACATAGCTTGGTTGCACTAGGTGAAGGGATAGGCTACCCACTCCAGTATTCTTGGGCTTCCCTAGTGGCTCAGATGGTAAAGAATCTGCCTTGTAAGGCAGGAGACCTGGGTTTGAACCCTGGGTTGGGAAGATACCCTGGAGAAGGGAATGGCTACCCACTCCAGTATTCTTGCCTGGGTAATTCCAAGGACAGAGGAGCCTGGCGGGCTACAAAAGAGTCGGACATGACTGAGATTTTCACACATAAAATAACGTTCACTGTGCAACTGTGATCCTCCTTCCCTGAAAACCCACTGTCCACAGTCAACAGAATGAATGAAGTGTTACATTAATGCAAAGGTAAATTATACATCAATGATGATGAACAAAGTTGTTACAGGCAACAACATGGATGAATCCTATGTTGAATGAAAGAAGAATCCCATCTTGCAGGAAAATATAGTATAATTCTATTTACATAAAATTAAAAAACCATCAAAAGTATAGTATTGCTTTAGGTACAAACATAGGAGGTAACATTATAAATAAAAACAAAGACACAGTTATCACAAAAGGTAGAATAGTGCTAATGTGAGGGGAAGCTGGTTGTGAATGGGAAGGGACTATAAGGGGAGTTTCTGGGTTGCTGTCAATTTTGTATTGATTTGAGAGCTTGTTATACAACTAGTTACTTTAAAATTATTCCCAAAATTGTGTATTTGTATTTTATGTACTCTTTTGAATATGTATATACACACAAATGTGTATATATATGAATACATATATATTTCTTAAATAAAGAAAGCTAAGACATGGCAAGAAAAACAAATTATCGACTGGTTACTTACTGGGACACCCAAGACTGCAACTTCCTGATTTATGTTTTGAATTTGTTAAAAGTAAAATAGTTAAAGCAATACCTAATGACTGTATACTAAATGATTATGTATTTACAATCATAATGAAATTTCTGATAATATTCACTGCAGTTGAAAGGTATTAGGTAAAGAGATTTTTCTCCCCCCTTAAGATCTCACTTTACAATTACAAAATAGTGAACTCTAAACACTGCTAACATTTTTTATGCCTTATCAGCGCCATCAGGGTGTATCATATTACACAAAAAATAAAAATACACATCTATATCCAAGTTCTACCTCTGGGACAATTTAAAGGAACTTATAAATTAGTAACATACTGCTATGAACTCTATAAAGTAATGAATGGGCTTTAGAAATCCCTGACCAACAGTCTGGGATTTACCAGATTTTCCCCCTCAATTGTTTTAACAGTTTCCAGGAGCCAAAAGCACTTGGAAGTAATGTCCCTCCACATCCAGTGAGTGCTGCATCTCCATGACTGCACAACTTGAAAACTAGGAAACACCAAAACAATACTACTCATAAAATGAATAGTAAAACTGGAATCTCCAGAGTCAACTTCAGAACAGGATTTACAATGATAATGTAAAATTTCTTGATTTATTTTTAATAAGTAAAAAATCACTCAGTGGTACTGTACAAAATCAAATCATTAATTTTTGCACCTGGTATTTCAATCACCAGCAGTGATCTCATGGTACAGAAATAAAACAGACAATGAAAAAAAAAAACTGTCATTAAATTCATGCTGGCTTTCCAGTTTAGCAGAACTAAATAGAAGAAATAAACGGCAATACTGTTACCCATAGGAAAAAAAAAAGCAATGACAAAATGGTTTCACATTTAATCATAAAATGAACTTAATCTTTGTTGATTCTGTTTATATCTGCTAAAGCACTGATCTCCAGAAATAAGAACTGATAGCCAGGTTCTGTTCTAAATTTACTTCTGAAGAGATGTAGAGATTTATATAGAGTAAGTAAGATACTAGATCATAGTTGAGAATTATTGAATGGCTACCGAGAAAGTATCAGTTGCTGTCTAGAGTACAAAACAAAAAAGTGGAACAGACTTCTTATAGGAAAGTTCTTTTATTAGTGCTAGCCTCTAATGTTCCAAGCCACAGAGCTTTGATATTCCTGAATTTACTTTTAAGTAATATTAATTTTAAGCACTGTGTTTGCAATATACATGAAGTGAGAGGGAAGGATATGACGAACCAAAATTAATTGCTTATTTCAAAGGTAGTCAGTTCCTTTAGACTCATCCTGTCCACTTATCCTTGCCTCCAATGCAGATTACCCTTTAATCATACAAACTCAATCTCCATTCCCAAATATATTTTCCCAATAGGATGATGCTTTTACAAAAGAATGAAACAATATGCCTGGTTGACTAAACTATATACAGATGGAATAAAAGGAAAGTTAAGGAGGGAATAGAAAAAGATATCAAATTGGATTAATACTGATGTGAATCAGTTTTTAATTTATCAAAGTACTTATTAATGGTCTGAACAGAAAAATAGAGGAAAAGCAGCTAGAAGAAGGAAATGACATTCTGTGGTTACGAAATGCCAATTGCTTTAGGACACATATCACTGAAAGTAAATGAAACACTTGCTGTTTTCACTGAGTTTACAGTGTTGAGTATACTTTATGTTATTTTAACGAAAGCATTTCTATGAATACCTGCAATAGCTCCTAGCAGAAAACAGAAAGTTTCTATCAATAAAGATCTAAAAAAATAAATTTTCATCTTTGTCAACTCCCTTTCTGGGAATGAGGAATTAAATAATACATTTCCCTTTAAAATAAAAAAAATTGTTTTTCTGTCCATTTGTTTGCTGGAAGAAAAAAAAATCAAGACTCAACTAGTGATAATTTTTTAATTTCTACTCTTCATCAACTTCTAAGGACACTCCATATACAAAACTTTTTAGTCTTATATACTATGACAGTTAGGTTTAGAGTTCCAAATAAATAAAACAGCCACATTAGAAGGCATACTGATGAATCAAATGACCAACCATATTTATCTGTTTGCATTTGTGGATTCTCTAAGAGGGCTGTCAAGAGTTCACACAGTCTTGTTAACATTTAGTTCCGGTTAACACCTGTCATCATGACTTACGACACTGATGCTGTCAACAAAGATTCTTATTTTGGAGAGACAGTGATATAGCAAACTCTGGTAAAATGAGCAGAGGTAACATTTGTACAATTCTAAATGTCTACTCTTTATCCACTGCTACTATCCCCCCACCTCCATTGATGTTAAATTCAAAGCCTCATCTTGAAAGGTGTAGGGAGCCAAATACTATTTGAAGAGAAAAATGGGCCTCAAATACTAAACAACAACAACAACAATTTATAAAATGAGATTAAACGTTTTGGATAATTACATTTGTAACTTTAAATTTCTTGATGTTTTATCTCTTCTAGTCCATTCCAGTTCAAAGTTGCTTGTGATCACATCCACATATGAAGCACAACACGAGTGTATATACTATGCTTCAAAATCCTTTACAATTCTTCACTGTACTTTCTTTACTGATGGTTCCCTTAAATTAAGGCTTTATCAAAGAGAAATCCATAGCATTTTGAGCTGACTTTTTTAGTTCCTGAATTAAGTGCATTCTTTCCAAAATCAAGTAGTCTTAAATTTAAGACAACTTCTGTTCATCAGTGTCATGACTAAAGTAGTATCTTACTGGAGGTCCAGGTAAATCTTCGTCTCCATCAGCATCTGGAGCAAATGACACAGTAAGATCCACATATTTCTTTTCAGCAGAGGGTTTCACAAGTTTATGCATTCTAAGAAAAATAAACAAGGACAAATAATTTGGTAAAGTCTGTAAAATAAAAGAGTGATTCAATGATTATGTTGTCCAAAGAATCTGATCTTGTTTAAATTTACTTTTAAATGTAGTAATTCATCTGCTTTCGTATAATTAAGGAAATGAATGAATGATTTACCTAACAATTTTTACCTCTGTTGGTAATGATAAAGAATACAGATCATTTATTAAAAAACACCACCCCCCCCCGAAAAAAACCTCATAGCAAAAAAACCCAAAATGTAAGCAATGCTTTTAAAAAATGAATATATAGATGGGAAATACAGATTCCTGCTCTTGTGAATGAAGCTTATATTATTAGTGGGGGGAGATGATAATATAGTGACTATTAGTGACAAATGTTATGAGAAAGGGAACAAGTAGAGCACAATAAAGGGGATTAGGAGTGCTAGGCTGGGAGATTGGACAGGATATAGTATTAGATGGGGTTCAGAGGGGCCTCTTTAGCAAGTGCAAAGACCAGAGGTGAGAGTTAGTCAGATGGCCATCTCAGAAAGAGTTGTAAGCAAAGGGAAAAACTAGATCAAAGGTCCCATGCTGGAGAATGCAATGTTCAAGGAAAAGGAGGGAGTTCACTATAACTGGAATATTGTGAAACAAGGACAGAGAAGTATGAAAGGAACTCAGAGGAGTAAGTGGGAACCATATACTTTAGGGCCTTGCAGACCACTGTAAAGACTGGCTGATTTTGCTCCCTCCCTTCCTTTTTATCTCTGCTCAAATGTCAGCTTATCAAATCAAAATGTGACAGGCAGAGGGATTACCAAGATTATCTAACATACCAATATACTGTAGCAATTTAACATACCTTTATTCTGCTTTATTTTTCCATAGCACTTACCACCATCTGATATTCATGTCCCTCCTCAAGAAGGGTAGGGACTTTGCTTCACTCACTGCTGTATCCCTAATGCTCACAAAAGTACCTGGGATACAACAGGCACTCTTCGAAAAAATGTGTTGAATAAATGAATGACAATAACAATTGGCATTTTTTTTAATACTTCAGTTTCACCAGCCTAATCCTCAGTGCTTGCACATAAGAGGTGGATCTGCTTTTACTTAGTATATTGATCAAATCAGGTTTCTAAGCCCATTAGTTTCAAAGCTGACTCAGAAGTACAATAAATTCACAAGAATATTGTAATCCTATAAATCTCACTTGGAAGGCAGCCTATGGAGCTTGGTACATTCACTGTCTTTATTTCTGTCATTAGATAAGAGTATATCATGTATTTTTATCTGAACTTCAATAATCTCTATACTTAATTTTCTAGTGTACATCCAACTTATATTTCAATTTCTAAGAATCTCTTGCATACAATGTTTGATACTTACGTTAACTTCAATCTTTTTGCATGACCAGGCACTATAGGAACATAGAGCATTTTGACTCCCTGTACCACCATTGTTGGCTCAATTCCATACTTCTCCTAAAAATGAATACCAAAAAGAAAAACAATCAAAGCTCCATCCAAATAGAAAATGGTTGTGACAATGTTTTACAACCAGTAAAAAGAGAGCAAATTTCTGATAAATAATATTTATAAAAACCTCTTAAGAGTCAGACATGACTGAACACTAATGAGATCATGTATAAAAACTAACAGACTCAAAGCAACTAATGAATAATTGTCTCACTTTGACTGCATTTATGAAATCCAAGAGGGTGAAATCTTCTTTTCCATGTATAGTCCATCTGTCCCAAATTGTAAATGATATTCCATTTCTGTTGTAGAAAAATATTCAGAACAAAAACATTTACATTTTTTTCCCTGAGTAATAATAAAAAAAAACCCAGAAATCCACTATTTGTGGTTTAACTAGATATTAATGTGTGAGTAAAAAAAAGGAAAATATAACTTAAAATATTCCAAAATCTTACTTCCCCAGTACACTACACAGGTAACCATTTTTATCAGTACCTTGTTATGTTTCCAATGTCTCATTATAAACCAGTATGTCTTAGCAAGAGAGTTTGGTTCTCAATAGCTGCATAAGTTTCACTGTGTGGATGTTTCCGTCTCCTATCATTGGACACGGGTTGTTCTAATCTTTGGCTATGATAAACAATGCCAGAATGAACATCCTATACATGTATCATTTGAAATGAGTGAAACCGTTTATGCAAGTTTGAAATATAGTGCTGTATATGTTTTAATATGGGTTATATTATTTTATATTCTCATCAATAATGTATGAGAGTAAAGCTTTCTCACACTCTTGCCAAGATGGTAATTTTCAAATTTTTTTGCTGTTACCAGTTTAAACTGTAAAAAATGAAAGTCCCAGGGAATTGTTCTGCTTTGTCATACAGCTTTTGGAACTAGATGCTTATTCTCATTATCCATTAGTCAGACACTAGGGGTGGCTTCTAATTCATCCGAGTTAGGCAAACATAGATGAAACATAAGAAAGTACAATGCTGAATAGTGTGGCAGATTAATAGTGTGCTGACTATACTATGGCTAGTTTAGTCAGAAATGCTTCATGCCAGATGCATAAGAATGAAACTGGACTCCTATCTTCCACCATACACAAAAATTATCGATTATCAGAATGAACCAAACACCTGAATTAAGACCTAAAACCATAAAATTCCTAGAAGAAACCTTAGGTGGTAAGCTCCTTGACTCTAGGATTTGGTGATGATTTTTTAGATTTGACAGCAAAAGTAAAGGTGACAAAATAAAAATAAACAAATGGGACTGTATCAAACTCAAAATCCACATAGAAAAAAAAAATCAACAAAATGAAAAGGCAACCTACTAAATGGGAGAAAATATTTGAAAACCACATATAAGGATTTAATACACAAAATATATAACAAACTCAGACAACTCAATAGCAAAAAATGCATACAATCCAATAACAAAATGGGCAAATGACCTGAACAATTTTCCAGAGCAAACATACAGATGGCCAATAGGTAGATAAAAAGACGCTCATTATTACTATCAGAGAAATACAAATCAAAGCCACATTGAGGTATCATCACACACCTGTTAGGATGGTTATCATCAAAAAAACAAAACGTAACAAATGCTGGCAAGGATGTGAAGCAATTCAACCTCTTGTACATTTCTAGTGGGAATGTAAAATGATACAGCCACTATGGAATGCAGTATTTAGGTTCTTCAAAAACAACAAAAATAGAAATACCATATGATCTAGCAAATCCACTTCTGGGTATTTATCCAAAGAAGATGCCAACACTAACTTGAAAAGGTATCTGTACTCCCATGTTCACTGAAGCATTGTTTATATAATAGCCAAGACATGGAATCAATCTAAGTGTCCTTTTTGGAGGAATGGATAAAAAAAATTGTGGTGTCATATACAATGAAGTATTATTCAGCCGTAAAAAGAATGAAATTCTGCCTTTTGCAACAACAGAGATGGACCTTGAAGACATTATACTAAATAAGTCTGACAGAGAAAGATGGATACCTTATCACCTTATGTATATGTGGAATTTAAAACAAACAAACCATCTCTCTTCCCCAGAAAACTAACTAGGAAAAAACCAAAAAACCCACAAGTTCATAGTAGCAGAGGCAGGTGGTGAGGGTGAACGAAATGGATAAAGGGAATCAAAAGGTACAAACTTCTGGTTGTAAGGTAAGTCATGGATATATATAATGTGTAGCACAGTGACTATAGTTAATAAATAATACTGTATTGCATATTTGAAAATTGCTGGGTGAGTAAATCCTGAATGTTCTCATCATAAGAAAAATTCTGTAACTATGTTTGATAATGGATGGTGATTGAACTTATTGTGGTAATCATTTCACAACATATACACATGTCGAATCATTGTGTTGTACACCTGAAAGTAAATTAATGTTGCATGTCAATTATATAATTTAAAAAAAAGGGAAAAAAATGCTACATGAAGATGGGGTTATGACCTTGTCTTGAAGTGATAGAAAAGATATGTATGTGTAGAGAGGAAAAGGAGAGATAAAGCTATTATTTTTCCCTTTTAAAAAGTAAAAAAAAACTATTTCATTCACATTATGCAAGAGAAGCAGACCTTCATGCATACCTGATTTCAGTTTTTCTTACTTCAGATGTCTCTGTAAACACTATGATTGGAATGGCTAAGTTAAGGAAACAATTTTTGTAAGCTTCAAATGGATAGTCACCAGCTACTTTGATCATCTCCAATGCAACCTAGGTAAAAGAAGGTGATCTGATTATATAAATAGCCTAAAACTAACTATGGCTTTAATTGCACATATATAATTTTCCTGAATTCTTCTCAAGCATTTCTGTGTAGAGAATAAAAGTAGTTATTAGACTAGAGTAATAAAGATTTCTGTAAGTCTAATTAATCTGACCATGTACTCTTCCTACTTTGAAAGCAGACACCAGCACTCAAGAAATACAGCTGTCTGAAAGCATTTAATAATAGGAACAATAACTACATAGCTTCTACGAGTAACACTACAGTATAGTACAATAACTAGCATGGTCCTAAAGATTCTAAATTGTTAAGGAGTTGTTAAGGAAAGACTAAATCGAAAGAAATCCAAATCACTATTGAGAACAGCATTTTTTTAAGGCAAAGAACTAAAATCTAATATTATCAAAGTGCAAAGTCTAGGATAGTTCATTTTATTCAAGAAAAATAAAGCACATATAATAGCCAAGATACAAAGATGATTAAGAGGATTATTGCTTGTAAGAAAAATTATACTCTAACTCAATGGAGCTTATTTAAAAATGTTTGCATTGTCTGTAAAAGTTCAAAATACAAGATTACTGTATTTTCAGAAATACCTTACAGTTTTAAATTATAAGTATCCTTCCTTCTCTAAGATCTCCAAGTGAATGGTTTAGGGGTGGTATAATAGGGAAGACAGGAAAGAAGCAATGATATAGCAACATTTTCACAGAATAATAATCTCACCAAGCCAGAGACTGCAGCAGTAGATGTTGCTATAGCAGGTATAATTCTACCTGCTATGCGCTTTGTTTTCAAACGGTCAGCGGGTTCAATACTGTACATTTTGGCACGAAGATTTGATGCAGCTGTGATGAAATCTATGTGTCCATTATGATCATCATCTTTTTCAAATGAAAGCACTGCCATCTGAAGGTCACCTGATGATAATCAGAAAAACCAAGTTTGCTAGTAAGTAATAAAGGTTTTACTAAGTAAAAAGCAATGTGGGCTCACTACTGTTGAAGAATTTTTTCTGTTTTGTTTAGCTTTTGTAAGTAACTGAAAAATACCAAAAAAGAAAAAAGAAAGAAAAGTCAGAGAACTTAAGTTATTGAAGGACATGAAAATGATGGCTTTAATACCATTAAATTAGAGAAATTTTGATATTATAAAACTTTTCTAAAAAATATAAAAATAAAGCTGTGGTGGATTCATGTCAATGTATGACGAAACCAATACAATATTGTATAGTAATTAGCCTCCAAAAAAATAAATAAAGTGGAAAAAAAAAAAAAAGGCCATGTACATTTACTATTAAGCAGTTTACAATAAAAAAGTCAACACTGGGTACAGTTCAAAAACCGATTCCCTAAGTACTACTCTGAAATATTTTACCTCTGATAACTAAGAATAGAGTCAACTGGTCAAATAAAAACAAGTATTTGGGGGGAAGTTTTTTAGATTAATTTGTGGTTCCCCAAATCATTCTGCAGACAGATGTAGCTTGATCTGTGATGAAATAAAAAGTAAGAAATGGTAATAAGTTTTTTCTAGAATTCCAGTTATTAACTTAGGATATCAACTGTTTACTTGCAAAATAAATAGTTGGCTGTAAATCACACAGTTGTGTCCGACTCTTTGCGATTCCATTAACTGTAGCTCGCAGACTCTGTCCATGGGATTCTTCAGGCAAGAACACTGAAGTGGGTTGCCATTCTCTTCTCCAGAGTAACTTCCCAACACAGGGATTGAACCTGGGTCTTCCGCATTGCAGGGAGATTCTTTTACTGTCTGAGCCCACCAGGGACGCCCTAAATAGTTGGCTAATCTAGGCTTTTTTCTTGAATTTTACTGGTCTTTATGTAAAATCCCCAAAGTTTGGAAACTGCTGATTTATGTAGTTAAAGGATACTGAGGAAGTCTCAAAACATAAGCTAGTACAGATCTGTTTTTCAGTAATTAAAAGTTCAGTTTTTTATATTTAAGATCATTTAGCAAGGGTGTAACAAAGGTCAGATTTATATTACCTGTGTATAATTATGGAAGCCAAGACGAAATCTGTCTACAATTTTTTTATCCTAAAGTGATTTAACTGGGTCTATGGGGTCGCACAGAGTCGGACATGACTGAAGCGACTTAGCAGCAGCAGCAGCAGGTTTAGTCTGGCTTCTCTGGTATCTCAGCTGGTCAAGCATCTGCCTGCAATGCAGGACAGCTGGGTCCGATCCCTGGGTTAGGACATCCCCTGCAGGAGGGCATGGCAACCCACTCCAGTATTCTTGCGTGGGGAATCCCCATGAAGAGAGGCGCCTGGCGGGCTGCAGTCCATGGAGTTGCAAAGAGTTGGACATGACTGAGCAACTAAGCATGCACGCACACATGCAGGGTTAGTCTCCACAAGGACTCCATTTTTCATTCATTATGCTAGCGGTAAGTTATAAAGCAATGACATAACAGAATCTCAAGGATTAAAAGAATCAGAACAACAAAAACAAAGCAGACGTACATATCAGCCTTTAAGGGTAAAGAAATGGTGGAGAAAACTGGTGAATTTAGTTATAGTTCAAGATGAACAGTGACTTTCATATGATCATGAAATCAAGTAATATCATTATTATTACTGTTATTATTTAATTTCACAACCTTCTGAGTGTAGAGCTTAGTGAAAATAAAATATTTTTAGCTCAAAATAGTTTTATAAGGATTTCCCCTTACTTGTGGTAGCTTCATTAGATGAAATAGCCTTTTCTAGTTGGAAAATAGCATTTCTCTCATCTTCACTGCTCACAGGAACCTGGTCCGGTTTCCTTGCAGTTTCATCTGTTTGAACAACCTTTAAATATATGTATACATACTCATTACTGATATCACCTCTTACACATAAGCTTAACTAACATATCTGCTTTTATCAAACAAGTCATAAAGAGGAAACATTCTATCTAGTTTAATTAGATTATTAACCATTATGGTCGAAAGTATTTTATACCTTATATTGGTAAATAATATTATTTACATATTTATTATCTACTGCCTCACAGTGACACATAAACTCTATGAGAAAAGGAGTTTTTATCTGAGAGAATCTCAATATATCTAAAATAAACCTAAGTTAAAAATACTTACTGAATACTTTATAAGATCTGAGTTCATACAAATTTCTTTTAAAATTTCACACTAAAATCAAGTTAATATTAATCAATAGCTTGCAATTCTGAAAAATCAACTTCAAAACAAATTATGTATCTCTAACTAGTGCAAAGTTATTTTGTGTCTCAAAGAAATTGAAGAAATCCACAAATCACATAATATGGGCATGTAAAATATTTACTGAATGCTGACAAGAAGTTCTACACCAAAAAACATGTGTTCCTTCTTATAGCTGCATGCTTAGGACAGCATATAAAAGTAATTTATCTTTAAGAAATTACTTATTAAACACAAGGTCAGAGAAGTTCAGATCAGTTCAGTTCAGTCACTCAATCATGTCCGACTCTTTATGATTCCATGGACTGCAGCACACCAGGCCTCCCTGAGGCCTATTCAAACTCATGTCCATCAAGTTCGTGATACCATCCAACCATCTCATCCTGTGTCGTCCCCTTCTCCTCCTGCCTTCAATCTTTCCCAGCATCAGGGTCTTTTCCAGTCAGTTAATTCTTCGCATCAGGCAGCCAAAGTATTGGAGTTTCAGCATCAGTCCTTCCAGTGAATATTCAGGACTGATTTCCTTTAGGATTGACAGGTTGGATCTTCCTGCAGTCCAAAGGACTCTCAAGAGTCTTCTTCAACACCACAGTTCAAAAGCTTCAAGTCTTCAGTGCTTAGCTGTCTTTACAGTCCAACTCTCACATTCATACACAAGTACTGGAAAAACCATAGCTTGATTAGATGGACCTTTATTGCCAAAGTAATGTTTCTGCTCTTTAATATGCTGTCTAGGTTGGCCATAACTTTTCTTCCAAGAAGCAAGCGTCTTGAATTTCATGGCTGCAGTCACCATCTGCAGTGATTTTGGAGCCCAGAAAAATAAAGTCTGTCACTGTTCCCATTGTTTCCCCATCTACTTGCCATGAAGTGATGGGACCGGATGCCATGATCTTAGTTTTCTGAATGTTGAGCTTTAAGCCAACTTTTTCACTCTTCTCTTTCATCAAGTGGCTCTTTAGTTCTTCGCTTTCTGCCATTAGGGTGGTGTCATCTGCATATCTGAGGTTATGATATTTCTCCCAGCAATCTTGATTCCAGCTTGTGCTTCTTCCAGCTCAGGGTTTCTCGTGATGTACTCTGCATTTAAGTTAAATAAGCGGGGTGACAATATACAGCCTTGACGTACTCCTTTCCCGATCTGGAACCAGTCTGTTGTTCCACGTCTAGTTCTAACTGTTGCTTCTTGACCTGCATACATTTCTCAGGAGGCAGGTCAGGTGGTCTAGTATTACCATCTCTGTAAGATTTTTCCACAGTTTGTTGCGATCCACACAGTCAAAGGCTTTGGCGTAGTCAATAAAACAAAAGTAGATATTTTTCTGTAACTGTCTTGCTCTTTCGATGATCTAGCAGATGTTGGTAATTTGATATTCTCAAACCAAGAAACTAGCTACATCATTACTAAAATACTACTTCTTTAAAAAAAAAAAACATCCAACTCACATTTTACATATTAAATATTATTATAAGTATTTGAGAAATATTAAGGAGTCAAGGAAGCAGTAATTTTTATTTGCCAGGATGTGCTGTTGATATTTTTGGCTGTGGCATCTGTTAACTAGGAGTGCCAGACCCTGAAGCTTTGGGGAAGCTGCTTCAAGGAGTTTTAAGCTAATAAGTCCTGTTAAAATTGTGGCTTATTTGCTCAGGATAATATATTACCCCTAAACTTCAATACAGAAAGAAGCAATTCAAGCTAGAAAACACTGAAGAGCAGTAAAGACCTGCAAAGTTATTGATGCATATTTCCTTGGTGGCTGTCTAGCAGTTTTGTCCATTAAAACATGGGCTAGGAATTTTTATAAAGGAATTTTGTTTATCCTTTCTGTACTTCTGTGACTGCAGGTCACCAATATTTCATTCAGAAAGTCCATTTACTTGTACAAAATGAACTACCTACAGGTTTCCTTTTCTCTAAAATAAAAATGCAGAGTGGAAGACTGCAAAACCATTTCCTACTTGAATTTTGCATGGAGGCAGTCATTACACCACATTTACCAGTATAGTTAAAGGATAAGGGGAACAGAAGAGTTCTGTTTATTGTTAAGGGTTTACAGTTTATTGTTACTGTTAAGGGTTTTGTGGTTTATTTATTTTTTTTAAAGTGCATACAAAACGGGGTATGATGAACTGAAAAAAATATTTAGTATTTCAGACTTTCCTATTTACCATGCATACATTTCATGTTCCACCTGTATTAATACTCCCTGTCTCTCTTTCCTTCCAACATATTTGCCTGGCAAAATTCCAACCCTTATTAAAATCCTATTCCCAGCTATTCTACAATAGCATCCAAGCAGCTAAACTGCCTTTTCTCCAGACTCATTTGGTGGAATACATTATTGGAATTAACATTAAGTGGATCCTAAGTATTGTCTCAAAATTATATAACATTTTCTAATTTCTCACTTAGCCCATGGCAATTATTCATATCTTTCTTTTTTTGCTCTGCTCAAACATCCTCTATCTTTTCCCTATCACTCAGAGCTATTAATGTTTCTTTTCTTCAATTAAGAAAACAACAATCTTTTTTTTTCCCCTCTCACACTCAGAGCAATTCCTTATAAATCCTGTCAGGGCTACAGCAAAATATACACAAAATTCAACCTCTTAAAACTTCCCCTACTTCATTCAAATCACCATTATCTCTTGTCTATAATATCCTAATAACTTATTTTGCTTCCTCTCTCATGTCCCATATAATCCTTCTTAATACAAATGCCAAGGTCCTCCTTTTAAATATGTCAGATTGTACCCTGTGTTTTAAATCTTCAACTGGCTTATTCCATAATAAAACATAAAGTACTTATCATAACCCTCACTACCTCTGCAATCTCACTGTCTACCACTCTTCTCTTGCATAGTCTCCTCCATAAAAATTCCAGCGTTCAAAGTCTTTGAAGGCCTTTCTCTCATCTTCTTGCTCTGCTGTTTGCACTGCTTTTTCACCAGATAATAGTATGGCTCACTCCTCATTTCCTTCAGGCTTCTGTTTAGACATAACCATATCAGAGAAGCTGTCTTCTTTTAGCTCACATAAAATGACACCAGCTCCATCACCTTTGTTTTCCCTGCTTTGCCTTTTCTTATTAGCTCTTCTGCCCATAATGCAATATTACATAATTATTGGCACTTTAAAAAAATAGTCTGTCTTTGGTCCCTTAGAATATAACTCCTAAAAGAACAAGAATTTTGTTCATTATGGGCTTTTCCAGGTTTAGAATGAAACTTGACACAAGAAGTAGTTCAATGACTATTTGCTGAATGAATGAACTTGTACACGTACCTTGTCGGACGGTTTGAATTCCTGAATCTTTACTTCAGAAAGAATATTCAACAGGGTATCTGCTGATAAGTCCTGATTTTTAAAACAGTAATTTTTATCAGCATATTCTTAAAATTCTGAATTCTAAAGCTAAACACAACCAAAAAATGGTACTTTAACATGCTAAAATATTTGAGTAATTTATAACTGTTTAGACCACATCTGTTTGTTTGTGACATTTACTTTTATTTCTATAGAAATATCATCCATAAAGGCTGGGAGATGGGGGTGGTGCATGTAAAAAAGTACTTAATAGTCAACATATTAGTTGACCAAAATCTTAGTCTTTCCACAAATTCTTAAAAAGTTAGTTTTAGGACTGCTTGTGAGTATCACACAGAGTGCCCTCTGAGATCAGGAACTATCTCTTCAATGTTTTACAAAGTTCCCTGCAGAAAGTTTTACTCAATATACAGTGACTCAATAAACAAATGAATAAATAAGCAAATGGAATTCATATCTTCAGAAACTGGAAAATATTTACATGGTTCAAGATAAACTTAGAAGAATTTAAAGCTATATATGTTTTTATTATTAAGAATCTGCTTAGGAAAAACTGAGACATAGTGCTTTTGAGGTCACCTACAACTCTTATCACAAATTACCACTTTTTTCACAAGAAGAATAACTAACTGGATATCACTATCTTTACCAGACATTTATGGTATATTTTACTGTGTTTTAACCCCAAAAGGGATTACTCTACATTTTTATGTAGATTCAAAAGAGCCAGTGCTAGTTATGAATCTGGCTTATGTTCTCCCATTCAGCCTAGTACCTAAAAGTATAACCAGTTATTTAGCTCTATTATGCATTTGAGGATGAAGATTCACTAATGCAGACCTCCCTTTCAAATAAAACTGCATTAGATCCTTTATATATTAGTCAATGAAGGTAATGTCAAAGAAAAAAATGTATAAATGATAAAAGTTAAGAAATGTTAATACGGGAGAGCATTTTCAGGTCTCCTGAGATGGACATAGGTTAATTTCACAAAATAAACCAAACAAATGTTAATAAAGAGAACCACTAAGTAATATTTAAAATTTGTTACAATATAGGTCACCTTCGGTTTTCAAAGTAATTATAATAGTTAAAGTTATGTAGGTCACAAACATTTTAAAAATAAAGATAAGATTTTTCTTACAAATATTTGTTTCACTATTTAAATTAAGAAAGAAAAATTCAACTTTCTTCTACTTAGTAATGCTGCAATGAGGTGTTTAACTCCTGCTATATTAGAAAGGGAAACACTACAACAAAATTAAAAGTTTATATCAAAGAATGATTCTTATAAAACACGTTCTGATGATGCAATTAAGCTAGGTCTTCTAATTCTAATTATTTCTATCTGTTAGGGTTTGAAGAATATCTTACCTCTTCTGTAAATGGAATGCAATAGATTGTAGCATATAATTTTGCAGCATTTAGAAGAAAACTGAAGTGCCTTTTGAAATTAAAAAAATAAAGTGTGAGTGTACAATTTCAAAGATGTTTAATTCATCAGAAACTATAGCCTTTAATATGTTGAAGGCAAGTAATGTTCAGGATTATGTGGTTTGTTTTTTTTTTTAATTAAGCAATGAAATTTTGGTCTAGATCACGGCATTGCCAAAGCTATAAAAAAGAAAACATTAGATGTTTATTTTCATAAGCACTATTATTCAGGTAGTGATCAAGACTACTCTGGGGAGAGAAGTGGCCAGAAGTAGAAAATTAAAATATTGAAAGAAAATTCATTTTAATTCATAAGAAAATATTGCAAATTTGGTTTTAAAAGGTGTATAATAATATCAAACTAAGCAAATGAGTATGTTTAAAAGCAAAAAAGGCAAGTTTTACAGAAGAAGCAGCAGGATAAGGTGACTAGAATAAGCACCAGAGGAAAAAAACAAAGCACAGAGTTACTTGTTGAAAGTGCTTAATTAAGCTAAGTGCTTAATAAAAATGTGTACATAAAAGTGAGTGTGTGTGTGTTTATAAATGTGTATCTAATATAGACAGGATATACAGGTATTTACTCAAAAATCAACTCCTTTGAAAATTAATCTGAGAATATTTAGGCAGTTATTTAGTAATAATCATTCTCCCCCATATAATCAAAGTTTCTTATATACTGAGTTCATTAAATAGGAGAACATTAGTTTTCATTTTACATTTTTCATAAATAAAGTCAAAGAGATGACACTTTGGTTGAACTTTAGAAAAGATAAAAATATACTAAAAAAAAAAATAAAAGATAAAAATAATGAGGTTATTTACCATGTAAATAAACAGATTTACCCATGTGGGGAGAGAGAAGAATTGTGGCTTGTTTTCTTGGCCAAAATGCTATGATAATTCTTAGATTAAGATGGATGCAATATTTTAACACTAAAATGTTTGAAGTTTTTACCCTGCAATGTAAACCTAATCAGTTAAGAGGTTTACAATGAAGGATATATATAAAACTGGATATATATACTTACAAAGGTTCATTCAGATCAAATTTTAATGGAGAGGGGGGTCTCTTTGGTGACTGCCAAAACAAACCTAACAAAATGAAAAAATACATTATTTTCAATTTCAGCAGTCAATAATAAACCACATTAAACTTTCTTCTCAATACTTACTGCCATCTTTTAATCGTGTGTCCAGAGGGAAACAGTGAAGCAGCTGAAGAGCCTAAAGAAAAAAACCGAATTAAAAACAATCACTACTCATTATTAACTGAAATTAAAAATAAAACATAAAAAGATATACAGTAAAGTCTCCCAATCACCCTGTACATTATCTGTCCATTCTCCTGTCACTGACCCTGACCCTCACTTGGAATAACCTCTACCTATTTCTTTATCAACACTTATATATATATTTTTTGCATCTATGACAAACATGAATATAGATTATTTTATCCCTTTTACACAAATGGTGGCATACTTTACATCTCATTCAGCCCCTTTTGGAGAAGGAAATGGCAATCCACTCCAGTATTCTTGCCTGGATAATCCCGTGGACAGAGGAGCCTGGTGGGCTACTACTGTCCACTGGATTGCAAAGAGTCAGACATGACTGAGCAACTAAACAGCAAACTGATCCTTTTGAAGAGCTAATTCTTAAACCAACCAACCAAAAAATCCCGTAAAAATACATTGCATTTTTTATTTTGAAATGATACTATGTTTGAGATTTGCTTCAAAACCATCTAGGGGGAGGGTATACTAGGCGGCATATACATGAAACAGGATTTCTATGAGTTCCGTGATTCTGTGCATGCATGTCCAGTCATGTCTGACTCTTTGTGACTCTATGGACTGTAGCCTGCCAAGCTCCTCTGTTCATGGGATTTTCCAGGCAGGAATACTGGAGTGGGTTGCCATTTCTTCCTCCAGGGGATCTTCTCAACCCAGGGATAGAACTCACATCTCCTGAGTCTCCTGCATTGGTAGGCAGATTCTTTACCACTGAGCCACCTGGGGCTCTATGAGTTGGTAATTGTTAAACCTGGGTGAACAATATATGAAAAGTACATGGAGATTCATTACATGCTACTTCCTCTATTATTTCTGTGGTTGAGTTTTTCCATAATAAAAAAAGTTTAAAAACCCACAGACGATAAGGACAAAAAAAAAAAATAGAGTTCTTTAGATTTTGAGACATGAGGTCACTGATAGTCATGGTAAGAATAATTTCAATGGCTGTGCGGAAAGAAGACACATATTGGGTAGAGATACGGAAACAGTGAGTACAGACCACTTTTCCACTCAGCAGAGCAAAAAAAGGAAGTGAAAAGTAGGGTTAAGTATAATTAAAAAACATTTTAAAACAGATGAACTTATTTTATATTTCAATAGGTAAGAGCCTAAAAAGAGGGAGAGATGAAAGACAGTGATAGACACATTTCAGGAACTGTATGTAACTGGAGAAAGAATAACATCTAACATTTCACTAAATATTTATGGGCATTTATTTATGGGCCAGGTTCTACGTAAATACTTTGTGTAAATTAACTCACTTAATCCTCATCACTATACTATCAGTCAGGTACCAATTTATTACCCCCATTTTACAATAAGGAAACAGACAAAATGTGATTGTTAGATTTAGATGGAGAAGGCAAAATTCCAACAAAATTTCTGATGGATATCTCTATTCTCTCGATGTCTTGTTTTAATTTGAACGAAAAACTTCTTTTAACACTGATTCAATGTATTTCTTCTCTAGAAGGAATCTGTATTTTAAAACCCATTTTGTACACAGAAAGACAAGAACTACTTAAATGCACAACTGACAAGCCAAGGAGTGGAGTTTAAACACATTCTTCCTAGTGACTCAGATGGTAAAGAATCTGCCTGCAATGCAGGAGACCAGGGTTTGTTCCCTGGGTCAGGAAGATCTCCTGGAGAAGGGAATGGTACCCACTCCAGTTCTTGCCTGGAGAATTCCATGGACAGAGGAGTTGGTATCTACAGTCCATGGAATTACAAAGAGCTGGAATGACTTAGCGACTAACACTTTCACACTTGGATCAGTAACATTCAGAAAGAAATTGGTTGTGTGTCCATCACTTGTTCTCAGTTAACTTATTCATTTCTGAAAAGGTTCCAAAAAGAAAGAGTAGACATTTCAGCTCAATTAAATGAATGTCATAGTAATTAAATGAGCCAAGTTTAGACTTTTTCTAAATGTTTTACAGTATGCACATACCTTATGGTTAAAATATTTTTCAAACTTTAATCTTGCTAATTCTACACACTGGGACCAATTTCTAGGTCTTCTGCTAAGTAACTTAATCACTTGAAAACAGCCTTCTAAACTGTGTCCGGTTTGTATCTTCTAGAATGAGGAAAAAACAAAACAAATACATGTCCAATTAATCACACAAACATACACATGCATTTCCAGCAATTGTTAGCCAACTTTTGAAGTGCTAGCTCATGTGCCTTAATTTATTATTTTCATATCAAGCTCCCTGTCTCTGTCTTTCTCCTTTCCCTCTTCCTTTTCTTTTTTGAGGGGGGAATGGGTAAATACCGCATGTAAAATTTTAACTCTCAAACTCTTATTTCACAAGTCATCCTCATGTCTGGCTAGCTACAAGTTAATACTATAAAATGTACTCATTAAAACAAGTGCTATGAATAATATTTTACACTAAAAAGTTGGCCTTTTTAGTGCAGAATTGAAGGAAAGTAAGAATGCAGCTTTGAAGCCATCCTCACCATGAGACTAATAAAATCTGAAACCTCGGCCTATTTCTGAAATTTTCACTAGAACTTACCTCAGTTTTTTCCAAAGAGCTTAACGATATTGTTTTATTATTTGTAGCTGTCTCATCATTATCACACCCTTATTAGGCTGAACCATATGAACTGCTGTTCTGTGAGTCTAACACGGTAAAATAGTGGTAGAATTTTGGTAAAATTTTATAGTGGTAAACTATATGGTAAAATTCCATATAGTTTGACCAAACTAAAAAAAGAAGGGTTATTTGTGACTGCTAACTTCAAGATTCCTCAAATACTTACTTACTATGTAAATAATAACGCATAATCTATTTAAGAACGTAAAATAAATTATTTACAGGCAACTTGAAAGTAAGATTACAATGACAAAATGTTGGGGTTAGCAGATACAAACTATTATATACGGAATGGATAAACAACAAGGTCCTACTGTACAAAACAGGGAACTACATTCAGTACCCTGTGATAAACCATAATGGAAAAGAATATGAAAAAGAATGTGTGTATATTTGTATATATAGAAAATGGAAGCATCTTACTATACTGCAGAAATCAACACTATACTGTAAATTAGCTGTAATTCAAAATAAAGTGTATTGATTTTTACCTGTAAGACTTCTTCTACAGATGGATATGTTTGCCAAAATTTGTTAAACAATGAAGGCTTCTGGGAAAAGGAACTTTCAAACTGTAACAGAAAAGAGGAAAAAAATATTATAAATAGGAGTCTGCTTAAAAGATAGAAATACCATCTTTTCTACTTCAGAAAAAAATTTCTTATACAATATCTTTATTACCTTATCTCTTGCCCATTGTATAGTGTGTTCAATAGCAGCTGGAAAGGATTTTAGGGTACAAAATGGTATTTCTTCTTCTGGGGGATCCCGCTAATTTATAAAATATGACAACAGTTAACAGCAATGACAATTTTTAATGGATTAAATTTACTTGAGTGTTTTAAGACCATTGAAAAATAAAATTAAAAAATGAAATAAATCCAACTTTAAAAAAATCTTTTTCCTAGGCATTAAGAGGAAACATTGATTCTTTTGACACTCAACAGACTTGTTTATATGGCAAGGTAACAACAAACTCCTCTGGTATCATGTAGTACCATAACAGACTACCATATATAATTATTTTATTTTTCTCAAAGCATAAAGGTAACATTTAAAACTTTATAACATTGTTTATTTTGAAAAGTAATTAGAGAATTGCTAATACAGTGCTCAGCATACCATGAGTTTCTTTCTCCAGGGAGAAACAATATTTGCAAACAGGAATCATGTGCTCTTGATGCTTGGTATGGTCTCTTACAGAAAGCATGTATTATATAAATGACAGATGTCTTTGTTGTGTCATGTGAAAATGAAGAAATCCATATTTATTACAGGGTACTTTTGTACGTTTAGTCTTACTGGCTTACCCAATCTAAAACAAATAACTTTGTCTCTTTTTACTTAGGGATTTTTTTTTGTTGTTATTATAAAGAATTGTGCTTATTATTTTTTAATTTTTTATTTCATGGCTGTGCTGGGTCCAGCATGCAGGCTTTTTCTACTTGTAGCAGGAGGGGGCCACTCTCTAGTTGCTGTGTGCAGGTTGCTCTTGTTAAGCAGCACAGGCTCTAGGGCACACAGGCTTCAGCAGTAGCAGAGTACAGGTTCAGTAGCTGTGGCCCGTGGGCTCTAGAGAACAGGCTCAGCAGTTGTGGCACACAGCCTCTGCTGCCCCACGGCATGTGGAATCTTCCTGGACCAGAGATCAAACCCATGTTCCCTGCCCTGGCAGGTGGACTGTTAACCACTGGGCCACCAGGGAAGTCCTTACTTAGAGATTTGTATTTTACTTTGTTGATCTATAAAATACCACGAAATATTTTATAAGCCGAGAGAAAGTCAGAAGGAACATTTAATTCTAGTTTTCTTGAATATGAAGGCACAGTCTATAAATCAACAGGAGAAGGTTTGGGAAAGATGTGGTAGTATGAGAGAATCAGGACTTTCAGAAATTTGCAACATTCTCTATTTCAAAAATCTTCCACAATGACCCCAGCATATCATCATTTTCTCTATCTAATTTACTTCAAATCAAACTTATCAACTTTGTCTCTTATCATGTCTTTACTATATAACTTCTGATTTCATGAGAGTAGAGGGGGAAACAAATTTTATTAAAATTTAAAAATTTTACTAAACCATATATATCCATTAAATAAAGGGAATGTTTATGCTTAAAAAATAATATTCTTTCAATTTTACAAATAGGGCTAACCTTTTTAAAATTCTTTTTAAAGCCTACAATTATTTCCTAGACTAGTGATTTTTAAATTTAGTAGTATCTCAATATCACTTGTAGAGGTTAAAAAAAAGTTACATCTATATCATTTATATAAAATACATGGGTATAAATGGCTTGGTTCCTCATATGGAGAAACTGAGTCTTCAGTAAGATTTTGGGTGGGTCACTAAGGTTGTTAGGAAACTAATCAAGCAGCAATAAGAAACAGTAAACTCATAAGAATAATATTCCAGAAAGACCAAAAACAAAATTCTGATGATTAAAAAATACATTTAGGGCTTCCAGGTGGCTCAGTGGTAAAGAACCCATCTCCCAATGCAGGAGGCACAGGTTCAATCCCTGAGCCGGGAAGATCACCTGCAGTAGGAAATGGCAACTCACTCCAGTATTCTTGCCTGGGAAATCGCATGGACAGAGGAGCCTGGTGGGTTACAGTCCATGGGGTAAGTAAAAGAGTCAGACATGACTTGGCAAATAAAACAACAACAAGAAAGTAAGTTTAACTACATTTAAAAAAATGTCTACGCATATATGCACAAACATCATTGGCAGATCAAAATCAGAACAGATTAAGGATGCTTAACCAAATGTGCTGACTGATAAAGAGAAACAAATCATGAGACAGAAAAATGGTAAGATATAAAGAATAAACATTTACTTAAAAAAACTAGTTCACTTACATGACTATTATAGGATTCAGTTAAATGAGGTACAATAACTTCAGTGTGTCCCTTAGTGCCCATCGTTCCAGAATCTAAGAGGGGCCGTAGATTTGCTAAGCATCGGCTAAGTGAAAAGAAGATAGGTAACAAACAGAAGTTAGCAATAACAACGTTAAGCAGAGGATATTCTACCAATGTTTACTGACCATTACACATGCTGATCACTTCTTGGATATAATATTTTAGGAAACAGATACATTTAAACCAAAAACCCATTTATTATTTCCATCCCCTTCCTCCCATAAACTTTGCTGCTCAATGTAGCAACTTTTGCCTCTACCTTCCATTACCAAAATTTAGTAGTTTTAGCATAAGATACACTATATTTATCTTGTTCTAAAATGCCTACAAAATTGTGGGCTTTTTTCCTTCTGAGTTAACTCTTAATTAATGTATTTCTCTTTCTTCTCTTGCTTTCTATTTCTTCTTTGGTTATTTTCTGTATTTTCTGACTCTCTCTCTCTCTAACTATATATATATAAATAAAACTCTCTCTGTATATATCTACCTTACTATAGACTTCCCTGGTGGCTCAGTGGTAAAGAATCTGCCTGCAATGCAAGAGCCACAGGTTCTATCCCTGGGTTGGGAAGATCCCCTAGAGAAGGGCATGGTAACCCACTCCAGTACTCTTGCCTGGAAAATCCCATAGACAGAGCAGCCTGGCAGGCTACAGTCCGTAGCGTCACAAAGAGCTGGGACACAACTGAAGTGACTGAGCACAAATACACCTTACTATATCTTTTCAACATTTTCTTTATCCCAAACCTTCTTTCTAAAGAGTTACAATATCTATATTCTATATACTTTAATTTCTTAAAGTTTCTTTTTGTTTTTTGCTGGCCAAGATTACAAACTTTCCACTATAATCTCAACTGGTAAATATTCCTGCTAATAAATCTGCTCTAGCACTCTAACATTAAAGAGTCATATAAACATGTAAGAAAGATTATATAAGGTATGTACATCACAGTAATTTATTCATCTACTTATTTAAAAAATATCTACTGAATGACATCATGTATTGGGCACTGAAGATAGAGTGATGGGAAAATAAATAATAACCGAATAAATGATTTAGTGAAGAAACAAACATTAAATAAATATGCATGTCAATAAAAATAAGTGCTATGAAGGAAGAAAACAGTATTGTGAAAGATTATCAGAGAAGGATCTAATTTAGAATTTAGGGGTTAAAGAAAGTCTGTTTCAATAAAGACATTCAGGCTGAAACTAAAAGGATGAGGGGAAAAAAACTAAAGGAAGTGAAGAGTAAGTAGGTAGATTTGGGCTTGACTTTTGGAATATAAACACAATTTCTTGAGATTGAAGCAGAGTATGTGCAAGTCCCTGAGGTGAAATGTGTTAGATGTTCCCCTGTAAGAATGGAAAGAAAGAACATATAGCTAGAATAAGGAGAGCCAGGGAAAAATAGCAAATTTTAAGCTGGAGTCATGGACAGGTGGCAGATACTCTATGAAAAAAATTTAGGTCATTTTAAAGATTTAAAATTTTATCCTATCTATAATGAAAATCATCAGAAGTTCTGGGTTCAAGAACTATAATAGGAATATAAAGAATAATCAGAAAATTCAGTAATTGTTCAATAAATAGGTATAAAAAATGAAGTAAAAACAAAACAAAGACAATTTCTATGAACCTGAATTTTAAGAACATACCTGTCTACATATCTCCTGGCTTCCACATTATCTAATGCTGTAATAATTATATCCTGCTTAGTATAGAACTCATCATTGTAAATTGCCTCAGTGGCTGAACATACTTTGTTCAAATGTGCATCTATCTTTAACTGAGGATTTATTTTCAGGGTTGCATCAGCAGCAGTACAGCTTTTAGGCTTCTAAACAATATATAAAAACAGAGGAAATAAATGTTAACAGGAAAAATAGACCATGACTGAACATATACAATTTACATATGAAGAATAATGTAATGAGACTGGTTTTCATTTTTAGTTTGTAAAAATTATATTCATTGTGGTCATGCTACATTTAATACTGCATATTAGAATTAATAATTCACACATTATTATGAAAAATATAAAAACCTCTATTTTAGAGTTATATGCTTTAGAATTCTTAAAATATTAGTTACAAGTAAAATTAAAAGAACATTTTTCTCTATTAATGAGATTTGAATTGGTTAAGTGCCGACAAAAAGTTTTGAACACATTCAGCAAAATATCAGAAACGTAAGTTCTGCAGAAAATGAGCTTAGAGGTATGGTAATTTAACATTTTGGTACTATAATCTTTAAAAAAAATTTACCATTTCTGGATGGATATATTTAATAAATTATTTGTTTTAGTTATTTTTTAAAACCACTGGTGTCATTTCAAGTGTTACAAACTGTAAACATTAGAAGTTTAAAGCAAACAGGCCTTAATAGTTTTAATAGTAAAATGCACAAAGTTCAGTGAATGAATATTATGACATAAATTTTAGTTCATTAAAGACCCTTTACTTAGTTCTTTATATTTGGATAGGTGAGCCATTTGGTTAACTATGCCACTTATACAACTATATAAAAGTATGCTTTATCTTTCTGTTTATGACATTTCTAAGCTTATTTACTAAGATTCTCAATGAGCTGTAAAACAATAAAGTGAAAAAACATTTCTAAAGTCAGAGCAAAGTTACTTGGCTGTTTCTTTTCCTGACAAATATTTTGACCTCTATAAAAAAAGACAGAAAATAAGCACTGGTTTACAATCAAAATGGATTATTAAATAATCAAACAAGATCAAAAGAGCAAAAAATTCTCTTAAACTTTATCTGTTTTGTAATAAAACTTAAAAAAAAAACAGTGTCAAATCTGTCACCTATAAAAAACTTCAAATCAGGGAACCTGTTTTTATATCCTTAGATGTTTTTAAAATTAAATATATGATACATCTTGATTATAAAATGAAAAAATATTGCCCATGATTCACAACTCAGATTTTAACATCCAGAATACAAAAATAATTTTTATATTAAAATAAAATTATGTATTTTCCCTGTCATTCCCATTATTTGATAATTTGAGAGATTCTAATAAAATAAAGATACTACACTTGTTCAAGCACCATTTTCTATTTTTCTATTTAATACAACAGAGGATTTAAATTTGAATCAGTATAACAACAGACCTGTATGTGATGAGGACGAAATAGGAACTGTCTATTCAAGTTGGATTTTTCTATCAAGTCAGGATCTGTTACTGTAACCTAATATCAAAGAAAAAAAAAATGCCTGAAATTACATAAGAGATAAGTTTAAATTGACTTCGTTTTCCTCTGAATGACTAACTCCCACAAGTTATAAATTATTTTGCATGGTAAAAGTTATAATAAAAAATACTCAAAACTGGTTACCAATACTACTGTTTTTATACTTATATTTAAAGATAATATTTCGGAGAAGGCAATGGCACCCCACTCCAGTACTCTTGCCTGGAAAATCCCATGGATGGAAGAGCCTGGTAGACTGCAGTCCATGGGGTCGCTAAGAGTCGGACACGACTGAGCGACTTCACTTTCACTTTCCACTTTCATGCATTGGAGAAGGAAATGGCAACCCATTCCAGTGTTCTTGCCTGGAGAATCCCTTGGACGGAGAAGCCTGGTAGGCTGCAGTCCATGGGGTCACTCAGAGTCAGACACAACTGAAGCGACTTAGCAATTAAAGATAATATTTAGCATAGGAACATGTCAAACAAAATAGCTAAAATAAATTGCAGATCCTGATCAAAACAACTTTTTTCTTCATAACAAAATAGAGGCTAAATATCACTATAACATTTTAGAAACACGTAATGGGTTAGTCATAGAAGATTCGGCTCTTTTTTTTCTATACATGTTTATTTTCAATCTCGACTGAAAAGAACACTTACATGTTTCAATTTGAAAGGAACTCTTGCTAAAGCAGAGGTGTACAAACTAGAGTGCAGGCAGCTGTTTTGGTAAATAATTTTTACTGGAACACCGTCACACCATTTGTTTAAGTATTGGTTATGGCTGTTTTTATACTGCAATGGCAGAGCTCAGTAACTATGACAGACTTAACATCACAAACCTAGAACAGTTACAGTCTGGTTAAGAAAAAATTTGCATACCTCCATTTTAAAGGATGCAAGATGAAAGTAAACAGAGCCAAGATAATTTTAAAAGTAGTCATAATTCATTTGTCACTTAAGCTAGTATTTGTAGATTTCACTAGAAGCAGAATGTGTTCCAGCTGTTAGATGTTTACTGGTATTCAAACACATTTTCTTTTAGCTATTTCCCTGATATATACAGATTTTTGCTTTCAATGCTGCTGCTGCTAAGTCACTTCAGTTGTGTCAGACTCTGTGCAACCCCATAGACGGCAGCCCACTAGGCTCCCCCGTCCCTGGGATTCTCCAGGCAAGAACACTGGAGTGGGTTGCCATTTCCTTCTTCAATGCATGAAAGTGAAAGGTGAAAGTGAAGGCACTCAGTCGTGTCCGACTATTAGCGACCCCATGGACTGCAGCCCACCAGGCTCCTCCGTCCATGGTATTTCCAGGCAAGAGTACTGGAGTGGGTTGCCATTGCCTTCTCCGTTGCTTTCAATAGTTCTATGTTATTATGTGTTAGGTGTTTCCTTGAAATAGGAGGAAGAAAAGCACAGAAAATGTCTTTTAACAGAAAGTTTAACTATAATTAATAATTATATATATAATAATTCTAATTATTGTGATTACTGATTAAAAGGCTTTTTCTTCCACTTCCCCCAAGCCCACTTTTTAATCCACCCTGTGTTTGTGGGTTTTTTTTTTGTCTTCTACTGAATTGATCAAGTACTCTTGACCTGAACCCTCCTTTAACCCCTCACGAACTGGTATGGAAGTTAAATCTCTGTTTTTATGCAGTGATATTCAAAATTTTAACATGTACATGTGACTTAAGATCTAAAATGAAACTCTTCATTTCCTCTAGAACAGTGGAGGATATCTGAACTCTCCCTTCTATTTTCTGTGATATCAAGGAACATTTTACTTATTTTTAGCCATTTCATTCCAAAATGTCAACATTTTAATTAAAGGTTTTAAAAATCAATGCTTATCTAAACCTAAGACTGTTGTCAAATGCTTCTACTTACCCTTGGCTTCACACACTGCCTGTATTAATCCCATAGTTCACTCACTGAGAACTAGTGATAATCTTTCATCATTTTACTTATCAGTTATCTTTAATTCTCTCAAAAGATAATTTAGTTGGATATAGAAATCTAGGTTGATAAGTCACTTGTACTATGAAGATATGCTTCCCTATCTTCAGGTGTGTACTTATTGCTGGTTAAGAAGTCTACCAAGTAATCATTTTTTGTAATCTTTTTCATTTCTGCATTTGATTTTTTTGGGATTAATTTAGCTTTTTAATCAGAACACACTTGTTTCTTCACTTTTGCAAACTTCTGTCATTATCCTTACTTCTTCCTTATCTTTACTTTCTCTGGAAATTCTACATTTATGTTAGACTGTGCATATGTATCCTCTTTCATTAAAAAAGAAAAAGACTCTCTACACTACGTTCTAGGAATTTTATTTATCTCTTAGTCATCAGTTCTCACTTCAGCTACATTTGAATTTTAAGTTCACTGACTATACAGAAATTTTTCCTTGGCTTTTGGTAAAAATTTCCTTCCCCATCTCATGTTTTCATTACTCTATGTCTTTAGTCATTTTTAACTTTAGAGTCTGTATGTTACATTATTTGTAGCACTTCTATTTTCTGTATTTCTTGGAGAACTAATTCTTCTATTTTCATTGGCTGATTCTTTCAGGTGGTGGGTTTCCCTTGTGGCTCAGCTGGTAAAGAATCTGCCTGCAATGTGGGAGACCTGAGTTTGATCACTGGGTTGGGAAGATCCCCTGGAGAAGGGAAGGCTACCACTCAGTATTCTGGCCTGGAGAATTCCATGGACTTCATAGTCCATGGGTCACAGAGTAGGACACAGTTGAGTGACTTTCACTTTTCAGGTGGTACCTTTTTCTAGAGATTTGTCATTTTCCATTGTAGACTGTCTTGAATGGATGTTGATTTTGCTGTATAGTCCTACGTATGCTCAGTATGTATCACCATAACACAGTTTTGCCATTGTTTAATCTAGAGGTTTCAACACCCCCAAATTTGTTGTATTCTTTTATCTACTTAAAAATTTTATATGATAAAATTTTGGACCCATACACCAGCATGGTGCATGCTGAGTTGCAATTTCTCACAAATGACTTCCCTTTCTATTAATAGTTAATGTACCAGAACACTTGTGAATTACCACAGCTTTTAGGTCAGGGACTAATTTCCCTCTTGGTTCCTGGAACCCAGGGATTTCTCTTTACCTCCTTCTAGTTAAGTTTGGGTACACAGGTAAATATTTTATAAAAGAATAATTTACACAGTAAGAATAATTTATATAATATTTGCAGTAGGTTCAAGACTGCCCGATTAACTTATCTTGTTTTATTACTTAAAGTAAGTTGGTTTATTTACTATAGCTCTTTTCCTGACTTTTTATATGCTGATACGTATTATGAATTTCTAAGGAGTAAAGTAGGTGTTATTCAAACTTAACACAACCAAGGATTTTCTTTTCTTTTTTAGAAATATTTTAAAAGTCAGCAGAACTAATAGTGGTTTGTGGAAAACAATTTAGGAAATGTTGAGCAAGAATGCTGTGTGGATCACAACAAACTGTGGAAAAATCTTAAAGAGATGGGAATACCAGACCACCTGACCTGCCTCCTGAGAAATCTGTATGCAGATCTAGAAGCAACAGGTAGAACTGGACATGGAACAACAGACTGGTTCCAAATCAAGAAAGGAGTACATCAAGGCTGTATACTGTCACCTGCTTGTTTAACTTATATGCAGAGTACATCATGAGAAAAGCTGGGCCGGATGAGATATAAGCTGGAATCAAGATTGCCGAGAAAAATATCAATAACCTCAGATACACAGATGACACCACCCTCATGGCAGAAAGGGAAGAACTAAAGAGCCTCCTGATAAAAATGAAAGAGGAGAGTGAAGAAGTTGGCTTAAAGCTCAACATTCAGAAAACCAAAATCCTGGCATCCGGTCCCATCACTTAATGGCAAATAGATGGGGAAACAATGGAAACAGTGATAGACTTAATTGTTTTGGGCTCCAAAATCACTGCAGATGGTGACTGCAGCCATGAAATTAAAAGATGCTTGCTCCTTGGAAGAAAAGTTATGACAAACCTAGACAGCATATTAAAAAGCAGAGACATTACTTTGCCAACAAAGGTCCATCTAGTCAAGGATATGGTTTTTCCTGTAGTCATGTATGGACGGACTATAAAGAAAGCTGAGAGCAGAATTGATGCTTCTGAACTGTGGAGTTGGAGAAGACTCTTGAGAGTCCTTTGGACTGCAAAGAGATCCCACCAGTCCGTCCTAAAGGAAATCAGTCCTGAATATTCATTGGAAGGACTGATGCTGGAGCTGAAACTCCCAATACTTTGGCCACCTGATGTAAAGAACTGATTCATTTGAAAAGACCTTGATGCTGGGAAAGATTGAAGGTGGGAGGAGAAAGGGATGACAGAGGATGAGATGGTTGGATGGCATCACCCATCGATGAGTCGATGGCATCACCAACTCGATGGACCTGAGTTTGAGTAAGCTGTGGGAGTTGGTGATGGACAGGGAAGCCTGGCAGGCTGTAGTCAATGGGGTCGCAAAGAGTCAGACGTGACTGAGTGACTGAACTGAACTGAGCAAGAATAACATAACTGTAGGAGGTCTGCCTATGACTGTAATAGTAAGCTTAATAAGCTATAAAACATGAACTATTCCACAAATTTTAGTCATTTAATTACTAGTAAGCATCATGGTAAATCTATGATATCACTACTGCAGGTACTACTACATTTTAAAGGCAAGCAGCATCAATGAAATATATTTTTATTTAAATATATGACATGATTTTCCAATTAACTCATATATATCATCTTAATTTATAATATATACCAATGTTTTTATTACTCATTCTTCTTTGATCACCAATTGAAACAATATCTGAGTACTCTGCAACTTTCTAATGTTAACTTCTCTCATCTTAAATATTTATTTAATAAGAAGTAGTATCTAATGAAATAACAATATTAATGTGCTTTTTTTATTTGAAAAGCCCATTCATATTTGATCTTCATAATTATGAGGCAAGTAGTACGATAACAGTTTCACAGTAAATTAAGAAAGAAAGTGAGGAGCAGAAAACTCAAGTAACTTGCCACAAAGTTACATGAATTTTGAAAAATGGTCAGGGTAGAATTATCCAATTTGTAGCCTAATACCCTACCCTCAAAATCAATGCTTTGGACCCAGGCAGTCAAATATGGTTCAAAAACGGGCAGCCAGAGAAATACAACTTTTTAAGTCTCAAGGATTTATAACTTACCATTCCCTTCTCTTTGCCTGTGCCAACACCAAGCAAAGCAAAATTTTTTAACATTTCACAGCCTATGGCTCCACATCCTACCTGTGAAGAAGAAAAAATGTATCAGATTAAATAATATTAAAACTTCTACTTACTAAAGAGCAATTTCATCATAATTTTCTTCAAATGCTGTTATAATAACATACTTTTAAAAATAATGTGAATATTTAAAATTATTTTATTTTAAAATATTTAATGGTTCATGGTATCATGAATGTTTCAGCTAAAGAAAAAAATATGTAAATCATAGAAGGAAAAGCATAGTATTTACAATTCTTTTAAACAGAAGACATTTTAATATTTCAAACAAAAGCCAAACATTGAACTCATTTTTTTATATAAGATGGAAACAGCCAGCATGAAAGAGTGTAACATTCTAATTAAAAAGATTACTTGTTTGCAGAAATTTTTCTAAATTAATTTGATGAATATAACTATTCTAAGACTTTTAAATAAAAACTAACAATAGTTCTACATGTAAGTGAAAGCTTAGCAATAACTGCTGACTTTCAAAATGTTACTTAAAAAAGGAATATTAAAAATCAGCAGTATTTTTAGGACCAATTTAACAGTTATGGCAGTAGAAGAAGTTTTATGCTACTGAGGAGCTTCCCTGCCCAATGCACTGATCCACCTACATATTCTTACATTTAACAAGAAAAAACAAAGAACCTCCAACCACCCACAATTTTTAATGTATTTCTAGAAAATCATTTAATGTTCAAAACTATTATATTTTAATTTTACATGTATTAATTCTTTAGATGATGGGTTGGCAAACTCTTTCTATAAAGGGCCAGACAGTCAATGTTACACCTACACAACTGCCACTGTCAAACTATAAAAGAAGCCATAGACAATCTATGAATACATGGACTTAGCTGTGTTCTCACGAAACTTTATAAAAACAGGCAGTAGGATGGATTTGGCCTGTAAGCTACAGTTTAAAAATTCCTGTTTTAAAAATTTCCTGAATATCTACTATATTATTTAGAAATGGTACTCCTTTAACAAATTAATTTGATGCACTATAGCAGTTTGACTGTACTATTTATTCTCATCATTATTCCCACTTACTAAAAAGATATTCAAATTTTGTAGCTTCTGACATAAAGTGTCTCCAATGCAGGCTCGTAAGGCATCATATCTATCTCCTCTGGAGAAAACAACACAAACCAAAAAAATAGAAAGGCATAAAAAAATTAAGGTTAGTTTCATTACTACTGGTACCAATTTAATGTTTTACTTTAAATAGAATACTCTTTAGGAACTTCTTCCAAACTAACAGATAATTAATTTTAATTGAAAAAGAAAAAAACCTCATAAAGAAATCAGGCTTTTCTTTTTTCCATTTGAACTAATATAACTCCTCATGACTTGAATGAAGGTGACTTAAGTTTATCTAGAAAAACATTTTTAAGACAGGGATTTTACAAAGGTTCATACAGAAGACTATGGATGGGCTTTGAAGTTGTTAACCGACTTAAATTGAAAGCAGAACTTTGGGCTACATGTATTTTTTGGAGAAAGAATTAATAAGCTTTGATCAGATTCTCAAAGAGATCTGTAACCCAAATAAGTGAAGAATGACTGACATAAATAAAAAATGCAGGTATCAACTGTTTTCATCTAAAATCAGAATGGTGTTCTGAAACTTAACCACTCTCATGATACATAATTTAAAACTTTATATTCAATATTAATAAAATGTTTACAAGATACTGCATTATTATGACAATCTATACATATAGAGGAGAAAAGACTGCAGAAGTGAGTGAATTACGAGAAAACACATCTAAAACAAATCCATGTTTATACAAAAATTCTTTAATTTTGGTGCTGCTTATAAATATAGAACTATGAAAAAGCAAAAAAATGTCAGTATTACCGTGGGAGAAATTCTTCTCGTTCAGGTTTGCTGAGGGATTCGACAAGATCTGCTGCTTCAATGTATAACTTAAAGTAGAATATAAAAACACAGCTTACTATGTAGAAAACTAAACTGCTAGAAAAAGTAATTCTCTTCTCTAGTACGGTTAAATCTGGAGGAATTATAAAAAGATAATATTTGATTCAGGTCGTTTTAGCCATCTTACAGATGATATATCTAAATCTTAAAAGGAAATTTCACCTCCAAATCTATTTTCTATAACTACATAAACTTAGGAAGCATCATTCAATTTCAATTACATTTGAATAAATAATTTGATTTCTTAAGATAGGAAACTACCTATCCTGTACTATGTTCAAACTTAGGTATGTCACTTATAATTACTACATATACTAAGAGGAAGTGATCTATGGAGTCACAATCTCAGCATCTAAAATAACATCAGACAGAATTTGTTTAAGTTAATGAAAAAAACTTGACCAGATGTTCAACACCGAAATCAGATTGATTATATTCTTTGCAGCCAAAGATGGAGAAGCTCTATACAGTCAGCAAAAACAAGACCGGGAGCTGATTGTGGTTCAGATCATGAACTCCTTATTGCCAAATTCAGACTGAAATTGAAGAAAGTGGGGAAAACCAGTAGACCATTCAGGTATGACCTAAATCAAATCCCTTATGATTATACAGTGGAAGTGAGAAATAGATTTAAGGGACTAGATCTGATAGACAGAGTGCCTGATGAACTATGGACTGAGGTTCGTGACATTGTACAAGAGACAGGGATCAAGACCATCCTCATGGGAAAGAAACGCAAAAAAGCAAAATGGCTATTTGAGGAGGCCTTACAAATAGCTGTGAAAACAAGAGAAGTGAAAAGCAAAGGAGAAAAGGAAAGATATAAGCATCTGAATGCAGAGTTCCAAAGAATACCAAGAAGAGATAAGATAGCCTTCCTCAATGATCAAAGCAAAGAAATAGAGGAAAACAAGAGAGTGGGAAAGACCAGATCTCTTCAAGAAAATTAGAGATACCAAGGGACATTTCATGCAAAGATGGGCTCAATAAAGGACAGAAATGGTATGGACCTAACAGAAGCAGAAGATATTAAGAAGAGGTGGCAAGAATACACAGAAGAACTGTACAAAAAAGATCTTCACAACCCAGATAATCATGATGGTATGATCACTCACCTAGAGCCAGACATCCTGGAATGTGAAGTCAAGTGGGCCTTAGGAAGCATCACTACGAACAAAGCTAGTGGAGGTGATGGAATTCCAGTTGAGCTATTCCAAATCCTGAAAGATGATGCTGTGAAAGTGCTGCACTCAATATGCCAGCAATATGCCACGAAAACTCAGCAGTGGCCGCAGGATAGGAAAAGGTCAGTTTTCATTCCAATCCCAAAGCAAGGCAATGCCAAAGAATGCTCAAACTACCACACAATTGCACGCATCTCACACGCGAGTAAAGTAATGCTCAATATTCTTCAAGCCAGGCTTCGGCAATAACACGAACCATGAACTTCCAGATGTTCAAGCTGGTTTTAGAAAAGGCAGAGGACCCAGAGATCAAACTGCCAACATCCGCTGGATCATGGAAAAAGCAAGAGAGTTCCAGAAAAACATCTATTTCTGCTTTATTGACTATGCCAAAGCCTTTGACTGTGTGGATCACAATAAACTGTGGAAAATTCTGAAAGAGATGGGAATACCAGACCACCTGACCTGCCTCTTGAAAAACCTATATGCAGGTCAAGAAGCAATAATTAGAACTGGACATGCAACAACAGACTGGTTCCAAATAAGAAAAGGAGTACGTCAAAGCTGTATATTGTCACCCTGTTTATT